>NC_064437.1:61933971-63133971 GCF_023343835.1 Lagopus muta | reverse complement strand
CTGAATAGAAATGGCTCTGTCTTTGGTACATGAAAATTTTAAATGCACGTTAGACTGAACTCAGTGGAGGTTTTGTTATGAACATTTAACTATGGCTCTAATTATATTGCCTTCGTGAGTCTGCCTGCTGAAAGTTGCCATTTGAAGTCAAGTCTTTTTTACTTGGTTGCAATTCTGCTGTGTTTTATTTGGATTTGTAAATATTTCAGAAGCTGAGAGTATTTCTAATTTAGCTAACTCCCAAATTATACAGCAGAAAGTTTTCGGCCAAATCCACCTCTCCCACACAAAACTCAAGCATTCCCAATCAATAAAGCAAACAACAAACCTGCAGCCCATGGTTAGCATTAGGGTGCTGCAAACATTACATTTTGCCCTTTGTAAATGAGTACAGTTTTCAGTGGTGTTCATTCAGTAGGAACAAGTAGGAAGAGGGAAAAGAGTCACGTACAAAGCCTCTCATCCCACAGAACCCCACCTGAATAACTTCCATCTGAATTAAATCTTTGTAGACTTTGGTTGCAGTGGACATCATCCCACGTGCATCTCCAAAAGCATGAAAATTAATCACCAAATACTCTTCCTTCAGTTGTTGTCACCAGGGGGGAAGCTTCGATCCAAGTGTTTGCATTTCTTTGAGACAAAACATACGTACAGTTGCACAACAGCTACACTGAAAACGAATACAAAATGGTATTTTATGCCTTACGTAACCTCCGGCTGTTTAGCTGAAAAATATATTCTATTTTATGCAAGAGCAATTTGGAATGCCATAAAAATAATTACTTTTAAAATCTATACTGCACATATGCAGATGGTTAACAAACTCTGGCTCGCTCACCAGATGAAAATGATGTTGGGAAAATCCTTACTCTAGAGATAGTGCCATTTCATTATAAACGTGCAAAGTATGCAGAAACATTACATATATACTGTTTTTCAGAACAGAGTGTATTTTAATGCCAGATGCTTTATTCTTTGCACATCTTCTTGTAACTTAGCACTTGCTGTATTTTGAGTTTATCCAGGCTAGGAAAAGAAATGTGTATTTTAGATGTCCTAGCTGAGGGCTCATCTGGTGCAACAGAAGGGGTTTTATCTGGTTGATCTGTCTGCCAGCTATCTCCTGGTCATTCATATTGCCTAAATAACACTCTTTTTTGTTTTTTATTTTACTTTTTGGCCCATACTAGTGCTTAAAGCATGGTTACCGCAGGAACCGAGCTTTTGAGGACGACCATGGGTAGGAAGTGACATAGGTACTAATCACTTAAGTGAGGTGCTTATGCTGACTTCACTAGTCCTGTTTGTCCCTGCTGCAACATTTACCTGAATCAAAGTTTGTCAGTGATAGCAAAGGGCACTGAAGAATTTCCATTTGGTTACAGACCCAAGGCTAGATTTTACTGAAATTTGTATCGTTTTATTTTAAATATTTAGATATAATTTTAGAGAAGATTAGTATCCATATTCCACAGAACTACTCAATCCTTTGGAGCCCCCTTTATATCTTCCCTTTATATGGGATCACTGCCAAAGGGAATAATGCCGTTTCACTCTTCCTATGAGGAGCGTCGCGTATCAGACATTTACAGCTTTCCCAACAGTCACATTTTTCAGTGAAATCAAGATTTAAAAAATCATTTGTTCGGTTAAGACTGAATGATAAGCAGTAAATTTCCCATTCTTCTCTTCTGCAGACAGCCTTCCCCAAAATTTATAAAGCACAAGTAAATTTTGTAGCGTACAGAGGGATTTTTATCACGAGTTAAATCTGTTTCAGTTGTCATCCTTTATACTTATTACTGCGCTACTCAATTAGTAATTTCTGAGAGCAGCCATAATAACTGTCACAGATATTATAGGAGGGTCATTAATACTCTGCGTGTTAATGCAGCTTTAGAGTTTTGTTGGTTTTCCAAGTGTTGCTGCTAAGCGCCGGTGTTTTGCCCACAGTATTTCATAATTGAAGGAAATCTTTCTTTAAGCAAGTGAGGACTGCAATTGTAGGAGCCTTCTAAACTGCAGCACGTATTCTGCATAAGTATGGATTAGGGGAAAAAAAATCTAAAATATGGTTTAACAAGCATGTGACAATAAATTAAAGAAATACATTTTGATATGTGAGAAAAATTGGTTTCCACAAAAATATTCATCTCCTCCTAGTCACAGCTGTGACTTTTGAATATGTATTAAGCTCCGCAAGGATAGCTAAGCTGGGAATTTGGCAGTAATAGTATATTCATAAATATACATGAAAAGTGAAAAAATAGTTTACAGAATTGAAAGTGAACATTGGAAAAGAGGAAGCATACATACCTTGCGATAAAAATTGAGATTCATTGCCAGCATATGATGCCTTTGCTTTTAACTTATAAGTGTTATAGTATCATTGGATTTTCTCATATATACTGCATTACTTGTAATTGAATCGCATTTTAACAATTGAATGGTAGTTTAAAGGAAGAGAAAGAACCCTCTACGAAGGCAGTTTAAGTTTAATATCTACTCTCCAACAGAAACAACTCATTTAACATTCAAAGAGAGGTCTTGGCTTTTTCTCTCAACTCGCTTTATTTTGACGAACCAGATGGCAAATGTCTCACTGAAAGGGCCAGGGAGAGCAGAGTCTGCATCTGCCCACCCTCAGATTTCTTTCCACAGTAAATGGGGAATTATATAAAGTTTGGGGTCTTCCATTAGATACTTCTGGCTACACTTGTAGTTTTCCCCTTTTGCATTCTGCCACTTCCTTGGGCCAACCTACAGAGAGCTCTTACTTACTGTGATAGATGACAGGGCATTAAATGTGTTTATAGACACTGTATTTCATGTGACATCTTCCAACAGTGAACAAAAATGCCTTTGGCCAGTATGTGAGGAGGCATTGAAGACCAGGCTGGATGTGGCTCTGGGCAGCCTGGTCTTGTGGTTGGCAATCCTGCACATAGCAGGGGGTTGAAAACAGATGATCATTGTGGTCCTTTTCAACCCAGCCCATTCTATGATTCTATGAAACTTTTCACTTACACAGATAGAAATCTGTTCATTTCCATGGCTGTCATCTATGGTTTCAAGGCAGAGTTATATTATAAAGAGTTATTTAATATATAACCACTTTTAAACATTCTTTCTTCATATTTAATGTATCCAGGAAAAAAAAATCTTCAGCTTCTTTATTAGATTTTTTGTACTTTACATTGTCACTGAAAGCTTTTGGAAGGAGTGTTGTATGTTCTGATTTTTAGAGTTTTAATGCATTGTGTCAGCTAGTGAGGGTCAAGAAACAGGAATAATGAAGCATATGGAAGTCGTTTTGATCTTTCTTCCTGTGAAATCTATTTGGCATTAATATTATGGTATTAAGAATTTGATTATTAGCTGACGAAATAAAAAGTGAGGTAATAAATCATGTCTTCAGTGAGCACTTGGAGGAGGAGTAGGTATGTTTTAAAATACATGTTGAATTATGATAAAACTTGGAACGGTACAAGAGTTTATGGTCCACATCAGTGGTAAGGGGGAGACTTTTTGAAAGGATGAATTCTGGAAGGGTGAAGGTCAAATACCAAGACCGTACATAAAACTGACAAGTTGGATTGTATTTAGTAAGAACCAGTGGTTTCATCTTACTTGAATGGCACATAGATGTTTTCTTTAATTCATTTTTTTTTCTTAACTTGCTGATAGCAAAAATGCTCGGTCACAGCCTGAAGCAGTGATTGAGCACCTGGTGGAAGGCAGGGCCAACCCAGGGGAGCTCAGGTGCATTGCACTGAGTGACCAGAGGGGCTGGAGCCAGGATCCACCCCTTCCCAGATCTCATTTAAAGGTTTGCAGTGCAGGTGAGGGTATCTTGCTGGAGGTCCCTGCATGCTTGAGGTCTTTTAAGGGTGAGCAGATTGGCTGGTTTTTTTTTTTCCCCTTTGTTTTTGCTGCTGTATTTGACCATATCCTCGCGTTCTGTAGTCTAGGACTTTGCTTCTCAGCTATCATTGTGTTTTCCATTGTGCCACAGCATTGCACTTGCTCCTTAGTGAATTTTGCAGTGGAGAGATGCTGCAACAGGGATCAATGGTTTTAAAATATGTCAAAACCCATTCAAGAAGTTCACTGTCAAACTAGGTAATTGAAAATATGTATTTTCCTGAAAATCACCATCCCAGTTTTCAGTACAAGCAATGGCGGCTAACCCTTGGAAAATCTGCTGGTTTAGATATTTTTGGATTACAGGTTAGATGGAAAGTAGATACAGCCAGTTTAAAGAAACAGGCTGGTTAGATTTTGTTTGCGTAAATTGTAGCTCTTCCATATACTTAATCTGGAAAGTCTTATGTCAGAGAAATGCAATTTTATTTGAGTACCACGTCTCATGGCCTGCAGTATCTCATTGAACCAGAATACCCTGCATTCCTGCATAGTGAGTGTGAGCTCTGATCACTGTTATCTGCTACTTGTTCATTTGAAAAGCAATGTCCAATTTGTTTATCCAAACAAAGAATGGTGTTTATGGAGAATTTGCATTAATTCTGAGCTGAAGTGTTTAATGAAGCTGACTAAATACATTTTCAGACTGTGGCTTAATTTAAAAAAAATATTTATTTACATACCTGTATGTGTATTTAAAAGAAACAGTTTTTCCTTTGCATATTTTAACTTGCATCACAAAAACCTAAGCTGTTTAGCAATTGCAGGCAATGGGCACAACAGCAATTGAGAGGGGTTGCCCACAGAGGCAGGAGGCTCCTGAGTGGGATTCGCCAGACTTATTGCAAGCAGTGCTCCTCATTTATGTGTCTTCTGATTAAGAAATTCATAGCCTTCAGGAAGGCCTGCTATGACGTAGGAGTTGAGCTCTTACTCCTAAAAATTTAAAAATAAAAACTTTGTCACTCTGTAGAGTTGTAAGCACTCTACAAAGTCCCTAAATACACTGCTGCCCATCCCCTCCATGGGTGCAGTAACAAGGGCCAGAACATACTGCATCCGTGGCTCCTAACTCATCCATTTCTAACAAACTTTTTCTCCTTGAGCTGTTATCACATCTGCTCTCTTCATTCCTAGTTCCAAGAGTTTCTCTAAAAGCGTATCCTTCTGCCTCTCTGTTGGATATTTACACACAGGTGCATATAGAACATGATGTCCAGTGCAGCCATTTCCCATCTACCAGTGCCAGTCAGCCCCAGCTGCTGCAGTGCACCCTGACCTTCCAGGTGATCTAATTCAGACCTTAAGAAGAGCATTCTTTAATGGCAGTAATTATTTGAGTTCTTCTGCTTCACTGATTGTGTGGAACATAGATGTCTAATCAGTGCACTGCACAGTACTAGGTCAAATGCTTTACAACAGTTTAAACCGTGTAATCATCTTTATAAAAACAAACATGTAATCATATTGAAGAATGAAATCAGGTCTGTTCAGCATGACCTGTTTTCCTCAAACAATGCTGACAGATTCAGTTACAAAATGTCCTTTTCCTTGTAATTGTTTTATGGGTCTCAGAGTTTTTGAAATGCTAGTTTGGTGGCATTCTGCCTGGATCCAGGTTAAGCTCTTACATTCCTGATAGGGAGAACAGCTCACAGTGAAAGCCTTGCAGGCATAATGCTATTATATTGCTTTGTAAAGGGGGGTAGGTGAGCTGGAAGTCATGCTTAGTTCAATGCCTTCTGCAGCCATCTGATGATGGAGGAAAGAAGGGGAGGACAATTAGATGTGAAGTATGCCCTGGTACAAAAACAAAGCAGATGGAAGCCTCTGCAACGCTACTTTAAGAAATGGTCTGCAAAGATACGATCTTAAATTATTGAAGGCTTAGATATTAAATAGTCTGGATTTAATATAGGCCTATCAGAATTGCTCTTGCCAGTTGAATTAGACTCATTAATTGCTTTCTTGTTTTGTTCTGAAATACAGTGGCATTATTGTTATTATTTGCCTGTAACTTTTAACCTGTTGAACAAGGCCTGTCTGGCTTATTTTACGGTTTTAAGTTGTATTCAGCAGTTGGTCCAACTCTGAGCCCCTTGGTATCAGTGACAGAGCTTTCATCACAAGTTCTCTTTTAAAATCTCAGTTCCTTAATGTAGGAAGCAAATGGGTACCATTCAGATAGACACAATAGCAAATACGTGTGCGGAAGAAAGGCTGGAATACAGTAGGGAAGAATAAAGTGCTGAAGGTATGAGGCAGAGTACAATAGGAAGTTGAAGAAGTCTCTTTGGCAAGATGCACCCATGATGATAAGATCACAAAGTCTTTAAGTATAAGAAGAGACAAAGTGTCTTCCTGTAGAATCATTGCAAATTTGGAGCTGGAGACATAGCCATTAAAGAATGTCAGAATCAAGGTCTGTCTGCTTTGCCATTGTATTGAATGTCTGCACCTTACAAATGACTTGAAAGTCCTCCAAAGAACAGAGTACAATTTTTAACATATGTTAAAAACATGCTTTGCAATGCTGAGGTAGGCAAGAGGAGTTATGAGTTTAATGTATTTTATCTGGTAATGCAGAAATTTCTCATTCAATCTTTGAATAGATTTTAAAACTTTAGAAGTAATTTGAGAATCTTCTCTGAAGAATAAATGGTTTGAAAGAATGCCCTTTCAAAAAATACTTTGTACAGGAAGTAGAAATGGTGGTTATTTGCTTGTAACTCATCCTGTGAATCTGACCTTTGTCTTTCAATTAAGTGGGACTGGGACCTGGTTCTGGGTAAGAGTGAACATGTAATAATAATCTTTGTAGTTGATTATTTGGAATTTTATGGTGACGAAGAACAAAACAGAGGCCATTTGATTCTGGCTCTTCTTATTTACAGCCCAAATGATATCTTTTGAAGGTAATGATTGCTAAGTATTTGAATAGAATATTGTAGATGTTGAAGGTTGTCTACTGGTGCTGCAGCATGACTACCTTACAGCAGAAACGTGCTAGCTTGAGGGCAAATGTCTGAAAGGTTACATTGGAGTTTTATTGGAAAGGTAAAGACAGAGGCATTGATGCAATCTTAAAACGAATCAACAGTAGAAAGATGTGTGTTTCCATACAGCCTTAAATACATGTTCAATTCCTGTTCATTAAATAGGTCATTTGCAGTTGTATTTATTAAAGTGTTTTACTTTCTGTAACTGTCTTTTCTCTTACCTGGTACTACAGTTCAGCTCGTTCCATTTCCCTGTGCTCTCTTAGACTTGTGCAGGCTTCCTCATCTGACCACATAAGGTTTTTGCTTCTATCTTTTTCCCCTAACGCTTTTACCTTTTTCAGATTTTTTTTCTTTTTTTCCTCTCTTGAAGTTATGTCCAGATGATGCCTAGATTTTAATTAAAATTTCAATTTGTCTTTAAGGTCTTGCTTTAGAGATCTGATGAACCTGGTTATGAAACTCTTCACATTGTGAAGACTGTACAGGGCTATGTGATGTAAATGGTGAAGACCTGCAGGTGCCAGTGTCTCACCTGCAGGACTGGGACATGAGAGCATAAATCCATTTCACAGATGAAAAAACTCAGGAATAAGACATGAAGAAAGCTTCCAAAGATAAAGGTGTCAGAGTAGGTCTAGTGTTCTTATCTGCTTATTTTTCCCTCTTGTCTGCTTTGTTACTGACTATTCTCAAGTATTATTTCAGCTGTTTCTCTTCTAGTTGACCTTTAAATATCACATGTACTATTTCTTTCATTCCTTTGTTGTAGGGAAACTTCAGTGCACGTTTCAAAGATGGAGGATAAATAGCTATTCTTGTAAGGGATAGAAAGGTTAAGTCTACCATAGCAGTTCCTTGCATATCTAAACCTCAGCAAGGACAGAGAGTTATGCCAAAAAATGTACTCTTCAATTTCCTTAGCAATCTTCAGGTAAGACAGCAAAACTCATTCACCTTCACACAGTGAATACTACCGTAGCACAGACAGTCCCATAAATGAAAGTCTGCTGGTAGCTCTTTATACTTTAACCCTTGATTTATTCCATTTCACAGTGATGGATTGGTACCTGTACAAAAACCTTCCCCAAGTATGAACAGCCACCTCAAGTCCATAGCAGTTGGACTAAAGGCCTTTCTCGACAATTTTATTGTTTCTTTTTCTCATTCTGGTGTTGAAAATTCTATTATCAAATGATCTTTTAAATCCATTTGGAGTGACTTAGCACTTCACAAACCCACAGTCCAAATACTGTGCCAAATGTTGTTGAAGCTTGAGATACTAACTTTACGGCACAAAGCAGTAACAAATAGGGAACTAGCTGTGGTTGCATGTTTAATAAGTCATAGTGGTTGGCTTGAACTGGCTATGAACATTCAGGAGACCGCATGGAAAAGATACTTGTAATCTGGAAATTGTGTAACCACTCACTCCTCAGAGAAGCATTTGGACCACTTAGATAGGATAACAATCCTCTCTTGTACAGTACCACAATTCCTGTTAGTCCTCTACACTGGCTGAAGAGAATGAAGAACTGGAGAATCTGAATGTTATGGAGATCACTGCCACCACAGACTGCTGGGTTGGGCAGTGTGTGGGGTTAACCTGGGAAAAAGAGGAAATTAAGGGACTGTGGAAGCAGCCCACCAATTTGCATGGTATTTTTTCATCCTGTTGACCCATCGCTCTGGCATTCAGCAGCTTAGGGCCTGCCTGGTGTTTGGGAGGCAGGAGGCAAGCAGTCATAGGACACTGTTCCTCATCCACTTGGGCCCACTGCTAGGTACCCGAGGATGGTTGTATGGAGAGAATAGGTAAAACTGTAAGACTTGAGAAGCCAGACCATTTTTGTTTTGTTTTTAAATGAACGACACTTTTTTTTCTTGCCTGTGCTTGCAGATTGACTAACTTGACCATGTTTCCTTCATAACAGGTAGGGTGGCACTTGTCATACTCTCTTCTCGTCGCATTTCTTTTGCTTTCGTTCTCGGAGAATTCAGAGCATTTCTAGTTTCTCTGATGTGTGGATGCAGCAGCTGCTGCAGTCCAAGTAATGCTCTTACATCTCATAAATGCACTGAGAACTCGTACTCTGTGTCTGAAGGATGATTTCTTTCTTTGTTAAATGGGCCACTGTTGTGAGCCACTTTAAAAACCATGTCCTTAATGCCTTCTCAGAAGAAGGCTGGAAATGAGCACGTGTTTCTGCTTAAACGGGTGCTGAAGCCTCAGTTGGATACTAGCCATGATTCTGCAGTTTCTCATTTAGTTTTGTTAGGCTTTACCCGATGGGAAGAGGAGGAGATGTTTTTCAAAACAGGAAAATGAAACTGTACCCCCATACACACATTTGGCAGGAGAATAAAGGGAAAAGAGGAAAAAAATGAAAATACTCTTCACTGCAATTCAAACTGACTAGACTTCATTTTCTTGGCTTCAGTTCACTGTTGGGATATTTGATGAATGCCCACCTCAGTGCAGAGACAGGTTAGCTCACCTATGTATTATCTGCTATGATGTGTTCCTGGATATCCATCTTAAATTCATCCTTGTCTGGCGTACCCCTTTCTACTACTGCCTACAGATATGCCAGATTTGCTCTAATGCTTTGAGTGAAATGCTGACCCTGATGAAGACAGCTTGGGTTTTGACTCCAGCAGGCAGGTTTTTATCTCGTGTGTCAGAAAGCGACTGCACAACCTGTAGCATCATCTGCAGCAGCCAAGTGTGAAATCAGCCGTGTAGAGCAGTTAGCATGTTATAATGAGGGAAATAATTTCTCTGTGGAAATAAAACATTCACGCTGTGGCACACCTGCTTTTTAACACAGAGGTGTGCAGCAAGGAAGAGGATTTGTCAGCCTTTCTTCTTCACCGCCACCCCCAGCTGACACCTTCCAGTAAATTTGTGATGGGATCAAGGCTCTGTTACAGCAAGAGCCGTGTCTGTGCGAAGGAACAGGATTCTGAGGCACTGATGTTTGCACAGGGGCAGAAAACATCAGAATGCAGGCTGACCTGTGATGAATTTATTATGCATTGGAGCTTTCTCTGATTTTAATGCCTTTAGAATGATGGATTTCTTTCCTCTTCCAATGTAGATGGTCTCGTTTGTAGATGGTTTTAAATCTCTATGGCTGTAAAGGCATTGCTTTCTTGAGGATTTCTCTATAAACCACTATGTTGTTCACATCTATGAATCTAGAAGCAGGTAATTATTGAGAAGAAGTGGAGCTTGAAAGGAGCATGGCACAATCTTAATTTTGCTGGTGGGCAAAAATGCGCAGGTGGTTGATCAGTATGGATTGCAGAGTGTGTTCTCCTGTTACCTTGGTGTAGATGCCAAAAGTTGAAGGTTTTCTTCCTGTAGTTAGGAAGTTTTCCATAGAAACTTAGCCAATAAGTGCTATGATTTAGCAATTTTATGTGAATTTGCCTTTCAAGTTCGTCTTTGACATCTTGAATTTGGCACTTTATGGACAAGATACTCTGATGTAAAGTGAATTAACTGTAGAATTGCACTGACTGGAGTTGAGAAAATAGACTCATGTCTTCAAGACGCCAGAAGAGGAGTAATCTGAGAAGTAATTTGAACTGATATTGTTGGGAGGGTAATATTGCTTGATGTATCTGTTATGACAGCTGAAGATATGCTGAAGCATGAAATAAAAAAGAAAAAGACAGTTGTTAGGCCAATGATGGGATGAAACCGTGCTACTTATGACAGCTGTTGGCAGCGTGGTATCTCTGTCCCCAACCCTTCTACTGATCTGGAGTATTGGAAACTTTAAGATCATGTTCATTGTGTGGCTCTAGAGATCTTGTTAGGGGTAATGCTCTCTGACAGCAGCCAACTGTAGTTGGCAATGGGAATTCTTCAAATAGAAACAAACATACAAAACGTCACCGTTTCCTTACTGATGCTTTCGTAGCATGTTTGGTCATTGCCTTCATACCGGAACCATTTGCATCTCAAAAATTGCATCTCAGAACTCTTCTTCTAGACCATCAAAATAAAAATACAGAAATATAAGCAAAAAATCCCTCAGTGAGACGCAGAGGGATCCTTCTATTTATGTAGTGCAGCATCACAGCCAAAGCCACTCTGTTTTTTACGTGAAAGTTTTTTTAAAAATCTGCCAAGGAAACTTTTTTTTTTTCAGTCTGTAGATATCAGCAAGCTTTCCAGTGGCACAACATCATGGAAAACGGATGTGCCTGTGTCCTCTCCCTTCCAGACACGCTGCTTTCTATTTTTCTGCCACCTAGACTTTCAAGGTATTCTTACTGAGGTTCTGCAGCCTTTCCAGCTTTTAACCATCAGGAAGCTGAGACGAGCCAAAGACTTTCTGGTCAGTCTTGTTAAAGTTTTAAATGCCTTTTTGGCAGCTCTCTCCGTATCTTGGCAGATTTGGGTCTCTGTAGCTGCTCTTTCTCTCCTGTTTCAGTGACATTGTACTTTGAGACTCTCATCTATCAGAAAGGATAAGAGAAAATTCCTCTTAGGAGAGCAGATTTCTGGAATTCCAATGTGCTGTGATGTTTTTTCTTCTTTGAAACACTACAATAACTGTCTTGCTTTGAGTTCAAAACTCAGCTTCTTTTGTTTGCTGCCTGATTTTAATCCAAGGATTCAGTCTTCTCTGCATTTTATTTCTTTTTGTTGCCAAATTTATTTGGGCTGATATGAATCACCATGGCTCGGTAGAAGGGAGGTTCTGCTGATTTGTGCTAATATTTATGAAATATCTCTTCCTGTGTCAAAAAGCACGCTTATGAACCTAAGTATCTGCATTCATCAGTTGGTGCACTTTAAGACTGAAGAGATCTTTTGGATCAAGGTAGAGAAACTTGAGGACTGCCTTTCGAGGAAAACTTCCTCACAGCTCTCAGTGCTGAGAAAACAAGTATCTTGGGTTGCGCACCAGGCCAAAACAGATAAGCCTTGTTACAGTGTGGGGAAATGGCATGTCCCAGAAGGTCACGCAAATCACAAGCTGTTGAGCTTTCCCAAGTATGTCTGAAGCACCCATCCTCTCTGGAACATGGCAAACTGGAGCAGAGCAAGGGGAAATCCAGGACCAAGCAGCTTGGCCTTAAAGTGCGAAATCAAGTAGAGGTATTTCATTAATGGTGTCTGAAAATGGCGGGGTTATGATAACAGCAGCTCTCATAAAAGCTCCTACCTTACCTAAAAGCCATGGCAGAGTACATGTGGTTTATTACTGAAACACAGGGCCTGAGTCCCGTGTGGAAAATTAGGTCAAAACATGAATGCAGTGAAAATTCAATTAAGTAAAAACAACACTTCTTATGATAGGCAAAAAGCAATGAAAAAGAACATTTTGAGCAGTAGAAAAATGTTTCAAAACATTAGTGACACCTAGAAGATAATCACAAGCAGTGAAGAGAAATTTGGCATTCTTCCTTGGTAGTTGTTTACTTTTTTTATTTTTTTTCCTGGGTGTTTATCTCTATTTTTTTTATTTTATTTTTTATTGCATTAGTTAGCTGTCTGAAGTGCTGCCCTGCCAACCCTGGAACTGTTGAGGTTGGCTCGCAGACTGTAGAAGCCAGCATTCTTGCACCCGTCTATACTCTGCCCACCTTAGCTACTTCAATCCTGCCCTGCCTCCTTTCTCCTAATACCGTGGGAATAGCTGGGAATTTGCTCAGTATCTCCTTCCTGCTCAGACTGATAACAAAATGGCAGGCTGACAGTTGGCAGAACTGAGGGAGGAAAGGGGAATGTGGCTAGATTGAGTGCATTGTACTATGATATCACTGTCTAATCTGCAACCAGCTTTTTTTTTCTTTTTTTTCTCAATCTACACATCAGCCATCAGTTGTTAAAAAGCTTTCCATTATTTCAGACAAGGATCTAATTGAAGCCAGAAGCCTAGAGGGGAAAGGCTCAATACACCGTTACATGTTTCCCAAACTTAAATTCCCTGCTATTTTGTTAGTAGCCCTGGTTGTCTTCTGTTCCCTCACCTAAGGGAGCTGGGTTAAAGCTTTTTGTGTTTGTTATCTGGCTCTCCCTGACAGCCTAGCATCCCCTCTGTAGTGCTGGCTTCCTCTTTAACCTTTGCCAACAATGTTGTTGCAGACTTGTCTGGCCTTGGGTGGCAGACACACACACACACACACACAAGCAGTAGACAGCCTCGCACGTTCAGTGTGTGCTTTTGTTGTTTGGGCAGCTGGCACAGTACTGATAAAATTTTATCTCTTGCTTTTTGCTGTTGGAACTGTTATTGCAAATTGATGCAGTGGAACATGGTCTAACATCTCTCATCAAACTAGATGGTGTCAAAATTCAGTAATCAACAGGAAGAGCATACATAATTTTGTGTGTTTCTACAATACAGTAGACAATAACGCGTTGATTACCTTGACCCTCTTGTTGTGACTTGGCAGTTCTCCTTCAGAGACCTCTCTCAGAGGGGCTTACTCTTGGGGATTTCCTTTTTGCCTCTCTGCTGTCAAGAGAGGTTTCCTGCTTTATCTGATACTACCCAGCGCTATAACATGGAGTAACGTGTGCTTGCTCGAGTCTAATACGTACAGTAAAGATAATTGTGAATGGTTTGGAAATAACAAGATAAAGCAAAGAAAAATCTCATGTGTTCTTCTAATCTTTATTTTGATACTGCAAGTATCAAGTTTGAATGTATTTCTGTTAGGCAATAGACAGGCATTGATATATGGCTCCATGAGCCCAGTTTGTTGCTGGGCAGTGCTTTGGGTACCATTAGCATGGCCGGTTCCAAGGCACTTCTGTGGTCAGGAGGAAGCAAATATAAGGGGCATAATAACAGGATCTTGCCTTTTCCAACTGTAAGGCTGTTGGCAGAACTCCTACCCATGAGAGTTGCTTGGTGATGAGTGCTGTTTCTTTGACTGATGCACACAGGCAGGGGATTGCTTTCGCATTGCTGCCTGGACTTTATAAAACATGCTTAAATAATTTACATAAAATCCAAATCTGCATGTGAAATATCCTCGTGAGTCAAAGGCTTCTTCGCTGCAGATTCTTTCTGTGAGTGGGAGGAAACCTAAGCTGTCTTGAGTAAAGTGGCCTTTATAGAATATGGATCCATCTCTTAATATTTACATCGTATTCTGTTTATTATGGGGTTTTTCCTTTTGCTTACTTTAGTCTGAAGGTACCTCACCAAGTCCTTGTTAGCACTGATTTGTGTGGATGTTAATGCTGAATTACAGAGTTTTTTTCTGTGCCCGTGTTCTTAAATAGACTCTCTCTGATTTAACAGAATATGCATTATAACAGAGGCATTAAAAGGCATGTATCTGTAATTGCTTTTTAATGTCATTGCTATTCATGGGTAATTTTAGTTTCCAAGTAACCTGAAAATCCTGTAAAACATAAAGTATTTGATGATAAAGGTGTGCCAAGGAAAATTCATCATACCTGACACTGTTTAACTGAAGTACTGCTAAGGATCCTGGAATGAAGCAGGTTTCTATGTGCAGCTCCTCGTACCCATGTCTATTAAAGTCAGTGTCGTATTAATTATTGCAAACTGATAAGCAGTCAATTTTTTTCACATCTATGTTTTATATGAACATTACTAACGGTTCTCATGGCAGTTCTAGGGCACGGCAGACATTGCCAGGTGCATGAATAGTAGAACAAAACATCTGAATTAATGCTAACTCAGGGCTGTGTGGAGATGTATGGCTTACATCTACATAGCAATCCTGCATTTAGTATGGAAGGAGGTTCTTTCCTATGAGAGTGGTGAGGTGCTGGAACAGCTGCCCAGAGAGGCTGTGATGCCCCGTCCATCCCTGGAGGTGTTCAAGGCCAGGTTGGATGGGGCCCTGGGCAGCCTGGGCTGGTGTTAAATATGGAGGTTGGTGGCCCTGCATGTGGCAGGGAGTTGGAGCTTCGTGATCCTTGAGATCCCTCCCAACCCAGGCATTCTGTGATTCTATGAATGCCCCACCCAGTGCCCCAAAATATTTCTCTGTGTGTGTCTACATTCGTTTAGTATTTCTGCATGTGTGACTCTTACGTCTCTATATAGGAATAGTTTGTATCTAATCCTTTGAATCTTTATTTTATGGGGATGAATCTACATTAATTCCTAAAACCCCGAGCAACAAGAGAATTGCTTTGCAGTGTTAGAGAGGAAAACATTACAATAAAATTGAAGCATACTTTTAATTATCTGTAGTCATTTGGATGAAATCTATAATGAGCTGGATAAATGCTGATGCTCTAGGCATCAATTTTTCAAATGACAGTAGAACCAAAAATATCTGGGAAGGCATTGTTAGCTTGAACTACACAATATTTTTGAGGTCTTGGTTAGTAGAAATAATTAAAATGACTTATGTAAGATAAGTGTCATATCTCTGTCAGCAACTAAATGTTAAATGTTATCGTAAACTAATTACTTCCTTGAATTGAAAAGAAAATTAGAATTTTGTGTCTTAACTGCTGACAGATAGTGTCTGATCCTCCTTTTGCCCAAGCTCACTGCTAGCAACTTCAGAAACCGTTGCAATGAGATGCCCTCAATTTGAGCGAGCAGAGAACTGGGCCAACAACAGTAAAACATCAACCTTGGTAGCAAAAAGTCATTATTTGATACACATGTTAATCTCTTCTTGAGTAAGTAGAAGTGGAAACAGCTGATGGTGTGGGGTTTTTGTTTGTTTGTTTCTTCTCCATGTTTCTGGTTGTAGACTTGCTGCTGGAATGGGAAGGAGGGATGTTCCTGTGTCTCTCTGCTGTAGTCCTGGTGAGCAGCTTGCCTTGCTAAGCCACAGGCATTAATATGATGCTTATCCGAAATATAGCAGGAATTAGATACAATAGGCAAGTGTTCTCTTACCCTTGTATCCTGATTTTGCTCACAATTATTTCTCTGATGTTCAAAAAACATGAATGTGGAGCCTGAAGGAGAGTAGCCCTGGATTTGAGGCTTGTTTAATGAAAAATAGTGACTTGGTTGTGTTGATTTTTACATGTCTTGCTTACTTGATTAGCAGTGCAGTAACAAATGTGGTATGCAAGAGGAGATGAAAGGAGGACTGTGGAGAAATAACGTGGGGGACAGCAGGGGGGAATGGAAAGGTGGTGAAGAGTGGCTGAGGTGGAATACAAGGATTGTAGGAAAAGTAATTAAAATGAATAAGGAAGAGGAAAGAGGAGAAATATTCCAACTCCCGTTCTTTTTCTCATAAGCCTCCACCCTATAAACTTACTGGTAGCTTGATTATTCTGGCCCATGCTTTGGTTCTGCAAACACCCGAATTACCTCATCTCCATTCCAAGTTATGTGTTGTAGCAGAGGTAGTTGGAAAGGAGCCATCATCCTATGAGAGTATAACTTAATGGTGCTTTAAAAATCGCTCTGGGCTTTCCCAGGTCATTTGCAATGCGTATGCCATCTGCTGATGGGGCTGGGATGGGACAGTAAGGGCAGGGGCAGCCCTCAGTCCTTGAGGCTGATGATGGAGGAAGGTGTGCTCCCAGAAGAAGTGCTTCATAAAAATTGAAGTTACACCACTGTGCAAGAAATGTTGAAGCCAGGCATTGGGTTGGAGGAGTGTCAGCTGGTGGCCATGATCCATTCTGCATGTGGGGGACTCAGCATGCTTGCCCTCCTCACACGTTGCTTCTAAAGTACTGGCCACTGTTGGAGGTGAAATATAGGATTATACTCTGGCAATCTGCAGTAATCGTTCTTCTTTTACACTCCTTATGTTTAAGTGAGTCTGTGTACCACACTGTAAACTTGAGACCAAAATAAAGGTTTTGCACAAAGGCTTTCTTGCACGCCTCTGCCTCCTTCATCCTAAATTTTAAGAAGTTAGTGAGAGACAGTGATGCATAGGGCAAGATGAACGTGTATCTGTAAAAGTTAATGGTGCTGGGCAACTGAAATCTGAACAAAGCCTACTCAGGGCAAATAGCTCTTTCTTGTGGCAAGGAAAAAATGTGGGTTGAGTAAAATGAAACTACTATTTCCAGTTTCAGCAAGCTGGCAGAAATTTAAATTAAAAATGCAAATGCAAGCCTGCAGGCTTGCACTCAAAAGTGAGGAAACAGTTCCAAGATTGTTGTGCTTTTCAGTGAGAGTGTACTAACAAACCTGGGCTCCATGACTTTTCACTGACAATAGAGCCAGGCTTTCCAATAGCATTGTAGATACTTGCATAGAACCCTTATTAATCCCGTGGTGCTGTTTCTATCTTGTGAGTTTTAAATACATTCTGATTTATTTTTTTAATTGGTGTTTCTTAATTTTCCATGTTTACAAGAATTTCCACATTGTCTGCTTTTCCTGGATGCTTTAAGCAGATGTCTCTGCTTTTCTGGAAAAATTCAGATGAAAGCATATTTAAACAATTTGCCTGATGACATCTGTTTAGCAGCATAATCTTACTTGGCTACCAGTGACATTTAATTGAATGAAATGTTTCAAATCAACTTTGACAGCCTTCCAGCCCAGCATCTCCAAACTTACTATTTAATGAAAATATGCCATCCTACAAGTGTTGTGGGGACTGCAAAGAAGCTTTTCTGTGAAAGACAACACTGATGTTGGAAAAGAATGCATTAAAATATTATGTCTGCCACTTGTTACATGCAGTGAATCTTCTGTATATACATATGTCTCAATATTTTCTAGAGAATCTTTTTGAGCCACAGTTTTCTCTGGTGTTGCCTGAATCTGTAACTGAAGCGGTGTATTCTGTGTGCAAGATTAGCATGTTAAAAAGGCCCCTACATTATCTAGTACAAGTTTTAGTGGAAGTATAATAATAGGAAGTATGCATTTCATAAGAAACCACAATATTGTCATCTGAGAACTAGATCGGTAGAACGGGAGCCAGAATCTCAGAGCTTTGTTAGTCTTTAGTCTAGCCAAAGCCAATTCAGAGTACTCAGAGCTGTGTAAATCCGGTTGGGTTCAACCTGCAGCGTAGCAGTGCACATTACTTTTGATCTTTGCCACAGATAGTTCAGAGATGTAGTAGTTTAGTAGTGACTTCCAGAATAATTCTTTAACTTCTGGCATGTTGCTTCAGGGCTTCGCAGGCACTGCCATTCCTCTAAATTAAAGGTACTCAGTGCAGCTAATGGTAAAATATCTCTAAAGCAGCCAAGCTACATCATTTCCCTGAATGTACAAAATTGTGTTTTTCCATCAAAAATCAGTTAGCCAATGAGCTGTCATCTCTACTTAGCTGACAGCAATTTGTGGCCAGTGGTATTCTGGAGCCTTTGCCGAAGGGGGTTGTTCTCCATGGCATGCTGCCCAGCTGAGCTGATAACATGATTTCTATTATGCTGGTGCACGGGGAGGCTTAAGGAGGTAATATGAAATATTCCTCACCAGGAGTTCTTGTAGGATAAATCTGTGGGAGAGATGCTGGAAACTGTCAAATGCTGCTCTGGAGTATTGGTGTTGGTCAAGTGGGATTTTAATGTGGACTCTGGTAGGCAGAGGATTATATGAATTTCTGCATTGGAAGAACTCTGTAGAGGTACAAAGACCTATTTTTCAAAGGTAGCATATAACCAACTGAAATTGTCTATCCAAAGCTAAAGTCAGATAGGCCAGAGTCTACAGCCATAGACTTAATATTGAATTTTTGGCTGCTTGGTTGATTCCCTGGCTATTATAATTTTATTTTGCTCCCCCCTTTTCTTCAGAATTGCTGTGCTAATTAAGCTCTGTGAATTTTAATCTCTCAGGTTCTTCAATTATGACATGGCAGTTCCCTCCATGGCAGCACACTGAAGTGTAGCAGATAGGATATCATGAAGTGGAGACAGTCAGTGGGAAAATGTCCAAAAGCATTTCAAGTCACTTAAGATAATTAAACAAGGGGAAGGAATGTGACACGTTCAAAGAATATGTGGTGGTTTTACGAATAGGTGCTTATGCATGGGGAGCTCATTACCCATGCTTCACTCATTTGTTGTGTTGTAACGAGACAGAAGAATTGAAAAATGCCACTGCTGAGCTCGCATAGTGAATATCAGGAGGCACTTGTACTGAGATAACCACTGCAGAAGCAGCAGGCTTAACAAACCTGTTTATTCCTTTGAAGAAATATAACAATTGAAGAAATAACGACTAATTCCAGTATGAAGGTCAAGATGACCTGAATTGAGATGAAGAATTAATGGAGTGTGCTGGTGTCAGTAGGCAGAGAAGTGGAATACTAGTTTGTTTTATCCTCTGTTTCATCTATCTCCCTCTCCTCACCTGCATTTATAGCAAGGTTTAAAATGCAGGAGGGCTTCTAATAAGAATTTGTATGACAGAGTGAGGCAGTACTTGGATGGGGAGGAAAAGAAGCATTTCATCATTCAGAAGGAAGAGAGAGAGTAACAAGTATAAGTAAAGGTCAGGTGTGTGAGCTGCAAGCAGCATGTCAGTGAGAAGGGAAGCATTGGGCTTGAGACAGCCTTGTGCTACCTGTGACTTAATGTGATCAATGCTTCCACAGAGTAGCAGCTGACTCTGTTTAAGTCATAGAAATACTTGAAGGTTTTCCTAAAATGCCAGTTCTTGGTGTAGATCTGCTACACTGGGCTGTTAGTCAAAACAAAAGTTAAACAGAAAAGCAAAACTAAGAGCATGAGCACCAGAAGTGTAAAAGCACACATTCCTTTCTAAAATTCAACAGATTCACAGTGCATGAAGTTCATCCTCTGACCCTGATTCTAAAGCAGAATCCAAGCTTTGTGTTCTATACCATGCCAGAACAAGTCATGTTCCTTCTAAAATATGCAACAGTGAGACACATAGCACTTTGAGGAAACATCTACCAGAGCATCCAGACGTCACGTCTGGCTGTAAAACAGTGCTGCTGAATGAGCTCAGTCTCATAAAGAAGCTTTGAGAGACAGAGCCTGCTGCCCATAGATCTGTTTTGCTGGGAAATGACATCGGTATGTCTGTATCACCAGGGGACATCCTGGTACAGAGTGGGCAACCAAAGAAGTTTCATCCTAGGAGATAGATTGAGGAATAATTGTGTTCTTCGGTGCTTCTGGAAAGTGATTTATTCTTTAGAGTTTCAGCTACTTATTTCTTCCATATCACCAAGGGAAATCCTGGTGTCTGCTCCTGCTGTGATAAAGCTGAGGTTTCTCCTGAGTAGCAACCAGTATGAGAAGTACACACTTCTTGTCCTTTTTTAATAGTCTGTCATGCTTTGCTTGGCATGTGGATGGCTAAGGGGAATGTGATAATAATCTGTACCTATCTGGATGATATATGTACCAAGAAGGAAAAGCAGTTGTTTCAGAGAGTAAAAGTGTTACTAGGAAAAACTAGAAAAGACTGAACATCAGGAAATGCATTGTGACAGTAACATCTGTTGGAACACAGAGTAATCTCCCTTAGAAAATGGTGGGATCAGCATTGCTTTTGACAATGGAAGCTCAAAGAAACAGAACGTAGTTTGATCTATGAAGCACATGGCTTCCAGGGAGGCCGTCTGTGTGATCCAGTAGGTTTTTTCCATCTCTAGCTTTGGCAACTCCATCTTTCTGACGATCCCTGGGTGATGAAATATCATTATAACCTTTTGAAATAATATATTGGTGCCTGGAGAGCAGAGGTGATTTTTTTTTTTCATTTGCAAGTGAGAGTCGGTGTGTTAAATTACTGTGCCTGTTATTAAATGGATTGAGTAAAGAGTTTCCTGTGTTTAAAATAGGACATTTTCTCCCCATCTCAAACGAACCACCCGAGACTCACTTGGGTTGGGAGTGGAAAAGGTGAGGGTTAGAAGTTTAAACATTCTTCATCGTGTTCCCTGAGGCTCAGGTTAGCAAAGCTGCTTGGCACCTGAAAGCATTTTAGCAAGCGCAGCAAGTAACATTAATGCTGATTTACAGAGGATGAGGAAGGCTGTGCTGTGTTTGTCATAGATCAGGAGAGGTAGAACCAGCCCTTCTGGTCCATCAACGCTTCTATTTGGTAATTCAACTCTGGGGGACATGAAAATATCCAAAATACTGACAGGCACATTGACTAAATGTTTAAGTTGTTTAACTCGAGAGCCATACTTTTGCTTCTTTTTTTGGAATTAATTAGAAAGTTGTGGTGCTCCTTTGATTTATTTTTTTTTTTTAAATCATATCCAGCAGTTGGTGCTATTCTTGATAACTAACAATTGTTTCTGCCTCTCCATGCAGTGCAAAAAACTGGTAGTTGTCTGGTACTGCTGAGCATTTTAGCTGGCAACATTTGAGACTCCAGACGTGGTGATGAATTGTGCTATGATATATTAATGTTATTTTGATCCCTGCTCTTTCAGAATTACATTGATCCAATTAGGTTAAGTAGCTTGCCATCTAAATTAATTTATTTTACTCGATTAATCTCCTTTACTGTGGGTCAGAAACAGAAATGTTAATCAATCTGTTACATTGCATATCTTTTTTTGAGGGAGGTAATTAAATTACTGAGTAGATACACATGTTAAGTTCGTTGTTCAGTATGTTAAACACTGTTGCCATAATTGCAAAGTGAAGTGGTGCACGCTCAGTAGTGGAATTGGAGTGCTTGTTACACTTAGCTTTGATAAGCTTTCAAGAAATGCCAGTGCCTGACTTGCTGTCCCTGGATACTACTGCTGTGTGCTTGTTCAGTGGCAGAGCTTTTAGGATATTAGGCATTTCTGGAAGGGGAGGTTACAGCTTCGTCCCCTACTAGAAATTGTTGGGTTTCCTGGTGCTGTGTTTTGTGTAGGTCCCCAACATCTTTAATGCAGAGGTACCTTTCCCCTGGCTCACTCTCAAGCCTGTGCTAGCACTTTTCATTGCAGGAAGGCAGATTTCTTAGTAATGATTTCTTAGTTACTAAACTAGGAGTGTTAATGCAGTCTCCAGAAAAACTTCCTCGTTTTCTTTAAAAGGCTCTTCAGCTGTACTTCAAATTTCCATGATATGAATTCCTTCTTTGTCTGGCTACATGAAGACATACTTCAGTTTTTATTTGGTCAGCCCAACAGCGGGACGTTATCATCTTGCTCTTCCTGCCAGCCTTTAACTGCTCACACAGGGAATTCTTAGTGTTCAACTGGCATTTCCATTGGTCTAAATTGGGATCTCATCCTGATGAAACACATCTGAGAGGGAGACTGATGACAGGGATATCAGAAGTTTGTTCACCTGCTGCAGTTCCTCACTTTAGTAAGGAGAAGTGTTTACGAGAGGCTCACAGACAGCATTGATGCAAAAGAATGAGATCCAGTGGTTGGAAACTGAACGTTGACAAAGCCAAGCGAGGAGGTACGAAGTGTGCTGCTTTTTACACTGAGTGTAATTAACAGTGAGGAACTTAACAGCCTCGTCACAGCTTCTTCATCATGGGAGATCTATGCAGTAAAGGAATGAACAGTCTGGTTCCATCACAGTTATTGCATCAGAAGGCTAAGTCATGTCAAATGAGCTATGTAATGTGACAGGTCAGCTTGCTGATCACAGTGCTCCCTTTTGATATTAAAATCTATGACCCCATGAAATATTTTCTAAGCCTTTACCTGAGGGTAGAGCAAGCAGAAGCAGAAAGGTCATCTTTATCATCACTGCTGTCAAACACTTTGGAAATAGCAGAGCACAAGGTGAGTGTATTGCTCAGCCTCTGCCTTTATGCCATATCTGTTACCCCATACCTTGCCTGCATTTTGTCCCACTGAATAAAAATTGCTCCAGTACCCGACGTAAAATCCCATTTGCAAAAAGCGCACAACTTGGCTTAAGTAGGAATGGGAACTTACCTCTTGCCTTTACAAAATTTATGAGTGCCCTCTAAGCAAAAAGCCTGTAGTGGT
Organism: Lagopus muta; assembly: GCF_023343835.1. Lineage (NCBI taxonomy): Eukaryota > Metazoa > Chordata > Aves > Galliformes > Phasianidae > Lagopus > Lagopus muta. Next base: position 63,111,205 of record NC_064437.1, on the reverse strand, counting down.
GTTATATAAATAATAATGATAATTAAGAAAGCAGCTGCTCTTTATGATAATGAGAATGGTGGTAGAAAATGTAGATAGAGCACACTTCATTTCAGGCAGGCCATCCAGAGGCAGCAGGCATGAGGGCTGAGATAAGCGTGGGTGCCAAGTGCCATCTGAAACAGCTTGGCTGAGGTGTCCCGGGCTACTTGGTGAAATGTACAGAGCATCTGAAGTGGTGCTGGGTGCTCAGTTAGGCAACCAAATCCTGCTGTGGGTGCTGGGGTTGGCTGAGATCCTGAGCAGTTCCTGTACAACCCACCTAACGCTGCGGTGTTGTAACATTTATTACACATTAATATTCTGATGTTTCCCCCAAGCTGAAAACTCTGAATAGAGAATCTGTGCTTGAGTGCTTACTGTGTGCGTTAAGCTTTGCTATCTTCATGCTTTTATGCTGATATTTATTTCTGTCTCTTCGTCGTATTTAATTCACCTTTTTTTTTTTCCCCTCATACCCTAAGATATGAGCTTTTCAAGCAGTTAGCTCTCTAATGAGTGCTAATACAGTTCCTAGCAAAACCAGATCCTGAAAGTCCTGATTTTGACTGAGCTGTTGGATATTAACATAATGCAGATAAGTCATTAGAACAATGAAAATTAAATATTCATGTTTTAGTTGTAATGTTTATACATAGTACAAGAAATATGCAGCAACACTCTGCGTGAGTTCACAAAAAATAGATGAATGTGTGCAATGTTAACCAGGTTTCAACTTTAAAGGGGTCTTATTTGTTCAAATAACCATTGCGAAGGAGAAATGTATTTGGAATGGAACAGAACTTTTTGGACTACTTTTCAGACTTTTTTTCAGACTACTGAAAGTCTCTTGAGTCCTTTACAGGTGGTGGTGGCATTTAGAGTCATAGAACCATTTGAGTTGGAAGGGACCTTTAAAGGCCATCTGGTCCAACACCCTGCAGCGAACAGGGACACCTACAGCTCCATCAGGTGCTCACAGCCCCATCCATCTCTGACTTTGAGTTCCTCTCAGGACACTTAGTTTTGGTTTCTTCTATATTGTGCTTTTGCATTTCAATAGGATGTTTGTCAAAACTGGAGTGTCATAGCCTAAGGCCTCTCCTGAGAGTCAACATGCATACATATTCTTCTTTCTGGCCTTGTTAAAAATGCTCTTTAGGTAAAGAGTTGAAAAACAGATCAATAGCAGGACTGTTGCAGAGGCTGCTTTCCCTGTTCCACGTGTTTCTTACAAAAAAGATCTTTCCATAGTTGTGGCATGCATGCTCTTTTCTGGGTGTTTCTGAAAAACAGTCACTGCAAGTCAATATTCTTGATAGCATTGTCAAAGGCAGAGGGGAAGCACGGAGTGAATGAGAACAAAATGTCTCATCACAGACGTGGTCTTTCATCATCTGCTGAGACATTATTTCAAGTTGTTAGATTTCTGTTCATGAATATCCTTTTCAGATGATGACAATAAATCCAGCGCTCTGACTTCTGTAGTGTTCTTCCCTGAGTGTCAGTGGAAGCTTGTTTCATTTACTGAGAGCTAACCAAGTCTTTGGGTTGTGGTAGTGAATGATTACTTTATGTAGTATAGTAATGTAGGAAAACATTTTCTTTTTCCAAAACCTACCACTTCTTAACAATACTCCCATCTCTAGATTACAGATTTAAAGTGAAATATGGTAAAAATCATACGAATGATGCAATACCGAGATGAGCTGCACGCAGACCTCATTTGGAAGAGAAGGCAGTTTGGAAACCTGTATGCTTTCCACAATTAACAAAGGAAGTGCTCGTGCACTACAGCTTTCAGTACAGAGCTACATTTTCTCCTATTGCACGCACACCCTGGTAGTCACTGCATCATTAATGTTCACCTTTGATTGCTTTCTCCAATGGAACCACTAAAGGACAGAGTCAAGGTGACGTGGCCTTAATGTGACCGGTGTGCTCTGTTGTCTTTTTTCCCAGGGGCCTGTTAGCCAGCAGCTTCACAGAAACACATTATTTGAAGGATGGTACTGATGTGGTTCTCGCACGCAATTACACGGTAAGGCTGCGCTGCGTGGCTGGATGATGCTTCATCGTTAAAGCTCAAAGTGCTCTCTGCTGGGATCTGAGCCGCGGGATGAAACAGCAACACGAGTGATCTTTTCTTCTTGTTGCCTTCAGTACCTTTTTGACTGCTGTGATCCTGCGCATGAATTTTCAGAGTGTGACTTTAAAGGGAAACTGTGGGGTTTTAACCATGTGATTTTTTTTTTTTTTTTTAACAAATTTTATTTTTATTTCCCCCCCCCCCCCCCCCCGTAAGATTTACTCAGCTGCTTGGAAATATGGCCATTAAGACTTTGAAATAAGGCAGCCATTGCTGTGGTGTTAAGGAGGAAAGGCCTTGGGTTCTGGCAGTGAGGATGTGCTGTATGATTGCTGTCATGCAGAAGCTGCCACCAATGGGCTCAAAGGCCTGGGTGGGTTTCTGCACTGGAATCCAAAGCTGGGTTTGGGGGTAGGGGGGTGAGTTGGGTTTGTTTTTGAATCCAGATCATGCAGCTGTTGTGGATATACTTATATCTCTGTGTGTGTATGGCTAATCTGCTCCTGGTTAAAGTCAGCACAAAATGCTTTTTATCATGAATAATTTAAACTGCTTTTTTTAATAAATACAAGGCGCTTTAAGCCAGTGAAGTTTTTGTCCTCTAAGCAATATCAACGCCTTGATTAGAAGCAATGCAGCAAGTGATTTTAATTACAAAGTTTATCTTTTATCTGCCTGAGTAATCCCAGCTCCTGTAAAGTATTTGTTATGTGACGTTATTTATTGACATTGCTGGAAGAAGCATTGTGCTTTCTGTTCCCATCCATAATGGGCTTTGCTGGTGTCAGTGAAAGGCATTATTTCTGTGCATTACATTTTACTTCTGAAGAAGCATCTTCGTTACCGCCCAGACCTCCCAAGTAAAGCAATCACTGTGAAAGCTTTCCTGTTTGCTGGATGCTCGTATCTGCTTCCAGATCTGCTCAGCAGTAAAGTCATTTGTTTTAGGAAGAGAAAAGCTGCACAGATTTTCTAAGGAAGTAAAAAGCACACAGCACATGATCAGAGTAGCAAACGTTAACATGAGCATGAGTGTAGCTAATGATAGCTAGGCTTTCTCTTCCAAAAAAACAAACAACAACAGCAACAAAAAAAGTGGCCTAAAAACCTTCTGTTTTGGAAAGGGCAGTAAGTAATGAATAACACTGGTGTTTCTTTTTGCTGCCTAAAGGATGTTTTGTTTTGTTTTATTTCAAGAGGAATAGAGAATTAATTTTCCACTCAGTACTGCAATATGATTTTAAAAAGATAAGCCTCAGATTTTATTGTTGTGGGCAGATACAGTATATACATATGCATACATATATATATATATCAGAATAGGCTGCCCAAGGAGGCTGTGGATGCCCCATCCCTGGAGGCATTCAAGGCCAGGCTGGATGTGGTTCTGGGCAGCCTGGGCTGCTGGTTGGTGACTCTGCACATAGCAGGGGGTTGGGACTGGATGAGCATTATGGTCCTTTTCAATCAAGGCCGTTCTATGATTCTATGATAGTCTGTAGTTGAAACCAAATACAATTTCCTAATGAAAGTTGCTTAGTCAGATTGTGCTGGAAGGTTGAACCAAGACAGCCTGGGGATTTCCCTGGCACATGTGCTGGAGCCCAGCTTGTTCTGCTGCATAGCACTTGGGGAAAAAAATGGCAGCTGTCAAAAACTAGTTGCTATGAAATGATGTCAAGCAAGGATAGAATACTGATTCAAGTGTGACAAATCAGCTGTGGTTAATATTTGTTTTTAGAGAGTCATCCGTTTCATATACTAGGGTACAGGAATAAAGGATTTTTGGCAGGAGTGGAGAAAAAAAACAACCTCTTGCAGTTTGGTGGAGTTACTGAACTAGAAATCAATTTTCTACCAGTCCAATTGCAGGACATGCTCTGGTAAGTTTACGTTTTCAGTATGGAACTGAAAGGAACTTTGAGTGTAGCATGTGGGTCTTGGAGAAGCTGTGAAATGGGCCACAACAAGAAGCTCAAATTTAATAAAATAGCAGGTTGTGTGCAGAGAGGGGAAAAATCAGGAATTTTGTCGTAATTCACTCTTTGATAAAGACAACTAGCTGCACTGCAGCTGTAGTCTGCATGGGTCGAGATATCAGCTCAGCCTTCAGATTTTGCTGAGTGCTTTGCTTGACAGCAGTGGCTGGTTTCCTAAGAGCTCTGCCTTAGGCTTGGTTTAAGTGACACAAGTAAAGTGACTTTGTGTTTGTTTTCACACGTCAGGGATACTGCACGAGTCAGTATTTGTTCAGAGGGCTCCTATTTCCTCGCTCTTATCAGCTAGATGAGTCTAATATTGAAATAGTGATATAGCTTACTTATGCTGAAAGCCTTGGTGTCCACAGCAATTGTTACTGAAGCAATCATGCCCCAAAAATTCAGTCTATGACTTCCTGCCTTTTATTGTGGCTTTATCTTTGCTAACAAGCTACCAGCTCTTTATGAGTACCAATGATTAAAAAAAAATACTGGAGAGTAAAATACCATTACCCTGCTACTGTCATTTTGATCACTGATAAAAGCTATCCTGGCTTTCTAATTACAAGCCTCATGATGTTGTGCTGTTCTGTTGCTTGTGTTGGAAACACAAACGCTCTAAACAAATATTTTTCAAGGTATATCCTTATTTGCAGAAAAATTTTGTCTGAATCATTCCCTCTTGCCCAATGTTTTTTATGACAGTGCTTTCTATAACCAAATCAAGACATTCTTTAGAAATCTATGTGAAGCTCTGTAAGTAAAAGCCATGCCCCAATGCTGAAAAGGTTAATTGATGCAGCCAGATAGATGTGGATGAACGAAGCAATAAAAGGCACAGTGAGATGACTGTCAGGTTGGAGCATGAGTGATAACTTTCCTTTGCACTAATAAGGAAGAAACCTTTTACAACGGTATTTTCGGTTTCCAAGTAGCATTCAAGGGAGCCATGAGAAGAGAAACGCTGGACGTGACACAATTGTTGCTTTCCAGTCAGTCACATAATTGGCAGTGTAATATAACCTTTAGTCAACAATAAAATTAACCTTGATTCCAGACAGATACGTCTATGCTGAGAAAGTATCTCTGCTGTGGGTGCTTTTTGCAAGCAGTGAATTATTAAGGAAATACAATAACCTAGCTGCAAAATGAAATTGGATTTTTGCCTCTCAAAATAGAAGACCTCTTAGTCGTGGTTGCTCTTAATAATGTGCAGCCAGTCGGTTGGGTAATTCAATAAAAGGTTTCCTTTCCAAATGGTTTCCCTTCCCCTACGCTTACTTTTTCATTTTTTTGTTCCCAAACTGTGTTTGGGATTGTCTTTTTTATACCTGCCTTTGAACAAAAGTATCTCCTGTGGTCATACATGGACATAGAAGATCTTGAAGACAAACATGTGGGTTTAAAGCAAGTGGGAAAGTATGTCAGTAACTTTGTAAGGTATTCTGTACTATAGCTTTATATTAAATATCAGAAGAAAAGATTATCACAGACATGCAAATTTAAACTCTGCTGGTCTTCTTTAAAAACAAAAATAACCCCAATCCTCTATCATCTAAGTACAGTCAGGGTTTCAACTGAGGATCACCTTGGAGTGTTAAGTCAACGCTGTGAATATTTAGTGGAGAAGGTGCTGTCAGTGGGCTTCTGAATGCTGTAGTCTGCAACTGAAAATAGCTTTCATTTGTATGAAATAGAACAGAATAGAACTAGAAATAGAATAGAATGAAATGACAAAGGAGGTGGGAAACCCTGAGAAAACATGACTTTTAAGAATGCTAAATTACTTTCTCTTTTCTTGCAATCAGGGTCACTGCTATTACCATGGAAATGTACGAGGCTACCCCAGTTCGTCAGTCAGTCTGAGTACCTGCTCTGGACTCAGGTGAGCCAATGTTTCAGTAACATTTCAGCTCTTTAATAAGTCATCTTCATACTCACTAAGTTCTGATTTACCAATACCTGCTTTTCAAATGGTTCCACGATTTCTGTAAACTCATTTACCTTGTTGCTCCGAAGAAAAATGGAATAGAAAATGCAGTGCTGGGGATGTTCATGCAATGCATGGAGGGTCTTGCAGCAGTGAAGTACTTTGCATGTTCTGTGACTGGCAGTGCCTCAGGGCCCTCCAGTCCTGCTGGTGAGAGCTATTTCACCAGCAGTGCAGGACTGCTTTGCAACTGGTGCATTGGGCAGCAGTTCAGTTGCTAGGAGAGTTTGCTCTGTAGAAGTGGCTGTGGAACTTAATAAACAGTGATGATGGCAGGTATGATGCTCACTGTTCAGATTGTAGCTACTCGTTAACAAAAAAGTAGCAGATTGGTCTTGCTGAAAAGAAAATCTCTTCTGATTTGGAGAAAGGAACAAGCTGACAACATTTTAAATACGCAATGGACACAGTTCAGGAAACAATTATCTTCCTTACTTGGACAATCAGAGGCTGGTATTTACTCACAGAGCTGTTCCAAATCACTGTAATTAACTGTAAATTGGCTCTAGTGTTCTCCCTGGAAAACCTAGTTTTCCTGTCAGGTTTCCAGCTGTCTCAACCTTTTTCTGGGTTTGTTTAATTTATCTACAAACAGCAGGAGTAGCTGGAGTCTTTCTTTTTCCCTTTGCATTTTGTGCAGTAGTAGTATTAGCACAGCTATTATACTGGAGCTCTGGAATGGAGAGGATCAGAGCAGTTTGCCACCAGGACAGCTCTCCCTGTTGTTCTCTGCAGTGTGTTGGGTTCCCGTGGCTCATTTCCACATAGAGAGGGATTTTTCAGGGTGCTTCAGTATGTATCTGGCATCTTCCACAGGTTTGCTTTAACGAACCCTTTGCGTGAACCATGGTAGCTGATGTTCAGCAGTTGTTCTCATGGTCTGCAAAAATACAGTGCATGTTCTCAGCGTGTGAAGCACTGCATCACTAAATGGATTGGGTTGCTGCAAGATCCACAGGGAACATGTGCGTTCTGCAGGAAAGGGTCTGCGCTGTTGTCTTGTTCTAGAGCTGTCTAGGAAAAAAAGAAATCCTGTTCAGGACAAAGGATTTCCCCATACTAAATGCATTTTATTTCTTTTCTAACTTGCTCATCCTCCTCTTAAAAATGTCGAGCATGCTGAGTCCTTTCCCAGTTTTAGGTAGTCAGAAATGGCAAGATGCTAGCAGTGACATTTTTCTCTCATCTGGCACTACTGCAGATTAACCCTCAAAGTGCAAGTCTTTATTAGGCTCGATTTCCCCATGGGAAATGGGCAGCAGCTTCTTTTTCAGGCAGAAATTTTGCTCTAGCAGAACTGTGGCCATATCTTGCCATCTATGCCCGTGTAACTGCTGCATTCACTGCTGAGGTTGTTCAAGACAGCGTCCATGAGTGATGACAGCATGTGATACGGGTGCCTGTGGAGTTATTCCACAGAACTCATTTGGCAGCCCGTAGCCAACAGTAATAACTTCTAGTCATCATCTATGCTTGATTTGAGCCAGGGGCATCTCGTTGTATGGCTTCATAATGCACTGCCAGCTTCTTGAAACATCCGGGCCCTCATTAAAACTGGTTGGGAAAAAGAGCTCAAATGGTTGTGCTGAGGCTCCAGAAGCACCGAGCATCTTTCAGAACCAGGCCTGCAGGTTATAATACACCTCCCTCACCACACCATTACAGTAGCGCTGTGTCCCTCGAGAACGTGAGTGGATAGTTTTACTGCATGTGATCCAGTGTGAAATAACATCAGGGGAAATACAAGAGTTGAGAACTGCTCCGTCGCTCCAGCCACATGAGGACCATCCCTGGGGCAGCCCTTCCACCGGCAGCAGCGTTGGCAGGAAATGCTGCTCTCCTAAGAGAGGCTGTTTCTGGCTTTGTGACAGCTCCTGGCTGAATTGGACGTATCTCTCTGTCTCGTTCTCTCCATCTGTGAAATTCATTTAATGATTCTTACCTACCTCACACGGCTGTGGTCAGAGTGCCTGAAACACATCTAGTGAAAGGAAGCGTGAGCTGTTGGCTCGCCAACATCTCCAAGCACCCAAATCCCTCCACACCCACTGGACAGACACTTTGGGCAGTGTTCCGGGCATGGAGGGGTGGGAGCAGTGTCTTTTCCCTCTAAGTTCATTAAAAGACGTGAAGCTAATCATAAAGGACAGATTTCAGATAGATTATAGCATGAAACCAGAGTGCTTTGTGGTAGAGAAGCAAAACAGGATCAATGTTACCAAGGCAGAAATAGGGGATAGAACAAAACCCTTCGTTACCACTTTTATAAAGCTGTAGTGCACCTACTGCTTGAATTTTCATGCAGTTCTTGTTCCTACCTCCTTTACCCCCATTTCAGAAAAGGAAGCATTATATCCAGAAGATATATAGAGAGGAGCAAAAATGATGATCAAAGGTGTGGAACAGCTTTTATTCAAAAAATAGAACAGGATTTGTCAGTTTTGAAAGGAGGTGATGGGGAAAAGGGGAAAAGAAGTTAGACTGAATGTCATGCTGGAGTGGGGACAATTACTGAATATTCTCTGAAACCTTAAAATTAGAAGTCATCAAACGAAATTTTAGAGTAAAGGAAAGCACTTTTTTTTGTTGTTTTGTTTTAATTCACCACATCCTGAAGCTTTGAAACTCATGATCACAGGTGGCATCAAGTGGCAAAAGTGTCAGTAGATTCAAAGCATGATAAGGCAACACAGGGAGAGGAGCAGAGGGAGCCTCTCAGGGCCTGTCAAACCCTGAGACGTCCCATACAGTTACACTGTCGAGCTGGGACAACAGTCAAGTTCTTATGCTCTTCTATCTTACCCCTAAGCATCTGCTGTTGGCCAGAGCCTGGGTCAGAGTGCTGGTCTGGAGGAACCTTGCTCTTGATCAAATATGACCACTAAGTGCTAATGGGGTATGGTTGCACATCCAAGAAGGATTGTTAGCTTACAAATATGCTGTGATTAATCTGCCAGTCGTCAGATACAGAAAGAATGAAGTGTGAAATCTGCAGGCTGAGACACGTTTGACTAGTTTGCATTTTTCAGGGAGGTAGAGGAGAGTAATATAAAGATAACTGAGAGGCAGACAGAGTTCTTATATTCACAGACACTTCTATACTGCAGCTATATTGCATCCTCTCAGACGTAACATTTGAGTGGCTCATTTTACATAAGATTACCATGGCGTAAATAGTTGAATTGACACCAACAGCAGCATGAAATGCAGGTTAGAGGAGAGTATGGCTGTGCTGCAATCTGTGTCCTGCTGGGTCCTCCAGAGGAGGAAGAGCTTAGTGCTGGAAAGGAGATGTGTGTGCTGAATGGGAACAATGGGCAATCAGGATTTCCAGTGCTTCTGTCTAGATGAGAAAGCCAATTAGATTGTCAGAGCTTCTGGGCAGGAGAACATCTGACCAAACACAGTCGTTTTCTTCCTCTCCTGTGGAAATACCCTTCTGTTTATCTAGCTCAGAGGCTCTTCAAGGTTTTAGCAAATAATTTTGGCCTGCAGCCACCACACAACTCTTCTCTGATAAAACTGCATACACTCAAGTGATTTCTTCTTATTTTTTTTCCCCTGTTACTTTCTCTGCAAGTGCAGGATCTGGTATATACATAAAAATGCAGCCTGAAGATGAGCACAGCCTCTATGGTCTGTGCTGAAGTGCAGGAGCTAGCAGGGAGACATGCAGGACCAGGAGCATCTGCTGTGACCTCCACGATGGGAGGCTTTCACAAATGCCTTAGTACTTTAGGGATGCAAATCTCATGGGAAGCCTTTTTGTTCTAAAAAAAACAAGATGCTCTTGAAAATCCTGAGGATCTCCCTAATTGCCAGGTAATAAGCTCATTTGTGTGTATGAAGTATTCAGTCATTGTCCATAACTGGAAGATACTGTGCCCAGTGATAGCGGTGGGAGCAGGGTTGCAGTAGGCAGTAATTCCTTATGGGGTTACACGGTTATGTGGCACGAGGCTGACAGTACTACAGCCATTTGTTTGTCAGATGAGCTGGCCAAACTCACTGCATCCCAGACACAGTTAGCTGAAGGGGACAGTTGTGTGCCTGTTGTCCCTGGATACACTTTAATGTCCCTAGGCATCACTGGCACAACCATAAGAGATGATCCCTACCAATAGGCTGAGCCAAATCCTTCTCCCTCCCGTCATGTCTAAAAGCATTTATTAAAAATGAAATGTAATACATTTTGTGACTTGAAGAAATGTTTTACAAACCTTAATGTGATGTGCAACTTTCAATCAAGCTTTCTTTTTTTTGCTATACTATTTACTACACGATACTGTTCAGTGTGTTCATTAAATAGGCACTAATGCCAACTTCTTTACTCCTTCACCTTTCTCTGCTTTCACTGGTCAGCCTGGTCGTGTTCCCCGCTAAGCACACAAGTGACACTTCTGACAACGCAGTTACTGTTTCTCGCCACCCAAATGTTGGACATGGAATTGCATTTTCACTCTTGATTCAAGGATCTCCTTGCTTAAATTCCAGGCATCAGAAGTTGTAGACCAATATACATTCACTCTGGCATGTCTGTCTTGTGAGGAGGAAGCATTAAGCGCATGCTACAGTATTCTCTGGGTATGACTACATTTTTGACACTGTGCTCTAGAATGTATTTTCAGGTTAATGAAAGGCACTGGCTGGAATAAAACATGTATTTGACTAACAACGTGCCTGAGCAGGGGAACCTCTGCTACTGCTGCAGTATGTAAAGCAGTAATTCTGCTGCTATGACCTCCCTTTGAGATGCTGGCCTTTGTTGATGTGGGTCAGGCCTGCTATTTTAATGGAATTCTGATGTGCGGTATAACAGTATTACTGGAGTCTCGTATGATGCCCTTCCTCAGCACATCATTACTGTGTGCAGTTACTAAAATTTACCCTGTTTGCAGCTGGGTTGCTGCACAGAAAGAGGTGAATTGCCTGGCCAAGGCTGCCTGCAGAGCACTGGTGGATAAGGAAGTATCTGTCTTCTGTCTCTGGAGTCCAGCTCCCATGCTCTGTATTTCCCAGTCTTCTAAAGCTAGAAAAATGGCCAAGCCTTTTGAATTATATTTAAAGACTACTTAACCTATTAGAAAAGCAGTCCACTTCATTCAGTTATCCCAATTGTGTTCATCTGCAACTAATTACAGCAGAGTAAAAGTGAAAGCTTTTATTCACTACTGCATTTTTTTTTCCCTTTTCTTTGTTTGCCTGCTTATGTGCCTGGGAACTCATTAGATGAAGTCCTGGGAATGCAGGATTTACAGGAAAAACAAACAAACATGCCCTGTCCCTTCACAGATCACTTTCTGGTATCACACACGTTGAGGAATGCAGCAGTTCCTCACTGCCACACTTCATCTCGGGCATCGGCACAATATTCAGGGACCAGAAGGCTCGGCTTCTGTTATCTGTGTGGCTAAAACTCATTGAACTCTGTGGCACAGCAATGGGATCTGACCCTTTACTTTTGAAGCTGCAGTATTAATTATGAAGTAAAGGACCTGTAGGTTTTTGAATGGCACACGAGTCCTGCATAGTCTTTCACTGTGGACAGAGGCAGACTCAATGTCAGTATGTGGTGTGGAGCACGACAGCCCTCCAGTCTAATTAATTTCTTACAGGCTGAAAGCATCTACATTCCAGTGGTAATAGGGCTTTTTATTATTATTGTTTAGCAATGAGTATAACTCTGAGCTTCATTAAAACCAAATGTTTAATTGCATTCATGGATATCAGATTTATTGATTTACTTAACGTTCTCCTAACACTGCAGCAGAATAATCTATCACGGTTTCATGTAGTGCTGTCCTAGCCAAGTTTTACTTCAGCATCACAATTTCTCAGACAAGTATGCATTGATGGTTTATGTTGGCTGGGACTTTGCTTCTGCTGACAAGTTGGAAAAGAAAAATCCCATTTATATTTTGAGATTTCCTAAAGCCTGTTGATTTATGAAATACGACTGGCCTTGCGTTAGGTTTTGTTTTGTTGGGGTTTTTTTTTCCTGCTTTTTTAAGAGGGGGGAAAAAAATATCCTATTTGCTTTTATTGCTGATTTAAGTAGAGGATTTATTCCATCAAATTACATTTCCCTAAATGAGATATTCTTTGCAAGGTAAGCAGCACTTAATAACAAATTAGTTATTGAATTAGTTACTAATGTTTTAATTTCTTTTGCCTTGAGACAGAGTGAGAGCTCTCATCATAACCCATCCCCATCTGTCCATTTGTCATATAATGGCATGTATGAGGCAGATACCAATTGAGTTCACAATTTGAGCTGATTTGCAGCGGTGAGGATGTGGCTGGATTGTTGCTGAGCCCCAGACATGAGCAGGACTCAAACCCTGCTCAGAGGCAGAGTGAAATATCAGCTTGGGCTCAAGATTGCACTGAAGCTGCTTCCAGTTGGCTTGAAGCCCATGAACTGATGTCTGGACATGCTGCATGATGTAGATTTTATTTTTCCCCCTCTCTGCTACTGATGGTGGAAAGCCTGATTGTTTTAGATGGGAGCTGAATTGACTCAGCTTTCCTGCTCAACTGTTTTTGTAGGTCTTTCTGAGTTTTCAGTATCACTATCATGCAAGATTGAAGCAAACGCATGTACCAGGGGTTAGATAACTAGAAGCCAAAAAAATTATATTTTATATTGCATTTTTCCCCAGTATTTATAAGTCTGGAAATTCTGGTAATCTTTTGTTGAGGTAGCGGTAGAAATCTCACAGATTTCTGTAGGAGTTGGTCTTTTGTCTGCTCATAGCTGCTTCTCAAGCATACATGGAGTTGCTGGAATGCCTTTGGGGGTTCCTCATGTTGTTTTTGACTGGTATTTTCTAGTTCAATATACTGCATTTTTGTTTCTTTGAAAAGCATTGTGTTATTTAACGTTAACGTCTCCCGAGAAGAAGTTCTCTCACCTTGGTCATTAGGGAGCATGGGCTGACTGAGGAGCATAGTAGAACCACCGAAACAGAGGCTTCTTTCAAACAGAAAAATATAAGGGAAAAAGTAATTACAGATTAATTCAACTGACATCACATTCTCAGTAGTGAAAGACTCGTTTTAGGTATCATTTATCAGGTCTTGCCACACTAAAAGAGAAAGAAACCAACTTTTTTTGACTAGTTACAGTTGTAAGTGCTGTGCTTGGCAATAATCAAGGGGGAAAATGTGACTATAGGAAAAGAAAATTAGCAAAAAAAAAAAAAAAAGCTGGCCAAGAGAATTCATATTTGATATTTGTTATCGTATTACAGATGGTCACAAGCTGGGTGCAGGTGTCCTGCAGGCAGTACTCAAAAGAAAAACATGCATTAAATTAAAGCTATTCCTTCCTTTATGCCAAAACTGCGGATTTCTTTTTTTTTTTTACCATCGGATTGCTTCATATGCAAAGGGTGGCAGCGTTCTTAAAGGAATGGGAGTTTTGATGAGTAGTTGAATAGGCTGTCCTTGCACTTATTTGCTCAATTGAAAACAAAATTAATCACTTGGGTGTCTGTTCACCTGTCTGTATGCCCTCCAGTGAGAGAAAACAGGGGGTTATGAGTCACTTTAGACAGTACCTGGGTTTACAAAGGATGTGTTGGAAACCCAGCAATCACTGAGGGGGAGAAAATAAAGGGGTGAGTAAGCTTTATCCAGAAAAAGGATGCTATTAAGTCTCTCCATCTTCAGTGTAAATAATTAAAGAAAATTAAATTACATGTCTTTAGATATAGATACAGATATATATTTTTTTTAAGTTAAGGTTCTAGAGGAATGAAGTTTAACATTAAAAATAAAACCTTCATGGTTTCACGCTGTTTGGGAGTTGTTAATAAAGGGAGATGGTCAGGCTGTCCCATTTCAAACAGTGACTAATGGACTTCTGCCTCCACTGCTGGTTCCAGAAGCCTCCAGAATGGAATAATTTATTGCACAAGGGAAAAACAACAACCCTTACTTGATTATGCTGATTACAGAGTTGCTGATTATGGGAGTAAAGAGAATATGCTGTCCTAGTTTCCTAAATTCTTCAAGGAATATGGCAGATCCTAAAATAATTTCTTAGAACTGCAGATTGTAAGGATACTGAATCACAGTGCAACCTGCTTGGAGGTCCCCATATGTCATTCATCCTATCGTGTATCCTAGCTATTGCTACAAGGGTTGCTGTAATAAATCAGTCCTGCTTTTCCAGTTCTCATCCATCACGCACAGCGTGCTTGTGTGATGGTAAATCATGCATCTTACCTGATTTGCCAAGGGTACTGAGGAAGCTGCAGATGGATTACCAGAGCCTGACTCTGGGTCAAATCAGTACACCACTCTCCTTTTGTTGGGGGTGTTACTGTGAATAGTTTTGCACAGCCTTTTTAATATCATGGATTACCAGTCTTGTTTTACCTTGGGCATCTAGATATTACTCTTCACATGAAATGGTTATTTGTTAGCTTGGGTGAACCAACAATAAGGGTGTTTGGTAACAAATGGACTGCCTGCTTGAAACCAAAGTTTCAGGTAATTGATTGGGACTTTCTTCATTGTATCTTTGTAAGGTTAGAATAGCTAGGACAGCTTTTTCCAAATAATTTCACTTTTTATTTTTGTATCAGCCTTTACGATGCTTCTGGCTCCTTCCACCACGTTTTTCCTTTTTTAAACCTTCTGTAGAGCTGTATAGAGACGTGGACTGGTCTTAAAATACTTGTAGACCTCACCTTTGTTGTAGTACAGACAGGAGAGCAGACACCTATAGAGGAAAAAGAGAAACCAATATAACATAGCCAGCTTTGATCTAAAAATAATAGTGGTTTAATAGCATATAGAGAAAGTGTAGAGCAATGTAGAGGAGGAATTGGGGAAGAACACTTTAGCCAATCAAAATTTTCAGAGGGATTTTGGGTAGATTGTAATATTCCTGCTGAAACTTTGCCAGTGTTAAGGGATTTATGCATTCATAATTTAAAGATATGGAAACAGCATGTTCAATGTAGTGTCTAAATGATGAGTACTTGCTATACCACATAAGCAAATGTTTATCAATATTTAACAAAAAAAAAAAAAAGGTAAAAACAAGTAAACACAAGTAAAAACAAAAAAAAAAGAAAAAGAAAAAAAAGAATTTTAAAGGATGCCTTTCTTTGATCAAATAATTGCTCAAGGAAACTCAATATTCAGTTTGATGCAGGAACTAAGACCATCTTGAGTTGACAATACGTGCTCAGGATACGAGTTAGACAATTCTAAGTCAGACTTTGAATACTAAATGCTTTCCTCTTGCAGTCACAACTCAAGTAGAGATGACTGTAAACCTAATCTATGCCTTCTTGTGGTATTATGCCATCCTGATGTCCTCTTTGCACATTGCTGCTGACAGTAATGTGATAGGAGTGCATTTCTCAGTAGAAGACCTTTGGGTTCCTCAGACAACAGATGGTATTGTGGTAAAAAATTAAATTTTGGAGGCATTATTTTAAACAGGAATCCTTTAGTTAATATTTCTGAACTTCATTTTACTGCCCCACGGTGCAGTGTTTAATAACCCATTTTCATACTCAAATGCCTCTTTCACCTGGCAGCTTTGATGCTTGCATCAGCGTTTGGTTTAAAAGGTATCTACAGATCATAATAAGTTCTTTTGCTCTCTACCTTTCCTAATAAAAACATTTCGCCACGCTTTTGTTCATTCCTGTTTGCAACAGGTCCTCAGAAGTATCACATCATTACTCTAGTCAGCAATGGCAATGCATCACTGGGAGAATGGAAAACACATAAAACACAAATGTAATTTTGTTCTACAGCACGACACTTCAGAAAAGGGAAATTTTCTTTGAGCCATAGCTATTTGTAAGGTGTAGTGTGCTGTAATGACAAATGTACAGCTTTGATGTTTCCTGCTCCACCCAACCATGGTATTGTAAATCAGCATTTTGCTTTTTCATATTCCTCTGTTATTAAAGCTTGTTGTAACCTTGTTGAAGACAAACATAGGTTTGTTCTTGAAAGCAGCGCATCTTACTCTGCTGTCTTCCATAACAGGGGAATTATTGTGTTTGCAAACAAAAGCTACATCGTGGAGCCATTAGAAGGTGCTACAAGTGAACACAAGATCTACCGAGCAGAGAACTTGGAAATAATTCCAGGGTCCTGTGGCCACCAGCTGGACATCTCTGCCACGAGGGCCGCCGACACGTCGCACCGCTCTCCAGCCGGCAGGGTAGGTGCATGCTGTGCTTTTGTGTTTCTGGTTTGTTAAGTACCTTCCTGGTAGCATCTCCGTAACACTGTCTGCCATAACTCTCTTTTCCAGACTCATTTCCTATATCCCTACTGAGCAGACTACTAAACCACACAGTCAGCTTCTGTTGATGGCACGTGCTTAAGAACATGCCTAAAGCTGAGCACATGCTTACAAGATTTGCTTAAGCTTAGTTACTTTTTCTCGCTCCCTTATTGCTTTTTCTCATTCTTTTTGGTAATGAGATAGCACAGGAAAAGTTTCATACTACCATGGTAATATATTTTAGTTCATGTATGATTATAGCAACAATTTAGGACCCCATAAGAACACTGAGCAATGTCTGGAAAAGTTCTTGGCCAGCCGAGGTGGAAAAGAACACGAGAGCTGTGATGCTTTGAGAATAGTGTTTTAAAACCTAAATGAACCTATACGTTCTTACAGGAAAGTATCCTGTGCAGACAAAACAAATTCTCACAGTATTATCTTACAGATGTGTTATAGTAATTGTTTTTATGTAAGGAGTGCACTTAACGTGAAATGCATCTCGCTAATGGAAACAGTAGAAAATGAGCTGAAAACCATGAAGAAATACTGTAACAAATTAATGTGCATACTGGATATGGATTGTGGAAAACACTGTTTTAGGTGTCCAGAAATCATACAGTGATACAATTCTGACCTCATATTTCATTAAATGTCACATTCTGTGTTTCATAGTTACGGGTGCTACTAAGCCCATGTATCAAGTTAATTGTGAAGGAGAGCAACCTAAATGGCATTACCAGATTTTAGTTATGTAGTGGAATTAAATTATTTTGTATTTTAGGAATATCAAGCATTATCTGTCCAAATTTCCTTTTGTTAAAAAAATATATATATTATATAAAGCCCTATATGTAGGTATATATAGGGTTAGCTGTTACAGATGCAACTTTATGGGCTAAGCATTTTTCTGAAAAGGTGTGAAGACTGGAGGTTGAAAGTGTTGACAGTAATTTATGTAAGCTTTCTTTATGATTTCTGCTTAAATAGTCCATATTAATGCTCGTTAATATCATTAATATATCTGTGATATGAGCCCTTTCTGGGAAACACAAGGTAGCAGAACAAAGCCATGGCCTTCCAGCCTGCCTTTCTGTAAGTGCAGCTCTACTAAAATGGGCTTCCTTACAGTGACGTTTCAAAAATAGGTTCCTCCATTAAGCTAAAGTGTTTCACACCCTAAAAACTGCATTTTCAAATTATTTCATGTGTGTGGAAATGTACTTTTTTGAATCTTTAAGGTTTCCCCAAAACGTTTGGGACATGCAAGTGAAGTTTGGAGAGGCAATCTGTAACGCCAGGCAACTGAAATGAAAAGCATACACATAACTATATGATACATTCAAAACAATTTCACCATTACCCTCGTGGTTCTCACATTCTGTTGATGGCTTCAACTATGTGTTATAATTCACCTTACATATCTGAAAGATATTGTTGCAATGGTTCACTGGGCATAAATATGAAACCTGTCACCAGCCACATCACAGAGTTGGGTAAAATGCTTGTAATGAGTATGCTGGATACGCTTTTAATGTATGAATTCTGGAAGTTGTCAAATGTAATATGTGGACTGAATTTTCACATTTCGGTGTTGTCATCAACTAAGCAGACTGTCAGGATACACTGAATAATGATGAATTGCAAATTATTGAGACACAAGGCTGCTCCACATTATGCTGGGTCACAGAAGTAAGCACAGTGCCGAGTTTAGGGCATAATGAAAATTTCAGGTTTCTTGGCAGGCTTGAGGTAGTTTTTAGTTTATTTCACTGACCTTTCACCCATCTGCATACACTAAATGCTTGTTGAGCAGACCTGAAATGTTAGATCAATGTAGCACAAATTTAGACCAGCCTTTGGGTTATATATACGTACGAATAAATGATGGAGAAAACAATAGATTCAGCTTCCCAGGTCCAAATGTGAGGTTTGCTAGATCAAGTCATCTGACTTGATACAGCAGGTGTGGGCAGACACATTTTGCTCTGTTAGGGTTGTGTATATATAAATTCAGAGTCATTTTATAATGCAGGGGGCCCTCAAACTGCAGCAGGGAGTGTGCCAACCAGATAAGCTCCATTGGTATGGGATCCTACAGAAAGCAATTCCTGCATGTAATATAGTTGCTATATTATGGCTTTTCTCTTTAGCCACACAACAATTTCAGTGGTCCTGGTAGATCAAAGATCAGCTGATCCAGGGAATTAGATCACAGAGAGAGAGTGAGGCTGCAACACTGCACTGTGAATCCAAGCTAAGCCAGTTCCCAGGCAGGGAAGCACTGAAAATATATGGTGTTATAGGACAGCAGTTTTGCAGTAAGATCAGGTATTGAAGAAGCAGGGAAGCAGGACAGTAATCAGCTGAAAAAGGTGTCTTATCTCCCCTCGTGTATTTCTGTCATGGCTGTATTATTGACTCTTCATTTTAATTCTGAGTGATTAAATCAGGCAATGGATTGTGTGTTGATGCAGTTGGCTGCAGAAAGCAGATTGAAAGAAGCAATAATTAGGTACATCTTATAAATAAATATCATATCCAAGGAATACACATAGCCTTTGGGCAAATTGCAGGGATGGATTCGTTATGCAAATCAGTCACCAGAGGCTAATATGATTACAGCCTGCTAGCCAACTTCTCTCAGGCTAACTCTCTCCTGTCCAAATAATTTTGCTTTTGGTGAAAAACGAATAGCTTATTGACTAGGGTTAGCAGAGCCCTTATATCTTCACACCTGGGAGACATCTCAGTTTTCACTAGAAGACCAGAGGCATCTTAGGGGTAAGTCTTTAATCAAGACTGCATAATAAATTTTGAGTTGATATTAGATTTTCAGTGTCTGAGGGACTAGCTCTGTCACAAACAAAACCCACACAGTCATTTGCCTTCCATAACACCTCGCTCATGTCTATGATGTGTAGTGTAGCTCTGTCTGATGTGTAGTGGAGAGGTGAATCAAGCTCTACTGAGATCCTTCACACCCCATTTACTGCTGGTACAGAAGCTGCAAAGGGGATGTGCTGGCTCTTGGGTGTCCTGCTACTTGATGACCTGCATGGCAGAGGAAGCACCAGGTCCGTGCACACATCATGCCTGCATTGTGGTGCTGGTTGTGTCCAGTAGAACAAAAGAAGATGGTAGAGAACCCAGTACCAAGAGAAGTTACAGGAATATCTACATGTGCTCATTTGCTAGGCCTGCAGTAAGTCTAACCACACGAAGTGCAGCTGATTCTTAGTTTATTAATGATAGCTTCTAGTGCTTTCTCAGAAACAGTCTAAATGGAAATTAATGTTTTCCAGTTATTGTAGTTAGAAGGCTGCGTAGCTCTATTAAACATGAGTGTTTCAACATTAGAATGCTGGAATTAGTGAGAGTTACATCTTTTATTTTCCTCTAGGTATTCCAAATCAATCTGCAGATAGCAAGGAGAAACATTTTGAGCACATCAGGAAAACTTTGTAAAATTTGGCGGAATGGTGACATCCAGTATTGACAGAGTTTTAAAAGGGGTTGCACAGTTTGCCTTAGAGACCATTTGCTTTGAGAAGTTCTGTTTTGCTTTAGGTTAAAGAGCATCATGGTTGTTAGTAGGTCATGCAACTGCTGAAGTTGCTTAAACTCTGGCACAAAGATTGGGCGTGCTGCTGGAACCTCTGTTTCCTAACTGTCTTATTTCAGTGACATGGGAGAAATAATGCAACAGATGCTCAGCTGGCATAAATCACAGGACTTTTATGGGCTTCAGAATGTCTCTTAAATTAGGGTAGCAGAGGAGTTCTGTGATTAGTAATATTACAATATTTTATCTTCTTGAAGTAAGCATTGTACTTCAAACCTGCATTTAGAACTGCTGGTAACTTGACTAGCTCTTTTATGTGAATATACAGATACAAAATTAAAAGTAAGCCAGCCTTTTTTTTTTTTTCTTTTTTTTTTTTTAAGCATTACAGTCTTCTACTCTGGACACTGACAATTCATTTAGGTAGATTCTTTTTTCTGCAGTTTTGGTCTTGTTTTTTTTTTTAATTATTATTATTATTATTATTTTTTCTATGTAATTGCTCAGTTGACCACTTGATCTCTCATTTGCTTGACTCAGTATTCCTTCGTTGCTCATTTTTCATAGTAATGTTTGTGCAAAATGTTTACATAAAGTCAATTAATAATTTCTTTAAGAGCACCTTGGAAAGTTCTTTCCAATGGAGATGATGTTCTCCTGTAAGGAAAGATAACTCCAACATTGTAACTGCAAAAACCCAAAAGGTTGATCAATCCTTTGCATCATTTTTCTCCTTGTGATCGAATCTCAGTTGTTTGGTTTTGGGTTTTGTGGGTTTTTCTGTGAGCACCACATAGACAATTTCTGTTGTGTAGATAAAAGGAAGGCCGGAAATCTGAGATGTGTTGCATCTCCTCTTGCAAGCACTGTGTTGAACTGGGGGAAGAGCTGATTCCAAGGGTCACTTATTACAAAAAATAAAAAAATCCAACAGAATACTGTTTTCATCTTTTTTGACAGTACAAGAGGGAGACTCTGAAGACAACAAAATATGTGGAGCTTGTTATTGTGGCAGATAATCGTGAGGTAAGAGACTTAAAAGGACATGGGAAACACAGGTTGGAAATGAGTAGCTCTTTTCAGTTTCAGTATGGAATTATAAGGAATGTGCTTCAGATTTAAAAAAAATATATATTGGGGCTTTCACATGTCATGCTTCTGCAGAGCTAGGCAACAGAAGGCCCTTGAAGATAGGGGTAACACTGATAGTTCTTTGTACATCTCTCTTGCAATATTTCACAAGTAATGTGACACCCACAGGTAATTGGGATATCTGTCGGTAATTCAAGATGTGACAAATGAAAATTCACAGCCCATGAACTGATTGTATCTTCACTGCATTCTGTGACAGCCCTTGGCAGGATTGTCACTGTTTGGAGGATGCTGTGGGATCCTGCATTTCCCTTTGAAGTAGTGCTTTACCATCACATTGCATGAAGCCTTCCTGACAGTTTGGAAACAGAGCTATGGAGCAAGGAGCCAGGACAGGCTGTAGAAATGTTCCAGTCAGTTGAATGGCAACCAAAGATATGAAGTCTTGGATTGGATTATTTTGCTACTTGCATTTGATTTTCATTTGCAAATGTGATGGTCTCTCACTCTCCTTGAACACAGCTAGTTAGGGAGTAACAATGGCTCTGCTGCCAAAGCAGTGTACAGGAAAGTCTTTTCATTTTCACAAAACATCAGCCCCAGACAGATTGCAATATAAGACTTAAGGATTTTAAAGTCCTTATGTGAAAAACAAATCCCATCCCATAGCCTGTGCTTATTATGCACCACATCCTGGTCGTCCCGTGGAAGCCAGCAGGAATGTGCAATTGGGGATTACAGAGGGTGACTAAGGACCAAATATTGCTAAGTGGCTGCTGTGGGAAAACACTACTGTTTGTGCTGCTAGAACATTGATCCTTTATGTTCCAAGTTTCAGAGACAAGGCAAGGATGTGGAAAAAATTAAGCAGAGGCTGATAGAAATTGCAAACTATGTTGATAAGGTAAGAACATGAGAATGATTTCTCTTTTTCAGAAGTTATTGCACTTTCTGAAGGAAAAGTTCATCTCCAGCACTTGTTGGAAAATCTTTGTATTCACACAGAGGGTGGTGAGGCACTGGAACAGGTTGCCCAAGGAGGCTGTGGATGCCCCATCCCTGCAGGCATTCAAGGCCAGGCTGGATGTGGCTCTGGGCAGCCTGGGCTGCTGGTTGGTGACCTGCACACAGCAGGGGGTTGGAACTGGGTGAGCATTGTGCTCCTTTGCAACCCAGGCCATTCTGTGATTAGTACAAATTAAGCTTCTAAAATTTACATTTATACCTTGTATGAAAAAAAAAGGAGCTTAAAGCTAAAGCCTCCAGGTAAGAGCGAGTCACACGTTTCTTACCCCTTCCTTCCTACGGTAGTTGTTGTCCCCAGCCCAGCTCCCCATGTGCTGGTAGTGAAATAATGACAGAGGAAGTATAGTTCAGACCAGAACTTAACAAGTTCTCAAGGACATTAACTCAAGGAGAAGCATTTGTGATTAAAAACAAGCTGCTGAAAACACCTCCACCTCTTGCATAATTGTCTGGCTGACTTATTACTGCAGGACAGGCGTTTATATGTTACCTGCTCAAAATTAATTTTGCATGTTATGATGTATTTATGTTTCATGCTTAATTTATGCTCAGAAAATGGCAGAGTTATCCAAATGGCTATAATGCATATAAACAAGACAAAGATCTAGTATATGCTTTTCTCAGATTGTCAGCCAAATCTTGACTTGATCGATTCCTGAGTCCTTCTCTACTTTATTCCTACCTTACAATTTTTATCTGCTCCATCCCTAATGCTGCACCTGCTCCCCCCTTGTGGCAACGCTGACATTTAACGCTGTGATAGCAGTGTCCAACAGTGCAACAATTGTTGTTTCTGTTTTCTCTTTAGTTTTATAGGCCACTAAATATTCGAGTAGCCCTGGTCGGAGTGGAAGTGTGGAACGACATGGATAAGTGCTCTATTTCTCAAGATCCTTTCACCAGCCTCCATGAGTTTCTGGACTGGAGAAAGCTAAAACTACTACCTCGTAAACCCCATGACAATGCACAGCTAATAAGGTAGAGTTTATACCATGAATAACATTGGCTGGATTGGGTTCTCTCAGCTGTTGGGGTGGTCGCTTGTGCTCCTTAAGGGCTGTCTTTCCTCTCTGCAATCACAAAGTGTTTTGCTGAACCCTTCAGACGCTCCAAACAAATCTGCTTCCTCAGCAATATCTCTTAGTTCTAGAGCTTTCCTGGATACAACACACGTGGCAGGCTGGATATGTAATAAGCAATATTTCAGGTGTGAATTTACAGTCAGTTTAAGGCTATCTCAGTGTAAACTGTTACTGAAGAAGGCAGTCCTGCCCTCCCCACTGCAGCAGAGCTGAGGGGATATTATTGTCAAGATGGTATAGACATCTTAAGGTTGGGTTGAATGGAGCTTTGGGCAACCTGATCTGGTGGAAGCATCCCTCACCATGGCAGGAGGGCTGTACCAGGTGACTGTAAAGCTCCTTTCCAACCCAAACCATTCTGTTATTCTGTCATCTGAATCCTGTTCCTTAGTAGAATGATCTCAGTAAAAATTCAAAATACATTCTGGATAGGGTAATTGATTTCCACTTATGACTTAATGTTTAAGTAACCTTTTACCTGGCTGCTCTAGAGTAGGAAAAAAAAAAAAGGCAAAACCATGAGTAAGAGAAACACCTCTGTCTCGAATCTGTCTTGATCCAGGTATTATTTCAACCAATGAACAATCCTCTCTGCTATAAACAGACTTAGTAGTTAAAAGAAGTTCTCTTTACTCACTGCATTTATATTCTGGCATTATTGAAACTGCCACAAATCATTTGATTACTCTGTATGTGTATTAATACTTGGCTTGCAAAAACTAAATTCTCTGCTGTGTATTACAGCAAGTAGCATATAAACTTCCCATGGCATTAAAGTAACCCTTCCTTGATTGAGAGAGAGTACTTTTATGTTTGCATTTCTATTCCCAACTTCAATCAAGGAAAAGAAGAAAGAGTCACATTACAGAAGTAAATCCAAAGGACGGTGATCAAATGGATCTTTTTCATAGCAGGGATTCTGTCACTGTCAGTTTAGCAAGTTGGCAAAGCTAATCTGCACATTTTGTTGTTTTCAAACCTGCAAATGTCTGGAGCTGACACATCTGAAATGGGATACTTGAGGCTGGCAGAAACACAAGACTTTAAATAATGAGGGTGATATCTTGGCACTGAGTGGTGATTGTGCAATTCTCCTTTTCCTTTTCCTCCCTCCTGCAGCGGGGTGTACTTCCAAGGGACAACCATTGGCATGGCTCCCATCATGAGCATGTGTACTGCAGAGCAGTCTGGAGGGGTCGTCATGGTAAGTGGCAAAAGCACAGAGCTGGAACCTCTCCCAGCTGCTGCAATGTGATCTCAAGTGTTGTAGTGCTGCGTTCAGTACCAGAACGTCAGCTCCTTTTAGTCACATTTTCAGTCTCAATAATATCCGTATCAACGAGCAGCTTGAGCGTAAGTATTTTAACTCGTAGTTTGCATCGTGGAAAGCATGAAACTGAAATATGGTGTTAAAACATAGCATGACCTTCTCTCAAGAATCCTCTGCTTCTGCTCATTGTTACGTCAAAGGAAGAGGTGCTATGAAGGAAGAGAACCAGAGGATCTATTTGTTATGCACCTGAGTATACTAGTGTTACAGGCAACAACAGGTCTATCCTGAATCTTTTATTACATTGATTTTATTCTGTATTTACAGAGTTCATTATGTAAGGTATTACTTTCCATCTTTGTAGCACAGTGTTTTTGTTATGTTGCCAGATGAGTATAAACAATAGCAGCATTTATTCCACCTAAATCTCTTAGAGAGTATTACAGGTAGTGTTTTTAGATGCTGGATGTGACCAACAAACAAGCAGCCATCTTAGCCAATATCTGCTAGTAGCTCTGGGATGCTTTCTTTGGGGGGGGGGCATGGGGGGAGGGAAATGTAAAAGAATGGTTTGAATTTTGAAAGCAGTGTTTTGTGCAAGGGAGGGGAAAGCAGTTTTGAATTAACTACGCTTTTCAGTACATGTACTTGAAATGAAATAAGATGTGTACTCAAAAGCTTGCAGGCCACTAATAGGCTCTGCTGGTAGCCTCAGCTCAGCTCAAGAGCCGAAAGCCAGGAAGCCCTAAAAACCTCAAAGATGTTCTTTATTTTTGAGTTCGTGCTGGAAGTGCCTGAAAACTTTTGTTTTTTTTCTGTGTTTTAGTCTAGGCTTCCCTCACATTAGTTGATTTAGTCATCCTCTCCTGTATCTGTGAGGAGGAGCTGAGGAATGCACTATGCACTGAGTTTGCATGGTCTCAAACCTCCCAGTTCTTCAGAGCACTGCAAGGCCAACCTGGAGTCCAAGGCACCAAGATTTTTGCCTCAGGACAATCCACACAGCAGAGTGCCCCCAGAAATACAGCTCCTTGAAGGCAATGTGTTTCTTCTTAACTAGCATCCAGGCTGAGCCTGGCCCATAATGAACGGTTCCTTTGTGGTCTCTGAAACAATCAGGCAAGAAGCCATTCATGAGATATGATATATTGATGATCCAGACTGGGAGGGTTTATGTGGTGAGCAGGAGAGATGAGGAGTAGGAAAGATCGGGGAAAACAATCAAATCAGGTGGAGAAAGTCACATCAAAATTGTAGAAAATACAAAGGCTTCAGTCTCTTGTTGGCTTTAGACCAAGTCTCTAGTTTGTGTTTGTTACAGCTTTTTGTTGTGTATCATGAGGTTAGGTATGAAAGGAAAAGGAGGCAGAGAGAAAGGGAAAGTTGCAGAAGTCTCCCAGTGCACTTCCAACTCTTGGCAAAGACATAAATGAGCCACCCGGCCCCGTTTTCCCCATTCCTCCCTCAGGGTAGCAGTCACTGCTTTGGCTTTATCTGCAGTTGGTCATACTCTTAACAATGACTGTTTGTTCTTTTAATTTATAGCATAAACTTTAAAATACGCTGCAGTATTTTACAGCAAATCCCATCCTCCTCACTCTGGAAACTGGTGTTTAAAGAAAAACAAAACAGGGGAAAAAAAATTCATTCCAGTAACCGAAAAAGAGGAACCAGTATTTCTTTAAAGTGTTCCCAGGGCTCTGACAGAGAAGAGACTGATTCATATGTCCAGGAGAAACCCAGGGTCTGTGGGGAAATCGTAACCAGGCTGTAGCTTCAGTGGAACGCGTTGTTTCCCAGAGACTCCAACCCTGGTGAATTGAAATGTTTGAGGTGCAAATTAACCTGAGGCTTGCACAGCATAGCTAGGGATGTTTTTCTTCTTCAAGCAAGTCATCAATAAGGAGCCGAATCCAAACCGAGCAAATTCTCACGCTAAAACCCAGGTGGGCAGCTTCCAACCTCACCCCTCTTGATTAACAAAGGTTGATTCAGGTATGCACAGAAAAGTCTTGATACATACATGCAGACAAAAAGCTCTAAGTCTGGAAAATGTGCAAATGAAATAGCTTTTAACATGGGAGGCTACGGAGTTGTAACATCTCAACACTGAACGCTGAGCAGCCCTGATAATTTCATAATAGCCATCCCAATCCTAACATCCAACCTCAGAGAGTTCCCAGCTTTGAAAACAGTTCAGAAGGAAGAGAAAATGGAGCAAGTGCGTGAGAAACCAAATGAGAAGCTTTTGAATGTAAATTTGGGAAGAGCAGAACCATGCATGATCCTGATCCTTTTTGCAGTTATCCTGGTCTACCATAAGGTCTAAATTCCACTTGAATTCCACACCTAATTTCTATAGACCTTAGTAGGCAGTTAAGCTAAACAACTGTGGAACAGTAGCAATGAATGGCTGAAATGAAATTAAATGTATATTTTTGAAAACTTACATTCTTACAATGGAGTGAACTTGCATGAAAAGTACAGGGATTGGGGTATGAAAGTGTTCTAGCTGTAGGTGACAGTATTTTATTACTGAGGTTTCAACTGAATCCCACTGGAATGAAGCAGAGTTCAGCTGAAAGCAGCTGCCTGTTTTATGCAACATCTTTTAATGTCTTAACAATGGTTGTGAAACTGTTTGGTAATGACTTTTACTACTCAAGTTAGCTTTAAAAGTAGGAGGTGGAATAAATCAGTCACATTGCTATTCATTTCTTTAGTAGTTGCAATACTTAAGTGGTCTCAGTATCAAATGGGGGACATCTTACTGTTTGTTTTGATAATCTCCATTTATGCTGTCTTCAAATAACCTCTGTTGCTGAGACATCACATTCCTTGTTTTAAAAACCCACTCCAGAAACTGATAAAATTGCATTCCAAGTGGATCTGAGCTAGTAATGAGAACCGCATGGGATGTAATAATTGTTTGCTTATTCAAGTCCCAAATTACATTTCAGGTCATTTATTGCTGCAGTTCTGAAGTGGACAGCATGAACTCTTATTTCTATTTTGAATTGCCAGTGCTGGAGGTGCTCAGATGAGCAGAGCCCCTTTGTAATACCAGCACAGAGCCTTGCAGACTGAGGAGCTGATCTCAGTTTGTTGTCTATATGGTTGATTCACAGCTCAGAGGAATTGCTGAAGCTGGACAACACAGCAATAATTTCAAGGCATCCATCCATTGCTTCGCCAGTAAATTATGTGGAATTATGTAATTGTTTTCTTAATCTTCAGTACAGGATTGTTTTCCAGTTGTGTGAGGGGTTGTGTTCTTTTTAGGACACCAGATTCAATTGAACTGAATACCCTAAGTATTTCATAATTTACTGTAAGAACGAAGACAAATCAATCTGTATGTGACCAGTATCTAGATAAGACATCTCCATACGTAGGCACTGTGCAGGAGTAAATATTTTCCTGATTATTACAGATTATTTTGCTGCATACGTTTCCATGTTGATCCTTTTCCTAGGACACGTGGTGCAGCTCCTTTCTTCAAACAAACATTTCAAAAGTTAACTGCACACCAACTGGCTGCTATGTTAGTCACGACATTTTGATACTGTTATTTCTTTTAATTCAGGAAAAGCAGGAAAATCTTTTGTTAAAAGATGAAATTGTTTTGGGTTTATTCCAGCTGAAAAAGTAGTTCCTTGTTGTTGGAATTCAATTGTATTCTCTTTTTTTTAATTATTCTTTTTTCTATATAAGGATTGAATTACTGAAAACATCAGCACAGCCAGATGAAAGGAGAAGCTCTTAAGTCATGGAATCACAGAATGGCTTAAGTTGGAGGGGATCATTTAGTTCCAAACCTCTGCCATGGGCAGGGCTGCCAACCACCAGACCCCTCCCCAAGTCATAGATTAAAAGCTTCATTTATAGATAGTTGATGTCATGGACGCTTTTACCTTTCACTTCTTTTTAGTCTGAAGATTGACTTAGATTATACCAGGAGTTATTTAAACTGAATATATTCATATATGCTTTTAGAGCAGGCAGCTATACACAGTAATTCCATTTACTGACTGATAAATAGTGGATCATGCATTTATATTACATGTTTATGCCTTTGGGGAAAGATTTTATGTGAGTACAGTGGATATTTTTTCCCTCAAGGAAAGTGATCGATGTGGAAATGTCTCTTTCTTGTGGTTCAGCCAAAACATCAGTCTCATCAGAAGCTTTTAATCAAACCGTGCAGGGAATTTCTCAGAAGTAGTTGTCCAAAAAATCCAGCATTACAACAGGGAATAATGTTAATATTTCGATCTTGATACTTGCAGCATTTTGAATATTCATAGGTGTTAACTGAAGGGCATTGAAGATTTCATCTTGCTTTGTTCTTTAATTTAAAAAACAAACAAAGAAACAAAAAAAAATCACATCACACTCATCCTCTCCCATAAATGATTGCCCTTCCCCATGCTCCACATCTAAGTTACTGTTTTCTGCCACTGCCATGTCTTGGGAAGTTTGGGGAGTTTTTCAGCAGGGAAATGTAAAGCCCTCAATAAAGATATGGCCCATATGTTCAAAGTTGCCTGATGGCCTTGAATATTTGATGTGCTGAGAAAGCTGGGTGGCCAGGACGGATAGGCTGCTCTGAAAATCCCAATCTGCTTCTGGTATTCATGAATGGATTTTAAATTGTGTGCTTTTAACAACAGTATTACCGTAGCTGGTAAGTTCATAAAGCACTATGAGGAATAGGACCTTGGAATGGGACTGTGTATTTTTAGTTGCTTTCATATTTTGAC
Organism: Lagopus muta; assembly: GCF_023343835.1. Lineage (NCBI taxonomy): Eukaryota > Metazoa > Chordata > Aves > Galliformes > Phasianidae > Lagopus > Lagopus muta. The sequence continues at coordinate 63,082,067 of NC_064437.1, read as the reverse complement.
CACTATTATATATATATATTTTTTTTTTCTTAAGGATCATTCAGAGAACCCTCTAGGTGCAGCAGTCACCCTGGCTCATGAGCTGGGCCACAATTTTGGGATGAATCACGATACGTTGGAGAGGGGCTGCAACTGCAAAGCATCTACTGACAAAGGAGGTTGCATCATGAACCCTTCTACGGGGTAAGTGTGAGGGGTGATGTTGCACTTAGAGTGGAAAACAGTTTGGTTTTTGTGTCTCAGGTATTTTTAAAGGAAAAATGAAGAGTTTCAAGACCTGTCAAATCTCTTTGCAGTTATCCCCCTCAAGCTGAAACAATTATACTTGTTATCAGTGCAAGACATGTACCCTTGTACTTTTCTATTTCCATATTACCAGTGTGACAGACAGAAATGCTACAAGCAGCTGGTTAAGCTTTTCTTAAAAACCAAACTGCATTGCAAGCGGTGAATCAGAATTTCAGCCTCTCTCATCTTGCCAACAGATTTTCATAGTCATAATAGGAAATGAACGATGTCCCAAGGCCAGGACTAAGATGACTGTGTAGGAAATAAAGCAATGCAGGAAATATTATTAGACTCTCTGTAAAGTCTTTGTGTTGTGCTGAGAAGGTTTTTAGTTTTGCACAGACTTTGGCATTTGACCCTTTGTTGATGTGCAGTGGTATTAGCATATGAGCAGATATGTGGACAGAGAAGTTTGGTGTTTTTGTAGACATGGAAAGCACAGGCGCCATAACCAGGTAACTAATTACAGCTTGCTCCTCTGCATTTTAAAATACTACTTGAAAAATGAGCAATATAATGAATGAGTTCTTCGTGTCCACATTCAGACAAGAACCAATAACATTAAATTGAAGAATAAAATGAGGTTTACCAAAGTTTTCTGCTGGAAAGTGGCACGCTGGACTGGGTAGCCCACAGAAATGTCACTGACTGGAAGCTGCAACCAATCAGGCAAATATCTGTCAGCAGCATCTGGTAGGTGCAGCTGGATTTGCCATGGGGTGAGTGGATGGTCTAGTCTGATCTTCTGGTGTGTCTTCTAGTTCCAACACTCTGTGTGTGCTTAAACCTTATATATACGTTGCTTAGAAAATCTCTTCTGGGATTTCTTTTATCAGCTCGGCTTGCTGGGAAACTGCATGTTTCTGAGGAAGGAGGGCAATATGGGAGAGGGCAGGGAGTGTTGGGCAGGATTGCTCCCTGCTGGTCAGCCAAACAACAGCTTTGGCACTTCTTCAAAGGCAAACTGTCACTCTCCTTCAAGGCAGAAAAAGGGATTCTGGCCAGAGGCCAAACACAGCAAGTTAAGAGACAAACAATGAAAAAGAGAGTTGTGTGCTTAGAGGAGAATGAGAGTGGTTTGGGAGAGAAAAATAGCTTGGCTCTTCTGAAACAATAGGTAGTAAATATCCCTGCGGAATTGCATTCTGCAGCAAGTCAGGGCTATTAAACACACTGTGAAAACGAACTGAAGGTGGCTCTGAAGAGAAGTGATATGATGGTGGGTATGCAGTGGGCAGGCAAGTCTGGGCTCTGAGCTCCAGAATGAGGCATGCAAGATTTTGTCATCTCAGCTGAGATGCTAGCTGGGCGTCCAGTTGCTCTGCTTTGGGGAATAAATACTGGAGATGCAGTCAGGACAGAAGCTTCTAGATGTTTTCCGAATTCAGCCTGTGGACGTATCTCTAACATGAGGTTAGCTAGCTTTTTTGTGGTTCTGCTTTCAGCACCATGGAATTATAGAACCACAGAATGGCCTGGGTTGAAAAGGGCCACAATGCTCATCCAGTTCCAACCCCCTGCTGTGTGCAAGGTCTCCAACCAGCAGCCCAGGCTGCCCAGAGCCACATCCAGCCTGGCCTTGAATGCCTGCAGGGATGGGGCATCCACAGCCTCCTTGGGCAACCTGTGCCAGTGCAGCCCAGTGGGTTTATCAGAAGGTGTCCCTGGTATGCCAGTCCAGTCACTTGGCTCTGGGCATGGCCAGAGCAAGGTTTTGTACCTGCTCACTGTGTTCCTCCAAGCACCTCAGCTTGCTTTATCCCAGGGTTTCAGCAGCACCCTGGTGGTTTACCAGCTGTGCTGCCTTAGCAGTGCCCTACCCAACACCAGCACTTCATAGGTATGGAACCCCTGAGGTGCACCAAAGCTTTGTTGCGCTCTCTGGATTTTCACCAAACTTTGTCTACAACTTACGCCCAAGGAAGAGTTGTGACATTCACAGAAAAGAGTGTAGTGGTGTGTTTGCAGTGATTAGTGAATTATAAATGGAGATTTTAACATTGGGTTTGTAGCCTTAGGCTTTACCTTCATGCTGTGCTGTCGATATGTAATAAGTATTCCAGGCGAATACTTTATGCCTTAAGCCAAACTGCATTTTACCAATTTAAAATTAACACTTTCAATATTTACCCAACATCTGACCAACAGTAGTATTCCTCTGAGCACCATTATTCAAGGAACATCGAACAGTTCTCAACTCTGCAAGCGACAGTTAAGAGAAGGTCAAATTAATATTCAGACATTTTTGTCAGTGACACAGCCAGTGTGATTGAGTGCACCTCCAGCAAGTTTGCAGAGGACAGTAAGCTGCAGGGTTTGGTGCGTGCAACACACGGGAGGAGGAGGATGCCATCCAGGGGGAACATGTGAGGGCAACGTTCTTGAAGCTCAACAAAGTCAAGTGTGAGGTGCTGCACTTTGGTCAGGGCACTCTCAAGCACAAAGACGGGCTGGACAGAAAATGGAATGAGAGTGACCTTAAGGAGGACTCGGGGTTTTGGTTGATGAGAGCTCAGTGTGAACTAGCACTTTCAGCCCAGAAATCCAATTGTATCCTGGGCTGCATCAGAAGACAGGGGTGGCAGCAGAGCAAGGGAGGTGATTGTCCCCTTCTGTTTTCCCTTTCTGAGACCCCAGATGGAGAACTACATCTGGGTCTGGGGCCCCCAGCATAAGAGGATATGGACCTGTAGGGGTGATTCCAGAGAAAGCTATGAAGATGGTCAGAGTGCTGGAGCACTTCTCCTGTGAAGAAAGGTCAAGGAATTGGGCTTGTTCAGCCTGGAGAAGAGAAGGCTTTGGGTGTGCCTCACTGAAGCCTTCCAGAACCTGTAAGGAGCCGTCAAGAAAGGTGAAGAGGGGCATTTTACAAGGGCATGTAGTAACAGGAACTTTAATTTACTGAAGAGGTAATGGCTTTAAACAAAAAGAAGGCAGATCTTAAATTTGGCATAATGAAGCAAATCTTTGTGATGAAGGTGATGAGGCATCAGAGCAGGTTGCCCAGAGATGCTCTGGAAGGCCTCACCCCTGGATATGATCAAAGCCAGGCTTGGGTGACCGAATCTAGTGGGTGGCAACCCTGTCCACCTCAGGGGATTGGAACTAGGTGGTTTTTAAGATCCCTTCTGCACCCAAACCATTCTGATTTTTCTATGAATCTGTGATATTCCCTACCTGAAAAACATCAAAACACAGAACTTGTCAAGGAAGCTAAATACATCTGGAGAGAAGTTTGTTCTCTCAGTGTACTCACTGGCACTCGCACTGTGCCCTTCTAATTTCTGTTGGTTTAAGCTAAATTTGATACGTAAAAGAAAAGGAAAAAAAAAAATCCTTGGGCTGAAGTAAAAAGCATGAGCTGCTGAGAAGTCCTTATCTAATCTCTAAAAAGGGTAGGAAATATCTGGGCTGTAACAAAAATGCCTCTGCAGACTTGACTTTAGAGTCATTGGTGTGGTTCTGCAGCAAAAGGGAATGTTTGAAGACTTTTTACTTAAAAGTGATTTCATTAATTATTGCCATCTTCTTTCAGTTCTTATGTTTCAGTCTTTGAAGACGTTAGCATTAAAAAGTCATCTTGGAAATTACTTCTTGGTGGAAAAAATCTCCAGGGATCAGTCTGGAATTTAAACTGTTGGATCTATCCTTTAATGAGCTTCTTAAAGCTTTCACTCCTAAAAGATACCAGCAAGATGTGTACCTCTGTTGTGTGAGCAACAAATGCCTTAAGGACCCAATATTTCAGCAGAATATATTTTGTGTGGCATGGAATTAAGCGTATGAAACCAAACCCACAATTTGTGGCACTCCAGATCTTTTAGAGACTCAAATATCTCCTATGGAAACCACATAAATCCCGTTGTAGAACTGTGTGGGTTTTTAGTGCAAAAATAGTATCAACAAGGAAATGTTTAGTATTATCACATTGTTCTCTTTTTATGTGTATGTTTAAATGTTATTTGTTCATTTCTTTTAGTTGTTTTGACCATAAACTGTTTCAAGTGAAAAGAAGGTGATCAGGAGTCTTAAAAGAGACTTGTAAATGTTTTTATTGTGATTGCAGTATCTGAAAACAAAGGGGCTATGCTGAGTCAGCAAGGCCATCTCACTATTCTGCTTGTTTTCCAAGTGTCTCCCTAAATTTTCCGCTCTTGGGAATGCAAATATTCTTCCTGACAGTTACATAAAACCAGGAGAGTTATAGTGAAATCCAAGGCATTGCTCCAGATTTATATCACTACAACTAAACAGAATTTACCACAAACTGCGGAGCAAAATTATGCCAACTACCTGTGATAAGTTCTTTAATGATTTTGAAAATGTACTGTTTATGTGCTGCTTCATCAAAATGATGCACTGTTATCTCCCTGGTGGTTGAAACCAGGTGAGTTTCCCCAAAGTAGTTGAAAGCTTCATATACATTTGAAACTTCTAGCCTAGCCTTAAGGGGAGCCAAACATTTTTAGCCATCCATCTTCCCTCCAATAAACCTAATGGTTTATGCTTCACCTCACCCATGTCTGGGTCCTTGCCAAGACCATGCTCTTCTAATTTGTATATGGGGGACTTGCACAGCCGACTGCTCTTCAGGGCAAACGAGTGTACTGTAAATGTGATCTTCATTACAGTTAACAGAATATTCCTTGATGCTTCCCCATGTTTCTCCTGCAGCTTAGGTGTTAATGAGAGCCCAGGAATCCACAAAGGATAACTAATCTTTCTAAGCACATTCAAATGCTGAACCTGTTGTAGTCTCTAACCCTTCTCTGAGCCCGGTGACAAGGAAAGCTGCTTTCCTTGTCATCTCCCAGAAATGTGTTGCTCTTATCAGGATCAGGAGAATTCTTGTTGCTGTTTCATCTCGGCCAAAGGTAATTGAAATGCCAGGCAGGCTGCTAGGGTAGAGCAGTTCGTTTCATCTCTTTTTGAACTTCCACATACAGTAGTAGGTTTTCACCATGCAGACAGAAAAGGGGATGACTGGGAAAGGGTTGCTCTTCTCCCCTCCAGCCCCCTTTGCATCTCGCTGTGGGAATGTTGTACCTTTGAAAACAAGGATCAAGAAACAGCACTGTGTGTCCAGTCTCCCAGGTCCTGCCACACACCAAGCACAGCCTGGCAGCAGGTCATGTAAGTCTACCCTGACTTTTTTTTGTTATCTTGGCTCTATGCTGCTTTTCTTCAGTGACCGTGATGAAGAGATGAAATGCAAAAGAACTGAAAATAGCAAATCATTAGGAAAATAAAAATACTGTACTACTAAAACACTTTTTTTCAAGACATGGATTCAAGTTTGTGGGTTTTTGGGGGAATTACAAAACCCAACTTGTTGAGAGAGGGTTTGGCCATTACTGTTTGCCTGACAGATTTTTAAATAAAAGAATATCTCTTCATCAATATTTGTTTCAATCTAAGCTCCTCAGCGGTCCTGCTTTTCCTCTGTTCTGATAATTGCCTTGTCCAGGACATGTGCTGGTTTGCATCCCAGTGATGACATGTATGCAGTGATAGGGATGGGGAGATGTGTGGTGCCATGCAGGAAGGTCTGCACCAGTAATATAAACAAGGAAGCAGCTCCTCCGTGATAACTGCTCTGCACAGCAACTCCTCTCTGTCATGTTCCTTTTACTGTGATGTTGCTTTAGAAAAATCAAAGAATGAGATGAATCCCTCTATGCCTGGCTCTTTTTTCCACTTCTTATCTTGGATCTTGTTTTACCATTTCCATTTTTGCAGCTGGAGTTTAAAGGCAGTATATCTTTCTGATTTGGTCAGGTTTTAAATTCAATTTGCTCAGATAAATATGACTGCATTTGTTACAGGGAAGTGGAGCTCGGACTGTGACCGTGCTGGTGGAAATGCCCGTGTTTTGCCTTTGCTGCAGGATGCCTTGGGGTTCTTCTGCAGCCACAGACCAAGATTTTGTGTGGTGATCATAAGTGAGGGAAAAGGAGAAATGTGATTTAAATCAATTCTTAAACTTCTCAGTTATCGGTCATAATTTTAGAGGATTTTTGTGGAACTGCGGCTTGCAGTTGAAAAGAAAAACTGATTTTGAATAATTGCTTTGCAGTGCACAATTTCACATTAATTATGGAGGCAGGATCTGGGGGAGGAGGACAGTCAAGAGCACATAGCAGTAGTTGAACTGGAGAGGTAGAAAAACAGTGGTTTGTTTACTGTAGAAATTTGCCGACTTTCTTTTAACAAATCCAAAACGCATTCACTATTACCAGTATGTTTTTAGGTAAAATTTACACCTTTATGGTTAGAAGTAAAATAAAAACCAGCAAGAAGGTACGGATTTGTGAATGGGATTGAGAGCAAAACACGATTTACTAAGAATTGTCTGAGTGACATTCCCAAACGAAACTAATTGAAGTATTGCTGAGGAGAGATGGAGAAAAGTTAAAGATAGGAGGGACCGTCGGGAGAGTTTCTTTCAGATACTTGTGAAAAAGAGCATTAGTACATATTATATTTTAATGCCCCCAGGGAACAATTAGGTATTCTGCACTGAACGCTGAGTATATTAGCTATAACTAAGCTAAATGAAATATTTAAGTGAAAGCGTAGTGTTCTTTCCAGATGTCTACCTCTTCATGAGTGACTAAAAGGTGATGCCAACCAAGACCCTTCGTAGCACAGAAGATGTCATAAATGAAAGTTTTCTCACTTGCCCCTGGGGATAAGTTGGTCTGTGGGTCTGCTGTGCAAGTGCTCTAAGCACCCAAGAATTAGGTTAGGAAGCATTTGTTCTTTGATGAATGCTTTAAGCCATTTCCCAGCTGTTTTGAAACTAGATCTGTATGATCTAGGAGATGCAGTTATCCTTGAAAGGCAGCTTTCCTGCAAGTGAGAAACTAACAGTAACATTTGGTGTTTTGCTTTCATGCATAAACTTTTGATACAGATTCTTACATGTTCAGACCTCCAGGGTTTTTCCAGTGGTTGTCATCTGTGTAAGGGCAGAATTTTCTGTGTGTAAACTGGCTCTTGAGGCGCTCGAGCGATCGCTTTGCATCTTCTTCCCCAAACCATGAGGGTCCAAGGGTGCTCTGGAAGTGCTCCCCAGAGCCACCAAAGTGCCAAAGCTTGGGCTGATGGGACTGGGTGTTTGTTCCCTCTGTTAAAGTAAGTCTTAGACCGTGGGTGTGTGGATTATGGAATCTGCATGCAGGTTCTCTGTACATAAGCCATAGTTACTTCTGATTGTCAAATTATACCCACAGCAAAGCAGTGAAGTAGTGTTTTGGGCAATATGCCCTGTGGATCTAACCTCCAACTTGTCTTATTGCTGTGTGATGGTTTATTTCCACCTCTGGTCAACTGGACTAGAGCTTTGTGGGGCTATGTGGTTATCCAGGTCATGGAAACCACCCAAGTTAAATGTCAGGGCAGAAGAACGGTGATTATTATGTGCTGACCTGCTTGGTAGCTGAGGCACGCAGTTATCCTGGTGTAGCTGTGAACAGCAGGACTGGGGCAGGATCAGGACGTGCTCAGCAGCTTCTTTGTCTCCCTCCACCACCAAGGGACCAGCACCCTATTTCTAAAGCGTGTTGTTGAGTAGTTCCTGTCTTTAGATGATGCTGGACGTCTATTCTTCCCTCGTGTATCACCCATTGCCATTGATGAGACTTAGGACTGCACATCAAAAGAAGGCTAGTGACAGTAATGATGGTTTTATAATGCATAAATATATTTTTGCATGATAGATAGGTGGTTGGTGTCTCTTGGAGATCCATTCTGCACAGAACATTCAACTCTCAAAGCGTTTTATGGGGAATTTGTATTTTGTCATCTGCTTTCTTTGTTGTTTTCAAATCAGCATAGAACAAAATGCATTTAACTGTGTTACAAGTATGCAGCTAAGTACATAAAACAAGTTAAAATTTACTAAGGACAAGATAGGAAAGAACTAACCATACTCAAACTCTGCTACATTCAGTATTAGTCTCAATCACTGTTCTTTTACAAAACAAAATCACCTGAAGAAAGCAGGATAATGGGTTCCCTTGGTTTTTCACTGCTGAAATACAGTTTCTGGAGTATATGGAGCTGTACATGAGAATGTACAATCTTTGGAGATCCATAGTAGCTTCAGGAGCCAGCCAGGCATGCCATGAATACAGCATCTTGGCTTTGGTGCCAAACACAACTTGAAGCAAAAAGCATTGACACATCTGTTGGAGTCAATATACACACATAGTTGAAGTGCTAAAAAAAAATGAATTAGAAGACAGACAGTCATGTGATGAATGGGATGGAGACCAGAAATACAGTGTGGGAAAGGACTTTTTAATTTACTGGCTGGTGCTCTTTTGTCCTTGCTTGGCATCTCGCAGTACCTTCTTAAGCATTAGCTAATCAAGCCATCATTAGTTGCACGGTATTTCCTGACCCCTCTCAGTTTGTTTGCAGTTGTGCAGACCTTACTTTGCATTTTTCAGTCTGGCAGCTTGGAGACTTCAATCTGTGGAGCCAGCAGAACTATCTGCAATTAACTCTGTTGTGAGTTGAAGAAAATGAAATTATCTTTAAGATATAAACAGTTTCTAATTAAACTATAAAGCTGCTTATGTTTCCAAACTGGTCTGAGCTCAGCCTGAGTAATTTAGCAGATTGAATTCTGGTCCTTCCTTTAGTAGGAAACAGCCATGAGATTGCAAACCAGATTTATGTCATTCCTTTCCTTAACTCCAAGTAGCCTCATGTCTGCAGCCCATTTGGCATCCCTTTTTGGTTAATAATTTCCATACATTACAGATATATTTGTTTTAGTAAATAAGATCTGTGCATTAGTAGCATGGGTAACAATTCTTTGCCTGTTCTTTAGTCCTCTGCAGGAGCAAATCACTGTTAGCAATTAGCACACAGAGCTACAGGGCAGCTCCTTATAAAAAAATACATTAAAAAAAAAAAGGGAAAAAAAAAAAAAGAAAAGGTTTTGCTTTTTAGTTTAGCTTAGAATCCCACACCTCAGGAGATGTGCCGTTAGAAATGAAAATATTTTTCTTTTTTGGTGTATTCTAGAGGAGGACTCATAGAGATTTACAGCATGCATTTTCTGTAAGTGAAGCTGACAAGGAGAGAGGTTACTTCTCAGATGAAAACACATTTTACTTCTGGTCTGATTATTTATAGCAGATACTTTAGGACAAGTCATGTTTTCTACCCTGCGATGTATCCAGAATGGGCACAGCTTTAGTGGATTGGATGCTGGCATGTGAGAGTTCAGCTGCATTTTGTCTTGTCAGTGTACTATCTATACAAAATATAGCTCTGTAAGGGACATTTGTCTCCTGTACTACTGCTGTTGCCATGACCCATAAGAAGAAATCATGTAAGGACATTTTGCTTTATCTTGGCTTTCTCTTTTCAAGAAAAAAAAACAAAAACAACAAAACACCACATATCAGACTGCAAGGATAAACCAGCAGTGCAGTGCATGAAGAATTAAGTGTGCAATGTCCAGTTATAATTGGTGTTGACAAATTCCAAACTCCCAGAGTATAAATGGAAACATACCTTAAAGGGCATATTCTGAAGGTCACATGAATGCTTTTTGGTGTTGTTTTTTTTTTTTTAACATGTGTTGTATGCCCTGAAGCACTGTAAGGAATTGATGTTGACTTGGAAGTCTGAATCACTGTAATTAAATGATGCCTACAGCTGCATTTGCCACAGTTGTCATGGGAATCACAGAGCCTTTTTTGTCTGGGATAAATGTGCAAAAAGTTTAGCATTCAGAGAATGAAGATGTCTGTTTTACCCCCAACAATGACTCTTCAGAACTGAATGCTGCAGTCACAGTGGTGGGATGGAGATAAGCAACCACCAATTTTAATGGGAAGTCGCAGAAAATAGAGATGTGAAATAACTTGGGCTCCTAAGGAGCCTTCCTGGCTTATTCTAAAGTAGCGTGGAATTTGTGTTCATCTTCATCACTGACATTCTCCTGGCAGCCAATTGGCTTCAGAAATCCAAGCTCCATCAAAGTTGACAGGAAAGCAAGGGCTCCTATGGATCCCTTCAGATTATTTCACTTGCTTGCTTAAGGATCCCTGAGGCACAAATACGAGTCAATCTATTCTTTTCTGTTAGCTTGATATGATGATTACATGCAATGCAGATGCTAACTAGCTTATTTTCACTTCTATTTGCCTGATGTGATACAGGTGATGTGGGGAAAAATCTGCTTTTTCCTCAGCTCTTGTCTTGCAGAATGCACACTAGGAAGGTGGAAATGCTGGGGGATTGCAGCCTGATTCCTGGCCTTGTTAATGCCTCACTTATCTTTCCTCTGCATCTTCTGAAAGAGAAAAAATTGAGGCGAGGTGCTTGCAAGTCAGATACTCCTGTCTCGGAGTCCTGATTTATTAAGAGACTGGGTAGTATGGCCATTAGGTGAAATCAATGCCAGTCTGTCCCCTAGGTGTATATTCATTCTAGTGTTTTGCAGAGCTCAGCCATTTTTCTCTAGGACCTTTGTCTCTTGTCTTTCCAGCTGTCATTTCTGTAAGATTCTTTCTGCTAATGCTTCTGCTGCTGCTTTTCGCAGTGAGCTGCTTCCTTGTGAGATTTGTTCAGAGATGCTTCCCAAATATCCTCTTCTTGGCCTGGCTTCCTCCTCCAGAGAGGCTTCTCTGAGTCCTGCTGTCATTTGAATCTACGCTTGATGTGCAGGCTTATCCTAGCCCAAACCCATCTGTTGAAGCCGAGTGAGTACCAAACTATGGCAGGTCTTTAAATCAAAGAATCGTGGAATCATTAAATTTGGAAGAGACCATTAAGATCATCAAGTCTAACTGTCAGCCTACCCCACCATGCTCCCTAAGCCATGCCAATAAGGGCTACACCTCCATGGTTCTTGAAAACCTCCTTGGGTGGTTTTCAAGACTGTCCCAGCACCAGCTGGGAGGATAACTGTGCTTCTTTTGTTCTTCTGAGTGTGATGCATTGCAAGTTGTAGTTAGGCACACATTGGCAGAACAGGAGCTTGCAAAGGTGAAATGGGTAAATGTGCATAAATATCATGGGTTGATTTTCCTCTATTAGCACTTTGGTTTGGTTTGGCTTGCTTTTTGAAAAATGATTTTGTTCTGCTCCTTCACCTGAACATATGCTCTATGGATCCTCTCAAACCCCTGTTCCCAACGTCAGACTTAAATATATTTTTTTTTGTCAGCTGCTCTTGACCTATTTGAAAAAGCAATTCCAAGGTTTTTTCAAAGGACAAAAATCAGAATATAACTGCCTACAACGAAACCTGATTATAAAATCGCGTTTGGAATACATGAAATGTCACCAGGACACAATGCTGTCCTTAGTATTTCAAGCAGGGTCCAACAGTGTCTTTTATCTAACAAAAAATTGATGGGAAGGTGACCTCCAGCAAGGTATTTTGAGCAGTGAGATGGACCGTTTATCTTTATTTGCTTATTACATGCTGAGGATGCTGAGTTTTCTGCAGCAAACGCAAATGCAGGGAATGCTGGTGGTGCTTCTTACCTCTGGTTTCCTTCAGGGCTGGCAGAGGTTGGAGGCACGGGATGCCTGCTGCCCTGATTTCCTTTAGCCTGGGACCAGACCTGACCTGGCCTTTTTATCCCTCCCTGTGTTATTTCTTGCATTGGATTAACCTCAAATTCTAAGCGGTAGATTGTGAAACCTGAACTCTCAGCAATCCAGCAAATTTTTATTAATGAGGTAGCGGTCTAAAAGGAAACAGAGCAAAAGATGAGCCAGAGGCAAATTCAGACTGATTATAGCTACTTTCCTTGGCTGTCTGGTTTCCAACAGGAAGAAGAGTTGTCTGAGTTCAATTCCCATTGAGCCTTTGCAATGCAGATAACTCCGCCGTATCGTCAGAGTACTGTCAAGATTGATAAATCGGTTCGGTGTTGCTTCACCCCAGAACAGGAATGAAAGTCACAACAGGCCTCTCAACGAGAAAAAACTTCTCTGACTGTACATTCATCAAAGTAAAAGTAACTGCTAATAATGTTTTATTTGGCAGTTTTGTGGCTGCAGAAATATCAGGCCATGACAGTGTATACTGTATAAAACCATTAAGTGTTGTTCCTTTGCAGAAAGTATTTTATTTTTTTTTTTTCTGGACCATTCAGCCATTTGTTTCATCACTGCCTCCTGCCCTGAAGTCCAACATTCAGTACTATAAATCTGCCTTTCCAAGTATTACAGGGAGTTAAATTTTCACCTTCAGTTTAATGGGAGAGGTCAAATCTCAGATGGGACTGTGACAATCCTGTCTGGGCACCTGAAGTAATATTGCTTGAATGAAGTCTGGAAATCTGCATTATTCCCAAGGCTAAACGACAGTGAGCCGAAAGCATTTGCGAGTGAAGTTTAAACATTTATTTGGAAAGACTTTATTTCAATAACCAAGGCAATTTCATTGTAGCACAACAGGCAATTGCCACTACATATCAATTAATTTAATCACTGGTGTGACGTTCATGGTTATTTATTGGAAGTGTAAAAACTACCGTAGAATGAACATGACAAAAGCTGTGGGGGAGATCCAAGCTTGCTTTTAAATCACTGACCATGAACTCAGACAGCAAGAGCTTTGATGTCATGTATAACTACATGGCCCAATTCTGTGCTCTACTTTATTGATGCTTTAGGGATTAAAACTAGAAAAAGAAGCTATATAGTGAAAAAATAGGCTGGAAAAAAGAAGCATGAGTTGCCACACATCTAATTGCTTTTGAAGCAAACTTCCTACTTCAATACTTTATGTAGATTAAAACAAAATTGCTTTTTGCAAGATTTTTTTCGAGGAGGGAAACTGCAGCTACCTTTAGGATCTCCTTTTACTTCAATATGCTTGTGAGATCTACTTTAAAACTGTGCCTTTCTCCCTCAAAAGTACTTACAAACAAAGCCATTATTTAAATAATAGATTAACACGACCTCCATTTTATGGCGCTTGCCTAATTTCAAACAATTGCTGCTGAAACGTGAGGGGTATGAAATAATGGGTAATGACAGAACTTTATACATTGAGAGATCTATAGCATTTGAAAACCTATTTCAATATCAAAGGAAATGGGATTTCTCTCTTGCTCAGTACCCTGTTCTATGAGGTTCTCTATGATTACTAATTCATTAACGTAAGACACTGCACAGAACAGCTGAAGTGTCTAAAAATGTCATCTAATAGCAAATTCCGTTTTGTTCTACTAGGCTCATATCTCTTAGGAGACCTGAAAAGTTGTTTTCAAGAGATGGAGAGCAATAATTATGTCTAGAAGGTTAAAACTGAGGAGGATGCCTTTATGTGAGGTACAATTATGTCAATTAGATCGGGAGATAGAGGAGGCTGGCAAATTGTCATGGCTCCTTGAAATCAACACCTCAGTGGGTCTGGAACCATGGATTTCTCTTGAGTTTCTGCCTTCCCTGCTTGAGTTTCTGCCTTTTGTTTTACCCTCTCTGCCGCTGACAGTGTGTCAGTACAAAAAATCACTTGTACATGAATTAACAGAAGCAAAAATATCTCTGTATTTTAAGGCTAAAAAGTTGGGTTTAGGCTCACAGGCAAGGCTGGGATTTGCAATAGGAAACTGACGCGTTGGTTCTTATTCTGTGGAGCATGAACAAGAGGGAGCTCAAAGTTTCATCTTCTACCTCCAAAAGTAGGACCTGAGTTGCTCTTCTCCTCTCCAGCTGAAAGGGAGCCACTCTGCAGCCAAAAATTGACAGTTTTGCAGACTAAAGAGAGTAAGTAAAAACATATAAGGCTACCCAAGACATCCTGCAGTTCTCTGATTCTATGGTTTGCTTAAAACACGTTCTAAAAAGCAAACTCCTGTTACCATTGGCAACTTTTTACATTAATAATTCACTGGATAAAATTAAAATGCAATTTGGAGTGCAGCATTAACACCCTAATCTTTTCTTCCAAGAAAAGATTACACATAGGCTATTCTGACAAATAAAAAATACATATCCTTTTCTTTGTCTTCTGTTCCACCCAGAGGGTTGTGTTCAGTAGGAAGGTGAAAGCCTCTCCCTGCTCGACTGAACATTGCTGTTGGTGTGGACCCTTGCTTAAGAGAAAAAACAAGGTCATTGCAGCTGTGTATCCCAAGGAGTCCTCAGGCTGATGGGAGACACAGAGGTGTTCAGTTAAGACACAGAGCTATCATGAAAAGTGTTGGAAATTCAGTTGCTTGACTAGTGAAATTTCTGGCTGAGAGCTGGGGCTGAGCCCTGCTCTTGTCTTTGAGGACCTTCATGCTCACAAAAACATTGCTGGTGCCTGAGCTGTTCCACGTAGTTCCTCTCAGGTTATTTTTCTAGCATTTTGGACAAATCCAGATCCCATTTTCTGCACCTTTGGAAATTAGTGAGTCAACAGTGATTTCAAGAGGCATGCACAGGAAAATCAAAATGCCCTTTTAAAATTAATATAATCTCCAATTATCGTATTACTTCAGGGAAGAAGGCCCTGTGGTACTTAATAGAGCTCTTTGGGGCTGTTGTGCATTTTAATTGAGTGAATAATTGTAAAACACTTCAGGGCCTTACGTAAAAGGCTCTGTATAAACATTGCTATAATGCTGAATAATCAGATTGTGATATGAACTGGAATAAATGAACCCTATAAATAGATATATACTGTATGCATTTGTATAATGTATGTGTGTGTATATATATACCAACATTTTGGAGAGAACAAGTCAGTTACTTTATAAATACCCTACTGTTCTTGAATAAGAAAAGCATCTGAGATTGGATAGGATAACAATATTCATAGTAATCATAATGTTCATTTCCAAGCATGGTGAGCTGTGCCATACACAGAGAATTGCCAGAAGTATTGATGGAGTTGCTGCTTCAGTGGCTCTAGAGAAACAGCAAAACATGTCTCAAAGGAAATCTTTTGTTTGATGGTAGAGGAACATGGAGGAGGCAGACCCGAGGTGCTAAATGTTCAGGCACCAGTAGGTGTAGATGAACATGTAGAAGTTTGAGAGAGCAAAGGGAGTTCCACTTCTGATGGCTTTCCCAAGATTTTTCTGCAATCCTGTGTTGGGATTTTTTGCTTGGAGCAGGGATCTCCTGCAGCCTGAGCCAGTGCCATTCCTGTTCAAGTTAGGGATTGGAATGACATTGACAGCAATGGCAAACACTGCTCCTCAGCAGGACCTGTGCTAGGGCTGTAGCTGACCTACTGTGCTACCATGCATCAATCAGCAGCCACTGCCTTCCTCCTGAATGCTTTGGCTGTCTTATCTCTGAAAACTGCAATTTTCTGGGGCAGTGATTCTGTCTTTTTCTGTGCTTGTACTCTCTTGTTCTTCAGTCCATTAGGAGGGGGAATGCCTCTGAAAAGGAGATGATGGAGATGAACTTTTAGAGTTCATGCAAAAAAAGAAACTGTGCTGAGCAATGTAGTGCTAGTACAAAGAATCCTCTTTTCTTAAAAGGGACTTGACGCTTCCCGTGATGATGTTGCTTCACTTAGTTAATGAAAGGAGCCATCTAATACAGGCTAAATGCAGAATTAGATAGAGGAAACTGGCATTTGAATGGCTTGAGTGCTCAAAATATAAATGAGTGGGACAAGACCAGACTGTTTATAAAGGAATCAATTACCAGCCATCATTTTACTACTGTGAATCTCTCATTTGCAGGAGCAGTCAGGGCTGTTTTTGCTGGGAACTGGGACAGACACTGCTTGATATTACACACATCTTTTAAGCACTGAGGAGACACTGAGGAATGCTGCAGGTTCAAGAGGGGTACAAAGACTCTATAATGATTTTTCTTACTGTAAATCCACTGAAAAGACTGAAATAGTGCCAGGCACAATCTGAGTTCTGCAGAGTTGTATCCACAGCCAGAACAGTTCAACAAAATGATCCATTTTGTGTTAGATGTACAGATTCAAATGGTGTAGCCAGTGTGTGGGCTATTCAGGATGCCAGAGTAGGAATGGGTCGGACTAAATTGCTATTTAATTTCTGTTCAGAGCAGTAATATGGGTCTGTAAAAGGAAGTGTTGTGAGTGATGCTGGCATTTAGTGATTGCTAATGATTTTTATTTTTTTTTTTAACATCTAGAAGGTCCTTCAGTGGCCAGTACAAGTTGGTATCTGAGAGCTGTTCCAAAAGAAGTAATGCATGGAGTATCACATATGGCCAAACAAGGATATTTACATTCTGTCACTGAAATCACAGAGACAGGCGAAGGACTGACTTTGCTTTGGATGCTCCACTGCCTTTTCCCACCCAAAGGCAGTCCTTCCAGATGAGGTCTGAAGCTCATTCACAGGGTTGAGCTGCACTTTTTAGAGGATGAGTATCCTCGTGATTATTCATCAGTTTTCATAAGCTCTAGATTCATTTAAATGGCATGCTTAATGCTACCAACATCTGATAACCCTTCCCATCTGCCAGAATTTGCAGGCTTCTGATGAACCAGCTTAAAAATTGCAAAGGCAAATAAAATGTAGCTTAAAATCACACTGATCAAATGCTGTGGCTGGTACATGGGATTATTTTGTCAAAAAAAAAAAAAAAAGAATAATTGTGTGTCATAATATCATGGTATTAAATACCAGTTATGTTTCCAGTGAAACACCAACTGGAATCAGTTGATGTGGTATCTTGTCTTGCACTGTATTTTCCCTTCACTGACTCTGTTTCCACTTGTTGCGTTCCCCTCTGTTTTTATTTTGAGCTTACTTGGTAAAGAAAAGATATTCAGAAAATTTCATCAAATAACATGTGCTGCACTGATGTCAGCTGAGGAAATCGGTGTCAAGAGCAGGAAAAGCCAGAAGATGAATGGATCTCTTAGTTGAAAATAGGAAACAGCTTGAAGTTCCTTTGAGGGGAAACAGAAACCTCATTCATTAACAATGACATTATTTCACCTCTGGTTAAGAGTAGGGATTCTGTTCTCCTCCTGATGGACAGGCACATCTCACATTCATGCAAATGACCCTGAGCATTCATGGATACAAAGGAGCAGCCCTAAAATATTGATAGTTTTGACCGGCAAGCTGTTCTCGTGAACTGCATGTGGCTCAGACATCTGGCACAGGGCAAAACGCATTATTTGTATTCCTGAATTGACTTCAGAAAGTCTAAGGTCTGTATGTCTCCCCGCGTTCATCTCTGGATATCAAAGTAAATCTGTGCTGCTGAGGTAAAGGAAGTTGTCTGGGTGATGCAGTGTTCATTTGTTTGCACTTTGATATGATCATGTCTGATCAAGCACTTCTATGCTTTGTTCAGGATTAATCGCTTAGGCATGTCGGTGGTTCCTGAGTTTTTGTTGGTGTTTGATAGTGCATCTATGTGTTCATAGTAATGCATGCAGAACTGAGTGTCTTTTTTCCAAATGAACTAAGAGTGGGGGAGGAGGTCTTGGTGTCCAGCTGAGATCACCTCCAATTGTGCAGTATAGAAAAGGTGGGTAGAAAGTTTCGCTCATCTTTGTACCTTCTCACTTCCCCTTGGGGCTGGAGCTGTAGCTAGCAGCCTGCTTCTTACCTTGTGCTATTCTGGAGCTTATTTGTCCTTAATCCCAGGCATCGGAAGCTATATCACACCTGAAATTGTCTAGCATTTCTTTTTGTAACAGGAATTATCCCTTTTAAATAGCTGTCAGCATTACCATCCACGAAGCAAGCATTTCATTTCGGAATATTAGAAATAACAGTTGATTCATTGAAGTCTGAAGTTCAGCAGTGCAGAACTTCCATCTGTTATCTGGCTTGTTGGCAAGGCTTATGCCCTGTCCTTAATAATACATGATTGATACAAAGCATTTAGTGAATAAAGTCCAGTCATTAGCAGGTTGTCTCCCTGTGCTGCTGTAATGTTAAATTACTGCTTGGCTCTGGAGCAGCAGTGAGGAAGGTCTCAGGTCTTAGGGGAGATAAGGCAGCTTGAAAGCTGTTTTTCTTCTTGGTGGTGATCCAGATTCGATGTAATTGTGTGCACAGCTCAGTACAGACAGGGCATGGCAGATTTCTTTAGGATATGATATTGATGGCTGGACCCAGGTGCTACTTGTCTCGTTTCCTTGAGTCTAACTGCAAACATTCATGAATGAGAATGGAGTAAAGTTCTCTAGCAGAACAATGCAGAATATTTGGAGGCATTTGTACTACGCTGAATCATTTTGCAAATGGTGCATGTGATTTCCAAAATAAATCGCAGGCTCTGTGTGCCTGGACAGCAGGGCCAAATTCTGCTCCCAGCAGTGTAAATTCAAAACATGAGTATTATCAGTAGTCTTTAGAGTCGCCTAGATTTAAAATAAGAACTGCATTTGCTTTAATGGCATGGTTTCTAAGCTGGACTTTGAATTACAGAAGCAGATTCTTATCAAATAACATTGTTTTTCCTCTCTTTTTTTTTTCCTGAAAAAGCACAGGAAGTTTGCCAAGCTGCCAAGAGAGATGAGTGAATACACCATCTGATGTGAAATTCTCCGAGAAAGCTTAGGATGTTTTGCAGTCCTCCAAATGCTAGAATCCCCTTTGCAAACCCAGCATTCCTCTAGGGTCTTGGTCAGAATTTGCTCTGTAACTACATGTGCAGAAGTGGGAGAAGGAATCCCAAGTATGAAAGCTCCCAGTCCTTATCAGTCACTTCCTTACAGTCAGTAATTGCTGTTGTCGTGCAGTGCAATGCTATGTCTCAGTGTGGCGTTAAAGTGTTAAAAATTTGAATGCCACCATCTTATTTGTGCACAGGTGTGCTGAAAGGTCACTGGCTTGAGAAGAGATGTTTTCATCTGATAGTACTTCTTTTTTATAATTCTTTTCATGTATTTTTCTTCCAGCTATCCATTTCCCATGGTGTTCAGCAGTTGCAGTAGAAAGGACCTGGAAAACAGCCTGGAGAAAGGAGTGGGGATGTGTCTGTTTAACTTGCCTGAAGTCAAGGAGTCCTTTGGTGGACAGAAGTGTGGGAATGGCTACGTGGAAGATGGAGAGGAGTGCGACTGTGGGGAGCCTGATGTAAGACGCTGCCTGAGAATTACTGCTCATCTCTTGTCTGCGGGGTTTTAACAGTGGAGAAGTTCCAGAGTTGGTTTGATGTGTTTAAGATCATTTGGTGTGAAGCAGAACTTCCCCTTCTCTGCTTTCTATCTTATCTATCAGCTTAAGCCTCAGCAATGCAGGGAGTTTCTGCTTGTCTTCTTGCTGAAGGTCAGGCAGGGCATTAATTTAAGCATATGCTCCATTTGCTATTGGGGAACAAAGTCTTTATGGTCTGTCCAGCAGACCAGCCGTGGCCAACTGTCATGTTCCTAACAACAGAAATGCCATTACGTACTAGCTAAGATAAGATAAATCCAAAATAAATTTGTTAATGTTGCTTAGATTTCTCAGGATACTGAACATTAATAGAAGTTTTGCTTCTATAAGTGCGAAGCCGCTTAATTAACACTGCTTAGGTGTTCTTCTGTTGAAGTCAGCTTCAGGTTTTAGGTACAATACTGTTCCTTCTTCTGCTATGAGATTTTTCTTTGCTGCTAGCCAATTACCCCAGTAACAAAATAGCCTTTACTGTCTCCCAGAAAAATTGCTACTACTTCAAAGATCATCTTATTTAGTTTAGTGAGTGTGTCTGACAACTGCACAGATCAGGAGGAGATAGGCAAAATCTGGAGGTCAGATAACATATAAGCACACATTCATATCCCTTTGGCTTCCCACATTCATTGGCTGTATTGAACTTTTCCCTGAGTTAATCTGAGTTAAGTACATCAGTAGATGAGGGATTTGTTTCCTGTGATAAATATTGCTCTGCAGACAAAATAGATTGGGGCAGTTAAAACAGCGAGATATTGCTGTATCCTGTCTATACAGTGTATTGGATTTACACAAGCCATAAGGATTTCCTGACAGTTCACTCATTCTTCAGGGTAACAAGGTTGGAGGAAACAGGCTTATCTTCTAGTTTAAAGTCAATAGAGTGCAAGCAGCTTGCAAATGTCTTTCTAACCCAGTTATCTTTCTCATTTTCAGTTTTGAATGATAGCGATACCTTTCCAAGTCAAAGTCAGTTAATGTCAGCAAGCACTGACTTGATTTGCCTCTTCTTTCTGTGATTTTCTTTCTTAGTTATATTGGAAAACTGCACCTTGAGCCCAATTAAATTAATTTGGATTTTACTGCTATAAATTGAGTTGTGCCGAAAAACCACCAGAGCGTTTAATAATTCACTATCCAGTCATTTGTATCAGCCGAGTTTTGTCAACAGTGGTGCAGTATGTTATGGTGTGGAAAGCTGTGCAATGGCATATGGTAGCTGTTTTCTCATTGTACAGAACTAAGTGCATCTGAATACGTAGATATAGGTTGTGGGTAAGGATATTTCCCAAAGAATGTTCTACCCTCAGGATTTTGGTGAGGTGCTGAAGTGTATCACTTGCCAAGCAAACGACAGCTTTGCTATATTCCCCAGGCAAAACATCAGCCCTGTGTTGAGATTCCTCAGCAGAACAGCAGTGCATTCATGAGGGCAGAGAGCCATGATCATAGCACACCTCCCAGCCTTTGGACAACCCTGGAAATGCCATAGGGATTGACTGGTCACCTCTAGCCACACTGTGGCCTCGTGCATCAGGTGCTGATGCAACTGATTATATTCAACAGTCATCTTGTTGAGTGTAATGGGTGTTAGCATGCCCATCACCAGGCCAAGAGTCTTGACCAAGGGATGATGTTGCGAACCTAGCTTTGGATTATATTACCAAAAACATCCAGTGTGCTCAGTGTCTCTGGAAGGATGATTAATGTAAAGATAGAGATAAATGCAAAGATAGAGGAAGGCAAATATTTGTATCTATCTATCTTTATATATATCTATATATATCTATATCTATACCTATATATATCTATATCCTTGGCCCCTGAAAAATGAAAGGTGACAAATGTGGCTAATTTTACAATAAGCTGCAAGGGACATCAGAAAACCTCAAATCAATAAATGAGAAGTCAGTTCCAAGCAAATTACTGGCAAATGTAATAAAGAGCTGCTGTCTGAATAGCTGTGACATGCCAGGGAAGAGTCAACAGAGCTTTTGTGCCAGGTGTCCTGCCTTACAGTCTTGTCACAGTGCTCTGAATAACTTAAGGAGTGGGTGGGAAAGGATTACTGACTGTTGGGACTTCAAAGGGGCTTTAGACCAAGGCCTCATTGGAAGACTAAGCATCTGTAGGATTTGGACAAAAATGGGTTAAAAGTAAGGAAGTATTGGGCACGTATAAATAATCAATTTCAGCAGTTGAAGGAGATCTATAGTGATGTGTCCATGAGATGTGTTCTGGAAAACAACACAATGCAGCATATTGGTAAACAGCTTGGGAAGAGGAATGGCCTTGAACTCGCTGATGATATTAGCAAGGATGGTAGAGCTGAGAGCTGTCTGTGAAGAACTGCAGGAGAACCTTCTGAGACAGCTTGACTGGGCATTATGGTGACAAATGGGATTCAGTGCAGAGTGATGTGTAATCCAAACATCACATATAGGATGATGGACTCTGAACTGACTCTGACCAAGGAGGAACAAGACTTCTTATTGCAATAAATAGTCTCATGAAAATGTCAGCTCAGTGCTCACGAGCAGTCTGAAGGGTAAATAGGCTGTTAGAAATTACTAGGGAAGAAATAGGAAAACAAAACAAACCACTGGTAGGCTGCTATAAATCTGCAGCATGTTGTGACTGAAACTGTGTGTACAGTTTTTCCTACCTCTCACTGCTTTCAAGAAGGATAAAGCAGAATGAAAAGACTGAAAGAAAAAGCAACAAAGATGTTCAAATTTTTGGAGGCGCTCTGCCTGGAAAGATAGAAAATAAAACAATATTTGACAGAAGCTGATAAAATCATGAGTGAATTGGAAGGAGTGAATAGAGAGCAATTGCCTCTGGCAACAGCTGTGCAAATGAAGTTAGCAAATGGCAGGTTGCAAACAAGCAGGAGGAGCTGCTCCTGGGACCCAGTCACCTACTTGTGAGTTCCTTTCCAGCAAATGTTGCAGGTGCTAAAAATGTGTGGGGATCCAACCAGGAGATGGGGGAGGTATCACACATTTCACACATCTGTGTTTATATTGTTGTCTGTAAGCATTTTCTGCTGGCTGTTGTCAGGGGATGACAACGTCTGGCTTAAGGTGGTCTGCTTTGTGTCCTTAGAAAAGTGGGGGTGAAACCAAGATATCCTGTCCAAAGCCACTGCAGAGGATGCTAGAATAGTTGTTGGTTTTGCCTGGTTGAGGTGCTCTGATGAGCCCAGGAGACCTACACCAAGAAACCCACCTCCCCTCACTACTGCTGCTACTAACAGTGACTGATAATAGTGCACTACTTGAGAGCAGTACTTTCAGATGGTGGCTATTTCTCTTCCAGCCTCCAAAAACCTCCTGAACCCTTTCTGTTTGCTCGCCTGTTTATGTTAAAACCATCCCTGACAATTTAATAGCCTAGGCACAAAAACTATTTACCAAGCTCATCCCCTGCAATGAGTAATAAGTGAGAGAGCAATTGGAAATCTGAAAGGCTGCAGTAACATCGTTCAAAGAAACTGTGTCTTTATCCCACGCTGTCTGTGGAATGCCAATTGCTTTCCTTGGGCTGCTCTGTGGATGGCTTGATGATGGGGTGCAGGAGCTGACTCTTTCAGAAGCACTTTAATTGGGTTGACATTGCTTTGCTCCACTGTGCTTTTCTCAGATTGCCGTTGAGATGAATTTATAAGATGTGCTTCTGTGCAGAGGAACATTCCTTCTTAAATACAGCAGCTGCACAGAAGTATTTGTGTTGCCTGCTGCCTTCCAGCATGATCAAAAATAGGTGCAGGAAGTTGTTCTGCTGCTTCAGAGCAGCGCAGATATCTTTGTATATTCAGGCAGAAAACAGGGAAAGGCTGAGAATTATTTCACTGGTTATTTGGGAGTACAGCAGTAGACCTGTCTCCCAGTTAGAAGGCTTTACAAAAGTCAAGAAAATACTTGAGCTGTGAACATCATTCTCACCCATTTATTTTTCTTGCGTTCCCTGCATTGTTAGTGATCCCTTGTGAAGTTAAATCGTCTTAATGCAACTGAAGAGCAATTTTATCTGCTGCTATTTTTGTTAGAGAGCTGAGATTCCAGCACAGCTGATGTAACTTGCAGCTTGAGAGTATCAGCTTGGAAAAGCAGCTCCATTATTTTCTGAAACTTCTTCTTAGCTTGTTCTACTGAGAATAAGGTTCGTAAAAGCCCACGTGCAACTGTCTAATCCATAACTACGAAATTGGGATGTAAAAGTAATAATGGAATTCGTATTTTTCTCTAAGCTCTGTTACTGGAATACCCCAAGAGAAGATTACATGGAGTTGTGTCATTGTCTTTCTTTGTGGCAGACATCAGCTTCCACGCAAGACAAGAAATGTGCTGAGCAAATAGCACAGAGCAGAGAGCTGCAGTGGTGATGCTCAGTAACTGCAGCTTGGGTTCCTCAGTTCGGGTGAACCCCACTGAAGGCAATGAATTAATTCCACTGGTTTCCTGGAAATAAAATGTCATATTATTGTGTGGGAATTGGTAGCAGCATACTTGTGTCGTTCGTGATATTTGAGACTAGATTCATTGCTAGGATAAACCAGCCTTCCTCAATGGCTTCTCTGGTTTTACTACAATTACTGCAGTTGTAGGATCTAAGGACAGACAAGGCTGCTTGGATCAGGTTATAGAATTTTATGCATAATTCATGAATTCAGGGCTAACTTTTCTTGGCAGGGCTATAGCACCTCTCAGAGATAAGCAGCCTCTCTTGATTTACAGCTCATTGCAACTGAAAGTTGTCTGCTTTCAATTTATCCCCATCCAGGAATGTACAAACCGGTGCTGCAATGCAACCACCTGCACTTTGAGGCCAGGAGCAGTGTGTGCACATGGACTTTGCTGCGAAGACTGCAAGGTGAGCTAATGGAAATGGTCACTGGTGTGGGGCAGGCAAAATATCATAATCTTCCTAAGTGCAGACTAGTAAGCAAGGGTGCAGAACCAACAAATGATGCCATTAACCATTAAGACATTTGCATTTCTTGTGAGCAGTTTAAAAAAAAAAAAAAAAACAAAAAAAAAAAAACCTCTTACAGTTATTGAAAAGACAGAGCAACTGACTTCTCTAAGGAGGCCTGTGCTACTTGTGGCTACTTCTTTTTCATGAACTTCTATACTTGAATGTTTTTCACACTTACATGGGTGTTGGCCCCCATGAGTTGGGTACTGAGGAGGTCCAGTGTATGGATGGGGAATCACAGAATGGCTTACATTGGAAGTGACCTTAAGTATCTCATTCCAACCTGGCCTTGGGCACCTCCAGGGATGGGGCACACAGCTTCTTTGGGCAACCTGGCCAGTAATCTTTATGCCGTCCACTGCATTCAGTTGATGCAGAGCCAATGGCTACGTGGCTTACACCACCACATGGCTCCTATTAATTGACATGACAGCAGCCAAGGTTATCTTTGTTTTGCAGTTAAAACCAGCGGGGATTTCTTGCAGAGAGTCGAGCAATTCCTGCGACCTGCCAGAGTTCTGCACTGGAGCCAGCCCTCACTGCCCAGCTAATGTGTACCTGCACGATGGGCATGCGTGCCACGGGGTGGATGGCTACTGCTACAACGGCATCTGCCAGACCCACGAGCAGCAGTGCATCACCCTCTGGGGCCAGGGTGAGTCGGAGCACTAGGAGTGCTGTTCATCAGGCAGACTCGAGGAAAAGTTGTGTGTGATTAGGGATGGATTTGGGGGAATTTGATACAGAACCAATCTGCGCCTATTCTTCTCTGAAACAGAGAACCGAACAATGAGGGAATCAGTTTGTGATTCATTTTCCCCTTGATTTGCAGTCGTGTTCATTCTTTGCAGTAGGAGGTAGAAAGCAGCAGTAAATAGGTTCATTCTGCAGCACCGGCATGCATGGCCAGGTGAGCTGAGGCAAATCATTCAGTACTGACTTTGACATGCCTTTGTCTCACCTTCTAAACTGCTTAATGCTCCTGACACAGATGGAAGCCACATCCCTTCTCAGACCAGTACGTAAGCTTCTGTGTATCTGTGCTCTGAATTGCTCCATCCATAGAACATACGTGTCTGTCGACTTCCTAAAATAGAGTTCAGCACTTAACATTAACATGAGATTCTTGTAGCACTGAGTGCACACTATCTATGGATGTCGCCCTATGAACCTACCCCCCAACAGTTCTCTTAGCAGAGGATGCTCTGAAGCAGGAGGTCTTATTTCCCACGGGATTTCACTCACTTTTTGCACAAATCTCATTCAATGAGCCCTTGCGTTATCCTGAGCAGGTAACCAGGAAAGCTGTTCACCTCCTTGTTCTGTCCTGACACACCAATATTAACTCTGCACTTTGCTGCTGCCTCGCTGGGGACAAGTCACATCTTCAGCTTCTCACTGAGCCCGTCTCTCAAATGGAAGAAGCTCTTTGAACTTCCCTAAAGAGGAGTGCTATTTAGTGCTAGATTCTTTTATGTTAACGTTTTCTGCTCCTTTAACCTCTTTCAATTTAGTATCACACTGCCTTTTGCTCTATTTCAAAACTCAAGTGTCAGTCTAATTAATGACACACAGATGTTTCCCTCGGTCAGAGCCCCCATCAGAAGTCCACTAAGGATTTATCTGCTATCTGAGTAAGAACTCAGACAATTTGCAAACTTGTAAAAGGCTGTTACAGCATCTTGGGAGATAATGCCATGGGTAAGGAAAGCAAGAGAGATACAATGCACTCTTGTACCCATTACAAGCATGCTAGCAAGAGTTCCTGCTCATAACTAAACTGCCTACGTGGAGTAAACTGCGTCTCTGATGCAATCCTCCAAATCCCTCTCATGTCATAGAGGTAATAAGAGCTGATACAGGCATGTACAGTTATAGCCTCCAGCCTGAGTCATGCTGGGATTTGTAATCCCCTGGATACAGAGACGTTTTCTCTCGTATAAAGCAAAACCCTCCTTGTGAACCACTTTCCCATGCCATGGAAAGTTCTTCAGTTGTACTGTTAGTAATTTCAGCCGCTGAGAAAAATCCAGCTAAAGGTCAGAAGCTGAATTACTGCAGCTCCCTTGCTAGGTCTGTTTCCGAACAAAGCACGTCTTCCAGCACCCCCGAGCTCCCCCACATCTTTCTTGTCTTTCTTCTCTGGACAACTGAGCAGGCACTGCTGTGCCTGGAGCCTCAGCAGACACGGCTGTGGGGGTCTCCTTATGAGAAAAATAACTTTATTACGAGCAGAGCTCAAATGGTCACAACAGACTTTAACCAGAATGCCAGAACCTGAACTAAAAGTCTTATTTCTGACCTCAGTGGTGCAGGTATGAATTAGACGTCATGTCAGTAAACCTTCCAACTTCAAGCAAACTAGATTATGCATGAAAAAACAAGGCCTGTGTTCTGAATATCTGTGGATATCCCCACCTGCTCACACTGGCTAGCTGGAACAAGGACTAGCTGATAAAGAGTGAGAAGAGGGGGAGATGGGCATGGGCCACGTGGCTGGAAAACAGAGATTCCAAATCTCATCTGCCTGAAGGGTCAGATAAGAAAAGTGTTTCCTTCCAGCTCGCTTGCTGAAGAAGAGACTTGACAGACTGAGATGTTGTCTTTGGGCATTGTATGAAAAAGTTCTATTTGAACCTTTTACTAGATTCCTATAATTGCTTAAAATTTGTTTTTAACAACCATGTGTGTTGGAGGTTGGATGAAAGAGCAGTTGTATGTTCTTAAATGAAAATTTTATACCATAAAGAGAAAATACACTCTAATTCCTTTACATTAATTCTGCTTTTCTTCTTCTCAGCAGGAGAAAGCCATGCAGGACAAAATACAATAACTTTTCTTAAAACCATACTCAGCACATTGAATTCCTTATCAGTGTGTTCTCTTATCTTTCTTTATTCATAGGCTTACAGATGCCCAATGATACATGTCAACCTTAATATTTTTAGCACCAAAGAAAAATACTGAGCTTGGTTGGAGCTCACACGTTAGACTGAGCAGCAGGGATCTGTTTCCAGAGTGGAGTACTTGCATTTCATTGGGTTTCTTTGTTACTTTCAGCAGATAATTTCAGTTCAAACGGAGGAATACTTCTTGCTGTTCCCTATCTGCAATAGGCCAGAGAGCTCAGAGAACCCTAAGAACCTGTAACCATTCCTGTTTCCCGTTAAAATGTTGGCATTGCACTGATCTGACCTGTCGGTAGCAGCAACTGAGCAGTGCATCAACAGGAATGCATTTCTGTAATGCCTGGTAGTCCACTGGCATTCTGGGGGAGCAAATAGCAATGCAGATGAAGCTATTTAAGAGAGAGAAATTATCGATTATCAAGCGGTAGGAGATTATCAGCGTTAAACTCTTGGCGTTTTCTCCATGGACAAGAAAATGATTCTTGAGGAAAAACAAGGACAGCTTTGACAGTGTGTTTTCCTGCTTTTTCACACAAGGCAAAAAAAGCAATGATTTGGGGCAGCCAATGGCAGACATCGACTTAATAATTAGGACATGTTTAAATTTGTTGTGTAGACATGGCCATTTGTTTAGGCGGAAACAATCTTAATTTTGTTGTCAATATTTATGACAAAGCCCTGTCAATGATGCATTTTTTCCAAGTACAGCCCTATAAGCAGAACAGATGGGTTCCCCATACCACTGAACTGACCAGCCTGTGGCTGGTTTTTTGCAAGAATGCAAATTTGCCTAACGAGATTCAGATTTTATGGTGTTTTAGTATAACCTGTGAAATCAAACTGTTTGGATCATCATAGACTTATGGCAACGCCTTTACTTGCTTGTAGGGATGGGAAAGGCATTAAATCATTGTTCTCAGAGCTAGTGAGAGCTCGCATCCTCCTTAAATGCAAAAATACCGGCTCAGCCCCATCTCACTCTTCACAGATTTAACAGCAGGGATCACCAAGATGAAGAGAAAGGCCAAGGGGGGCTTGAGGAAGTTTGCTTTGCGTCACTGGTGCAGTAAAACAGACTTAATGAGATATTGAATCCAGGTGCAAACCGCATGACACACAGAGCTGTGTTTTTATGCTTATATTTATTTATACAGTTGGTCACGGTGTTTGTGAGTAACAAAACTCTCATCTGAGTGAGGTTTTCTTTCCCTCCTCACCTACACGCACTGTATAATTTGTTTTTTAATAAGACAGTGTTGGCACCCGAGTCTACATCTCAGTTTCCACTTACAGCCTGGTAAATGGTGTTTCTTCATTCTTGCAATCAGCACCGCAGGAATTTCTCTCTTCTCTTCTGGGAGATGATGTTGGCTCCTTGCAGCAGGTCCTGCAGTGATCTGAAATGACACAGCACTTCTGCACCGCTTCCAAGAGAGCAGAACATCTCTGTTTATGAAAGCTGATGGTGGAAGGAGTGCACTCCTCAATACACACATTTGGAGGGGAAAAAAAAGTCTCCAGGATGACAGCTGAGGTGCTGAGCTCTGACCTGCTGCAGTTTCGAATGGCTGATTTAATCCCCCAAATAAGGTTGTGTGCAAAGGCCAACAGAACCTTAATTACCACGTGACGATATTGTAATTATCAACTGCAAAGTGAAATAAACTCTGCTCATCAAGTTCAAGGCACTTAATATCCACTGGAAATCTTTCACAAACCATCTTATCTTTGCCCATAGAGGCAGTGAAATAGAGAAAGACAGGACTTTCTGCTGCAGTTTATGTGCTGCAATCATGATAAATAGGTTTCCTGCAGAAACACAACATTACAATTTTCATCCTTAAGCATCCTCTGAAAATCTCCTTTTAACTTGGTCGCTCCATCTGTTCCGTTTCTTAGAGTCTATGTTTTCATTTATAAAAACGTCCAAATATTGTGAGAAACCAGTCAGGAGAAGGAACAGCCATCTGAATCCCAATCTACCATGTGTTTTGGTTTGATAGAGATGAAATTGAATTGAAGCTAGACTTCTGTTTCCAGGCCCCAGCTGATTGTTGGGTACCAGGTGTTTCATAACCAGACTGCTCTTAGCCTGGCAGGGGAGCATTTCCTTGTGCTCCATGAAGCCCATTTCCTTGTCAAGTAATATTGGTTGGAGTTAAAGCTTGCTGGCTGATATCTGCAAGGATGCTGCAGATGTGTTCTTCCTGTGAGCTGCGTTCCATCACATGTAACGTCCTTGACTTGTGCAGTCAAAAAATAAAATCTTTCAGCAGGTGAAAGAGAAGGCAAATACCTTAAAATCTCAATATTTCAGCCATTTTTAATAAGTATTTTATTGGTCAAAAAGCAGGATGTGAGGCATGCATTTTGCTTTTGGCAGCAGAAAAAAGAAGACCTGTAGCACTCATGGTAGGTGGGTGGTTTACTCCTTTGGTGAGGTGAGGTGGGTCTGAAGGAGGTCAATCATTGCAGGTATTGGAGAAAAAAGCAAGGTGCTTTACTTGGGCTTTCACTTACAGTATGTTTTTCTTTACTTCCTTCCCTTTGCATTCTGAAACTGGAGTAGTGTATGCATATGTTAATGTTTGCATCATCTGAATAGTTAATGTGCCTGGCCTGGAAAGATGAAGGGGGATCTATATGCTGAAAATGTAAATTTCACTGTTGCTTTTTGCGCAGTGCCTTGTCTGGATGCGTTTGTTGATTTTTTGATTGCTGCTTGTGGTCTAATGAAAAGAAGTGAAAGAATCCTGGGTGAGTCCCTTTAGCAGTTCCAGATTTGAGAAAAATTCTGAACTCAGCAAGCTTGATAATAATCTTCCAAGGAATTTCAGACTCTTGTCCTTCTCTCCAGGGAACCAGCAGCTCACATTCTGTTCCTTCTTTGCCCTCCTTTTGGGGTTTTCCAGTTTCAATGTGTACAAATCTCAGACTGAAAAGACGGTGCCATCTTAAGCCTCTCCACGTTTTAATTTTTTGTCCTTAATAGCATTAGATTGCTGCTTGGCAGTATGGAGTATTAGTCAAGCTTCTGACTGTGAAATGCAGATAATTAATTGAGGCTTTAATCTCCAAGTTATCAGTGAAAAGAGCCACACTAACTGGGAGTTTTACAATCATATTTGTATGTTCTTCAGGAATTGGACCCCCTTTTTTTAAGCCGCCTTCTTCTTTGAATGTTTATAATGAAATCTTCAGGACACTTTATATGGGTTATATATTGCATCCCCAGTTACGGGCATACGCACATGCAAGTGGCTCAGACCATCTGAAAAATGGAACATTAATTCTGCCTCTGTTAAAGATTGAGGAACACTGTGAAAATGGCAAACTCTCAGCCTTTAGGCTATCACAGAATTTGCTTTGTGTTCTTGTTTCAGTTTGGCTGATCTATCAAAAGTACAAAATGTATCCAGCATATAAATGCTAAGATTTTTAGCCAGTGTATGTACATCCTTGCCACTTTGTCTTCTCAGAAGTCTGTGCACTGGAGTAGATGAAATGTTGGCAATTGTTGGCAATGACCCAATTGTGCTATGAATTATTTCATGGATAGAAAATATGGGGTAGTAAAGGGCCCTAGCAAAGGGCCTTTAATCTATCAAAGAACAGCAATTATTTACTGGAAATAGAAGCTACCATTCACGTTAAAAATAAAGGAATGAAATTCTAATGCAGGAGCTAATTAAACATTGCACAGTCAAAGCATGAACGTAGATCCCCCACCTCTTAGACATCAGATACGTGTATGAATGCTACCCAAGAAGATTGCCCATAGTTGGTGATAATCTGGGGAAAACAAAACCAAACACACAAAAAAAGATGGACGGGAGAATCTCTGCTTAAGAGATTAGAATACGTGTTCTAATAGGCACCTTTTGACTTCTGAAATGTAGGGATGAGTAATCTGTCTGCACAAACATTTCCAGTACTATTCCCATTAGGGAAGTTCCTTTGCTGCTTGGATATGTCTCCATTGCAGAAGGCTGCAGTAGATAAGAACCAGATGCTGCCTGTCTTCTCAGATTCCTAGTTCCACCACCGTGGCAGAAAGGATCCTCCCTTCAGGTCAGTCTTTCCTCTCAGGCATGGATTCCTTCCTCCTCCAAGCACGTCAGCTTGAGCTGGCATGTCAAGTGTCGTGGTTTTATGGCCATACAGCCCATATAGCACTCTTGTTAGCAACCAGATTTTTTTTTTCTGATGTCTTGTTGTTCTGAGCTGCGGTTAAAAAGGCTTTTCTTGACAACTATTTCCATTGGCTTCAGCTCCTGGGCCGTTGCTTGAATCACACGGACTCCTGTAAAACAGAGGGAGTTCACTTACCAGCTGGCCTGTGTCTTTCTTCATTAGATTTGGCATTTGCTGAAAGTTTTCGTGTCCTAGGAGGATTCACTAGAGGGCCATCATCTAGAAACTCGGAAAGAGAGCGAGTCCTGCATTGTCTGCTGCTCAGCACTGCCAAGGGAGACAGAGAACTGTGGAAAAGACGCGTGTCTGGGCCCTTCCATTAGCATGCTGATCCAGCACAAGGGCTCTGCTGCTCTTCATCGGCATGCACATCACGTCCCGCCTTCCCCTAAAACGTCGGTGGAGCTCAAAGGAAATTATTAAATCTCGTATGAGATGAAAGTTCTGATTAGGTTTTGTTTCAGGTGCCAAACCCGCTCCTGGGATCTGCTTTGAGAGAGTCAATTCTGCAGGCGATCCATACGGCAACTGTGGCAAAGACTCCAAGAGCTCCTTCGCCAAGTGTGAGCCCAGGTAGGGCCTCTCCTCGCCAGCACAGGAACTGCTGTGATGGTGGTGGGAATGGGTTCGTGCCATCTACAGTTATTTAACTCATATTTGGTTTTGTCTGTTTCCTTCAGAGATGCTAAATGTGGAAAAATTCAGTGTCAAGGAGGAGCCAATCGACCTGTAATTGGTACCAATGCTGTTTCCATAGAAACCAATATTCCGCTTCAGGAAGGTGGCAAGATCCTGTGTCGTGGCACCCACGTGTATCTAGGGGATGACATGCCTGACCCTGGTCTCGTGCTGTCAGGAACCAAGTGTGAAGATGGAAAAGTAAGGACCTGAAATACTCTTGGACAAGGAGAACATCACTGCCCTCACGACACAAACTATTCTGTACTAAATTGGTTGTGGTTTGCTTTGGATCTTCATTTTAATTCTTCACAAGAGGACTGATGGGCTCTTATTGTTTCTCCTGTCTCACTGTGTTAGGTGCTTACGCTCTTCTTCTGACTGCTCTTCTGGATTACAGATTTACAGATGCATTGCAAGTTGCTTAAGTTCATAGCCCTTTTTCTTTAGGACAGTCCTGAGTATCTGTCCAGTCAGGTTAGAGGTTCCTTGCAAAATACATTATGAAATTCTGAGGAGCTCATGGTATTCACCTTGGAAGTATTGCAATTAAGCTACTATTTTCATATTTTTTTTTCTACCAGTGATGCTAACTTTCTTAATGTCTGTGGCATTGCAGAATTTTCGTTGATGTCACGTTAGACTTTAACTCTGCTGATTAGCCTCCCACCCCTTTTTGGATGAAAATCTGCTTCTGTACGCTCCATTTTGAAAATATTAATCCATATTAACATTCAGCCTTCAAAACTGATTTTTGAAATCATATTTAGCAAACACTGTGAGTTACCTGGTGTGAACGCAGGCCAAATTCCATATGGCACATTCACAGGATTTACTTGTAGAGAAAAAGAACAGAGAACCAGCCTAAACCATTCTGTGATTGAACAAAAGGTGGGAGACAGACATTTAATAGGGAGAGAAATGGAAAAGAGTCCAGTGGCCACTGAAATGGAGAATGTTTCTTTACCCCCAGTGGAGAAGAGGAGAAAAAGCACTTTAATAATCTGTCGTGGATTCAAACAAGCCACTGAATTTCTGATTGCTTCTGAATAACATTGGAGCATCACATTGCTTTGAGAGCACATCCCTCATGCAACTCTAGTTCTACTGCAGGCAAACAACACTTACACAACATTTCTAAGTCAGTCTGTTACAGAACTTTTTTTCAAGGAAAATTCAATGCTGGGAAAGCACCCCATTATGTTTTACTAATGAGTATTTAATCTTTCTAATCTATCTAATCATACACATACACACCATAGAACGCACACGCTAATACTTATGAAATTGTATGTTTTACTCTGAGGACATTAGAGCACTTGTATTATGGATTAAGAATATGAATTTAAATATTCTTGAGTTCTCTAAGCTGAAGATACACCATTTGCAATGCAGCCATTTTAATGTGATCAGAATTCTGTGTGCTGCTGCACTCTGAATACTTGAATGGTGAATACTGCTGTAATCAGACCATATTCTCTACATGCCTGCATGTTGATGCCAATTCACTCTAATTTCTTTTCCATTTTTCCTTCTCCTCAGGGGATAAGTGCCCTGATTAAGCATCCCTGTCGTCTCCTTCAACACTTTCCCCTGCTTAATGCTAATTCTTTTGACTGACTTTTAGTACTACTGAACTGAGCTGCAGTTAAAGAGGAACAAAATTGTGAAGTGATTTTTATTTTATTTTAATCTTTTACTTTTAGTTGATATAGGACAGTAACAGTCATTCTAGTCCTAATTTCTTCTTTGTTTACAGTTTTGAGTAGGATAACTTCTCATTACTGACATCCTCATCAGTCAT
The DNA here is from genome assembly GCF_023343835.1 of Lagopus muta. Lineage (NCBI taxonomy): Eukaryota > Metazoa > Chordata > Aves > Galliformes > Phasianidae > Lagopus > Lagopus muta. The sequence goes on along the minus strand of NC_064437.1, from coordinate 63,048,117 downwards.
CTGACTGCTCAATGGTGTTGTTTGGTGATGCTAATCTTGCTGTGCCCCAGTTTTCATCTGTATTGACAGAGTAACATTTTCCAGATTGGAAAACAAAAAACTGTGCATCTGAATACTTTACACGCACTGTTTGTTTACTTCCATTTCCTAGAAGGTTGTTATTACGTTTTATGTATGGCTGTTTTATATTTGACACCAAAGTTTGTTTAGCTTGGGAAAACTGTCAGAAAGGTCTCAGTTCTGCTGAAGAACAATAATGAGCCCATATGTATCAATGAGGCCAGGTGGATATTCAGGCAGTTCTAGGTCCACATTCTGCTCTAGTATATATGAGTACCGTGCCATTGGTATAAACAGAGATATGCAATTTTAAAAGGGGACCTGAATCAAATCCTAACTTCGTACTCCTGAAAAAAAAAGGCAAAAAGCTGGAAGTTTTTAATTGATGTTGAAAGAAAACCAAACGTGAGCTATGATGTCAAAACTCAGTATTGGCCAAGGTGCTAACCAAGAGTAATATACAAATTTCAGAGATTTTGACCTAGGTGGTCTAGAAGGGCTTATAGAGAAGAAAATACCTAAGGTTGATGTCTTTACCTTTTCGTCAATGGAATGCTGTCAGTACAGCACGTGTGTTGGGAGACCTTTGTAAGTGCTAAAACAGCCATTGGCAGATGAATAGATAGATAGTGCTGGAGAGGGACGCAGGGCACAGTTTAGGCCAGATATTAGGAAAAATTTCTTCTCAGAAAGAATGGTCTGGCTTTAGCCTTGGAGTGGTGGGGACACCATTTCTGGAGATGCTTCAGAGCTGTGGAGATGTGATACTGAGGGACGTGGGCATGGTGAGGTGGGCTGGGGTTTGATTTGAGGATCCTAGTGGTCTTTTCCAGCCTTAAGGTTTCTATGAAGATCACTAGCAGTTCTGCTCCTATTAAAATTCCCCTTTTCTTATTTTGCAGATTTGCCTTAATCGCCGGTGCCAGAATACAAGTGTTTTTGGTGTGCATAAGTGTGCAACAAAGTGCCATGGACGTGGAGTAAGCATTTTATAGGAATCCTTTTTGTTGTTGTTCTTTTGTTTTGTATTTTTTTAGAGTCAGTGAACACTGGACAAGAAGTGATTTTATGTAATGCCTTTGAGATCTATGATTCTTTGTAACTGCAGAATAGAATCATAGAAGTTGCAAGGGACATTTAAAGGTCATCTAGTCCAGCTCCCCTGCAATGAACAGAGATACCCACAGCTAGATCAGGATGCCCAGGCCTTATCCAGCCTTGCCTTGAAAGTCTCCAGGAGTAATAATACATCAGTCAAAGTCATTGCAATGCTTTTTTCTTATGTATTTCAATTTTCAGTGTCCCTTATATGAACTAATAGAAGTGAAATTATTTTTATTTAACAAAGGAATATTTATCAGTTAGTAATTATCTTGCTCTTAATTAACAGTCTGTGATAAAAAGGAATTTTGTCATCTTCAAAGAAATTTTGTCTAACCTTCCTTCATGAAGAGTTTCCATTAACATTTCAAAAAAGACAGTTTCTATGTGGGCCCAGCAAAGCTAAAATATGCATTTGAATTAAGATATTTGAAAAAAAGTATTTTCAAAAGTACTGAAGTAAAATCATACTGATGAGTTGAATGCTATGGTGACACAGAATGAAAAATCAACCAGGAAGAGCAAAGTCTTCTGAAAGCTAGTTTTATGTTATGAAAATGCTAATCATGTCAAGATATGCCTTATTAACCTTGATTTTCTAATGATCTGTTTGTTTCTGCAAAAAGCTCTGACAGTTCTCTGTCCTCTCCTGTGAAGGGATTTCAATTTTCTGTAATTTATCATTTTGAATTCATAAAACTGCAGTGTTGATGGTGCTGCATCTTACCATTATGCTGGGGTAACTGTCAGCTTAGGGGAGCATCTTTATGCCTGTGTTATGGAGAGTCTACAGGGACTCCAAGGAGCCAGAGAGGGCCTCATGGAACTGTGGAGGGGAACTCCTGTAGATCTGCAATTAAAAAAAAACAAAAAACAAATGATATTTTCAACTATCTTGCTGTTTTTGAAAAGTAAATCATTTCTTTTTGCATTTTACATGACCATAGCAAAGCTAAGCTATTGCGTGATGTTTTAATACTCTGCAGACGCAGCCAGTATGGTCTTTCTGACAGCCTGCCAGCTGACCTTGCCAGAAAATGAGTATCTGTGAACTCCCATGAACTAACTGGTGTCTTATAAATCTGTCTGTTGATCTGTTGTGTTTTCCCCGTGGTGGTGGCAGATCTTAAGAGCCATAAAGAAAGAAGAGTACAGACTCTGTAGTAGGGTCTGTTGTGAAAGGACAAGGAGAAATGGTTTCAAACTAAAGAAGGGGAGATTTAGATTGGATTTAAGGAAGAAATTTTGTACAGTAATGGTAGTGAGGCACTGCACAGGCTGCTCACGGAGGTGCAAGTGCCCATCCCTGCACCCAAGGTCACGGGATGGGCTTTGAGCACATGATGGACCTCTGGGTTTCCCCATTAACTGCAGGCCTTTAGAGATCCCTTCCAACTCCAATAGTTGTGTGATTCTATGTGTCTGTATGGGTCATGCAAATATAATACTAGAGGGAGGGTCTCCTCTGCCCTGCACCCAGTTTCACACGTTCTTCCAGCAACTGCTGCATCTCAGAGCTGGGGGTCTGAGCAGTGTAGAAATCAGCATGTGGTCTGACATGAGACCTTAATGGATAGGAGAGATCAACTGAGCTGACAAAGCTTTATGGTGTTAACAACACGGAGCAGCTCCTCTTCCTGTGAAGGTAAAAGGAACAGAAGTTAGAAAGCAGACAATGTTGCTGCTGGAAGCAAAGAGAGAACAAGACTTAAGAGGTGTCTGATTATCCTTACTGTGGTTATTGAAGCTGTAGGCTGATGCAACTCAAACTATTACCTGCTACATAAATAACGCTTTTTTTCTTCCTTCCCATTGTATTTGGAGTTGCTTTGTGCCATCCTAGCTGTGACAAGGAGCAAATATCAGTACATCTCTTTTGTGACATGAGCTTTATTTCGCTCAGCTGTGTCACCAGCTGATTAAGAGGCACTGTTGGCCGGTGCTGTTCACAGTTATACAGCAGAATCCTTTTCATGTTCGGCCGTCTGTCTTTTCTTTTGAAGGTTTGCAACAACAAAAAGAACTGTCACTGTGAGGCTGACTGGGCTCCTCCGTACTGTGACAAGCCAGGCTTTGGTGGCAGTGTGGACAGCGGGCCCATCAGGCAAGCAGGTGGGTAATAATTCATGCTTTAGCTCTTGCTTCCATGATAACGGAAATGCAAAATGTCACCTTGCGAGCAATGAGCTTGCAGGACTGCAGGAAGCCCGGAAAACAGCTTATTCTGAATGTATTGGTTAGCAACTTGCAAATCTGGTGAAGAAAAGCCAAAGCCAGCTGAGTGCATTGCTCTTCCTGCTTAACTAAAGCCACAGTAGTCCTGGTGAATCTCATCTCTTTTTTTTTTTCCAAGATATATGATCAAGTTGAGTTAGAAGTGAGGAAGAAATTCTTTACTCAGAGGGCGCAGGCTGCCCAGAGAGGCATGCTTGGCTTTAATATCCCTTCCAACCATGCCTTAGTAGCTCCCCAAAAATGTGCAGGACGTGGTACTGGCCTAAGCTGCAAGCAGGAAGCTGCAAAGATGAGACATGCAGCATTTCTGTGCATGGAAAAATCAGAAGTCTATCTGATACTGTGCTTCTAGAAGGATTTCATTATTGTTTTATATTTCTGCACTGTGGAACAAAGGTGATTTCTGATTGTATCGGATTTTAACTATATTTTGTAGAAAGCTTCTGCAAGTTAAGTAGAAATTCCCTTCCCATATGATAGCAGGAGGACGAGTGATTTTCTGTAATTTGTATTTCAGCTTCCCCTTGTTCAGTCTGCAGAACATTGGCACTAGTATCTCCCTCCATCTCTGGCCAGCCTCAGAAGGAATTATTTCTACACGTAGTGCAATTTTATAGGATTTGATAATCATCACTCGCCAATTTTTCTCCACAGTACTGTAACTTTAGTGACTTCCACAGAGATATTTCTGATTTATGTCTGAGCAAGTGACTGGGCCAGCAGCCTGCTCATATATCCATATATAACCTCAAACTTGCTGGAAAGCGAGCTGCCCATTTTCACATGAATAATGCCATCCAAAACCAAAAAGGATTGTATTCTCTCCATGCCAGATCCTGCTCTGAATTGCAATGTTGGCTTTATGACATCACTGTCATTTCCATGACAAAGCACCACGTGTGATTCCTCTGCTGAATGGTTGTTTTGTTGTTTTTTTTTAAATACCTACCAGCTGGTAAGATAGCAAAGGAGCAGTGCTGAGGCACTGAACAAGTGTGACTACCTGTGTGTTAAATGTTCTTCTGCTCAGAGCATTGTATTCCCTTTTCAGCTTATCTTGTATCAAAGTATCTAGGGAGCTACAAATATATTACAATAACGTGCTGCATAGGCAATGCTAACTGAAGACAAATACAGGTTATCTTTTATAATTCTTGCAGTTTGTGTTTCAGAAGCTAATGCTTCAGTTTAACAGAAAACTGTTTTCAGTGTGTTATTCTCTAAAGACAGCGCTGCAATTAATAACATGGGAACAAACAAATATGGAAATTGTGAGAGGACCTAATTCTCTATCCTTGACATTTGGATTTCAATATGAGCTCTTGACAGGGTGGTTGGGATGATCTGAGTAGTTTGCACATCTCTAAATCAAATTACTGAAGAATTAGCTCAATAAAATGTGTTTATCTTCGTCAAACACAGCACGTGGCCTCATTAGCATTTAGTAACTGATTTCTCCCAGCTGACTTGGAGTAAACCCAGGTGTTTGACCATGTATTTTTCTTATTAAGAAGTCTTAAATATATAATTGCTAAGTAGAGAAGTTAATTAATTTACACTGCATGATCAAATGTAATAATTTTATCCATCTTCTAGAAATGGTGGGGGATGCATTGCTCTGCAGCACTTCACACCCATCAGGTCCCATGTTGCTGCTGACTGTGTTCCCCTGCCCTGATACAGGGTGAGAGCCAGCTGACCAAAGTTCCACCAGGATAAGGCTGAGACAGTGATGATAGGTTACCAGAGCAAAGTTTAAATATGCATCTCCTGCTGTGGGAGGGTGCACTTCTAGGTCAGCAGTCCTGCAGAACCACAACATCCCCTCCTCCGGGCGATGATCACATCACATAGCCATCAGTATCAGAGCTGCTGCTTACCTCTTTCTAAAAATGAGGCTTGCTTCCAGCTGGAAGTCATCCAGCCAGGATTTGCATCTCTGCTGAGCCTCACTTAGGTCCCAGCAATGCACTTCACAGCTTAAAGTACTCTGGAACAGCAGTCACCGGGGCTGGGCATCAGTAGTAGTACGGGGCAAGTTTCAATACAGATGGCCCTTGGTAGAAGTTAACTGGCTGTGTTTTGTTGCAGATAATAAGAGTTTAACCGTAGGAGTGTTGATCACCATTCTGTGCCTTACCTTTGCTGGGTCAATCATGTATCTGAAAAGGAAGACTCTCATGAGATTGCTGTTTACAAGTAAGAAGACGACGATAGAGAAATTAAGGTATGATTGGTTTCTGTATTATGCTCCCTATTATTATTATCTTTAAAGATATGAGTAGCAAATAACTGTGAACACAGCAAATCTCATCTCAGCATTTATCTCAGAATGGCCTGACAGTGCTTTACACAGATCCAGCCTTAGAAATATTCACCCAGTGTTATCAGCAGTGTTCTTCTGATTTAGTTAAACGTCACTGATTGTCAGTAATAACGTGAGGTTTGGTTTGACTGCATACCTCTTCGTTTGCAATAAAAAAAATTTGGAACTGAAGGAAGTCTTACTTTTATTTCCGTTTGCATCAAACAGTTTCATTACATTGCATGGCCTTTTATCTACACTCAGGCGAGTGAGCCGATGCTTCCATATTTGAGGTCATTACTGTTTAAATGCTAGGTTCATTAGAAGAGTCTCTTGGGCGCTGCAAAGCTGCATTGGCACAGATTGCAGGAGCTAATTTAACAGACCACTGGTTCCCAAAAAAAATCAATATTTATTTTTATTCTTGCAGGAGCACTAGAGAATCTTTACTTCCCTTATTTACTGTAAAAAGTCAGCAAGTCCTTGTGAAATCTCATTCTGAAAAGAGATTACTGTTTAAAAAAAATGCCACGAAGCAGAGAAGCAGACTGTTGTGTTCACTACATATACGCTCGTATTGCAGGTCTGTGAGCCCAGCGAGATCTTCTAGATCATCTCAGCCCAGTCACGTTCGTACCACGTCTCTCAGTAAAAATCTCATCATGAAGCCACAGAATACAAACATGCAAAAAGTAAGTCTTTAAGAGGTTAAATGAGATTCATAGCTTTTAAGTAACATATGATAGCATATTAGCAGAGATCTCTAGAGCTGTATCTCTTGTATCAGCTCCTTTTGGAGCTTACGACTGTTGGTTTCTGCAGAGAGATGGCCCAAGGCGCCCACTGCCCTATCAGATCGTTGACATCAGTGACCCGGTGAAGACACACCATGTGCCACAGCTGAAGACCCCTCAGCGTGTCCTGCCGCCCCTTCCCCAGCCACCCTGCCACCAAGCAGGGCCTGAAAGGCCCCTTCCTGCCAACCCCACGCTCAGGCTCTCCCAGGTAACCATGGAGTTCATCTTCTGTCTGACATTGAATGTGTGAATATCCACCTATAACGAATAGGAATGAAGTGGTTTTCTCATCTTTCCCCTTTGCCTTTAGCCATAGTCTAGTCTTTGTACTTTTTGCACTGTAGGAATAGAGTGTAGATAATAGCAATGCCTTAAGATCCCGTTGTACCCAGGAAGGCAGTCTTGGTTTCTGCCAACAGAGGCACCAATCCCAACATTCCACCACTCCACTCAGAAGGCACAGCAGTACAAACAAGTTCCATGTCATGGGCAGACCCATCCTGCCTAGCCAGAGGGGAAGCTACAGGGCTGTTAGGAAGGTGACAAATAATAATACAGTTGAAGAAGTAATAAGAGTAATAATATAGTTGAAGAAGTCAAATTACAAATATCTTGCCCAGAAACAAAATGTGTATTGGCTTGTAGTTCAGTTCTTCTAAAGGGCATGTGATTTGTTGGGTTGGTACAGAACACAGATCTAAGAAGAAAGACTTCTGCTTGTCCACACTTATTTCATGTACACCTACCTCTTCTTCCACTGTTTAAGTAGAGCTTGTTTATAATCAGATGCATCTCAATGCAGTGTTCAGGATAGATGGAGTTGTCTGTGCACTTGTCTATATCACATTGCCCTTTTCTTGTCACTAACTTCTCTCTTTTGGTCACATTTGTAACATGATTGAGTCTTAGGAAAGGAGTCAGGCATCCAGCTAGCTTTGTTTTATAGATGTTTTGCTGCTTAAGATAAACTCCAAGATTAAAATGAAGTGCATGTCATTATCACCAAGCTATCTTAATTGAGCAGCATATTAGTCTGTGTGCAGTTACTTACCTCAAATCTGTACTCAAACAGCTGTGGCTTGAGGGATTGTGCATACTAGAAAGCTGGCTACGATGGCCAAGGACAGTGCTTTCTTCATGCAGCAACCTTGTGAGTTGGTCCCAAGGCACTTTCTCAGGGGTTAGCAGGTGGATTGGGAAGTGCTTTGGAAGATAGGTGCAAAATGAGCAAAGAAGTAAAAAGGGACAAGACAGTGCTGATCTGCCATGCCACTGTGTTTAGATATTATGGCAGTAGAGAGAGTGTAGAAGGTTTTAATTTGGATGTCTGAACATTGAATCACTTGGGTTCAATCGACTTTTAAAAGTAGAGACAGTTTATTAATCTTTTTCAAAGTATTCAAGTTCTTTCTTCTTCCATCCTGCTAGTCATTTATTTTCCCATTCAAGGGAATGGGAAATATTGATTCTTTCAAAAATAGGTTTTATGGGAGATCTGGACTGGTACTGGTTGGTGTTGTCTTTGGCTCTGATGGTTTCACTTTTTGTTTCCTTGCATTTCTTAGAACACTGCATATTTCACATTGGTCAAAATTAGTATTTTAAGTACAAGTGCTGTTCTATTCCTCTGTCAAATAGTTCACTAAAAAAAAGTTCATTTAGCACCATACAAGCCAGCCCTCACTAGCACAGGGAAGTAGGAGAAAGGGCTTCCCATGGAAAAGGAACTGTGTGTTTCTCAATGTGATAGGACATCTGCCCCAGCCAGCCACAGCAAATGCAAGTGACCAAATGCAGTCACTACAATTCTCCCTACATACATGCCCACCTCTTCAAATCCCACAAAGCAGAATACTAGCTCTCCAGCACCATCATGACCCAAGTCTGACAGGGCTGAAACTACAAAAGCAGCTTTTCAGCTTAGCAGCTGAAATTAATTGCAACTCCATCAAGCAAAATAACAGTGTTTTCAATTTTCAGTTGCTGTATGAAACAGAAGCAAGACAAACATGGGAACAACTCAAGGCAACTTAGAGAACAAGCAAGAGTGCATTCTTTCAAAATCATAATTCAAGATTGTCAAAAATAAATAACTTTCTATGCTCTAGGGATGCGTAAATGACTGCATGGGAAGAAAACATTTTTCTTAGTTAGTTATTTACCCCCTCAACATTTAGAGGATGTAAATTAGCTTTAAAATAGTTTGGGTCTAGTTCATGTAGATGCTACCTGAAGTATTGCATCTGCACCAATTGCTTGGAACTGCATCCAACAGGGTTAAGAGAGAAAACACTTTAAAAATAATTGCTACATGATTTATACCAATCATCCAGGGACTCAGTGTTGCAATATACTGCTGAAGAAGAGCACCCCAAACCATTCACTTTTCTGTTGCTTCTATCTCCCTTGTTCAGCTTCTCTCCTCTGAGAGGTGTTTGCACATGAGCTCCTTTCCTGCTGCCTCTGGCTGAGAGCAGTGGGTAAATAAGACACAACATGTGAGGTGAAGACAAGTGTCTTCCCCTCTAGTGGCCGTTGAGCTGGCAATGAATTAATTATTACTTCATAGTAAATTTCCCTTTAAGATTTAATTAAAATAGTTTAAAAAATAATAATAAAACAAACAAAAGCAGCAGCAAATGAACTGGTGCCAGGTTTAATATTTAACAATATTTAGTATTTAACTAAACTAATAAACAACTTCTACTTTCAGGTGCTTTCACAATACAAACATATTTAATCAAGGGGCCAGATTCATTGTCAGTATTAATCTCCCAGCCCCATTAAGTTGGTCAGGAAATGAATCAGGTGTTCAGCTGGTACCCACCAAAATTACCTCTGCAGTATGAGTGATGGGTCAGCATCTTCAGAATAAACATTCACGTGAGGAGCTAAGGGAACCAAAAGAATTCACTTGGGTGAGGCATTCAAGGTTACCTTCATGCTCAGCCACAGAAGATGCTCACTCCGTGGGCTGTCCAGACTCAGCACACAGGTTAGCCATTCCAGCCAACTTCCTTCCAAATAAAATGGTTGGAAAAAAAACAAAAGCAACTGATGTGGCACTAAGGAGCCTGGTTTAGTGGATATGGTAGTGAAGGGTCAGTAGTTGGACTAGATGATCCTTGTGGTCCTTTCCAAACCTTAATGATTCCATGATTGAGCCCCATTTGTCCTTGGCTGCTCTGTGCTGCTCAGAAAGTCTTTCATTCCCTACTTTCTTCTGTTTAAATCCATTCTTAGAATGCCTACTGATAGTCACCCTGTGTTCCCTTTCTGAAAGAGTAAAACATCTGTCACAAAAAGGAAGAAAACAAAGGGATGCTCAAAACGAATGGTGAAAACTGGTGTTTTATTCATGAGTAACTCATGCCTCTAGGGGTCTGTTTTGATTACATTTTTCAAGGGATCTTTAAATTATGCCTGTAAGCTCTTGTTTCTTCTTGGTCAACCTTACCAGTTACAGCAAACTAACAGTGAAGGGTAAAATTACTCTGTGCAATGTTTTTAGAGAAAGCGTGGTGAGACCCATAGCAGATGGATCTGGAGATCTTGGGTACGTTGGAGAGTTAATCTGTCCCAGTTCTTCTTAATAAAGACCACAAGTAGACACCCTGCCCTGTTTGCAGGGCTTCAGGGACCACACAGAAGAGACATGAGCTCATGTCTGCCAGCAGATGACTTCTGTTCCCTATTAATGAATCATGTAATTCCACTAAATGAAAGCACAACAGCGTCTCTAAACAGCAGCAACAAAAAAAAAATCACAGACGTTCCCAGTTCAAACTGGAATTGAGCAGTTTACATCTATGCTCATCTAAGTCTGTATTTTAATGTCATTGCTAGTTCTGCCGCTTTTCTCTATATCTTCTTTTACATCTATGTGTATTCATTCTGTGTTGTTCTTCCTTTACCACCAAATAATCTGAAATTTCAATCTCAATGCACACACTATCTCTAAAATAAAGAATAATTTAAAAAAACCCCAAATCCCTGAAGTATAAAACGTTCTTTAAAACATAGGTGCCTACTTATTAGAAATACATTAGAACAGTCTCATCTAAATATGTCTACAACTGTGCTGAACCTAGCAACCACCGAGCTAGAGCAAAGATATGCTAAATCCAGCTTTAGAGACGAATATGATGAATTTCTATTTTATTGTAGGAAAACCACAAGCCAAACCCTCCTCGGAAGCCTCTACCAGCAGATCCCCTGAACAAAGCTCGTTACAACAGCGCGTGCACCCCAGGGCTCGGACACACGAAAGCGCTGCCTCACATTGCTCCTGTAAGGTTGGTTCTCCTCAACATGGCTTGACTCGTAGCACAGCACTGACAGGTCTGAGATATCTTACAGCAGATCCTCTGTGCTCTGAGGAGCTGTGACTGTTGCTGAGTGATACACGAAAAGCATCTTCTATTTGCTCATCAGAAAGCCAGGGATTCCCACCAAGAGGATATTGGCACAGTTGCACTGACTGCCACAGGACTAAGAGCATTTCTGATACACATGGAGGTCTGACTGCCCAATTACTACTGCTGTTCCTTGTAAGAGAAAGTAGTCAATAAGTATCAATTTCTAAAAGAAATAACCTCTTGCAGAATAGTCCTATTCAGCCATCCCACCTACGGAATTAGGCTGAGAAGTGAACATTGCTTTTCAAGTCAGACACCAATAAAAGTAGTTTTCTGTTTGCAGATTCCACAGCAGAACATTATATCATCCAAAAATACTACCTCAAATATTCACCAGAAGCATCATATGCGTCTGAAAGCTGATGTTCAAAAAAACAAAAATCAATCTGGAAGTGAAATGATTATCCCTACCAGAGCTGCAGAGGAAAAAAGAGTAATCAAGATTTAAAGGCTCAACAATGCATGCAAGTTTGCAAGTTTTGTATATGGATTATTTCACTAAATCAAAAATATTTTACAGGCAGGCACTGCTTGTAAAGAGGTTTTGTCATTATTTTATATTTCACAGCTATCAGAAGGTAATCCATCCCATAATTGTAATGAAGTGCAGTATCACTCAAGATGAAAGGATGAGAAATGCAGGATTTCCATTATACAGGAAAGAGCCTATTGGTATATTTACAGTTATATAAGTATACGTGTAAATAAAAGGAGATGTAGTAAAGTAAAAAGTGGATAGGAAGCTAAGTTAAAAAAAAAAAAGGGGGAAGAGTTGCAAAGATTTTCAGTTGTACTTTATCATAGAGGAAAAAATGAAAACTTTCTGGCTGCTTTTTTCTTTGACATATAAAAACTCAAATTTTAACTCCTAGACAAAAGAATGCTAACAGGCAGTGCAGTTTAGACTCTTTGCCTGATAAAACTACACAACATCATTATTTTTAATCCATGCGTAGCCCCTAAAGAAATACATGCAAGAGGCAGCTTAGTTGTAGGCAAACTGCAGTAAGTCAAGCCACAGGTCTGAGCAGCACAGAAAGCTTTAACAACCCCACCCCATTTCTCCTAGAGTATGCTTTCCTATTCCCAGCTGTCCAAAAACATCACACAATGATATTGTGCCACAGTGTTGCCCTATGAGGAAGATAGAATTACCACATTATCTGAGCATCATCTTGCCTTAGGAAAAATAATAATAATAATTGTTAAAAATAATTGTTAAAAATAAAAGTAATTGTTACTTTCTTACTCAAAATTCTTCATATTCCTACGCGTACTTGTGGTTGGACTAGATGATCTCCAGAGGTCCCTTCCACCCCTACGATTCTGTGACTCCTGTGTGATTCTGTGACCTGTAGGGAAGATAAGAGTAGCATTTTAAGCCATAGGAATTCCTCTACTGAGGCATTTAACATTGCTCAGAAAATAGAGTCAAGTTAGTTTTCTAATACTTCTAGCAAAAGGACTTGAAGAGGGTGCTTTGATTAAGCTCCAGGCTGTGTCTTCTAGTAGGGTAATCTGAAAGTAATAGCATCTCCAGCTGACTGCTTCCATTGTTTCAAACCAACTGCTACTCTGTGATGCGGAGTAGCATTTTTGAAGGGGTGCAAAATTGATGGGCACTAAAGAAAGAAAGGACAATACCTGAAACACTGAGCTTATCCCCCAGCCAGGCAGCAATTCACACCTGAGCTCAGAGGAGGAGGCTGCTGTGCCACTGGTGTGTCATGATACATGTGCCTGTAGGGTGTGTGGTGGTACCCAGGGGGACTGTCTCAGCATGGCAGCCCCGCAGTATTGCCCCAGGTCAGCTTGGATAGCCCTCACCACAAAGTGCTACCCTTGTTCTTCACGACTCGAGCCCGATGCTGGCACTGAGACATAACAAAAGATGCAGTAACAATTTGCTGTTCTCTTTCCAACAGACCTGCTCCCAAGCATCCGCCGCCGGTACCCAGGTCCAGCAATGCTGCTGCTGATGTGAAATGAGGAGGAAATTGGACACCTTTATTTTAACAAGTGAAGACAGAAGTTTGCACTATCTTTCAACTCCAGCCGGAGTTCATTTTTATGACAATACTTAGACTTTTTAAATGTTTAAAACAGCATTATTTTTTAAGAGTTCTGAGCTACTGCCTTTGGTGCTGTGCTGTGCTATGGTGCTCTGTATACTTGCTCAGGTACTTGTAAATTATTAATTTATGTTGAATATTTATTACAGTGCAGTGCACTGTAGTAGATATTTTTACCACGGCTGAGTTTTCCTAAAAAGGAAGCCTTTTTTTGTAATATTTCAGTGAACTTGAATAACTCTGCTCTATTGGTCCTATATAGGGTGTTTAGTTTTGATCTATAAGGAGCGCTGATTCTCATGGATAAATCAAATGTGTAGAAAATTCAATCTCAGTAGTTCATAGCAAACTCTTGACTACGTATGTAGTCAGGGGAAACCATCTGGAACATGGTGAAATGCCTGATATCTGCACCCAGTGGTATTTACCAAAGTATCTCTCAGCGTTAGCAGTTGTACTGTAATTTCAGTTTTCACATTACTGTTTGAAATTGTCGAGAAATCTGTGCTAAAAGAGGATGTCTGTCTTTTGGACAAGTTCTCTTCGTGAAGAAGTACTGTATATATCTCAAAACTGTATTTTTGACCTCGTTTTCCTCAGACAACGTGGCTAGCACATACTGATGCAGATATCAGGCCTTCCAGTGTCATTGCCTTTTTGATTAATTAGCTCAACCTATGCCATGTAAGGTAGTACCATCTCACTATGTTGCATACCTGTACTGCTTAGACTGAAGACACACTACATGTAAGGGGTGGGGGGAAGCCAAGCATGACAAAGAATTAACATTTAAAAAAAAAAAAATCAACTATTATACTTATTTTCTTTTGCCTCATTGCTCTGCTTGTCAACTGTATTTTCCGTATTTACTACTGTTATGTATTTAACTTCTTAAAACATTGCTCTGGGTTTCTTAGTTTTGAAATCAAAATACGTATTTTAGAACATCACCTTTAGTTAGCTTAAGACATGAAGACAGAACTTCATCTCTTTGGTATGTGCCAACGCTACGTCTGATCTCTTTGGTACCTTCTCAGTAGCACTGCTGAACACCAGTGTTTCACATATGCTGTAATAGAAACAACTTTCAAATACCAGTTGGAACAGAGGAGGAAGAAGCTCTTACCTTACATAGGCTAGTTTCCTCAATGCCTGTAGTTTTGTGTTTGTTTGTTTGTTTTTTAAAGCAAAAATAAAAGCATTAATAGAAACGGATATCATTTCAGTAATCGTATTTAATTTTCCCCACTTATTCCCCATTTTAGCAACACAGCACTCGTGCTTAAACTAAATAAACAAAAATAAACCATAGTTAATTTGTTGATGGATAGCAAAATAAAGCACAAGAGAACACAAGCAGCCACACCATTGCCGCAGGTGATCTGTATACAGAGAACTGCTACAACAGGAGGATATCAGCTGATCCTAGGCTTGGAAATGAGGTTGAAAACAAAATTTCCAGGTAATATTGAGAACTTTTAGATGAGGATTTTTAAGTAGTTGAGATATGTTGTATTTAAAATGCTTCAACTCATTCCCAGCAACAGTAATGTGTTAATTAAATGGGAAGAGGGAAGGGACATCGCTGCATGCAGCAGAGTATGACCTGAATTCCCTGGTTCAAACACTCCATTTTCAGAATAGCAAGTGATCATGCTGCATCAAAGACTTTCTGATAACCACTGAAAAGGTAAAATTGTAAATAGTCAAAGGTAAGGACTTAATTAAATGACTGAAAAGTACCTCGTAGCTATTTGCACCAAGAATTCAAATGTTTAATGGCACCACTTAGCATGTGTACATTGGAGTAATAATTAGAAATCTGGGAAGTGAAGCCAATGGCATTATAGCGTAAAGAAAAAAAATAAAGCATATGCAGGGAAGTGGTTACAAGATTTTACTGAAATTAGAATATGTTTTGTGTTTGCAATAGCAATATTATTTCCTGATGCAGCAGAAGAAACTGATTGTACAAAGAAAGGTATATGTCATTATGCTGCAACTGAGATGTTATAGAAGAGCATTCAAGCAGTATTTTTCCAGAGGAAGCCTAGCATGACTTGCATAAATATGCTTTTGTTTTTATATTATTTCCCATTGCAGTGTGTATTGTGAGGGACATTATTTAAGTACCACACTGGATTAAAAAAAAAAAGGACATTTGATCTGAATGGAAATCATTTGATTTCTAAGAAAAGCCTGTTGAAAAGTGATATTCCAGCAGTCTGATATCAGAAATGTTTTCCACTTTAAAACACAGACTGACACATTACATACCTCCAACACTTCAGCGTAGGGAGGAAACCAGCTTTTGTTGATCTTGTTACTGAACCATACCAAAGATTTAAAATAAAAACAAACCAAAAAAAAAAACCTTAAATGAGTGAAAGCTTTAAAGCCAACCTGAAACTTGAGTTTTAAACTCCTGTGCAGTCCTAAAGGTGCAGAATTAGAAATGTCCATACACGCATCCTATAATCACAGTCATCCCATGTGAATCCAACACACAGTACAGCTCACAGGTTTCTCTGGGGATGCTGCAAACAAGTTTGATGTTGGAGAGTCTCTTCCCCACTAAAGAAACAACAACAAACTTTTTCTCCATATGTGGAAGACAGGAGAGGACTGATACAGAAAACATCCCCAGGTAGCACCAGTACCAGCAGCAGTGTGGTGTTTAAGTTAAAATGCCTGGATGTTCTAATTTCTTGTGTCCCATACCTGTGCTGCATTCCTGAGTCAATGGAAAGCAGAAGACACCATGCCCAGCACCTCTGCTGCTGGAAGGAGATGACAAAGGCCATCCATTGGCCATGGGTTGGGTGGGAAGGGACATCTTCTGCTCCTGCAGCAGAACTGCCCAGGGGCAACCAAGCATCAGTGCCCAAAATGCCTCCTGCTTTCTTTGATACTTGATCTTTCTCCAAGAAACAGCAATCCAAAAAAAGTAGAGGCATTTAAACATGCCGCAAATTAGCTACTAAAGGCTGATCACCACCTAGAAAGTATCTGTCCTGTCTTTTAACTGTTAACGCTTCTCTAAAATAAGCTGATGACAGGTACGTATTATCTCTAAAGGAATTACTGTCTTGTGTTATACGTGGCCAACACTTGAGAGCTCTGATTTTCGGGAAAACCCAGTTTTCTGTTTGAAACACAAACAAAACCAAACATGCTGTAAAAATAACCACCGTGCCCTGGAACCAACAACAGGTATTTACTGACCCACTGCCAGGTGATTTTCTAAGAGTAAAAGTGAGAAGGAAGTATATAAAGCAGCAGTATAATCTGGAATCCTTGCAGGTAGCAGACATGCAATTATCTTTACACATATTCAAGCACAAAATACTAAAAGCCAAAAAGAAAGAAAGCAAAGCCAAGCTATCAAAATGTCTCCTTTGTTAGGTGTAGATTTTCCCATAGGATGTGAGCAGGAGCTGGCTGGCACCTTTTTATACTAAATTAGTGTCTTCTTGATGAGACGGGCAGATGTAAAATTCTGTTGTGAAAACCAGCTGAACGGTTTCACATTCTCACAGGCAGTGCAAGCAAACAAATCACCACAGATAAACCCAT
Source organism: Lagopus muta (assembly GCF_023343835.1). NCBI lineage: Eukaryota > Metazoa > Chordata > Aves > Galliformes > Phasianidae > Lagopus > Lagopus muta. Next base: position 63,031,553 of record NC_064437.1, on the reverse strand, counting down.
GTGCAATTCAACATCTACTGCTCTGTGATGGCTGCTCAGTGTGTGGACCCATAGCATCTGGTTTTTAGCACTGACAGCACAGGCTTTAAGCCCTGTTGTAATCCATCTATCTCTGTGCTCAGTAAAGGTCTTCCATTTTTCCTGTTACCTTCAAGAATGACAACATCCTCCAAGTCCTCGGGTTTCTGAGGTGATTCATTTCTCTATGTGGGCAAGAGCTGAACAGAACGTGCCAATGTCTCCTCATCTATAGGCATTTTTCAGCCTCCTCCATGCCCAGCAGGAGACACAGCATTCCTGATCCAGACAGTCCCTGTTCCAGAGAACACAATGTGCTGTCCCTAAAGCAGCACACAACAATGCTGCCATTATGCTAATCAATAGAACAGTAAGTACAAAACACCACAACAGAAAAATGAATAAAGACACAGCAAACAAAAAGAAAATTGCATGTTTACCCTCTTCCTCCCCATCAAATCTCTCGGTTTTAGTATTCATAGATATTTTTTTAATGCTATCAATTATCACAGTAGCATGATTTTTTCCAATTCCACAGTATATTTTAAGAGCTTTTCCAAACAGAAATGTGGCTTTCTGCTTAGTTTCAATTTTGATTTCTTCTGATCATTTGAGTATACAGTATTAATCACTTATCACTTAATCATTAATTCTCTTTTTCCTCTCCCTTTAAAAGAAAAAATAAATAGGTAATTAAATACACCTGAGGTCAGAATACCATTCTATTTGCAAAAGAATTTGTCTGAAAAACACAAAGCATCCTTTAGTTTGAAAAGGTGCAGTTGTAAGAACTACCAATAACTTTAATGCTCAATACACCAAGGCAGACTGTGTGGCTCTGCAGGAATACCAGCATGCTGCTTCTATGAGCCATTCATTTACAACAAACCCTTCAGCCAACCTTAGTGGCTTCTCACCATCTTCGCTCTGGCTTTCACCAATGTTGTGTATTTTAACTGAGGTACCCATTTCTTGTGGAATCTTCCAGTTGAAGTTCCTTCAAGCAAACACAATCTGAGAATTCAATAGCTGAGCTGCCTGCTTGTTATTAAGTATTCTCTCTCCAGAAACACATTCTTAATTATATTTGGTGTTTTGCCTATGTAATTAACCATATGCTTAAGAAAATGCAAGAGTTTTCTCAACAAGAATACAACATGCTAAGAGAAAAGGGCATACTTTTTTTGTGCAAGGTCTCACTGCTTCAAGTTGACGTACCAAGGAAAAACAAGAATATCCAACAGATCTTTGCTTACACGTACCTTACACTGGCACGTCACTGCTATTTGTATATGCAGATATTGCAAGAGCATTTTCCTTCTGTTTAACAGAACTGAAGAAGTATAGGATGTGCTAAGCATAACATCAACTAAACCACTGCAAACACCTCATTCAGAAAAAAGCCATTGGCTACACTGACTATCCTGCAAACTGCAAACACAGGCAGAGCTGAGAGCCAATAAAGAACATGTGGCAACACAGAGCATTAAGCATTATTTTCTGCTATAGCATGAAGGAAATCATCAAATACATGGTGGTGCTTCAGATGAGTCAACTCAACATTTAGACATCCTGTTCCCAAAGCTTCATGTCCTATGACCTTCTAAGCTGCCTTCCCACTCTGCACATTTAATGCAATTTGATAACAACACAACTATTCTTCATCTTTAATAGCTATTCACCATTTCTCCGTTTCCATGCAATCAATATGGCCCTGCTATTAAGATTGCCTTGACATAAAAACATTATTTCCTCTATTTAATGTGTTGCATTATGAGTTAGAATGAGCGTGTGGCACAGGAAAATATTCTACATAAAACAGTTCAATATTTTAAAGTAAATTAAGATATTATTTAATACTAGGCTAAGCTAAAAGAAAAGAAACAATGTTTTTACTTTAAAATGAACAGTGCCTTTTCCTGTGTAGAATTCAGTAGAAGGAACTCATTTCACCTCCCCATCAGTGTCACAGACAGACAGAGCTAAGTGAAATTTTGTCTTGAATGACCCCAGGTAATTTATATCCAATTGTTTTTCTGGTAGAGTTGCAAATGACTTTTTGAATTCTAAAAGCCAAAAAGATGAACACATATGTTTTCCCCCTAAAGATAAATCAAGTTAATAGGAGTCTACAACGCTTTTCTGAAGGAATACTCAATGCCCTGATACCTTGGAAATCCTTCTCACCTAAAGCAGAACGCTTTGCTGCACCAGAATCGTGCTCATGATTTGAGCTGAAGAAACACCTCCCTGAAAAATCTGAAGATGAGCATTAACACCATGTTGGATATGAAATACTGACTTTTAGTTCACTAGAGGGACAAGCTTATCCAACAGGCTGTCTTCTCTTGCCCGGTGCTCTGCCTGCACTCCTTCAGAGGCTTCTATCAATCTGGTTTTTTCTTCATCTAAGCTTGTTTTACAGGTCATCAATTTAATTTCTCAGTGCTTTACGTTCTCTGCTATCCCCAATTATAATAACATTATGTCCATCAATCCTTATCTCTGAATCTTCAGCTTTTCATTTAGCCTCCCAGCAGTCTCAATCAGAGCTTTTCAGCACCTGATCAACTGCAACTGTGCTGATTAAATTGTGCCACCCATTTGCTAATATTTATTGAGCCATTACTAACTACGTCCAATTTTGCTCACTTATGCATGTTTGTGTCTCTGATGCGAAACCAAAACAAGATAATTCTGCCTGTCTCTCGTTTCATAGAAGACCACAGGTAAGAGAAAATATCAACGCTCCAGTTTTAGGCTCCCTCTCAAATCCTTTATCAGCTACTAATATGACAAATTCCCTTATCCCCCATTCCCTATTAAAGAACTATTATTTTCCCATTAATGAAATACAGCTAAAAAGGAGAGATCTAATTACAGAACCACTGCAGTGAAGGGCATCACTGTCTTAGAGGTTATTCTGTTTGTTCTTATAATATTAGCAGGGTTTCATACAAATCACCATTTTTCAGACATTTTCACTGTCCTTTAGTTTTCTGAAACCACATCACTTCCACTGTCTTTTCAGGCAAGTAAGAGTCCAATAAGCAGCAAGACCTACTTCATCCAGAGGATTCAGAAATGTACTACTGCAGGACATTCAGGGCTGGAGGTTGGTGACCCTGCCTGTAGCAGGGGATTGAAACTAGATGACCTTTGAGGTCCTTTTCAACCCAGGCCATTCTATGATTCCAATGCAAATGTAAGAGACTAAACTCTTTGCATTGAGGACAATGTAAAATGTGTAGATAACACCTACCTTACAGCCACCATTAATTACCCATTCAGCAACAAGACAGCGTCTTCTACCTGCAGCCAGTGGGAGCTACAGGACCTGCAGACCTCCAGCTTCCCAAGAAGAACCTTGTGATCTCAGGGACTCAGGTACCGCTAGGCTGAAACATCAAAAACACAGGGGGAATAAAAAAAGAAATCAACCTGCTGCAAACCCAGGACATCGCTGTCATTGCTCAGAAAATTTTAAATGTATTCACTACCATGTAAACTTCTGATGAGTAAGAGTAAAAATGTACCAGTGGTAGCCTGATGGCAGCATATGAGGGATGTGAAAATACCTGACATTGAAAAGACAGGGAATAACACTGTGAATATATTTCAAAAGCTTGATGTACTGCTCATAGCTTTCCGAAATCCCTCGGAGGGTCACCTCACTCCAAAGGACAGAAAGATGAGTGATAAGAGCACAAAAACAAGTGCCAAGAGATCCATGCTCAGCTCTTGACTCTCCCACTGCCTTAACTACCCAGTGGTTCCAAAAGGTAATGTCATTACAACACCCAAATTTACACCAGATACCAGCCTTCTTCCTACTGAATTCTCATCTCCCGGTCTGGTGCAAGGCCCTTATCTTTATGTCTCCAGATGTCAGCTGGAAACTATTGAAACCTTAAGGACCTGGAGTTAGATCTCTATCTCAAAAGAGATGAACTGTGGCTCTGAAAATAGGTTTCTTTCTACTTGGGTACATTCTTAAAACACCCTTCACATACTTAAATAGCAAACATATTTAAGATGCTTTTGTTCTCCAGAGGCTTGTTCCTCCTTCTCTGTACTGCCTATTGCTGGAGGTTAGTGGCACTAAAATAAAACCAGCAGATGGGATTCCGTGATAGTTCTTTGATTTGCCTCAATACAGTCAAGAGTGTGCATGTGGAACAGCTCTCACCAGCTGTTCAATGTCTCCAACAGCTCTCCAGTCAAGCATTATTTTGAGCACAAAGAGTAAAGTCTTAAACTCTGTGCTGTTTCTTCAGTGAATAGCTAAAAGTGCCTCAATCACCAAATCATAGGGGCATCAACTCCAAGGATGGAGTTGGGCCACAGCCCCCCAAGCTGCCTGTCCCACCACTCGGCCACATCACAGCACAGAGCTTCTCCTCAGCCCCAGATTCCACCACTCCTCCTTCCATTCCTATCTGTGGCCAACTGTGGCCTTGAAGCAGCAACCCTGGAGGTGCTCAAGAAACATTTAGATGTTATATTATGGGAAATGCTTTAGTGGGAAATACTGGTGATAGGTGAACAGCTGGACTGGATGATCATGGAGTTTTTTTTCCAGTCCCAGTGATTCTATAAAGCAGCAGATTATCTTGCATTTTCATTATCATCCTTTCAGTGTGCTTCAAGGGCCCTCAACAACACCATTAACTCTACCAGTCACACCGGTGCTCCTTGCACCTTCCACTTCTTAATTCAGTCTGAAATCATTCTCACTCTTAAAACTTTAATCAAATCCATATCAGGAAGTGGAAATAGGCAATTTTTTTTTTGATTGGAGTAATAAAAATACTAGGCAAGAGAACCATATAATATTCATATAAAATATTATATGCACTTTATAATGCATGCATTACGTACAGTGCAATATACATTAATAGTATTAACATTAAGGTTTTAATATATAATACAGCATTAATAGTTTTAATATATTGATATAATACTAATATTAATATTGTATAAGATTGCATAATATATTAATACAATAACAATGCTAAAGAAGTATCTGAGATTATTGTATTCCTTACTTTCTCAATTACGAAAGCATCAGATGACTGTGTTAACTTTGCTGCTACCACCCTTTATCTCACTGCACTTTGCACATGATACTATAAGTTGATATATACATATACACACATATATACATACACACATGTATATTAAAAATTAAACAATTCTGGACTTAAAGAAAACTTTAAGGTCATCACACCCCACTTCTCGCTATTACAGGCAACAACTTGATGCCTTTCTAGCACAGTCCTCAGTGTAATCAGAGTTTTTCCCCTGCTAGCTGAAAAGATGTTCCAAAAACCTCACTATGTTGATGCAGAAACCCTTTTTCTTTTTTCCTGAGACATGTATCTTTTCTGGTTCTGTATATTAGACTCAAATCTGATTGGTGCTTAATGATCTGCTGTCATCTCTCAGAGGTTACAATTAACAAAACCATAGGACTCTCTCAACTAATGAGTCTTCAATGCACTGCTTGGACAAACAAAATTCCTGTGTCAACCACTTCAAAACCAAGCACCAGTTACCAATAGTTGTAGTTTTCTGTTTACTTTTCAAATGAGAAATAATTTGTATTTATCACAGTGCTTTTCCCAGTGCGAGGGTATATTTATCCCACCAGGAAGCAGACCAACTGCCATGGAAATGAATATGCAAAGTGTCAGCTACATTACAGTTAAAATCCCACAAAAAGGCTTGTTGTCTTGGATATACCAAAGCACAATGCAACTCAAAATACAATATTACACCAGCTTAGCCTGCCACTGATACAATTATTCTGCACCAAACCAATTCATTCACTAAATATGCAATAAAGAAAATAAATAAGGGAAATCAAGCTGTAAGTGTGAGCGCTGCCCATCCTCCCCAGGTAGCTGGTCCTGCTGACAGCACAGGGGAATGGAAGTGATGGAGTGGTGTGGAAGGCTTGCCATGCTCTCAGTTCATCCATCCTTGCTGGATGGGTAAACAAGTCAGATATCAAACACACAGTCTAAAAAATGTACTTTAGGAAGCAAAAGTAGCTGTTCTGTTCTACAGCACACTTACAGAGCTTGTAAGCTTTAGGGTAATTTGTATAAGAAAGCATTTATGATGAGCCCTGTCTGTTCCTGGAACACTGTAAGCAGTCCAAGAACGATGGGCATGAAAGAAATCTCAAAGCACTGTTCCTTCCTACTCAAAAATACAGATCAACAGCAAGTCAGTCAAAAGATGCATTCTCCAGTGGAAAGCCCTACAGAAGCTGAGCAGCAGTCCCACCAGATAACGAGAGATGAGGACAGCACAAGAACATGAGCACGTGTTACTGAGGAGCACCAAGCTGCACAAAGGACAAATGACTGGTATGGATGAGCAGAGCCCCATGCAAAGAAAAAAAAAACATCCAAAATAGAAAAAAAATAATCAGAAGGAATGCAAGATTAAAATATAGGCTTGCCAGAGGCTGTCAGGTTTGTCAGGCTCCCCACAGTCATCAGTTCTGTGACTGCCAACCATTAGGGTTGAGTAAGTGTCAAACAATGCAGCAATCAGTATCTCTTTGGCTTTATAGAGGAAGAGACAACTGCAAACGCCAGAAGCTGAGTCCGCAGTTAAAAGCATAGGACCACATTTTATGTACGGATGGTGATGGCCTTTGGTAATAGCCCAGGAACTGGGGACTTTGTTACAAAAACCTCAGTTTCCTCCACAATAGAGACACCAAGCACAGGCACACAGTTTTCTGACGTATGTTTTCATTCCTCTTCTACTCATTACCTCTTGTCTGCCTGGAAATCACCATCCTCTCCCAACAGCCTACAAGCCAACACCAACCAACTTCACTGTCAGTTCAGGCAGCTCCAGCCAGGTTGGAGGAAAGTAGAAGACCTGAAGTGACATAAATGTATATTTTAATAGCTGTTGATGTAATTCTATACATTTATGGCAATATTTATGTGCTGTATAGTCTCTATGCATCATACAGGTATTATAAATACGATAAACCTTTTCGCTTTCATTCTTCTCATCATCTGTTTGCTTTTCCTTCAATGTTTTCACAAGTTGATGATAAAACTCATTTTAAAAATTCCCTCTTTATATGTGACTTTTTCAGTAAAACAGATGTTGAAAAGGGTATTATGGATGTGCAGTCATTGTGCCCTGATACCTTTTTAGAAGCTGTGTCACTTAGAGAATTCTTTTTAAAAGTAAAAAGATTGCTGTGAATGTGACATTAATAACCAAATAGCTATATTAGATGTATATAGAGTACGTATTTTTCCCACTGTACCTTGATCTATATTTTTAATCTAAGTACAAGGGCAAAACAGTGGAAGTTAAATCCCATTGGATAAGATAACAAAAAGCAGAAGCACTTATTGTGTCCTTCCTGAGAAACAGCCACCAGAGGAGTAAAACGCTTTATCAGGCCGTGTACCTTCACATGCATTCAAAAAAAAAAAAGCAAAAGAAAAAAAAAGGGAATTAACAGAAAAATACTTTCAGAGAAAACCTATTGTGTAGAGATTTAAAATGCTCATCTGTTAATTTCTGTCAGTGGCGAGAGAAAACGGTTACAAAGTATGTTTCAGATAAATTAACTGATAACAGCTAAAGAGAAAATATACAGTCACAGAATACACTGATAAATGAAATTTGAAAGAGCACAATAACATGCCATTTATAGTATTATAACATTATTGTGGCAATTACAATGTAAATAACATATAGAGATATAAATGTTAAAGTTGTAATATTACTTATAATGCAAGTAACCTAAATTAACACGATTTATTTTATTTAACACTTACCTGCTACATTAGACCAGGGCATTTCCTGTCCTTTCTGCAAAGTGTTGCAGGTTGCCAACTCATCATTCACACCAACAGCTGAAGAAGCTGTTCTCCATTTATTGGTTCTCCTATAGAAAATACAGAGCAAATATTTTTTTTTTCCAAAAAATACTGTTGGGCAAATTCGTTTCAGTAGCACAGCAATAACCTACCTCCAGTAGCACGTCAGTCTTCACATTCCACAACACAACATTCTAATATTTTGTGGTTTCCAGCTTGCTTACCTAAACAACAGGTCCTATATCACAGTGATCAGTCAGCAGTCCTTCACATCACACAGCATTCAAATGTTTGCTAAGGGCAAGTTTGAACTACAAACATGAGAAAATACTTCAAGTGTGATCTTCTACAGTGACTTTGAAACAGCTTCAGCAGCTCTTAAAATGCTCTAAAAAGACAACAGATGATCAAATAAAGTGCTTGCATCCTGGAAATTGACAATTAATTGTAACTTCTCTTTATTGAACTAAACTAGACTTTACATTGGATTTTTCATTTTATAGTTATCAGCGTTTATCAGCTAGGCAACCCAAAGCTGGTACCTTTCAGGTAAATACCCAACACTGGTACAGCCCCAGAGTCACCTGGAGAGGCCCACAACTGCCTCTCCTTGCTTGAAAAGGACAAATAAAGACAATAAAAAGACAACAGCTGCAAATCCGAAATCTGAAGGAGAAACCTAGAGGCAAGGGCAAACTAAAAATAAGAATGCAACAACAGAGAGTGGAGGTAATGCTTAGTGCTAAAATTACTTGTGATGGGGAGCAAGAGAAAAGGGAGACAGACAAAAAGGAAAAGGAAGGAACAAAGTTTTGCCCAGTTGAATTGAAGCTTTGTTTGACTGTGCTATACTTCCCCTAAGAATATGTCACAAGGATAAACTGTGGTTCGTTTGTTTTTTGTTTGTTTTTTAAACTTTAAGCACCAAACCTCTTGAACTCTTCTATTTCATGTTCAGACATCTCCATCGGAGGCCAAGGGAGAGCTCCTGGGCAGCCCTCAGCACCCAGTGGTCAGAAAGGGGCAGCAGGACAATATCAGCCTAAAAGAGGAGCTGTCAATGAAAGTAAAAGACAACCTGTAGGAAATAAATACCATGAAATGAAGAGCTATGGAGAGAAAAAATAAAGGAGAAAAGGCTAAAGATGGAAAAGGTATGTGCTGATTGAATGGGACACAAACAATAGATTTGAAGGTGAAGACAGGGTCAGACAAATTACAGGTACAGAACACTTATATCCCTCTTCCTTCTTGATTTCTAATATGAAAGGTAGGCAGTAGCATACCAAGTTAGTAGATGAACAAGTTGAACCAAACAAATTGCATTTTACAGACTCAAATTACTGATATAGCCTAACTGGACAATAACGTGCAATGATTGCTTCCTACTGCTGTTTGCTATTGTGATTTTCCTATTAATATTAAATTATCTGAGCTTAAAAATGGCTTTCAAGTCTAATATTTTCCTTGAAACATCTCTGAAAAATTTCCTTATAAAGGCCACCCAGGGAGCCATCTAGTTCCCAGAGCCATCAGTGCGGATTCATAAGAGCCAATTCATTTCAAAACCCAAAGTAAGGGATGGATACAAAACTAGTGATTAAAGACGTCAGGGCTAAGAAAATAAATTAATTACAAGTACCTTGACGTGCTGCAGTGAGCCCTGTAGAGGTTCACCATGCTTGCCAAAAGCTAGAGCAGTTAGAACCTGGGCTTCTTGTGGGCAGAGGGGGCGATTTGTGGCATCTCCATCCTCAGACAGCTTCAGAGATCAAGTGAACAACCTTGAGCAATCTGCTCCACCTGGATGTGCTCTGAGCAGAAGGCTGGGCTGGGTGACCTGGAGGTCCTTTCCAATCCACATGGGCCCATGGTTCTACATGAGAAGAGTAGAGTTTAGCAGAGTGGGAAATCTTCACAGCCTGGTATAATTATTATCAAGAAATTCAGCTTTCAGCTAGGGATATTAAATACGCTTTTCTCTTGGTTTCATAAAATCTGACCTTTCACAGCAAACGTGATCATTGGATGACAACAACGAATCTGTGAGGGTGAAGGTCACATAATTGTCTTCTGAAATAAATTCTCCATGTATTATCTGAGCTGCTTTGTTGCAAATGTACAAGCAGTCACATAGCATGGCAGTAGCACCTTTATTTACAGAATTTAAGGCTGCGCTGAAAGCAGCGAATAAATGATGAGTCCATTGGTGAAGACACTCAGTAATTAACAAGCAGCAGCTGTTTGTCTTATTTTTTTTTTTTTTAGGGTACAATTGATTAAAATTGCATGCTTCATTTAAACAGAATTCTCTTGTACTTTACCAAAGAGGGAGAGAAAACTTCCTTCAAACGGAGCAGTTGTTTTCTGATTTATTGAACCTCTATCTAGCTGAATACAAACTTACTGTTTGATTGTGTATAATATGTGGCCAGTATTTAAGAAAACAGAGTTTAAGTATTTTGAATGTCAGTCAGAAACAAAAAATCCAACAGTTGGAGCAACAAATTACTTCAGGCTTGACTTATACTTCCTGTGCTATTTAGTCCTTACATATTTACATGAATATACACATATATGTATATACACACACAAAAACACACACACATACAGGCAGTCTGTAGGTAGATATTAGTGGAAAATGACATGTTATATGAAGACTTTCTGGAAGTTAAACCAAGCAGAGAATTGCTATCAATTTGCATGGGTGCAACCTGCGATGCAACCAACCTACAGTAAAACTACTTAAAGAGATTTTTGCTTTGTGCTTCACAAAGAAATTTAAATATAGTTAGAAAGAATCTAAACAGAGACTAAACAAGAGCTGTAGATGGCCCTGTTCATTGCAGGGGAGTTGGACCAGATGGCCTTCAAAGCTCCCTTCCAACTCAAATGATTCCTTCACTCTGTGACTCTACTCATGATGAGGTCTCAGCTCTTCAATGCAGAAAATGAAGGCACAATAAGATGCATAGGTTGGAGACAGAAGCTAATGAACTATGCACCAGAAATAAGGTGTATGTTTTAACTAGAGTAATTAATCTCTGCAACAATTTACCTAGCAGCATAGTGGCTTCTCCACAGTTATTCCAGCCCAGCCATGAGCAAGAATTTGTAAACAAAATCTGTTGCTTAGATGATGCCAGGGATTAGATGTTGCCTGTTATTATCTGGACAAGGGCTACAACTTATGCTGTAATACTTTATAAGTATTTTTAAGCAAGCTCTGGTTTCTTGACAATAATCAGAATTAGAACTTCTGGAAAGCTTGAAAATGAGTTGCCTGATTCCTAGCAGACATCGCTCAAGCCTCAGAGTGTTAATTAGAAAAGAAAACTTTATTATTTTCATCACTAATGAATTTAATGTTATTCTCCTGATAGCTGAACATCTGCCAGTTGCAGTTCTCTTGCTTCTATTTGTTTAACACTGCTTCTGTAGCTGGTGCCTTCCCACAGAGCACCTCTTCAACTGCATTTTTAATGCTTCGTAAGTAAGTGTTTGAGGCAAGGTTTTCATTGACCAGTGTCTTAGACACTTGAAAAATGATAGAAATGCTTTCTAACAAAGCCCCAGAAAAGGGCATGCATGTCTGTACCTTTCACTGATAGAAACAATTCTGCTATCATAATTACATTCTTCTTCCAAAACACCTAAAATGGCTGCATGAAAAGTTCAGAGCTTCCTTTGCACCCACATCCCTCAAACCTCCAACATACCAAATTATCAGGAAGAAATAGAAGGGAAGGGAGGAGTAGAAACACAATCAAGTAACATTATATTTTTCACCTTTAAAACTGTGCTAGAGAGACCTTTGGAAACTACTGTAATCTACATAATAATTATAGCCCATATTAGCTAATCTGAGTATTAAATTACGTGATTTCCATTATGTCTGCTTGGAAAACATTAAATTCTTTGAGCCTTCCTATTTTTTAAATCTGCCTAATGCTTGAATTAAGGATGTTCTTATAAATTAAAATCTGTAGTATTTACTAGGAGGGAATGCAGATATAACAGGAGCTCCTTTAGTGACCTTAAAACAAACTCTGTAGGACATTCTTGGTTCACAGCCACCTACTACATGATACGTAGATATCCTCTAAAGCAGAAAAGAACATCTCATACAAACATCAAACACCCCAAACCAAACATTTCAGCACATAGCAAGGCATCAGAAATATATCTACTAAGTTTTCAAAGCACAACCACTTTCCTTCCAAATCACATGCCCCAAGTTCTGCAGCACCATTCCCATACCGATGCATCCGTCAAACCTTTGTGGCAACACAGTGATTTTTCTCAATAGAAGCTAAGTCACAAATCAAAACCAGAACGTGCATAGTACCACTGCCACCACTCCAGTCAGAGGAGGGCATGTTCATGTCTGCTCATGTCCCTCAGAGAAGGGTTCAGCTAACGAGGCAGAAGCCATTCTTACACCAGAGCAGCAGCAACTAAACCAGAGGTCATAGTGGTACAAATAAGTAACCTCAACTTTCCTATGCATTAGACATTTTTGCATGAAAAACAGCACTTAGAGACAGGAAGAGACACTTGTGCATATAAATACCTCTGTAGTGTAGTTAAAGCAATAGTTGAATGTTAGCATCTTCAGAAAGTACCAAACAAACATGCCTCCATTTAGAGGTCATCTGCAAATCTGAGCACTAACGTACTTTCAAAACGCAGGAGCAAAGAGCAGAGTAATCACAAATTCAAAGTGAAACATTACTCACACTTCCATAAACATACATCCAACAGGCTACATCTGCTATTCCACAGAATCGCTCCTCTGAAAGAGCCGTGTTTATTAGAAATTGTTTTAAAATCGAAATATTTTTGAATGCTTGATATAGTCATAGAGACATTTATGGACTATAAAGAAGCCAAGCAGACAAATCATAAAAAATGGTAGTACTAATACAGTCTAATTCTGCCACCTAGTGACAAATTCCCCCACATAAGTTCTTAAAAGCCAGTGCAGTACGCAGGGGAAGAACATTTCAACGGGCAGAAAGCACCAGTCAGCCATATAATGCCACAGGCTTCAGTTCCTCTCTATTCCTGATGAAAATAGGGGGAATATTAAAGCACTGATATCTAAATCTCTCATCCTGATTCAGATATTCTCTTTTTTTTTCCCCCCTTTACCACTGCAAACAACACTATTTTGTACTTAGTCCTAAAGGAAACAGAAGCTACGTTTTCTTGTGTATAAAGGAGCATATCATACCCACAGCTGTTGTGTTTTTGTTACCATATACATACCTTTACCTTTTCTATTTAGTGATTCGCTCTTATTTCAATCTCATTTTCTGTAAGTGGAGAGAAAACAAGACTGGTTGGTATTATTTAGCTTGATCTCTATCCCTGGATATGCTTTAACAGTAGCAAATACTACCCTGTAAGTAGTGCTGTGCTACACGTAAGACAATTTTAATTCTAATTATGAAGCATTATTAAAATCTGTAAAGCATTAGAAAAATTCTTGCCATTTCAACTAAGGAAATCCCATTTTCCAAAGACAACTGAAGTCTCCCTACAGTTTGCTGGGCTCTAAATCCCACTGAACAATAAGATGTGTAGGAGAAAGAAGCAATTTTCAACCTGTTACCCAACTATTCCTCCTCTTTCAGACCTTTATCCCCCATTCTGGGCACTCTCCCTTCAGCCTCTGCAAGCACAATTAAAACAATTTGGCCCAGCTTTCCAAACTGAAGCAGAATGGACACAGTGCTGAACATTAGGGGAGGTCGAAGGATGAGTATCTGGTTTGGTTTTACCCCAAATTAGAACATAGTGTGTTCTAATTGTAACTAATTGTATTCCCCACTTACACTCAGATGTCAGTGAGCATCATTTTACAACTAGAGATTGTGTGCAGCACAATTGCACATGAGTAGTTATCACCCCACATAGGTGAGCTGCAGCAGATCCCCACCAGCCATCACACACTGCCAAGGCTGGGTCTGTTGTCCTGCTTGTATAAAACTCCTTCATGACTTATTCAACAAAGAACAACTGAAAGTAACTGAAAAGAGTGTAGAAATAACAATTAGGTAAACAGATATTCAGTAGTTCATTGAGTGCGTGTAATTTGTAAAAAATAAGCAGCAGTTTAGTCCATGCAATGTTTTTCTGAACTCTAAAGCAAGATACTACCTTTCATGCACATACAGTGCAAACACACTGAGTCCATCTCTTGTTTCAGAGGTTCTAAAAAATTTAATTGAAGTAATTACTATGATAATAGATATTGGATTTCATTGGCACGACCACACTGTCCTTTCTAACACACTGCAAAATGGTTCCAAAAGCTGCAGTCTGCTTCACTACTATCAAAGGAAAGAGGATAAAGTCATCCTTCTGGAAACTTTCAAAGTTAAGGTGAAATAAAAGATGTGAACTTATCTCAGTAGGAGCAACAGTTAATGAGAACATAGGAAAAGTAATAAAGCAGTTATTTCTCTTAATCAACAGGTAAAATTATATTTGCTTTCTTCAACAGAGGCAAACAAACTCAGGATCAAGAGATCACTCATTATCTAACATTTACTCTTCTGCTTGCCTCTGGAAACTGTAAGCAGGTCTGACCCCACAGGAGGGGTTACTCTGCTTTTGGAAAACAAGCCATTTCCATAATTCCTTCAACCACAGATGTCTCACAGATAGATTATCAACATTTTCTGGAAGAAAATTTGGCTTGCTTGATATCAATGGCAAAACTCCCATTAAATTCAAAGGCCAAGCATTTAGTTCTGCATCTGTAATGAAGCTGACATTCACACTAAATATTATCTATATGTGCAGTAACAAGGAGCCTTGATTTGGCAGACCATAGCCACACCAACCCTTCCCTAATGCTTTGGCTCCAATAGCAACCGCCAGGCAAAAGCCAAAGAACGAAGCCTGACCCCGTTTAAGTTTGTAACAAAACTCCCATTGACCTGATTAGGGTACAAAATTTGCAGCAGCTTGGGCAAAATGGCAGCCAAAGAAGAGAAATGGGATTTCCTGGGTCTCAGCAGATGACCACAGCATTACAACAGCTCTGGAACAAAGCACAGCCGCGACAGTGACCGAACGCAGCCCAGAGGCGCTGAGCCAAAGTGGTGTCACATGAGTGCGGCCTCCTAATGCCAAAACAAAACAAATTTCTCTTTCCAGAGCACACGGACCCCCGCCAGCTCCCCGTGACAGCGTCTGTCTGAGCAGAGCAAAAGAGCCACGTCAACAGCAGCCCAGACAAAGCCCAGCCTCAGCACACGAGCCGCATTCCCATCTCCAGGCCTCACTTTTTTCATTGGCAGCATTGTGTCTGCTGGTATTGCGGTATGCATTTACCAGAAAGCATCTTCAACGTGCAACGTTTACGTTTTCACCTCTCACGCTGTATTCACCAGGTTATTAAGCTGTAAGTTCAAAGCCTTTGAAAGGTTAGCAAGTACAAATGAATGAACATTTTCAGAGTTCTCGTGAAGAAAATCAATCAAATTTGTTCTTACAAAAAAAAGCAGATATGAAATACTTTTTATATCAAGTAGTAAATTAGATTATACATACTTTTTCCACTCTGCTTGATCTAAGACTTCAGCAATCCATAACCACAGAGTAATGAACAAACCTCTGCATAGAAAAAGGTGAACACCTGTGGCATAAAAATGCTTGGGGAAGGGTTGACGCTTATTTTAATAGGGAAATATAAAAACAAACCCCTTTGACCGCATTCTAAAGAGGTTGGAATATCTTAAAAAACAGAAAATCAATTCTGAAAAGTCTTCTCTGTCTATCAGCCACCACAACAGCAATGACCACTCTGAAAGATTCATCTCTGCTGCCAAAAGTTGTAAAGAAAACTGAAGCCAGTCCGCAAGCAAATGCCAGCCCTGCTGCTCTGCTCCTCTCTGCAAGACTTTCTTCTGCAGCCCAATGCATTGTTGGGTTTGAATTGGGCAGCCGGGGAAACCTCTGTAGCTCCTCCTCAGACTTTTAGGTGACATGATGGCTCCTTTGCCCTAGCCTGATGGAATTCTGCCCACTATGCAGTCCCTTGTCCTCTGCCCATAAGCCCATCACTGCTGCTATTTGCCACGATCCATAAATGCAGGTGCCTTGCTGAATTTGTGTTTCACTGCATTTCACACCTTCCCCTCTCACTGCTCCACATCCCCTCCATATGTTCCAGTTTATCTCCCTACAAGTCATGTTCCAGACCATGAACATATTTCAACCCTCGCATTCAAAGAAAAACACAACCCTGCCACTACAATGTTCACAACCAGTTCCCAGCTTGCTCCAAGAGACCTTCCAGGGAGCGTTTCCCAGTGGTATACAGAGCTGAAGCCCCAACAACCAGCCCGGCATTCCTCCAGCCCCACCAGGTTTGTCACCACCGTCAGATGGCCTGGCCCCTGCCCAGGCTTCTCTGTTGTCATTTGGAACAAACCGTGCTAGCACTGCCTCGCTGACTCCTCATCTCAACTCAGTTCCAAGTGCAAAATACCCTTTATTCTTTTCCTGATGAATTATCTCTATTTCTTCCTCCTCCTCCTCCTGCTGTTCCAGCTCTGGAAAGCATGAAGCCTACAGAACGCCTGGCTGTTATGCTAACAGCTTGAAAAGAAAATGCTGGCCTTGCTTTTTCTACAACATAAAGAGAATAGAAAGCAGATGAAGATATCCGATTACATAGAAAAACATTGATAAATTAGAATAAAACTCCATTTAGACTCCTATCATCTGTCTTCTTAAGATGCCCTGGTGTTTAAACAACATTTACAGCCATTCTCTAAAATAACTCAGGATAAAAAAGTACTTGCAAAAGATCACCAGCTTACATCTTATGCCAACAGTCAAACAAAGAGCAAACAAACAGCTCTGATGGCTGGCTGACAGCTCTGGGGATAATGTCCTAACACAACTGTACTGCAAGTAATGAGATAGCCAATGGTTTCACTAAGCACACATGGGTAATACCTATGGTAACACACAAGAACTTAGGAACTTTCTTGTTCCAAAATTTCATGGCATTCAGGCTCTGGCCCATACCAAGCCAGTTGTCGTGGTCCCATCCTGGAGATGACACAGGGATGGGGTGGTTCTGGCAGCGGTTTCCCACCTTTCTCATCTCCTTTTCCTGACTCCCAGGCACAGGAAGAAGCCTAGTTCCATACACTGGTCTTGTGGGACAAGGTCTACAAAAGCACGTTAGTTTTCTCCAATTAAAATTGCCCATGTTGCTAATTAGGGATGAGGAGCAAAATAAATGATTAATAAACTACTGAATCTGTATAAGTTCCCTTTTTAAAAACAAAACGTACTTTAAATGCATCTCAAAATAACCTGTATTAAGACCTGAACTCACTATGACCCATTGGCAGAAATCAGCATTTATTCCCACTGCTGAGCTCAGCAAAGTCACTGCATTGTACCAGAGTCTGCTGGAATGACAAAGCAGCCTCTGGCCATTAAAGGCTACACATGAAAGGAGAATGTTTTCTTGGTCTGAATCTAATTCAAGTCAACAATTAACTCATTTGAGGTGGGGAGGAGAAAAATAATAACAGTAACTTGTTGTGGGAAGTCAAATGAAGGAAGAAAACAGACAATTAAAATCACAACAGCTTTAAAATCTTGTAGGATTATGCTAATCCAGAAACATCCACTCAGGGCAACAGCTCCATGACCACACTTTCTGATCTTAATAAATTTGATAGAAAGTTCAAAAGATTTTTCTTATTATTATTATTATTTCTAAACAAAGTTACCATGTGAAATAACTACGTTGTGATTTTTAATTGAATTCCCATCTCAATCCACAATCAGCAAGCAAGAAAAAAATAACAAGTGTCTTTCATAGTTTTACCCTAACAAATGTGCAAAGGAAGACTCAGAATCAAGCAAGTATACTGCTTGTGCACGTAAATGGCAAAGTTTCAGCTCAGAAAACATAATGTTCTCATTCAAAACTGGGCAACCAGTGAGTTAAAGGTTGGCTTTTCGGTTGCTGACTTGAAACACTTTGTTCTGAATCAATCTGTCAGTGTTTCAGGAGCAAAACACACAAAACAAATAATATTTTACCAGCCAACAAAATCGTAAGTGGAAATTAAAACACAATAAAAGAGTGACTCAGAACTATTGGATAGGAGGGAAATGCTCTATTTTAGTTTTACAGTGTACTCAATAAACAGTAATACATTACAGCGTAAGCAAGGTTAGGTGCTGCTGCCAGTAGGCCAACAGAAATGCTAACGCACTCTTTCAGTGAGAGGGATCTTTTTCCACATTTGCTTGCTGTCTGTTGGCCAGGCACCAAACTTTCATATTCATATGAGTATAAAAAGCAACCAAAAAAATATCCCTGCAGAGACTATTAAAGTGTCGTTTTTAGTAATAAGACTCCATAAATCATGGTGATGTCCTCAATTCCAGGATCTATGAGTGCTTGGCACTGCTCCCCCTGCAATCAAATCCAGAGGGTTTGTGCATACAGGTTCCACATGTGCTATATACAAGGACACCCACCCCGTCCTGTCCCATTTTATCATGGAAAAGCTCTGAAATGAGGATTTAATATCATCTAAAATTTAATCTGAAGCCCTGTATTTAAATGACATTTTTGGGAAAGAAGTCACCTCCTTAAATTTCCATTACTGTTGTAAACTATTGCTGCCAAAACCAGGGAAGAAAAATGGAAGAAAGAAAGAGCATTGTATTACCACTGATACTACTAATTTATATAATTCATGCACAGAAAATCCTCCTCCTCTCAAAGATACAATGGGAAAGCTCTGAAGAGTGCCTACATTAGCAAGGCTTTATTAAGGATTGAGAATATGTAACATGTTATTTACTGCTTTGCTACAACACATTATCACAAGCACTGAACACAACGTATAATTTCAACCAATAGCAAAGTTCTCATTGATATCTTTGACAGCAGCTTATCCTCCCATTTACTACAAGCACTCATCTGCAGTGGGCGTTCCTGTTATTTATTATAATTAACTAAATCTCACTGTATTATGTTAAAAAGTACATCTGGCAAATCCCAAAGGGCCTGAGAGAATCACAGAATCACAAAGATTGGAAAAGCTCTCAATGATCCCCAAGCCCAACCCAGCCCACCACACTGCACCCACTGCTCACGACCCTCAGTGCCACATCTCTGCTGTACTGGAACATCTCCAGGATGGTGACCTCACCATTCCTTGGCAGCCTGTGCCAATAAAGATGGAATGGCAGCAATCTGAAGAGACAAACAAGAAGCCCTCTCAGAAAACGGTGCAACACTCCGTGAGGAAGAAGAGACCTCACCCAACAGCAAAGCCAAAGCCAGGAGCACGCTCAGTGGCCCTGAGGACATGTGAAGTGGACCTACAGGAGATGTTCAATGAGAAGGTTCAGAGCACGTAGCACAGAGGGGCAACAGGGAGCAAGACAGAGCAGGTAGACATCCTGAGGTCACGCTCAAGAACTAGAAACACAAGCTCAGAAACTTGCTCTGGATTAAAATGGCTGAGTCTCAGCAGTGAGGCACACTGAGCAGCAATGAGCTGCTGCTTGGATGTCTGAATTCACAAAGGCAATGTTCAATCACGCCCCCAGCCCAGCCCTTGGCTGTGTTCTTTGGTCTCCTCAAATGCCAGGGATGCTGGCTGCAGAGAGCTGCTGGGCCGGTGCTACATGATGAGGCTCAAAGCGTTCCATTGGTACCTGGCTGCAGATCAGGATAAAGCTTCTCCACAGCCCATTTCAGTGCAGACAAATCATTTAAATCAGTTAACAACTTGTTCTACTAAAACCTGTGCAACCATGAGAAGAACATTAGTTCTGTTGCATCTGGGTTCCAAATAGCAAAAATTCTTCTTGAGTTGATAGCCTGTTTTTCCTCTCCATTACAGGTATGAAAAAGTAAAAACAACGAAAGAAAAGTTGAGGTAGAATCAGAAATTCAAATTTGTTCAATCATAGAATCATAGCAAAGAATGGCATGGGTTGCAAGCAACTTCAACAACCACCCAGCTCCAACTCCAGCGTGCAAAAAAATATAATTGCCCTCTTATGTTTTGAGGACAACAGACCTATACTGTAGCTGAAGAAATTAAAGAGAACACACTGCTACTGCATATGAAAAATGAGTAGCAAAAAAACGCAGGATAATAGCAATTAGCCTCTTCAATTGATGTCATTTAAGCTGTGTTATGAGGAGAAACAACCTCTAGGAATGTCCTCTGTTAGTTCCCTCAGAACATTTGCACGCTATTGACTGATTTGAACCACATTTGAGAGAGGCAGAGATCTCAACGACAGCAAGCTCAGAAGGATTTCACGCAATTTAACAGGGAAGGATGTAACAGAAAATCAAGAGCCCAAGGACCCATCAAGGTCACAGCAGGACGAGAAGCTCCATCCCCAGCTGAACATGAACCTAACTTGGTGTCGCCAAGCACAAAATGTAGACTCCTGTCACCTTCATGGGGATGGCCATCCATCAGCAGTGTCCCCACGGATGGCTCACCCGAGGCACATTGTGCAGCACAGATCACTCACCTGTCCCTCTGCCTTCCAGGGCTGCTCCTCCAGCTTGCATTTGGCTTTGGCCCCCACAGTGGGCAGTCAGTCAGCCCTCGCTGCCAGCCACGCTGAGTGCCAACAACAGCCTGTTCTGGGAGCAGCACATAACTCAACTCACTTGGGTTGAGATATTCCAGCTGCTGAACAAAGATATTTTCTCCTACTTTGTTGGTTCTCTATGCTGCTGTTGTAAAAGAACGCCTTAGCAGCACTGAACCCCAAAACAACGAAACAAGAAAAACCTGTAAGAAAAGGCAATGATTTTTACTATGTTACTTCATACAGAGAAACCTTGAGATAGGAAAAGCAGAAAAGCATCATGCTCATAGCATGCTTGTCAAGGCATTATCAATGTTGCTCAACAAAACGCTTTCCTCTGCAACTAGAAGCATTGTTTAATATTTGCGTTACGAAGCAGACAGTCAAGGGTAGGAACCTCCGTTTTGTTATTTTTGAGTGCTAAGAGTCAGAGTTACTTTACATCAGTGCTTCCCTCATCTTTCTTGAAATGTTAGAATCAGCATTTTTTTTTTTTTAATGGATTAGATACAGTTTAGATTTCTAATTACAGCCTTGCAGGACTCCCAAGCAGCGTTAATACACTCAGGGCATGAAAAGACACTTTGCTGCTTTCTAAATCAACAAACCCGAGCTGCTGGCCGTTCCCAGCAGTGCAGTGCCAGCTCCGCTCGCAGGATGAAGCCTTTGTTCTGGGATTAGCAGCACTGAGCAGCCTGGGGACAACAACAAGTCCTGTCAGTTCCATTCCCGTTATTCTGCAGCAGCAGAGATGCTGCCTGCTGCTCGTGCTACTTTAAGTGGTTGGTAAAGCACAAGAAGTGCTACTGCTAGACATCTGCTGGGTCAATCAACGCTATTTTGAAGCTTGGAGTACATTCTGAATGTTTACTTGAGGTTTGCAGTGGTACAATTGGAGAAGCTGGACCCCAAGACGGAGCATCAGGTGAACCTTTCAGCTGAAAAGCTGGGAAACACTGATCCCAAAGCAAGCAGGAATGGATTTCCCCAGGTTTACAGAGCCCGCGTGACCCATCAGTACAAAGTTCCCCCTCCACTGCTAATGTGGTTTTGCTGGGAGTGGCACACGTAAGAAAAATGGAGTTTTTAAACACTTCCCCAGAGAGCCACTGCACATCAGAATTACTTGACAGCAGCGATGGTGAGGAAGAGGAGATACTGGTGTACGGAGAAGATTTGGAGCTCAATCCTTTCGACGGCTTGCCTTACTCTTCCCGTTACTATAAGCTTATGAAGGAAAGACAAGAACTGCCAATATGGAAAGTGAGATGTGCCTTTATGGAAAGTTTGCTTCATCATCAAGTTGTGATCGTGTCGGGAGACGCAAAGACTGGAAAGAGCTCCCAGGTGAGTGTTAGGAAATGCTCTGCTGGGTTTTTAGCTTTAGAACGTTGACTACTGCACACTCCTCAGAGTTACTATTAGGTGGTAACACTATTAAATCTATTAATACTACTAGCACAGATTTTTAAACAGAAAAAGAAACACGTTCAGCTTCCTACTCACTGCTACCAGCCTTCATTTACACCAGATACACCACTACCCAGATTTATGATATGCTGGAGCCTGGTTTTGGTTGGTAGTGAACTGCTATTCCAGAAGATGCAGTCACTCAAATATAGATGCAAAAAATATATAAATGCACATGTAAATAACTTTTTGTGAGCACTTGCAAGCAATCTATGCTGACTTCTGTTGGTCCCTTACAATCTGTTTTACTCACACAATGTCATTCAGGCTTCAGGGCTGTGAAGATCAACACATTTCAGTTGATGACTGCCTAAAGCAATGTTGTAAACAAACAAATCTCCAATGACAACTTTCTATGTTCTAAACACTAAATTTCAAAACACTGAGCCCCTTCTAAACACTGACTGAGGAATGCTTGTATAAGATCCTGTCATATAAAGTTCAGAACCAAATATACAAGTACTTTATACATAATTTTCTCAAGGTTATTTGTATATCTATCAGTACATGTGCTGTAAAATTTTGCTTTGTTTGCAGAATACATCACATCTCAACTTCAAATCCTTCCAACTATACACTTTCACTGTGCTGCAGAGCACATCAGATATAACCCTCCCATGCTGAAGTTGTAGCACATTTCTACTCTCTTCAGAGAGGCCAAAGCTAAAATTCTTTAGGTCTTACTACTCAGCAATAAACCATTCCTTTGACACTGGCTGTCATTCTGTTCAGCTGGAGACTTTTTTTCCTCCTTTTTATTGACTAAACTCACCATTTGATCCTCTTTTTGTCCATGAGCACACCAAACTCTTAGCAGAAACTGTAAACTCTGCAGTATCTGTGCTGGATTCAGTGCATATTCCTACTTGGAAAGCATGGTTTTATTCTGATTAATGCTGGATCAGGAAAGGCATAGAGAAGGTTTGCAGGAAGGGCATAAGGGAAGGTGGAGTTGTCAGGGAGTTTGGGGCTGTTCTCAGGGAGGAGCTATGCCCCATGGTCCTTCTCTCACTCCAGCTAAGAGCAAATACTTTTTTGTAAGAATGCACAATTTAGAGAACTAATGGTAAAACACATCACTGGAGCCAATATCCAATAGGAGTATTCAAGTCTGCTGCCATAGTAATATATCACAGAATCATAGAATGGCCTGGGTTGAAAAGAACCACAGTGATCATCTAGTTTCAACCCCCCTGCTACGTGCAGGGTCACCATTCACCAGACCAGGCTGCTCAGAGCCTGTCTATATAAAACAACTAAGCCTGCAACTCCAGATAGCAAAGAATTTTCAAGCAAAAAACAGCCATAGAAAATGCACATAGTGCATGGGAATAGAAGTGCAATAGATAGTGCATAGAAGCCTGGGATATTTCTTGAAGCAGAGTCTTTCTCCCGTGTAATTGACTGCAAATTAGATAAAACCAACAAACTACTTCTTAACAAGTATGGGCTCTTTCAGCTGATGTTTTTCCTAAAACAAGGTTAAGATGTAACACACACGTAATCCTAGTATTTTACCAGAAATGATACTCACCTGATGCTCAGGTGGGCTCTGTTCTCCCCCACTTCTCCTTCTGCATCTCAGTCCCCATTAGAGGTGTTAAGCACTGTCCTTGCCCCCCGCAGGTCCCTCAGTGGTGTGCTGAGCACTGCCTGGCTGCTGGCTGCAGGCACGGTGCAGCTGTGTGCTCCCAGACACACGGACAGCTGGCAGTGCAGCTGGCCCTGCGTGCAGCTGATGAGATGGACGTCAACGTGGGCCACGAAGTCGGGTACTTTGTCCCCTTTGAGAGCTGCTGTACTACAGAAACCATCCTCAGGTTGGTGTGTTTCTCACCCCTAACGCAGACCCTCACTGTAGATCTACAGAGTGGTTGGGTTGGAAGGAACCTCAAGGCCCACACAGCTCCAACCCTCATGATGGAGACTGAAAATGGTGTTCTGTACTTACCTGTTGTAGAGATGTTAATGGGGGAATGCCATGCTTCACCATCTCAGCAAACTCCATATTGTTCTGCTCTTTCTTTCTCTGTCTTCTAGTTTATGAACACAGGAGTGTTCACAGTTGCAAGAGAAGTAAAGCTGGAATTTAAAAGCAACCAAAGTGTTGGCTAACTGAAAAGGATTTAAAAAAATCATGGCAAAAGAAGGGTGTATTCAGTAATGAGAAAATGCACTGAGGACTTTTAGAGGAAAATGTAAGGACATAAGAAATGTACTTAGTGTATTAAAAATAGGTAGATGATAGCAGCAGCACAGGGATTCAGATTCTGAGCCACTCTGAAAGTTCACCAGGAGTGATTTGCAAGATTCCAGCTACTTCCCAGCCACATAAGCATTTCCAGTGCAAAGCACAGCGCTCACCTCCATCAAATCAAGCTCAGCCACTTGTCCCTTTGCGTGCCCTTTCTCTTTAGGGAGACTGTGCGACCCTCACCCTACAGCATCTCGCCCTGCACCTGATGGAAAAGGAGGATGAGCCCTATTCTCATCCAACATTTACATGTCAAAACCTTGATCAAGAAGATTCAAGGTCCTATTGAGCAACACAGCAAAAATAACATCCTTGAAAAAAGTAAACAACAAGCCAACAAACCTCTGTGTAGCAGGAATAGAATCACAGAATGGCATGGGTTGGCAGGGAGCTGGAAGGTCACCTGGTCCCACCTCCCTCATCTCCATTTCCCTAAATAGTCATAGGAATAGAAGTAGGGAGGGCATTATGGTACGAATCAATCCCTCACCTTCATTCTGGCACTGCCCTGTGTGCGTGTGCGCATTACTTCATTTCCTTACCTGAAAGTACTACTTCACAGCACAAGGGTTTGTTACAGTGTGCAATATGCTTAGAAGGTTTGGAAGATGAAAAGAAAGGTAAGTTATGATCTTAGGGGGGAAATTATTTCTTCTTTTGCCTTGAGTCTTCTGTCCTTTCAACTATAATGCCATTTAGCATCACTGACTTTCACTGAGTTTTCAGACACTTAAAGAATACAGGTTGTTGAGACTGTGGTAGTCCACAAAACAGACAGTATCTGTTCTTATCAAGTCTTTCTTGTTAGAACAGAAAGAGCAAAGCTGTCCTCAAGACCCTGAATTAATTCTGTACAGTCAAACCTGAATATTTCATGAAACTTTGCAGTTTTCCATTTGTATGGCGCAGATACTGCACAGATGATATGCTGCAGAGGGAAATGATGTCTGCTCCTCTTCTGAACTCTTATGGAGTTATCATTCTGGACGATGTGCATGAAAGGACTGTTCCCACCGATGTGCTGCTTGGTGTTCTTAAACATGTCTTGAGAGCGAGACCAGCCCTGAGGCTGGTGATACTGACTGCCCCCCACATGTCCAGCAAGCTGAAGGACTTCTGCGGCAGCGTCCCCCTCATCCGGGTGGAAAATGAGCACCAGGCAGAGGTGGTATATACCTGCAGCATGCCAAAGGACCATTTTCTGTCTGCACTGAGGCTGCTCTTTGAGCTACACCACACGAAGGAGAAAGGTGACATCGTCATCTTCCTGGCATGTGAGCAAGTGAGTGATTAACTGGCTCCAGTATTTATGGTTTCAATCAAGAAATGATTCTCATCTGTGTGTTCATATAACCTACAAGTACGTTGTTGCAACCCAAGTAAGAGCTCTGCCCAAGCACCGTGTCCAGAGGCAGCCACCTATGGGGATGCAGCCACATCCACAGCTTTGGGGCCAGATGGAAAGGGGATACCAGTGGGGCACTGGAGTATCTGCTACAGAACTCCCAGGCCTGCCTGTTTGAGCAAACAGCCCTTCTCTTTAGACCTAAATCAATGTGGATGCATAAATATCCCATATGTGTGAAGTTTAGGGGCCATTTCATAGCTTCTCATCCTCACTGTTCCCACACTACACTGATGCTCATCTGTCTTCCCCTGGAGGTTGGTTTGGATATGATTAAATCTAGAGATGAGCATTCAGAAAAATGAACAGAAAAAAGACACATCTCAGGAAAAAGCACAGATATTCCCTGCTCTGTCAAATTCCCACGTGTATTTAGGATCAATTTTGGCTTTATGCTATAGTAGCTATTCTTCTAAGATTAAAACATTACAGTTTGATACGTGGTTCAAGTTTATTTTAGAAATGAGTGCTTTATAACTAAACAATATTTATTTTTCATATTAATGAGTAAAATACTAAATCATTTCTCCTGATTACAGGACATTGAGAAAGCCTCCCAAATGATCAGACAGGAACAGTCTAATTCAAATCCTGACCTCGGAGAGCTCATCCCAGTTCCTTTATACCCCACAAGAAATGACTTAATTCCCAAACCAAAGCAAGACAAACAGAAATGCTACCAGAAATACAGAAGAAAAGTGCTGCTTACCACAAGCTTTGGAGAATCTTTGATTCAGATTAAGAACATAACCTTTGTCATCGACGTTGGTGTGGAAAGAAGAAAGGTTGGTAACATTAAACAAAACCAGGATGCCCAAAACGAGCCGTGTAACAAAGGGAAAGGTACAGATTGGTGCAAGCAGCTTCTAAGGAATCACATATTTTTCCATGCTCTCGTAAGCCAGATTCTATAATATTTTTCATGTTTCAATTATCACGAATAACTTTGATAGACATCAGTGTGTCTTCAGTATCTTACGCATGGAGCAAAATATCGTCATTTCTTGGCTACCTGTTGGTTTAGGAGATTAACCCCACTCCCTGTTTCATTAATTCCTGCACCAGCAGTGTAATGCCACAGATCACATAACACAGAAGGATGCTCAGACAGAACCATGCGTTTTTAAAGCTGCCTCTGCTCCTTTGGCATATCTGCTTCCCTCCAAGCATCTCAAAATGCTGCAATTCACTGTATGAATGAATTCATTCTGCATCCTCGGTTCTTGTTTTCCACCCTATTCCAAGAAGAAATGGTGCAGCTGCAAAACTGCAGTTTATTTATTTTGTTTATAAAAAACTGACATTGAGTCCTAAAGAACGACCAACTATGCAGGGATAAATCACTTTGCGTGTTGGAAAGCTGCACGTTGGCTTCATGGCTGCACTAACACGTCCTACTGTGCAAAAGGGTTATCCCACTAACAGGCCAAAGGAACAAGATCAGGTATCTTCAAATAATCCACTACTCAATCACCCAAACTGAATTTAAGTGTTCTTACCATTTTCAAGCAGGGACTGTTAATTCTGACAAGCCTTGAGGGTTATTTCAGGCTGAAGCTCGGGAACTAACACCACCCTCTCATTATCACTGCAAAAAAAGCAAGTCTAACACTGTCATTTTAAAGTTTCTCATTTGGGGGTTGTAAAATAACTCAGCCTTAAGTCAAGGGGAAAAGAAAAAATAGTGCTGCCTCCGTAGGAAAGGAACAAAGGCTGAAATGCAGTTTTCAATTAGGATGTGCATAACAGAGTCATTTCTGAAACTACAGCTGTTGTTCCAGGTGATGACTGAAACTAATCTCACTTACACTTCAGTCTGAAGCCTGAAGCAGAAGCCAGAGCTTGGGATGGGAACAAATCAGTTTCAGCACAGCCCTGACGGCTGTCACATCGCCTTTATTAATTACACCATTTTTACCCCTTCAACTCAATTACTTTGTCATAACAGCAGAAGCTCAGTCCTCTAATATTCATTTCTCAGCAAATCAAGTGTACATTCAATCCACTCGGCTGGAAGTCAGCTCAGTGCAGGCAAGGTTTCGTGCAGAAGGAATTCCCACTGAAGTCTGGCAGGTGGGATATATAATGAATATACCCAGATTTGTCCATTGTACTGAAACACATTTTCTCTTTTTGATTAAAATTCTGCTTAAAGCAGACAAGATCAGATTAGATGACTTGATTAGAAAACTGCCCTATCCAGCCATTACCTGTATGGAAGCTTCTGGCCATCACCTGGTGGCTGGCAAAGTGATGGAATGGGCTCCTTGGTTGCATCAAAACAAAAGAACAAAAGCAACAAGGGGAAAAAATAGAATGGGCCTTGTTTGTGTTGATGACAGTCCCTGTGTCCTGAGCTTCAGCATAAAGACAAAACCCTGGAATTATGGTGCAGAACGTTACCAGATAGAGCGGGGATTCTGTCACCGGAAGAAATAAATAAGCTTTTCTGATGCTTTTCTTGGTGATACCATTAGATCTATGCCTTATGCTTCAGTAGGGTACATTTCTTTAGAAACAACACTTATCTTAAGATTACATCCACAGAGCGACTGCAAAACTTCAGCATCTCTCAATTTATCAGAGTGCAGACTGTTCTTATTTCCATGCTGGTGAAATATGCACTATAAGGAGAAATAGGACTGTTACTACACATTGTGTACAATAACCTAGACAAAAATTCGGTACAGACCATTACTACATTTGTAGTCCTCACTCATCTGATGCTCACTGTCTCTTTCATTTAAAGGTGTACAACCCTAGAATCAGAGCAGACTCCGTTACAACACAGCCAATCAGCAAAGCCCAAGCAGAGATGCACAAACAAATGCTGAGCACGTCTCCATCAGGTACAGTTATCAGCACAGCATTCCAACCCAGCAGCCTAAACCATTCATAGAATTAATGGGACAATGCTAGAAATGGAAAAGAAAAACATAACGTTCCTAAAAATTTTTTCCAGGAAAACTCTTCTGTTTGTATCCTGAAGAATTTACATACAAAGAAATGAAACCAGATTTCCCAGCCAAAATACAGGAATCCAACCTAACCAGCATGGTTCTCTTCCTGAAGAGGATGGATATAGCTGGCTTCAGACACTGTGAATTCCTAAGCAGGCCAGGTAACGATGCACTGATTTTCCATATAGGTTACATGACCTTTCTGGTTATTTCAGGATTAATTTTGCCCTGTTATTCACAGTACATTTCTTATTGAAGTACTTGCAATATCCCTGCCACTGCTTTTACCATTTACTGCTGGGATGGTTCATAGTGCAATAGCTGCCCTTTGTAAAACACTTCCTAGAATGAACCACGTGCTCTGAAAAAGATCATAATGTATCTGAATGGAATCTGGATTTTCTGTTTTCTTTAAATCAAAATTCCAAGCACCTTCTCACCTAGGTTTCACGCTGTTTTCCTGAAGCCCACAGACAAAATTTGTGTCCCATTGTGCAAGTCATCACACAGACACCAAACAAAATACATTCCTTTAATCAAGGGTTTACAACCCAAATAAACCACCGCTACCTCAGGGATGCACGTAGAGGAAATGAGTCTTTGCCCTGCAGCATCCCCCACCGCAAATTTCCAATGAGCCATTGCTTAAGGACATTCCTTGGGTTTATTTCATCAGTAAACTTCCAATACTAGACAGGAAACGCTCAGTTTTGAGGCAAGACTGCAAGGAAAGTTGTTGCTGATTTTCTGTTTTATTTCACTGGCTTCACATTTGGGGTCCTTTTCCCATAGAAGGGTATTTTCCATTCTGACCTACTGATATAATTGATTTGGGGATCACGCGACCTGTTGCTTTTTCATTTACGATGATTTTCTCATGCCAATAGGAATTCCTAAACTGTTCTCCTCTTCCCCATGTACACTTGGAATTAGAACCGCTGCATGTCCTTCATATGTTGTGCACCCTAATTAATCACAGCAAAGCTTAATTCCCAGCACTGGGCATAGTGCTACACTGTAAGTGGAATTCTTAATTGGATTTTTTTCAGCTTCTCTGTTTTGAGAGGGAAACTTATGCATGAGAAGACTATGCTGTAAGGATATTTGCAAGGAGATTCAGCTGTTTGATGACAGCAGCTGGCACAACTCAAGTAAATGCCATGCACCTGTGGTCTATAAATTGCAAGGGACTTTTGCAGAAAAGGTGAAGGGAACGGCCACCAGAGATGGAAAGTATGCTTTCTGGTGCAACAGCTTTTAGCTTCCCCAGAAAGCTTTGTTATCTTTGCAGGAGATCATTGGGGTTCATAGAAGCCAATGGATTTTACTAGCTTGCCCACCCTCAGCTAAAAATGGCATAAGATCAACTGGAAAAACACAACAAACAAGAAGGCAGGGCAGTATTTCAGCACCCTCTTATTTGTCTCAGCTGAGCCAAGTTCAGAGCAACAGGTACTAAGGCAGACTAGCCATCCTACTGCTCCCCAGCATGGTTTGTCCTGAAGTTGACTACTCTATGGCTCTTTAAAGCTTCAGTTTCCTTCATGCATGTGATTTACCTTTCAGGAAAGGGAGCAAATGCATTGCAGCCATTCACTCACACAGAGAATCAACAGAAGACAAGTTTCCCATGCACCATTCCTGTTCAGTCAACCTACTCAAGTTTTGTTTGCAACAGAGGTGGGAGGAGAGAGGTGGAATCCTGTTAATCCAGGGTAAATTTTTCCTCACCCAAGTGATGCTTTCACTGAGGCAAAATAGTAACGTACAGCCACGAACTGGTGAACAGAAAAAATCAAAAATACACTGAAATCCAGTTTTAGAACAGTGAAAAATAGAAAAATTAACAATATGCACAAAGAATTTAAAGAGAAGCACTTCTTCAGTCCATTCCCTGCACGTGGAGCAGAAACACAGAGCAGATAAGCAAAGAAAAGACATCAGTAAAACATTTTATTCCTGTTCAACAGCAACGTGCACAGGATTTTATTTTTTTTTCCTGCTCTTCCAGGAAAAATAAAAGCTGGGATTAACTCTGACTCATTACTGCATTATGAGAGCAACAAACATGTCAGGCTTACAGCTGCTGCGTTTAATTCATGCTATAACTGAGATGAGCAAATGCAGCAGGCTCGTTACCCTTTTTAGGATTCATGAGCCATACGAAAACGTATCTGGCAGTGCAGTTCTGAAGTGCATTACATGAGTTCCTGTGCCACTGTAATAGTGATGCCCGTAGATTTTTATCAGTTAATGAGATCTAACTGATTATGGCATTATATAATGGGAGAGAATAACTTTCTTCCTATAGATGGCTGCAATATTACGTGTTTTCCCACGTAACTGGAAAAACCTTATTGAAACTATGGAAATCAATATACAAATCAAAAGGCTAAGCCACTTTCATATGAAATGTGTTCAAGAAACATTCAGACGTGGTACTGAAGGATATGGTTCAGTGGGGCAGTATTGGTGGTAGGTGGACAGTTGGACTGGATGATGATCTTGGAGGCCTTTTCCAACCTTGGCAATTCCATGAAATCAAGGTGAAAGCAGTTTGCAGTTTCCACATTAGCACAGCATCATCAGCAATTTTCACATTAGAATACTTGATGGTATGGATGCCTTGGCATTTGAGAGCTGTGCTATTATAACCCCTACAAGGTACTCCTAGAATATTCATAATACCAAGCATTGTGTAAGTGCGGCTAACTTCATCTTGTTTCAGAGACAAGATTGTTGTTTTTATTAGACAAAGCCTAACACAGTTTTTAAAGACAAACCATGAAGGTTAGGAGGGCACTTAGTGGCAGATTTATACCCTCAGTTCAGTTCTTCATTCTTTGATGCTTTAATTTCTGCATTTAATTGATTAAATAGCATTATACATTGAATAATGAAAAGCTGGTTGGTCCCTGTGCTGACTGTCCTGCAGGGACCATCGCCAGCTCATGTGTTGGGACGTAAAGAGCAGAAAGGTAACTGGGATTCCTACAAGCTATGAGATTGGAAAAGGGATTTTAATGACCAATTATAACGCAAAGAAAACTGCTATAGAATTGATAGCCTATGAGTTTCTTTGTCTGAGCTCCAACTATCTACTATCCCAGCATCCATTTCAGCTTTAACTTCCTAACAGTTACTTCTCTGCAAATAAAGGTCTATCAAGAAACCTATAATGCAATGGAAAGTACAGCAACATTAGCAGAATAGCACAATCCTAGGCTGCAAACGAGAACAAGTCCCAGTGCAGCAGCCACAAACACAGAAACAAAGGAAGAAAAACTGCTTACCTTTAGAAGACCTCAGATACCCAGGGAACTCTAGATAGATACCCTCACCTCCACTGCCAGCCCTTAAATGAGGTCTGGGAACAGGTGGATCCTGGCTCCAGCCCTTCCAATCACTCAGGGTCATTGCATGCACCTGAGCTCTCTTGGGTTGGCCCTGCCTTCCACCAGGTGCTTAATCACTGTTTCAGGCCATGACAGAGCGTTTCCACTACAAAACCCTACCTTAAATCCTCTTAAGTACTGATTCATTCTTTGTAGAACTTTGGGCAAATTGCTAAATCAGCCATCCTGCTGCATCAAGAGTAATACTTGTGTATTCATTTTATCACGCAGTAAGGCCTTCAGGTTCCAACCTGCAGGGTGAGATACAGCAAAGGCAAAAGCTGTAGCTGCCTTTAGAAACAACTCTGCTCATGTTGAAGTTGTGAAAAGCCTGAGGCACCGAGACCATCGGTTACATTCGGCTTGGAACCCTGCATGAACAATTCCAATGCTATCAATAACATTCAGCTTCTTATTTGCTGTATAAGTCCAGGTATGACAAGGAACGGCTGCATAATTAAACAAAACGAGCCCAGATTCCCTGAGACAAGCCCTGAGCAATCCAACCTCAAGCAGCCAAAGAACAAAGGCAAGGGAGAGAAAACATGGGATAAGGAAACACCTTTCTGTCTTGCAGGGGTGGGCAGCTGCTCATGTGCTGGCTCAGCAAAGGCAGCAGCTGGGGAAACCCCTCTGTTGGCCTCGATGGCAGCAGCAGTCCTAAAAACAGGTCTTGCTGCTCTAAAGCCATTAAAAGACAATGCAGGCATCCATTCTTTAAAGGACGACTCTCCATATTTAAGCATTTGTACTGATTTTATTTATTGAGCTTGTATTTTGTGAAACTACACATCAAAGCATGAGGAACTTTCAGGCAAGCTTTTGCTGCCTTTATGAAGATTTTTAATTGATTGAGCTTGTGTCTCAAAATGCAGACTAAGCTCTGCTCCCTTCTGTGCTTTATTACTGTT
Organism: Lagopus muta; assembly: GCF_023343835.1. NCBI lineage: Eukaryota > Metazoa > Chordata > Aves > Galliformes > Phasianidae > Lagopus > Lagopus muta. The sequence goes on along the minus strand of NC_064437.1, from coordinate 62,998,651 downwards.
CCTTCACCTGCTTTATCTACCTTTATTATCTTGGCCTTTCTAGCACAATAAAACCCAGGAGTCACTTTATTTATTCTTAAAACACTGATAGCAAAATTGGGAAGTAATTTGTGCTTACACATCTCAAGGCAGCTAATTCTTGGGCATAAAAATGTAAATTACTGATGCTATCAGGGGATCGAAATTGACCTCCGGGTAACTGTATACTTCATAACCTATGGCACAAATTGCATTGTTGACTTCTGGAAATTAGTTTCCCATGATTTCCTTGTAATTACTCCATGTGTGAATGATGGCTTTAATCTCCCTGTATTTTCAGTCACTGATAACTGTTTTCTGCCACTTATTGTGCATCAGATGTAAGGTAACTTTTCATTTCTTTAAACATCCCAAGTATTTTGTTCTTGGATGCTCCAGGTAAGGGATCACCTCTGTCAAACTGATCATTTTTTGCCACTAATCTTCAGTGGGACTGGAGCTCAACTTCACAAATCTGTAGGAAAAGACCAAACAGCTCTTCAGCTGGAGCAATGGGAAAGAATCTGCAGCAATAGAAGAGGGGAGCTGTAAATCAAACCAAACCAGCATAAATAATACTGAAATTTACTACTGTAAGATCTGTAATAGAAATCTACCTCTAAAAAGAGCTAGGAGCCATGAGTCACACTGCCTGAGTGCCCACATATCCACCAAAGCCTCTGATGCTCCAGCAATTACTTTTTGGAGGTTTGGCAATTTCTGCTTGGCTCTCAGGCTCACTTTCTCATCCCTAAACCACTCCAGGAAAATCAGATATTCCAAACACCTGCAAATTCTGCCCAACCATTACAAACACCACACACAGAAGAAATGTGTCTTCTCTGAGCAATTTTGGACTATTTGCAAAACATCAGTCAGTATTGACTTTTGATAGAAACTGCTCTGATAGACAAAAGATGAAGCTATGTCCGGCCCTATAATCATTACCCACTATCAAATGACAGAGATTGTGTTCTAGGAGATGAACTGAAACATTATAATGAGAAATAAAGCTTTCCATAAGAAATATACAACTGAAATAATATTTAATCCATTCTCAAGAATTTGAATTATCTTTCCTTTTTTTATTAGCTCCTGAAAGCCTGATGCAAGCCTTAGAGGACCTTGATTACCTAGCAGCCCTGGATAACGACGGAAACCTCTCTGAATTTGGAATCATTATGTCAGAATTTCCCCTGGATCCACAGCTGTCAAAATCAATTCTGGCTTCTTGTGAATTTGAGTGCGTTGATGAAATGCTCACCATCGCAGCCATGGTAACAGGTACTCCCAACTCATGTCTTGCTGCATGGCCTCTGCCACCTCCAAATCCTCAGACTCTTCCCAAGGCTGCTCACAGGGGCAGCCCAAAGGCAAACTTGTGTTATTCATATTCTACTTTTTCACCTGAATGAGCATCTTTGGCTGTTTAAGTCCAGAATTTGAGCATACAATGAAGCACAAGTGACAGACTTGTCAGTAGCACTCCACTTCCACACTTCAGATGTTCCATTAGCTTCCAACCTTGTCATAGAATCACAGAACAGCCTGGGTTGCAAAGGACCACAATGCTCTTCCAGTTCCAACCCCCTGCTGTGTGCAGGTCGCCAGCCAGCAGCCCAGGCTGCCCAGAGCCACATCCAGCCTGGCCTTGAATGCCTGCAGGGATGGGGCATCCACAGCCTCCTTGGGCAACCTGCTCCAGAAAGCATACACACAACGTTCCTTCAAAACAAACTTTATCTCATTACATTCACACACATTTGTTACAGACTGGAGCTGTAAATTAGGGGGATTTTCTAATTGTAAACAGTATTGAACTGTTGACTCTGCCCACAGTGAATATCCTTGGCATAGAAAGTGGAGCAAAGCCTTAAGCAGCAAGGAAATCATGAATGTACAGGAAACCAAGCTGCGCTAATCCATCTCCTTACAGCACAAACTGTTTTTATGCTCCAGATGGTTTGATTCTTAGTGAGCAGGCCTTAACATGATAGTTTTGAAGTAAATAAAACAAGCACCAATGGCTGAGCATAGGCACATTTTAGTTTTTGAAAAGCTCAACCATCTCAAAAGATGCAGTTAGGTAGCACAGTATCACAACAGAAGTAGAACTTTAGCACATAAGGGTACACCTCAGGCATTTTCTAAGTACATTTACTTCTTTTCTAAGTTAAACCACACACTTGGAATGTGGACAGATTGGACCAGGCTATTACAAAGCATTTTTGGCACCAGTGTGGGAGAAGGCTGCTCACTTTTGGTGCTCATAGTGAAGATTTACTAAACAAGAGATTGAAGGAAAAGCCACATAAATATGATTGCAGTGTATTCAGTTCAGCAGTAATCCAATACAGGAAACTGAGAAAAAGAAACACAAACACCAGTGCAGTTACTGCTAGAGGGTCTTGTTGGTGCATGAATTTTAGTAACCATTGGCTTCTGTGCTGTTTTTTTTGCCTAAGCTCCTAATTGCTTCCTGCACGCACCTTCTGGAACTGAAGAGATTGCTCTTACCTGCTGGAGAAACTTCTCACACCCAGCAGGAGATCACTTCACTCTTATCAATGTCTTCAATGCCTTCAGGGAAGCCAGCACAAACTCCGCAGGCCAGTGTAAGTGCACCCATTTCAGACCAAACAAAGCACACTGGTAACATGTTTATGGTGTTGTTTTTTTTTTTTAATGGAACAGTCATTGTTGGCCTTTGATTCATGAGCACTTTTTGAATGATTCTTTTTAGAACTGTCAATTTGCAAGAAGAGTCACCTAAGATAGCTGCCACTGCAAATACAACACTGGTTTATTAAATAATTACAAGTAACTGAGGAGGACAGCCTACCTTACCCAACATGGATATGTAAGCAGCTGACTACACTTGTCATTTAAGTGCCACTGTACAAAACCAGAAAGATGCTTCCTCCTCCAAGTGCACATAACCCAGGTTTAAGGCGTGACATGACACAAACACAGCCTAACAATCACTAGGCTTTATAGCTCACGAATAAAGGCTAAAGGGAAGAAAAGTACAGCAGACAGGCTGTCTTCAGAACATTCACCTGTGCTCATGCATCTTGGTCAGGTTCACTCAACTTAGAATGGTAGATTTGTGTATACTAAATAAAAACTAAAGATAACAGGACCCATATTGTCAGGCCAGTTCATCTAAAAACTGTCTGTAAACGATGGAAAATGCTTAAAAACAAACAAAAAAAAGAAAGAAAAGGTTGCCAGGGACTCTTCAAGAAGGAAGTACAGCTTCTCTGCTCACAGTGCCTCTGTGATGCAAGGCGTGGGACTGCTCCGTGTTCAGTAATGCTGAATGCTGGAAAGGTCCAAGAGAAACTGTGCTTTAACAGCATATGATGATGGGCAGCACTACCAGTCTGATTTCAGTTCTGTGTCCTGGCCTGAAACCAGAAAAACAGAAAATACAGTTGCTACTCATTCTGTGCAGAACTATTACTTTTCACAGACCAAGTAAGGGACTTTAATGTCTTGACTCAGAAAGATAGTTAAAATCTGATATTACGTCAGGATACCATGTGTTGCCCACTCACTTCACAAACAAGAGCAATGAGCCTAAGTGGTTCAGATGGCTTTTGATAACAGCATTTTGGACGGCTCTGACAGAGCCACGTGCTCCAAAATGCTTTTAATCTATTGCACCGGTCAATGAGCATCTTACAGAGCAACCTCCCTGTGAGCAGCACCTACCACGACTGTGCTTTAAGGCAAAACACTCTTCTTCTTCCCTCCACAGACTGCAGTAACGAAAAATGGTGCCGTAATTATTTTCTAAGCTGTTCTGCACTGAGAATGGCAGAAATCATCAGAGCTGAACTAGTAGAGATCATGAAGCGCATTGAACTCCCCATTTCAGAACCGGACTTCGGATCACCTGCAAATACACTGAGCATTAAGAAAGCTCTCTTATCTGGTTACTTTATGCAAGTAAGGAAATGCACCTTTATCTTTCTGCGTTGTTAACTCGTAATACAACTGTTAGCTCATGTAGAATCATTTCACAGAACTATCTGATGCAGACATATTCCCTTCAAATACACAGACTGACGTTTCCTCAGCAGTCCCTGGCTTCCCACAGAAATTTGGCTCTCCCCGTGCAACTATCTGAACACAAGCTTAATTTCTATGCATCCTGTACATTCAGTTAAGTAATGGAGAACCCCTTTTTCTTTTCAGATTGCTCGTGATGTAGACGGCTCTGGTAACTACTTAATGCTAACACACAGACAAGTAGCCCAGCTTCATCCTTTTTCATCATATTATAACACAAGGAGGAGTCCTGAGTGGGTTTTATTCCACGAGTTCAGTATCTCAGAAGACAATTCCATCAGAGTGGTCTCTGAAATATCACCCCATCTGTAAGTTAACTAAGGTGAAACCATTTCTTCACTCATCTCTCCACTAGCAAAGCAGTAAGTCATAAACAGGGTAAGGGAGCAAGTGCATATTGAGAGCAATGCTTGGAGAAGCCAACTTGTGTCTTCTCCTCTCCCTTTCCCTTGTTTTAAAAACATCTCTCTCCTGGTACTGCTGAGAAATCATCCCTTGCACAACTGATTCTCTCTGAGAAAGGGTATTAAGAATGAAGTAACATTTTAAATTGGGATAAGAGAGAAGAACAATCTTCATACCTAGTCAGGCAGGAGGAGTTGGCATCACTGAAGTGGTAAAGAAAGTGGTGCTTGTCTTCATACAAACCAGTAAACATAAGTGAATAAACTTTCTTTGTTGCCAGTACTCTTCTGTCACTGCTTATCATTGCTTCATTCCCCTGCTTTTATTCAGAGCACTACTGCATTAGAGCTCAAAGTTACTAAAAGGAAGGAAGAACTGCACTCCTCCCCATCCTCACTACCCTTTTACTGCAAAATAAAACCTTTCTTAATCAGCCTTTTGTTTTTCCTAAAGTGAGCCAATCTGTTGAGGCACTGAGTCTCAATGTCTGCTACTGTAACTGTTAGCAATAAATCCATTAAAAAGCACCATACAAGATGCAGCAGTTTCTTAAAAGGTAAAACAGAGCAAAAATCAAGCAGAAGTTAACACATTTGTGTACTTTCAGATTAGTTTAGTTGGGAAGTTCTGTTCCCTGAAAGCTATTTTCCAGCAAATCTTCTTTCAGCCACATTAACACCCAGACAGCCAAATCATTCCATACTAAGTGCTTACAAATTCAGAACAAGTCTTTCATCTGCAAAAACCTATTTGTACTGACAACATCCATTCCACTGTCCTTCCTATTCTATTCCTAATGCTTATAAAGAAAGCCTTTTTCAAACCAAAAACACGTTCAAATCCAGAAAAATTACTACTTAATGCAATCTGCAGCACTGGGAACTGAACTACAAGTAGTTCACCCCTAATACAATACGAGGACAACAGGTCCACCAACCCTGCTGAAAACATAAATCACTACTACATGTTGTAGACAGTTGTTGGTTTTGAGTTGAAATGTCCATTTTGTAGCTGTATACTGCATGCCACTGGTCTTGTTTTTGATACGAGCCTGATAAAAGCTAGACAAAGATTTCAAAATGCAATTAAAAACTCAGTGCAATTAAAAACTAATAATGTTTTCTCTTACTTCCTCAACAGGTTTGTGGAGCTGGCACCTCAGTATTATTTTAGCAATCTTCCTCCTAGTGAAAGTAAGGATATTCTGCAGGAAGTGATTGATCACCTGTCACCTGTTTCAGCCATCAAGGAGAAACAGAGAACTAACAGTGACAACAAAGAAAATGAAAAACACCCCCAAACTCCCACTGAGCAGAGATGTATTATTCAGTGATTTTAGATTGAAATATCATATATTTGATATGATAAATATCATAATATTTGAAATATGAATAGAAACAGTAGATGCTGTATGCATTCCCACCTTAACTCAGGTAATTATTTTGAACTTCCAGAATAAATATTTTTTACTGGAAGCAGCAGAAAAGCAGCACTTTCATTAACAAAAGAAGTCACAAGCATTTCTTTTTTGTAATGTAAGAACAGTTAAAAACATATGGACTAATTCTTCAAGTTTTCTTGTAACACTGGATTTTTATTGACTGCTTAACGATGATACCAAAGTATGCTAAGATACAATATATTAAAACAGTCATTTGATAGATATTTTGAGTCATCTGCTTGTCTTTTAAGTGCACAGAGGAAGCTTTGAGCAGGACAAAACCATCAACTCCATGGTAGTCTTCTGAAAACATACAGCACTGCATGTCTGCTTTAGAAAAAAGCCGTTTAAGGGAAAGTTCATAATGAGAGACAGTCTTTGAGTTTATCCATAATTACGTTCATTCTATCAGCTGGAACTACCATGACAGTCCGCCAAGGTTTCATTGGTACATCATCAAAGGACCATCTGCCACCCAAACAGCTGTCACTTTCCTCTTGCACAGAGTAGCTGAACTTCAGAAGAGCGTTCTAAGCAACAGAAATAAATGCATGAGGATTAAGCATTCTGAACAGCATAAAGATCATACATAATCTAAACAAAACAAGGACAGCGGAATCTTGCTAGGAAGAAAGTTATTTCCATAGAATCACAGAATGGCCTGGGTTGCAAAGGATCACAGTGCTCATCCAGTTCCAACCCCCTGCTGTGTGCAGGTCGCCAACCAGCAGCCCAGGCTGCCCAGAGCCACATCCAGCCTGGCCTTGAATGCCTGCAGGGATGGGGCATCCACAACCTACTCAGCAAAATTTCCTTCCATACCACAGGCCCACCAAAACAACCTACTATTAAAAACACCAAGAATTACGTTCCTTAAACTATTTGCTTTCCATCTGATTTATAAAATTCACATGAAATACTAAAATCATTGCCACTGTTACAGCTTAAAGACATCAGAATAAAATGCAAAAAAGAAAAACCAGTGCCCCTCTGACTCGTTTTGAAACAGCACCGCATTTCGTGTTACCGCATTACGAAATGCTGACCTCTAGAAGCCCCTGTGCCTGGTGGTGTTAGTCAGTAGAGTTACAAGTTTCACTCTAGAATTAGAGCAAACCTGTTGATGCTTCTTCAACTAAGCTGGAGCCCGTAATGTTTATTATTTATCTTTTCACTGACATCCACTACATACAGATAGAACAGTCGCTTTTTATTGGACAAAATGCTTGGTGGACAGGAAAAATTTGCTTAAGAAATGTTTCTAGCTCTCACATGAGCCAGTTTAAAAAACGTGAGCTGAACTCTTAAGTATAAAAAATAACATCTTCCCTTTGTAGAGAAAGTTAAGTACCTGTCTCTCTGTAGGTTTGCTATTTACTAGCAGCATCTCCAGTCTGCAAATGGAATTTTGGAAAAACCATCAAATTAGTTGAGTGGCTTTGCTGAAGAACACACAGTTTGAGCAATGGAGGCCCTAAACCTTCAAACAGCTCCAGATCTATTCTAAAAGAACTTCCATTCAGCTGCCTCAATAACATTTTAAGGACCAGAATGAAGCACAGCCAATTGACAAGTTCAAGAAGGCAACAGCCCTGGCTGGCTGCCCTGCTGGACAAGAGTTGATTTCCTTCCTACCACTTGGTATGGTTCTGTGTTTCGGATGACAATAACACTGATAAGACACTGATGGTTTATTTGCTGCTGAGCAGTGCTTACACTAAGTTTAGAACTTTTCAGGTTCTCACACCAACTTACCAGCAAGGAGGTGGGGTGCTCCCAACCCTTCCCCACCGCACTGAGGAAGGTATGCAAACAGCTCTGAGGCACTGAGCTGCCCACTGGGTTGAACCACAGTAGCATCTCCATGCCTGAATTGGCTCTCAGTGTCTGCCTTGCTGCACTTAATACCATTTTATGGCAATCTAATTAACGTTCTGTGTGAGTGGAGAGGACATACAATGCAACACTAATTTATTTAGGACGTATACATTATTAAGTTCAGAAACTCACTTCATCTAATATCTTTCACTGGAACGGGCTGCCCATGAAGATGGTGGAGCTGCGATCCTTGAAGCTGTTTAAGAGCTGTGCAGATGTGGCACTTAAGGATACAGTTTAGTGGTGGACTTGGTAGCATTAACTCAAGTCCAACTAATAGCTGGACTTGATCTTTTCCAACCACAGTGATTTTGTTCCTGCATCTACCTCTCAATGGTTCACAAAAGGAGTTGTGTTCAATACAAGCAAGCTTTTTCTTAATAAGACGGACTTAATTAAAGATATGCAGCTATCCCTGCAAAAATACCCCTTGAAGTTTAGGTGAAACACCTTTTTGAGTGCTGCAATGAAAACAAACATCTCAAATTAATAGAACTGTGTATGTTACCTCATAAAAGAACTCCTCCTCTGCATTTGCAAACATTAATTCCTCCTTTTGCCGATTTCTCCCTTCCTTCTTCTTAGAATTCTTTGTGGCTTCTGTAAAGGTCTTGCTGATAAGAAGGTAATAGTGACACTTTCCACAAGGTTTGTTTGTTCTCTGTGCCTCCTTTAATTCTTTCCTGAAGAGAAATAGATGTTCATATGTTCCATTTAATCACATGTCCACATACACAATTAAAAGCCTCAGCAAGTGTAAATCTCATATAGGTTTAGTAGGCACATTTGTGCTACACCCTATTTGTTTTCTGGTGATTTAAAATACAAATTTTGCATTCCCAGTACTTAAACACACTACTTGCACTCTTGAACAGTAAAAATAAGGATGTCTTTTCCTCTGCCAACTCTCTTCTCCAGAATCTTGCTCATGGCAAACAAAAAAAGCCTGTCAAAGTGCAGCTGTCCTGGAAACAAATCAGATGATCACTTTCACACGGAGCTATTACTGAACAGACAGAAGATACACTTGCCCACTCTTGTGTTAAATGAGTTGCCACTGCAATGCTCCAAAAACATTAAGAGGCTGAGACCCGAATTTGGGTTGTGATAGCTGCATTCTAGCACTAAATGTCAAAGTCAGGCCTTGAAGTACTTGATTTGAAAGAAGTCTCTTGAATCATCTCCATCCAATCACTGCAGCTCTGTAACCAACACAATCTCCTGGTTTCCAGTGTGGCATTAAACTAGCATAACATCATGAACATCATATAATCAATTCCTTTACTTACTGCCATCCCATCTATGATGTAAATCCATGAATCCAGAAGAGATCAGCTAGCCCCTGATCTACTTCACTTCTTTATCTGGAACTTAACAAAACACTGCATATGGTTTTCATGGGCCTGAACTCATCAACCTTAAAAGCCCATCCCTCAAGCCAAATTTTCCATTCCTGAGCCAGACATTAACATATAAGCAGAAATATCCCAGTTGCTTAACACAAGCTTGCTATTAAAAAAAATTACTTTTCCTAGGTGAAAATGAAAATAGACTGTAATACAAAGTTAAACTATAATATAGCTACTTCTTTAGAAAAAAATCAGCTAACAGTATTATAGCACATATTTCTAAGAGTATAGTTTGAAAGCCCAAGGGTACTTAAAAAAATTACAGAAACCACAGACTTTATAGATGAAAATCATCACTTTGTTTTTATGTCTTTCTTGGAGTATCAGCTCTCTTAACGCAGTGCTATATAAGAATTCTGAAAAGATATGAAGCAAAAAGTACTGTTCAACTTCACGTTAAACATGAAATAAAACATCAAATAAAACACAATGAGAACTCCACTTACTGGAGCTGCTGGTGCATGGGCAAAGCAATTTGTGGTGGCACATTAATGAATCTTTCACTCAGAAGCAGACCCACAGGCTTAGTATCATCTTTCAGGAGCTTATCCAGCTGCTCAACTACATGCTGTTCACAGCTCTTCTCACACCGACTCAGAATCAGCTCTTTGATTTGTTCAGCACACTGTGTACCCTAGAATCAAAAGGTATGCTTCCTTTGCATTACACAACAATTATTTACACAGGAAAATCGTCAAAGTGAACTTCAAGGGAGCATCCAAGAGTCTTACAGACAATTTCCTTAAGAGGTCCCTAAAGCACTGTATGATTCCTCTGCTATTTATCAGCCCCGAATCTGAGAGCAAACAAAAGTCCTTAACTGACAGGAATGCAGTTATGACACCAGGACATTTAACAGCAAAATTCAAAAGCTGCTCAAGATGGAAGTGCAGAAATGCAGGAGGCTGACAGCTCAGCTGCCCTGGAAATACTTGTCAGACCAGCCCCAATTCTCTGTTTCAATCCTCTGACCTTCAGCAAGTTATGCAGGACTGGATGCAAAAGCAAATTAAGTGATGCAGAACTTCTGAGACCATAATCCTCCATGGCAGAATTCAGAATCCTGATCCAACTATCTCAGCATGCTGTTCCAGGCAGAAAAGCAGAACATAGGCACACTTACATCTGCCTACAAGTTAATCAGGAATACCAACCTTCCTTTCAGTTAAGTTTAAGAAGCTTATAAAACCAAAGACTTCATCATCATCATCATCATCATCATCATCACTGCTGTCTTCTTGGATTTCTGCTTGCTGTTTGATGAAAGAAAGAGAAATGATTCATACTGACATTCCATTTTCACTCCTTGCACCAAAATATGTTGTGTTTTGTTTTGTTCTTTTTTTCAGAAGATGCTCTTCAGATGACGACTATGTAGGCAACCTGTGTCAACACACAACCTACAAATTCTGGTTATGGTTATGAGAGTGCTACAGCACTGAATGGCTTGATGCACTTAGAGCCAGGTGTATACAGAACCAGGCCACGTACCTTCTACAGCACTATCTTTTCAATGGCATTAACATTTGAGTGTTGCATTTAATAAGCAGTATCTTTGTACAAAGGATGGCACTATCTTATGCATAACCAATTTTCTTCAGTTTTTAATACAGGGAGATATACCTGCAAAGTCTGAAAATGTAGAGCTTTAACAGAGTGTAGAAACAAGCACAGCAACCCCCACAGAAAACACTTGGCCACAGAATAGAGGCTATCATGCACTTGTTACCTAAGAATCACATTAACATTGGGCAGAAAAATTCAGGTCTCATTTCAGGGTCCATTCCTAAGCCCACAGAGCTCTGCAGAGTACTGAGGAAACCACAAGAGGAAATTGGAGGCTGTGGATGCCCCATCCCTGCAGGCATTCAAGGCCAGGCTGGATGTGGCTCTGGGCAGCCTGGGCTGCTGGTTGGTGACCCTGCACACAGAAGGGGGTTGGAACTGGGTAAGTATTGTGGGCCTTTGCAACCCAGGGTATTCTGTGATTCTATGACTCTATAAATTGCTCATGGGGGTGTTTTTCATCTACATCTATTCCCTGAGATTGCAGGGAAATTATATGGCACTGCTTCTTACTGAGAGTAACAAACTCCTCCATGGTCCTTTAATCATAATTGCTCTACCGGTCCAAAGTTCAAGAAGAAGACTGAAGAGAATTCATATGTGAAAAGAAAGCAACCAAAATAATCAACCAACTTCACCGTTTGGTTTAAATCCAGCATGGAAAATATCAGGTCCAACAAGAGAATTATTCCCAAAACAAACAAGCAAGTTACAAACAATGTTCAGGACAAGATTCGTTTCCAGAAGCACATAACTGCATTTCAAATACTTAATTCACAAGAGCCATTTCTGTCTTACCTTGATAACACTTCCAACGTGATTCTGTTGTATTAAGATATCAGTTAACTCAGCAGTGTTAACAGGAGCTTTTAGAAACAACTGGAAAATAAAAAGCAGGGATTACAGACGTTTGAGACCCGGCGTTGCGTGCGGCGGTGTGAGCTGACGGCTGCATACAGCTCCATTAATGAACCGAGGCGTCAGCCCTGCTAACGGCAAAGCACAGCACCTGCTGCAGCAGCTTCTTTATCCCGTTGTAGTCGTTGTCTGATATCGAATGCGCTTCGAATTCAACGTTCACTTCCTACAAAAAAAGCAGAATGCAGAAAGTTAAGCGTAACTGTCTAGAAGCTGGAGTAAAACCGAGCCAGGCTGTAAGGAACGCGAAGGTTTGCTCCCCCGCCCCGTCTTTTGCAGGGGAATTTCTCCTAACAGCCAAACGGAACCCGCCGCTCACCTCGTCGACCTGCTCGTCCTCCTCGGACTCTGAGTCGCCCGATTCCGGCTCCGAATCCGATTCCGAATCTCGTTCCGGAGCTGCAGGCCGCGCTCTGCGTTTAGCCGGCGTGGCCATGTTGCCGCTGTGCGCATGCGCGGCGGAGCCGGAAGGACGCGCGGAGGGAGGGGCGGAGCCGGGCCGGGAGCGGCGCGGGGCGGGTGAGTGGGGGCGGAGGGGGCACCGCATTGGGGAGCCGTGCGGGGCAGCGGGGGCTCCTGTCCGCTCCCATAGGCTGCACCGAACTGCGGGTTACATTGATGTTTGAACGTGCGCACTCTGTTCTGTTTAAGGCCCTGCGTGTCGTTAAGTGAATGCTAATGAAGTCGCTAGGGAAGGACTGAGCCAAGCTGCAGTGCGCGCATGGGGGGGGGGGGATGTCAGCTGTGTGTACCGTGTGGATGGGGGCTGCCTTCCATTGGGGGGGTCGGGTGTGGGGTTGGGATGGTTGGGTTGGGTCAGTTGAGGTTGGTTTGGGTTGAGTTGGGTTGGTTAGATTGGGTCATGTTGGGTTAGGATGGTTAGGGTGGGTCGAGCTGGGTTGGTTAGGTTGGGTTGGTTGGGTTGGATTGTGTCAGGCTGGGTTGGGCTGGTTAGATTGGGTTGAGTTGGGTCAGGTTGTGTTGGTTGGGTTGTGTTTGTCAGGTTGGGCTGGGCTGGTTAGGTTGGTTGGGTTGGGTCAGGTTGTGTTGGTTGGGTTGAGTCAAGTTGGGCTTGTTGGGTTGCATTGGGTCAGGTTGAGTTGATTGAGTGGGTTGGGTCAGGTCAGGTTGGATTGGTTGGGTTTGTCAGGTTGGGCTGGGCTGGCTAGGTTGGGTCAAATTGGGTTGGTTGGGTTGGGTCATGTTGGGTTAGTTGGGTTTGTTGGGCTGGGTTAAGTTCGGTTGGTTCAGTTGGGTCAGGTGGGGTTGGGTCGTATTTGGTTGGTTTGGTTGGATTGGGTCAGGTTGGGTTTAGCTGGTCAGGTTGGGTCAGGTTGTGTTGGTCAGGTTGGATTGGGTCTGGTTGGGTTGGGTCAGGTGGGGTTGGTTGGGTTGGTTGGGTTGGGTTAGGGCTGCTGGAAGTCGAGAGCTGTATTTGCTCTGGGAGCACTGCTGAAATATAAACATTGATGGTTAGGGAGAGATTGGAGCAAGATGGATTGACGGAATTCTTCGATGAAGCAGTAAAACCCCCTCTGTGGTGATTTGTGCCGCATATAGCTGCAGTATGTTGTAGAGATTGGTCTCTGCTCCCAGGTGGCAATAGGATAAGAGGTGATGGCCTTAAGTTATGCGAGGAGACATTCGGATTGGGGATTGGGAACAATTTCTGCTCTAAAGAGTGGTTGGCACTGGCACAGGCTGCCCAGAGAGTGGGGATCACCATCTCTGGGGGTGTTTGGGAAACATGAGAATGTGGCACTGAGGGATGTAGGCAGTGGGCTCAGTGGGATGGATGGGTGGCTGGAGATGGTCTGGGGGATCTGAGAGGTCATTTCCAGCCTGAATGATTCTATGAAGGTCCAAGCCCTGCAGCTCCATAGGATTGCCAGGTCAGAGAACTAGTTTTGCAGTTGGATTTTGGGATTCCTGTGTAACAGGAATTATTATTTAGAAAAATTGCTTGTGTTGAATGGTGTATTTATAATGTTATCTGTGAGTTTGGTAGGCTTTTGAAACAAGTCATGGCAGCCTCACAGGTAATCTTTCTTCTCTGGTTATTAAACCCAGCTATTTGCTAGGAAAGAATATTGGTAAGAAATACATAGCATCAAAAATCCCAGCCCGGGGTTTTTCAGAGTCGTTGTTTTTCTTTAATATTTTTTAGCATATGTCAGTAGTGTCTTGTAATTCATCTCCATTTCAGTTTATGACATTCCTGTTACATTTTGCAATCAATCCTTGCAGTGTGACCCATGTACTTTCTTGCAATAAAAGAGGAGCTGGAGTTTTATTAAAGTTCGATGTGTTTTGCAGCTTTTGGTGTCACTTAGGAGCAGAAACAGAAGGACCCATTTCTTTCTTTCTCGAAGCCATCCTCCATCATAGAAGTGGTTTGCAATTAGTTTGAGGACAACTTTTCCAATGCAGGGGAGTGGGGGACTGGAGATACACACTGTAATCAGCTTTCTGTTTTAATTGAAGGCATAGCGATGGTGAATTTCACTGTTTAATGCTGTGAGTGGGAAGCATTTCAGTTACATCTGTAAGCATTAATATTTCCCTGAATGCACAACACGACCCAAAATTACCCCTCTCCTGACTTAGGTAATGCAGGCTAAGAGAAATAGCACCAAACTGCTTGTACCTTCAGCCACAAAGGAATACCTTGGGAGCTCTGCTTGCTCCCATGGTTTGTTATCAGAGCTAACTGGTTGCTTCCCAAACCCCAGAATGACTCATACAAGTTTTTCTTCATCTGTGTGTGCGTTTGTGGTCAAGTCAGAAAATCTGTGGTCCTCTTATTAGCTGTTTGCAAGCCTAATGGGTTCTAAATGGTATTCTCTTAACAGCTGAAGAGCAATCATCACAGAGCAGTTATTGGCACGCATGCAAACAGTGTGCTTGTTTTGTGAGCCAAAAGTGGGAGGCCAACATCATCCTATAAACTTGGCAGTGCAAAACTGAATTCAGGTTATTCGCACCACAGTCTCGTTTGCAGATGTAAACTGAGCACCGCTGGACTCTGTCAGTCCATTCATTGCTCTATATGGAAACATCTTCTGGCTCTTCAGAAGTTTTTGCATTCCTCTCTTGGTTAAATTTAATGACATCTGAGATATGTTCCCGTAGTGCTAGTACTTCAAAATACACCATCAGTTACTGAAGCTGCCACATGTCTTGTGTGCTTGGTATTAATGATTCAGTAGAATTGCTCGTTGGGGGAGCTGATGTTGGTAAGGTGGTGTGTTGGACAGCCATAGGTGTTCCTCAGTAACACTTGGTGCCGGTGCCTGCTTTGGTCCAAAGCTGCCTTTTCTCTTTAGAGAAAAATGTTTAAAAATGTTGTGATGACAAACATTTGCCCAAACAGTCTTTTGGTCTTCAATGAAACTTGGAGGGTTTCAATGCATTTGGTGCAAGCAAACCAGTGATATTCCATACATTTGAGTACTCGTTTTTGTTCTTTTTAAAGCTCATTGGCTGCTGTGTTAATATCAGAAAGGAACACGTGAGTAACGAGCGTTAGTGTGCAGTTAGCAAATTCTGTTTGTGTTCAGCTATTTGTTTGCTTTGCTGCTTGTTGTATTTGCCCAAGTGTTGGAATCAGTCATTGAATTCAGCACGTCAGCATTTAAGGAATGGAGAACCTTCCCTTCTGTGTATGGGCAACAGGTGTGAGCCTGGCCCAGAACAGGGTGGAACAGAGTGGGACAAAGCTGTTTCAGCCAGAAGCACATTACGTGTTACATTACTGAACATGACTGCCTTGTAGGGGTTGTTCCTCCTTCTGCAGCGTTCTCCTTGATGACTTTCCTTGCAGCTTCTCCCTTAAGCAGCATTATCTGAAGCCAGCATGTTATTTGCTGCTCTTATCAGGGTGGGTATTCATTCCCAGAGAACGTGCGTTAGCTGCTGGCTCATTGCACAGGGAGCCCTGCTCCAGCTCGGGCTGAGCCATTAAAGGCACTGCTCAGCAAAAAAGGCTTCTAGATCTAATTTAGATAAATTCTTTTATTGTATTTCAGAGTTCTTCTGCAATTATTTGATAAACGATGAAGGTTCTGTTACTGAAGGACCCCAAAGACAAAGAGTCGGGACCAGATCCATATGTGAAAGTGAGTGAACTCGAAAAAGTAAATGGTTGTGTTATTTTGCTATTAAGTAACAGTATTGTTCTGTTCAGCAAGATAGGTGAACCTAACCAGATTCACTAATGACTAAGATGCCTGTGTATTTTAGCTGAGGAAAAATATACTTGCACTGACCTGGTTGTTTCTTTGAAGCAAAAACTGCTGGAAGTGTATTTCAAGAATTGTGTTGTGTTTTTCTTTCCACAGGAATTAGGATTGTATGGATTTGAAGCAACTTTGATTCCAGTTTTGTCATTTGAATTTGTATCTCTTGAAGACTTGTTTGAAAAGGTAAGTTTGGAGGGATTCCAGTTGCCTTATTTCCAGCAGAGTTTAGGCCATCATTGCCAAGGTGCAGCATCTTACACTGAGTTGATAATATTGCTGCCCTTTTTAGTACCTTGTGTTGTTTTCCCACTAACAGAAGTCTGTCCTGTGATGTTACACACAATGAGAAGGATGCTGTCTGTACTCCCTAAAGACATAGGGTGGTTAGATAGGACAGTAAAGCTTACAAGCAGTAGTCACAGGCATTGTAGTAAAAGAAAAGAGGACTGTTGTACCAACTAAAGCGTACCTGAAGTTCACCCTTCCATTGCACCAAAGTTGTGTACCTCATCTCGTAGGGTCAAACTGTGTAATGGCTGTTCCCATTCTTTCTTCAGCTGTTTATTCAGTTCTCCTGTGCTGGAAAGCTTTTGTGAGGGAGCCTCGAGTGCCCATCTCCAGCAGCATTTCTCTTTAGTAGGTCTTGCCGTGTATCACAGCATTTACAATTGACCTGGGAACACTCTGGTTTTTTTTTTAACCAGTCTTTTAGAGCATGTTTGTGGTCTTACTGTTTTCTCATCAGGTAGGGGACAAGCAGCAAGCAACCCTCTGTGTTACTGCTTGAAATGGCAGTTGTTTTTTCCTACATGAATGTGGAGTATCTCATATGTCATTCATCCATCCCTCAGCTCGTGGCAGTGACAGGAAGCCTTACCTATTGCTGCAGAGTTTCAGCATTAATATCACACAGGAAAATATCCAGTAGTTGTTATACATTCCTCTTATAAATAATCTGGCTGCTGATAGGTGTAAGTAATTGCCTGTTTCTGTTATCTGTTGGTGCTGTTTTGTTGTTCACAAGGTTACAAGGAATTGATTGACTTATTTCTTTCATGTATTTGCTCGATTCTTAATGTGCTTCCTACATTTCCTATTTCCAAGCAGCTTTCTCATCCAGAGCGTTACAGGGGCCTCGTTTTTACCAGTCCAAGAGCATTAGAAGCCATCAAGATATGTTTAAGAGAGAACAGTAAAAATGAAGGTAAGTGCCCATCCATATTCCTTGGTTTTTCTCTTTTGGTATTTTCTGAAGTTTGTTTTTTTTATTTCACCCGTCAGCAGTGTTTGGAGAATGCCTTAAAAAAAAAAAATCATTCTGTTTTGATGTCATAAAGGTCTTGTGCTGAATGGAGCTTCCAGGGGTCTGGCTTTTCTGTGCTTTATGCTGCTCTGAGAAATGAAAGGAAAAAGGTCTTGGCGTCAGTTACTAATCAGCATGGGTTTCTTTCTGCAGTCAGTTGTGGTTACATTTGCTGATGCTAAGAATCATAGAATAGAATCATAGAATCACAGAATGGCTTGGGTTTGAAGGGACCTCAAGCATCACCAAGCTCCAACCCCATGCCACATGCAGGGCCACCAACCTCCACATTTCATAGCAGCCCAGGCTGCCCAGGGCCCCATCCAGCCTGGCCTTGAACACCTCCAGGGATGGACGGGGCATCCAGCACCTCACTACTCTTGAGTTCTTCAGAGCTGAGAACTTATTTCTATTTTGAATTCCCCACTTTGTGTGTTGAGATCTTTGCAGTGTACTCTTCTTCCCTAGAAGCTTTGCTGCCATTTAAACTTCTACATTAATGCCAAAGTAGAAAAGAACGTAAGCTGCATACGATGTGACATAAGGTGAAGCATGCATTAAGAACACTATTTAACAAAAGCAGCTGAGAACTATTTACTCAAATCGAGCTTTTGAACACATGTTTTTGGCTGCTATTTACGCAATGAAAAATACATTAAAAATTCATTCTGTGAACCCGGATTTGCTGAAATGTGTCCTACTGTATTAGTTGTTGGCATTTGCTGTATCCATAGATTTGCACAGAAGTCCAAATACTCATTTAGCATTCATATTTTGTTGCCACGTGCTTAAACTTAATTTAATGTTTTACAGCATGGTCAAAATCTCTTAAACAACAGTGGAATACCAAACCAACATACGTGGTAGGAAAAGCTACAGCTTCTCTTGGTAAGCTGCAGTTTAAGGTGGATCAAGTTGGGACTCCAATTTCAGCTCATGTTTCTGTGACTTTGAGTTGTTCTTCTTGAATTCAGTGGAGTTTTCTTCTGTCTTTGCTTATAGTGGAAGAAATTGGCCTTTCTCCACAAGGAGAAAAGAGTGGAAATGCTGAAAAATTAGCTGAATATATTTGCTCAAGTGAGTATCTGAAATCTTCTATTTACATTAAGCTCATGTACCTTGTTTCTTGTATATACAGTCGTCTGTATGCTGAAACAGGAGGATATGTGGTCTGTGTCATCTTACATCTCTGGATTCAGATTCTGGGAATACCTAAATAGCTCTAAAAGACCATAAACAATGTTTTGAAGTTCCTATCCAGGATCTTAATTCACCTGACATCTTAGACTCTGCAGTTGGATACTAATCGACCCAGCAGACAAATGGTGTTGGGTTTTTTCTTAATTAAAGGTCAGAGCTGTAATGATTTGAAATTGCTGCTCGGTCGTAACGTGGAGATGGTTCTGTTAGTGAGCGTGCAGATTGTCAGTGAGCATGGGATGTCACTGCTGGGGCTGGGGGTGTCTCACCACCACGTAATTCAGAGTGGGTAAGGGCAACTCCTTTCCTCAGCACCAACACGTGGTTTCAGAGGATTGTGTTTTTCTGTACCCAAAGAGAGTGGTTTGGAAGCAGCAGCAGCTTCTGACAGCCACCAGTGGGGAAGAAAATTGTATGTTTTACAGCCTCCTCCATAGAATACGTTACACCGAGGGCAGTTTCATACCAGAACACCAGCAGGCTATTTAAATTAACACAGAGCTGTAGCACTGCCATTATCCTTGTGAGAATGACTGCCTTTGAATACCCTTCAGTTTTAATAACCATCCAGCACATTTCAATCATTGGAGACTGCTTGTTGATAGATGTAATCGTACCGGGTGGCTTATTGGAGGCTGCCTGTTGATGCTCTCGCCCTTTATCAAGTGGTTTGTAAGAACCTCTGTCTTTTTTTTTCTTATTTATTTTGACATGATAGGCAAATGAAAAGAACAGCTTGAAATTTTTCTATCATTAGAATTGGTTGTCAGAATAAAAATAAAATCTGCAGCAGGGTAATCCTTTTGTTACTCAGGTGCTTCAATACCACCTTAAGTGGAATTAAAAACAAAGGAATTTACTCCTAATTAAGCCACATTGAGTCTTTTTACAAGGCAAGTAATTTTAGATTTATTGCAACGTAATATTTGTGCCAATTGCCAGTATGTGTTGACTCCAGGTAAGGTCTTCCCATTTTGTCTTTGCTGTTCTTCTCTTTGCTTTTCTTCTTTTCTTCTTAATATTTTCTGTGTATTTCCCTTATCTGTAGAAAAGGCAAACTGCACAAGAAGTCTGCTGTTAAGTTTGTGTCCAAAAACATCTGAACTTCTGGCTGTATTTAGTGATGAAGGATTAATGATAATATGGGTTTCAGTTTGCATTGGAGTATATTTTCAATTTCATTCATTTCTCGTCAGATGAGCCTTTACATTAAATATCTTCACATAATGAGCATTAAACACTTTAAGATAATACACCTAAAGCAGTCACTGTATGAGCATCTGACTTTCCTAGTGGCAGTAGCTGCAAAAAGCTGTTGTCTAAGAACAGATAATAGTGCTTGCTGCCTTTAATGCTGCTTAAAAGCTGAGGTCACAACCCAGAAAGGTCCTTCTTCCCAGATGGGCAAGGAGCATTCACATGCAGGCAGTGTAACAGCAATTGAGGTTGGAAGCCAGTTCCTTTCAAAAGGATACGAGGATGTGTGGACACCCACTTCCAGTCTTCCAGCCTTGGAATTGGAACCATTTTTCCTTGGGCAAGCAAGAAAACACACACATAGATAGCCTGAAGCTTCCAGCAGAGTACTTCTGTCCTCTTGTCTGCCTGAAAGTTCTTTCCCTTAGAGAGAGCTGTTGTGTACAGTGGGCTGAAGTTTTAAATATAAAAATGGAGGAAGATTGGGTATCTGAGAAGGAAGAGATAACTTGCACAGTCCTTGTTTTTCTTTGTAGAACGGCATGGGGAATAGAAATGCAGTTTATCTTTCATGAGATCTTTGTAGTCAATGCATTTGTATTGGTTATGGAATATTTTTTAATTTACATGCTAAGTAGCTCTGCCCTCTGAATTGGGATGCAGTTTTTGTGAGTGCTTTCAGTTACTGCAGGGCTGTGTTGGGGGAGAAGCATGCAGCACTTGCAACAGCATTCAGCATTTGGTACCTTTAAAGTGGATTAAATGCATCTTTATTAAAAAAGAAATTAATGACAAGTTTTTGTTTGTGTATTTACAGGAGAGAAACCGCATTCATCATCTCTTCTTTTTCCTTGCGGAGCCCTGAAAAGAGAAGTACTTCCTACAGCACTTAAAGAAAAAGGTTGAACTTCCCTTTGAGCCTCATTGTACTCAGTCTGTTAGGAGACAATTTGTACCTAACCTTTTTGAACCAAACTTGAGTGAGAATGGAATTTTCTGTGATGTCGATCGGAGGATGGGAGTGCAGGCTTTCTTAGAATCACAGAATGCCCTGGGTTGAAAAGGACCACAGTGATCATTGAGTTCCAACCCCCTGCTGTGTGCAGGTCACCAACCAGCAGCCCAGGCTGCCCAGAGCCACATCCAGCCTGGCCTTGAATGCCTGCAGGGATGGGGCATCCACAGCCTCCTTGGTCGATCTTTGAGGTTGGGATGCTGCTCACAGCTCCAGGACTTGGTGTAGTGCAGCTCAAGCAAGGTTACTTGCTTTTGTTCATCACCTTTGTTGGCATCTTGAGAAGGAAGAGAACTTAATCACAGACGTGCTGTGAGACATGACAGTTGTCCTCATGTGCTTCGAGGTCCTCCAGTTACAAAAGTTCTATTGGATCTTGTATAATATGCATAGAAAGACGTATGAATCCCTCATGTCCTTTTCCCTGTGTCTTTTTAACCTGAAATAGTTAAACTATTTTTTAACTTTGGAAGTGCAAGTGATACAGTAAGAACATTTTCCTGACATAATAGAAATCAATGACATCCTGTTTGGTTCTGAATGCCTCTTGTGATCCCAGGCATACCGCTGGAGAGCCTGACTGTGTACCAGACTGCCCAACACGAGCATCTCCAGCAGTCACTGAGCAGCTATTTCTCACAGCAGGTATTGGGTCAAATTGGAATGTCAGAATTTTTGAGGTCTGTGATGTAACCTAACAAAACACACCTTTCCCTTCCCTTCCAGAGGATATTTATTGAACAGCTTTATTTTTTAATTATTGTCGTTATTGTGGTGTCTCTGGACAACTTTGCTGTATCTTATGAATCAGAATCCAGTGGTTTTCTGCCCTCTGTAGTCTCAGAGTTCCTCCTCTGATTATCCAGTTTATGAATATAATTTTAAGTGTTTTGAATTCCAAGTGACATATGTATTGAGGCCATAAAGGCAAAAAAATCTAGCAAACGTATCTGTTAAACTTTATTAAGCCAGGAGCAGTGCATAGAAAAAGATTTGAAGCTAGCAGAAATTGCTTTTGTCCAGGTTGACTTTCTGAATTTTCCACTCTATCTGTGTTTAATGGTGTTCAAAATGTAGCCTTTCTTCTTGGGATAGCTTGGCTTGCCTGAGCACGTTCACGTCTGTTTAATCTATACATCAGTGTCTTGTTAAATTATATCTTGATTTTCAAGTTAATTTTCAGGAGGTCCTAAAAGGCTCTGGCATGGTACGTAGGCATTTTCATAGAACCATAGCATGGCTTGGGCTGCAAAGGACCTTTAAGATCACGTGGTTCCAACCCCTGCTATGGACAGGGACACTTCCCTCTAGCCCAGGTTGCTCACAGCCCATCCAGCCTGGCCTTGAGTGCTTCCAGGGAGGATACATCCACATTCCGAGTTCTTTTTGAGGAACTCCTTACACACATTTTAGACAATGTGATTTGCTGGTTTCAGTGTGAAGCTATTAAATCTGTTTCTCATGGGCTTTTTTAGTTGTTCCTAGCTGATGATATTGGGGTTATCTGTTTTGTGCATGGAGAGCTGATACAAAAAAACAAGTGTTTCAGCACACTGTGAGACAGTGAGCAGCGCTGTGCTAAAGCATCGCTCTGCTTTCCAGGGGCTCAGGCCAGCTTCCAAGTCACGCACGGTAACAACAGCAGATGTGCTTTGGGTACATCTCATGCAGGGTATTTTTCTGCTCAAACAGAAAATCACGATAAAGAAGGCACGTGCTTTGGGTCCAGATCTTGCAGAATTTTCTTTTGGCTCTCTTAAGGCCTTCGTGTGGGACAGAAAGCCCTCTGTGTGATCTGCAGCTGGAAGGCATCGCCTCATCTTTGTCACAGCGCCTCTGGGTGGGCAGAACTTAGGGTAAAACCACACAAGCTGGGAAACTGAACGTGGCCAGAACTGACATAGGCAGGAATGGATTTAGGGAAATAACTTGCTGAGTTTCCTTGCTAAACAGGGAAATGAGAAAAACTGCAGTACATTTATCACCCAGTGGGTATGTGACAAAGTATTTGGTTAAAGCCACACCTGAACTTCAGCATTGTGTGGAGGTTTGGCAGACTGCACCACAGAGAGCCCTCTGTTGGCTTAGCATCTGTTTCTCATTTAAAAAAACCACTTTGTGTCCATATAGAGACATTTAAAGGGGTTGCTGTGAAAGAACTGATGTGCTGCTGGAACTGAGAAACCTCTACCAACCTCTGCTTACTTTCACACAGGGAATTCCAGCCAGCATCGTGTTCTTCAGTCCATCTGGTGTCAAGTTTTGCCTCCAGCACATTCAGAAGCTTTCTGGTGATTCTGCCAACCACATAAAGGTACCTGCTCTTTTAAAATGGTGAAATGCAATGGGGAGTAAGCCTAGGTTGGGAGACCAAGGGAGAGGAAAGCTGTTATACCCTTTCCAAACCTTCATTTTCTTGTGGGGAATGCCAGGCTCTTTGTGCTTCTTCCTCTGAACAAAACACGTTAGGCAGCATCCACTGCAAAGTTCTGCAGTCTTGATTTGAGAAACAAATAATGAAGGTTCTAACATCATTCATAATTATGAGTATATAACCATGCTTTTTGTTGCAACATAAAGAGGAATAAAAATGTCTTGTAGAGGATTTCTGAATCTTCTGTTTGCATAAGAAATCATAATTCCCCTGTGATGGCAAAGAAAGGTTTGCAATTCATTCTTTGAATTCAAATTCACTGAGCTGGTGCAGCTACTGGTCTTCCAATTGAGGTCTAGTGGGGAAAAAGGCTGATTTTGGTACAGGGAAGGTAAAGCTTTGAAGGTTTGTAATGGTGGGAGAAATCTTTCCTAAGTACTTTCTAAACAGCCCAGCTGGTAGCTGACATGTAGTACTGAAGGTCTTCAGTGCAAAATGGTACAATGCAGTGAGCTCAGACACGCAAACTGATTTCTGGCAGTGTTAGCTAAGAAAGTAACTAATAAGAGCTGATCCCACGCTTGCTCACACTAATTCCAGCTGTAAACAATGTCATTGCAGTTTGCTGCTATTGGTCCAACAACTGCAGAAGCCATGGAGGCAGCAGGAATCCCAGTAAGCTGCACTGCAGAGAGTCCCACTCCTCAAGACCTCACTGCTGGGCTCCAAAAAGCACTTCACCCACAGAACTGCATTTTATCTGACTGAGAGCACAGCATGTGTTCGTGGTTCTCTACAGAAGGCTTTTTCATTATGCAGACCTGTTGTCCTGCAATGAAGTATTGTTTGGGAATACACAACACTGTCGTGGCAGCACCTTGTGTGAGCTGCTAGCACGTATCTAAGAAATCTAGAATTTGTCTAGCATGTCCTGAAGCCCCTTTTTCTTATGTGTGCAGTCCCAGGAAACAAACTGTGAGAGGCCACCAGTGCATCAGAGTAATATATTGACATTTTGTGTTCTATGTTCACCTCAGGTATCTCCTAGTGCACAAGGTGAGGTTTCCACTTCTCTGTGTATAGTCAGTTTCTCCATGCACATCTTCTGTTGTAAAAGAAGATCGTACTTATGAAGTATTTTCTGTTGCAAAGCTTATTCGTTGTTCTCCTTCTGAAATATTTATATTAAGAGGATGATTGCAGATTCTCAGTGGAGTAGGATAATTCTTGTACTGTTGCACTGAGTGAAGCTAACAGGAGGTCAGTTATTGACACATCCTTGCAGTATGGAGTCTTAAAAAAATAAGGTTTCATTTCTATTTCTGTAGAGAAGGATTTGTAAACAGAGAAATAAACTGGCTTACTATTAATAATGGTGTTAGAGTTGTCTGTTTGAATGTGACTTATACTTTAATTGTCTATCTGTGAAAGGAGAAGTAATCCTATTTAGCACTCATGCTACCTTCAGCCAATGCTGTGAAATTCATGGAAGATGTAAAATCATAATACACTCAGTTATAATCCTTATGAAAGTCACTCATGTTGTTAGTATAGCACTAAGGTTCGTGGAAGAACAGAGAAACCCTCCTTTGCTATAAGTTTCTATTAGCTTAATTCTGAGCGCATGACCTGAATTCCCAATTAGGTAAGCAGCTTTGTACCTAGGATAAGAGTTAAACTGAACCCAATTATGTTAATATAAACAGAAATAACTTCAAGTTGCATATGAGGATTCATCAGTCAGATCAGGCACAGTAACACAACCGTTGTGCTTTATGGAGCAGTTCTGTTTCTTGAGATGAAATAGGATCTCTGAAGCCTACTAATTGCTGGAAGATGCTGTTAAGCAGTGGGAGGAATATTTCATCATTAAAGAAGAACCTCCTGAAGGATACTAGGATCACTATGGTAACTGGATGTAGCTGCAGGACTCTGCATGGACATGCCCTCAAGAGGAGGAGAATGAATAAGAAGCCAGCGCTGACTTTCTTTACCACTGTTTCCCCCCCCTCCCCCTTTTAAGGACAATTTTAGTTAAGCTGTTGAACATTCAGATACAGCTGAGCAGTGTCATTACAATAGTGTGCAGTGCTGCTCATCTTTGCATTCAGAAATAAATCCACAGCAGATTGAGGACTTGGAAGTCAGTTCAAGTCCCCTACAGGACTGCCCACACCTCTCACAGCTGAAAGAGAAGGCAGCTGGAGAAGATGAGCCAGTGCCTAGGGGCAGGGGAAGAAGGGGAAATGGGGTCTGTCAGAGGAGAGAGCAAGGACTGGAAGCTGAAGGCATCCACATGAGCTTGTATTCCCACATGTTGTATGGCAAATTCTTTAGTTATCCTAAGTCACATCTAATTATTTGTCTAATTCCTCAGTTCAGACCTAGTTCCTTGTGGAGACACCTACAGAAATATCAGCTTCCATCACCTCCATACAATATGTACTTAGCACGCTTAATGGGACACGGAGGCCGTGCAAACTGCTGTGTGACTCAGGTAACATTATGGCTGGGATTTGGATTCAGACATATTCATCCTGTGTTAACAAACAGAAATATATTATATATAGCTTGGTTCACTGTGCAGCACTCAGTAATATATTTCATTTAAAAAAGGGAATAGAGCTGCAGCAATGGAGTGGCTTTTTATTCCTTTCCAGTCAGATCAGCTGATGCATAGGCCTGGCTTAGTTTTATCCAAGGAACACTTTCACAGCTGAAACAATCCTTCCCTCAGAGCTCACACGTCCCTGAGCTCTCCCCTGTTTGGAGCTTAGGAATTCATCTTTTTGGAAGGCCTAGATAACATTCTTTGCAATGGGCCCTTGGTTACCAGCCTGCCCCTAGAGCACCGCACAAAACCGTTCCCTGGAGACAAGGGTTCATCTAAGGAACAAACTGCTCTCCCAGCTGCTAGCTTTGCATTGCAAGCCTGCCTGTAGTATCAAGAAGCAGGAAATGTTCTGCTGTCTTATCCAACCACTGTAGCATTCTTAAACCAGAGAGGGCTTAACGCTTTTATTAGTCATTTGGCAGATTGGAGACCTCATCCATGTGCCTTGCTGAAATTCTTTAGTTCTGTTTTGTTACAGGAAAGCTAGAAAAGCTCACAAAGCTTCTCCCCACATCACAGTAACAGACTTCACACAGTAAGTTACAGGGCTTACTCTGCAGCCGTGGTTCTTAGACTGGCTGACAGTCACAGTGCCAAATACTTAAAGCCTACAGAAGAGAAGCACACATTTAGGTGAGCTGCTGCTTCTGAAATCAGCAGGATGCAGGAATGGGTAAATGGTGCTCTGGAGAAAGCACCACATTTGAGCATGGATCTGTGTGGTGCAATGCCAATTAAACATGGCCCATGTCATCACCTGTCTCAGCTGCAGGGGAACCAGAGATTACATTCTAGTCTTACACTGTTCTCTCAGACAGACCTTTTGAACTTGTCCTCTGGAAGTGCAAACTGCACCAAGACAGCCTGCTTTATCAGCTCCAGAGGATTTCAGCAGGACGTCCCCTTAGCAGCAGGAACCTGCCACGGCCAGCTCCATAGGAAATCCTCTGGCCAAAACCATATCCTCCTGCTCTCTGTACCAAAGAGTCACTGATCTCAGCAGTCTTGCTTAGTTACCCCTCAGCTCTGAAGAAAAGATTGTCATGAACACACTTCTCACACCCCTCCACCACCGCCAAATTTCCTGACAATATCAATTTCAAGCACAGTGCTTTTTTACCTTGCTTCAGAAACCCGCTGTTCAATTCCCTGCAGCTTTCAGCTCAGGAGAAGCGAGGACAGCACAAGGGGTGGTAGATACAGTCAGGCCCCAGGTGAAAAGCAGGGAAAGACACCAAAACTCAATCACCTACTGTGCCATTTCATACAACTCACTCATTCAAAAGCAGAAGCAGCAGAAATGAGACACACACTAAGCCTCTCATTTTTCACCCCTTCACAAGGCATATTTCTTCTTTCAGGCTTTGTGCTTCATCTGAAAGCTCAGCTTTCTCCTGAAAACAGACTCAAAGATACAAATGTAAAACCACACCAATATTGTTAGGCTAAAGGTTGCTGTAAACTTTTTTCCCCCTGGGTAAAAACAACACGCCCCATACAAAAGCCACCAAAAACCCTTATCTTGCATATGACACTGGCATTAAGAATCACTGCCTCCAAACAGCTTAAGTGTTTAATTCAGTATGTGTCTGAGTGTGGGGGAGCTTACACACACATAACACACACAAAAACTGGTAATATGTTTAATTGACAATTATAGTTTCTACCACCTCCTATGTGCTATGCTTCTCATTTACAAGAGGAAAAAAATGCAGCATTTATAGTTTTTTTTTTCCCTAACTCCTAGTGCTTCTCAAATGGTTCCAGTTCTGCTGAAGTTTACCTCACTGATATAGAAGCACAACAAACAATGCAGTACAATTCATAGGTTTATTTAATAAATATTTATTTAAAAATATGCTTTTATTCACAGTTTCAAGTCTGAAAAAGATAACACTATTCCAGATCAATTCCAACACACCTAAGATCATCCACCTCCTGTTGCAAACAAAATACCAGCAATGGCAAATGCAAGAACCTTGCATCAAAGCAAGGAAGGCACACATTTTGTGCAGAAAAGTGACTGTAATGAGAGAAATGTATCCACACACTCAACAGAAATCTCCTTGCACTGCTTTTTTTCACGTTACTGGTTGAAGTATTCCAATAAAGCTTTGCTCACAAAGTCTGTCTCATTAAATACCAAACAACTGTGAGGTTATATTTCTATTCAAAATATTTGCATTGCTGCAAAGCCCATTACCTTTAAGAGAAAAATTGTGCTTTTCTCCAAGATAAAAAAAAAATATATATATGTTCAGTTTGTATCCACAACCCAAACTCTGCATTTCAAACAAAGAAACGCTAAGAACCAAACCATGCCAGAGTTATCACAGGTTCACAGGGAATTCCTACTCTTTCCCAGGTGTACTGTGTTAACCATATAGGCAGTATATGCTTATCACCTTTGATAAATCCAAATACCACATGGGAAAAAAAATACCACTGATCCCATGCATTCACAAGGCACTGTTTCTGCTCTTCTGCAGCACTTAAGTCACTGAATTCCACCACTAGTGGCTTCACTATTCTGAGACAGCTGCTCCAGCAGGTTTAAGATTACCTCTATTCTCTCCAGCAGGGTCATGGTTTTGTTAGCAGTTGCACGCAACAGAAGAGAGTAAACTTGCTTGTTTGTTTTAAGAGTGACTTCTTCTTCATTAACACCCCTAAAAAGGAAACATAAAAGCTGTTAACCTGACCACAATATTTTATTCCACAAATTATCAAAGCAATTATCAAATAATAACATCATTTCTTTGAAACCACATAGCTGATGCTTTGATTTGTTAAGTCTTACTTCTTTCACTCCCATTTCCTGGCATTTCACGGCACTGCAGTCAGAGCCTCTGCTCCTACTGCAGGATAAGGAGTTCCAAATGTCTTCAGTCTGGCCATTTTATTGGCTTCACACTGTAAACCCTCCAGTCAGTGCCTCTGTGCCAAACCCCTGTACTTCTGTCAGAGTTTGTCTCATCTGATCTGGCTAAGAGCCAGCAGACTCCTGACTATCCTTGAGCTGCTATTTGCTCCTGGGCAGTTGCCTGCTGCTGTATTTGCCACAGCCCAGCCCTGCTTACCCACTATGGACACTTTCCTGTTCAAGTCTGAAGTCCATGGCTTTACCACCCTTTTCTTAAGTTCCAGACACCTAAATTATTTCTGTACTTTAGAGACTTTTCCATGCCAATAGCTTTACACAGAAGAGCTTTTTGCCAGTCTGCAGTTTAATGTCCCATCAGTTTTCTCCATTTGACAGACATCACTGAAAATAATTTATCAAACAAGAGCTAGCCTATTACTTCAGCATTGCCACCCTACATTTAACATCCAAGACTAATAAATAAATGACTGGAATCAGAAAAAAAAAAAAGGAAATGCTGCTATTAGCATTACAATTAAATCAAGTGTGCATGCGTGCAAGCAGCAGTCAGGTTAATTGTGAATACTCAGGGAGTTACAAAGAGGGTAAAGCAAATTAAATTTATGACATCTGGCAGAAACCAGATTTAATTATAAAGCAGAACAGGTAGTCAATAAAAAGCCACTGAAATGCAAAGTATTTCCAGGATAAGTTACAAGAATTCCCAGAGCAAAGTATTAATTTCAATTACTTTTTCCCCTGATTTACACAGCCCAGTTCAGTTGCTCTTATGCATTTAACTTCTGGAAGGTAAAACTGATTTCATTCAGTTTTATTGCTAGCCTGCAAGTTTCACTATCAACCATCAGTTTTTCCCACATGTTCTGTTCTCTGCCAAAGCACATCTAAGGCCCTGCAAGAGCATCTGTGGGTGCTCATGTCCTCCCTTTCCAGTCTGCCTGTTATTAAAACAGAAGACAGACATTTTCTCTTTCTGTAAAGCAGAACTAAGGAGACACACACACCACTTACACAAGGTACCAGAAAGGTTTAACAAAAGGTTAAACAGAAGACAGCGCTAAGCTGAGCCTCAATCCACCACTGTTTAAAGAAGTTTAAGATGCAACAGCAGCACTCCCATTTCACCTCAGTGTAACCTGCTCCCTATGTGAAAACTTCAGCAGGAAACCTCATTCATGAGAGACTCCATGAGAAGCATTTGTCACACAACACTTAGCCAGATCACCAACGGATGAGAATAGCTGAGTCAGTTCCTGGGGGCAGCTGCATGGTTACATACGAGTTGTACTTCAATCCTTTGCTTTTTGCATATTCAGACTGCCACCTTGTGGGAGCTTTTCTGTAAGTGAACACACCTAACAACGTACCCAAACCGCTGCTAGAAAGGCACACAGGCTTTCTTTCAGTCTCATTTCCCACTTAGCAGGCTCCTACCAGCAAGCAACTTACTGTGCAAGACTATTCCATTTCACAACTTCCTGTAGCAAAACAGCAGTTAGCATCAGCGCTGCTTCAAAGTGACAAACAATTAACAACTGCCAAAAATTCTCTAATGCCTCATTTTCATAGATTAACTTTGTTATAGTGGAAAAAACAACTGTATGCCACTGTAACCTCTACAATCACTATATCTGCTATTATGGGGGTGAGGGGGGAGTGTTCTCTGGATCCTAAAAACAAACACGTTCATATTTAACCAATTGAAAGAACAGCAATATAAGGAATTAAGACTGTCACAGCAGATCACAGCAGTAGCAAGACAGAAGACTGCTTCTTAGCTCACTCCATCAGGCATTAGAAAGCTAATGCCAACAGGCACCTTCCCCATTTATATCCTTCTGCTTACAGCACTACTGGTGTGCCTATGTTTATACTGAGAACTGTGTGTGCTTACCTGTGCTGTCACTAGCACATTTTATTATCAAGATAGATCTAATCACCAGTGGTACACAGCAGTTTTCCCCCCCACTAACTTTCCAGTGTCCTGCCACAGATGAAGACTGATGCGAATAAAACAAAGGACCCTTAACATAGTGAACAATTACATTTTAAATTAGTGTACAAATAGAGTCAGCACAGTGACAAGTATAACAGCTGCTTACAGCAGTACAAGTCAAGCCATTCTGTTCAATTGATGCCCATGAAAGTATATTCTGTGAAGGATAAGCTAGCTACCACAGAGCACTGTATTGTGCTTCTCAGATAACTATTACACAAGCTTATTTCTTATTTGAAAAGAAATAGTCCAATTTTGTCCACTCAGTGCTGGAATCCTGTCAGCAAATACAAGAAAAAAACTGCCACAAAGTGAAGGTCACTCCCTCAATTACACCTAAAAACCACCAGCTTCAGACCACCAATGGACACCCCAACTCCTCCACACACAAGTCTGCTCCAGAAAGGAATAAACATCACACATCCTTGCACACATAAGAGTACAGTTTGCACAGATTTACATATCCAAATCACATGTATGCATATCAAGGTTTAGCTTACCCAGTTTTCTTCTTCGTTGAAGTTAACAATTTAATAGATTGGAGGAGAAGGAATGACATTCTAGACTCAAAAATACTAAGCAGTTTCACTACTTCTTCCTTGTTAAGGGCAGTGGAGGACTCATTAGGTGATATACTCTCAGCATTACTCTCACCCTTGCTTATCTACAAAAAGAAAAACACAGGAGAACGTGTCACTTGACTCCACAATTAGAAGAATGGGACTCAGGTCAGATGACCACGCTTTGCAGGTTATCTTACTCTTCACAGGAGTGGCACCAACATGGCAATTACTATGACTTCATGGTTGAGGCCTCAGTAATTACTTTGTAGTCACACTGCACACAAGTTCTGACAAGTGCTTATGTTAAATCTATGCACTGTGATATTTAATCATAAAAAACAGGAAAATAGAGACTTAAATAGACAATCTGTTGCTCAAGCTGTTAGAATTTTTATACATTTCAGCAGCATTATACAAATGTCCCTCTTTTAATAGAGAGGAACAAAAAGGCTCTGAATACAGAGATCTGAGCACCAAAAAGAAATTTCTTCAAGAATTGTCTAATTCTGAAGTGCTGGGGGAAGAGGTGGAACTTCTGACACCACTCAGAGAAAGGCAAGTTCTAGATTATGTTTTTTCATCCACTTCCACCATAAAGGCTGGAAGTGAATTGCAGAAGGTTCCATTTCTGTTCAATTTAACTAAGTTGACTGGGAAGTAGACAAGCAATAACTTAACTGCCAACTGATTGCTCTTACATGAATGCACAAGATTTGTGGGAGCAATCAAAGAACTTGATTTTCATTTACCTGCTCACTTTCTGCTGCAAGATCTTTTCTGATAAGCTGGAACGCACACTTGGTTTTAGCCATTATATCCAGGGCCCCAAACAATGTCTTTAACTTCCCAGCACTGCTGTTCTGACCTGAGCAGGGAAAAAAAAAAAATAATCAAGGACACTATTAACAACTCATTCTGGATTGCACTTTTATCTCCACCCAGTGATTTCAGGAGTTCACATGAAGTGTCTACACCCTAGGCAACTGAGGAACACTGTGATAAAAATACCTTTCTTCTTCCAAAGGGGACTGCATTCTGAGAAGCGTGTTACTCCTACTCAAACAAATTTATTTCGAGAGGAAATAAAACATTTAACAGCATTTTAGAAGACTATTGTAGGAAGACAGACTTACTTGCCATCTGGAATTCTGCAAATGCCACTCTTTCCAATTGCACACGGAGGAGCTCACAGGGTGCATCCTTCAAGAGCTGAAAGAGTCTTACTGCTTTACTGTAATGAAGATCAGCAAGTATGCGATGTTGTTTCCTCAAGTGCTCATCACCAACCTGGTCTCAGAGCAGGGTACAGAGTAAATGCCAGACAATTAATATGTTCTGAAAGCATCCACTAGAAAAAAATGCTTATGGAAAACAAGAGGTACAAACAATGGTTCTTCATCTCACCTCAAAATGGTTCAACGAAACCTCACAGAATCCATCACTACCCTAGCTATGAATATACAGGAACTTCAATGATAACATTAACAAATTCATGTTAAGCAGAACCAGAAACCACCCCCAACACACCCCAAGAAGCAACATGCAAGTCTACACTCAAGCATTAATTAATCATTAGCAGACAGCCTCCAATAGAATGTTAGCAGAAGCATCAGAGTCACTTAAAAGCAAAGTCAAATGAAGTATTTATCATCAATATGAGTATGGGAAACTACCTGGAACAGACTGAACCATAAAGCCTGTAAAGGACAATGCTGATGCACAGGAACGATACCAAGTTGCACCATGGAAGTTCCAACTGGATTTTAGGAAAATAATCCTTACCCTTGAAGGTGGACAAACACTAAAAAAGCCTTCCTGAAGAGGTGGCTGATGCTCTGTGCACGTCAGTGTTCAAGAGACATTTGGACAGTGCCCTTAACAGCTGCACTTAACTTACACCTAGCCCTGAAGTGCTCAGGCAGGTGGACTAGACCTCTGAAGATCTCTTCCAAATGAACTATTCTATGCATAAGTAACTGCATTTCACACTGACTTAAATACAAGTCGGCTCACATTTCCCAGTTAAGTCACTTTAAATAAACATATTCCAACTACAGTTAAGAAGATAAATTTCAGCCTTTACAAGTATTACACGTTAAACATGGAACCTATACAGAAAAACCAAACAGTTTGTGTAAGCACCTGGTTTCTGAGGCAACTGTGGTACATGGAAGCAAGTCTGTGGTGGATGGTTGCAGCACGATACTGGCAGAGAGGCTGCCGTGGAGACACCGTATCAACATCACAGTACTTCAAAGACTTCATCATGGCTTCACTGACCTCCTTCTCTATCTACAAGGAAGAAAACCATGCAGTGGTGTTCCAGGTTGAAAGTAATCACTTAATGTGGACTCGGAAGGGTTAAATGTGTTTTCACAATACAAGACTGAAAAATCTTTATATAACTAACCATTCTGTGATTTGCAATAGCTACTTTAAACTTTCATTAGATTACAAAGATTTTATACAAACTGTTCCAATATCATCTTGGCTTGCAGGTCCATTTTTCAAGAAAACAGCTTATTTTAGTAGATGCCACAAATCCTCTCCATTACCTGTTCCTGAGCCTTCCTAGATAACGGAGCATAATCCTGCTGTAGAGTTGCCATAGTGAAATAAGTGGTAGACAGCTCCCAGTTCACAGAATCCCAAACAGCTGGATGCATCTCTCTCTTGCCAAGAGATCTCAGTGCTTTCAGATAGTAGTCAATAGCCTACAGATCATAAAATATATATATAAGCAGTAACTATACATTCATAAACTACTAAAAATTCATTTATTTTCACTTGTGCTGAAAGGAAGCATTTCAAAATACCTTTGCTCCTTCACCAATATTTTTCTTGTACTCATTCTGATTAGAATTTTAGTCTTGACTTACCCATCAGAATAAGACAAAGTTCCAAAGGACACACTGGCCCTAGGTAACTTTTTATTCCCCAAATGTACTAACAGAAGAAAGCACCAATTCTAAGCATCTGCTTTATTCTACATAATGAACATGATTGAAAACCATTACCTTGGGGCAAAAGTTCAGTGCTAGCTACTTGACTTATTTTTACACACTCAAAAGGAAGCATTCAGGTGTGCCATACTTTCTTTCCATTACACTTAATTAGCACGAAGCCAGAAGTTCCACAGTCCCTTATCAATCTTGCCAACTGCTGTATCTACATAAATCAACTTCTCCATCCCAACATCTTCATTATTTAAAGGATTCTAAGCTGTTTATGCAAATTTTGTGTCAAAAGACAGAACAGGGTGTGGGCCATTGTAAAAAGTGAAATGTTACCTTATTATAATAAAGGGCCTCTTCTGGAGAAAATTCTCTTTTGAAGTCACCTTCAGCTGCACAGTGAGCTTGAGCACAAATTCGCATGAGCCTTCCTGTGTTGCACAGCAGGAGAGCAGCATTGGTGGCATCATCAATTGCCTCAAAGTTCTGAATGCCTTTTTCAAAGCAAGAGAAACTTTTCTTCCACAGTTGCTGCTCTGTTGTTGATACATTCTTACTCACTGAAGTTAAAACACAAAGCTTTCCATTAATGCAAACTCTTCAAGGACACCAAACAAACCTTTGTTCGTTGTGCCAGTTTTTCCTCACAGATTTCTAAAGATGCCCTTTTAGAATTTAAATGTAGTAAAATACTCTGAGCACCCAAATTCATGGAAAATAGTAGCAAAAGAAATGAAAATCTGTTAATACCTGAAGCATACTGTTGTACATAGCGTACATCAGAAAGAACTGTGATAACATGGCACACCCAAGAAGGAAAGTAGATACAATCAGTAAGTGCTTTTCCCCCCTTTTGGGTAACGTTCAGGATATCAGTTACTTCTTTGAACTTGGAGAAGGAAACAAAAAGTGATTTTCACAGACAAGCAAAACTCAGCATTAAGGCTGTTATTCTGGCTCAACAGCAGTCCTACAAAAGCATGGAAATGAGAAACAGGCACCAAGCTAAAAATCTAACCCACAATTCTTCAACCATTAATCAGACAAACACAGCAAGTATTTAGGAGACTGGAGCTGCTCACGCTGAACTACCAGCATCAACTTCGTTTTAGCTTTAATAACCAGTGCTTCTAGACAAGGCATTCTTTTCATAAAAAGAAAAGCACTAAATTTAGAAAATCAGCCTTTTTTCTCCCCCCGTTTCTTTCCTGGGCATTCAATGCACTTCAAACGAATTTCTCCACACCTATGGTTTCCACTATTCAGCTTAGGCTCAATTAAAACAGTGCATAAATCATCGTAGTCTACTGTAGATTATTTACAATGGACATAAAAGTTGCACTATTTTTCTGAAGACAATACTTACTACAAAGTTACTTAAGTGTCATCTTACCATTCTGAAATGGTCAAGGCTTCCTTCACAGTTAGTGAACATAATCATTTTTCTAGGTCAACGGAACAGCATACAGTGACAATCAAAACAAGAATGCTTACCCACTCTCTCAGACTGCACAGCAGCAGCCTGATTCATGTAAAATACTCCAATTTCATTCCTGATATTACCCATCCTCTTCAGCACCTGTATATGCTGCTCAGGATTTTGCTTCTTCAAGTTACTGAAAAGTAAGATTTCATAAGCTGCTTCGTAACATTTGCAGCTGACTGAAAGTTGACATTCCAAGTCTGTAGATAAATCAGTAGCCCAGGCAAACACTGAAAAAAACAAAACCAAAACAGAATGTCTCCATGTCAAATAGCATTTCCAAGTAAATCCAAGCCTCTGACAGTACAGAGAAAGTCACCCACGAAGATGACCAAGGATAAGACCCTCATCAGAACCATCACACAGTTCTCACACCAAGCAGAATCTACCCAGGACACAAACAACTACTGCCTTCAGCTCACCTACAACTTCAGGCACGTCATACAGTATTTTGATAACTTATTGTGTCTGTCACAAGAAAAGGTGTTTTCTCTGATTAAAACAGGAAGAGGCATAACAATTCTCCTCCGGAAGTGATACTGCTGCACGGATTGGAGGAAGCATAGCAAAGTGACTTATGCCTGTCATACAGACAATTACAAGTTATGTTATAGCTGGGCCATACCTTGGCAGCTGGATTCTCTATGAAGGCTGTGCAGTATTTCCTGATCTTCCTTTGTCTGGTAATTGTATTCTTCGAGGTAGGCTGCTCTGTTGTTGGCATTTTGAGCAAGCATTAATTGGATATCTCCACAAAGTGTTAAGCACTGACAAAGAAATACCAACACCTCAGGAAGCATGCTGGCAGAGAGACAGCAGTAGGTGTCTAAAAGAAAAGAATCCCACAGGTGAAGGAGAAGGAAGGAGAGAAACGCAGTTCTTAAGTTTTGACACAGACTGACAGTGTAATTGGTTTTATGTCACTTCCCACATTTATTCCCTGTATCCAGACAGAGTCACCAATCTGTTTTAAAATCACACTTATTCTACACAGCTGATGGCTTAGGAATAGCGACTACTTTCTAAAATATGTGCATCAACTCTGATGATTACAAATGCTCATCTCAGATTTCTAACTTCAGCCAGGGAAAACTGCATTTCAGGATTAACTTCAGTCAGATACAGTCTGAAATAGCCAAATTTGCAAGCATTGCAGTTTACATTTAAGTCCTCCCAAGACTGAAAATCTACACATACCAATGCTTTGTATGTGTAGATTTTGAGAGATCAAGCATTCTTGCTTTGTGAGGGCTTTACCACCCCACCAACTCACACCTTACAAACACAGAAGCAAAACAGCAGCACTAAAGCTCTAAGCACACCATTTTCTGATTATTTAATATCCTAAACAGCCTCCACTCCCCTCACTTTCCTTGGTTGTAATTCATTTTAGAGGTGTATCTAATTCAGCTGATACTTTGGGTAAACATTTAAATGAAAAGGGAGCCACCAGGTATTCCCAGAAAATCAGCATCTGTTTGCAATGACAGCACTAAAACACAGCAGGCTATCTCTGTGCTGCCACCAGGACGGAATGCTCCCAGCTTTAATGCTCAGAAATTTCAAGTCTGTGATCTAAGTTCTCCCACCACATCAAAATGGTCGGAGCCTTCTACCCAAATGGTGATGACTGAGTTATTCTTATCACCTCCTTCTCTCCAGAAGGATGAGCTAGACACTTAGTTAAACTAATTACACAGGCACATGATTTGTCACTGCATGCCACTAAGGTAACTCATGCATACAAGTATTTGATATTGTCAAATGTGTCAGTATAGAGGTGACAACTCCAGTAACCTACCATGGCACTGTAGAGCCAGCTTGATGTATCGTAACGCTCTCCCATATTTCTGTAGAATCATAGCAGCATCAGACAGGACATAATAAGCCTTTGATGATTTCAGAATGAGCTGGAGTTTCATTTTATATTGCCACGATCCAGGAATCATTCCTGACTGACTGGAATGCTTATCCTTCTGAAATGAGCCCACTGTAACAAACAAAGCCTCCTCAGTAAATCTCATTTCCATAAAATACACCAGAGGTCTGACCCAACTTCAGCAGACAGACAGAATGTAAATAGCCACATTACAGCTCTGCACACCAGATGCCAATTTGCACAGTACTGTGTTTTTCATCTACAAAATGGACCCAACATTTGGAACCTTTCCACTTATCTCACCTGAATGCCTTGTATCTGAATACAAAGAGCACAGTGCCAATGCAGCTAAACTCCAACATTCTCAACAGCTTCTGAAATGCAGGTGCAACAACCAAGACTATTCTTTCTGGTAGCAGGGATGATTTGTGATGAGTTCTGCCAAATCCTTATGATATTTGTTTTATTTCTGTATTAACTGTCTCAAACTATCCAGCTCTGTATGAACTGGATAACCTAATCATTCCTGCAAATAAGACCAAAGACTTTCTCACACCACTTCCAAGATAATCATCAGCATAAGATCATGGTTCTGCCTTCAATGCTGCAGTGATTATGGAAGCAGAAAGCAGCAGCTAGGGAATGCAAGCACGTTAGAAGGCCTGAGGCCAAAGGACAGAATTGTGTTGTCCTGATCAGGAGGGTTGAAGCAGAATAAGCAGCACACACTATGAGAAGCACACAGAATCGAGGCTTTTGCTTACAGCTGGATCTATAAGACCTGACCTGCAAACTGACAATCCTTACTGAGGGCTAGAAAAACTGCACCTTCTTTAAGATAAAAGGAACTAAAGCTACAGAATACTCATATACTGCATGCACATAGCATTCAGAAGTGGCTCTTTTCAAACTAAAAATTCAAGGAGTCTTTTCAATATGTACATAAACATACAGAGAAACTCCAGAATCTGCATTACAAAAACAAACAGCACAAAAAACCATACTTGGGAAACTCAAATTTCTCCCTTAAGCTTGAGTTACTTTTCTCTAAGTTCAATCACTATGACCCAAATGAGTAGCACCACTGCTATTTCACAAACTGCAGTGCAGATCCAGAAATCAAGTGAAGTCTCTTGTGAGATCTGTGCAATATTTATCCCCCACACTTTCCAAGAAACTCGTGCTTCTAAATAAAAAAGCAAGCAGCTGCAATGTGTCATCAGCTCCAAAGAGGAAAGGCAGAAGACAGAGCCTGGCTGCAGTACAGCTGAAATCAGCACACTCTTCTTGCTGAGCTGACCTGAGTACAATTTTGCAGCAGATCTCCATACAAACAAATCACACACTCCATATTAACAGGACTGTGCAGAATTTGTGGGAGCTCAACACAGTGCAGCTTTCTAATAGAGACATTATATGATGTGGTCAAGTATCTGATAAAAAAACCTAGGAAAATATTAAGTTATCTCCAGTTCACTGACATTCATGAGAATCATAGAAGGGGAAGATAATCATTTAATTGCTCTGATGCTTAACTCAAAACTGATCTTGCTCATTTAAGGATATAAATGAGAAAAGGAGGAAAGAGGAAAGATTGAGGAATTGCAAAAATATACTCTATTTTCTTTCTGACATTTGCACACGTGAAGTCCTACAAAGGACCCATCACCTTGCAGAACACTCTTACTTTCAGGAGTCCCTCCTATTCCCTTTTATGATTCCAGAGCAACGTGAAGTAGATAGAAGCTTCTGGTCTTCAAATATCTAAACAAAGTAAACCTGTCTTTCCTGCTTCCTTCCACAATTTAGAGCTGTAGGCAAAATTAACATTGAAATCCTGTTTGACTTCATGGTACACATGACCTATAACTGTAATGCATTTGTAAATGTAATATCCAGCAGAAAATACGAGGGGGAAATCTGGCAGAAGTGAAAAGCTCGTTCACAAAGCTTCCAAATCACACAAAAAAGATGATTGCAAAACTAAACAAATTAAAGAAAAAAAAACACACACAAAAACAAACCCAACACACCCCCCACAAACAGCTCACAGCACTCCTCCCACCACATCCAAAGCACAAACTACCAAGTGCTTGTGGAAATCATGTGAGAGGTACAACTAAGTAAGGTACAGTAGCATTATGTGTTTACTA
Source organism: Lagopus muta (assembly GCF_023343835.1). Lineage (NCBI taxonomy): Eukaryota > Metazoa > Chordata > Aves > Galliformes > Phasianidae > Lagopus > Lagopus muta. The sequence goes on along the minus strand of NC_064437.1, from coordinate 62,959,083 downwards.
ACAACAGATGCTCTGATATGCAAAACACCCCAAATGCACTATTCATGTTTAAAGAGGAACAGCCTATGGCCTCCAATTTTGTTTTTATGCTGTGTATTTTTTCTTGTTTATACAACAGCATAATTAGCAGCACACAAGTACACTGTTTTGTCAATCAAAATGAAGCGGCAGCAGTTTGCAGGGTACTGGAAAGGTCTTATTTGCACAACAATACCACTTACTTTTGTCTAAAAATAAGGCCATCTGTTTTTCCAGACACTCGGGACCACCACTGGTGGATTCATCTTCATATTTCAATGGGATTGGTGTGCTGGGGTCAGCAGCAGGAAGGTCACTCTCTTTTTTAACACTGCTGTCAACAGACTTCAAGCCCTGCAAGAAGAATTGCCTCAATTCACTTTCGAATCCATACTCCACAAACACAACACGAGGAACTGTACAGCTGCTGAAGTACCATTGCAGATCTGATAGTGAACTCACCTCCAGGACGTAGCTGAGCACAAGCCTGCAACGTTCTTCAGCACCATGGCAGACAGGAAATGCACAACTGGGCTTGATTGAGGGCACAGCAGGGAAAAATAACAAAGACAGAAGAAAGAGAAGTTCAAAGTACGAAACACCAACACTACTGGTTCTAAGAAACAAAAGAGTGCAAGAAAAAAAGCTTGATAACAAAACATTTGATCTCCACATTGAAAAGCATCGTGGTCTTTCTTTCCATGGTTTCAGACAGCAATTCATACCTGGTCATCACTACAGGATTTAATTTAACATCTATACTTGGTCTCTCAGGAAGCTTAAAGAGAAGGAGGAAGAACAGATATTTCTGCACTGTAACAGTAATTACAGAAACACACACAGACTGTTTGCAGTGCAGACCCACAATCCAAAAGCTATTTAGTCAGTGCAAGAGCTATTTAGTCAAAGCAGCACTTCACCTTTGAAGGGCTCAATAGCTTAGGGCTGGGATTTTTTTGGTTGTGTTTGTGGTCATCTACAGTTCTTAAACGTGGCTACAGCAGCAGTACTTACTCCTGTCACAGCAGCAGATTTTCTTTTTTTGCAGAGGACCTCAAATTCTATGAACAGCTCCCTATGAGGACAGGCTGAGGGAGTTGGGCTTGTTCAGCCTGGAGAAGAGAAGGCTGCGGGGTGACCTCATTGCAGCCTATCAATACCTGAAGGGAACCTACACCCAGGAGGGGAGTAAACTCTTCAAAAGGGCTGACAACAGCAGGACTAGGGGAAATGGTTTTAAGTTGAAGGAGGGAAGATTTAGGTTGGATGTCAGGGGGAAGTTCTTTACTAGGAGAGTGGTTAGGCCCTGGAACGGGCTGCCCAGGGAGGTTGTGGATGCCCCGTCCTTGGACGTGTTTAAGGCCAGGTTGGATGGGGTCCTGGGCAACCTGATCTGAATGTGGATGTTTGGTGGCCCTGCTAGGCAGGGGGGTTGGAACTACATGATCCTTGGGGTCCCTTCCAACCCGGGTGATTCTGTGATTCTGTGTGATTCTGTGTAACAGCTAATGAAAAAGCTGATTGAAGCATGAGGCAGAGGAAAAAAACAAAAATGAAAAGCCACAACTAAAGAAGAAAAGGCACATGATGACAGCTTATGACAAAACTAACAAGTAACCAAATTTTGCAGCATCAATTCAAGAAATTCCTCAAACAAAACCCATAACTTTACTTACCCGTATTCGATGAACAGACTTGTATTTTTCTGGTACTGATAACTCTCCTACAGATTTTATTATAGCCACTGCTTTGTTGTCATCTGGTGGATCAGAACTGTTACTGTAAGAACCGTTCTCATCGCTGTCTGGCATTTCTTCCTCTTCTTCACTGTAACTTTCATCAGAATTGCCATTTATAGGGAAGTCTGTATTGTCTTCTTTTTTAGGCTCATCCAACTGAAAGAGCTCCGACAGCATGAAGTTTGCTGAAGCAATAATCTTTTCAAAAAAGGAAAGAAAAACCAGAGATTCATTTCCATGTAAAAATTCTCTTTTGAAAGGCAACAGCAATACACTTGCACTTAGGATAAGGAGTAAACAGCACATACAAACTTATATTTGATAATCTGCAAGTACAGCCTGTATTCTCACCTTGCCTGAGCACTGAATGTTTAAACAATATTTAAGAAGCAAGTCAAAGGAGATAGCCAGCTAACCAATGTACGTGCAAATAAAGCAGGCAGTCAAGCTCACCCACATTTGTTTTTACCCACCTTACAAACTAATTATAAACCTCTACAAACTTCTAAAGAGCAACCTCCCTTATGCCTTCCACCAATCTAAAATTTGTTTTAGAAGACAGCCCTTTCAGGGCCTTTGCCTCTTGTTTTGCAGAAGAGGACAAAGGTAAGAATTAGGAAATGGGACCCTCTCCCATACCTTCCTTTCATTCATAAAGAAGGGCAGTTGTTGATCACCCTTTTCCTCTTTTGAGTGCCATTTTAAGAACCTTTTTTCACATCTCTTCTGTTTTAGCTATAGTTTGGGAGAAAAATGTAATCTGCTTTCCAGAGTAGCTCCTACCTTCACTTCTCCCCAGCAGAGTTAAGCATTCAGAGGTCTGCATTTCATTTCTTCCTGCTGCTTTGGTTTATTTATTTGCATGCTTTAATATTATCAACATATTTTCAAGCCCTGACCATGTATAATTAAGAAACACTAAATATTGGGCACTTAAAAGCTATCCTATAGCAGCAGTAAGATTCAGCCACATAGCAGCACATCAGGACAAATCCAAGGCACGCTGGTGATGAACTAAGATTCTATGATCTAAAACCAGCACTGTTTCCTCACCCTTAGGTTTACTTTTTATATAGAAAGAAGTCTTGAGGCAAAAGGTACCAATGCTCAAACTAATTTCTTCCTGAAGTCTGCTGTACTACTCAGGCCTGCATACTTCACTCCATAACCTCCTACCTCCGCCCTCAAGACAGAGGACATGAACACCTGAAACGCAGTGGGGCCAAGACTGCATCACTGAACTTCTCTGCAATAACACCTCAGATTAGTACAGCAAGATGAGAAATAGATACATGCATTCTATATAAACATTTTTGCCTCCCACTTTAAGTAGTGTTTGCAGAAAGGCTTATTAATGAACAAACAGACCTGATAATTATGTCAGAAAAAAAACAACAACAAAAAACATTCCTTACATCAAGGTTTAAGATTTCTACCATAAGTTTACTTGAAGCTTGAAGTCTTGTCACTTTTGTATCACAAGAGGAATTTTGAGACTCAGGGATGAGTCACACTGCCATCAAATCTGCTAGGAAATCTGAGTCAGATCCAGTGAAAAACAAACTAGAACAGACCACATACTGCATTAAGGTGATCTGCTTTTAGGCATCTGGCTCTTGAACTGGAATCAGCAATTTTAAGTTGGAACTAGTTAGGATCATCTAATTTCACAGATGAGTTCCAAAGATCCCCTCCAGCCCAAACCAATCTATGTTGAGTGTTTATGGTCCACCTTAAGTTACTGACTCCACATGTCTCTATGATTATACAAACATTAACTAATAGCTTTAAGGCTTCAAGTTTTGGATTTAGGTGCCTAAGTAGGAAGGGTTCTGACCACCAAGAAACTTCTCCATTGCCTTTACACAAAGATACAAGAACATAATGCTCTTACTTGAGGATGTCTGCCATTGTCCAGTAACTTAAGACAATTCAGAAGCAATGTTCTGATAGTGCCATAGTGTTTCTTGTTCTGGTTTTTCTTCAGCATCATATTGCAAGCAACTCTAAGAGGAAAAAGTTAAAAAAAAACAACTAGTGAATTTTTGGGACTATAAGGAAAAAAGCTTTAAGCAAGATGCTACAAATGTAGGCTTTTCAAATGTTTTAACAGGTCTACAAGACTTAGTGAGAACACAGTTTGCACAAAGAAATAACACAAGTTAAATAACACAAGTTACAACAGAAGTTATGTAAAAACTCACTTGTATAGAAGAATTGCCACTGGCATTGTAAAAGGGTTTTGGTATTTGTCTTCTGTTTCTTCACAAAGGGTTGTTAGGTCATAGAGTTTTACTATATCACTCCCACTTGCTGAAAGGCAAGACTTTTTATGAAGCAGCATGACATAAACTGAGAACAGATCTATGTTAATCTAAGTTTACTTACCCTTAAATAACCAGTATGTATGTCCCTCTTTGGTGCAATTTGATTTCAAAAAAGATAAGATATTTTGAGCAATATCTTTTATCACTTTGGTAGAGAAATTAGAGTTCTCCAAGTTGGGAATATCTTCAGTCTTAATCATTTCATATTTCTGCAAGGAATATATTTTATAACAAGATCAGGAGGGTTTTTTGCCACTACCACACATCTACAGATCAGAATCTCTATTATCTGCTTAAAGAAATCATCTACTACTACAATACAGTGTCAAAACTCAGTTATTTTCTATGATATACTTCAAGATTTTTATTGAGTGGTATTATCAAATTATGCCTGCTTGTAAAGAAGATTCACTGCTAAGAGAAATCTATGTCTGAGGAAATGGAGAACAAAAGGTGAAAAAGCAGCAGCGTAAAATCTACCTACAACATCAATGAAACTTAGTCAGCAACTCTATGCTGCCAAGTGCAAGTGAAAAACCCAGCCAGTATCTGCAGGCTCTTGAACTGGTTCTTAATTGAAACAATTAAGAGGCATGCACCAAAGATTTTAAGATGCAAGAAACTGGTGCATTCCTGCAGCCATGTTCTTTCATTATTTTTTGTTTTGTCTTGGTACATCTGAGCAAATGGAAATCTTACATGCAGGGAAGAAAGAAGAACAGACATTTCTAGATTACTGTTGCATTTAGATTATCTGTGTAGATATTTCTCGTTTTGCAATGAAGATTTTGTAATCTTTTTGTCAGAGCAGTAAGATTTGAAAGATCTTTCACAGCTGCAACAGTTTTAGTACGGAATGGTTGATGGACTAGGCACAAACAGTCAGGCTTACCTGAACAATTCCATTAACATGAAAGCACATCACAAGCTCTGGCACGTTGCATATTAAGTTGTCCAACCAATAGTCAATTCCTGTTAACACATTTATTGGCTTGTTGTTATCCCTAGAAACAAATATTCCTGGTGTTATTTAAGTCTTTGCTTACTCTTTAGAAAACAAGTGATGTTTACTAATGGGACTTAATTACTTAAGTCACCTTAGTGGATGGCACTGAAACACTTACTGGTTAATTGTTATATTCTGTAGAGGCAAACAATGGAATACAGTCACATTTCCTCAGCAGTTTGAGGTTTTGCCTACAGTGACACTGGAACTTGAGCAAGATCCACATGTCACCCTATTACCAAAATAGTAAGTGCTGTTCTAAAAGGCTATTCTGAAGTTCTAAAGCAATGGCAGCACTGGCAGCACCTAATTATAGCACAAGCCTTCTCCTAGACTTTCCAATATTCCTTTCAAAGCAAATTACTTATTTTCTAGATGCATCTTAAGATGACAAATACTTCAAACAAGTTTTAAGTGTTTGCTCATTCTCTGCCAGTGCATAGGCAGGAACAGAGAGCTCAATAACCAAGTAATCAGCAAAGTACTAACAAACAGAAAACAGAGCACAATTTCTAGTAAAATAAATTTTAAATACTTATGAAGTGCCTAACAAGCAGTTAGTGAAATTCATAATTCCATCAAGAGAAATATGACTGCCATCCTTTATTACAATAGAAATACAGAAAAGTTACAGACTAAAATAATGGTATCTTAATACCAAATGCACATTGAAGACTCACGAAAGGCTCACTGCTTTCAAATAAAGATTCAGATAGAAAAAGTAGCAGAACATCTCAAGTTCCAGTGCACGAGGACCATGGGACTTAGCTATGGGACTTCCTGAATTCCAGGATTTCAGAATGCCATTGCCACTTAAGCCTGAAGCACAAGTCTGATTGTTTAAATTGCATGTAAGTATGAAGAATGAACCAAAACCTTGCAGATAGCTAAACAGGAAAGCAAAGCAACAAGTCAAAGGCTGGCATACGCAATCAATTCACCTGAGACGTAAGCTCACAGCAGGGTATCTCCCTCCTCCAAATATAGGCATATTTGATCCTACTAACATGTGGATATCTTCAAAGGTCCACAAGATGTTACGAACAAAGTCATTTTTAAGTCCCTTCATTAAGAGAAAAAATTGGTCTATAAATCACCAGTATAAACACATTTCTCTGTGACTATCTGCAGAACTACGAGAAAGCAAGATGCAAAAGCAGCAAATAAAAGACAGCACAAAATGAACTATGCTACGCATTCATGTTAACTTAAAGGACTGAGATCACAGGTGCCACAAAAGCTACTTCTACAGGAGGTTTCAGTTTCTCTCTTGGCTCCAATTTAGACCAAATTTTAAAGTGTCTGATTAAATTGGGGAAGTTGTGGCTGAGCTCAAATTTGACATAAAGCATACCTGACTTTTTTCCCCGTCACTGAACAAAGTAGTCAGGTTTTGTTCTTTGGGGGCTGAGGCCACATGCCCCACTATATATGAGGGTTCAAGAGGCACATTTCCCTGTGAAGAGCACAAGGATAAGGAGTGATTCCACTGCTGAGGTAACTTAGGCCATAGAAAAAAGTTACGTTTATATTCTGAATGACAAAAGCATAGAAGACAAGAACTTTTACCTCCACCATATTAAAATACATATAAAAATATAAAAGCCTCCAGTCAGCAACTAGAATGGCTCTTCTGCTACAGCTGGTCCCAGAAATGTTGTACTTCATTTCTTATAACCTCATCATCTTCAGGAAGGAAGATTTTCCAGGAACACTTTATTCCCCAAGAGTCAGGACCAGATCATCGACCTCTAGAGCATAAACCTGCCATCTCAACACCTTATTTATAAATAAGAAAAAAACCAACACCTTAACAAAAGCACAACAGCTTCTTTGCAGAGTGATTTGGCAGTAATCACCCAAGAAAGTGAGAAAGGAGTAGCTCTTTTTCTAAGAGCATTCAAGAACTGAATTATACCTCCACTTTAAAGTGTTACTGCATCAGCACACATGAAATTATGATTTGGTCAACACAGGTAAGAACCATCAGCAGTTAGCTATTCAAGGAATCTGGCATACTAATTAGCACCACTGTTCAGAATAAAGGTAATCCAGACTGTAGAGTGAATACAATATTTTTCACCCTCTCCAAAACTTCATCAATGGCTGTACAGCATTACTTCAAGACCACTAGGATTGATATTCATAAACAACACTAGCCACAGAGAGACTCTGGATTAGAGCCTAACACTAATAGTAGCTTGTTGTATAATTGACATTGCTCCCTTCTATTTGTTTTACCCCAAAGCAAGCATTTGTACACATTACTTAATTGTTTTGCAAACATTTTCATAGACTCTTATCTTCCTCTTCACCAATAAATTCAAGGCCATGATAGAGTTTTCAAGGTAATTTAAAAAAGCAGCTCAAAACCATAAGTTCCTTCACACATCAGCCAAATATCAAGCTTGCCTACTTTCAGGTGAAGTCACTGATAACCACGCTCAGCCAAAAGTTTTCTCTTTCAAAAAAAGTGTATTTTTGCTCACTGTAACACTAAATAAGAAAATCACTTTCCAAGTTCTGAGCACTGAAACATCAGCATGAGTTGAAATGTGCCCACTGCCAAGTTACTGTAACTCTTCATGCCTTTGTGACACGAGTATGATGGCAGCACCTTGGAAAACCTAATACAGACAACATTTTATTTGGGATATGTGTATTTCCTACCAAAACTAACACACCATTTAAATACACTAACCTGGTTAGAGGCACCTGGATCTTCAGATAATGAAGAAGGCATTTCAAAAGGAGCTGGCCAGGAGGCCCTTCCTGCTTCATCGCTCTCACCTGGAACAGCACCCTCCTCGTGCTGTTTTGAACTGGAAGGAACAGGCTGAGCAGCTCCATCACCATTAATGCTGACAAAACATCAACAAGTTTACGATATAAATCCTCTACAGAATTTTTAAGTTTGTTTTGATTCTTCAGTCTCAGAGAACAGCTCAGCTAATATGCTAGAAGAGTGCTACAAGGACAAGTTTTACTGTATCATGGGAGGCACTGCTATACTTTGCATGCAAGCAACATCCATTTTTCAGAAGGAATACAGAGGGAAGTTAAGCTATGCTACTTAATTTCACACTTTCACATACAGCAACTCATAATAGAAACACATTCATGTTATTTCATGATGTCATCTCTCAAATTCCTCCATGTAAGGATAAAGAAATTAAAGTAATAAAGTAATTAAGATGGACAAATTCTAACATTCCCTTCAAAATAATAAACTGGTCAGAAGTTGGTGCAGAATTCAAGATTCATGCAGATATAAGGTTACCTGTAATACAAGAATTTGGAAAGGATAGCCTTCTGGTACCAGTGCTCTTTACTCTTCTTTTTCCTTTGCCACTTCTGATCAATTAGTCTTTGATAAAACTCCTTCAGCCACGTCCAGTCCCCTGTCTAGTCAGTATGGTATGAAATTAACATCAAGATGTACTTGCAAACTAAGCAAAGTACCTCATTGCATTATGAACTTATCAACTACAACATCAAAAATAAACGCCAATGCTAAACTGTTGGTTAATTATTGAAAAGATATCACCTAAAAGAAGTTAGATTTCCACAAAGTCAACTTCTCATTAAAAAAAAAAATCACGTATGTGGTAAGAGACTGCACAGTAACAGTGAATTAGTTAAATGAATAAAGTTGCATAGCAATATGGAGGCAGTTACAGAAAAAATGAACATAGAATTTTAATTCTACAATACCACGAATATAAAGACATCAGATTCTCTGTCATAGTTTGTGATTAAACCAATTGCTGCAGCATGTGCTTCACATGATCTTCATGTGTAGATCATTTGTACTAGCAGACAGATCTCAGGAACTTTGATATATGCTTTCTCACTGGCTACACTACTCTCAAAAGAATGCATTTTGACCATATAGTACACATCAGAAAAGGAAAGTTAACCTGAGATGATCTCATGAAGAGCTCTTGAATATCCAGTTCATCCAACAAGAGCGTCCTCCCAATGCGATGCACTGCCATGCTCACATGTGACTTGCTGTAAGGTATCTTCAGAAGTTTTTTAATGTTCTTGTAGGAGAAAAGAGAACAGAGATTATTTTCCATATTATTAAACATCGTTGTAAGACAGAATTCTTAGGAAACTGGACACAAAGGACACATTCTTAACATTGGAAAGGCATGGCCAGAAAAATAAAACCTTATAGAGGCAGAAATTTTAAGACCATCTCTCAACAAGCTGCATTTGCTGAGGTCAGGTATGAGAATGTGAACAGCAGTAATAAAAAAAAAAAATCAATGGCAAATGATGGTGTCAAGTCACCAGTATAAACTGTGTACTGCATTTAAACATTATCTCTTGGATCATCATAACCAAGTACCACCAAAAGCGACTAAGAAAAAGGAAGTTTATGGTTTGGAGCTGAAAGTTTTATCTTCACCACAGAAATAACAATTTGTCAGGTATCCAGAGGGCACCTGAACAGAGTTCTAAGTCAGAGCAGTTATCTGTCCAAGAGAAACACATAAGAGAATATGCATCTTCCTTCCTCTGAATCATCGTATCTGAATGATGCAGAGCTGTTTCAGTAGATCTTTGCTTTCCCTCAATAAACACAAAGACGACAGGAGACAGGACAGTAGTTTATGGTAAGGTTTATACAAGGCATAAGTTTGAATGATAAAACTTAAAAGTTACACCAACCTCTGAATCAGACACAACATCCACATCATTTCCAATGGAGTCAATGAAGTCATATGCCATTCCAAAGCTACAGAGAAAACAGTTCAAGTCATTAAGTACAGAGGGACATCAAATAACTTGCCTTGCAAAGCAAGGAAACACTCCAAAAGCTTGTTCAGAATTAAAATAATTAGTCTCTAGCTACGTGTTACTAGATATAATGAGGCCTAAGGCTAGTTAACAGAACTGTTCTGACAAGTTTTCCAAAGATATTATTGGAAAAGTTGAGATTCAAGTTCAAAATATGCCATAAAGCAGTTTGTGATTTGTTGAAACCAAAAAATCATAGGTTTTAAACAAGTTGTCCTGCTGTTGTCTGTTTATCACCTAGAATTTGATTATGAGGATTTATTTAAACAAAGACCCTCAGCAAACTGCTAAATTTCACTAACTAGTTGATTTACTGTGAATTTGCTTGCTCAGCAGAGGATTTAAAACCCTTATTTCTAAACATTCTGAACTCACCTCATTCAACTGTTTTGCATGCATCTGTGCATAAAGATAACACCACTTTCTGGGTTTGTCCCCAGGTTTTCCTTTTTGTGTTCACTTTTGACATGGCTACAAAGCTTTTTTCTGCTATTAGTTAGCCAGTTCCAATTTATATAGAACCAGACCAGCCATAAGCTTGATCCTTGACTGCCCAAGAAAACCACACTTGTACCATTTTCAGCCCCCACCAAAAGCAGACTGGCTAGCTCAAGCAGGCTAGTTTAATTTTGATAAATTTGACTTTAACAGCCAGCCTGAGAAGAACACAAAGACACAAAGTCAGCATCGCTGCATCACGGAAGCTGTCATTATGCACCCGAAAAAATAAAGTCCTTCAGCATGAAGGGCATCATTAATCATTTACAAAGGAGACAGCATAAAGGCAGAAACAGAGGATGGAAAAGAAGGAGTGATACCTCGCTGTTACAGGAAAAATTTTAGTGAACTTCAACCTTCTATTGGATTTAGTCTTAAAGATCTGGAAAAAACTAACAGAACCTGCTGCAGGTACCTCGAGAACGGTGTGCTCTTCTTGTTGTTGCCCAGAACAGTCGTGCCCGCAGGTCCCAGCTTGGCACTTTCACGTAACCAATTTGCAGGCGGCAGCTTCAGGTCTGTCTTCTCCTGCAGCCAGGCAAAGGCTGCCTGCGGTGGGGCCGAGGAGTACTTCACCACAGCGCTGCTCTTCACCTCATTGCCTCCAAGGAACAGCACCGAGCCCTGCTTTCCAAAGGGGAATCAGTTGGCGTTTCTGTGGCTCTGAAGGCACAGGACGACCCGTCCTGCTAAGCGCTTTCAGGGCGAGTGACACAAGCAACAAAACACGCCGCTGAACTACGCGGAAAGCTTTGAACTGACACACTTAAAAGGAGAAACGGATCCACGGCATATCATTTAGGTAATTAAAACGCACTTAAACGTAAGGAAGAGAACACTGCCTGCAATTACAGCTCAATCACAACGAGCGCCTTCCTGCCTCCCTCACACCTGGAAGCGGCGCTCGCACCTCTGCGGGAACCCACAAAACCCCTGGGCCGCGCCCCAGCCGTCACCTGCTTGGGCTCCTCCGCGTCTCCCCTCAGAGAGGCGGCGGCCCCGAGGCCGCACAGCTCCGCCATCTTCCGCCCGCTCCCTGCAGCGGTAACGGCAGCGGCGGGGTCAGGGGGCCGCGAGCGCCCCGCGGCGCCTCACGTGACGCCCTCACGTGACGCTACGTGACGTCACGACGGCGCCGGCGCTTCTCGCGCGCTTTCCCGTGAAGTCCCAGGGGGCGCGGAAGGCGGGGACGAAAGGAGTCGGCCAATAGGAGATCGTGGGGCGGGGCCTGAGGGAAGGGCGGGGCCGCGGCGCTGATGGGCGGGAAAGAGGCGGGGCGGGCGGTTCCTCAGGGCAGGCTGAGGGCGCGAAGTGCTGAGCGTCCGTCTGTAGGCTCGCGGCGTGGTTGTGGGAGTCTTGTTTCTCTTACAAACCGAGCGAAACCTCTCTAGCTTTGCATATGTTTACTGGTACAAAGCACACCTCTCAGAAACAATAATGCGGTAAATTTGTGTGGAAATACCTGCATGCAACCTACTGAGGAGAGAATACCTTAATTATTACATTCCTTTAGAGCCTTTCTGTGGTTTTAGGGTGGGAACTTTCTAAGTTTCCTCCTTAAACTTTTTGTTTTCGACTTTATCAATATCTCGCTTGAAAACAGCAGCGAAAGCAAAACTGTTCAGGTAAAAGAAAACAGCTGCCTGCAGGTGCTTCAAACCACAGAGCTGTTTGTCTGAGCTGGCAATGAGGAGCCTGGAGTTACTGAATGTGCAATGACGTGGATTGAGAACAAACTGTAATTTTGTTCTCCGTTGGTCACATTCTGCATTATCCTTCTCATTTCTGTCACTGACTTCCTCAGTCTGAAAAGCAGTGTGATTTATCTCTGCAGCTCCCCGAGCTGATGCCGGCGCACGCAGACGTCAGTGCAGCTCATTAGGCTCAAGGCTTAGAGGACAACGCAATCACCTGAGCCTTTCGGAAGATGTTGATCCCACAGCGTGCTTGCAGCTTTGGTTATTTGTTTTCTCCACCAAAATTGCATTATGGAACAGCTTATTTTTCATAAGCCAACTTTACATTCACCTCTGTAAATCATTGTAGAAGTCGATTGCTTTTGTGCTTAAAAGTAACTAACAGCGTGGCATCGTTAATAACAACATCCAAAGTATCACTCTTATCTCACTCTTATCTAAGTTATTATCAAAACTTCAGTGGACACCTAGAGAGACAAAGTAGGTCATTTAGAAGAAAGCCTTGAGAAGTGGCAGCATGGCAGCTAGTATCCCCAAATATCATTACGTGTGTCTGATAGTAAGACGGAGAACTCGATTTCCTGCAGCAACTTTGTAATTTCCTTTAGAATAAATGGCTGTGACTGTCTGAATCATTCATACTTAACCAATGCAAGTACCACAATTTCTCTCATTTCATTTGCCAGCTATAGCATCTGATTCCCACCCACTTTATCCTTGAATGTCAATATGCTGGAAAGCAGGCTGGTGCCAGAGCCATTTCAGTGTCATCTTGACAGTCTCTCAAGGTCCGGGAGGCAAAGTCCTGTTTTGTGCTTCATTCTGTGACTTTGGCCTTGGCTACACCCCTTCCTTGAGACAAGCAAGGCCTTACTCTCTCTGCCTCAGTTTTTCTTTCTGCGAAAGAAGCCTTACATTTTGGCTTGTTCTCCATTTCTTCAGAAATATATTACAGAACCTTCTGTGTACAAAAACATTTGCTACATTCAGCTTTGAGACTGTATTGGGAGCAGGAAAGAACACACTGAGACTTCTCAGGACAGCCACTGTGCAGATCATCGCCATGTTGCAAAGCCACTGCCACACGGCAGGGCACCTACATCTCAATCCCTTCACAGACCCGTCCCTGCTGTTGTCCCTGACTTGTGCCCAACGGTCCCACTTCCTTCACAGACTCACCCTACTCATCTCCTCGACCCATGCCCAGCGGTGCAGAGCAATTACGTAGTATAGATGTTTGCAGGCCAGCCCTCAGACTTGAAGGCAAAAAAATCCCTCTAGTGATATCAGCTTTTTTATGAGGAAATACAGGTTGGGTGTTTAAGACATGCATTTGTGCAAAGCAATATTGAAAGGAGCGTGATATTGCATCTTAGAAATAATGCACACTTGATGCCGTGTGTGATTTTTCCCCAATGACTGTCCTTTCTTCTGACACACCATTCACACTGTGTTACTGAAGTGATTGAAGAATTAATGAATCATTTTAAATCAAACTGTTTCTTTCCCATTTGAGGACAGACTCAAGAGTGCTCCTTGTTTTTGCAAGCACAGTGGTCCAGTGAGAACAGCGTTTTCTTTGCTCATCTGCTGATCTTAATGAAACACCAGAACCACTTCACAACAGTCTCACCAAAGGCAAAGGCAGAAGACTCAAAAGACAACATTAATGAATTTTCACAAAATCTGCTTGGATGCAGTTGCTGAAAAAGTAAATGTTGCAATAGAGAAATGTCAGTCACAGCAAAAATACTTGTAAAAAGCAAAATAATTACCGTTGTCAATCGACTTCTGAACTGAAGATACAAACATCCCGCAAGCTTTACGCAGTGCAGAGGGTTTGCTACGAGGAGATGCAATCTCCAGTCACTTGCCAGTGGGCATCTCCCCACTGCTCTGGGCAGAGCAGGGCAGGGTGGCATGGAACAGCGCTCAGAAGGCATTCTGTGTGAGCTTCTTCCCCACACTGTCTCCAAGGAGCTGTGGGGCCTTCTGACCCTGTGTGAGGGGGACAAACACCCTCCATGGCAACCAGTGTTCTGAGTGGGAAAGGCTCAGAGCTGCCAAGGCTGGCAGCCGGCGCAGAGCCATGCCAAAGAGCAGGTGGCCAAACCTCAACACAGAGAGCGCCGGCGCCTGGGTAAGGAAAGGGAAGGGCAGCAGGAGGGGCTGCTGTGGGGCTGCTGATCCCACAGGGATTCTTTATCCTTCATCTGTGGGAAAAGTGATGTGATGAGGGTGAAGTTGTCCTTTAGTCAGAGAGCTCGGGCTGCCCTCAGCCACACCAGCACCTGCAGGGGAAGCAAGGGTTTTCTTTCCTATGAGAGTGGTGAGGTGCTGGAACAGCTGCCCGGAGAGGCTGTGGATGCCCCATCCATCCCTGGAGGTGTTCAAGGCCAGGTTGGATGGGGCCCTGGGCAGCCTGGGCTGGTATTAAGTGGGAGGTTGGTGGCCCTGCGTGTAGTGAGGGGGTTGGAGATTCATGATCCTCGAGGTCCCTTCCAACCCTGGCCATTCTGTGATTCTGTGTTTCTTTGTGTTCCTGATGTTTGTAAAGGAAAAATGCCCTGGCTATTTACAGTTACAGTTTTCCAGCAATGCTAGTGGTCTCTTCCTTAATATTTAGCCCTGATTGATTATCTTTGGGACTGCCAGCTGACATTTCCTCCAGCTGCTGCCCTGACAGCTCCATCAGCATCCCATATCCTGACTGGCAGTACTGGAGGGGTTCCTTCACCCAGGCCTAAAACTTGGCTGAGTCCCCCAAAACCTTTATGCTTTTAAATCTACTGTTATACAGACAGCATGGGAAAAAAGAAAAAAATAAAATAAAAGGGCTCTACAGCATAAATGTTTTTACTAGGCTGTGTATCATTATACAAACAATTCCCAGCAAGTTCTTGGAGAAATCGTGGTGTTTGTTGTACGCGGAAGGGTTGTGCTGTGCGTGGGACGCTCCCCGCGCTTCTGCCAAGGGCCGCTAGGGGCTGCTCCAATACAAATAATACAAAAAAACAACTGGGAAAAGAGGATGTTACCCACATTTCTGGTGGGATTGCTTTATACCAACGATCGCCATTTCCATTCCTTTGCAGTTTGCACATGTTGGACAATGTCAGGGCCAGCTGGAGTCCACCACGCACTACGCGTTGAGGCAGGGCCTGGACCTGCAAGCGGCACGGAGCGCAGAGGATCGGCTGCCACCCGCGTTCCGGGCAAGGGAACAGGTGGGTGGCTGTGCACATGCAGCCTGTGACAGGCAGGCTGTTTGCAAGGCACCATTTGCTGAGTTATAAAGAAGAGACTTGTATTTGTGGTAGTTACAGCAGGCTGGCAGACTTCGTGCCTCAGGGAGCGAGATGATGGCCAGCTGTGCTGAGGAAGGAATGTATTTTGCTGTTACACGGTTATAATTTGGGATAGTCAAAGTCCTGCTGCTCTCCAGCATCAGCTACTTTTCCCTTGTAGTTATGAGACACGCCTGCATGCCAGAATGTACTGTGGCTGACTTCAGTCTGAAATCTGTGTGTAAGGTAGCCCTGTAAAAGCACTTCAGTCACATTTATCTGTTCTGGTTTTTTTTTTAGAAACTCAGCATTTTTAATTTTTCATTAAATTAAATCTTCCTCTTCTGTTTGGAGGTGAATATCACAGTAAGAAAAACAAAAACAACATTCCTCAACATGAAAAGTGAAAATCACTACAGCATTTACAGAAAAAAAAAATCAGATTCCCAACATGACAGGAAAATAATGTTCCAGGAAGTACAGGGGTCATCTGATGGTCCAGAAGGATGTTTGGTGTTTCACTTTTTAGCTCTTTTAAAAATATTGCAATTATATATAATAAATAAATATGTTAAATTTTGCATTTGTCCTTTTTTTTTTTTTTTAGAACTTGTTCCACTTTACAGTCTGGATAAATGCTGTTAAAAAATGAGATTATAAATTAGTTATGTGATCAATACCTCTTCCACCTCCCCTGCAACAAGCAGTGCACTTGCCATTCAGTACATAAATCACAGATTAATTCAGTTTTGAGGTCCCTTTTGTAGTTCATTTTAATTAGCTTTGGGCTTGCTAGTGAGTAAAACAAGGCAATCCTGACATATTTCTTACATTTTGCTGTTTGTAGGCAGTATGTAGCATTTCTCATTTGAAAATTCACACTTTTATATTAATCATGTGTATGTTCAACAAGTCCAGGGAGCACAAATCTTCTCCATGATTTCATGAGAAATAAAAACCATTGGAACCTACAGGGGGTCGGGTCCATTTTGTCCCAGTAAAATTATGTGCAAATTAAGATCTAACGTATGAGAATGCCTTCTGTGTTCGAGTGTAGGCAGCTGCACGTTTGGCATCTGCCAGAATATAAGAGCTAAGACTAGTAGAATTCCAAACAAGTTGTGAAAATTCATGCTTTTTCCTGTGGTTTCTTTTTTTTCAGAGTGCAGTGAACAACAATTTCTCATTTTCTTCTCATGACAACAGGCACTGTCTACAGAATGTAGGAGAGTATTTTGATTTGGTAAGTACCCAGCACTAACAAGGATCAGAGAGTTCAGTATACTGATCAAGCATCGTTTCAATAAATTTCCTGCAAGCTGCAGAGTGTAGAAGTCAGGCTCCATCTCTCTGTGTTTGGACACAAGGGATAGTTTTGAAGATTCAGATTTTGTAGTCTCGATTTCCTTATTGCAGTCTAAACATCAAATTGTTAACCTAATTGTTTGGGTTTCTCTGAAGATTAGTTTAGGCAAATACAGCTGAATAGCTTTGAGTAGCTAGTATGCTAGAGAAGTGCAAAAAGGAAGTGGTTTGTTAGTAGTGTTGGATGGTAAGTCAGCATATTTGCCATTATATATGCAACCAAAATGTTCGTACAGGCAAGTCTGGCAATATTATTTTTAACTTGCTAAAGATCAACCATGAATTCTTGAAATCACTGTGGTAACAGCTTCGTTAGCTTCCAGTGGGGTAGTGACTGTTACAAGCTTCATCTGTGAAACTGTGATCGAAAGTCATATGTTTAAGTGGCTTTTTCTTTCCATCTTTTTTCTAGGGTTTGGGCCGAAGGAAGGTGGAACCACACAGAAGGCAGCAGAACTCACAGAATTTCTTCCAGTGGGCTTCAGAACCGGTTAGAAGGAGCGAAGATGGCTTAACCACTTATCAGATATCATTTGTGAAATACAAGAGCACGATCTCTAGGCAGCACCCAAAGCACTTCTCAGAAAAATCCTGCGCTAACAAAGCCTGTTCCTCAGAATGAAAACAACATGCAGCCAAATAAATCATCTTAATTACAATACCCTCTTTGTAGCACTGATTTATCATCATCAGAGCCTTTTCTGGAGATCTCAACTACTTGTCACTCAAAGGATGAAATAAACACGTGTAAAGTGAATAAAGTAATACAGCTGAGAGTTCATTAAATCAGCATTCCTGTGCTACTCTGAAGACTTGCTCAAAAAATGCAGTGATGAGCACTATGAAGAAAAGCATGATGGTACATACTTTCAGAAATACCTGTATTACGAATACAGAGGTAGGGACTGTAGTTGTGTTATTTGATACTGGTTGATGGTGATCTTCATACAAAAGCCCCTTCAACTTCAGGATCAATGGTATCACTGTACCTCATGCAGCTGACAGCATCTGTGTTGACAGAACTGTATAATGGAACTGAATCTTTGAGGGTTCACTGCAGCAGAGAACCAAAACTGCACGTTCAGGTATGAGATAAACTTTTCTGAAAGGTTGTATGGATATGAATGTGTGTTACTTGCAGTTAGGGAAACTAGATAACAGAACCTGAGTGTTAGATTGCAGTGCAAGATGGTAGATCTGGAAAATGTAAGTGTATGCATGTAGGTATGTGTCACTCATGGCAGTAAGGCAAAAAGAAAAAAAGCTCAGGCTGGAAGTGGAAGTGTCTGCAATGTGGAGGCTGAGGTGGGCTAGCTCTGGGAAGGACTGGTGCTTTTGTAGTTATGTGTCCCTCAGGAGGTGGAGTCAGAACCAGTCCTTCAAAGGCTGCTCCTGAGATACTGGCTGACTGCAGGGCATGAGAGGGATTGGAGTCAGAGCTCCAAATAACGTGTTTTCCTTTTCTGGATCATTTCCATTAATGCCAATAAAAGAATAAACAGAACTGTGTATCTTAAAACGTGCTATAAATAAGCCTGTTGCTATGCAGAATGTTTTCTTTGTTTATGAGATAAATGGAAAAATAAACCTAAACGCTTAGAATTTCCTGCACTGTGAGAGATGCCATGAAGATGAGCTACGTTAAGAAATGCTTTGTGCTCTTCAGTGGACACATCTTTTTGAATTGGCTGCAAGGGGTGACAGTTCTGTGTTCCATCAAAATAGATTGCATTAGAATGTTTCCCCAAATGTAGCAATTTTTGATGCTCATGAAAAAACAACAAACTTTTTTAAAATGCAGTTCCCTTTACTAAAGTTCTTGGAGTGCAGCAAAACATGCAGAGGTGCAAAACCTCATCGAACAATGTAAAAACAGATAAAAAGCCAAGTAACATAGTGCTATTAAAAGGAATTATTTTCTCTCAAAGTAAAAGCAGCCTGCCTGACAACAGTGCAGTCAGAATTTCCAGAGCTTTAGCCAACAATTTCATCTCCAAAGTGATTCAAAACTAAAGCGTGTGCCAATCACGTGGTGAATGAAGTACCCCATGCTGTCTGGCATACTCAAGAGGGCAATCTTGGACCTCCATCAGGAGGAAGAAACACATTCTTTGCTACATTGGTAATGTTTATCCATGGTTTAACATTACAACTGGATACAGTGAAATAAATTGCTGTAGTTTGTTATGTCTTAAAACACCGGTAGGAAGATTCCAGATTACTTTTATTTTTCCACATCTTTTCCTCGTGTTTCGAGTCAAACACGGATTGGTTTTAGAGTTAAGTGCAGACTCGATTAGGTACATGTTCTCAGTGATACTGTGATAAAGATTTTGGAGGAGAAACTGTTGGGCTTATGAAAGCTCTATACCAATCGAAGAGCGGTGTGCTGGATCCAACATTGGTGCTTCCCACGTGCCAAACGATCTGGCTGCATTTCTCCAGTAAATAACATGAAACACAACACATCGCATTCTGAGCCGAACGATAAAAGCCTCAGATAAATTCTCAGAAAGTCATAGCCTTGCATAGTTTGGGTAAAATCATTAATTTTATTTCACCTTGTCATAATAACGTCTCTGAGAAGAAATCCCTGCTGAGTTAAAATATGTTTTCAACATGATTTCTTTGCTTCTTGGGGGTTGGGGGAGAGCGTAGGAGGGCTGCTAACTTCCATAAAGGTTTCCCAGTCAGCACAGGAAAGCCCTGGCTGGTAGCTAATTAGGATCAGATGGGTGGAGGTAGGCTCAGCACAATGAGCACACTATAGGTTAACTCAGCCAGATATATTCTGGAGAAGCAGAAGGTAACCTTGAAGTGATGCTGACAAATACAGGCTTTTTTGTCCCTCTTTTGGAGGAAAACAAAAAAAAGTCAGTTTCTTGCAAATTTTTCAACAAGCTGTCTACAAGCCAGAACCCCTGTACAGAACCAGCAGGCTTCTACTACAGTCCTTTCAAATAAGCAGCTAACCCTGTTTTGTTGTTGTTTCTCCTCGGCCAGCATCAGATTAGGGGCTGTCTACACAACTTTCTTCAAGCATCTCTCTCACATTAGTTTAAAGGTTATTTCAGTACGTTAGCTAATACACACAATTCAAGTGACATATATCAAAGAAGTTTAAACCAAGGGGACAGGCAGATGGCTCCAAGTTCCTGTGGTTGAATGAGTTGATACTTACCTGAGCCTGGCAATGGTCAAGCATTGAGTAACTAATAGGTCTGAGTTGAAGGGCAGCAACTTTGTCCCCTACCTGTTTCCATGTCCAGGTACAAGGGAGTCTGTTTCTCACATAGCATCAGTTCTACTGAATTGAAATATGGTCTTATGTTTGTATCTGGATGGTTATGTCCACATGATTAAGTGTTTCTTTTTTCTTTTTTTTTTCCTGCCCTGTTTGCTGATTACTAGATCTGAGAAATGCTGCTTTCACTTGGACCCTGCGGCCTTCTGGTAAGCTTGACGCCAGCCTTCTTTCTATCATTATTTCACTTAGAAAATGAATGCTGTAGCCTGTGAAATACAGTCATTTTGATTCCAATATGTGAGCTGTTGATGTGTTGTGGCAGCACATGAGTTTGTTTTTGATTCAGTATGAGGCAACATATAAATGTGGTGTATTTGTTTACTTGCTGCCTAAAGAAGCTCAATGAAAGCAGATGCTCGATTCCTGAAACCCTCACCCTGTGTGGCAGGTTAGATTGAAGGTGGAGTGGTGCTGCTTGTGGAGTTGGTAATTCAGTGGGGATGCAGCAGCTTGGCTTCTAAGTCATCAGCTGCTAATCCAATCACTCTGTGTTCATAATCAAATCACTTCATGTAGCTCAAATGGGGTTTCTTAGAGCGTGCTCTCAAGGTTGGTTGGAGTGATGTAAATGTACTCAAGATGAGTGTTTTTGCTTCCCTGGGCTGTACAGTTAAGCAGTAGCAATACTGCTGGAGATCTGTAAAAAAACATGGTGCTTTTTGTTTGCAGTGATACAGGTGAAGAAGTACAGTGTTTTTATTGTGGATGATATTGAACTTCTGTAAATGTTCTTACACTGGTTTAACTTTTCCCTGGCCAAGCAAAATATTGGTGTCTCTGTATGATGGTGTTAATGCTGAATCAAAAGTACAGATCTCTTGTCAAGTAGAACAGCACTGGCTGATGAGAATTAATATTTGTGAAGTGGGATCTTTGGATAAGTTATCTCTATATTTAATAGAGTCTTTGCCAATTCATGTTTTGTTCTTCAACTTCCCTCTGTCACTGCTGTGTTATGAGCCATAGGTGACAAATCTGAGACCGCTCTGAGATGGGAAAGGACTACACAGGGCTGCCTCATCCCAAACACGTCTGCTTCCCTGACAAAGTGTTGAACCAATGAGCTGTTAAAATATTCTCCCTGGAATATCAAATTAAAAAGAAGTCTTTTCAAAAGGGAAGCAATCCTAACTGACCCTATTTTGAATGTATGGCAACAACGGGTGTGAAGGAACCATTAAAACACCCAATTTATGATTCAGTCAGGCAACTGTGCAGCTTCTATGAAAAGCATTGTCAGGTTGCTGCCTTGTCTAATCCCAGTTTGTTGTACTTATGTATATTCTCCTGAAAGTGAAATATCTCTGATTATCCTTTCTGAAATATTTCCGCATGCAGAAGGGATCCTGGTTTGAGATTAGTTCTATTGCTCTGAAATGACCTAAGAATTGTTTCTTAGGGGAGACCTGAGGGAGATGCCTAGTGCAGCTTCCAACTCAGGCCAGACTGGTGCCAGCAGAGGATTAGCTCAGCGTGCTTTGTGGATCTGAGCCCAGCAAGGGTGAAGCTTGCACAGCCTCTCAGGTTCCCTGCTACTGCACTGCAGTGCAGTCCTAATAAACAGTGTTTTCCTACCCCAAAGCTTTGTGACCACAGCCTCCTAGCATATCACTGGCACTACCAGAAAGAGTTTGGCTGCGTCATTTTTGTAACTGCTCTGAAGTTGCTGCAGGTTGCCCATAGCCGCCTCTTTGCTAGACCAAACAAGCCTGTTTTTTCTCAGCCTGCCCTTGCAAGTTGTGCACCTCTGACCATCTTAGTTGCCCTCTGCTGGATCCTGTTCTATTTATTTGCAGCCCAAAACAGGGTTCTAGGTTCAGCCTTCCTTGCTCAGGGAATAATAATATTTCTCAGCCTGCTAATAGGAAGTGGATCTCAAAGTCTCAGCCTCTCTTAAAGCCTTTGAGTTGAAATAATCTTCCGAAAGCCTGTGAAGCAGGTCTTTTGTTTTTAAATAGTGAACTTCCAACTTCTTTTCTTTCTATAGAGAATATGTAGCTATTTCTGCATGCACCAAAAGTGGAAATTATGTAGCACTTTCAGAGAGAATATATTTAAACTGCCATTAATTTACTGGTGGATGCCAGACACTGAAGTCCCACAAGACTTCCACAGATTCTTAAAATGCTGCACCTGGAGAAGTCCAACATGACTGAGTCTTGACTGCACCAAGCACAAACCTTTGCAAAGGAAGAGCAGCAGATTAATTGTCACATGTCATCTCATCAAGAGGAATGCTCAAACACATCAAGTTTTATAGTAGGTGCATAAAGAGCAGCTATTATCACATCTTTTTGCAAGAGCTTAATTACTGTGACACCCATTTGAAATAATTTCTATTCTTTCCTCTGCTGTTGCAGTGTTTGAGGCAGAAAGTTGTGGCTTAATATGTGGTGGTGCAAGTTTTCTTTGCTTTCCTCTTGCTGAGCCCCTCTCGTATGTATGTAATGTTAGCCAGCCGTTACGTCAACACGAGGACATTCATGTGTGCACACGGATGAGCGCAGTGATCCAACCCTGGGGTCACGACGTCCCCTGGGAGAGGGGCTGCCTGAGTCAAGGTCCTTGCATGGATTTAAAATTTGAAACAAACATTGATTGAAGCAAGGACTGGAACTTGGGTCAGTCTCCTTGCAGGGGAGTGACCTAGAGAAAGCCTGTTTTTTTTCAAGCCAATCGATATTTAACTATTTAGTTCAAAATATAGCAGGCTTGGTAAGAAGGGTAAAGAATGGTCTCCTCTCCAGACTAATCAAAACAGTTTATAAACACTGAACAATTTTAGGATACTTTTCTTGTTAAGGAATCTGTAGAAACAGTAAAATGCCGATCATAACCCGGTGCACTAATAGTAATTAATTAATCCTTACAGAGGCACCTCAAAGAATTTAGGTAGTGGTACGCATTTCACAGATGACTTAAATGCTGAGCTGAGGTTGATGTCTCGAAGTCAGCAGCGAGGCCTCGACTATGAACAGTCAGAACTGCACTCCCAGGCTCTTGCTGTGAGCAGCCTCCTTTCCCTGTGCACGGATTTGCTGTGCTGTGCTGTTGCTCTGTGTATTATTTTAAGAAACGAGTGGCTGACCATATGCTTTTATGATTGCTTTCAATGTTCTGTGGAATGAGGCAGAATGCATCACTTGAAGGATGCTGTTTCCTAACAGAGATGTATTCTAAATTTAAATGAATGCACTTTCCCTCTCTCATTCCTCCCCTGTCCCAGCCAATAAAGATTACATTTAGATTGTCCAGAATGTTCTGATACTTCCCAATGGCAATGCCTTCTGTGTGAACAGGCCAACAGAAGTAGCAAGTACTGTGCTCAGAAGTAAATTCTTGTGGGATCGGGGTCTGTAATGCTAACCAGACATTATGGCCTCAAATGGCATTTTAGGCATGCGTTAATGACCCTGAGCGACAGACCTTCTCATCTTATTGCTTAATTAATCAATGGCCCAGTGGCACATTGGCAGTGCTCTTTTTCAAGCTGTGCCTCCCCTCAGATGGTAATCAGATGGTATATGGCTGTATCTACTTATGGCAAAGTCAAAACCCAATAAATAAAGTTTAATTTCCTGATTCCCCTGGGACACAGTGATTCTTTTCAACAATGCTTCTTCAGTTGAGTTGAAATTAAAAAACAGCATGATCAACATATTGCATAATATTTCATGGACGGAGTTAAGTACCAGCTTTAAAGACTTTGCTGTTGTAAAAAAAATAATAATAAAACAAAGGCCTGGAGGGGGGAAAAGACCACTGATAGGGAAGCAAAATATTTGCCATCAAAACGCCTAGTCCTGGCTTTGTCAGTGGTGTTAAAATTTACACTGGCAGCTTTTAAGCATTGCTGCGAAGATCTTCTGTGCATGGGATGTATCAATTTTCATCCTAAATTAATATTACTCTCATTTGAATAGAATTAATGTTTAATCTGAAAAATATTTTTGTAGCATGCGATGCAGTTAGGTACCATAGGAGGGCAGATGTGTTGAACAGCTTTGTTTTGAAATGTGACTTTTGCTTTAGGTTAAGATCTACTGGAGTGAATTTCTACCGGTCTCGCTGGGCTCTGAATCATGTCAGCAAAGTGCAACTACTTGATTCATACACAGACAGAGACAACTAAGTTTCACGCCTTCGTGGATTTAAACTCCCTTTTCTAGCTGTTCATTTTTGATGCTTCTGAATTTCAAGTTTATTTATTCTGTGGTTATTTTGTTTTGCCTTTGAAAGCCAATAATCTATGCAACTTACTTTAACAAGAATGACAGTATTCAGCAAATTAACACAATCAGTTCTTTAATTTATTACTAAGATTTAATTCAACTTTTTGCTACGTTTTCAGCTCGAAGTTTCAATAGGAGCTAATTTATGCTACAGTTTTCTTTACACTTGAAGTTAATTTCAGCCTTAAATACAGAAGAGCTTTAACCTCTGCGTTAACAAATTCCTTATGAAATCTGGAATTTGAATTCTGTTCAGTCTTGTGTAGCAAGTGGAAAAAGGAATAGGAATTGTTTAAGTTAAAAAAAGGGTATGAACTTCCATGGCTCAGATAATCTCTTCTCACAGAGTGATCGGAAGGGAACCCACTGCAGTGAGGGCATCCCCAAACACCAGACCTGTGCTGAGGTCCCCACGGAGGGCTGTCAGATCCAGAAACAGCCTGGAAAGTAGGTGTGAGCTCCCCGGGCTGTTTGCTTGGCTCTGTTCCCAGCACTGAGCATCGTAAAGGCAGACTGCTGCTGAGGTCTTAAGCAGAGACTGTCCTGCTTTCCTCCGTTACCACCTCATGGTTGTAGAGTGAAGGCTATCAATGGGTAATATTGCTGCTGCTGAAAAGGGAGAAAAATTTCTAACATCTTCAACTGGAAGAGTAAGATGAATGTTTTATCTAACTTGTGTAACAAAGTCCCTGAAGCAAAGGCAGGCATATTAAATAGTGAAGACATGAAGAGGCACTATTTCTAAGACAACTGCATGCAAACGAAGAGAGGTACAGGTGGCATCCTGACCCTTTTTTTTGTTCAGCTGACTCCAGCTCTTCCATTTGGGAATGGCCAAGTCTCTCTCCAAATGCACCCCAGCATCTGCAGGCAGAATGCAGACAGGTTTGCTGTTGGTTGAGAACTGCTTCATGCTGCAGCAAATATTCTTAGATCATGGGGGGAGGATGTGGCACAATGGTATTCTTCTGTCCCCAGACCCACAAGCCATAGAAGGAGCACCTTAAGGAGGAAACTCCTCCTCACCTTCCTTCTCACCTGTCCTCTGGCTGCTGTTGTGCTTTATGTAGATTCTGTTCTTCCAGCCAGAGTAGAAATGAGAACCTAATGGGGCAGCTGCTACACAGGTGAAGGTGCTGCCAAAATCCCAAAGAACAATGCTTACATCAGAATGCTGATGTTCAATTAGTTCACTTTTCTTGACATGCAGGTGTGTCCTTAGGTGAATTCAGAATGACCTCAGCCTGCTCTCCAGCATATGATCTAAATGTTGGTATCAAACATGGAGAAAATCTATCCGACTCCTGATTTCCTTAGTGAGCTGCACATAAGAAGCTTGTCTTCAGATTTTCCTTGTGCTGTTATATGTATTTAAAGCTTTTTTTTTCTGTATAATGAAAGCTGCTCTCTCATTTTTCTTAATGGCATTACTGTTGGTTAACATGCCAACAAAGAAGCAAACACCTTTCTAACCAGCTACGTTTTGCTACTTCTTCCCTCTGTCTCCCCAGTCCATTTTACTTCCCCCGGTAGGATTTTTGCAATACATTTCTAGAAGTAACATATGCACTCTGACACAAAACCGTATCTCCAGCAGTAACAATAAATTAGACACTGTGGGAATTTAAGCTTGTTCTTTTGTCCAAGGTGAGACAGCGAAGTCATTGGTAATGAAGACTAAAACAATTGTTATGCAGCACGTTTGTGTTAAGCACTGCTCCCCACATTATCCCCTGTATAAAAGAGAACGTTTGAGGAGCTTTGTTACTATCACACTTGGACAGAACGCATGAGAATATCCTCTTATTTGCATCACAGCGATTTCCTGAACTACAAACGCTCAGATGTGCCTCAGCTCCCTCAAGCCTTGCTGCCTCACAAGACATGGCATAGTTTGATCGTTAATCAAAACAAAGCCCAAATCAATAAACATGCATAATCAAGGCTCTCTGATTCCAGTATGTAAATACTCTGCGTATTGATGAAATGTTTCTGAATCTAAAATAGTTTTGCTTTTTTCCTCCTCTCGGAAGTCCCTAAGCCTTTTAATTTTAATATTTTATGCACTGCTATACAAACACTGTAAGACTTTGTCCGTGTATCAGAGATAACAAGTTAGAAGATGGACGCTCCAAGTACTTCTCACTCACTTTGTCGACTTGAGAGCACTTTGTGCATTTGCATGGCTGGTAATTACTTGACCTGTAAAGGCCCAGCTTTGCACGTGGTGAAAGCAATCATTCTGCCATGCACTTTCTAGCTATAGTATCAGAGCTCAAGCTGTCAGAATCCTTGGTCCTGTGCCAGGGCCAGTGGTTGCTGTGCAGAAATGAGTTGCTTCTTATGTGCAGGGCAATGGAGATGTTGCATAAGGAGGGGACAGAAGTGCTGCTCGGTCAGGACAGGTTTGCACCCTTGGTGTGTGACTGGGAGTGATGCCAGGGCATTGAGGGGATGTACAGATCTCTGGGTCTAAATCTGGTAGGAACTCTGATCTTC
This sequence comes from Lagopus muta, assembly GCF_023343835.1. Lineage (NCBI taxonomy): Eukaryota > Metazoa > Chordata > Aves > Galliformes > Phasianidae > Lagopus > Lagopus muta. Next base: position 62,932,299 of record NC_064437.1, on the reverse strand, counting down.
TCACACGTTAATGGGTCATGCAAGTAATTATTGCTGTATGCTTAGTGCAGTCCTGTATGGATTATAATTCCTTATTAAAAATATACATGCTGTGAGGCAGGGATTGTTACAATCTGAAGGTGCATCCAAAAATAAACATTTTGACAAAAAATTCACTGATTTTGTAAGTTTTAGAGATATTCATAGAATCATAGAATGGTTTGGGCTGGAAGGGACCTCTAAGATTATCTAGTTCAAACCCCAACCACTGTAGGCAGGGACCTCTCACTAGACCAGGCTGCTCACAGCCCCATCCAGCCTGGTCTTGAATGCCTCCACAGAGGGAGCATCCACAGCCTCACTGGGCAACCTGTTCCAGTGTCTTCCAGTTTAAAGCCATTATCCTGATGCTTATAAAAAGTCCATCCCCAGCATTCCTTCAGGTCCCCTTCAGGTACTGGAAAGCTGCTGTAATGTCCCCACAGAGCCTTCTCCAGCCTGAAGCTCATGTTGAATCTTTCATCAACTGACACCCCAAATCCTTCACCTCAGGGCTGCTCTCAAGCCATTCTCTGGCCAACCTGTATTTCTTGCTGGGATTGCCCATACTCGTGTGCAGAACCTTGCACTTGGCCTTGTTAAACTTCATGAGGTTGGCACAGACCTGTTCAGGTCCCTCTGGATGGCATCCCTTCCCTCTAGCAACTCAACTGCTCCACTCAGCTTGGTGTCAAGGGTCAACTGCTGTAGCTAAGTTTCAATTCATGGCTCACATTAATTCTGCAAGTTCCTTTAATCTGAATTAAGTGAGTTGAAATGGGGAAAATCATATCAGCAACTGTTCTTATATATTATGAAGCTGCACGTACCCATACCAAGTGTAAAACAGAGCCAAGAAACAAGAACAGCAGCAATGAAAGGACTAAAATGAAATTCTGTGAAGGCCAAAGTTAAGGGAAACGAAGGACAAAACAGATCAGTGGTGGAAAAGCCAGGCTGCAATTAAGTTGAAAAAGTTCCTTGTTTGCTAGTCAAATAATAAGCTGTGTCAGAGCTTAGAATTGGCTATTCTGGTGTAATTGCATCTCTTGTGTATCTGTGGGACTCTGCTAAGCACAGGCACGATCCTCTCGTGAGTCATCTCTCCAGAGCTGATTTATTAACAGTGTGAAAAGTTTAAAGGTGTGATGTTTATTTTATATCAGAATAAAATAAACGTGGCAGTGATTGTAGATTCGGAAGCACGGTTGCAAACTGAGAGTCTTTGAGGCTTATTAATTTGCTGTGGATGGGTTTCACAATGGGCATGTATTTTTGCCAAGTCATGCTCATTGACGTTTGCTCACTGCTTGTTTTCACAACAAACATGCAAAAAAGTATTTCCTATGCTTTGACAGGAATGAGTGCTCACATGGAAAGAAGAGAGAGGTCCTGCCTCTCTAGCTGTTGTCCCTATGGATGGAAGCAGCCCCACAGAAGTCAGCAGGATGATCTTATATAGACAATATAGATAGATTTAGATATAGCATGTATCAATGTAATATATAGAGCTACATCTAGATGTATCTCTGTATTTAAAGCTGAGGGATGTAGTGACATCCTCAGAAAGTGATGGACTTGCTGCTTTGAGTTTGCCACAATGATGGCTAAGTGAAATGCCTTGTGCTTTTTAATAGATTCTTCAGTGATCTGATCTGAAAGTCACCGATCCTTTAGTCACACCATAGAGTTTTAAATGCTCTGGCAATTGCCTGTGCTAAGGGATGAATTTGGCAAAGGGAAGAACAAAGGTTTCTGCAGCAATGGGTCGATGATCAAGGGGAGCCAGTGTTTGAAGCCAGAACGTCTTCTGCTGTAGGGAAGCTTGCTTTCTTACTTAAACTGCTTTCCTGCTGCTTCGAAGTGCTTGATTCATATTGACCTACCTGTCTGCGTTTTAACCATGCCATTTTTTAGAGGACAGCAGTCTGGCAGCAAGCAGTGCACTCGGCCAGGATCACTGCGCTCTGGAGCGTGGTGAGGTGGTCCTCAGTATCTCCTTCCCTACTCAGTTTCCTGAGACAGAAAAGAGTGAGGGCTGTTTATCTTTCTTTTGACCTGGGCTCACACAGTCTGGGGTGGGACTTAACCCCTGCTCTTTTCCTTCCTCCTCTTGGTAATGGTGCATTGCTGCTGCGCTGCGAGTTCAGTGGCCTGTTTGCTTCAGCCAGTCTTGCTTATTACGTTCCGTGTAGTCTTCTAAGTGTGTTTGTTGTTTATTTTAACTGTAATTCATTATTCCGGTAGGTCTAAGGATAATGAGTAATCGTGACCTGATGCGTTCTACACTTCTACACCACAACTGTTCACACTTGGTTATTTTCAAAGTCAGAAAGAAAAAATCATCAACTAAACCGGGAAAAACAAACTGTGCAGCCTGTCTGGTTTTGGCAGGGATGGTAGGGAAAAATAAAACTGTAGCCGTTTGCTTATTGCTTGTGAGAGGTATTCAAATAAATAAGAAACTGGAGCGGTGATGTGAGTGATTAATATCTGTAATGCTCTTGGGTTTCTTTGGCTCAAACTTTCTGAAAAAGGGTGGAGTATTTGCATTAATCACAAGCAAGGATATTCATCTCCAGGGCTGTCAGCCAGCCAAGCACCTCTTCTCATCGCTGCATTTAAAAAGGAAAGAATAAAAACAAATTACCTGGTGGCCCTCAGGCCAGGGGATAACAAGCTGTGGGGCGAAGGAAAAGCCATCTTCTGCTCCAGCTATGAGGACTGTTTTTAACTTCAGCACACTGAACTCAACGGACCGTTGTTCAGGGGATTTATTAATCTCCAGCTACATGGAATACTGCTTACATTTAGACTAACACAACATTTTGTGTTTTTAAAATATTTTCCATGTGAGACTTCTGAAGTGCATGGGAGAGAATAAATGGACCTCTGGCCACCCTGGTGAGGTGTAACTTAACTACTTGGCACAGATAGGATTAGAACCAAGGAATCCCCATTGCCTTTATCTCCTTACCCCACTCTCAGCATCTTCATGACCTTTTTGGGAGAAGTTTTGCAAAAGTTCTGCTGAGCAGAGGACATTTTTTTTCCTCTGGTCTCTGTTCTGCTGCACACTGTTAGTCTGTTTTAAATAAGCTCTGCGGTGCAGTCATTTAAGGAAATGAAGATATTTCATAGCACGCTTAGCATTTGCATTTGAATGTAGGCCACCCTGCTGTTTGATTAAACTGGAGTTTAAGAAAACTGTAAGAACTGAGGTTCATAGGCAGTGCAGTTCTTTGCACTCAGATTGCAAAGGTTGTTGGAGGAAGAAAAAATGATAATATCCTTGGAAGTACATGACTAATGAGAATATATATAGCACTTCTGAGACAGCTCAAATATATAATTATTGTGAGGATTTCACAGACACATAAATATAATGATCTTCAGCTAAGTAAATTACTACCTACCAATGAAATAAATATGGTCCCTTCAGAATTTGAAATAATTCAGTACTGTAGGTGGTGGGAAATGATTCACCTTAGCTGTTATCTCTGGAACAGTAATATAGAAATATATCTGCCAGTACGCTTACATTTACATTGTTCTTCATATCCTGTGGAGCTTGTCAGAAGATCTGTGGTCCCTGCTGGCTTCCACCCCCTTATTTTGATAAGGCTCTGCACAGCATGGCTCGACAATGGGTTGAAGCAGCTAATATTGTTTACCACAGTAGGCATCTCAGCCATAATATTTTTCCAAGAAACACTGATGTGTTTAAAGGTCAGGTTGATACTGATTTGACTGCTTAACATGAATTCATTTCTCTAGGAGTAGAAGGGTGCACATGCCTTGGGATAAAGGTTAAACTGTTGTTTATGCACTCAATAGGTGGAAAACACCGGGCTTTAATACACAAACCCTAATAGCCTATTCTGGTCAGTCAGGGAAATGCAGTGCTTTACATTTAAATGAAAGCTTAGAGTGCACCGCCTTTGCTGACTATTGCTATGGAAGAAAACCTACCCAAAAGTTCAGGAAGATCAGGCAGCTGCAGCCAGTTTGTTTCTGGTCGCTGTAGTTCAGACTACAAGCAGGGCGTTGGGCAGCACTGCTGTGACGGAATTTGGCTGTCACTGCCCGGCCACTCCTGCTGTGCTAAGGGGAGCAGAAGGAAGGAGCACGAGGTGCCGGGCCTGAATGTTTGGCTTTGCTGCTCTGGGCATCCTTACTGTGCTGTGCTGGGGGAGGCCTGCCACCCTCCTCACCCCCGGGCCAACTGTAGCCCCGTGGAAGACTAATGTGCTTTCCTAAGAAGCGACTGGGGCAGATGGATGCCTCTGCAGCAGACCAGCACAGCAATGGAAGATGTATTTAAGGAACTCAAGCTTACTAGTCAGCACTGATAAGCATTCAACTTCTGCCTCAAACTCTGCCTTAGTTCATTTCACTCTTTGTCTTTACTTTTGCTGATCCATGTGGGTTGCAAAGTGCTCGATTGCCTCAGAGCCCACCCAGAATTATTCTCACTGAAGTATCGTGTCAAGGTTTTATAGGGCTGTTGTTTTTAATTTTTACAGAATTTGTGTTTGCAAAGACTCCAATCCTTGCATGGCAACTTCTTTGATCGTGTTTCCAGCAGGATGTTCTGACACCTTGACCATCCTGGCATTTGCTTTGGGAACAGATGGAGAAAGCAGTCCACAAGACGCCTGTTGGCCCAAAAGCAAAGAATCTAGCAGTGCCACGAGCGGCTTGCTGGCTGACATCAACAGCACAGGATGCTGCATTTGATTATCTTCGCTTTCACAAGAAAGACCCACTGTATTGTTTTGAAGAATGTGTTTGGTTGTTTCAACAAACTTAAAAATCCCCCATGGCTACGTAAATAGAACAGCCAAGCATAATGGCTGCAATGTCAGGGACAAAAAACCTCACACAATGTTTTGTCTACAGATCACATTTGATCCTGAAGCTCTATCAGTTCAGAAAAACTTCTGGATTCCTTTTTTTTTATTTATTTCTGAAGACAGACATCTCTGGAAATCCCACAAGTGGATTTCTTACTTAGCAAACAGAGCTTGACTGCATTTTAGTTTGATATTTTAGCTTACAAACACTTGTGTCAAAGATTCTGGCTTGAATCCTGGAATTATTTCAGATGCAATGGTGCGATAACAAAAAAAAAACCTCTCCAGGATTTCCTGCCTGCCTCTTACTTCTGCCAGGCTGCTGCTGCTGAACAGGGCAAGTTGAAAAGCAAACAGTTTTCCTGGGGTTCCTTATGGGAAAGCGATTGCCATGGATGCTGTGTAAGGAAACGTCCATAGTGTTTTAAATAGAAAAGCGTGGCAAATACAAAGAAAAGGGTCACATTAGGAAAAACAGCACAGGGCTGGCCATGAGAACTGCAGTTTTCAATCTGCAGCATGTTTTTCTTCTTCCAGCCCTGCTTCCTGCAGCAGGGCCAAGTCCCACCTATTTCCTGTCCCCAGTATGAATCGTTCCTCAGCATTGGTATCTTCAGACTGCTTTCTTGGAAAACCATCTCTCTGACTTCCTGGTGAGTGAGGCCTTACCATAACGTGTTGAGCTCTTGTGACAGCCGTGTTACATTAATTCCAGATTTGTGTTTTACAAGGGCAAGTCCACGTTTCTTAAACATTTTAATGAGTATTTAAAAATACTGTCAAGAATGGACACTGTATCTAATATCTACTGTTGTTGGCCTTTTAAGAATCAAAATGAGCGTTGGCATTGGGTTGTTATTTTACAAGGATAATCTTACAGATTCCTGTGGAAATCAAAAAATTGAAAAATGATATAAATACCATTCCGTGTTAAGGCTGTTTCCAAACAGGAAGAAAAGCTGGATCAGTTAGAGAGACTGCAGGTTTTCTTCTCTTGTTCAATATAAGTAACAGATATTCACCAATAAATGTTAGTTTCACATGCTCGTCGAACGAGGTGAAGGACACAATTCGATTCTCTTATTAATAGTCACTCTTCTGACATCCTTGCCACCATGGCAAGCATTCTCAAGTCGTACATTAAGTGAAATAACCAACACCTGTCAGGCATTTCTTGTCTTTTCTTATGGAAATGTGTTTATCCCCTTCACAATTTGAAGTGATATAGCCTTGCTCAGGTGATTTTTATACGTATATGTAAACATGAAATATAGCCACCAGGCAAAGAAATCACATACTGAAAGAAGGCCACAACATGTGTGATGAATTTTTGGATCTGGAATCAGTGATCAAAACAACAGGCTGAGTAATGCCTTGAACCTGAATACCTCCTAGCTTTGCATCACTTGCTGACAGGAATACTTAGGATTGCTGGATAGACTCTCTCTTCAGTGCAAACTTAGCAAGCATAATGAGTGAAGAAGATATGCAACTGCTACATTATATTGTATTCTTATAGGTTGAGACATAATATTGTACATTGAAACTGCCTCAAAATGAACTAAAAAACTTTGTGCTTTCTCAGTAATAGCACAGTGCAAAGCGTTACAAGCTGGGCAAGTTTAAGCTCTGTTTAATAGTAAAAGCAGAACAAACATTGGAGATTGAAAGCAAGTGAAAAGAAAGTGATTCTTAATAATAGAATCAGGCAGGAGCTGTAGACACCTTCATATTAAAAAAGGCAATTAATATTTATTTCATATCAAAGCAGAAGTCTAATTAGGGCCGTGCTTTTCCCATCCCCCAGGGAAATAATCAGATGAGTGAATCTCATCTGGAAAGTTCACATATGGCAATGAGAAGCTCATCATGAAGATAAAACCAGGAGAGAACCTGGGCGACCTGATGAGATGTTCAGCCTATCTCGTAGACTTTGCTCTCTAATGGGGTTTGAAAGACCTAGTATTAGTGAATTTATTTTCTTGGATTTCTGGTGACACTTTCTAAAAGGCCATGATTATATATAGCTCAGTCACTTGTCAGTGTCTTTTCATTAACATGCCTAAAGAATCTTAATTGCTCAATCAGAATAGCAGATTTTTCCTCTGATGGTAAAGTTTAAGAGGTTATTCAAGCCAAAGAGAGAAAATGGAAATCCTGCCCAAATTGATCCGATAGAAGGAGCAAACTATTACAGAAAAAGTCAAGCGGGAGGAGGAAGGAAATGGAAAAGTAAATAACTGAAGATAGAAAGATAAACAAGGAATGATTTCAAATATACCAATAGTGGAGGAGCAGGGGACTACAGCAGTGCTGGGTATTGGTGTCAGTAAAATGGCACTGTTGAGATAAGCCAAAAAATGGAAAACCAACAGGTAAGTTAAGCTAAATGGCCTCCAACATTGAAGTGTTGGAACTGTGAAATAAAACGTGGTCTGTTGTGCAGCTTACAGCGCTGTGTTACGAGAGCTCAGTCAAAGCTGCGTGTGGCTTTAAGTGAAATATCCAAGTGATTAAGTAAGCCTGTGTTTGGTATGGGGAAACAACTTGAAATGATAAGTGGGAATGATAGGAAATTTTCTGCTAATCAAAAATCACTTTCCCTCTTTCCCACTCTCTCCCTTTTGTTTTGTTTTTGACCAAGTCTTGTCTGTATGTGGGCCAAAGCAGTGTGTTTTCCATTGGAAAGTGCCAATGCTTGTCAGACCTTCCAGTAGCACCACCAAGCTCCCCTCCACAGAAAAATTAATCGTTGGGTTTTCGGTGAAAAAATCCCATTTCTATCTTAAAAGAATTTAAAGATTTTCTTGGGAATAATTCCTGTTCCCAGCCAGATGTAAGCCTATCTGCATTAGAAGGTATCTGTGGAAAAATGCAGCTGCTTTGGAAATTATTTCTTTCTGGCTTAGCAGAGGTTTGGGTTTTATCTTTCCTTGTTATGGTTAACTTATTGAGAGAATGAACTCAGACTTTGAAATGTCTGTGACACGTTGACAAAACAATGACATTTTCAAGGAGAAAACGAAATTTCTTTTTGTTTTTGTAACTCCTTCCTAAGCTGAAAAACATCACAGTTGTCAGCTTTACTTTTTATTTTTTTCAAGGCATGTATGTATCCCAAAGATTCACATTGCATCTCATTCAATCTCTTAACATTCAGAATAAGGCATGAATGAAAAACATACAGATGAAACCAGCTGGTTAATTGCTGTAGGCTACAGAGGCTGATGAGACTGGGAGGAAACCCACATACATCAGTGTTGGGCATCCTAAGAGAACTGAAATTAGGGGTTGCATTAAAGCACATTTAAAGGAGTCATTAGAAATAACCTCAGAGATATAAGACAGATAGCTTCCACATGAATTCCAAATGTCCGCAGAAAGAAGAAGAGCAGATAACCCTGAGAAGTGTAACTTTCAGTGGGTAAATGTTAGACTGTTCAAAGCAACGCAAGAAAGTAGAGCTGAGCCATTGCAGTGCCTTATCCTGCATTGCTTTACTTGTTTCTGACCTGCCTGTATGAGAAAAGATTTTGTGGAAACAGAAGCTTATATATTGTTACAGCTCTGGGAAAACTTCCCCACAGAATTCCAATAATAAACAACAAACTCAAGTAAACAAAAAGTCTTCAAAAGAATTCAAATAAAACTTGGTAAATTTAGTAAAAGAACCCCGTGATTCTCTTGGCGTGTTCCTATGTGAGTGTGCACACACTTAAACTTCTTCAAGTTGATTCCTTGGTCTTTTATAGATTGTATCATGCTTTGAGGTATTTGTGTGAGGAAAGTCCAGCAGCTGCTCTTTTTTCTTTCTTTAAATGCTCTGTTTGCTATTTCAGGTGTAACTGAAAGATGCAGGTTGTCTTCTAGAAGTGTAATGCTATTAAATCAGCAGCAAGACATCTGACGTGGTTTGCCACTGTTCTTAGAAATAATTAGGCTGTGCAGTGGAGTCAACCTCAGTGGAATACAGGTATCTCTGTAACCTTGAAGGCTTAAGTCTTAATTACACAATGGCAGTAGTCACTTCAGCACTTCAGTCCATTTTGCTGGATGTTGACATTACTAAATTATCTCATGTTCTAAATGCAAAGTGGCTGATTTTTCCTAAATGTATTTCTTGGCAACCGAAAGACAAATTGGTCTGGTTCCATTTTTAAGAAGGGCTTTGTCCTTTAGTGGTCCTTACATTAATCCTGCTAATTCCACCTGAGAGGACGACACTTCTAGAAAGCATCGAACAGAATCAGGCATGGTTTTGCTCACATGCATTTACAAATATTCTGCTCCTACTTGCAGAGAAAGGAGATTTCTACAGTTATTGAAGAACAGAGATATAAATAGATTAATGCCATTAAGGAGCAGCCTTCCTGCAGTTGAATTTAATGGTAGAGATTTAGATGAAGTAAAGGACATTTTGGTCTAGAAGGATGCAAGTTCGTTTCCAGAAGAGCTCAATCCCTTAAATTAGGTAATGGGGATTTATTTATAGGGGTAGATCTTAAGACATTTTAATATATAGCTATTCTGTCTCCACCCACATTCCTTAGTCTATCTTAATTCTCAGACTGATCCTTTGGAACAGGGGACTGTTAGCAACTTGTTTTATCTAATAAACCTGTGAGGTGTTTGGGGATCTACATCCCATCGTCTCCCTTCCTTTTTGCATGGCAAATTTCAGGCCCAGTATTTCAGTGGCTGAGTTCAACAGGTGTGCTGTTCAGGGGGAGGTAGAGCAGAGCCCAAGTCTCTGGTCAGAAGACCTGCTCTAAATCGGCCATCTCATGGTATTTTGCAAATATTACTGTGGAGAAAAGTGTTCCTTTAAAAAAGGGAAGCAGTAGCACAAGAGCTCTTTAGGAACCAAAGCCATACAGCGCCGGCAGCTGGACGGGGTGCTCCCACACCATCCGATGCATCACTTTCCCCTCTCCTCCTGCAGACACAAAGGTACCGCACCGACTTCAGCCTACACCAGCTTGCAGTTGAAGCAAGGCTTCTCACCCACTCTGCTCGCAAGGAAAGGAGGCTGCGTAGTACGAAGTTTAGCAAGTTTCCCAGTAGATGGTGCTGCAGTAAACTTTTGTTCAACTCAACCCTTGCCTTGGGAGGTACAAAGGGGGCCGTTTGTACTTATGCACAGTCTTCAGACGTGGATGTTTATCACAACTTTCCCAAGGAGGCCTTTCAAACTGAACTAAACTCAGCAAAAGAACATCAGCCTTTATGTAGTGTAGCGTAGAGTGTGTTCAGTGCTATAATTTTAGCCTCTCATGCCAATTAATTGGTAAAACAGTGCAAAAAGTTACTCAGCAATATACCAGCTCCATCATTTCAGATCAGAAAGACATAAATCTTGATGCTTTCAAAGAATGACTTCCTTTGCTGGAAGAAAGTCCCATAAAAAGAAATGAAATCAATATTAGCAAACTGTGCATAAATCTGTGGTAGTGCTTCAGGAAAAAACGTTTCACTTTGTCACCTTTGTGCTACAAAGTACAAAAGAGAGCACAGAGTCCTTGAAGGGCATCCGTACACACAGCCCTCCTGTCTCATTTCTCTGAGGTTAATTATTTGTAGCTTTTCTTTGATTCCAAGCTAAGACAATGAGGTCTGTGACACTAGAACAGCCTCTCTTCCTGCATTCCTCTTTTTTTTTTTTTCCTGGAAATTTACTTGGAAATCAAGATGTTCACCTTGGTCACAGAAGTAACAAAGAAGAAAGGGGTTCTAAAATCCTGGCTCAAGAATTGAATTTTCAGTTCAGTATTTGAATCTCTCACTTCAAATCCAGGATGGTCAATGGAGATGTTAACACCACCACCACCAAGAGCACATCACATTTAAGACAGGGGAGGTTCAGGTTAGATATTTAGGCTGTGGATGCCCCATCCCTGCAGGCATTCAAGGCCAGGCTGGATGTGGCTCTGGGCAGCCTGCTCTGCTGGTTGGTGACCTGCACACAGCAAGGGGTTGGAACTGGATGAGCATTGTGCTCCTTTTCAACCCAGGCCATTCTATGATTCTATCCAGTTCCTCCTACTGGCTTTCAAGAATGATGGATTTGGAACAGAAATGTATGTAAAAGTAGATACTGGTGTCACTTCCATCTGACTTTAATAATTATTACAGATAAAGTCAACACAATATCCTAATTTGCTCATTTCAACTAAATATTGCTAAGATCCCATCATACCTCTCTTTGCACAAACCTATCAGAAACTGAGCTGGACATCCCAAAATCTCAAATGCAATGTATTGTCTAACTCTAAAAAGCAGCTTGCAAAAACCTTTTCTGTCTATATGAGCCTGAAGGTACCCAAGTCTTTAAATGCTTGTTTCTTATCTTTGCTTGTTAACTGCTGAGAATCTTCCTTGATCTGAATACGAGCTTTGGCAAGACCAAGTAAAAGCTGCAAGAGATCTGGTCTCTCAAAAAGATTTAGAGCTGTAGCTGAGGAAGGATGGAGAGGCAGCAGAAGGAAGGAAGTGGTGTGAACCCAAAAAGTCTTGCAAATAGCTGTGCTCAGAGTACTTGTACAAATAAATGGTACTTGTATAAATAAATGTTATGTGTTACATAAATAGCGAGTGATGTATGTTCCATTTCCTCCTTTGGATAGGGATATTCAGATCTTGTCTCTCAAGTGAATTATTTGAGTTACAGAGGGATGGGTCAGGAGCATTACTCAGCTTTCCTGTTCAAAAGCTGTTAGTCCCACAAACACAAGTGAAAGTGGGAGTCTTTAACCCAGAACGCAGGGCACTTGCTGGAAAGTGCTGGATGGGATCTGTCTTCAGCCCAGTGACTGGCTTGATACACAGGAGAGAGATAATCTAAAGGCAATCTAAAACCTGTTATATATTGAGTTGCTCTATCTCTGAAGAGATATCAAATCCATCAATCCCCAATTCAGATCTTAACGCATTTATCGACGAATCTCTGCTTGTGCATTTATCTGATTTCTGTACTATTTTCAATGTAGAGCTCTGTCTTCTGATGGTCTTCTGTCGTAGTTTGATCAGACCAAGAATACAGAAAGCTCTTGCACAGGATGAATGCTGGCAGGCAACTTCCCACTGTTGTGTGTTTGCAGCTCAGCTGAATTAGCCACCTACCAGGGCAGTGGGCAGCTGGAAAGGTCCAGTTTCAGGCAATCCCATGTGAGAAGTGCACAGACAGAAATGGCTTTGGTTTATTCCATGGAAAGACCAGGTGGTTTAATCTGAACAGGGATTTTTTAACAACAGATGTGTTTTGGAAGCACTGCTTGAAAGGTGGAAGGTAGGGGGCTGGTTGTTACTGTTTGTCTGGGCTGTGGATAGGGGAGACTTTAGAAAGAATGGCAGAATAGGAGTAATGATATTGATTTTCATGCAATCTGTACTCTGCATCTACTTCTGGAAGGTGATAAAAATGGGTCTCCTTTCCCATAGTTGTGATTAAATACCTGTCCTATAGCTGCACTTCTGGTGTCAAAATTGACTAAATGTATTTTACATTGCTTTTATTGCAACTGGCAAGTGAGCAAGTCTCTAATAGTTACAGAGCTGTTGTGTAATCAAAGCTAATCCTTACCCATGGTAAGAATCAGAGTCAAAAGCCTATAATCCTACTGTAGGCTACATTCCTCTGAAGGTTTCCTCTTAATATTTCTTGTTTTGTTGCTCCTTGTGAACTGTTCTCTTTATTTTTAGATTAAGTTCTTGACCTAAAATCTGTATTGTTATTTTTTTTGAGTTATTTCCCACAGGGAATGTGTTCTCTGAGTTTGCCTTGGTGCCCTCTTGATTGCCTAGCAGCCTGCCGTTGTGTCTTCAAAGACAATCACGCTGCTGGCAGTGCTAACACATTTCATTGCAAGCCTCTCTCTGTTTGCTGCATTGCTCACATTCCAGGTTTTTAGATTCCTGCTTTATTTCTCAGTCTCAACTTTTATTTAATAAAGCAAGAGGAGGTAAAATCTTTGTGGCTATGGAGAAAAGTCTACTGTAAAGGCCTATAAAACAGAGGTGGGGGGTGAGGAGGGGAGAACTTCAGATTCACTCCTCTGTTGGTGCAGACCTGTTCCAGAGTTTTGAACAGCTAGGAATCTTAGCAAAGATGTGCCTATGCTGAAGTGGAACACTTTCTGTGCCATTTTTTTCTTCTTTCTTTCTGATATCTGCACATCTCTGCTGGACTGAGCCAGGTAGCACTAGAGATCCAGCCCTGGACTGGTTGCATTTACCCATCCAGCATGCTGCTGTGCTGCTACCACTGATGTGCTTGGCACAGTGTAATTTTTTCCCCCATGAAGGAACCACGTGGTGTAGTGATGTAAAGTGAGGGCCAGCGCCTTTGGAAGGTGCCCAGGTGAAGTTTGAGCTTGGTAAGTACAGATGGACCACAGAATCACAGAATCATAGAATTGCTCAGCTTGGAAAAGCCCTTAAATATCATCAAGTCCAACCCCAGCCTAACCACACTACCCTAACTCTAACAGCCCTCTGCTAAATCATGTCCCTGAGCAGTAGCTCTAGACAGCACTGAAAGACCAATGTCAGGCCTTGGGAAATCCCCCACAGACACTGTGTTGCTTTTCTTTCCTGTCATCCTTTCTCCCATCTGTTTTTCCTCCAAACTTCTTAGAGTTGCTCGTTTTCAGGTATTTTTTTCTTTCTGAAACTTCATGTATTTCTTAGAAATACAATATTGGGTGTCGAACAACATGGAGAGGAGTCATAAATCCCTGCCTCAACAAATAGTAACCATCATGTGAAACTAAGAAGCTTCAGAATCTTTTTTTTCTCCCTAAAATATAAAATGGACAAATCAGAGGAAGAATACAACGTTGGTGAATGCTGAACTGAATAAGTAAATTTGCAGATGGGCATTCATTGGTGATTCATTTGATCAGAAAACAAGATTTATGATCGGTTTTCAATCTACTCATACTTGTTTCAACTGTTTTAAAATGATTGAACTGGTTTAAAATGATTTCATTACATATTAAAGTTATTAAATGCTAATGGAACTGAGATCTGTTTGGAACTCAGTGTCTGTTTGGAGCTGGTTTCTTTTCCAGTTGTTTAAAGTGGAGAATAGAAAATCATCTACGACGTTTTGAGCTCATTAGAGCTTCAGGTGCAAAACATTCAGTGCCAAGCTCATTCTTTCACTTGCAACCATCCACATTTCATAAACGTTTGCCTCATGGTCTGGAAATTTAATTACTACCATTAATTGTTACCACTGAGCAACAATTTCCCACCGCTTATCCTTCCCTAACACAGCGCATGTACTGAACTCTGTGTTTAGTGTAGAAATTAAGTAGGAAACTTCCTACGGAGTTCCAGACATGTAACTTGGATTCATCTGTTCATTAGAAACCTCCTGAAATACTGCATGCAGTTATATGCTGCCTCTTCTGCCTCCTGATCAACTATGGTAGTGAAGTGTGAAACCAAAATCACTTGATGTGCTGTGTCTGAAGTCACAGGGAACTGAAATAAAAAGCAGCACTGTTTAGCAAATAGTGCCTATGTCTCGTCATCAGCAAAAATAGATTCTTGCTTCTAGAATTTTGAACGGCTGCCAGTAGACAACCATGAATGAAGAGTTTCTACACAATGCAGAGTATTTTTTTGATTAGTAGGAGTTTTGTCTGTTCTGGAATACACAGAATCACAGAATCATAAAGGTTGGAAAAGACCACTATGATCCATCATGAGCCCGTCAGTACTGTGCCCACTGTGCCATGTCCAACATAGTTGCACTTGAAGCTTTATTCTAAACCATTTTTAAATATAAAGAGCTCTACAGGACGAGAGACACTCAAGGCAGTGGGATTGACTTCATGGAGAGATTGTGGTGTATCCGCGTGTGGAAGCTGACTGGCTTCAGAAGCTATTAGCTATCGCTATTCTGTTTGTGGTTTGGAATGAACAAAATGGCCATTAAGGGTTCCTCAAAATTCTGTTGTTTTGAGATCAAGCAGTAACCTGATGAAGTTTGATCTCACACAAACCCAGGCTCATCCCACTCAAGTAAGATAAAGATTCTTACCAGGATGTTTTGTCAGACTCAGTAGGGCCAGCAGCACTGATATCAGAGGGAAGATGCCCTGGATGAGTATAACGAAAGGCAAAAGATGACTGAACAGGAAGAACATGTCAGCATGCATTATATGTAGGGACAAACAGCTTTCTAAAATCAATAGTTTACTTTGCTGGGCTTTGTTTCCTGCAGGTATGTGAGTGGAAGGACCAAAAAGAGTTAAGATGCACCTGGTATCTGTTAGCATCAGATAATAAAAATTGAATCATTGAATGTGATGGGGAGTTTCCACCAGAGCAATTAATTGCCTCATCTTTCACATGCATACATTTTCTGAATTGCAACAAGTGAAGCCTGTGGTTCGGAATTGCCCCCTTAATGTAGATAGATTTTTCTTTTTAATCTAAACCTGAGTTGCATATAATTCGTGTCTTTTGCCAGCAGAGGTGCTTTGATGCAATAAACATCCTCTTCCTGCTATCAGGAGCTTGGCCTTGTGATCTGTGTTCAGCTTGTAGCTGTCTTGCTCTCGTGTAGCTTGTGATAGGAATTGCTATTTACTCACTGCATGCCAAGGGAAACACAGCGATCCAGCAGGAAAGGACAGAAGCTCTGCCTGAGACTCCGTAGCCTTTTGCACACGTTTTGTGGTCTTCCTCTTTTCCAGCTCTCAAGAACTGACTGAAGAGTAATTTTGTATTTAAACTAAATAGGCATTTCAAACTGGCTGGGCCACTTTATCTGTCAACATTTGTGCCTCCTGTCAAACTGCTAAACCTTGCCCTCGGATGAATTTAACCATCGCATTTGCAGAAAGTAGACGGCCCATATGCTGCTTCCAGCAAATCTGTTGCTTCGTTGAAGCCAGAAAGGGTCATTAGATATAGGCTAGTCTTGCATGGAACAAACACTTCAGGATTTCACCTGGCTATCTCGTTTTGGAGTGCAATCATTTTTCTTTTTCATTTAGGAGGAAGAATCTGAGTTCCATTTATTAAAACAGCCTTTGTTCTCGTGTAGGAGGAGAATACAGTCACAGATAATCTTTATCTCTCAGTCTCTTGGTATTTCAGAAAAGCAGCTATCTTGAGGCTGAGCTTTCCACTAGAAAAGGGAAAAAAACAACAATGTTCTTTTCCTCGTGCAATTTCGTTTTTAATTTTCAGATAATTAGAAAAGATGGACAAATATTAATTGAAAGAGGTTACACGTTTGTGCAAATAATCTTTAAGTAAATTACAGGGTTTTTTATTAATACAATGTTCAAAGTGCCTCAATTGACGAATATATTTAACTTGAATGTATGATAATGTGAACAAATCAACAAAGCTGACGAAGAATAAGAGATTGTCCTTTTTGCAGAGGATGCACACAAGCTACAGCTACCAATGGAAGTGCCTGGCTATCAGAACACAGATTAATCTGTGCAGAACGAGCACTGTGCTCAGTGCAGGAGGAAAAGTTTTGGTAACAATGATAGCATTGTTGGGAAGAATGCAGCACCCCATCTGCTGAGGACGTGTGGCTGAGTCCTACACTGACATCCACGAGAGAACGGTGCATCCTGTAGAGCAATCTGGTATTCAGCTGAGAGGAGGTCTGAGCTCGCGACAGGCTGAACCTGCCTTCTGAACACCTTTCTAATGGGGAAAAGAAAAAAACAGACACTGAAGAAAAATTTTCAAATAAAAAGTTCCCACTTGTTCAGCTGATGGGGTGACCTTTCCAGAGACTCTTACAAATTTCTACCCTCTGAGTCTTTGGTTTGAAATATGAATTTGAAAAGGAGGGGAGGTAGAAGGCGAGTGTGTCATTTCTTCTGGTATTTTGTTTCCAGCTCTATCCTTTGATCTCTGCAGCAGTGCAGTTCAGACAATCTGTAGGAATATTGCTAAACCAAGTTATTTTGTTATATTTTACTTCAGCCATTTGTCAGCATATGCCATAAAAATTATAGTTTTCTCTCTTGATCTTTATCAGAGATTGCTGTTTCGCTTTGATGTCTCCCTCCTTATTTGACATTTGGGTCTGGTTTCCCATTTAATTATCTAACTCTCTATTGCTATTCTAGTTTAAAAGTTCACTGCAGTATTTTACTCCTCCTGTTTCTGTCCATTCCTCTGTGCTCCAGCTGAGGCACAAGTAAGGACGAGGGCAGTCACCACGTCGTGAGCTCGGTGCCCAAACCTGCCTGTGAACAGAGAAGAGCGTGACCTGGGCTGCAAATTCAAGCCTCATTTTGGGGCCTCCTGCATCAAGATTTCCAGGGGAAATTCCAATTTCCACTCTTTAATTAAATGAAAAACTTAGAGCATTTCAGATAGATTTTAAAGTCGCTCTCACAGCTGTTTACAAGGGTGGATAGTGATAGGACAAGGGGGAATGGTTTTAAACTGAGGCAGGGGAGGTTTAGGTTGGATATTAGGAGGAAGTTTTTCAGCCAGAGGGTGGTGAGGCACTGGCACAGGTTGCCCAAGGAGGCTGTGGATGCCCCATCCCTGCAGGCATTCAAGGCCAGGCTGGATGTGGCTCTGGGCAGCCTGGGCTGCTGGTTGGTGACCTGCACACAGCAGGGGGTTGGAGCTGGATGAGCACTGCGGTCCCTTTCAACCCAGGCCATTCTGTGATTCTGTGATTCTCAAATTCTGGGAGAGTGCTGATCTGTTGGAGAACCTGTGTTCACTGTGAGTCAGCAGACATTAGGCGGCTTTTTTGTGCACTGTTGCAGAAAGCTGTTTTGTAATAGCTGGGAGTTGATTTGGGACACCTGGCTCTTGGGATTGTTCAGCAAGCCATTGGCCAACCATTGAAAAGGGTGGGAATGACCAAAGAAAGAACAAGGATTTCATCTGCATAGCTATGTGAATATGAAATACTAAGGATTTAAGAGGCTGCATTCCTTGCAACCTGTCCTCTGTGATGGATAGAGAAGTGCAGGTGAACCAGCATGGTGGCCATGGCATGCCAATGATGTGATGGAGTTGTGGTAAATGCCTGCAGGGTCAGCAAGTGGAGCAGGGAAGTTTTAACTTCATGTAGAGCACAGCGTGTTGGAGGGTGGAAGTCTGGGACTGCTCTTGCTCTGGAGAAAGGGCGAGTAAAGAAAAACCTCTCTGTGGGTGCTCCGAGATAAAAGATGACAGTATTTATATTGATTATTATGAAGAACAGGTACATGCACAGCTTGTAGCCCTGCAATATGAACAAGGGGTCTTCAGTACACGATGTGGGCTCCATCTGGCAGGCTCAGAGATATTTATCCTCTGCAGAACTCTGCAGTCTGAGTATACCGTGCTTCTGCCTGGGCAACCTCCTCCCTGCCTCCACTTTGGCACCAGACTGAAATGGTGGATGGAAATACTAGGTTGGATCAAACCATTCTATTTTTAGCTTTTTGGCTTTTTCTCCCCTTTTCAAATGAAATCTTTGAAAGCAAAGAGGAAACTGGGGAAGTAAATGTCTGGAAAGAAGCAGGTTCAACATCCTTTTGGAGTTGTGTTTGGAAACGCATAGAGAATTTTTTTATGCATTCGCACTGTATCTTTCCTATTATGGAAGTACTTAAAATGTGATGAAGCAGGAGAGAATGAAAGGGACACCCTGGCATAATCAGAATTATATAGGCTGTAAAAGACCTACAAGACCACCAAGTCCAACCATCCTCCTTAGTCCTTCGCTAAACCATGTCCCTTGTGCCATGTCCACAAGTCTTTGCAACACCTCCAGGGATGGGGAGTCCACCACCTCCACCCTGGGCAGCCCTTCCTAATCCCTAACCACTCTTTCTGTGAAGAAATTCTTCCTGATAGCCAATCTAAACCTTCTATGGTACAACTTGAGGCCATTTGCTTGTGACCTGTCACTTGTTACCTGAAATAGCAACTCCAGCCCAAAAGTATTTTCTGTTCTTTGCATTGGAATGGCTTATTTTCGTATACCAGACAAGGCACTTCCCAGAAGATGGTGCTGGGAAATACAATTCTTTGGAGACAAGTGAAAAACATTCTCTTGCCTTCGGCTTCCCGGGCCATCTTGAAGGTAATAAACTGGAGCAGCCTCCTAAGGGAAGAGAGGGAAGCCTTGCTGACAGCAAGCCACTTAGCATTAGGCTGGACAAAGCTGTATGAGATATCCTTCAGGGAGTTTGTTTCCAGTAATATTTTCTTTTCCTTGGTATAATTCTGTTTGTGTTGTAACTTTCTGCATGCATAAAAGGCCTCATTTCTAATGGACAGGGACAATAATAATAATACACTGATGGTGCAGGCAAACACATTTATTACTTAGCACCTCGAAAGGCAGGGGGTTTGAGCACTGGGGATCTCCAAGTACCGAGCGCTCTGTTTTCCCACTTTGGGTCAAATTGAACACCAGCACGGAGGTAAGTCCTTTCTTCCTGATATCCCTTGCGCACAAATCCTTTGCAATTGGGTCTTTTATGGGGAAGAGGGTGCTTGTGGTGACATCCAGATCCCCACGCTGCGTTCTCATGGGTCTCTCAGCTTGCTCAAACAGCCCTTGCATCCCAAGCACAGGAGAGAAGGAGTTTGTGTCTGATTCGTGGCCGCGCTTCTCTCTGAAAGGCCATTGCTAATATCTTTGTAAGTTTCTTTTCAAAGTTATCGTGGGGAGAAAAAAGAGAGCTAAAGCGCTAATTACTTGACATGCTCAGAAGAACAGCGGCAGAAAAACAAAGAAACTTAATCTGGGATACACAAAGAAGAAGTGCTGGGGGAGGTATGGCGTAGCCATAATGAGAAACTGCAAGATTGACGGGAAAAAGATGGGACAGGCAGCAGAGTATAAATAGTAGCTGCAGTTTATTTGTAACTTTCATTTTTAGGTGGGGATGATTGACACTTGGATGGGCTGGATGAAGGTAACCTCCCTGATCTTTAACTTGCAGGTCACATGGAGAAAACTTTGAGAAAATACTCCAACATGTAGATGTCAAATTGAGTGACAGCCGCGTGTGAGGTGAATTGCATTTACTGGCTTTTTTACATGCATCACTTCACAGAAATGATGGCTGCCATTTGAACAAAAAGACATCCTTCCCAACCGAGGTCAACAAACTGACAGTGCCCACCCATTAATAGAAAACACTGTCATTTAAAATAAAATGCTACGGAGAAAACTTCAAAAATCTATTAGCCAACACAGCGAATAGTATCGGTTTATGCCCATGAATTACTGTATACCGTTCCAGTGTTAATGTACAGCACAGTGTGTGGTACAATTTTCATCTGTAACAATATATATAGAATGCCATATGGCTGACAGCATGTACTACACATGTCAGCCTCTTCTGTTTTCTAGCTCTGTACTTCTTACTCGCTTCTGTCTAATTATCTTGTTCTGCTGAGGAAAGGGAGAGGAAATAATAGAAGTCAATGAGGATTGAAAAACCAAGGGCAACAAATAGTGCCAGTTACTTAATTCCAGTGTTAATGTGTTCCTGCAGTATTTCCTAAAAGATGCAAATGGACAGCGGTTGTGTGAGGGGAGTGTGGTGCTGGAATAAAGGCTCTATCTGTGGCACTTCAAAGGAGGGGAAAAAAGAGAAAGGAAAAAAAGAACCCAAATGAGAAAGAACAGACCATGCTTTACATTGTCCACTTAGGTTGTTTAATTATAAGCATCATTTTTTCCAGCTGCTAGAATGTGCCCGCACTGCTGCCTATTTGGATCTCTCTCCCTACAAGTAATGCCTGGATTTTTATTTTCCAGAAGCAAAACAGCGCTGAAACGGCAAGCTGCAAAATTGAGCCCCAAGATCAGAAATGGTCTGAGAAGCTCCTCAGAAGTTAAATCCTGAATTAAAGTTTATTGGAGGCTTTTCGCATTGTTTAAAGGTCAAAGCACCAAGATTTGAGATCTGTCTTCAGGGATTTACTCTTGTCTCGTCTGTCAGTCATCCTCCCTCCCTTAAAGGCCAGAGGCAATTGCCAGGGCCCCCTCCTCACCATGCTTGCTTTTATTGAGCAGTTCTCTCCAGAGAAAGATGTCCAAGGGTGGAAGCTCCCACCTGTCTGTGGACACTGGCACAGAGGAGGAAAGGGGGAATGGCAGCTGCTTGCAAATGCCCCGAGTGGTGCAGCAGTGCCACCCCTGCTCTGCTCCCGAGGCAGTGATGGAGCTCAGCTTTACTGAGGACATCACAGGGTGCCCGGGGTCTTGTTGAGTTTTCACCCAATTACAGCACACAGGAGCGTATTTGCCTTCAAATCTCAGGCTGCAAAAAGCTGTGGGCTTTTTGAACAGATGCTGAGGAAATCTCATGCAGTAGCCTTTGAAGAAAGGCAGATTCTACTTAGGCAGCTTGTTTCACGTTTAAGGGTGTCTCATCAAGGTCGCCTCTTGTGCTGCCCTGAGATGACAGGGATGGGGCAGTTGGGACATGGGGCTGCTGCAGCCCCAGGCATTGCATTTCTTACAGGGCTGTGAAGCAAACCCAGTTCCTCCCTGGTTAGAAGTGATTGGTTGGTCCAACGCAGGCTTAAAATAGTAACATTTTTGGATCATTAACTTTTAGTAGCTGCTGCTTTTGAAATGAAGCTCAGAGCCATGCTGAAAAGTCAATATAGTTAGAAATGAATTATAAATTTGGTTGGAAAAAGCAAATGGCAGAAACAACTGGCTTGGTGCGCTGATTTTAGGGTGGCAGATGCTAAATTATACTAGTTAACATTGGTCTGTGCATATAATACCTTCCTGAGTTACAGACATTAAGTGAACTCAATTTTTAACACACATGGCATGGGCTTCCAAGCAGGTGTAAAATGCTCTGCCCATGAGTGGGGTGCCCAGAGCTGCCCTAAGGAGGTCCCTACATTCTGTACACTTGGGATGTTCCAAAAGGGGGCATTCTTTGACCAGGAAGGCAATTTTTTCCTTAATGTTTTCAACAGCAAAATGGTTTTTATTGTACAGATCTCATTGCAAATTCAGGAAGCAGCCAAAGTTAACAGCACTCTGCTCTGTTGTGTGAGGATCCCTTGCCATATTTTCTCTTAAACCTAATTAAACATGACTATCCTTTTAGGAATAGAACCCTTAGTATCATTTTCCAAAAGTTTTCTTAATTCAGTATATTATCACTGTATGCTATGGCATTTTTCTCAGTGCCAGTGTCATTTCTGCTAAGCTTAGAGCACAACTGCAGCTGGAAGTTCCTCCTCCCAGCGGTGTTGGTGCCTCCTTTGAGTTGTCTTGGAATTTGTATCACTTCCAAGTACATGATATTTCATTAGCACACATTTCTTCTCGTTCGTAATTTTGTTGATTGTGTCAGACTCCTTCTGTACAAATTCCGTGGTAATTATGAGGAAGAAGCATGTTCCACACTCCCATTTTGGTCTGAAACCTGTTTCAGCAAATGGCGTGCAATTCCTCTATCCCAGCTTCAAAGCGGAGATTTAATTTTCACACCAGAGGTGTCTGAAATTCCTAAGTAAGGGTGTAGAGCAGAAATAGAAAACTTTTTGCATAGAAAATATGAATATTTAATACAATTGACAGCAGAAGTTGAAACTCTTTAGCAAGCACTCCAGGTTGGTTTCCCCATTGAACGCTTTGGTGGGATTGGAGATTGTCCTCAAGCACTACAGAGGCTGCAGCCCGTCTCAGTCTCTGCTCAGCAGGGTTCTCCTGCATCCTGCTAACTGCAAATACTCAGGAATCTTGAAGGGGCAAGGCACAGAGAGAAAGGTTTCTTAGGGATGGAAGGAGCTGTAGTTCTAGGTTTGTATTTTGTTTTTAATTAAAAATTACGGGGTTGCAAAGTTGAGGAAGAAGTTACAACAGCACTGAGATGTTTGACTGAGGGCAGAAAAATGGGATCAGAGTGGCCCAGGGGCTGTGGGAAAGTCTCCTGTGTGTGCTCCCTTGAGGACACAAATGCATCAGCCTTGGCTCTGTTTCCTGTTTTCGCCCCTAAAACACTGACAACTTCGAAGAGTCAAAGCATCAACACATTTGAGTCTGAGCATTTTATTAAATAGCCACGCTGTGACATACATGTTTTTAAAACTGTTTACAATGAGTTAAATTCATCTCTTTCACCCACAGCCATGGAGATTCAGCCCTCCCAGAGTGGACAATTGACAAAGATGAAGTATGAACAGATAAAATAGTGAACTTGTCCATGACAAATTACAGGATCAAGTTCTACTGTGTTTCATTAGTACAATCCAGAGTGCTTCAGTTATTTGATCATCATTTCTCTGGCTTCCTACCAGGGCAACGTACGCAGCAGAGTACACCATGCTCTGATGTCTGTCAGACTGATCAAACCGAGTATTCCTGTGGTATTGAATCAATTATTTTTATGACATCTTGAAAGTACTTCCGAGCCAGGCTCCCCGCGAGGCAGGAGGACGAGGCAGCTGGCTAGAGCAGAGACGGGCAGGCCCAGCCCCTATGCCTCCCTGTGCAGGATCCCGTGGGGAGACGAGGAAGGAGGAGCAGGGTGAGGGGATTTACAACAGGCTCTGCAGGACTCCTGCATCCTGTTCTTCTGGTCCAGATGCTTGTTGCCTATTTTTCTGTCTGCTCCTCATTGAGTTGTCCCAGGCACAACTCTGGCCACAGACTATGCTCCAGTTTCCAGGACATCCACGTTCAGTGTTCTCAGTACGGCTGGGCAACCTGTGGTGCTTAGGATGACATCTGTGGTCATTGCATTGGCATTTTGTGGCCATATCACAATAAACTGAGCTGGCAAAACAAGTATCTCCAGCACCTCTCCCGAAGCTCACATGCACACCTCTTGTAGCTAGAGCTAAGTTTTATCTACTTAAGCGCTCCCTCCTTGTTGGTTGATCTCCCAGCTTTCTCCTTCTCTTTGCTGTAGACAGGCATTGCAGAATATCTCTTTCTGTATGATGAAATGACTGTATGCATTGGAGCTTGGTCTAGGGCTTTCTTCTGGGTAAAAGTAATCATTAATTCTAATGATGTTAGTGGTTTGGGTTCCATTTCTGAGTCGTAGTTTTGCAAACACTTATATTCTTAGCATGAAAGGCTCAGAATAAATGTGAGGCATCATCTGTAATGGGTATGAATGGCTCACTTATTGAAAATGGTGTGAGTGATTAGCTTTGGCTGTCTGGTCATTAATTTTGGTCACAGACACTTAGAAGAAAGCAAAAAGCCTGCAGGGAAATCGCAGCAATGCTCCACCAGTGAAGACATTCCTGCTTCCTCTGCTCTGCTCTCGGATAGCTGTGGTTTTTCTCACTGCCCATACTTGCAGTGAGCTTCCATAAGGACAGATTCTAGTGAAGTCTCCTTTATGCCCTTGTTATTTGTATATATAAGATGTATAGAGCATGCATAGATCTCAGTGGCCTCCTCTGCTACTGCCAAGACACTTTCCTAGGGTGTGTATTTTTATTTCACCTCTTGAAAGACACAAGCCTCTTCTGGGACAGCTGTTGTCTTCGTGCTTCCAGTACCCTATACCCCAATGCCACCATATTTCTACCCTTTCCCTTAGCTTTAAATCTGCTATTGCAGTTACCTATGCCCGTATTTCCAGCTTTGCATATCTGCCTGCACAGTGGGAAAGACAGTTCCCGGAGCAAGTGCTGCATTAAAAGCTTTTTGGCACCCAGATGTGTGTTTGTTCCTTTCCCGTGCTGTGCATGCACTGTCTCACAGCCACACATCAACAAGTGTGGGCAGGTAGACTGCCATATGGTGATGTTTCATTGCTGGCACTGAAGAGAGGCTTTCCAGAGAGAAGGAACTGACATGGCTACTACATCTGCAGTGTTATAGAGACCTCTGTAAAGCTGTTGGTGGTTCTGTTCTGTGCTTCAGTGCTGACTGCCTTGCAGATGGACAGTTTGCTGTGCATCTCAGCCACAAGCATGGCTGAAAGCATCCTGCTGAGGGAGCATATGTACGCAACGTAGTGTTGATTAAGCACATGGCTCCTGGGCAGGTGTGTTAAGGGAAGAGCTCAGTCTGTAAACCCAGGCCTATATAGATGTGCTGTCCTCAGTCCTGCTCTGTTGGATTGCTCTTCCAGAACGGCCTTGGGCTGCATGGAGGGGACGCAGAGATCTCTGCTTCCTGGCCATGCCTTATTCTGCAGTCTTAAGACTTCAGAAAACATTTAATCCATTTTATTCTAGAGAAATGAAATTTAGGTACACAATTAAGAAAAATGTCTCCCATGGGGTTTCCTGCAGCCCTGACTTCTTTCCTGCTATTCACTGCCCATGGTATCTTGAAATTTTAGGAAGGACCTATAGGTTCAGAAGCCATAATGGGAAACTTCTAGCTCTTTGAATTACTTTATCGTCCTTCCTCTCTGTACCATATGCTAAATAATGCTGTTAAATTTGGCTTTGATTTTTACTGTTTTACAGCTTTGAATCATTTATAATCTTGGCTAATCCTAGGAGCTTGTTCATCTTCATCATTATTTAGGACAAAATATTCAAAAATATCTGGCAGTTCTAGGACCTTTTTGTGAGTTGCACTTGAGTGTTCCAGACTTGTTCTTTGCAGCAGTGCAGAACACCTTACCTCCACTGTAGGCTGATAGGACTCATAAAACAAAGCAAGCTGCCCACTGTGTGAAGCAGGCGATGCTCCTTCCCACCAGGAGCTCCGGGTGCAGCACTCATCCTGGACCATAAACACAGGGACTCACAAGACACCTACCTGCAGATGAAAGACCTCACCTACAAAAACCTGCAGTCCATTGCCAAGACTTCCATGGTAGTGTTGAGTATTTATGCCATGGATATAGGCTGGAAGTTGGCATCTGCCTTCATCAACTGGAGGCTAGATGCTTCGACTGTTATTTGGACTGCCTTATTGTAAGGTGTGTTGATTTTGATTCCCTGTTGCAAAGCAGATAGATATAGTAGATCTTCCCAGAGATCCAAGGGTGTCTCTAGGGCAGCCGGTAAATTAGTGGAGATTATAAATGAGGGCACAGTCATTGATGTCTTGAGAGCTCAGCTCAAGAGATCAGAAAGTGTTCTTTCCCCTTTTCTGTTCATCTCTTTCTAGACTAGATTACTTTTTTTACACTGAAAAGCAATATTCATGGACTTCATAAGAGCAAGTATTTCAGTAGGACATGCTCTGATCACATCACTCCCTGTTGTATATGGTCCTATTATGGACTGATGCCTCCCTTTAATACAGAGTCATGGAGACTGATGTCAGTGATGTGTGTTTGGGGAATCGTATCACTTAACTAATTTCATCATATTTTATAGCAACTACAGCCTCTGTAGGAACTTTTTTGGTAGAATGGGAGCTCTTTGAAGCTCTTTTATGAGGTGCAATGGGTGTATGATGCAGAATAAAAGCAAATTAGAGAACGCTTTTCTGTCTTGAAAGAGGAGATTATGGCTATGGTGGGGAAAAGTAAATATAAAACAAATAACCCAATGCCAAAAATTGCAAATAAAAAAAATAAGAATAAACATCCATTACAGGAAGGGATTTGAAGTTAACTTTTAATATCCAAGCTGGGAGATAAGTCAGAATTGTGTCTTTGTGCAGCGAATGAAACAGAGCTCTCATTTACTGTAACAAATCTAGTCTGTGTATTGTAAGAACAACCTCAATCTGAAACACTTTAAAACTTGCTTTAAAAGTTTCTTTGTATTCTGTGACATGAGAAACAAACATAAAAGAAGACAAACAAAAAACACAAACCAAACAAAAATACCCACAGAGTTTTCTGAACCGCTCCATGTGAGAGAAATGCTCGGTATGGAAGTGCAGAAATAACTGATGAGGATTACATTATGAAACACTGAGAAGGCTATCTGGTGTCAGTGGAGAGAGCAGTGTTAGATTTTCAGATGTGACTTCGATGCATTCATCCTGTGTTCTGTTACAGGAAGCTTTTGCTGTCACTCGGGCGGATCTGAGGAATTGAATGCAGGTGGGAGGTGGCTGGTGGAAGCAGAGGCTCAGACAGCACTGTGAAATGCCACGAGCAGATCAGCTGGCAGTGCTTTTCCATCTGTCTGTCTGTCCCATCTGTGCCGAGCATCTTAAACAGGATTGCTGTGACTCATCAGATTGCCCTTGGTCAGCAAAGGTAGTTGCTGGTAGAAATACACTGCGTCTTCCTTCCCGGCTGTTCTGTACCGAGTTCCCCTCAGTTCAGTAAGATTCTTTACCTTTCCAAGAGCAGAAAAGGCAGCTCCATTGGTCTTAATTCTCACTTAACTGAGGATTGGCCATCAGGATAATACTCCACAGGCTGCCAGGTAGAGGAAACACACTTTTAGCTGCTAGATATCATGGACACCTGCTGAAGCCCGTGGATAAACAGCCTAAGGTGTCACCAGCCCTCAGTGCTTTTTCCACATGAGTGTGGATTCATTTTTTTTACTTCATCCATGCCACTGAATCAAAGGAAAACAAAGATGTCAGAAAGATGCTATAAAGCCCAATTTGATTGAAAACTGCTAGCTGAAACACCGTGCCAGAAGCAACTCCTTGCCTACAAACAGCTTTGCCAAAATGGGATGCATCACTGTGGTGCACTGCTGGAATGCTTCACTCCTCACAGGAGGGCCTTACGACGTGCTTTGACTGTTGTTGTCTCTTGCTGTGACTGGGAGCACTAAGCAGAACTGGAAGTACCAGCAAGGCAGTGGATGTGGTTCTGTAGATCAGCACGTTTTGGACTGTTCCAAGTCACAAATGCCTGTAGCTCGAACAACACTATAAGTTTTGGGTGTCTGCTGTCTATTCTAGCTGACATGGGAAAAAATGATATGAAAGTTGACAAAGCAACGGTGTGCCATTGAGGACATGAACATTTTGAAAATCCAATCTGTTAGAAATCCCTACTGATAGCCATTGCCATGGTGAGTTGCATAAAGTAAATAGCCAGCCATAAATACAATGATGTAGGCTTTGTTTGCCATGCACTATCACCCAACTTAGATGAGTGATATATCACAAGGTGACATGCACCGTGCTGTCTGGAGTGCATCGCTCCTGCAACATTTTCCTAAGGGCTTAGCACTAAGAGCTTCATTTTGGTGAGCATTTGAAGCTGCAACATCTGCTGAGAACTGTAGCAAAAGTGATGTTATTAGTTTGTACAGAAGGAAATTCCTACCACTGGTGTGAATTCCTTTGGAATTTGTTTTCCCTGTCTGGATGCAGAGGATTTAATGAGTGACAAAATAGCAAGAGCAGGTCTGATTTTTCATGCTTTTTCATGCAGAGAGATGTGGGCTGTTTGGGGATTTTTTCATTTGAAATGTAGAACCTACTTTCAAAGAGCATTCTCAGATTTGTCATTATAGTGTTGTGCTTGCCTACCTTTCCTTACAAAATATTTATATTTCCAGTACCTCACGTGATCGTTTTCTTACTGTCAGGTGGTACCAACTTGGACAACATCTGCTGCCGCTTTCTGTGCTGCTTACACACCGAGCACCTTAATTTCCTCTGTCTTTGTTCAGGGGTCTTGATTACCCACTCTGGTAGTTACACAGTGTAACTGTTTGCTTTATTGTTAAGACCCAGCTGAAGACAAGCCAGGGTGAATAGCTGATGCAGTGTAAACACGTGTGACTAATCCGTCTGATATGGTTCTGTTTTGTCTTTAATATTCTGGGCTGAGAGATAATGTCTGAGTGTGCCAGGAAGAAAAAGGGGTGGGGAAGGGGCAGGAAGCAGTTTCCTTTGGGCGTGAAGACTGATCTTGAAAGACTGTCGGGTGATAAGCTGGGGTCTGAGCCACTCCTTAAAATGGGTTCAACCCTTGGGTTTTGGGGGAGTGACAGTTAACCGTGCAGGTTTGGGTGCTTAAACAGCTAAACGACCAATTTTCTGTTGCACAGGAGAAAGAATACAATTAAACAGTTTAGCTTTCAAAATATGGAAAAAAAAAAGGGTATCAGGCTGCCCAGAGAGGTGGTGGTGCCCATCTCCACAGGCACCCAAGGACAGGGGCTGGGCTCTGAGCGCTGGTGGAGCTGTGGTGTCCTGTGCACTGCAGGGGGTTGGACCAGACGGCCTTCAGGCATCTCTTCCAACTCAAACCATTCCATGATTCTATGATAACTGTCCCTGTGTGCTGCAGCATAACTGTGAGACGATCCTACCTGAGATATGCGCAGTGACTTGGTTTCTCTGTCGCTGCTTCTCTTATTCTCAGTGCTTAGTTTGGGCAGGAAGATGTGTGTGTGAAAGGCACATTGCACGTGGTTGTTGCACTGAGGAGGGGCATTGACTCAGTGACAAACCACTTGGCCTCAGGAATGTAGATGCTAAGCATTACTGCTCTGTTCTAATAATGTACTGCGAGAAATGATGAGAATTTAGAGCTGAGTCAACCCTGAAAGAACTGCTTTCTTTTGGATAATGCCATTTCACATAGGTTTCCCTTGGTACTTAGCGAAGAGGTTGAGTTTGAGAAGGAATAAGACCCATGACTACAGACAACTTTGTCTCAGTGCAGAGTTGTGCATCCTGAGCTGGTCACAGACATGGAGCCATGAGGCCGGGCAGAGTGCAGGCAGCCCACCGCCCTCGGGCCTTGTCCTTCTGTGTTGAAGGCAATCCTGAGATTGCCACGGCAACCAGCAGCCCAGATTTGGGATCCTCATTACTGGGGCTGGGCCGGCAGCTGGGCTGCCATGCGCTGTGTGACAGCCGGGCGTGCTTTTACGATGCTCAGGTGATTCTTGGCCCTCTCCAGGCTGAGCTGTGGAAAACGTGGGGGTAGCAGGACAGATGGCAGCATAAATAAATATGGCCAATATGTTTAATGTGCACACGTCTCCTGAAAGGTGCAAACCAACCGTGCTCGGCGTTATCGGCTCTGGTGATTTTAAACAAAGCATAAATAAAGGATAATAGAGTACCGCTGAGCTGATGAGGGTATTTAAGAAAAATATTTAAGTAGCTGATTTTAAGAGCAAATAGAATCATGGAATCATAGATTGAATTTGAGGCTTATAGCAGACCTCATAAAATGTCGCACAGGTCTAAGTAATTGAAGTTCTCTTATCTTGATAGTCATTAAAATTCAACGAAGCGGGGCCCAGATGGCTCTAACCCCACATCAGGCTCTGCAGCAGGTAACATCAGCAGCATGATCCCTGCTCATTCTTAGGCAGCAGTGCAGTGTTCCAGCCACCCTCCAGTTCAGCTCTCAGCACTGTTCCCTGAGCTGGGGTTTTGTTTTATTAGTGCAAATGGAACTCTGTAGAATGAGCCTAAGCTAAAGCTAAACTTGGCCCCCAAACCACTCTTGAATAACACACAGTATGTTTGACGTGATAATGATTGCAAGTATTTCATGCTCTTTGTAGTTCACCCGTTTGAGTTAGGGTGGAAGAAAGCAGTAAGGTCAGTAAAGTCAGAATGTAATTACATGCTTTCTGTGATAATATTTTGCATAATTTTGTGTTGGTTTTGTTTCTTCCATTATTGCCTGGGTAAAGTAGAAAAACAGTGGTGTGTAGTTCTCACCTTTTTAAGGTAAACAAAATAGGTTGTGCCACTGATTAATGATTGGCCCTATGATGACAGGTGGTTACCTGGGGTATAGTCATGGTTCTGATCATTTCAAAAGGATGAAGAGGACAAGGAAAATTCTGAACAGCATAGAGTAAGCATGTTAGAAACCTTGACAGATCAAAACTGGTGTGTTTCAACAAGAGCTGAAAACAGTGATACTGTCAGCCAGGTCCTTTACTCTCACTGTGAAAGGAAATGACAGATGCCTCGGACTCTATGTTATAATTTGTAGATACTAAACAAAGAACCTCAATTAACCACTAGTAAAGCAATTATTAATATTGGCCCGAGTCCATTCTGCCCAGGGTCTCAGGCAGCAATCCAGTCCAGTTGGCTTCCCAGGGCTCTCTGACCTGCGAGGCATCTAAATTCATTCAGTAATTCCCCACATCATTTGAAATCGCTCTGGGCCCTTAACCTTATAGCCGGGACTGGATTCTTTGTTCTGTGTTTTGAGGTTTTTATGGGCACTGATAGTGTCATGTAAAACGGGCATGTGCTGTAGGATGCGTGGACCAAAATCCAAGGTTTTCTGCCTGCCCAGCTGGTGCAAGGTGCTGGGCAGCACTGACATTTTGTCTGAGCTCCCCTGGCTGCCTTGTGTGCCTGCCGGCAGCGTAGAAAGAAAGGCAGAGTGCTTTCAGTCTGGTTATTTCCTGGAGGGACTATTTTCTTGGGAGGTCAATTCAATTGCCCTTAATGCCTACGGCAGAGTCACCCACTTTGCAGCGCGCTCTTTCATTCGTAGGTCAGCATGCAGAAGCAGAGCCCACTACTGCTTATCTGTCTGATGAGCACACCGGAGATGGAGGCACAGAGATGGCCTGGAACCATGGTGGATAGTAGCACCTGATGTTTCCTGTTGCTTCCCTAGAGCCTCTAAGAAGCACACACAGGCATCTTCTTGTGAAAAGAAAACCCACTGGGGGCCTAATAAATATAAAAACCACCCCTTCCTCAAGAAAAGCTTCATTTGCAAATAGCTGGGGAATGGGATTACTTTTCTGACCACCCTAGAAGAGGAGACACCGCCCAGAGAGCGGGGTGAGGGTAGTCTTATGTTAAACTTCAGCAGATTGGATTACTCTCTAGGGACACTTAAATTTTGTATATAGCCACTGGGAAGAAGGAAATGCATCCATAAAATGGATTGGATTGATCTCTGTGATTCTTCAGCTTTTCTGTTAACTACCTCAAAGATGAGGCCATTCCATGAGATGAACCTCACTGCCCTTCAGTGCAGGTACCCGAAGCCTCCATCAGACAGTGGCTGAGATGAGCAGTCTGAGGGACTGTCAGATTATCCCCTTTAGAATAATCATTTCAGATGCTGCCAGCCATTTTAGGAGTACAATTTATACTACATGTGGAAAATTGGACCCTTTCCTTTTTTTTGGCAGGTTTATTTTCTCATTCACCATCTTATTTCTTCTGTGCATCTAGAATTCAAAATAAATAAATGGCTTTATATTGTTCCTGATTGAGGGCACTTGTTATGCAGCTAATTTTATTTTATCCTTTGAAAAGAAAAATGATACAAATACCTTTCTTTGAATGTGTGAATACGATGAGCGGAAAGAATCTAAATATAATGGCCAAATCTGGGTTGCCTTCCTACTGTACTAAACTCAAGGGAATCTGCCTAAGTAACTAATGTGCACAGAATCAAACTTTAAATGTGGCCGTTTTACCTGAGAGCGCCAAAGGACCTCCTTAATGGCACTCACCATGAATCCTGCACGAGAGAGAGGGAATGCTGCTATGTATGCAGATAATATGTGATCGTAACCTGCGAGTAACTGTGTGATAAAAATGACTTTTGGTTGCCAGCACAACCCATAAGAGCTCCAGGATAGCTACTGGGGCATTTCTGTAGCCGGAGTGCTGCAGAGCATCCCTGATAAACTGCCTCTCTTGGGCCAAGTTTTGTTTATTTCCATGTAGAGCACAAACTGTTTGTGACACATGCCTGTCAGGACCGCTCACCCCTGCTTTGCAGGTAATCTCTAACAGCGTAGGTGAGTGTGAAAATTGCATTGCAGCCTTGACTTTGTTGGGGCAGAATTATGCTCTGAGTCACAGATAGAGAATCTTAATTGTTGGTCTGTACAACAAATATCCAAAATGTCGTTACGTCAGAAAAGGAGAAATCCTATTTCTAACCACTCGTTAGTCATTGGCATGATTAGAGTATGGCAGAGGCTGTCCGTTCCTCATGTAACTCCTACTGATGTTTAATATCTGATATGCCATTGTTCATTTCCTATATTAAGGGTGCTTGGCTAACATAAATATTTGTTTTGTGTAATTAAAATGAATTAATGTATTCCCCCAAAACATGTATTAATTTAAAACGACTCTTAGTAAAACCAATTAAACAACAAGTAATTGTTTTACTTTGTATCAGTAGTTTTAAATTGGCTTTTTAAATTGAGAAGCAAAATATAGGACAGCAAACGCACCTGTGTTACTAATTAAGCAGCCCACATTGAAAACTAACAAACAAACAAGAACACTTTGAAATAATAACGAGTGAATTCCAACCCAGTGTGTGTTGTGGTATTTGTTCTGCCCTCAGATAATGCCTAAATCTCATCAACTTCAGCGAGACTTCAGCGCTTACAAAATGTCAGCAAGTACTGCAGGACTGTGCTGAAGCATTAAGGCCCACCATGGGAGTCCTATGGCAGTCAGCAGTTGCATTAGCACAGAAGAAAGTAAGCTGCTGTGGTGATCTTTAATTTCTTTTCCCGCACCCTTACACAAATTCTGTTTCATCAAGTGCTCTAAAGCAGGTACTCAGACAGGTGTGATGGGCAGACACCAGTCTCCCTGTTTCCCCAGAGCCAGCTGGAGACACTCCATGCTTCACGGCCCATTTGGTTGGGAAGAATGCACTCGAGTTTCTTGGTTCTCTGAGACAGCCAGTTCACATTATAGGGGAAGCCTGCATCAGATACAGCTTTGCCAGTGGGAAGAACCGTGTTCTCAAGCTCCTGAGAAGCATGTTTGAGTGCTGAGAACAGAAACTTCACTTGTTCTACAGTAGCAATGACTATTTTTTTTTATTTTTTTATTTTTTTTACCTGAAACAAAAAATGTGCTCATTTAATTTAATAATGAAATTATCCAGTTAAAAATATTCTGCAAAGCCATCCCAGCCTTCTTTTTCTTTCTATATTTACAAAGTAATAGAGGTCCATTTCTCTCCTCTCTTGCAAACTCAATGGTGATGCTAGTTAGCCACATAAGAAACAAGGTGTGACTAATTCAGACACCTGCAATACCCCAGCAATTACCCGGGGAGTGTCTTAAGGTGAAACTCCCAAACTCCTTTGGGAATAGTGGGGGATGAGATCTGGGGAAGGATCAGGCTATGCAGGGGGTCTCTGCTGGCAAACGTGCTCCATCCTCTCATTTTGTGCTGCAGCAATTTTGTCTTGGGTAGAAAGGAGTTAAAGCCAGATTCAGGCTGAATTTAGTCTTTGCAGAACTTGTGAGACTGTTCATTTCTGTGCTGGCCCAAGGCTAACCTTGATCCGCTTGCACATCCCGTGGGAAAGGTGTCAGCCTCTTGGCCAAGTCCCTTTGTGAGCCAGTGTGCTATCAAATGGACTGTGACTATCAAAACCTCATTAGCAGCATCACTTGGAGTTATCTGTATACAAATTCTGGTGAATTAGGAGGTAAATGTATTCTTCAGCAACTGCATAATTTTACAGATTCATTTCCAAGCAGTAGCATACTTTAGGAATTAATCTCTTTTAAATGAAATGTTCATTTAAAAATGATGTTTAATGAGATCTAATGCATCCTGAGATGCTGGCAGGAGAAGGTTTGTTCTGCAGCTGATCCTAACAAAGGAGGGTGGGGAGGTAATTAACTAAGACGATCAAACTTTCATTAGTACTAATAAAGCCTGCAAGTTAAAATGCTTTGATGCAAACAACTTCTATTTATGTTTCAAGACGCCGTTCTTTTCTCTCAGCACATCTCTTACAGATAGATACTTTCTTGTGTGGGTTTCTAGTAGACGCTACCTGTAATAGATTTCTTGGAAATAGAGTTTAACCATTAAACACGAGGACATGTGTCATTATTTCCTTCGGTTAAGTGCCTGAAGGTGAAGCTGAGTGAATTCATTGCATTAAGAAAGGTAATTATCAGATAATCCTGATTGCCAATATTCTTCTAGCTCCAACAAAAACTGATGGTGGCACAATCTGTGTACGCAAACATCTCATTTTTTCCTTTATGACTTTGATTTAGGTTTGACAGCAGTATATAGCGATGTTGTTTTTGCATTTTCCTTATAATATTTCTGCTGTATTTATCATTTTTTTTTCTTGCTCATTCCCACAAATTACACTTCTTTTACCAACTCTTTTTCCTTAAGTAATAATTTTACGGTCAAATGGATTGCTGTGCATTAAGGGCTGGAGGGAAAAAAATTGGCAAATTTTCCAGTAACAGATTTTTTTTCTTCCTTTCTGAAAGCTGAGGTGTAAGTTTGTCACAGCTTTCACAAATCTTCTTTCTCAGCAGTCATGCATCAAAGGCTTAGAACTGCAAATGAATAATTTTGATTACTGCTGCCCTGGGATGATCTCCAGGGATGGGAGGTGGAAGGCTTAGCTGCTGTCCGGTCTTGCTGGGCC
Organism: Lagopus muta; assembly: GCF_023343835.1. Classification (NCBI taxonomy): domain Eukaryota; kingdom Metazoa; phylum Chordata; class Aves; order Galliformes; family Phasianidae; genus Lagopus; species Lagopus muta. The sequence goes on along the minus strand of NC_064437.1, from coordinate 62,897,200 downwards.
AAATCCTGCTCCCAAGGAGTAAGGCTTTGGGATGTTTGCCACTGGTTTCAGTGGGGAAGAATTTGGCTCACAGAGAGCAGACGTTTTAATTAAAAAAATAAATCAATGAGGCTCTCATATGCACATAGTAGTTGACTCCCCCAGTTTTATAAAACTTAACATTCTTCCTCCTTATACAATGCCAGTATTTAGGTAAATGGAGAAGACTAAATGAAGAATGCCTGTGGAGAAAAAAAGTAAAAAAAATGTCATGATACATTTACATCATCAAAGCCACGTTTTCCTTCACCCTCTGCTTTTGTCTGATCCTTACGAGACTGACTGCCACCTCACCATGGGAAAGACCTAAAGATGATGGCAGGGATAGAACTAGCCTGAACCTCCTCAGAATAGCCTAAGCTGAACAGACCCTTAATTTCTGTGGCATTTTTTAATCAGTTCAACAAATTCCATGCTAGAAGACATACATTTCTATTTAATTACAGTTTTTCCGTGGTGTTTCTCAACTGATGGAAAAGAAGGTTGGTACAGGAGCAGCTTCTGGCACTGGAAGAGTGCACATCTGTCTCCATGTTTCATCCAGTAGAGGTCCTAACCAACAGAGGTCACCTTTCTTGTGCTTCTCTGGCCCCTAAGGAGGCTCTTTCCTTCCTTCCAAAGCAATCTTCCAACAAACCAATGTATTTATATCCCTAAGGTATCCATTCTGGTGAATAACCTCCTCATCAGTACCCGGTGTTTGGAGCCAGTCTCTGTGCCACTGTTAGGTGCATGGCTCTCAGAGGATGCTCCCAAAAACCACTCTTACCTTTCCTGCCCTTCTGTGCTCCTTCTGGTACGGTCTGCAAAGGCTCAGACAGATTCCAGGAGCTGGGAATCCCCAAGGGAGGTTGTGTCTTAGCTCACAGTGCATTGATGGAAAACGTCAGATGACCAGTAAGCGTTGCTGTGTTCATACTGCTGCAACAGTAAACTTGCCAGATAGCACGAAGGCAAAGTTTCTTCCAAAAAGGGCATATAAAATAGGTATTTTATTTTAATTAGAGTAATTATTCATGGGACTCCAGATGCTGTTAGAAAAAGAAAGAAAAAATAAACCTCTGCCTGACAATGAATAGCAGCATAAATTGCCTGTGTCAGAAGTGCATCCAGAAGGATGGATGCACTGATCAATATATCTCTCTAGTTGTATCAAATAATGGTAATAGCTATTGCTGTCAATACTCCCATGGAAATAACGTAATAAAAGATTATTGTCTTTCTATGACTTTAAAAAAAACAACGTTCATTGGAATTATATCCTTCTGAAAGTTGTCTGAAAAAAACCGCTATGAAAAGGACTCCCTGCTGTACTAAATTCTATAGGCTTTAGAGGAAATTCCATAGAGCTGTATTACATTTCTATAGATTTAATTCCTGCTCGTTTCTATGGGATTTTTTTTTTTCTGGGAGGACATATGTGAGAGATATAATGTTCTATTTGCATGCACATTAGTATTCAGCAGTTTTCATTCTGTTTTTGGTTGTGAGCTACCTAAAAGTTTTCCATTAGCACCCATGGGCTGCTGTGCCTTGAGCAGAAGCTCGGTGACCACAGACTTGGCTGCCCTATGCGGGAATTAGGAGTCAGCAGAGCCCAGTGGCTCTCTAGTGCTCATTGAGAACCAATGCTTGCTTTCTTTGCTCTACACCGACCATGCATAGAGAGCACAACCACCACTCACTGTGCTGTAAGTGGTTGAGGATAGCTGCCTCTGTGTTTCACACTTCAAACACATTACTGTAATCAACACCACCGTCATTTATTAATTTACGCAGATTCACATCTGCTTTTCCATAGTGAACATTGGGCTAGAATTAATCCCTCAAGTATGAGAACAGGAGCAGCTTTAAACCATAAGCAGTATCACTGCCATGGTTTGATCAGCGTTGGATTCATTAAAATATGAGAATCAATGGAACTTGATTTTTCAAAGACTAACATTTAGCCCACGTTTGGGTTTTGGAAAGCAGAAGAGCTGCTATCATGCTGCCTGCAGTTAGATTTGCTTAACTGGCAGTGACTGTTTGTTGTCTCCTTCTCTGTGAGCAACCAGACAACTCAGATACGAAAGTGCTATTGCTGGCTCTGAGAAAACCCACCCGTGAGTTATATTTATATAGGGGAAGGAGCAGAGGCTTTAAATTATCCTGATGCAGAACAATTCTCGAGGCGGGACAGACTTTGTTATGCTGTAGGAACTTTGCAAGTCCCATGAATCAGAGCATTTGAAATCTTATGGAACAGGTTCAAAACTGTCAACGAGGTCTATTCAATATTGAATATGCTTGCACATTCAATAGCGGAGAGGAAAATCCAGTGTTTGCCAAAAGAATGTGAAAAGGACTGATAAAACAAGTAGAAATCAGTTCTTTCAACTCCAGGAGTTTTTGTTCCTTTTTTTATTTTATTTTTAAAAAGTAAAAAGAAATAAACACAAAAGCTGCAGTTGACAGTGTCTCTGTGACAGCACTTTTGTAACCATTTAAGCAAAACAATGCAAAGCAGCTTGCTGGAGGATGCTGGCAGAACATACTGTAGCCTTCAAACTTCGCACAGACTGCTGAGAAATGAAATGTTTGACTGAGAAGCTGATGTGGGTTTGGCAACATTACTAAATTGATAGTGCAAAAAAAGGATTCTGCTTCAACCATCTGCAGCAGTAACCGGGATCAGCTCTTTGTCTAATAGCATCTGCAGCCTTTGGTCCACCTCTGTCTCACCAGAGCAGATTAATTGCAGGGATTATTGCTCCAGCTCATATACCTGGAAGGATCAAAGAGTGTGAGCTTCCCTTCAGGTTCAGTTACAGATATGAAACTCCTCTTTGGTCTTGCCTTGTTCCAGTTGGGAGAAACGCTGCTTAGTGGTTGGGCTTGGGTTGGGGGCTGCTGTAATGGGACTGCAATGGCTCAGGTTTTGTATACCCCACGAAGGAAGAGACAGGAGAGGCTTTAAGATAAGGCTTCCAGGGCTGCTTGTGCATTTGGTCACAAAGCTGGGAATTCCTGCTACTTATGAGCTGAAAATGAGACTGATGTGTGCATGTGGCCTTGGACAATGTTCTCAGGTCTCCTGCTCAGACTCGGAGTTTCTTCCTGTCTCTGCACAAATGCTTGAGCTCTGCGGTGTGCGAGAGCCCCTTTATCCCTGCATCCTGTCTTTGGCAATGGCCAATGCAGGGAAAATGCAAGAAATGCCTGCATGGCACCTCATGGATGAGCCAGGCCAATTCACAGCATTTCTTCCCATCGCTCCTACATTGTGAGATTAAGCCCTATAGTAGAAAGCTGTAAATCAACAAAACAAACGAAAAAACCCCTCACATTTATTTTCAGGTAACCAAAGAGTGATCTCTTGTGGAGTTTTCCTTCCTTACCTTAGCTCCTTTATCATTTTCAATATGAGAAGTATGAGGAGTTGTAGATCTAGTGCTGGTGTTGGACAGAGAGGAAGTTTCCCAGCCCAAAGACTTGAGCATCTGTGTTACGAGGTTTAGGCACTGAGAGCATTTTGTTGACAAACTTGGATATGAAACATTTTGTGGGAAGCCTCTGGTAAGCATAAAAGTTTTGTCACACCAACGTTTCAGTTCTGTGATGCATAGGAGAGAAACCAGAGGACGATTCCCACTGTTCTCTAAATATCATCTGTGAAAATAATTTCATGTGATGAGCGTCTGTGGCTGAGGAGACATTGCATTGCACATTGCCATTATCAGCTTAATCCTCCTCTGTGTCCATCCATTTGAATTCCATTCCCAGTCTGCCTTCAGGCACGTTACACACAATTAATAAATCATCTTCAGCAATTCCATTTTTTCCATATAAGTAATTTTGGCTGAATGATGTTCAAACAGGGGGGCAGCGCCATTGCACTAACCAAATATATCTGTAGTATGCTGGATATACAAAGCCTTCATTTCTAACTTGGACAAAGCTGCAATCCTGATAAACCTGTGCCTGCAAGAAGAGAGCCGTGCCTGGATGCAGCAGATCGGTTCTCACTGAGTAATGAATGTGTCTGCAGTGCAGGTGGGGAGCGCAACGCCAGTTCTCCAGCACGGGCAGCCTGAAGGCAGCGCCACACCGTAAATCTCCTGCAGCTCACCCCTTTGTCTGCTGGCTGCTCCTGGGAGCTGGGTGTGGGTGGGAGGCAGTGGGTGTGCAGCTCCCTGCCCTCACAGCCCCACCAGGGGCTCAGAGAGAAGGGGGGGTTCTGCCAGAGCTCTGCACCAGGAAGCCGTGTAGGAGCAGCTCAGCAGCAGTGATGAGGTGACGTGATTTTCTGCATAGCTTCTCAAGATTGAGTCCTTAATGCTAACAAATGCCCCTTCATTTTCACCCATATTACCTAGAATTCAGGCTATGTGTCTATATGAATAGCTCTGTGAGTCCAAGCTGCAGTCATAACTCGCTACAAATTATACCTTTAGAAATCCAGGGATGCTGTTTGCTGATTTTACCTTTTTTAAAGCCCTAAATAAGGAAATACATTTTCTTGAAATGGCCTGACCCCGAGGGAGGCATATAAATGCACTGGCCTCAAAGGAGGTGACCCCAACTCTTGTGACTTGTAATTAAGAGCCTCTCATCGAAATTGCCAGGAGTGTCTGTTCATTCTGGCTGTCACTTGTTTTTACTCCAGCTGGCTAACAAGAAAAAGGCCGTTTTCTTGCAGGTTTTTATCTGGAAAAATCACAGCAACCTGTTGTGACTTGTATGGATTGGTGAGAGAAATTATAGCAATGTTTCGATACGGAGCACAAGTGGTAATACTTCTGTCATTGGCATCCAGTGGAGAAGGCAGTGATAACTTCACCAGGAGAGGAATTAGATAAAGTAATCAGCAATAAATAAATTTGCTCTGGGCTGTAAATCACTTCAGCATTCTTTGCAGCATTTTGTCTTCTTCGCTGGCCTTTGGAGGCTCAGCTGCCTTCCCTGTGCTTGGCACGCTGTCGTGTCTCTCCCTTAATGAGCAGTCCAAGCAGGAGAGCAGGTGGGAAGGTACTGAAATTCAGCTCGGAGTTTTTGTAATTGAAATTCTCATTTTTAGTTTCCCTTCCCAGAAACCTACCAGCTGGTTTGCCTACCAAAGGGCCTGGCACCTACAAAGGGCTGCCTGGGGAGCTATGGGGTCACCGTCCCTGGAGGTGTTCCAGAGCCCGTGGGGATGTGGCACTGAGGGACGTGGGCAGTGGGCACGGTGGGGGTGGGCTGGAGGTGGGCTGGAGGATCTGAGGGGTCTTTTCCAGCCTTCATGATGCTGTGGTTCTATAATGCTATGGTTTGGGCGTTACTTGCTAAGTAATGAGACTGAGGAATGGTTGCAGAAACAGCAAGATATGATTCAATGAAAAGCATTCTGAAAAATTTGAATGTTGTTTTATTTTTTAAAACTTTTACAGTTTTGAAAAACATCAATCTAGATCTAGACATCTAAAACTAGATATATATATTTTTTGCTTTTAGTAGACATGGTGCTCACATAATTCTGATGCTGTCCTGACTGTTGTATCACACGTGTGTTACTTCTTATTACTTCTGTACAGCATTTGAAAGCATCACCTATATTACCACTCCTTTATCATAAGGAATTCCTTACAGTACTTGAAGAGAGCATATAAACAGGAGGGGGAATGGCTGTTTACAAGGTTGGGTAGTGATAGGGCAAGAGGGAATGGTTTTAAACTGAGACGTCTGGTTTAGGTCAGATATTAGGAGGAAGTTTTTCCCCCAGAGGGTGGTGAGGCACTGGCACAGGTTGCCCAAGGAGGCTGTGGATGCCCCATCCCTGCAGGCATTCAAGGCCAGGCTGGATGTGGCTCTGGGCAGCCTGGGCTGCTGGTTGGTGACCTGCACACAGCAGGGGGTTGGAACTGGATGAGCACTGTGGTCCCTTTCAACCCAGGCCATTCTATGATTCTGTGATTCTATGAAAAAAGACCCCTCCTATACAGATCAGAATATTTCAGGACATTCCACATTGTCTGCTTTTTTTTTCCTTGTGACCAAGAAGTTGTGCCTGGCTGGTAGTTTCTGCAGCAGAGCTCCTGCAATAGAGGAGCCAGCAGAAGAAGCCCCTCCTTGCAAGCCCAGCGGTGCAAGGTGCAGCCAGCTGTGTAGAACCATCCAGGAAAAGCATCGCATCCCCTGCCAACGTGCTGCAGCTAGGTAGGGAGCTCCCAACGGGCAGCTCTCGTTAGTTGAGGCAGCATGGTCAGTGTGAGCCTGGCTGCAACGCTGCCCACTGGCCTGGGCCCTCCGTGCCCCGCAGCCGTGCCCAGACTCCTGCCCTGCCTTCGGCACTTGCTTTTCCATAGATATATTTTGTGCTTCACACTTGGCTACACCTCCCCTGGATACGAACGTGAAGCTGTACATTTTCCAACTCCTCATGTGGCACGCCTTGCCGTTAGCTCATTCTTTCTGCTGGATAGAACTTCAGTACATTAAAAAAAGGATTAGTATGTGCAAGCACAAAAAAAAATCGGAATACTGTAGAGCACTTAATTGGCCAACTGCCGTCAAGCATTTCAGCTTGCATCTTCCCAGCGACTCGCACCGTATTGTTAGAGGAGAATAAATCGTTTGACACAACCAGGTTTTAGAAAAATATGTGAAAACCGCTCAGGCAAAAAATCAGTTGAAATGTATGAAATTTTCCATCTGAGTGCTCGCTGCTAAGAGAAAATATTTCAGCGAGGTGCAATATTTAATCTTGTTTTCAAATAAATAGTTTACTATATCAAATCACTCAGGGTGTGATTTTTTAAAACGCCATGTAATTTTATTTCAGTTTTAAGGTTTGCACCAAGAAGAGCCGGTATGAAGAGCTGGGCAGACTTTGGTGTGAGGAATAATCCTGCTGCAGTTGGGTTGTATGCAGCACATGCACAAGTTTAAATCTCCAAAACAAACTGATGGAAATTTGCAGATGTGGCTAACGCAGAGCTTGCTTTCATACAAAGCTTTCCCACCCCATAACCCATACGAGGTGCTTTTCCTTGTTTATAGTGTAGGCAGCTGAAGGTTTGCCCCGCAGGAGGAAGGAGGGAACAAGGCACTGCTGGGCACATCAGCAGGGGCACCTGAGGTCCCTCTGAGCATCTCACTGCTGGGGATGGATGAAGGACCACTTCTGCAGAAGGTCAGCGTGTGTAGAGGTTTTCTTACAGACTCTGCTTCTTGGGCAGAGATTTAACTATAAAAAAAAGCAGCACGTCCTACCTGAAGGATAGAGCATTTTGCTAATGAAGTAATTAAAACTCTAGGGGTTTTGCAGCACATACGGGCATGTAGCACAAGTTATGGCTCATTAAAGTCCTGATCCTGAAAGCTGCTGAGAACAGGAGACATTTCAGTGAGCGGAGCAATCTTTTGCTCTGAACTTTTATGATCTATAGGAAAACAGTACTGTATCTGACATCTGTATGTGGCCAATACAATGAAACAGTAAGTGGCTCCACAGGCATTCTCTTAATTGTTAGCTGTCATATTGTGACTAAATTGGGCATTAAATTAAGGTTCAAGAGAGATTAAATTGTGACCTGAGGTGTAGTAAAGTCATACTAAGCAATTAAATATAAAACCCGTTGTTTATGGGAATAAAAATAAGAACTCGTGTTGCTTTATTTGTAGGATTCCATTTGTTCTTCTTAGGATAGATTAAGGAAATACAAAAGGAACTTCTGAATGCGTGTGGTCTGTGTTTATTCTCTCAAAGGTACAGTAAATGGAGGAGCTTCTGGGTTCCAAAAGCTTTCCCATGGCCCTCCAGCTGCTTCTGCAACACTCCCCTCTGGCCCCAGGTAGCAATCAGGGGCCTCATTAAGGAAACCCCTGTGCACAGCTGGCTGTCTTCAGTTCCGTGGATCTTAGAAGTGGAATTTATTTTATTTGGTGATTTTTTTTTCCTGTATGTATAGGAAAACGTTTGTTCTCTTTGGTTTGGCGGCTTTATTTTGTTTGGTTTTATCACTGCTTTGAGGACTTTACCATCAAGTGTGTTTTCTGGTCCCTGTGCAGGAAGGTTAGTCCATGCACGAGGCTCAGTTTTCCTTAATGGCTAAAAGAAGGATGGTCCCAGATCATCAGGGCAGGAGCACTAACAGAAAGGCTGTGCCTATGTGGGTGTTGCAGCTGAAGATCCAACCCTTTCCATCTTCTTTTCTTCTGAGGCTGAAAATGACATAGATAAGGAATGCGGCATGAACTTCAATGATCAAAACGCATCGTGGACTTTAAAAACTCCTTTAGATGCTGTCAGGCAGAGAACTGGACAACTTCGGATGAAGTTGGTGCTTAATTGAGCAATGTCTACTCTGGAGTAGATCTGGGAGGTTTCTGGTTCCCTGTGCTCAGCTCACTGGACCATGTTTCCTCACTGCCTCAAATAAGCAGTTCTACAGCTTGCTTGTTTAAAGCCCTTTTGTTCCTCTTCCTCTACTTCTTATTTATAAGAACATTAAATTAAGCATTTGCTTTAAATTAAATCATGTAACTCTGTAGTATACTTTCCACTTCAGCAAGTATTATTAAATAAACCCTGTCATATAAACAATTAAAGAGCAAATTCAGGCATATTCTAGACATCGAGCACTGAACATATGCAAGCAAATGTAATTGTATACGTAGCAAAATAAATGATGAAATTAGATAGTTAAAGGCCATACCCAAGCACACGGCCATCACACAAGAGCTGATACATAAGAAATCCATGAGACCAGTTCTCAAACTGCAGACCTCCCGAGCAGATGATGCAATGCTTCGCACGGCAAAAACCTCTGGCAATGGGGCTTGAGCTATAGGCATGAATTAGCATAATAGAATTCATTTAGGAAAATTAGGCTGTGTGTTCCTCCTAGATCTGAAAGCAGTATGGGCATTTGAAGAGCACAGGCATCGATCCCATCCTCAGTAAATGGGGGAGAACTCTGCGGGTCTGATGGGGGGGTGCTGACGGCAGCTGTGGGTCCTCAGGGCTTGGCATGAGAATCTGGTCATTTTTGTCAGTTTCTGAGCCCAATCTTGGGCTAATCTGTTCTTTTTGCAAATCTAAGAGCTTGTGGCATTGGAAATTGGAGCATAATTGAATACATTTTGCAGAATTTTGGGGGTGGTGAGTGACATGCACCTTTTTCCTTCAGGACTGTCGATCATGCTTCCATTGGATCTAAACTCACTTGCTCTGCCCTTCTCTTGATCAGAATTGCAGACTGTGCATTGTGTTGCTCTGGGTTGGTTTGTGCAGACTTAGCTAACGGTATTTTATTCTTCCTACATTAAGACTGAATTGCATGCCATTTTCATAAAGGCTTTGAGGCTAAATGCTCCAATATTCCTGCTGCTTGTAGTACGTGTTTTTCTCTGCTGCTTCCTCGCTGACCTTTTTTTAAGAGTGACTTTGGGCTCCCTGTTACGTTTGCAAGAGACTTTCGCATTTCACCACTCCACAGTGGCTCCTGCTAAGTATTCCCCTTGATGTGCTCCTGTTCTCCCAGCCTTTCCTCCTCCCACATGGCATGCTGTTCCCTTTCTTTTGCTTCGACACCACGGCTGCTTCCCAGCAGCCCAAGGCTGGGAGCTGGTTCCCTTTGGCATGTAAATAAAGCTACACTTCTCCCAGTAAGGAGCTGTCTGGCATTGTGTGCCAGTATCGCTCATCCACGCAGCGATGAGTTCAAGTTCCACATTGTGTGCAGGGTACTTTCTTTGCAATAGGGAAGGTGCTCATGTTGCAATTAGTTCTCTCCTGCCCTCCTTCCCAGCCTTTTGTAACTCTCTCTTTGCTAGTTTCTCATCTCTCCAGACCAAACCTCAAGGTAACTTTCTGGAATCCATTTAATGTGACTGTCCTCCCATCATCCAGCTCTGCATAAAATTAGTCTGTCCTGCAGCTGCCACTGTAAATGATGTGGCATTAGAGCAATATTTGGAAAGATGTGCCTGGAGTTCACTATTCTGGTCAGATGAGTGGGGAACATGCTTTTGCATTTTAATTTGAAATTCAGTGAATATTTTGAATGCCACAGCATGTCTATAACATTATTTAAAAGATCCTGTGCACTCAGGCGCGTAATGATTGACATTGGCTGTAACTTGATGCAATGTTGCACTGTTTTAATTCTTTTCGGGGCAGTGTTATCTTTGATCACTTCGCATTCACTGGAAAAATCCCACAATTGCAATCCCACATTATGTTTCAGTGAGGATGCCAAGTCCTCTCTGGTACGTAGCTATTCAAGGCACTTTGTCCACCCTCAGGCTGCTCATTAAAGTGATGGCAGTTTCTATTTTAATGAATAAGGTAGAGTGCAAATTCCCAACTTCATTCACAGACCTTGAATGGTAAAAAGGAGTGGGCTCTTTTTTCAGTTCCCAACTTCTTTGTTTTCTTGGAAATTGTGTAAATGTGTTCATAACCATGGCCGTCACTCCGCGTGCATGCAAAAAACATCCAAGTTACAAGCTTTTAGCTGTGTCTATCGTTCAGATCACTTAAAACTTCATTCTGCAGACGGTTCCCCATTTCATATCTCATTTCTAGACACAGTTCTGTGTCCAGATTGTGAGATGTAAGAGTAGGAAGACGCCTGACTTGGGAGGCTTGGTTCTCTCTTTGATTCTCTTGTTCCCCCACTAGTGCTCGGTACTATGCCAGCAAGTCTCAATGCAAAAATATCATTTCCTGCTAGCAGTGACTGGCATTTAAGAGACTGCAGTTGCCCACGGTTGCACAGCAGAAACATGAAAGCTGCTGCACATTTCTTCCATGGCTAAAATAGAGCACTTTAAGGTAAAGCGACAGTGTGGGAATGAGACGTGTTCCCCCACACCAACCAGAGCTGACAGTCTGCAGCCCTTCCTCTGGGCTCTGCTGCTGCTTGCTTTGCCATGAACCCCCTTCCTTCTGAGGACCAACCAGCTGCCCCTCGCCCAAAGTCTGGGAACTGATGTGGCTGCCAAGGTGGTGATTGGAAGCGGTGCTGAATTGCTCCTTGGAGCTGGGTTGAGGAGTGCATGGGCTGTTTGATGAGCCCACACTTACTGGGCTCTGCACTGCCCCTACAATCACTATTTTTCCTTTTTTTTCACAGCATGTATTTGTTGTTTTCATGGATTTTTCTCACCAGCAGACCTACAGGGTACACAGAGAAGATAATTCAGAAAAAAAACAGCACCTTTCTTCTTTCCAGCTCCATTGAATCACTCGCACACCTTGGAAGCCTTCACCTCCTTCCTGAGGGTTTGGGACTCCCCAGCTCCTGGGAGAGATGATTTTCTTCTGATCTTGGTGTTTGGGTAAAACCCAAGCTTGGCTGTGAAACGTGACTTCCACAGCACATCTGAGTCGATAATCTCAAATAACGAACCCAATTGGTGGGATTCCCCCCACGTTTTCACCTTGTCATTAGCTGCTATGCAAAATGATCAGTACTTCAGGCATAGCTTCAGCAATGCCTTTATGACCTGGGGCGAGCAGTGGTTGCTGTGTACCCAGATGTGCCACCACAACGCCATTTGCTCCAGCCGCACTGCAGACCCCTTGCATAACACTTTGGCTGTCCCTTGGGAGGCTTCTCGTGATGAAACACAATCCCTGGCTCGGCTTCAAATCTGCTGGTATTAAAAATTAAATAATAGTTGGAGGTGGTTATTTTTCTGTAGCTGGTAGCTCAGGGGATCCAACAAAGGCAACCACTCTGTGGCCTTTTTCTCTTGAGCGTCCTCAGCACAAAGATTCTGTGTTCGGAATTTTAAATTACAAGTGGATGATTTTCTGTGTACTGCAGTAGATATTGCTCTCTTTCCTACATCTGCACGAGTGACACAAAACCGAATAAGCCCAGGAGGCTTAAACAAATAACCAACACATAGGTGTGCAGAACGTGAGCTTTTTGAAGAGCAAACACATCATCACAAGGATGGCGGCCTTAGCAGTGTATCACCCCCAACATGCAAAACAGGTAGATCACTGAATTTAAAAAAAAAAGAGCCACTTCCCAGGATGTAATTGCACCTTAAGGGCAAATAAATTCCTCCTTGCTGCTTAGGTTGGTTGCGTTCCTTCCTGGAGCTGAGGCATCAGGACCAGTTGTGCTGAAAGACATGCGAGCTAGCAGAGAAAACACATCCTGCATTTTATGGTGCTCTTGCTGGGCTTCTAGCGTAACATGAGAGAAATTACAGTCACACCACTGCTGGGGTGGGGTAGGATTACAGCCCTGTGTTGGTCCCCTCTCTCCACTTTCTACATCTCCATGAATGGCTTTCAAAAACTGTGGGCGAAAGGAGTATCAAAATGCCTTGGCCATGTTCTGTTTCTCAGTCTTTTTACTGCAGGATTATATATACCTTGTTTCTGTTTGATTTTGTTTGCTTAGTTTCCCTACATCCTCCACTGGCTTTTAGTATGACAGAATAATTTTAGTTGTACTTTCTTGCCATGCTCTGTGCTAATCTGCTGATTTTTGCAGCCACAGCGTTGCCAGTCAGCGCTGCAGTCTACAGCCTTTCTCCTTTACTGGGTTTTTACCAGGGTATTTTATTGCCTGTCGTTACCATTCATTGTGGCTTTACGCTCTGTGCTCGCTGTCATGCCTCCTCCTGGGCTGTGTCACCAGGAGCTCGAGAGCATCCCATCCACACGGCTCTGCCTGCTTCTCCTAACATCGCTGGCCGCGAAATGTTCAGTTCCCTGCAGAACTGCTGTATGTTTGGGGAGCTTCGAGACCTGTCAAGTGTTTTGTGTTGTGCTAATGGAAAGCTGGAGGAAATTTCAGTGTTTCATTCAAATGACAGTTTAAGTAATGATTATTTACTAAGAACGTGTTAAATTTCTTATAGCTTGCTTATGAGCATTTCTCAATTTTTACTCACTTGTCAGTGCCTCCTTCCTGGAAGCATTCAAGGCCAAGCTGGATGGGGCTTTCAGCAACCTGGTCTACAGCAAGGTGTCCCTGCCTATAGCAGGGGGTTGGAACTAGGTGATCTTAATGGTCCCTTCCAACCCAAACCATCCTACGATTCTGTGATTAACGGCACATGGATGTGGGCCAACTGCAAACCTTTATCTGCATTTCCTCAAAGCTTTGGTGGCTCATGTAAATCAGAACTTGGCTCTGCATAAAATTATGGTGAAATCACCCTGGGTGATTTCTTCTCTTTTAGCAGCTTGCATAATTGTGGATACTTTCTTCTAGTCTGAGTTGTTTTGGGGATGGTTAAATCAAATCCTCAGGAAAATATTTAAGCTATATCAAAGTAGGGGTTTATTGCCAAAAACCAAATGCAGCAAAAACCCCCAAAACTTTTTAATCCAGATAATGCCTAACACAATGTTCGTAGCCCACAGATACATGGGCAAGCTTTGCCCATCAGCCCATCGGTATTGCCTCTGGGCACAGAGAAGAACAACTGAGGCCAGCAGGCAGAAGGCAACCTGAGGTTGTCTGTGCTGTGCTGCATTTTCAGTGCTGCTGTCCGGTTTGTAGCTGGACTTGAACAGAGATAAGTGTGTATGAATAAGAGCATGCATAAATCTTTGCCTGGCTCTACTCAGCAAAGGAAAATGGATTGTTTCCTGGAGCAACACCTGCGTGTTTGCATCAGCATTTTTGAAATAAGTCATTCACTCTGAACTTCGTAGTGAGACAATTTATGTCTTTAAAGCGTAGTGTTCTTCTGAAGCAAGACAGTGTGCTGAGTAGGGAGCATGGGAGCAGCCTGCTGAGAGCCCCCTCCCTGCACTGCCCTGTCTGCAGTGAGCTCACCTGCAAGTCAGCTCCTGATGCTGCCCGACCTACACAGCCCAACTGCTGTGGGAGCCAAGTGCTCAACTGGACCTCAAGCACTCATCTGTCTGAGCTTTCCCTTATTCGTTCCACAAATGAAACCGGTTGTGATGTAAACTGTAGAATGAATCTTTCTGTGGCTTAAGATCCTGTAACTTAAACCTCCTAGGCTGCTTATCTGCCTTCTGCCACCTACCTACAGTTTATCCAGTGCACTCGGCATCCTTGATTGTTCCTTGCATATAAATTTCAATCATACCCACAGGGTACCTCTGTTCTATAATAGCTTGCATTGTGAGCAATTTAGCAGGAGAACCGTTCTGCCCAAACAGTGAGTGAGACATTTGCTATTGGGAAATGCAAAACCCTTGGGAAGTGCCATGCATATTCCTATCATAACTCTGTAATAAGGCAATTGTATTGAAATTAAAATAGAGATTGAGAGATTTATCTCCCCTTTCAGTCACACGGTATCACAGAGCTGTCCGGGAGCTCTAAGCAAAGCAATCCAACGTATGCAAAATCAGCTGTCTCAGGAAGTCGGGCGGATTGGCTAACGATCGCTTGATACCTTCTACAAAAGTCATTAAAATTCTTCCTTATCTCAACAGAATAACTTTGCACTGTACTAATCTTATTACACCCCAGCCATTCTGTCTCTCTGCCAGTCAGGTTGCGCACAACGGCTGCTCTGTGATTCTGTGGCTGCCTCATCCCACTAATGCATGGCCCCAAGGCAGCCCCTTGCACAGCTTTCTGGAGCATTGCAGTGCTGCTGCTGGAGCTCCCCTGCAAGAGGAAGAATTGGAAATGGTCACTGGTAGGGTGTTCACATACACCACAAACCTCAGGTTAACTGAAGACCTGAGTAAGACATGAAGTCTGTCGGGTAGTAATGCTTCGAAAGAGAGGGAATAGTAAACTCTTTCTTCCACTTGCACTCACATTTTCTGTCCTTGAATCAGAGAAGAGAAAACATGGACAGAATCATAGAATCACCAAGGTTGGAAAGGACCTCCAAGATCATCCAGTCCAACCATCCACCTACCACCAACATGTCCCACTAACCCAATACCTGAGTAAAACATCTATGTGTTCCTTGAACACCTCCAGGGTCAGTGACTCCACCACCCCCTGGGCAGCCCATTCTAGCACCCAAATACTCTGTTGGAAAAAAATTATTTCCTGACATCTAACCTAAATTTCCTCTGGCACAACTTGAGGCATTCCCTCTCGTCCTATCACTAGTTACAGGGGAGAAGAGGCCAAGCCCACACTTCACCATAACCTCCATGCAGGCAGTCCATGCAGTGAAAAGAAGAGTGAAAAAAACCAACATCCGTATTGTTTTAAATTAAAAGAGACTTTTAAGTGTCAACGTGATTTAGCAGCTCTCACCTTGCAGCAGCACTGTCAGAAGGAAGGCAGTCTGCCCTGAGTCATCACTGAGGGGGACAGCAGGAGCTGTTTCAGGATGGTGTAAGCTAAGGAAGTCTCATGAAAGTCTTCTCCAAAACCTGAGAGATGTATTCACTGGTTCCTACTGCTATTAGAAATCAGCAAGAAGGATTATGCTTAAAATCTATTGCTAGTGATTTCCTTTAATAAAGTTAAGAAGATTTCTCTCCGTAATACTCATCATGTGCTTCCTGTAGTTCATTCTATTATTGTCCTCTCTAGTACTTCCACAATGTCTTATTATTTATGGAAAAGGGAGTTTTGGTCTGAAATACATCAGAGAGCATTTAGGGAGGAAGTAGAGGGAGCTGGGGAGGCTGGGATCCCCTGCTAGGGCGGGGGGAGAGCATGGCAAATGTCCTGGGCAGGTCAGCAAATGAGGGACAGCTAACTTGTTGGAATGGTCCTTTCCACTGTGACCTGTTTTCATATCAAAATGAGAATCCAAGCAAAATATGAAATATGTCTTCATGTCAAAACTAGAAGTGGTTCCCTATGAAATAAAAGGCCTGAATTTGAAGCGGCCAATGCCAAAATCAAGGAGGAGATTCCAGGGAATGGTAGTTTCCTTTTTCCTGGCAGTCCTTGACAGGAAATTCCCACAGCACAGGACTTTGATCGTCCAAAGGCCTCCAAGTGAGGGTGCTTCCATAAGAGATCAGTCACCTGCTCAAATCAGCATTGTGAATTCAGTTTGGACCAACCACTCTTAGGTAAGTGTACTTATTGGGAAGCTCTGGAGCGCTTCTCTGCAGCCAGTCTGCCTTGTGAAATTGGGAAAACAGTAGACATTTTCACATTGTAGGAACTACGTGGAGAAAGTGAGGGTGGATTTACGGCCTGATGGCAGGGCATTTGCTCAGGATAAACCCAAAGGCCTGCCTCTGTCCAGCTTCATAAAGATGCATAAACAGTAACACACTGAGAAGATGTCTCAGAAAATCTGTCGAGTGCTCTGTGCACATCCCTTGGACAACCAGCCCTCCCAGTAAAGCCCAGAACAGCCCTTCCCTACTCTGCTCCTTCTGACATTACCACCCTGCATCCACTGCCCTCAGGGCGAGGTTCTGGAGCTCAGCTGGAGCAATGTGCAGGGACAGACCTTCATGCTTTTACTGTGTGCCTCCTCTTAGGAACTTTCTGAAACTATTCTCTGGTTTCACTTCACCTTCTGCAGAAAAATAGGCTAATGCCCTTTGTCTTAGCCTATACATTTAGAGACAGGGATGATTTTTGCACGATTTTCAAAGCCAAACTGTAAGGGAAGATGGGTTTCTTATTTTTTAAGCTCTCATTAGCAGTAATCCCTCTGCACACAAATGAGGCTGAAGTCTCAGCGTGAAGCATCATGAAATCGAGCAGCAAGAGGAGGTCCATATCTGGAGAAGTTAGTGTCTAATTGTGAAAAAATACAACATCTACAGTGGGGATTCAGAGCTGGGTTGTGCGACTGACCCTGGGCAGCTCCCAGAGCCACCAGTAACAGCCAGGCCCAGTGCTGGGAGCCACAGCCTGTGCGGATCTGTAGCTGTCCTTGCAGGCATCTCACAGCGCTCCAGGCCTGCTTGTTTCTTTCCCTACCAGGTGGAAAAGGCAATTCTCCATCTCTGCCTTTAACCAGCTCTAACCTGCTTCTGTGGAAATCACTGGCAAAACTCCTGGCTTCAGTGAAGCACAAGCACAGCCAAAGTGTGCTATAAACACAAGGCAGCTGTAATTACATTTGCTTGCTCACTGCACAGTGTCTGTGCAGAACTTTCCCTTTGTCCCAGGAGCAACACTGTGTCCTCAAATCAATGCAGTCGATACCTGTATAAAAGATTTGTTGACGTTTGGATGACACATAAAATCAGATCTTCTGATGAACGGTGCTGTGATGTGCCAGCGTCGCTGCATTACTCTGCATTAGGCCCTTCCTTGGCCGCCCACTTACAAGGAACTGTAGCTAGCAATAATAAAGACTAAAAATTACACTTAAAAGAATAATGTCTTCCAGAAATAAACTGCAAACTGCTCCTATTTTGCTCCCATCTAAGCGCTAGGTGTCATTTCCAAACGGGCTTCAACCGCAATTGTAGACATGCCACAACACCTGAGGAGTTTCCTCTCCAGCTTTTGTGGAAGTATTCCTGGGACAGAGGAGCTCACAAATGGGGTTGCTTTCCATTCTGACTGGGTTGTTTCTACTGCGTAGGTTAATTAGACTTATTTCTCAACTTCTAAACTTTGGTAGCATCTTACTGCACTTTCATAGATTTTCCCCCAGCAGACTGTGTTCCACTGTGCAGTGTCACTGCATTAATTTATTATCATGTTCTTCTCATTCTGCTGTCCTGCTGGGAGCCGGCGAGGTGGCACAGGGACAGGGATTGCTTGGGGAGCTCCTGCAAGGAGCCACGCTAAGGGCTTTGTCCCAGCAGAAGGGATCTGGCTTTGTTTTCCTTTCTCTTGTTGTAAATTGGAGTGTAAGATCCTTATCACAACTTCATAGCTAGAACTGCAGGCCAGCATGGCCATGTGAAACACTGCTCAGTTTGGCTTTGAGTATACTTGCACATAATTAAATCTCTGACCTGAAGCAGTCCTTTTGTTTTGAAAGAACTAAGTGTTTCTTTAAGAACTGTGTCATATTTAATTTCATCTCATCACAGCAGTGCCCCATTGAGTGTAAACAAGAAAGAAAGAAGGCAATTTCATTTGCTTCTGTTCTGCATGAAAATGAATCAACTGAAAAAAAAATTGAGTGTTTTTTTAATTCAGTTCTGTAACATCAGAAGAAACAAATAGACCTGTGAAATGCGTGCTGACCTTCAGTGGAAAAAGTCAGTTCTTTTAGAAAACATTCTTATGCAAGGGTTTGTATTTGTTCATCTTTCTATACAGACATGCAGACTTCTGCATCCTTCCTGATAGGAGACTTGGAGAAGCAGGGAGAAAAGCTGAGGGATTTGCTGTAACAAGGCTTCAGAGCAGCCTGTGTACGGGTGGTACTCAGCAGGTGCTGTTCATCAGACTTAACAAATACGTTTCTTTGAAATAAAATTCTTGCTGCTGTTCACGGTACAGGGAGGCAGCAGTTAGGGCACTGTTCACTCATTTAATTATCCTACACACGTGTTAATAAGGGCAGGGATACTTCATTTAGCAGAACTCAGTGTTCAACAAAACTCTGAGTTCCTCCATAAGATATTTTTGTCTTGTGAAACACTCATTTCCCCCTTCCTACCTGTGAGCGGCACAGACACAGAGAACTCAATATCCTTATGGTTCCTATGACAATGGAATACCTCCTCTTGTTCCATCTGGGCTCAATTAGCATTTTTGTGTTCTTACTGAAAAGCCTGAGATGAGAGTTCAGCTAATGAAGTAATTAGGAAATACCCACCTCTTTGACTGCCTTGGGGGAATTTGCCAACACACAACAGCGTGGTGCCCCTGTCTGCACTGTCACCTGCTGGGTGCTACGGACAGACAGAGCTGTGCTGTGCTGTGCAGGGGATTGCACTGATACACGTGCTACAGAGAGCACTCTGCTGCTTCAGCGTCATATCGACACGCCAGTGTGAGGAGCTGCTTTGCAAAGAACCAACGTGTCATCCTTTCTGCTCCATTAAGGCCATGGCTGGTTTCCATCCCTCGGTAAACCCAGGAACATCCAGGATGAAGGTGCGTGTCCAAAGCAGGTGGGAAGCAGCGTGTCAGTGAGATTTCCCACACGAAGGGCTCTCATCCAACACCATTCCCACCTTCAGCCCCGGGAGGGGAATGGATCCATCCTAGGAACCGTGTCTGGGTCGCCCTATGGGACGGAGCCTCACTGCCGTCCTTCCGACCAGCACGCAGCCATGGCACATTTCGTACCTCACTGCAAACACTGGAATTACACGCTTTAGCTGAAAGACAGCCAAAATGTCTGAAAGGCTCATTGTTTCCCAAGTAATATTTTCAATACGAATTGAGCTGAATGGTTCTTGAAAACAATTGTGTATTAAACTCCAGCAAATACAGACGCAGCCCCGGCCCACACAGGCTAGCATGAGCAGCAGCGTGACCCCAGGAAAGCACAAAGAAAGGCTCTATTTTTGTGAGCGCCGCTGACCTTGCGTGTCTGATGGAGAACTGTTCAATCTCCTGTTCAGGATGTATAAAATTAATATACCTAAGGGGGAGGATGTTATTAGGAGTTAGCTCGGAAATGCTACAGGAAATGCTGCGGATAGATGGCTGAAATTACCCTGTAGACATTGTTCAAACAGATCTGTGTTTAAAATTAAACGTGCAAGAAAACCTTTCTACCAGTTAGTCACCAACAAAATAAGTATCTATTGATTGTATCTCCGTTTGTTACGTCTTAATAAAAGAACGGGCTTTAAAACTACATAAAAGAACGAGGGGGGAAGAGCGTTAGAAGTGTTATTAACATATTAAAAGATAACCACAATGGATATAATAAAATGCATTATTCACGAGGCATGATAGCAAAACTCAGTGAGAGTGTCTTTGCCCCTGTAAGTTCTTAACATCACTGAAAAGAATTATCTCTCTTCATCTATTTTCTGCTGCACGGCTTTACCTCAAAAGCCATACATTATTCCCCCAATCTATTTCATTGAGTCAGATAATTATCTATGCATGGATGCTTTAGCATGAAAGACATCTCCCAGGAAGTACAACTTTCCCGTTTATTTATTTCTTTTAAACAAAGGGACGAAAATAAAGGTGTGTGGGGGAAGGAAATCAGGATCGGTGCCTAAAACATAGCTAATGACATGCTAATGTGCACAAATGAATATTGAAAGAACTCAAACATCGCTTTGAAATTAATTATACCACTCCCTTTGTCCTGTAGAAATGGGAGATTAAAACCTGTACAGCGATGTTTACTATGTTTAATTTTCAATTGTTTCTTTGATGTAACAGATAGAAAGGTTTGCACCTGCAAAGCAAAAAGGCTGTGAACAGATTGCAAACATTCTGCAAACACTTCATCAAGAATTTCAGTTGTCAGCCTTCCCGAGCACAAGGGAGCCTTGATGATATCTTTGTGTGCCTTTGACTCCTTTTGATTAATAAATGCAAACAAATTTCGCTCAGTAACCTCTGGTTGCAATCTATGCATGACAATTAGGGACAACCTCTGGTGAAGGGATGCGCTGGAGGCTGCTCCCCCTTCCTCTCCCACACAATAAATAGTTGACGTTTAATGCTTTTTGACAATTAGAGAATGAAATCTTTTGTACTTGTGCAGCCCTGGCTACCGTTCATTAGTCTGTTCCCAGCGATGAAAGATCAGTGTTTGTTGGGGTATTACAGCACTTTGGGTGAACAAGCTTTTTTTTCCTTCTTTTCTTTTGCTGATGCTGCTTCACCACGTTATGGAGGCTCGGAGTGCAAATAGTGCTTTCTCTGCTGAACAATGATGTGCGTTGCACCAACATGACAGATCTCAGAGGGAGCAACTGGAAACTTGCACGGAGCACTGAGTATTGGTTCACCTTGTGGGTCCACCTCAGAAATAGGACTGAAATTGCTAAATGGAAAGTGCTTGCAAGCCTGGGCAAGCGGCAGCACCTGTCTGCATTTACTCCCATGCTTTTGGAGTAAAAAGAATGAGAAATAACAACTTTACAGATGGGTAAGGTAAATATAATCCAAGTATGATCCCAAAAATGAGTGGCTCTACAACCAAACCTCTTGGAAACCAACCTGTAAAAGCTGCTCTGGCCTCGCATAGCAGCAATGCTCCAGCTGCTCAGATGGGGTAGGACAAAAATGTGTCTAACTGGAGACCGTGCTGTGGGTCTGGAAATGGCACATGCAGTACCTGTGCTTGGGATCTGGGGGACAAGGGATGAATGGTGTCCTCAGCAGGCAGAGCCTGGCTGGAGGGTCTCAGCTGCAGGCAGGACTTCACGTGCTATTCGTAGAGAAATTGTAATTAAAAGCTTATATTAAATTAATCAAGTCATTTTTAAAAGAGGATATAAATGGGAAGTATAATAAAATACCAGTTCTTGTCCTCTGGTACCGCACGCCTTGCTAACCTGATATCTTTCTCTGATAGGATAACTGATTTTCTTGACAAAGAAAATGCAATAGGGCTCATCTTTATGGACATCAGTGAAGCATTTGATATAGCACCACATGGGAAATTATCAGCGGCTTTGGAGGCAGCGGAGATTAGTGGGAAAAGGGAAAGGTTGATAAGGAACAAGCAACAGGTGGAGCGAAAACGGATAGCATCGAAAGGAAAGGCATCGAGTAGGAAGGAGGTCACCCACAGAAGTCCCCAAAGACCAGTCCTGACACCGCCTTGTTTCGTATTTCCACAAATGACCTTGGGCAGGAGGCCCCACTAACAGAGCTTGCAAATGGAACGGCATTAGAAGCATCATCAGCACAGGATCTTGCTAGGCTGTGTGCAAGGAATTTAGGATGGGAAAAGCACAGAGTGGGTAGGCTCTTCTCATCCACCTCCCTTCAACCCCGTGCGTGGCTGTTCTGGGCCTCTTTCACAACAGCACTGGACGTCACAGAGGATATTCTTCTGTGTGTCCTCAATGCCAGAAATGCACCTGGCTGCTGTTGGGCTGTGGCACAGCAGCTGCAGCCGTCCCTGCAGCATCACAGCCGGGCAGGTGCTGCATCCCACGTGCTGCGCAGCGCCGCGTGCTGTCTGCCCTCCCAACCTCTGCGCTTTCCTTTTATTTCCTCTTTTTTTTCTTAATGGAAGCACGAGGTAGGAGGATTGGTGCCTGTAACATTTGCCAGACGTTGCATGGAAGTGGTAACACATGCTGAGAGCCTTGTATATCTCACAGATGTTTAAAATAATCCTAGCTCTAATAACTTACCATGTTTCGCTACCTTCCAGGTGAAAACAGCTCTATTCACTGCTACTCGGTAGGGATTAAGAGCTGAAATTAGATTGACATCTTACATCAAAGAAATTTTAAGTTACAAGTGACTCAAGAAACTCTTAATTTTCTGAAGATGAGGCATCATGAGTTGCCCAAGTTCCACAAATCTGCAATGATGAGTCATTGGGAATTCATACATTTGAATCAGTTCTTCCCCGGGCAGAATTAAAGAGAGCAGAGAGAGATTTCCCTGGTTGTTGGAAGTGATGAGGGGGAAGAGCAGACGTAGACTGAGGTTTGTCAGCACCAATTTCACCAGGATGGGTCCTGAGTGCCTCCCAGGTCACTGCTCACCACTCTGTAGCCTAAAAACAGCCATTCATGCATCAGTGCACTTCTCCTCCTGTTTTGTGGGGTTTTTTTTGGCATGAAATATTTTATATAACCGATGAAAAGAATTCAGAAATTAAAAGCGCCCTTCATTGGAGCTGTTCCTGACCCCCTCAGCCTCCACCCATAGCCTTTGTGTTGTAACATCTGTTCACAGCAGGAAGGTGCTGGCAGGAGCTGCTGGTGCCTGGGCACCACAAGGAGCAGAGCACAGCCCAGGAGCGGTGCCCAGCATGACACAGCAATGGGCCAGGGGCTGCGGGGCCACCACAGGGTCTGCCTTCGTGCAGTTCATGTGTACGGTCCTTATGTGCAGCTCTTAATAATACCCAGGCCAGTACGGTTGGGGCAGATCTATTTATTCTCTGTTATTCAATACCCAAGTAACTACAGCTGGGGCATTTAATGAGTTCTTTAGAAAAAATCTGCCGTGAGCCACACATTCTCGCATATCTCAAGCTTTATTTCATTCACTTAATGGACTCCAGCCTATGCTCTGGTAGTTAAAAATCTTCCATTACTATCTCTCCAGCATTTTTACTGCTTTTTTTTATTTGCTCAATCATTTCACAGTCCAGTTGCTCAGTTGTGGTCAGGTGGGCCATAAAATATTCCTGTAACAAGTTCAATCTCTGCACCATCTCTGGCCTCCATCTATAATGACTTTGCACCATTGTGAGTTTCTCCCAAATCACCGCTTTCAAAAACTAACAAATCTTCCTCTGCAGACAAACACACATCCCAAACACATCGCTCACTTTCTCAGCGACTCCGAAACAGCAGTAGCACTTAATACACTTGGTTGTTGTGTCCCACTTGGAAAGATTTCATTTAGAATGATCTAAATTAGAATAAATGAGAATTTTGCGGTGGCTGAGCACCAATTCACCCAGCTGCATGCCTGTACTCTCGGCTGTTCTCAGGACTGTTGTTCCACAATCCTGTTTTCTTTTGCATCTCTTCAGCCCCATTTAGAGTGGCTGGGAGGTGGCACCACTGCTGGTGCTGGGCATCCTTGAGCATCCTTGTGGGGAACACGTGCTTTGCAGGGGCATGAGCTCCAGGAACAGGACTGGGCTGGGGCTCCAGTCCTGCCCCAGTCCCAAAATCTGCCCTGCCGAGCCTGCTCTGTGGAATAACACAAATCCAGGACACGCATAATGAGAGTTTCAGGGGAGGTTCAGATTGGATATTAGGAAAAATTTCTTCTTAGAAAGAGTGGTGAGGCATTGGCACAGGCTGCCCAGAGTGTGGTGGAGTCACCGTCCATGGAGGTGTTCAAGAAACTCTTAGATGTGGTACTAAGGGACGTGGTTCAGTGGGGAAATGTTGGTAGTAGGTGAATGGTTGGACTGGATGATCGTGGAGATCTTTTCCAACCCTGGAAATCCAAGGGAATCCAACCTTGGTGATTTTATGATTCTGTGAGGTGGGGGAGTCGCTGTCCCTGGAGGTGTTCAAGAACCATGGAGATGTGGCACTGAGGGACATGGTGGGAGTGGGCTGAAGGTGGACTTGGGGATCATAGAAATCTTTTCCAGCCTTAATGATTCTGTGAGGGTTATCATTCATGAGACAACCCAAAGGAATGGAGCCGACAGCAGATTTGGGGGCTTTCAGGAGGTTCTTGTTTGCTCCGTGAGCTCTGAGCCTCTGAGTATTCCCTGTTGAGGTGTGAGAAGACATTTCTTTCAGTGGAAACAGATTCTCATGTACTCACGTGAGATAAGAATCAGATTTATAGACCATATACTGAGGAGCGTGGTGAAGCTGTGGCTGTGGGTTTCTGCCATGAAGTTCATGAGGGGAAGCAGTATCCAGTGCCCTGGAAGCTGAGGGACGTGGCACTGTGCCTGCTCCTGCCCTGCAGCACCACTGACATGAGAAGGACGGCCGCAAGGCTGCACCTTTCTGCAACAGCTGCAATCCCAATGAGGAGGGCAGTGGAGAAACCGAGTCTCTAAGCCCACAGAAATCTTGAATAAGGCAAGTTACTTTGCTCCGTGCCTTGCATTCAGATCCTCCCCTGAGTACCTGCATCAGGCTGGCAGCTCCTGCAGGGCTGCCTCATTGATTTACCTGGGGCTGTAATTCAGAGCAGGGTTACCATACCCATGGGGTTCGCTGCCCCTGCCTGGCTCACCTGGCTGCCTCCAAGCTGTTCTCTGTGGCTCCTTCCAGTCCTGTCCCACAGGCAAACATCCTCCCTGCTCCATTACACGTCTTGTACCTCTCCTGGAAGCAATACCTATAGAAGTCAGCGCTTTGGTGATTTATGTAATTAAAATATGATGAATCAAGCCATTAACATTCACCAGCATTGGTACACATGTTCACAAGCACACAACTTGTCTCCACCTGCGCCTGCCCCATCATCCCGCAACGACCTTGTTTTATTGCTTCAGCTTTTACTCTGTATCAGAAAATTATGAATAGCGGAACAAACTGAAGAGTGGAATTAAAAACAAGAGCGCCCCGTATATTTTTCTGCTTGTATTTACTTTGTCACTTCAAAATGACAGCCTTGAAATTCCTGCGTGATCTTCAGCGTGTTCCGAAAATGACAGCTACCATAATTCAAATTTACTGCTGTATTTTTTTTTACTAGTAATGAAGTTGTAAATGCAGCATTTCTTTCATTACCTATTCATTAAAGATATGACATGAAAACAGAGTTACCATGGAAATGGCTCTGTGAATTCTGAGTACATAATAAGAATTTCATTGTTTACACTACAGCATAGATAACTGATGGGTGTTGTTGTTGCTGGTAAAGTCTTATTTAGCCTCGGGAATGCTTGTAAGGGGAAAAAGGTTATGCAATTGGTCTTCTGCTAAGTGCCTGCAGAGCTCTGTGAAGCCATCAGTGCAAAAGAGTTTTGTGATGAAAAGGAGCGAATATGTGGCGAGCTTTACATCTCTGAGCATCGTTTGGAGCTGAATATTTAAACATTCGGAACTGAGATAGCCTCGTTTGAGTCTTGTTAATAGTCTCACTGCAGGTCTAATGCATACATCTCTCTATCAATAAATTTGCATAAGTAAAACTTAGGAGTTCTTACACGTAAAGTGAAAATAATAGGTTTCAGTAGCATCCAAGTGTCAAATTTGATAAATAACAACGTCAACACCGGAGGAAAATGTGAAGGTGCTACAGGTCTTGTTTTTGTAGCAAGACCTGCAATTTAAAATGAGCCAATGGACATCAGGAGCTGCGTCCTCTGCCTCCATAACACAGCTGTACTTTTGTGCTGGACTGCCCCTGTGAAAAGCACTGGTTCTGTACATGGTTCTGTACATCACAGGACTGGGAATGTTTTTAAATAGCACAGTGCCATGTGGGCACTTTGTCAGCGGAGGTCAAAGTGATGGCAAACATCACTTCTAGTAGAAAGGTTCTAATCCAGTCCCACACAGCTCTCCAGAACCACACCAACAAGGCTCGTGCCCTGCTGAGGATAAACGAATCTGGCTCCTCGTTTGTGCCACAACTCCTGAATGCCTGCTTCTCACTTGAAAACTTGTTTGTTCTAGGGAATGAGCCATAAAGGGAAGTGTTACAGATGCTGCATTACAAGATAGAGGTGGTATCTCCTTTGTGCCTTAAATAAATATCCAGCTGATCTCAGTTCTAAATAACAGAAGACAGGCACCTGCACAAGGACGGAAGGCTGAATGGCGCTGAGCATGCCCTGACATCAGCATAAAGATTCCTAGTGGCAACGAATGCCCGAATGGAGCTGTTTGCTTTGTGCCAGCACTCCGCAGCCCCAGAGTCATTTAGACGAGGCAGCGCTAATCACTGCTCATTGCAGCTGATTGGCAGAATCGCACTAATGACACCCCTGAAGCCGCCTTCGTGCTCATCCTGCAGGATCCTTCGCAGGAGAGGCAGTTCCTCCAGTCCCTCCCGGTGCCGGCAGTGAGCGCTCCGTCTTCCTGCTCCCTGCCCCGTGCGGGCAGCCCTCGCTGGCTCTGATTTCAGTATATTTGGTGAGTTCAGGGAAAAATCAGAGATGGCAGCTGTCAGACATAAGCGCTTAAAGCAATGAGGCTGCAAAGAGCATCAGATGGGTCACCTGCGTGCCCACAGCAGCTTGCGGTGTCTCCCACGAGCTTCCCGCTGTAGTGCGGCGATAACCCCATTAAATCTGTCTTTATGAATAATTTGATGCTGCCAGCAGTCTGAGGGGCAGCCACAGACCTCAGTTATTGCATAGTATTAATAATAATTTTCTAGACAAGGATTAGAGCATTATTCCTCAACGTATCTGAAACTACTTCAGGAGAGATTCAGGCAGCGTAGGCACTGCGTGCCACTGCCACACAATTCACAATAACTCAGGACTGCCCTGGAGACTGCACTTCATCCCATTGAGCAGGAAAAGCTGTTTAATATACAGAGATGCTCTCCTGCTCTCTGCAAGTTCTTTGCAGAGAGAATGGCGAGGTGCTGGAACAGCTGCCCAGAGAGGTTGTGGATGCCCCGTCCCTGGAGGTGTTCAAGGCCAGGTTGGATGGGGCCCTGGATGTGGAGGTTGGTGGCCCTGTATATGGCAGGGGGGTTGGAGCTTCGTGATCCTTGAGGTCCCTTCCAACCCTGGCCATTCTGTGATTCTGTGATTCTGTGCTCCTGGTGAGAACTATCGTCCTCCTTCAGTTGTTAGCAGGGATCCTGCTGTGCATCCATGCCTCTTGGTGCCCATCACGGAATCACAGAATCACCAGAGTTGGAAAAGACCTATAAGATCATCCAGTCCACCCACCTATGACCAATAGTTCTCACTAAAGAGCTCGTACCTCTCTTGCTGCATGCAGGGATGTGCTGCAGCCCAGCTCAGCTCAGTCAAGCATTTCACATCTTGCTGTCGATTACCCAGTGAAACATTGCTCAGAGTTTTGGAGCCACGGAGTTTAATGGTCTCGATAGTGTTTTAACTTTGCAGAGCATCTGCACCCCAGGTGAAACCACTGTGCTTTGCTGATTGAATCACTGCTGCGATTGAGCAAAAGAGAAGCATTCTGGTCATCCCTTTGGCTGGAAGCAGCAGCCTGTGTTCTCCTTCTCATAAAGTGTTCTCAGACACGAAGCAAACAGGAAGATGAAAAAGGAGAGATACTTTAACAATCAGTGGACTGCTCATCATCTTAAATGCAAAGCCTTGTGCAGCGGGCTACATTTCAGACCTAAACTGCTTGTTCAGCCCTTGTTTTATTTTAACATGTAATTTTTTCAAGTATTGTAAACCACTTTTACTGGTTTTACAGAACAAATTCTTTGGATTAGAAACAAAGCCAGAAAGACAAAGCATTCTTCATCCACCTCCTGAGAGGACCAGTATGCCCTGCATGCTCCTCATTGCAGAACACTTACTCTGGGATGGATAGATGAGACCAGAGCTGTATGAGTAACATTTCACATTTCACTGTATGTTGCAGTTTGGGCTTTCCAGGCTCATTTTCTACACAGCAGGGACCATTTGCACATAATATCCTTGCTGCTGGACTGCGACCATTTATGCTACATAAAGTTAAGCAGCTGTTAGAGAGCCCTCAGCAATGGAGTTCTATGAAAGAAGTGCTGACACACTTTTAATTGGAGAATCGGATGCCACGGGAGCAGAGGTAGTTTGTGTATCTTGTTTTGCAGCTTGCGGTGTCCAACATATAGAAAATGACCAGCTTTATTTTTAATGCATATTATAGCTTATTTCCATCTGTTGAGTTGCAGGGACCAGGAGCCTTGCTTGCTCTTAAAGATGTTATTAGAAATTTAAGGAAATTGATTATCTAAAGAGCAGGCAGGTCCTTACAGCTGGGGGATAAACACAATTCCTTGCTGCCAGGATGCCAGGGGAGGGGGTTGGGTGTTTTTTTCTAACATTTATTAAACCTGCAAGGAAACGTGCTGGCTAAAAGCAGTGCTGGCCATTTTCTGAGCACCGTACGTCTCTTACAGAAAAATTCATTATAATAACAGAGTGACTGGGCTGACTGTATTTGTGTAAGACAACGCTCTCTGGAGATACCAGAGGGGTAACACAATAAATGCACAACATCCTGATAGAAATAAAGGTATTGATCTGATGGATGTTGCAGCCAAAGGACTACATGTTGTCAGGGTGTAATGAAATCTTGTTGTTTGGGCTTCAGAGCCGTTGCACTGCTGATCACTGAGATCAGAAATTACATCTGATGCTTTAGAAGATGCCAACAGCTTCCTTGTTTGTTTGTTTTTTTTCTTTTCATTTTTTCTTCTTCTGTCTCATCCAAATGTTCATTTTTGTCTCAAAGTATTCTACAGAATAGTGGAAATAAAGGTTTTCCCTCCTGCTTTTGTCCTGTTTGACGGGAGCTCAGGTGGTGGTTTGTCAGTGCAGTAAATCTGGCATGAAAACTCCTGATACTGGATCCAACATGCTACAGGCAAATGATGCAAAGTGCTGATTCAATACAAACTGACTCTTATAGTTCAAATCTATTTGAAATTTGTTGATAGATTATAGCATAATAATTTTTGTTTTAGGTTTTTTTTTTTTTTTTTTTTTTTTTTCTGAATCAGATACTGTCTGTGCTCCCACAGATAAAACTGGCATTAAAAAGCTTAAAAACAGCATGAACTTCATGTCATCTAGCTTGGCTTCTTCAAGAGAAGTGGGGCCATGAGCCCATTGCTATTGCAGGGCAGCTGTACAGGAGAACCTCGGCATCAAACAAAACATATGACAGAGAGAAGGGGTTGTGGAGGGACACCAGGTGCCCCCTCCATTCCTGCACAGCCTCTCAGATGATGCCGTGCTCAGTGCAGCTCCCATCGTCCCTAGCAGCATCACTTCCCCTGGCTCCCCTTGCTCTCTCCTACACGTGAGGCTGGTTTCTATGTGGCTCTGTCTGCAGCCATGCCCAATTGCACGGTTTGGACATAGATGAATGCCTGCCTGAAAGTTTCAGAGGGAAAAGACCATCCTTTGCTGCTGCTGATGTCTTCCTCCCCTCCCAGCCTTGCTTTATTAGCACGTGAGTGTCCTTCGCTGCTATTTCACTTGAAATCAATCTCCTCAGCACTGATTGCTGTGTCAGATTCCCCTCTGTAGGCAAGCTTGCCGAACACTTTTATCGTACAGCCCGCAGGCAGACGGTCCCACAAAGAACTCTCTGGATTGATCTCAAGGTCACAGGTCCTAATAGCTTCTCAGGATGGCTGCACGCTCTGTCACACATTTACTTTGAACTCAATCTTGCTTTGGAATTAAAGCTCGCTCGGCTTTAGCACTGGGCCTTTGGTAAAAGATGCTGTTGCTTGTAAAGGACTTCTCTGCAGGTTCCTCTGGAGCTTTGTGCTTGTCTGAGGGAGAGAGTTCTGGCACCAGGAGATTTCTGAAGTCAGGCACCTGTCTCAGCCTTCTGAAAACAAGAAAACAAATGGCGTGGTTTTCATCCATCAGCATAAATAAATGTAAGCATGTCTTCTCCTGAGTTCCATCCTGAATCCCAGACTTGCTGAGGTTGGCAGGACCAGAGGAGCCTCTCTGGGCAGCGCTCGTAATCGTCACTTAATTATGATTGTCAGTTAATGCTGTACTGCTTTTATTTGTAGATTTCAAACGTCCTTGGATCAATTCAGTTCTGCAGAATGCATCTTTCTTTGGAGGCACCACTACAGTTTTAAAAATAGGAAGTGTTTAAACCTCTTACATGTCCTGGAGTGGATTAAAAGATCAAGGCCTGGTGCAGATTTGCCAACGAGCTTCACATGGATGCAGTAAAGCACTGAAGACGGACTTTCTGTGTGGTCTTTCACCAGATCCCGTGGTTCACAGATGGCAGGGCCTTCACTAAAGCCAATCTCACGCATGGAGCGACTGAGTTCTGGGCAGCTGCTGGCATCCCCAGGGGAACTGGTGGCTTACTGGGGTGTCCCTCTATCATGACTTTCTCCCCCCGCCCCTCTTCTAATTCGGTGTAATTTGTTTATCTTTGTCCTACACGCCTTTGCTCAAGCCCACTTGTGGTTATCTCAATACACATAACAGTAGGTTGTCCATCTGCTTTATCATACATCTTTGTTACTACTTACGTGTGTAACTGTCAGATAAAGGAAAACAGGAAACATTTATCTCTGGAGTCCTTTAAGATACTCTTATTGTTTTATTACACATAGAGCATTATCTTCTTCTTGTTTAGGGTCATTTTAAGATACAGTGCTCTTCACCTTCATGTTCTGCACATTGCAGGCTTTTGTGTGTGACCTTTCAAACAGTAATGAAGAAAGAAGTTTCAAGAGCACTTCCACTTCTGCTCTGTATTGTTCATCTCGAGCCACTCTCTTCCCGTTTATGGCGTGATAATTTTCATAGCAACCACTTTTCATACAACATAATGCAAATGAATGTTGCACTGCATCGTCCCCACACCACTCTGACTGTATTGAGTAGTAGCCGTAATGGAAATGCTACAAGAAAGTGTGAGGTGAAGGATGGGGAAGGAGAGGCTGCTGGGGTGCGAGAGGCGAGAGATGTTGTACAGCAAGGCGGAAGAATGACAGATGGAGGATGGCTGCAAGTGGTGTAGAAAGCAAGTGGTAAATGGAGACTTTGAACATCACATGTTCTGGGTTTGCTGACCAAGATACAGGAAACACTCTGTTAGTTTAAGGCATTATCAAATAATTCAATATTAAATTTTCATCAAAATGAGAACAAACAAAAATTTTGTTCAGATTGACTGAATGTTTTGACCAAGAGAAGGGGAACAGGTTATATGTTTTTCAAGTTTGGCACAAATGCTGTTGTGAGTCCATTCCCATTGTGCCAGGCATGCTGCCACTCTCTTTGGAAGAAGGCAATTTGTAAAGAATACACAAATTCACTCATGGAGGTCATGGTAGATAGGTTAAGGTATTGAACATACTGTGTAGACATACATGGCAACCAAGACTTCCTTCCAGGTAGGAGAAGAAAAGGAATCCTTTTTAAGATTGCTCCTTGGGCACTTATGGACACAAAAGAGAAGACTCCTATTACCTTCCACTCCCTTTTGATCCAACTCTTGGAGAACTGCTGTATTAACACTCACAGTGAGAGTTCTCACAGAGGAAATGTGAGCTATAAACACTAATGCAAAATGCATCAGACACTCAATAGTTAAACTTGCAGGTAAATAGTGCATTTTAGAAGAAAGTTGTGGTGGGAAAGTTTGCAGGAGGTCATGTCAAACCTACAAGCATAATGTAATCCCTTTGTGCATTTGCAACACAGTACTGTCTTCAGTTAACACGTCCATGTGCTGTTTCCTCCAAAGAGCTCAGAATACACAGACCTGATTGTAAGGGCAAATCTCATCTTGCTTTTCAATACCTGCAGTGCTACTGGAGCTGTTTCTCATTGACTTTGCAGGCACTGTTGCAGGTAGAGTCTTTTCCTATGTTTGATATATGAATCTAAAATGCAAAACACTTTCCAGTGTATTTTGTAATTCTACTTGTTCAGTTCAAAACCAATTTACTCATTTAAAATTGTGGATGCTTAAAAATGGCCTTGCTTGACCAATTTAGCTTTTTACGTTCCTTCCGCATTAGAAGATGCTACTTGCCATACCTCTTAACACGCAGCTGGATACCTTTAACATTTTCTCTGGAGGTGCCTAAATTGTCAAGTCCTTGGAGGCCTCAACTCTTCTGCATCAAAGAGAAAGAGAACCTGAGGTGATGCCGGCTGTCTGTCTAAAGTAACTCAGCAAGGTACCTGCACTGCAGTGCAACAGGCCTAAACCCCAGCCCAGGGATGGCTCAGAATAATGGGAAAGTGACTTTTCCCTGGCACAGTGCTGCATGTCAGCTAGGCTGGCTAACTACCCGTGGAGGCACTCCTGATCTATGTCCTTTCCAAGGCAGCATCTTGCTGTAGGTTAGCGTAAAGCCAATGAGGGCTCAGTTAACTCAAATTATGGTGTATTTGCTGTGCACTCGGAGTGTGCAGATAGACCAGCTGATGTATGGCAACTTACTTACCTGATGTAATTTGTTGTTTGTGTGCCCGAGCCCTTGTAGTCTACAGTAATGAGGTTTTAAAAAGATGGATGCTACCTCAGCTCCAAGGTCTCTTGGAAAAGTTGTGTATTTATTTCTGACGTCTCTTTCCACAGCAGAGCTGGTGTTTATCAACAAGTCATCATCACTGCTCGCCAGGTCTCAGCTGCACTCGGCTGCATTTGGCCCATGTACAGCAGCCACCCTTTTATTCACAAATGACTTTGATGTATTTTAGGAGAGAAATCCAAATGTTAGGAATCCAAGCACTTGCTTGTATATATGCCAGATTTTGCATGTTTAACTGACACGAAGTGCGCTGCTATTAGGAGGCAGGTAGCTGACAGAGTGTCAGACCTGTAACTGATGGGGTTTGTTCTCTGGACCTTTGTGTTGATGCTCTGCATGCACATCCCAGCACTTGGTGAATGCCCTGTCCCTGCGTTTGGCACAGGCGTGTCCTGCAGAGAGCTCCTCAAGGAAGATGGAGCACCCAAATCCCACATCTTCAGCCTCAGCTCAAACCTCATCAAGTTTGGAATGTACTCCCCTGTGATCATATAATACCCATTCATGGATTGAGGGGGCAAAACATCCAAACTAGTCCCTCTAGGAACAGTTTCCACAACTGGAATGTGCAGTTACAACGAATGTCTTCCACAATTCATCTAGCAGCATGTTGTTCTTCACTGTTCTCTAAACTCAGCCTTTCTGCTTCTGCAGTAGGAAGGAGTCGAAGTCACTACGCAGTGCTTGGGATGTTTCATTCTAAAAATCTGGGTGAGGGTTTTTTTCAAATTATTTACACTTCAGACTGAAAAAATAGCAACATTACGATAGCATTAGATTAAATTTCCCCAGGTTAATGGGCTCAGTGTCAGGAATGAATAATAACAAGCGTGTTGCCAATGGAGAGACCATAAAGGCAGGTTCCTTTCACAATATATTGTACTGCATGAATATATTAAAATATTTTCCCAGTGTAAAAAGAACGGAAATAGCCTTTTGTTTTCCCCTTTTCACAGCAAATGCTCCTGTCATTCCTGGCATAATGAATTTCTTGAATCTGTACCAGCCAGTTTTTATCCTTTCTTCAAGACCCAGGGGCCACTGGAAAAATCTTTCACATGGCTACACTTGCTGAATATATTTAGCCAGTAAATTATTTGTCTTCTGAACTAGAAGAACCAATACTCATTTATGTTCTAAAAATGGTTTGTTTAACTTACTTTATGAGTTAGGTCTGCAAAAGTAGCAAAGCCAAGGGACATTTAATTAAGTTATATTTGCTTTTTCATGATCTTTTAGCTTTAGATTATAAATCTCAAATCAATGAGTACTTAATTTCCTCATATAGCATTAAAAGTAATTGCTTCATAAATTCATTTTAGTAATCCAAATATTTGCACAGAATGCAGCACAAAGAAGTTGTTTCCTTGATGAGGCTTCTCACTTCCCATATCCCCGTTGGAAACAATTGGAGTTTGCTCATTTGGGGTCCAGTTCTTTATGCTGCAGAAGGCTCTGAATACCACTGGTGGTGATGCTATTAAATATCGATGTCATGCAGATTTAATTTCTTTGTCATTGATTTCCTTGGCCCTTGAATTACAGTGAACTTCTCTCTAAACTTCTGGCAAACAGAATCCCGTGAGTGTGTCCAGAATCCTGTGCAGAGCCCTACAACAGCCAGTAGTTGCAGATACTTCTGCTTCCTTTCCAAAATGCAAGCCCAGATGTGAATATGTGTTCAGGTCTTTGTGTATTGGATATTGCGTTCTTGGACCCAATGGAGCAACATGGAGCAGAGAAATTCTTCCTGCATCACTCAATGCATCATTTGTGTAGGGAACCAGATGTTCAAGAACTTACTTACGAACCATCCCAATGCACTCACATTGAGGAGTACGTATAAAGCATGTATGTGTTGAGTCCTGCTTGATTATAATTACTTGTTAGAGAGCGTTGTTATTTTTCCCAAGTAGGTGATTATTTTGCTGTGCTGTGGGCAGTATGCTGAAAACCATGGCCATTTAAAAAAAAACACAAAACACAGCACAAAGTGTTGCAGTGATCTGACCCATATGCAGCTCCACGTGAGTGCTTTTCAATTAAAGGCTTCTGATTGGGTTTTCTGATTGAAAGAGGAAAAAGCTGCCAGCAGCTGTCGTCCTCAGGAAAGGGTCATCTTTCCAAGTTGCTGCAAGGCTGAGTGCTGCCTGGTGCCACACCGTGAGCACCTCCCCGATGGGCTGCACTGCTCTTTGCATCACTTCTGCGGCCACAGGGCTGAAAGTTGTGGAGGTGACACTGCGGAGGATTGGAGCCTACGAGAAACAGCTGAACTGCAGCATCATCTGCTTTGTGGTGATCCTCTGGCATGAAGAGACGGAGTGCATCCCAAAAGGCAGCTGAGCAGTGGGAGGCACACCTGAGATCCACCTGGCGGGATCCACTTGGAGCTGATGCAGCACTTCCTGAGATGCTCACAGTGTCACAGTTTTCTCTGGCTGGGCTCGCAGGAGCTGCTGCAGGCATCCCTGTGCAACTGGAAATCAGACAGTCTCCAGCAGAACGAGCAGCAGTCTGGTCAAAGTGAAGGGGAATTGAGGAGGAGGATGCAGAGGAGGAGGAAGGTGAGAGCGACATGGCCATCATTTCCTTGTGCCTGGAAAAGGCTTTACGAAGGCGGTGTTTTATTTCTTTAACACAGACGTGGGTGGTGAGGAGGGGTTGGAGAAAGAGGCCTGGGGTTAGAAGCAACTGTTATACTGGAGGAAGATCTCCTTTGGAGTGCAATGGAATAATCAAGATTTATTTATAAAATATTGCTATTAAATAAACATTACAGAAACTTTTGAATATCAAGCTTATTTATAGCTTTAGGCGTGAAAACCCACATTAGTATGTTGAATTATATGAGTTCACTGCTGCCTGCTAGCTGACAGCACGTCAAATTATTTGCAAATATTTTCTGGAACAGTAACCCTGAAGGATGCCAGCACCATTCAGCGTAACCTTATCATGAGATGGGATCCAAGTGATGAGATGAGGACTGAGGATACAGAGTTTTTAGCAGCAAGCCACCTCTGACTCGCTGCCTAAAAACAGAGTGCACGTGGTACCTCCCTCAGCAGAAGAAGATGCTTTTTTGTCTTTGACATTTGCACTGATTCTGTGCACGGGGTTTGGAAGATGGTGTGAGTGATGTCTAGATGAGAAACTGCTCTGGGCAGGAATTTGAGAGTACATTAGTCACATTTAAGTGGGTTTATCTCCTCCAGCCTGCAATACCAAGCTTCTGTGAAAATTATGTAATCATTTTAACAAAGTGTTCTGTAATTGACATGAAAAAGGCAAAGGAAAATAAAAATGAATTTCTCCGTAAGCAGGAAGGTTCATTCATTTTAACTGCAGTCTGCAAGAGGGAAAAGGGGAAAAACATCCCAAATGCAGGCTTTTTATGGAAATTGTGGCCTCGTTGAAATTATAAGCTTTCTGCTATTTAAATGAATAATGTTCCCTTACACAGACTATTTTCTCATTTAAAAGTCTGTTGGGGTATAATTTCATCCTTTTACTGTCTGCTGTGTTTTAACTTACAGCAGCCTGACTAAATATTGTATTTTCCATCCATCAAAAATCGTCGGTCTAGTTTGTGCAACAAGCATTTGTTGCTCAATTAGAGGGCTCTGATGCTGAAATGCAGCGTTCTCCACCAAAGCATAGAAGGCACTTGTCACGTGCAGAGCAGGTGGCACAAAAATGCCCATTTTGTTGCCAGGCAATATCCAGCAGCCCTGCCGCCCACCTTGGTGCACGGGGAGCAGTGGGAGGGCAGATAGGAGCCCAAAGCCTTGCTCATATCTGCTGGGCAGGATCCAGGGAGGCTGCTCAGGTGCCAGGATACCTGTCCTCCCCACAAGGGAAGAACTGAGGGGATGGCAGGATGCATGTCCAGCCCAACCTGCACTGGCCACCAGAGCCCATCCAAGCCCCAGTGGCACACTTAGTGGGCTGGAGGGCTTCTACAAGTGCAGAGCATCTTCACGCCAGCAAATTCAGCCCTACATCCCACAAGCAGGGATTTACACATCCTGCATGCTCCCAAACCTGCTCTAGAAATAATGAGACGTAAGTAAATACATGCACTCGGCTTTCTTTGCCTTCCAAGATATTTAGGATGCACCTGGGTCACATCTTTGTGTTTTTATCCGTAGCTCTGGTGACTTGTCTTCACTTTATAGCTGTTATTAAAACAAATGCCGAGGTTCTCAGGTACTCACCTGGCCAGGAGCTGGGTCTCTGAGGAGCATAACATGGGGCTCATGGTAACATCATGGGAGCAGCAACTTGCAGCATAAATTACCTGCAAATCACCAAATCTGCTGAGGGCATCTTCATTAAGCAGAAGGACAGAGTCGTGAAAGATATTTTATGACAAACAAAAACTATCTTGCCTCAAAGATGGAGTTAACCTTGACGATTTAGTGTGAGTCTTCTAAGGAGCAATAAAAGTGCTTGCCTACTTTATGTTGGCCTGTCTGTGCTTTAGATGCTGGTGCTGATGCACGCTCTATCCGTTCTTATGATGCTTCCAGCGTTGAGGCCAAGTGGTGCATGCAGTTTTTACATGCAGGGGACTACAGCTCTGGTACCTCTGTCGGAGCAAGGCAGGAGCTCCCAGCCTGGTTCTGCTGGGGGCAGAATTTAATGATGGTCTCACCATGCAGGAAGCTTCAGACCCTGGTGACTCAGAAAGAAAACAACTGGAATAAAAACATTTGTTGAAAAAAGCACTTAAATGTAGGACTGGTATGTGGGGGCCATCATTAGCAACGTTCAAGCTCTGTATTGAAGACTTGGGCATTGTGGAAAAAAATGTTCCTTTCAGTCCTTCTGTGCATTTTCTCCCACACAAAACTCTTCCCAGCTCATGTTTTTTTGTTTCTAGAAAGAAGGAAAAGAACCACAGCTGCAAATGGCCATGGTGGACGTGGTGCCATTTTGAGAGGGCTCTCCAAGCAGCTTCACAAAATGCTCCTCCCAGCATCATATATGGTCTCGTACAGTGTGTGGACAACCACTTGCTAAGAAAACTGAAATCTCTGTCATCCACTCGAGCTGACACTGCTGACACTCTCTATGTACATAGGACTAGGAAATAGCAGAAAATCAATTGCACCAAGAGATAGGACTGGGGCAGTTAGGAGACCAGAGCAGAGCAAGAGCAGAGGCTGCACAAATCACTGCCAGCACCAGAGTGGTTTCTGTACGTTGAGTTTTCACCACAGCTGTGACCAAATCCCTCCCAACCAGAGCTGCTGTCCCTAGAATACCCTTCCCATCCTTCCCAGGACTGCTAAGCAATGCAGTGCCTGCTCATGTCAGGTTTGCTTAGTGTGGCCCCAGTGCTTTGGGAGATGTTTCTGATTTGCTGTGTATCTGCAGACTGCAGGTAGCCAACCTGAACACATGAACCCCTGTGGAGCTGGACAAACCCTGCTGCTTTCTCGTCCCTGAGGTCCTGGTTTCACGCTGCGGAGCAGACACAGTGGGTGACTCACCTCGTTAGCTTGGCCTTGTCTAATTGCTCACATTTTGGTGTGACAGTGGTGTCATCTTGCCAATGCCATTGGTGTGACCAAATGTCACCTGGGTGCTCCTCGGACAAGGGGAGGTAATTGCCTTAAATGGCCACAACACATAGCTTAATGGTATTTGCTGAGTTCCAGCCTGAAATCTTACTCTGCTTTTGCTTATTGTCATTGCTCCCAGCAGTTTGTTTCCCCTCTTATCTCACTAATATGAAGTTTGAATAAAGCCTCTTAAGAAGCAGCCCAAGTACGTGATGAATAGCAGCCTTAGGAGGCCGCAACCGAGTCCTTTCATTTTTGCCTTTTTTATTTTCTACTGTTTGTACTTAAGGATACATTATAGGGCTTATGGGCCAAATTCATCCTATTCAAATGAAGTTACCTCAGAGACACGCTTGGCTCTGTTGCTTTAAAAAAAATAGATAATCCCAAACAGCAGGATAATTTTATGACCGCTAATTACATTTGTTGCTATGCAAGCTAAGATAATGATAAGAGTAATCGTATCTCATGCTTCAGGGCATATGCTCATCACCTGTGGACGTCAGGAAGGAATTTTTCTCCCCATGTACAGAACTGTTCAATTAACGAGATGTATTGTGGTGGGTTTGTTTTCTTTCTGTTTTCTTCCTCCAAAGCATCATCCATTAGCTGCAGCCGGAATAGGTGCAGCAGATTAGATTAACAGGCAGTCTGATCCAATATGGGTATTCCTAAATCCCCATCCTGGAAGGTGAAATCAGCGGAGAAAAAAAAAGGATATGCAATACTCTGTGATTTGGAAACAGAGAGTGTTTTAAATCTGAATTTCCACCTGTAACCAAAGTCACGAACGCAGCAGCACTGAGCTTTCAGCTACAGGTCACATACAAAGCGGTGCCACGAGTGTCCCTGTGTGAGCAAACTTGGAGCCCTGCTCCTCTCTTCTGACTCTGTGAGTGGCATCTGCATTCAACACCACTGTGTCCTGAGGATTATGTTTGTGGCTACCCGTCACGTTGCATTAGAATAGCCAGCCTCAGCCAGAAAAGCAATTGAAAGGCATTGGAAATCTGCCTCGCTGCCCACATCCAGGGAATAAGCTCTCTGATAATCCTAATAGAGAAGATCAAATTTGCCAAGAAAATAGAAGAGATTGTTTGTATTTTGCTCCATTCTCTTCAACTATCTTTCTGCTCCTTACAAGACTTAATCAACAGCTAATAAACCTCAGCTTCTCTGTGCTCAACAGAGTATTGTCTTTCTCGTTCTTGTGTTGGGACTGGGATTTATCTGTTATTGACTTCATCCCTTTCCTGGCCTTCCCTTTTGTTTGGGCCCCATTCCCCTTTTCTCACTAGTGCCTGCTTTATTTTTATCTCCAGTAAAGCAGCTCTGCCATTTAATTAGTAGATTGGCCTCTACCTGAAGCCAAATGAAATGTAATCTCCCGTCGACCTGCGTGCGAGGTGGCAAATCCACGTCTGAAAGGTTTCAACGTTTGTCTTTGCTCATTCTGGGACAAAATGAGAAAACTTCTTGTTTAGTTTCACAGAGAATATTCTGGAAACAAAACGGCTTGGGATCTGTCAAAACTTGTTGGGTTTTTATTTTATGTTTGAAGCATGGAAATGAACTGAACAAAAAGATACCATTTCAAAGCAAGTCACAGCTCTGCATTAATTCCAGTGGCTTGGGGCAGTGAGAAACCCAATAGTACAGGATTCAGATAGAGCTTTTGATGGCAGATGAGAAGATGGACTCCTCAAAACCTAAACAGGCTCTGTTTTTTGATACCACACCTCAACACTGCACCAGTGAGAAGCCCCCTCCCACAGTGCTCAGCATCCCTAAGCTCCGCACCAGCACCACCTGGATAAGTGCTCTTGATTCCTTTGGAGAAGAAAGGCATCACCTCCTAATTGAATAGCACAGGTCAGTGTAAGCTGTGGCAGCTTATTTTCATCGACGAGCCCGCATTGCACAAACACTTATCTGTCAGCATTCAGCTGCTTTCGTTCCAGGCAAAATGACTTGCTTACTGTCCAATCTGGCGTGCTGGCAGTGCAGGAATGCTAACAGCCAGCTCTTTGTGTTCACCTGCAGCTTTATTCCCTTCATCAGTAATTGCTAAAAAGACAAGGGAAATTTTTTATATGTTGATTCTGGAATTATATCACAGCGGTGCTTTTCTTTGATCGATATTGCTGAATGTTTTCTGTAGCTTGGAACAGCATAAAAATTACGCTCTTGAAAATTACACACATGCCTCATCCGAACTCGACTAATTCCAAAAACGACTGTCATGACAAGTTCATGCTCTCCACATTCCTTGCTAGTTGTCCAAAAATAGTTGATGAAACTATCGTGCTTCCATCAAAAGCAGTGACAAAATTCTCACTCCCATTGGGAACTTAACACTGCAGGGTGCTATCAGAGAAGACTTATTAGGACATTGAAGGAAATTTGTCCTTGGCTGAGATTTTCCCATCTAAAAATTCTCACACAAAGAAATCATTTGAATGAATTAATGCAAGCATTGACCCAATGGTTTTATCCATGTAGTTTCAGATCCACAGCATCATGAATGCAGACGTTCACAGGGCTTTGTCACAGGAAGATGCTGTCAGTCTGATCTGAGCTGTAGGCTGCTGAGGCTGAGTGTGGCCAGGAGTGCAACTCACCCTGAGGAGCTCGGCTCCAAAGGATGAGTGCCCATCTCTTTGCTCCAAGCTCAAAACAACAGGAGCTCCATGCAGTTCCCCTTACCTTTTGCAGTAACTCTGATCAAAAACACTGTATTTCACCCAGCTCTAATTTTTAGGATTGCACTGCAAGTGAAGAACATGGAGTTAGTTGTGGCACATGGAGGAGGAGAAGCAATTAGGACAGTTAGGAGGGAAGAGTGAATAGGGCCTGGGAGTGAGGTGACTGATAGAAAACACCAAAGAAAAATGAATCTACCTCTGCAACAAGAGGTAAGAGCTCAGGGGGACTTCAAGGAAGTGGAAGATGGAAGAACAGCAGGAGCAGTTGACTTCAGCATAAGAATTTAAGCAGGATTTCAGAAGAGGAATGGAAGGAAAGCAAAGAGGAGAAAGACAGCTCGCAGACTTTGGTTTCAAAGGGGAAGGAAAAAGAGAGAATTTAGCACTAGAAAGAGAAAATAAAAGAGCCAAGTGGGAGAGCCAAAGTGCAGGGGAAGTAGAGGAGTTGGGACTAAGGTGACACTGAAGTTACAGGTCTTTGAAGTGGGAAGGCCAGTACAGCTACCAGCCCTGACAAAGAAAGTCTGTTAGGAGGAAGGAAAGCAGCTTTGTTCCAGAGAAACCAGATCTGAGATAACAGCAAGACATTTAGGATGAAAAGAGAGCTGAGGGAGAGCTGGAGCTGAGAGAGAAAAGTGTAAATTGGACAAAGTAGGCCTTGGGATCGTTAGCATTAAACCCTGACTTCTCAGGAGAGTTCACACTGAAGCAGTGACTGCATCCTTTTATTTTATTTTATTTTATTTTATTTTATTTTATTTTATTTTATTTTATTTTATTTTATTTTATTTTATTTTATTTTTTATTTTATTTATCTGGTGATTAAGAGCAAAGATAGGATGAGAGATAAGGCTGCTTATCTACTCTAGCTACAAGGAAAGCTGTTCTGTTTGTCCAGTTACATCATCAGACACCAAGGAGCAGCAAAAATGCTGGAACAGCACTAGATTGCGTAGAGGAGGAAAATCATACAAAATAAAACATAATCTGTTTACATGTGGCAACAAACCAACACCTGAAGAGCAGCTGGGAGCATCCATTTTCTCCTCCTGCATGGGAAGTGGCAGTGCCCTGACTCAGGCAGCACTGTGGATGCTGACATGCTACATGGTAATTGTTGGGCACTGGGTTCCTGCGTACACCCACATGTATTACATTCTGATGTTTAATGTTCACAAGCCATTAGATACATGTATATTTATGGTTTGATAATCAGCTGTCATTAACAGATGAGTAAACAACATAATGTTCATATTTAGGAGGAATATGCAAACTAAAGAGAAATTGCCAACTCCTAAGAACATTTATTTTCTCTACACTTAATGGGGGGGAAAGGAGGAGGAAATACTCTGTCTGTAAATTAATTATGGGATATTGGCAATGCCTCCACTACTATGTGACTGTAATTATCTCATCTCTGTGCGTGGGACTCTACTCATGCACCCTCAGCGATTCACATCCATGAGAATTAAGAATCAGTGCACAAATCCAAAGTCAGTTTCCCATCTCTCCGAGCTGGAAGAGCACAGCACTCATCATCTTTCCAACCGCTGCTGAGCTGCTGTGGTGAGGCTGCTGCTCTGCTCCCCTCTTGTGAACCAAATGCATTTCAGACTTTGGGACAGAATGGGAGCTTCTCCCCGTGCAAGCATTAGTGAAAGCAAAGCTCTTTGACTTAGGTGGGGCTTTCATGCTACTTTGCAGACCTATGTTATCTTATAGCTCTGTTAAGGGCAGAAGAGACCATAAAAACAAATTCTCAGCCCCTCCGCTAATGTCCCAGAGGTCCAGTGTAGTATCACTCCCCAGTGATGTCCTTAACAATCCTTGACAGTGCTTTTCATACAAAAGCACTAAGTGAAAGGTATCATTATGCTATTTGTATGGGTGAGGGAAACTGAGGCACACAACAGAGTGGGACTGACCAAAGGGAAAGATGAAAGAAGTAGGGAGATTTAGGAAGGGGTGAGGTCTGGAAAGAACGAATGTGCAACGAGGAGAAGGAACTTGGCAGGGCGTCCTGCTGGAGGTGAAACTGGGAACCGAGTCCAGTTTCTGCCTGTTGTTTCCCTGCTCTCCTACCAGTCAGGCCACATGCTTGCAGAATGGTGCACACGTTCACAGTGCATGGGGAGATGTGGACAAATAGCAGATTAGCATTAACAGTAGTTTCCTGGACAATGTTACCCACTTTCCCCTTAGCTGATTCTTCCTCTGCTTTATAAAATTAGAACATTTTGCAATCCATTTTATAAATGAATGCAGATCTTGTACAGATGCAACACTTTGGCATGTTATCACACTGCGTTTCGGTGTGGGACAGCAGAGCTGCTCCAGCTGCTCGGCATCAGCGCCTGCAGCAGAACCAAACCCACTAAGCTGGTGCTGCCTCCTGCCCACAGCCAGGCTTATTGGGGAGGATTATCTCCTTGTCCAGGGGTAATTTTCTCAAATAAATGGGTCAAAGCCTGGGCTGGCTCCTCTCCTGCAGCCCTGCTGAGTTCAGTGGCTGAGCTCAGAGCACAGCCTGCTTCCTTGTTCCCAGCTCAGTCCTTGGGCTGTGGCTGAATAACGAGAAGTGGCAGGTGAAGCCGAAGGTTTTGGCTTTGTTTTTTCGAGGGAAGGGATGAGTGCAGCAGAACAACATATGGTGTGCTGCTTGGCTAAAAATGAGCTGGTGAGGAACCCTTGCTTCGTTTCTGGCTCTGTGCAACCACATGCACTAACGTAGTGGTATAACTATTAATCTAATAAACTGCTAATATTTATTATTAATTGAACCGTTTAATCTAACAGCGGATTAGGGGAAGGAAAATGTAGGATTTAATGACTGCTGATTGATATAAATTTTAACAGTGTAATGTAAATTGTGTTTCTGCTGCTGATAAATACCGTGTGAATGGGAGAAACTGCTCAAGCAAATCTTGCCCTGGCTACTGAGAGGTAATTTTTCGCTGTTGTTTTAGTGAATGCTGTAAGACTGAACTCCAAAAGATGAAGTCACTGTTTATCACCAGTGGTTTATTACACTAACTGCAAAGAAAGTGGATGTTAGTAATGTCTGCTTAATGTTAGAGGTCATCTTACATCTAAAGTAGACCGCTGAATGGATGGTATAGCACTGCTGTGATAAACTGAAGTGCAGGATAATAAACCGTAATTATTGTGCACTTCTAACCAAATCCCCTGTGTTGCCTGCAAATCCATCTTGGCCAGGGCTATCTCCAGCCCACCCACTGTTCAGAGCAGCTCCAAATTCCTCGTCTTCTGTCACAAAAAGTGAGCATGCACCAAAGTCTTACAGGATACAGACATCTGTTTCGTGCTAGGTCTTCTTTCCCAGACACCGTTGCATCAGACCTCAGGGATGTTCCTGTTTGGATGAGAGATGCGTTAGCTCTGCTAATTTCAAGCCTTTGCAGTCAAGCAGTTTTCCCACGGGGAAATCACTGGAAGAGCCCAAACTTCCTAATGGGACACAATCTTGCTCTAAGCTGTTGGAGGACCTAAGATCTTAGACTTTATCATTGTGACATTATGGCTTTAGAAAAGCTATTTTTAGAGGTTTCTTTAAAATTTGATCAGTTATAATTTTCCTTTCCATACAAGCTCTGTAGCTAATACAATAACTCTTGGAAGCATGGCAGGTCCCTTTCTAAGTGGAGGATATGTAGGATACTCCTAATTAAAAACACTCTCTCAAACATTTTGAAAATAATGCTTGATTTTGTTGCTGTTGTTACACATGGGAAGTATGGTGTCGTGATGATGCTCACAGGGATGTGAATCTGCCTGTGTTAATGTAGACAGTTCCAAATGTCACGCTGAGAAAATGCTGATGCCATCTTACAGGGATGATGAGAAGTGTACATTATTACTCCTAGCTATCCTACCTTACGCCTCTGTGGGGCTCTTTTTTAGAAGAAAGAGTGGTTCAGACTATGTCTGATGGTTGGTGACCCTGCCTACAGCGGGGAGGTTGAAACTAGATGATCTCTGAGATCCTTTTCAACCCAGGCCATTCTATGG
This sequence comes from Lagopus muta, assembly GCF_023343835.1. Lineage (NCBI taxonomy): Eukaryota > Metazoa > Chordata > Aves > Galliformes > Phasianidae > Lagopus > Lagopus muta. The sequence continues at coordinate 62,852,254 of NC_064437.1, read as the reverse complement.
TTCTGTGATTCTATGTCTTCTGGCTCTGGCAGGAGCACGAAGTCTCCTGCACCCCAAAGTTTGCTCTCTGTTCTGCAGCTGAAGGAAACGTGCCCTGTGCTTCTGCTATGAAGCAAGTTTGCCTGAGACAAACCAAGAAGCCTCTCTTCCTCTACCTGGGAAGCCTATCTTTTTTTCATCTACTTCTAGTAAGTGTGCAGAGAGGAAATATGTTTCTTACCCACGTGGCCTCTGGAGGTCAGGGAAGAGTAGAAGCAAAGAGCTGAGAGGTAAACAGAACAAAAGAAAGAGTTGCTGCAGCACTTAAAACAGGATGGAAGGAAAGAAGGAGAACAGCGCCAAGAAAGAGATGACCTGATGACTTGCTTGCCTGTTTGAGATAGAAATGGCTGAGGTTTGGGCAGGAGTCACCATGAAAGCTTGCCTTTGTAGGGAGCTCCATTGATGTAGCTGCAGGATGGTCACTCCACTGATGCAGCTGCACTGACTGACATTTCCAACAGTTACCCCTCTTCTTCTGCCCCCACACTCCCAAGAACTTGGAAGACAAGGCAGCTAAGACAGTCCAGGGCCTTGGAAAGTGGAAGGGTTCACCAGAAGGGCGGATATCTAGAAAGACAATACAGAGTGAGCTAAAACAGATGAAAGCTCTGTAAAAAATGACCAACATTTGAACGTGGAAATGTGAAAATGGAAAGTGAAGTGTCCTCTGTTACAAGCAGTAGCTGTCCAGTTGTGTCATGGAAAAGACGTGGGGCTGCCAGCTGCTACTGAAGGTGTCGAATGCTGAAAGCAGGCTGAGCGTGGCTTTGCATGGGGCCAGCTCTCCCCATCTGCAGCACAAGCTCAGGTCCCACGTGTCTCCTCCACCCATGGAAACTGTGGGCTCTGGTGAGGTGCTGATGCCTCCCATCCCCTCGGAAGCACACTGGTTCACCCTGCAGCACTCATTTCTTCTTCTTTCTCCGCCTGCTGCTTGGGATGTCAGGCTGCTCCCACGTTTGCTTGTTCTCATGCCCAGCCACAGAGCAGGGCCATAAAAATTTACTTCCTTCTTTACATCCACTCAGCAATTTTAAGAAGGAAAGTGGGAAAAAACAACCAACCAACCAACCAAAGAACCAATGCTTGCATTTAATAGTTAAGCATAAAAGACATTCCTAAACAAGATTTTTATTTCACTTTTAATGAGAGGCCAGAAATACCAGTGCTGTGTTTCTAAGGCCCATAAGGTGTTAGCACTCTTGTTATCTCTGATGTTCATGGTCTCCCAAATGCCATTTTTGCTGGGCATTTTTTTTGTCAGCGCAGAATGGCAAATGCCTGGTCTGGGATTCCTTGGAACGAATAAAAGATTTATAGCGGAAATTCTACAAGCAATATCTTGTTATAATACATTTTTGTGCTAACTGCAGGTGACAAGTGATTGCTCAAACTTGTTCCTGCAGCTACCAGGTTTTCCTCTTTAATTCTATATTAGTTCTACAGAAAAAAAATATGAAATACAAGGAGAGCTGTCCTTTCATTTATTTTATCTTGCCTCTATAGGAATATTTTCATGGTAAATTCAATATACTTTGTTCAAAATGTAAATGGAATGTTCAATATATTTTTAACTCGAGCACTGTTTAAACATTAAAATCCTCTCTTGCAAATGCCATTGTGATTGAGGTTCAAGACTTTGGTGGTGCTTAATGATTTACTGAGGGGAAAAGGGGACACTTTTGTAGATAGGGTTTGGATCCAGAGGACGGCAGCAATTCAGGTGCGGGGAGGAGAACCACAGGTGGATGGTGCTATCTGAAAGAGTTTGAACTGCTTTCCGTACATAATGTTTTTGGCGTTGGGGATATTTTGGAGCAGTGAGGAGAGGGGCTGGGAGCATCTGTGTGTATTTGTGCAGCTATTGCCTATGCGAAGTTTTGAGGCAGAATGTGGGCTGGGAATTAAAAAGTCTTTCAGTGAAAGAGGAAACCCCAATGCAGTCTGAGACTGGTGATGCATTGCTCCATAATGTGGTCTGTCTGTATTTCCACTGCAAACCAGGATGGACCGCTGCACACAAGCAGTGCAGACAAACAGCCACGATGCACCCAAGTTCTGTATCTCACTCTGAGCAGAGGTTTCTACCAAACGTTCCCAACAACCTCTGCAGCAGTCAATTTATGGCGAGCTCTATCCAGACCAGATTTTCATCTAGTCCAAGTCTACTTTGGCAGTTTACGTCCTGAAGGATGACTATGCATCCCCTCCAGCCTTTTTTTCACTCAAATGTAAACACAGGATGTTAGCTTTACTACATCTTTTCCAAGCTCACACAGGATTTTATTTAGCTCCTGTATGGGAAGAAAATGAGAGGAAGAGAGAAGCCAGCTTGGTTCCGTGGGATAGAAACAACCTGAAGGAGCACTTGGAAAAGGACGTGGAATGGGCTGAGGGGATCCCGGCTCTGTGCTCTGCCGGCTCCAGGGAGCCTCTCTGCTGCGTGCTGGAAAAACACTTTCCAATTCAATATACAAGTTCTTTACTGAGGTTGCCAAAGGTGCCCATTTGGGTATCGGTGATGGTCTGTGTGTGGATGGCTGCTTACCAAAATCTGCATTGATAACACCTGCTGTGTCTGTCAGCTTTTATTGCTACCAGATGTAATTGGATTTAAGCAGTGGCACAGGAGGATGAGGCAATCTGCCTCTTAAAATGTGATCAGCAGCGACTCCTGAGCCTTGGTCCAGCCTTTGTTAATGGTCCTGCCTGTGTTGAGATTCCTGGCTTTCTTTTGGCTGTCTCATTCTCATTTAGTCCCACCTGCTTGTTGCACAGAGACAACTTGCATCCCCCTTTGTTTGCATTTTCTCTTCTTTTTCATTTTTCTTTCCAAATCCCATACCAAAATGTTCTCTGAGCAGAAGTACTCCAAGAGCCATTAGCTGTTCCTTGCTAGCCTGGTGTAGACGCAGCAGCTTCGGTTGTAATTCCACCTCGTAATTCCTAAAAGCTGGGCTCATTGGCTGTACACATTTATTGGTTCATAGCCAGAATTGAACTCTGCATAAGATTCTGGTGCTGTGACAGTCACTGATTATTAAAGCAGTAGGTTCTGTGGCAGCTTGGCTCAGAGTCCTCTGGGTGGTATGGATTTGCTGTAGGTAGACTCAATCAAGGACTCAGATGCTCCGTTTCCACATTGCTTTGCACCTCCTAGGTCTGCATCTGGGGACAAGAAGCAGACAAAGAGCAGTGGGTTGGCAGTGCTCCCTTCGCTCACTGAGAAGGCTGCAGAACCAGCTTTCCAAAGCAACAAATGCCACGGTGTCGATCTTGGTTTCATCCCTTCTGTGAATCTGCACTTTTGTCAGCATTGCAAATAGGGAAAACCACCATAGCTTCACTTCAGTCCTAGATCAGTCTCTGTGCACGCAATGAGAGCTATGCGAGGGCTTGCCTGCAGAGAAGCCATGCGTTGAGCCACATCCACAGGCAGCACCTTAAAGGCAGCTCTGTCTTGCCATTCAATGAGATATCAACCTGCTTTCTCCTCAGGCAGGTGATTCAGAATAGATCACAATAACTTCGTGGTGGATATTTCTCTATTTGTCTGGCTTCAAATTGAGGCTGAAAGTGCTGCTGGAAATACGCTTTAGCCAAAGATTGTTTAGGTCAATTGTTCCTTCTGGTATTAAAGTTATGAATCATCTTGGCACTAAGGTGTGACCTTTCCTCTTTACGCTATTATGTCACCAAAAAGAAGGCAGAAATGGAAATAGGAAGATGATTGCAATAAATTTCTTACCACTGATATAATGTCTCACGCACTGGAGCATCGTACTCATAAACCTCATCTTTGCTGGCACGGATCCACGTACAACTTTGTTTCCACTAACAAAATCCTTCGCTTTTTTTCCATCACAACTTTCTCAACATCATAAACCACCTGCTGGAATGAGCCCTCCGAAGTGACAGAGCGGAGGTTTCCACCCAAAACCGATCCACAATGTCCAAAAAACAGCACTCCCAACAGTGCGCAGTCCCCATGGGAACGGCCCTTCCGAACATAACATTTGGATGTTGTTTGGCCAAGGCTGATAGGGAATGAAAGCATTTGAAAAATCTAAGTGTAGGTAGCAGCGAGGGAATAAATGTCAATTCTTGATCTGTATCTACCTTGGAAACAGTTAAATTCATGGAGCAGCATCTCAGTGCAGTTATTTACTACATTTCTAATCTCTCACTAAAAAAAGATTTTCCCCTACAATAAAAACTCTTGAAATTAAATTTGACACATTTGAGTCTGAAATAAACTCTATTTCAAATAAAATTGTATCTTTGGAACAATATACATCAAAATACAGAAGAAAATTGCAGGGAGATTATGATAGGATTAAGCTATTTCCTGCGCAGAGCGATAGCACAGCGCTGCTGTCAGGAGCACTTCTCCCAGCTAATGCATTTGTTCCCCATAAAGCACAGCTCGTGGAGGATGCTGTTCCCTCTTTAACCTGCCAAGTGGAGTGCTGTTAAAAAAAATATGTGGCTGATAGGAGTTTGGCACTCGCAGTTTCAGCTTATTAGAGTTTCATTGAGTTCAGGTGGACTGCATTACTCTGGGCTGGGCCCCACAGCTGAAGAGCAGCCCCACGGACAGCTGTGGGCTTTTGGAGAGGGAAAGGTGTCTCAGCCAGCTCTGTGAGAGCGCTGTTCTTGGTGTGAACAGTAAGGGGAGGGTTGTGGGGCTTAGAGTTGTGGAATCACGCAGTATCCCAGGTTGGGAAGGGTGTGTAAGGATCACCAAGTCCTAGCTCCATGCGGCATTACTCTATATTCATCACATCCAGCTCCTCTGCTAAGAGCACACCATCACCTTCCTTCCGTGTTTCTTCTCAAGTGTGCTGTGTGCAGATCTACTGTGTGCTGGGGTTTCATACAGCACAGGTGCCTCCTCCATCTTGCTAACCACGAGGGATTGTGCAGCATCTCGCTCCTGGTGTCGGTCCATCAGCAAAGCACACGTGTGAATGGTAACAGGTAGCTTGATTTTCAAAGAATCTTGTAGCCTTCATGCAGCCCAACACCTCATCTGTAACTCATGGCATGCAGGAAATGGCCAGCTTTGTAACAGCAACTCTCAACTCCCATCAGTGTTTCAGACCTCAGCATTATTTCCCCCTAACCTTTCTAAATGAAGACAAATATCACAGTTTCTTGTCCCTGGGAGGGCTGGCCCTGTGAAGGTGTGCTGCCTCCAGCCTGTGCTGCTGTGCTGACAGAGGCTGTTGGCACTGGTGCATGGGAGGCTCCCCATTGTGGCCGCAGTGGTGCACAGTGCGCTCTGCCCACAACGGCAGTGTTCCATCAGCAGCCCGGCTTTCAGTTATTAATAAGAATAGGACTTTCTTCCCAAAAGTGAAAAAAGTGATTCATGTTGAAGTGTTGAAATCCCTATGCTGTCTTTGCTCACAGAATGTCAATATTTTGTGATGTTGTATTTTTGATAGCATTATACATATGGCGCACCATTCCGCTATGATCAAAACCAGAGAACTGCAGCATTTTCTGATAAAAGGAGAAGAACCAAAGCATGCTTACTGTAATTTCTTCTTAGCTGGTTTGAGCAGACTATGAATTTTTGTATTGTGATTTCATGTACTTTCTTCTTTTTTTTTTTTTTAATGCTTATTTATCATCTGATTCCTGTGTTTCACCCAACCGAAAAAAAATGCAGTCATTTGTTTTCAGGATTAAAGTCAGAATTAATTCTAACTAAGCCCACATTGCATCGCTCAGTGTGGCACAATTCCTGGACCTCTCTGGTAGCACTTCCAGGACCTGTTTCTGACAGCTCTGACCCAGCACGTGATCTGAGCAGGCACGTGGTCCTGCTGTGGTCAGCCAGCATGCTGGGAGTTGGGCTCAGGACTCTCTTCTCAGCCCAACGGTGGCCCTGGCAGCAACACTGGGAGGTAGAAATGCCACCCAACTGCTTGTGGATGGGGATGGTCAGCATCCTTCCCAGCAAGGCCTGGCATGCCTACAGTAGGCAGTGTCCAGGAGGGGTTGGTGCCAGCAGGCTCAAGCTGTTCTGCAGACACAGGGTGGGGATGCAGGAAGGCGGTCAGCTGAGGCTGGAGGCTCTGCACGAGGTTGGCATCAGCTACAATCAGCTCTTGGTTTCTCTGTAGTTCAGAGCACCTCTCTTGCTATACACTGACCATTGCTTTGACATGTGAGTGCACCTCTGTGTGCTCAGCATGTAAAAAGGAGGAGGATCAGGGACACAGTGGCTCAATTAAAAATGAAGCTTGCTCTTGGTGTGTGCCAAAGGCCATCCTAATCAGTCCATTTGTAAAGGGGCACCTGAGTGCTGAGTGGGGAATCAAACACATCTGACTGTAAAAGCTGAGCTTATCGGTCCCTTACTGTTGTGTTTAGGCCATTCTGAGCCCTTCTAAAAGGCTAGTGGTCTTGTAAACTCTACCACAGTGAGATGGGTGAATTACAAAAGCAGAGACCTGGGAGCATTTTATGCTCTTTGATGGATTCTTTGTTATTTTTTAGCAGTAAAATTGAGGCTTAATTGTATTTACCAATATAATCATACTGTGATTGGACTACGTCCTCAGATTAAAACATTGCTGAATTCCATCACTGTTCAGCACCTGACAGCCTGGATCTCTGTTGCTGTTGATATACTCAATGAGCTTTACCTAACATCTATCCCAACAGAAAGCAATCCCTGCCCCATGGAATTTACTTTCTGAAGAAGGCTATGTTTTGAATGTAACATTTGCTGAATTAATTAAATCCTGACTTAGATCTGATCAAATAATCTTCTGGTTGCAGTGAATCCATTGTGAAAATAGTTATGGTGCTTCAGGGTCAAAGTCCAACCTTCTAGAGCTGGTTCACCCGAAGGTGTTGGTGAGGCAGATGAGTATTTTAGGAGGCACCCAGCATCTTCTCTGTAACAGCAGTCAGCAGAGGACGTTTGGAGAAGGAGGACTGCAATAAGAGCAAGCACAGATTCATACGCCCGTTCCTTCCAGCTTCTAGGTCAATGTAGGGCCTTCTGCAGCACCACCATTACAAGTTATAATCCTACATCAATCATCTTCATAACCTGCAGGCAAGAAGTCATCTGTTTTCCATTTCTTTGTTATGTTTTAGTAGAGAGACAGCCAAGCAACCAACAGTATCCTGCAGACAGAAGGTGCTATTGGACTGCTGTGCTGTGCAGACACCTGGTGCACATTGCAGCTGCAAATGCTCCGAAGAAATGAGCACTGCAGCCCTTGCAGGGCAGCAGGTGTTTATTGCCTCCATCTTTACACAGAAGTGCAGCACTGCTAGCCATTAGCATGTGCCCTGAGCCCTGCGTGCGCTTGTCAGACTGTCATTTCTTGTGCCATTCACATCCCGGTAGTATTGATGTACTTAGGAGCAGTGTATTAAAAGGCATGACTAATCTTTCTGATGCTTTCTTTGTCCTGTCCTCCCCTGTGTAAGCAGAGCGGTGTTTTATTTGGAAAGGCTTTGTTTCTCTTGCTGATGTAAGGCTGCCCAGCCTGTCTGACTGAGATGTGAGCTCAGAAGCACGCCTTGTACTGTTAGCGGAAGGTGTTCAGCTTTGTGATCGCTGTTATTTCCTGCGGGAGCTGCCTGTCACAATTATCTATCACAGCATTACGTAGTGACTTGAAAAGATATTGTACATGGGATGGGGGTGTTAGCAGGCTGGAACCTCAGTGGCCTTTCAGCAGAAATTGTTTGGGAAAAGACCACGTTTAAATACCTGAGTGCGAATCAGAGCGAGCTGCTTATCTTCTTCCATACAAATCTCTGCTGTGTAATTAGGTGGAATTAAGCTTCCCCAGTTCCAGGTTAGGATTCGGTATCCCAGATTTACATATGGAAATCCAAAGCTGTGGAGAATCCACTATCAAACATCTTATGGGAAAAAACAATACTGAGAGTTGCCTGCTCAGACAATTACACAACCCCAGTAATGGGGACATATTAATGAAGACAGAGACAGAACAGGATGGAGAGCAAAGTCGCCAGCTGATGTCGTAAAAGATTCCCATCAATACACAGAGGAGCACCAAGCAGTTTGCCCAACGCCTGTGCAAAGCAGGAGATTGTGTGCAGTAATGAGTGACCAGGAGCAGAGCCTCACCTTAAAGTCATACATTTACCTAATTAGTTATTAACAGATCAATTCTAATTTTCAGCTCTGTTCCCTCTGTGCTGATTTGTGCGGATGCATGCTTGCAGTGAGTGTCAGAAGGCTGAAGATGAAGCTTTTAGGCTCATGTTCAGAGGAAAGAATTGACCAGGTGTGGGTCAGCCCCTGTGGGGTGACATGGCCAGGTGGAGAGGAGGAGAGCTGTTACCAGCACAGAAGGGATATCAGAGCAGGACTTAATCTTGACCGAAATATCTGCAGTTATCAGCTGTTTATTGAACAGGTCCAGCAGCTGGATGAAAGTGAGACAAACCAGAAGAACAGCAAGGGTAAAAACCACGAGCCCTGATAAGGCAAAGTAGGGCGATGAACGCCGGGGGAGCGCTTTCCTGCATGCTGGGGCTCCTAACATCAGGAGCAAAGCAGAGAGGGAGAGCCATCATCTGAAGGCACAGAGGTGATTGAAAGTACAGCTCCTCATCACACACCACGATATTGTTAACATGTCCCCTTAAAGCCCTTGTGCAAAGACTCGAGGCTGGGAGGCCGCTTGCTGGAGCTGCAGTGTGCCTCCTGTAACGGAGCCAGCTTGTTAATACAGAGATCTATAAATGCTGGCAGGCATTTCCAGACCGTTTTCCAGTGGAGAGATGTCTACATCCTAAAATCCATGGCAGTTCCGGGTTGGCAGCAAAATGGGTGAGGAGATGGATGTGGAGCTGGTGCAGAGGCAGCTCCGTCCCAGCTGGCTGCTCGGTGAGGAGGTGGGAGGAAGCCTTTGTCCTGCTGAGTGATTACCTGTGTGTAACAACAGGCTTCGGTCTCCAGAGCTATCAATCTGCACTCTTTCACCAGCATTAAATTAACCGGGGAGGAATCTGAGAGTACGTCTGGAGAATATAGAGGAAAAGTTCAAAAGTTGAACATGCTGCTGAGCTGCCTGCTTGCTGCACCGAGGAGAATAGCTTGTGTAGGAGCACAGCCTGTGAGAGCCACCTGTTGCAAAGGAGTTGAAGGAAGCAAAATGCTGCTGCTCTTTCTGAAGCCAACTCAATTTTTTTAACCTGACTACCAATGTAGGAATGCACGATCCAAGTGCTAACGCAAAACTTGTCAGATTTCCACTTTTTAGCAACAATGTACCATGTAGGGGAGATGGAGCAGAAGAAAGGTACAGAGAATTCAGTAGAACCTCTGCTCTTGATTTGCTGAATCGGGATAAAACACTACACTGGCAAAGTATTGGTTTTGTTAATTAAATATGAACTCCGTCCCTTTCTGGAGGAGCTGGTAATGGGATTTTTCCAGAGCTTCTGCTTTGAAACAAACATGAAGAAAGTCATGTGAAACACATGATGGATTCTGTTGGCAATTGATATGCCCTCCATCAACTGGAGCCCAATAATCCTGTACCATTTATGCAGAATTCCAATGAAATGGGTCTTTAAAAATGAGTCTGGTGAGCTTAATTTTACATCAATTTCCTTATCTCAGAAATTATTCTGTTTTAATTAAAGATGCTGTGAGTATGCACTCTGCAAATAGAGAATGCACACATGCCTTATTTTGTGTAGATCTTCACAGATACGTGAGAGCTTTGTTATATTCTGTCATACAAAGGATATCCATATCAGACATCAGAGTGCAGGCACTGGAGCGCTGGATGCTCACATTAACCATTTAGCAAGGCAAAGGACGCTTTGGAAATCCTGCAGTCTAGACGACTGGAAGAGGAAACCAAACCCACGCAGGATGAAGAGACATAGCTGTGGTCAGAGAGTGCATTTGTGGTTGCACTGAGAGTGGATGCAAGGTGCTGCCCTCCTGCTCCACGCTGCTCTGTGCTGGGATGCATAGGGACCACCTCAGCCCTTTGGGGGAGGTGCCTTTCTTCTAATGTCTTAATTTGTACAGTAGCTCTTTGTCCATCTGGGGTCCTGTGGATGAAAAAATAAAGGAAGTAGCAACTCTTAGAGGTGTGGTTTTGTAATATCAGGAAAAGCCATAAAACAGTTCTTTCATTTTAACATTACTGTTGATAAATGTGTTCTGATGGACTACGCGGTTTCTCATTCATGGAGATATTCAGTCCATTCCTTTAATGGTTGGTTCTGCACAACTCAGTTTTAATATCAATAATGAACAATTTGGATGGCATTCAGATTCCAGATCTGCCAAAAAAATTTGCTACACGTCAGGATTTATTGAGTACAATACCACGAGGTTGCCAAAGAGGCTGGAGTTCCTTCAGCAGAAAAGTAAACAGATGGTCCCAGGAAAGTGAACACATTCTTAAACACTGAATTGCATTTGGACAGAGCGAAGTCACATCTGCCAAAGCTTGCTGGCCAGAAGTATGGCGGAAGGGAGCCATCAGAAACTAATGTGACATTCTTCAAGCTCCTTCACTTAATATTGATATTACTAATCTAATAGGAATGTTCCAGAACTGCCAGGTGTCTTTTTGGTTGGCCAGTTTGGGGAAGGAGACATGATTAACAGTTAGTAACTGGATACACATACGCACCACAGCCTGAAGTGTTCACTGCTAAATATATCCTTTTAGATCATCCATGTCCACCTGGCCTTGAGCTGAAATGGTAGATGATCCTCACTGCAAATAATCTGGTTCTGATTTCTGCCACCAGAAGTCAAAGATAATCTTGCAAACACTGGTGTCCCTCTGAAGGACAGGCTTTGACAGGAAGCAGTGTCCTTTGTGCAAGGACATTGCACAAAGGTCCTGGAGATCTTCTCAGGCTTAGCACTGTCAGGAGCTCAGGATCGGGTTCAAGAGATGTAAGGAGTAGGATATGTTAGAAAGTACATAGATTAGATTTTATGAATGTTAATGTATTTGTGTGGTACTTTGTAAATATAGTCTGCAGTGCAAGGGAAAAGACTGCCTCGTTCTTTAGCTGCTTTAATCAGCAGAGTGGGAAATCACTCAGGGCAGTACTGTATGTGGGGAAGGCTAATCCTCTGACTCGAGCAAAGAGATGCAGAAGGCTGTAGCTCTTGGTTTAGCCTAGTGATGGTTTTGCTCTTTGCCGAATCTGCTCTGTGGCTCCAATTCCCATCGTAAAACTCACCTGTTAGGGCTCTTACAGAACTTAATTCAGCTAAAATATGAAACACGTGCTGTAGGAGTGCACTGTGTGGACATCAGTGCAAATGACAGGAAGAAATCACATCCTGGCTTTATCCCTTAGTGTCATATTCCTTGGGATCAAGCATCTCCACCCATGGCAATGCTAATCACTGCTAGGTTCCTTACCTTCCTCTTCATGGAAGTGTCCCTGCTGCCCAGCAGGAATCTCAGCCTTGTACATCTCAGCCTCATTTAACCTCTCTCATCATTCTAAGGAGGAGCAGCATCTGCACTGCAGTCAAAGCACAGAGTTTCCAAGTGGAACCTCTCACAAACTGGGCTCAATGAGGCCTTTCATCCTTTACCTCCAGACCCTACAGGGACAAATGCAGCTTAAACCAATGGAGCAAAAACCCCCACTGCTGTTGCACAGGGTAGCTGGCGTGGTGCTCATCACCTTCCCACAGCAGTACCCAAGCAACTCGCTGCCAGTGCCCAGGGGATGAAATCTTTTGGTCGGTCATCTGTGTGCATACTGGGAAACAGCTGAGATTGTCCAGCTTCTGTTTGCCCAGGAAGTCTGATAAGATCACAATGGTCCCTTCTGGCTGCAAAACCTGTGAATACCCCTCTGAGCTTACTGGTGTGTTTTGTGTGCACGTGGTGAACCTATTTCATCTCTGCTTTAACTCTGCCATCATCAGTGAGTTACACCGAGGATAAATTTGGCCTTGTCACCGTGTTTTGTGCTGTAATTCACTTCCTCCTTTGTTTAACACTTTTGGCAGCTTAATGTATTATAAGTGCTGCGTATGTGTAGAACGCATCTCTTTGAGCAAAGGAAAATATGCTAATATGCATATTCCTACTTTGTCTCTTTCTTGTTACCCGTTCATCAATCACAAAGAATGTTTGTGACACTTATTAAAGGGAATGAGTAGATAAAAGCACATGACTTTCATTTATGAGACCCTGATAAGTTGGGAACACAAAGGATCTTACCAAAGGGAGTCAGTGTGTACTAATGGGGAGAACAAAGAGCCGAGAATGAAAAAGATGTTGAATGTGTATCCCAGCTCTATTAACTCCCTTTGTGATCTTGGGCAACAGAGCTCTTCCCTGTACTTTCCACATGCGACCGGCTCCAGTCTGGAGGCTGTGCTTCACTGAACATCATTAGGCCAATCGTTCTTTTAAACACAATTCTTCTGTGCCGTCAGCTTTTAATTGCTACCAGTCAAAAAGCCAGATTAAAATCCTACAGCCTGGATCTGGAATATTAGGGTTTTTTTTCAGTTGGTTGCAGTTTTGAAAGAGAAGCAAATCCCAAAGGCTGTGAGTAATACCGATCTGTGGTTGGGTTTTTTTCCCCCTTTTCCTTGTGTGTTTGGATTGAGTGGCAAATCTGCAAATCTTTATTCCACCTGGCTGCATCCTATAAACTCTCTGGTTGAGAACTGCGCAGCCTGAACTAAAGAAAGCCCTGGAAATACCCAGAGAAGGAGTATTGATCCAGAGCAGATGAGCTCCTTGCTCCCTGGGAGCATCCTTCAGTGCGGTGCAGGGAGGGCTGCAGAGCCACAGCCTCACATAGGGCTCTCAGGTGGCCACAGGAAGCTCCTGCTATGCTTACTTCAACTTTTCTGTTTCTTTTCTCAACTCTTCCCTTTTGATAAGGAAAAAAATATATATTTTAAAGGTAGGAAGCCAGAGAGAAGCCTGCAGTGAACATTCTCAGGAATGCCTAATTTTGAGAGGTTTTTTTAATAACAAACAAGTTCAAAATCCATTTAAAGACCTGATTGTTAATGAATGAAAACAGTAATTTTGTGCTTACCAGCAGTGCAGGAGGTACTTTTACTGGGTAAAAGCAAAGCAAAAGTTTGGCATGGGTTCAGTAATAGTAAAAGAGCAACTATAAAGAGTTAATTATCTCTGATCCCTAAAGGAAGTATATCTTTCCTATCATCATTGAGGGCCCTTTGTAGTGCAGTGTTGGGAAAAACACAACATTTTGGCCGAAAGCCCAACACCTGGCCTGGGAATAATGTTTTACAGTGGCCAAAGACCATCAGCTTCTACTAGATAGAGTGCTACTCATGTGAAATCAGTGCTGAAGTTACCTCATTAGTAGTGGCACAAGTAAACTCCATAGCAGTCTTTTATGGAAAAAAGAAAGGCAAGAGGCTCCGAATCGTGATGTTGGCCTTGCTTTGATCTTTAAAGAAACGTGTCGGTGTTGTTTCCTATAGTAAAAAAGATATGGCTGTTGTTGGCATGAGCCCTCCTTGTCAATCCCTCTCCCTGCAAAAATAATAATTAAAAAGCCTACGGACTTTTATTTGGGTTAAAAAGAGGAAAATTAGGAAGGAAAAAAAAAAAGTGAAAATATGTGGAAAATGTTTTCTCTCCATTCATCCAGCTGAGTATTTCTAATTTTATTATTATTATTATTATTTTTGCCATAAAATGCGATATTGGTGAAATGTTTCAATTTCCACGCAGCATTCCAGGGGTCTTTCCCAATTCCACACTCAGCAGACCAGGCAGGGATGGTTTTAATGCTCCCTGGTTGTTGGAGGCAGGGACATAGAGCTCAGTGGTAGAGCTGTGGTACACATGTGCATAAGGCAAAGAGGTTTAAGGAAGCCTGGCTTCCCCAGGCTGGGAGTGCTGTGAATAAAGACCTGCAAGGTTCTTTAAGAAGATATAGGCATATTTTTTCTGTTTTCTGGCTCATCTTACTGGCATTACCTGGAGAGCAGTTAACCTGCAGTGTTCTCTTTCACCTCGCACTGCTGCATGGCTCTACTGCAGCAGGAGTTGTGACCACGGGTCTGGTTGGGCTGTGCGCTCTGAGCCCTGCTCTTGAGCTCCTCAGTTTGCTGTGGTAAAAGCCAGGGAAAGCAGCTGATACCTTTAAAAGAAGGTCAGGGAATTGATGAATGACTTCTGTAGTCCTTTAATTTGCTAGAAAATTAATACTCTTTTAAAAGCAATTGAATTCATCCAAAAATCCAAACTGCTGGAAGGTTTTGCAAACCTAGCAAACCATTCCTAAAACAGATTTTTTTGTTTGTTTGTTTTGTTTTGCAGGGATTTGGCTTCCCTTCATTCAGATATTCACGTCAGAAAGCAAGGCAGCTATTTATTATGTATGCCGTCCAACAAGTCCCTTCCATCCCTTAATAACTGTGTCACAGCACCTCTTTCAGATGCTTGATGGTGTGACGCCAGAGGTTAATTGGTTATGGAAATGGCTGCTAATGTTAGAAGGAGGAGGGTAATATCTTCCCTGAGAAGGAGGAAGATGTGGCAGTGGCACATGAGCAGACACATCCCCAGGGGGTGGTCGTCCCACCTCACCACAGGATGCTCTCCATCCACACAGAGTGATGCCAGGGCTGGGTGAGGTGTGTGACAGCAGGGCAGAGCTGTGTGCCAGGTCTTCTGGCCCCATGTTCTTTCTATGCTCCACTTCTGCCTGGCATCAAATTCCCATATTTAAGAGATGATGGAGCGACTCGTGTGGTGTCTGATCAGGATGTATATTTAGGATCTGCTCTGCATGACTTGCAGAGCCAGTTCTTCTATAGCCTAAGTTCTACTAATGGCCACAAACAGCAGCCAGGTGTGAATGTTTAGGCCATGGAAGGATTTGGATGTGTTTCTGCTTCTTTGGTACTTGTGTTTCCTAGGGGATGCGCTCCCTCTGCTAGGCTGCTTGTTGGAGCAACATAGGGCTGTAACTTCTTTGTTGGGGATGGAGTACAAGCATACATTGCCAAGACCTTTCTCATAAATCACCTGTTGTTTAAATCAGCACCCAAAGTGCAGCAAGTACCAGTGTACCAACACGGCGATTCTGTATTTTCAAGTTTCCCTCCATAATGGGCATTTTAATTCAGCAAAAGAAGAGTTAACAATCTCCACAGGCATAAACTCTTATGTTTGTAACACTCACTAAAAGGTTTTGACTCAGGATAACATTTACACTGAAGGCTGATGAGCTGCATCATGCTTCTAATGCTTGCAAGGTTTCCCATCTACTTTTCCGGCAGCTCTTCTGATGGAGAGAGTCCAGATGGAATGATGGTGCTGAGCCTGCAGTGCTGCCCCTGACGTAGCAGTGACACTGCAGCATCTCCTTGCTGTCCTGCCAGGTGTCTGCAGACCCTCAGGACTAAAAGCAGTGGAGCGAAATGGATTTGCATCAACCAAGGATCAGGCCCCCAGCACGCACTCCATTACCTGGAGGCACCAACATCTTTAGTCCCGGCACCGTAAGAACATTACCTACCTGTAGCAGCTCGATTTATGCACTCCCCAGCACCTTTGAGCATTACAACCTTGAAAATCCCCTGACAACAAATATTGTGCGTTAGCATACGCTGGCAAGAAAGCCATGCCATGTAACCACACCAATTAAGATTGAACATTTCATGCCTCTATGGTATTTCTTTTAATTGAGGTACTGTCTATCTTTGTAACCAGGTTTGTTTATATTGAAGCAAAACCTACCCTTTCAGATGAGCCGCCTGCTCTATCGGAGCTGACATTTAGTGGAAAAACAAAGTGCAGGCATGAGAAGGTTACAAGAACTGGCACATGCTTTAGCCCAGATTAGCCCATAACACAACTCGACTCGTCTAGTTTTACTTCCAGAAAAATCCTTCTGTCAGTAAATTTTGTGCTGCTTGTAAGCAGAGCAGGAGGCCAAAGCAGTGCTGTTAGTCGACAGCTGCAGAAAACACAGGCTTGGGAGTTGTTCTCTCACATCCCCTCCAGAACTGCTGTAAAGGCCAGGACTGGTTATGTGCACAAGCTCACTGGTTAAATCTGCTGCAGTTTCACATCTTTGTGCCAAAGTGCATCGTGCTTCTTGTGGGGCTTGATGCTGGCAGCTTGGTGCTGCCCCTCTCCATTTCCAAGTGCAGTCCCCACTGCTGTCCCCACTGTGTGAGGAGCTGTAGGCTGCCATGAGGCCTCCCCTCAACCTCCTCTGCTCTGGGCCAAACAAACCAAAGGTCCTCAGCTGCTCCTCATGCATCTCGCCCTCTGTACCCTTCCCCATCTCTGTTGCCCTGTGTTGGATGCTAATAGTTTACTTCCTTTGCACATTGTGACACCCAAGACAGCACACAGCACAGATGTCCAAATAATACTAAATTAATTTGCAACTTAGTCTTGTGCAGTAGCTATCTGATCACAGTCCAGACTAACCCCTAAGGAAGACTTTTTCTGGCACATGTTATTAATATCAGCCACCAGCTGAAGGTCAAGGCTTAGAGCTACCCACAGACAAAGAGACTGTCCCGACCCCAAGCAAGTTGTGGCACGGCTTTGTGTTGAGCTAAGGCAGGCAGGAGTCAAATGGAATTAACAGGATGGAAACCAAGGGGTAAGAGGGCTTGCAGGAGGCATTGCACAGAGCGGAGACTGGGGAGAAACCAGAAAAGAGCTGATGGATCTTTTTCTGCAAATGAAGGAGTCGTAATCCCATGGGTTCAAAGCTATCATCACTAAGCAGCTTAGTATTTCTGTGTTTGAAAGGGATGGCAGCAGCTGATCTCAGCTGCCTGAAGAGTGAGGCATGGTGGGCTTTTAGCATCCACAGCGCTCTGGTGGCAGGGAAGGGCTGGTAGGTATGGCCAGGTTGGCCTGCAGGCACCGGGGCAGGAGGCAGAAGAGCTCCTGATCTGCTCAGCCAGGGAGTGCTGGTGCAGTCACATCAGTCCAGCAAAGGTTTTTAGAACATTTTGCTTCTGTAAAAACTAAAGTTTGAGCATTTGGTTTTCATACATTCATAATTATTTGCTGGTTAACTTTCGGGCTGAGATATTTAAGCCAAATAGTTGGATGAAAAGCTTTTCTCTGCGGCTCAGAGCCTTTATCTGTTCATAGACCCAACTCAAAATTCTTTACTCTTAACATCATCATCTGTTGTCATAGAAACTATTGCAATTCATAAGTACTCTAAATGACTGCAACTCCATTGAATGGCAAGGGATCAAGATGGACCGTGATGGGGGAACACTCTACACAGGTAGATCTATCAACAGTGACTGACAGGGAGAAGTATTTAGTACTTCAACAATGCAACGTGTGCAGCATTCATGTTTATGCTAACAAATTCATAGAAAAGTATTTACTGAACCTTTTGTTTATTTGGTGTACACTTTGCAAGGAGGTGTTCAAGCCAGGAGGCTCTTTGCTTTCCTTATACAAACTCTTGCAGTCCAATCCTGAAGCAGTTATGCTGGGATTTGGGGATGGAATTTCTTTATGAGAGAGGGACCTTACATTCCTTATTTCTCACGTTTATGTTTATTTACACCTTGCTAACAAAGGAATCATTCGTATGTTTAGTTATCTGTGGCTGAGAAAAATACACGTCACCTCTTTGGCAATTGTGCCGTCACAGATCTTCACACCAGAGAAACTGCATTTAGCAAACCCAGGATGCTTCAGCAGCTTATGCAGGTCCAGTCAGTTTGCATACATCCATCTGAAGCATGCACTGTTCCCAAAAAGCAGAACAGAAGGTCAGTTACAAGTTACCGGCTTTTTTTTTCCCCTTGCTATAGCCACAAAATGCCAGAAGAGCTTCAACTTGAAGCCTGAAGGAACTGTTATTCCTGCATCATCTCAGTGGAATGCAAAGCTCAGACAGGTCCTTAGGATGTGTAAATGTCACAGAGATTCAGTTTTGCAGAGAAGTCATTGACAGTCCAGTGACAGCACAGCAGTATTTTGCTTCTGGTTCAGTACAAATTACAGACAACTTGACATAAGAGACCTTAGAATGCGAAAGCAGACTGAAATCTTACATGATCAACTGACTTCCCCTATTTACAAAAACACAGCTTTCATTTATACATCTCTGCAGGGACAAATGGATGGAATGGAATTGGAATGGGGAGCAAGCCAGGGAAGTTTGTGAGCTGTGTGGTACTGCTCCACGCTGAAACCTGTGAAATATGGCTGTGATTTGCCCTTGCAAGACGCTGCACAGAGATGTTACCAGCGTGTTCTTAGAGCTCTGTTTAGCCTTTACTCTCTGAATCCCTCTGCATAAAGCACAGAGGGTCGAACTGCTCAAATCAGATCTCTTCAGCAGCATTTCCAGTCCTTGTTTTTGTTTATTTCTGATAATTGCTCGAGTTTATGTATGTCATCTGGTGACTTTGCAGTTATCCTCTGATCTGTATTTTAGCATGTGATAACAGCATGGTGACCATTCTGTTGGGATGGATGCATGCAGCTTGATTCTGCATTTTAAAGAGGCTGTTTGCTGGAAGACAACGGAGATCACAGCTCTGCTAGGAACTACTGTTAGCCAAGAGGAAAAAGAGCAATTTGGGCTCCAGAGACAAATTGAAGAGCATGACACAGACTGCTTTCTGTGTGTTGTGCAAAGATGCTGTTGAGAGTTGGGTGCAAAAGACTGGAGCAAAGACTTCACCTGCCTGTGAAGTGAAGCTATCATGGCTTACTCTGGGCTGAGTCTCTTGGAGATTGAGAACTTGCAAGCATTGCTTTCAACAGCACAGAAGAAAAGGAGTTAATAAGGAAAAAAAAGCACCAGAACAAATAATGCGTGCTCTTGCCCCAGCAGTGGCTCCATGACCTCAATTCCTACTGGCAAACGAAGACCAAATTGAAAATGCAGGAAACATTTTCCTGGCCACCCTGTCTGTTCCTCGATTCCCTGCATCTGGGTGTTTTTTATTCAATCTGCTCCAAGCTGTGGCTGTTGGCTGCCTGCAAAGGGAGCGACCCCATCCCTCGGTGGGAGCAGAACTGAGCAGCTTTCACACACCGGGGCAGGAACCCAGGTGACATCAAATCCCCACCTTGTGACGCTGCTCAGTGAGGAACGGCACTGCAAACCTCAGCAGCAGCCGAGCACAGCTTGGGGCCCTGAGCCAATTGGAAGGGCAGCTTTATATTGCCTAATTAATGCAACTGTCATGAAATTAAACTATCGTGTACTTTGATATCTGTCTGTTTTCTCAGGTGCAGTTACATTTGAAGAGACCCCACGCCTGTTTAGCTGTGATCCCTTTTGGAAATAATTGGTGCAGTTTTGATTGATAATGTGTATTCCTCTTTAAAAGAAAACACACTATTTTTCATAATCAGAGGCTGAATGCATAATGAGTGCTCTGGTGCTGCCTTTAGCATCAGGTCTGTCAAACTGCACAGTTATTTCCATATTGATGCAAACTAAGATATTACACTCCCTCATTACATTGACATGGCACATCTTTCAACAGTCAGCTTCCAATCATACGTTCCTTGCAAACAAAATTACCTTCATTTTCTCTTTTGCTACAGAAGGATCTAGCAGTGGAAATGTGCCCTAACAAGCTAATCAACTAATTTTTAGAATATGTTTGAACCATTTAATATTCTATAAGAAAACAAGAAAAAGTTGCTAATGGGTATGCTGGCATAAACAGAAATAAATAGACAACTGGTTGAGTGAACATTAGCATACTTAAGTTTTATCGAAGTCACAGTGGAATTCATTTTGCAAGTCAAAAAAGCAAGTATCTATTTGTATCCATAAGCCAAACAACCTCATTTTCCCTGTACGTTTTTGAGCAGATAACCTTGGTTATGAAGGCAAAAGGAAAAGCAGAAACCACCCATTTGTGAGCGGAATACTTTAGGTGATAAATTGATTCGGTGGGACTGGTGTGGAGGGCTACAGGCAGTGGCTGGGTGACGGTCATGGCAGGGCTGTGGGCTGCCATTCGGTGTGCTGGCAGGGGTTTGTGAAGCAACATCCAGGGATGGAGCAGCAGGGATGGCAGCCCTGCATTGCTGGCTCCTGAACCCGACAGGAGTTGGCTTCTTAAATGATCCAGCTCCATGAAAAAGGGCAGGTTGCTGGTGGCAGGCTGGAAGGGACAGCAGGGGAAGAATATTGACCAGAGAAACCACGGCTAAGATGGTTGCAAGGATGTTACTTGTGAGCAGGCTGAGACCACCAGCTGCATGGACAGGACACCTTGAACCTTTGCAAAGATCCTCCTGTTCCTTCAAGACTCACATAATTTGTTCTTTAATTCTGCAGAAGGATAACAAACCACGTGGGAAGTTCATCATCCTGCCTCACGTTGTAGAGTTTATTTTTAAAATGCAGTTTGGTTTCATTTCCTATGTCTGCATTTGTTTCATTTGTTGTTTTGCTTCGGAAAAGCAAACTGTCGGGCTGATCCTGTATTTAGCCAAACCTCCAACATCTCCTCAGGGTCAGAGTGGGGGAACAATGACATTCCTTCCCATGCTGGTGTGTGATTGCAAAGCCCTCAGCCCAGGAGGGCCCTGGTGCCATCAGGGCTGCTGCTGCCTGCAGCCAGCCCTGGGCAGCCCTTTCTCCTCGGGCTGCAGCAGAGCCTCTGCAAGGCAGAGACTCACAGCCACATCCCAGGTGTGCACAACAGCTTCAGACAGAGCACAGATACAAGCATGTGACAGCTTGCCTCTTGCATTGCGTTGCACCACCGGTTATTCCCAGATCTCATCTTGAAGCTTCCAAACTGATCTTGAATATTTAGATGTCCGCATCATCGTTGTTCCATGTGCAGCCACCGTAAGCAATATAATGGGTGATTCACATCTGAAGCCATAACAAATAACAGAACGCAGTCTTGCAAGATGTAAACGTTTGGGCAGTATGATTTGCATTTTTTCTCCTATTTTACGTTTGAGACTCTGACCCTGAAGACCGTGAGGTCAGAGCTGCCATAAAACCGAATGTTATTATCAGCTGCATTTCCTTCCATATCCAGGGGAAAGTACCTTCCAAAAGCTGACAGTTGCATGGGAATGCACCAGACTGTTCCCTGACGTGGGATTAAACAACATACTGTGTAGCAAGAGAAACATCTGTTTGTTCTTGAGCTGAGCAGCGACTGTCTCACATGAGGGTCCGGAAGAGGAGAGCTGCTCAAGATGAAAGCTTGCAGTTCAGCTGTTTGGGGAAGGGAGACATCCATGCTCCTGCAGAATATTTCCGCTGGGTCATAAAAATCAAGGCAGTGACTATTCCAGCAAATACCCCAGCACCGCTGCGGCATGACAGCCAGCAAACGAAACTGGAAACATTTCCGTCAGAAAATCGTATTCTACAAAGCTAAAAGCAGGGCTAAAGAACAGATGTCCCAAGATCTGTGAGTGTATCTTATCCATTATGGATGTCTTTCAGTCTGGAAAGCAAAAAAAAGGATGAAAGTAGCTATAAGAAACAGAAGGATGCAAAAAATTCTCATCTATCACTCCAGCTAAAGCAGCCTTTATCCCACCAAATGGAGCATGCAGATGTGGATGGCAATGGCACAGAAAAACGGAGGCTATGGGAAGCAAATTGTGAGAGGGCTTGCAATGCAGACACATGGTATGTGGTTCAGTGTGGTGTTTTCACGCAGTTGGGTGTGGGGTGTGGAGAGGTGGCCGTCCTGTCATGCCATGTCTTAAGAGGTTTTGGACATGCGTCTTGGTTTGCAGATTTAGACACAAATTTGTCCAAAGAAGTGTGATAACTCCTGAAACCTGATTTGCTTTTCTCTTTTTGCTATCTTATCTGGCACGGAGGAGATTGAAGCCACACCAGATTACAGAGCAGTGTCCTTTCTGCTCAGTCAGTCCAGGGCTGAGCTCCAGGTAGCCTCTGATTGTACATTTATGTTCTGAAGGTACTTTTCATCCCATCATAGGCTCAAAAGGTACAGATGCTGAGTCCTAGGCTTGGTAATTTCTTCAACAACAATCCTGCAGAAGAACCTTTTCATGATATCAATAATACATAACTAAGCACACATTAAAGACTGATTTCTTTCTTAGGGGGCTGTTTTGAGGCATCTTCGAATTCATTACGAGTAATTTTCTCTTTACAAACTAAGAAGCAAGTTTCCCACAGAAGCTCACCCCCTGGCAGGTACACTGTTCCGCTCCCAGGTCTCGTTATTTAATTACCGCATGCACCAGACACAGCCTGAGAGCAGCTGCCCATCTATAAAGCCTCACAGCTGAACCTTGCTCCTCCTCCCAGGCAGTGCTGTGGGATGGCAGCCCATGGCTGGGCAAGGTGTGTTTGCTGGGGCTGCCCTGATGCTGGAGGCTGCTCTTGGCCCGCACTGCCTACACTGGGCAGGAGAAAGCGGTGAGGCACTGCATGGGCTGCCCAGAGAGCCGATGGTGCCCATTCCTGCAGACACCCAAGGTCAGGGGATGGACTCTGAGCATCTGATGGAGCTGCAGATGTCCCTGTGCATCGTGGAGAGTTGGACCAGATGGCCTTTAGAGGTCCCTTCTGACTCAAATAGTTCTATGATTCTAGGAAGGTAAGAGCTGAAATTGCTCCACGTGGAGGTTAGATAAATAAAGGTGTGAGGGTCAAGGGCTTTGTACTCACTGACTGCTATGAGGCACACATGCCAACAGCAGACCTTTGGGAGAGACCTGTAACCTTTCCACTCAGCTCATGTTCCCAAGAGCACCAAGACCACCTGTAACACAGCAGCAGGAGTATGAATTTCCAGTAGTATTCCACACTGTGTCTGCAAACCTACCAGAGCTGTGTCTGAGGGCTCTATCCTCCCTCCCCACATCTTCCAGCAGCAGCAGGTCCTGTTCATACCGAGGGGCAGAGGGAAAGAAACCCTTCTCATGCACAGCTTTTCATTCTTGGCCAAAGATCTACACTAAGAGTTTGCACTGCACTGTGGGAGGCTGTTTTATATTTCCCCCTCTCCCCATCACTCTGTGCAGGCAGTGGGGATGCTCATCGGTGTCAGCTCGCAGAGACATGCAAGCATCAAAGCCACGAAGCACTCAGCCCTTACAGGCATATGGATATCCACAGGAGAAAGAGAAGACCCCGATCATATCATCCCCTCTGCCATGAGAGCCACTGTTTCTGCTTAAAACTTCACTGACGATATAGAAAAATGCCACTCAGGGCCAGCAGGATGCCAATGGAGAGGGGATTGCTGGAGACTATACCACAACAGCCAGCCGGCAGCTGATAATCTGCTTGTAAACTCCTGTTTGAAAATAAAGACAATCCCATTTTACAGTAACCAGATGTTTAACAGAATATTAGTATCTACAAGTGCCTTAGGCTGTTGTTTTATAGAGGTCTGAAGAGGACTTACAAACGTGAAATCGCAAGCGAGTCTGCAGTTCAAAGGCTTTGCAAAGCTGTGAAATCTCATGTAGTGTGGGCTGGAGAGCCCTTTGTTTGGGTTTGGTCCATCGGATGGGATTGATCATGGGGCGTTCCTCTCTAACTTACCTCACCAAGTTCCTCTCTGCTCAGATTTTCCCTGTTCTTTATTATCCGTAATTGGATAACTTCTCTCCAATTTTCTCCTTGGAACACTGAAGATAAGGTTTCTGTTTAATCATCCCACTTTAAGTACTTGCAATCAGGCAGGATATTGCTGCTTTTAAAATAAGACAATGACATTTAATGACTTTCATTTCTTCCTATACAAAAGATTAATTTATATGCTGGAGTCATCTGTTTCGTTGGAAAATCCTCCGTACTCTTTGAAACGATTCAACCTGATTAACAACTTAATTCTTCTTTTATATTTCTGATGTTGTGGCTTTCACTCTGAGCCTTTGCTTGCCATCTCTTTCCCGCAGCCTGATGTGGCTGTTGTTTCTGAATTAGTCTGCAGTCACAGAGCTGCGAGGTGTGGGAGGGCAAACACTGCGGCTGCTGGCAGGGAGAGGTGGGCTTTCTCCTATGGGAAAATGCACTTGAGCAATGCCCACTGTAAACCTTCTTTTTTTTTCTGAAAAAAATCCTATTCCCAACAGATTTAACCCATGATTGTTTTCTAGACTGTGAAGCCAGACTTCCTAGAGGACCCACTGTCTAACACAGTGTTCGGAATGGGCTGACATAAGCCGGTGTGCTGTGTGAGAACTTCTCAAACACCCTAATGGTTCTTTCTGTTCTCTTCTGTCTTTACAAGAGACAAATGGGTGACCCTGGATGATTTTATTTGTCCCAGTACAGCCTCTGGTTGTGGATGAGTTGCACTTCCCCTATCTGTACAATAAATGTAACAGGGTTTGCTTGGAGTTCAATGTATAACACCATGTTTTCATATTTGTTTTATTTCCTCACTCAGTTCTCCTTTTTGTTGAGACACTGCCCTGCATCACTATCATTGCTACCAAAAAGCACTTTTTTTTCTGCAGCTAAGTGGCATCTTCCCTTCTCAAGATAACTCTACTTGCCCCAAATACCATCACCAGGAGCCTCCTCATGCACACAGCTCCTGGGCCGGGCATGCAGCCCTCAGCCTTCTCTGCACCCTGGGACATACACAGCCCAGCCCTACGTGTGCCAAAGGTGCAGAGTGCTTTGGGAACCAATGCTGATGGCTCTTCCCATTGGAGGGCCGTGTGGTGTTGGGTTGATACTTTAGCACAGCTCAGCCACAAGATGCTGAAGGGTAATGAAAACAGATACACATTTACCAGAGTATAAAGGCAGAGAGAGAACAGAATGAAAGTGATTCTTCACTTAAGGGCACACGCATATGTGTCACTTGATTGTTTTGTGCTGCTTACCTCAGCCCAAACCCCACTGCAGGGCCACAGCAGCCACAGAATGGAAGCAGAACAGCCAAGGAAGTTGGATCCACTTTTCAGATGAAGATCTTCTTGCAAATAACTCCAGGATGTGGAAGTCCCCGTGTGGATAACCACCAAGGATGAGGCCCTGCCCCGCTTCCACTGCCTGCTGGGAAGGTACCCCACTCACGGTAAATGCACCGAGCACCAGGGATGATGGATAATGCCAAGCTGAACAGATTTGGAGAGAAGAAGCCTGGCTCGGGACATTTAGCCCAGAGCGTTGCATCTCCTGTGGTGCTGGTTTTGCTGGCTTTGCTGCTGTTGGTACACAGAGCGTAGTTTGTGCATGGTAATTTCCTTTAAGAAAAAGATACTGTGAAGGGAATGAGAGTTGACATGACAGATTGTATCTGCTGTGCCTGTTGGCCCCAAAGGCAGTCGGTTGTGTTTTAAAATTCAGTAATTATGTATGTACACAAATGTTTCTAATGGGCCCCAAACCGTTAGCAATGTGGGCCGCCGTCCCCGAGCGCTGCGCAGCAAACGCGGGAAGGATTAAACTGAAGGAAAATGGCACGGAAGGGGAGACCTGCCTGGGTGGGGAGAAGGGCCCCAAAGAGAAACCAGAACACTGGCAGCAGCTCTGGGTTCTCTGGTCATGGTGAAGCCATAACTGAGTAGTCTGAGTTCCATGGGAGAGCAGCATGAACCTGGAGCTCTGCAGCCTTGGGAAGAACAAATGCACCTCTGTGGCCTGGTGCCCGGGAGGGATGCTCAGCAGAAATGTGCCTGGGAGCACGGCTGAGCTTCTGCAGCCGCCGTGGGGCTGGTGGGGCAGGTCAGAGGAGGAAAGGCTGAGGGAGGTTCAGCCTGGAGAAGGGATGGCTCTGGGGAGACCAAACTGCAGCCTTCCAGAACCTGAGGGGAGCTTGTTGCGAATGACTTTTTTCACTGTCTGACAGCGATAAGACAAGGGGCAATGGCTGTAAGCTAAAAGAGGGGAGATTTAGGTTGGATGTGAGGAAGAAATTCTTTACTCAGAGGGCGGTAAGGTGCTGACATTGCTCCCAGAGCTGTGGTGTCCATCCCTGGAGGTGCCCATGGCCATGGATGGGCCCTGGGCAGACTGAGCTGGGGGGACAGCCAGTCCATGGCAGAGCTGGGGCTGGAGAGGCTGAAAGGTCCTTTCCAACCCAACCGTTCAGTGAATATATGGCTCCACGGTTCTACAGTTCTGTGATTCTATGAGTCTGCAGCCTCCTTCTGCAAATGGCCTGGGGCATTTTCCAAGGGCTCCAATTCCCTGGGCAAACAATATGTGCCCTTCTGCTGGCTTCACACAAGCCTGGCTGTACAGGAAGTGTGGGCTGGCTCCAGTACAGCTCCAATCTCTATTTTCCTTCTCATTTCAGCGGCCCACTCCTCTCCTGCCTCCTGGCAGAGACCCTTGGCCAGGCAGAAGGGACAGTGCCTGGTTAATGAACCACCTCCACACCTTTGTTCCTCTGGCTGCCTGGTGCCCTGCTCTCACTTGTACAGTTATTACAGAAATCAGAGTGTTGCCTTGAGATATGATTTTCATAGCAGGATAGATTTTATTATACCAGCCGTACAATACCCACCATTATCATTTTGATTATATGCTCCTCTCATTTGCACTATTGGAACATTATCTGTGGTACATTCATTATTACTTTATAAGAAACCGAAACTACATCCTTAAGATGAATTGTAAGGAAGGTTTTCTATTTCCTCAGATATATACTTCGGCTGAGAACATTAAGTGGCAAACATTATTTGTAAAAGTTTATTTTATTTTATTTACGTAAACTCTAAAAGAAAGAAATAACACAGATATTTCTAACAGACAGCAAAGCCCGCGGCTAGTTGCAACAAATGACTGCAATTTAGAATTCATGTACTATTAAGAAGTTCTGATTAAATTGTACGTTCCTGCGCAGGGGGAAGTGGGATAAATGAGAGCTGGGTGCTGGTCCTGGATGGGCTGTGGGGTGAGGGATCGGCGGCCCCAACTCCTCACTGCCCTCAGCCCCTGGTCTCTGCAGATCAGTTCTATCAGGAGTGCGATGGGAGAGGGCAGGAGGTCAGAAAGATGTTTGTGCTCAAGAGTCCCTTGGCTATGAACTTTTTCCCTGTGATCAGCTGTGCAGCTGGTGAGGGTCCATCACAGAGCGCAGGGCCCATGGCCCATTGCTGCTACCAAATGAAAGCACCCCACTTCTGCCCACATACAAATCCTGACCTTATTCAAGGCCTAAACCTTCTGTGGCCACTTTCCAAGGTCCCCTGGCTGAGCAGTGCTGAGATCGCCCAACTGCAGCCCTGCATGGCCAATGGGACTCAGCACGTGGGCTTACAGAGCATCCACAGAACTCTAAAACCCAAGTGTGGTCCATCTGAGGAACCCACCACTGTGTGAAGCCCACGGTCAATTTAACAGAGATCCTTGACGATTTCACTGGAAGAAATCACACTTTGTTGTGCAGCTAAGGGAACATTTTCAGGCTGATTGCAAATCATAAATATTTTATGTACTATAATTTACTGTTTCTTAGGTATCATTTTCTAAATTATTATTATTTCTATTAAATGCATAGAAACTTGGCATAGAAGAGTGAGTTACTGCAGTAACACTTCATTGCTGAAGATCTGGGCTTGTGGAAGGTCATAAGTGGAATTGCCTTTTATTTCTTCCCACTGCTTGCATCACAGACCAAGCGACAAAGAGACCCAGTGCTCAGATGACCCCAAACTTAGCAACTGACAGACATCACGGGCTCTGTGCTATGCCATGGACAGTTCCTGGCTCGTATTTTCAGTCTCCGGAAAACCAAACTCACCTGGGCACAAAGGGCTTTTTAAAATAGCGTTAGTCATCAACGAATAGAAATTAACCACAAAAGTACCACGGGCCCATGAGAGAAGGCTGGAAGCCCTGCTAGGCTTTTACACTCCCAGCTGTGTCATCATTGGGCAAAACATGCAACCTTTCTCCTTCACCAGAGCCATCAGTTAAATGCACGCAGTAGTTCCTTTTTCATGGGGCTGTGATAATGTTTGCAAGCCATGCTGAGGTCTCTGATAGGTGGCATCCTGTGAAGGCTATTCGTTTGCAAGCTGTAAGAAGAGCAGGACGGGGTGGTCCAGCAGACGGAGACAAGATCATAGAATCACAGAGTCACTGAGATTGGAAAAGACCTCTAAGATCACCAAGTCCAACCATAACCCACCCACCATGCTCACTCTCCATGTCCCTCAATGCCATATCTACCCTTTTCTTGAACACCTCCAGGAATGGTGACTTCCCTCAGCAGCCTGTACCAGTGCATTACCACTCTTTCCGAGAAGAAATTTCTCCTAGTATCCAACCTGAAAGATTCCAGCTCCAAGCACTGAAGAGCAGTGCTGCAGCAACCAGGCAGAAGCAGGGCACGGCGGAGCTTTTGGTGGCCAGGTGAGCCGATGCAGCTGCACTCTGCCCAGGGCTTCC
This sequence comes from Lagopus muta, assembly GCF_023343835.1. Classification (NCBI taxonomy): domain Eukaryota; kingdom Metazoa; phylum Chordata; class Aves; order Galliformes; family Phasianidae; genus Lagopus; species Lagopus muta. The sequence continues at coordinate 62,823,865 of NC_064437.1, read as the reverse complement.
AGGTGGGCTCTGGGCTGCTGGTGCTTTGCTGGTTTCTGCCTGACCCCTCGTGCTATCTGCACGCACCTATCCTGTGCCTCAATTATTACTTACAAGTTGGTAAACAGAAGGAAAATATTCAAACTAATCTGGAATAAGTCAGATATACTTTTTTTTTTCACCTCTGGGGAGATTTTCAACTATAACAATGTAGCTTTGAGCTTCTGACAGATGCTAATGAATTGTTGTTTACATGTTTGATTTACTGCCTAAACAAAGATAAGACATGCTCTTGAAAACACATTGAATGCACAATCCAAACACATCCATTAAATCTGTCACAATAAACATGACAGCTTTCTTCTAACCTAACAACTGGCATGCCTCATTTACATATTAATGAGAAAACTGGGATCAGTCTGCACAAATTGCTTCTATCTTGCAAAGGGGAAGCACTGACTGACAGTGCAGCTCTCCGCTGTGTAAATACAACAAGTAAATACCTCTGCCATCTTAATGGATTTTATTTTTATTTGCCTATTTGGTTCCACTGTTATTGATTAGCTGTCTCCCATGAACAGACTTTGCAGGACAGGCATGGAAAGGGATCCCAGAACTTCCTGGGTGCGTGAGGCTGGGCTTTGCAATGGCACGGTGGAAGGCTGGGGCTACTTCAAGCAGCTCTGGAGCACCTCTCTGTTCATTATTCTCCTTAAATACGCTGTATTGCTCTTAAGATATTTAATAGAATCGTAGAGTCGTGGACTGGTTTGGTTGGAAGGAACGTTGAAGATCATCCAGTTCCAGTGTTGCTGGAAAATGAACCATTCTGCAGGTGGGAAATCAAGGCAGAGGGGAAACTGTTCAAAATCCAGCACTTCTGTCCCAGCTCTGGGTGTTGACAGCTCACTTCTTAGAGCCTCTCGAGTTCCTAATTCTGTCATTAGCAGAATGATGACGTCTAAGTAGCATTTAAACCTGAGCTTTGGGCATAGCTGTGACCTATAAACGAGTTTTCTGCAGAGCCTAGAAGCTCTGAAGTCAGATGAGGGGGGAGTTGTGCACCATCTATTTATTTTTGTATTATTAACTGCAGAATACTGAAAACTCCCTTCGTGCATCTCAGAGGACCCATGAATACCTGCCCCTAGCTGGCTGTGCAGGAAGCCCAGGCCCTCCAAGAGCAAACCATGCACAGCAGGCTCAGGAACATTGCTCTGCACCCAGGGAGGAATCCCAGGAAGCCTCCTACTGCTTTTGGACAGCTAAGGGAGATAAGATGAATTGCACCTTAAATGTCACTGACTTTCAATCAGGTTTACACTCTGAAGTGCTTAAATTACCTGCTAGAGTGACACTTAGTTTTCTAAATCACCGAGCTACTTTGGGAAAATTGATGTTGAGGATGTATCAACTCAGCTCTGCTTAGCTGCAGCACACAGAGCCTTGTGCTGTGCAGATGTGCTTAAGAGACCCACACACGGGTTCTGCAGGGGATGCTCAGAGTAGCACAGGGATCCTGGGGACCACATCATGATACATTTCCACATTAAGGGATCACACCGCTGTTGTATGCTGCAGCAAACTGAATTTTCTGCAGAGCCAGAGGCTGTGGCAGCAGGGACAGGGAAGCTGCAATGCTCCAGGTCCCAGGGAGCACGTTTGAGACGAAGCAGATGCAGCCCTCAAATCCAGCCAAATCCTCACTAGATCAGGAAGAGCGATACAGATTTAGAATCCATTTTTTCAATAGAATAAGCTTTCAGGCATCCAAATGGAGCACTTCTGACCATGATGGGTCCATTACGAAGGCACTGGAGAGCCATTTGCAAAATTTTGATCTGCCTCTAGTTGTACATTTAAGACACAGCTTGGGCTTTGGATTCAGGCAAGTTTCCTGTCGTAATAGTTTGCTCTAACAGGCTGTATGAATAACACTAGAAACAACCCAAACTGTTCCAGAAGACTCGGGGGAAATTAATGCACTCCTATGCTTTTGTTTTTCTGTGTTTTTTTCTGTCTCACGGCACTATTTCATCCCTGCAAAACTATGCATGCTGCTTTATTCTTCCGAGGCCCACACAACCAAAAATTTCAGGAGGCTAATTTTATCCCGAAACGCATAGTCCTATTTCTAGATTGAAAGGGATGTGCTCTGTTACCCTCCGATGCAGATTTCTCCTCCTCCTCTCCCAGGCTCCTCTCCCTGAATCACATCTCCAGACATTAGTGCTTCACCCCTGAAGAAGTCTTTCATCTGCTTGTGGCTGAGCAATGCTGGGGCACAGCATAATTTGTATTAAATAATTAACATCAAATGAAACAGATTTTGCCGTAAATATTATTCCGACCCAGCAGTACAGAACTACGTTCAAATGACTGAGCTCACCCCAAAAACCCAGGTGATCTCCCCTAAAATGCAAGAAACTCCCCCAGCCCCCTGATTTCCCCAGTGCAGCGATGGCCATCCCAGTGGTGGCTGATCCCCTGCTGGTGTGTGCTCCGAGGAAGCTGCTCGGGTGTATGGTAGAATAAGCTCAGCCACGCTGAGCAGAATGAGTTGCGTGCAGCATACAAGCAATGAACTGATTTAATTTCACTGTCAATCAACAAGGAAAAAGGGCCAGCATCGTGCAGATAGTCGCTTCCTTCAATCTGAGAAGAGCTTTCGGGGAAATATTGTAAATGTCACAATACAATATGTGAAATATAGTAGTTAAAATACTGTTCTGCAGCCAAATTCACTTCTGAGTCGCGCACAGAACTCCTACTGGCAGGAATGGGGATTGTGCAGGGCAGCCCCAGGCGCTTTCTGGGGAGGAAATTGGGGCTGGTCAGTGTGCCCTCTGCACTGAGCAGCAGGAAGGACTTCAGGATCTCCAGATACTCAGGATAACTTTGGCTGCTAATGAGAAGCAATTTGGGCACAGATTTCTGATCTTGTGCTCCAGGACACTGGACCAAATCCTAGGTCAAAGGTGGTATTCCTGCCCTTCTAATGGAGGAAGAGTGAAGCCAGGAAGACCCCACTCCTAATCCTGTTTTTAGCAGCACATGTTGGTGGTTGCATGCAGATGACTTAAAGCTGCTTATCCCACACCGTGCAAAACCTTAAACATAATTGTACTGATAAGGGCAGCAGCTGTGGGAAAGCTGAGTACAAGGACTGCGCTTTGTGGTCACTCTTCCCATCTTAAAATGACACGATGGAGGAAGATGACAAACAAGGCAAAGCTCTGCTGTGGAGGTAGTTCATAAGTAAACATAGATAAAGATTGTTTTGCTGGTAGTGGTGGTTCCAGGTGGCGGCTGATTTGGTAAATAAGGTTTTTGTGAGGAAGATGAGGACAGTGAGGAAGCACGTGCTGTGGCACTGGGATCACCTGGCTGGAGGAACTGGCTGAAATAAAATGTTGTGACAGCAGATGTGTCACCTCCTAGACTTGCCATTCATTGCACCTTCACCCTGCGAGAAGCTAGACATATCCAACAGACTTATGTTACCTTCTGTGTACTTAATCATATTCTTCTAGTGACCAGCAGAACTTGTATTAAATAGGAGAGCAGAGCAATGGAAGAACACCAACTAACCAGCATACATGTTACATGTCACCATTCATTACAGCTCAGTGGAATGTACCCAGATGGGGAAGAACACAGCTGGGTAAGAACCGTCAAGAAGTTGAGCAAAAAGATAAAGAAAGAGGCAGAATCCATCCTTTGGACATATCCTACATAAATTTGGGCACTACCATTGAAATCCCTTAATTTCTTTCTAACATCAGCCCATCCAAGGCAAGTGAGTCCCACAGTGCAAACAGGCTTTATGCGAACAGAGTGCTTGAAGGTTCACTTGGCATTCTCCTGAACTGAGCAACACGCAGTCACTCCTTTTACACCTCCTCCACGCCTCTCTGGCTTATGACCCATCTTTATCATGTCTCCCCTCTGCCACCTCGTTTCCTGAGCTGTGGGGGACAGGAGAGCTGCGGGCAGCGTTCAAGAGGTGGGCACACAAGAACTTACACAGCGGCGTAATGATGTTGTCTGGGTTAGTAGCATTTTGTGACAGGCCAAGGACACCAATGGAACAAAGTTCACAGACAGACATAATGCCTTTTATTACCAACTGACAGAGCTGGAAGAATTAAATGAGTTTTCAGGCACACAAGCCTGTGATATCCTGGTTGCCTTTTTGGCTGCCTATGAAGCTTTGACTGATGCTCCTTCAAACTAGCAGTGGCTCTCAGATCTCCTTTCTAAGTGGTAATAGCTGGAGAAGAGCTCATCAGCGATACGCAGAGCGAAGGCCGTGTTTTTTTCCCTGTGAGCACATCAGAACTGGATTTGATCTGCTGTTTCACCACAGAGCTGTTTGGCATTGTGGGACCCTCTGCAGAAGGCTTTGCATTTTACTCCCTTGCTTCACTTTGTATCACCTTTTCACTGTGGATCTGTTTTCCTCGGGAAATCTGTAAAAAGGAGATGAATCTACGTTCCTTGTGAAGCAGCCTGCTGGTATTGATGGGTTCTGCAGCTATTCCAAATGAGCAGTCCCTCAAACAGAAGGGTTCTTTCACAGCCATCAGCAGCTCTTTCAGATCACATCTCCCGCATCCCTCTCTCACACTGAGCCCCGGTCATTACAGTTTCCAGCTGAGCTGCTGATTGGAGCTCACCTCATCTGGAGGGTCCCAGTTGGGAAAGCCACATCAAACTCTCCTGTTGCAAAGCAATCAAACGCCTTTATTTGTTTGTTTATTTGTGACGATTTATGCTGCGATTAGGCACTCAGTAGTGCCTATTGGTTAGGGGAACCATTAGCTAGCCTATTGGTTAGTAGTCCCCTATTGGTTAGGGGAAGATGCAAGCCACCTCTTGAAACAGTGCCAGCACTAAGTCAGTATTTCATTACGGCTCATTTATGAGAGCAGCTGAAGTACTCCAGTAAGGCCTCTGCATGCTGTGTGGGCACAGAGCTGTGTCAAGGGAGGGTCAGGTGGGAATTAGGAAAAGGTTCTTCATCAGGGTGCAGTGGGCATGGAACAGCTCCCCAGGGCAGTGGACACAGCACCAGGCATGCCGGAGTTCAGGAAGCATTTGGACATTGCTCTCAGACGTGGGGTTTGGGTTTTGGGTGGCCCTGTGTGGAGCCAGGGGTTGGACTTGATTACCCTTGGGGGTCCCTTCCAACTCGGGACATTCTGTGGTTCTTTTCGGGTGAGTCAACTTGGTTTTTTAAAATACATTTAAAATATATTTGGATATAGGCATAGTTTTAACTGTTCCAATCCCTAACAAAGGAATAATTATAATAATAAACAGATTACTCATATGGACAATGTTTATCTTACTTCCCTCTAAAAATACACGTGTGAACACATGGACACACAGACATTGCTGCTAGTATTTCTGCATGGACCTACAGACAAAACAGGAAAGTTTGAAAGAAAAGCCTGAGCATGGCCAGAACCAAGGTAGTGCTGTCTGCATGGTTATTTGTGGTATTTTGGGTGTCAATGGATGTCAGCTGCCTGTTTCTCCCTTTGCACGATTCCTACACTCCCTATGCTGCACACAGTCAGATCACAGCAGGACGAAGAAACAGCAGCTTTCAAAGCAATGGCATCTGCCAAAAAGGATTGCAAAACCAATGGAGAACCAAACAAGTCAGAAGAGCAGGAGCACGGGCTGATTGCAGGAGCATCGTCACAGGTGGGGTCTTCTGCAGGAACCCTGCTGGGTTTGAGCCCCCAGAAGACCCTTCCAACCTCAACCATGCTGTGACTTATGCTGGAGGGAGCACACTGTTCTGGAGACCCAACGGAGAACATGACGATGGCTTGGGCAGCCAGGGAAGTTTGCTGCAGGCCCCAGCACCACGTCCTCTGCTCTCAGGTCTAACTGTAGGGACCAAGAGGAATGAAATGCCACCCTCAATTAAAACATCATCACAGAAGTGGTCTGTGGTGACCTTGGAGGCCACCAGGCACGTCTGGCATGGTGCTTGTGCATGTGCACATGGCTAGCCATGGCCATGGTTTGCGATTTCCTGTGCCGGGGGATTATAAAGTGAGGTCAGCGCACTCGGTGAGATGCTGCCAAAATATGTATTTCCTTTCCGAAAACCTTTTTTGAAGAAAAGCCCTATGCTGGAGACTATAATTAATAAAGGAAATATTTATACAGTGTCACAAAATTTACCAGTCACTTTATAAACACAGATGATCCATGTTCCCTGTCCCAAAGCACTAAGAGTCTAAAAAAGGCAAGAGGCAGAGAGCAGTTTAGATGAGGGAGGGCACAGGGATTATTAATGAGGAGGAGGAGGATGAGGATGGGCTGCTGGGGAGGTGTTGTGGGAAGCGTCACTGGGGAAGCCCATGCTGCTCCAAGGCAAGGATGGAAAACATTGCAGATTAAATTGTTTGAGTGATGTGAAGCGACCACAGTGCAGGCTGGGGAAGGGCTGGAGGAGGGAGAGGGGAGGATTAGGAGGCAGTGGGGAGGGAAAGGCAAGGAGTCCCTGCAGCAGAGGTTGGAGGAGTGTGTGGCTAAGAGGAGTGGGAAGGCAAGGCGTCAGGAGTTAGAGGAAGCCAGATAAGGGAAAGGAAGTTCAGGCAGCAAGAGTTAAGAACTTTGCCATTGATTTTGGAGACAAAGGAGGAAAATAAGTAAGAATGATAGAAAAGTGAGTGGGATGAAGGGGAAGTGCATGAAGATAAGCAGGGCAAAGGAGGGTGGGCAACTGGGGACTGAGCAAGTGGAGGGGACAGTAAGCAACCAAGGAGCCTGACCTGCTAAATGTAGAGTTCAGGCAACTCAAATATACAGTGGGTTCCTATATTCCCTTGGAAAGTGAAGGCCTGTGTATGTCTGAGTTCAGGCAGTAAAATGCCACAGTATACTTTTTGTCTTTGTTTGATCAGAGAAATACAAACCAGGTAGAAAAGTACAAAATCGCCCTGGAGCTGAAGCTGGTGATGTCTTTCATTGCACTATCATACAAATAGGAAGGATGTTCTTTTCATCTGATATAATGAAAAATGTATACCCTTTTCAAACCCACTGCTATTAATTCTGAAGTTAGCCCAAAAAAGTCCCAAGACGTTACCTAGAACTTGATGACTTTGGATTAATTTAATGGGAAAAAATCCCTTGATAGTGGATACCAGTAGTGTTCAGGAGAAAGAGGAGAGAATATGAATTTTATTTGAAACCCATTTATTACATACAAGCAACAATAAGGAACAATTTTCAGATTTTTCTCTTGCTAATAATTATTGTTCATGTTAAATGAATAGGGATGGAAATGCTTGTGCAGGAGGTGGGGGCAGCTGGCTCCTAACGAGGTGTAGCTCACAGCTGTCCAATCAGATGGGAAAACCAAGAATTTTGTGTGAAAAATGTTTTCTGCACTGAGTTCCTTTGGGGTCTTTTCCACACTTTCTAAAGCCAGTGGAAAAAGTGCTACTGAACTGAATGGCTACCATCAAGCCCTGGGCTGCTTTCATGATAATGATGTCTTTCATTTCATTTTGCATGATGTCAGTGCATTCCTAGCACTCAGCCTGTGCATCCAGCAACAGCCACATCTGTCCTTGCTTTTGTACCTTCTTGGTGCACCTTTATTCTTCTGTACTGAAGAGTTCAAGAGGTAATGCATTTGCAGTTTGCATGTTGTAGTTGGTTTGGTGATACACCACACCTTCTTACTTTTGAATGTGGACATCATTGGTCAGATATACATGGGCCAGAATCTGAATGCTTTCAGATGAAATGGTAATTGAATGGTAATCATTTGTAATTTCATATCCAAGAGAACAGGATTAAAAAACCCTCCAGCCCTCCTGGCCGTTTGTGGTTCTGAGATGCATGGAAACAGAGGAAAGATCACTTGAGGTCTTGTTTTCATCTTAGATTTGCATCAGGAGTCACAATTTGTTTTAGAAATAGCTTTGGAAAACTTAGTATGATGCTTCCCGTGGTGGAAGCACGTTATGGGGAGCCATTTCACCGTGAGTCACACACTCAGACACTACAGCAAGGACTCTGAAAGAGTACATCAGAGACCAAGATGTGCTGCATGAAAGGACACGCTCCCTTTCTTGCAAAAGGGCCTCACAAACAGACCAGGTGCTTTTGTTTCAGGCACTTTTCATGGTAGGAACCCTATCTTTCATTACAAAGATGAAGCAAACGATGTTCTCATGTTTGCATTTGGTTTGTCAGCTGGGGTATTTACAATATTTTTCTTCTCTGTGCTCAGCATTGCTAAGAGGCAAAAAGAAGCAGCTATGAGATGCTCCAGAGTCTGGACTTCCAGGTTTTGGAAGTTTTTCTTGCCTAGCCTTGTATTGTACTGACCATGTTTTCCATGACTGTCCCATGATTGCACTCCTTTCCTGCAGAAGATTAAAATGAAGCTCTCCTTGGTGACCCCCTCTTTATCCTCTGAAATAAGAAGCAAACAAAGAAGAGATCTTTCTGAAGGAACTGCACTGCACGGACCTGCCCACAACTGGCTTTACCAGCACACCAGGACTCCTGCTAGCCCATGGGACAGACGTGGGCTGTGCCCCCATTTCTGCACCCCTGCCCACCTCCAAGCTCAGGGCATAATACCTTTGTGCTTCAATATTTTTGTTTTCCAGCAGCGTGTTGCATAACAACAACCCCCACCGCTGTGCAGGATACTTGTAAAAGACGTCTGGGATGGATTAAACTCCTTGGCACCTCCTCAGCGATTAATCAATCTCAATAGGCATTTATTGCTTTGTTCACTGCAGTGCAGGAGAGATTATCCCTTAAATATACTTGACTCTTCTGGTACCGTTCAATTACACCAAAAAGAGCCCCAACACATACACAATTATTTTGAACTACTTCTCCAGCGAGGAGCAATTGATCTCTGAGAGTCTCTTCCTCTTCTTGTTATGCTGATTAATAGCCTTGGAGTTAGTCCCCGAGAGGAAAACATTTCCAAAAATAGATGACAGTCTCCTTGTTCATGTTTTAATCCCTCGAGGGCCCTTTACATCCATAACGAAGCCTTGAGGAACTTCCTCATTCCTCCCATCGTGTTTAACCTCACCAGAGCTTGGCACAGGGATGGGGATGGGTGCTAACACACGGAGGGAGCTCTCCTCCCCGCAGGGCTGGAGGGTGCAGGCACCAGCAAGGGCCTGGGGGTCCCTGCCAGACAGCTGAAGGAGTTTGTCCCCGCGGGCTTGATTTTTAATGCGGCTGAATTGCATTATTTATCTCATTAGGAAAGAAAGGAGCTGAGCGGTGCGCAGCAGCTTGCGTGGACACGAGCTGCGGAGCTGCTTCAGGGCACCCTTGGAGCGTTGGGTTGGGAAGAAACTTGGGAGATTTTACAAGTGGGGGGATGAGCCTCAGAGCGCGCCGAGGGCTCTGCTTCCTGCTGCACACAGGCCCTTGCAATTTCCTACTTTTAACCACGAGTCTTGTATCTAATTGTGCATTTTATAGCTGCTCTCCTGGCAAGCAGATGAGTCTGTTACTCATTTTGGAACTGCGTATCGTCGTTACTCTTATCCTACTTTTTTTTCTTTTTTTTTTAACGATATCCCATAATAAATGAAAATAGCCTTGTGCAGCCAGCTGGGTCCCGAGGTCCCCTCTGTCACTGCAGTGCTGTGGTTGCCACCAGGAATGGGCTGCACGGATGGGGTGGCGCCCAAGGAGCCCTTTGCACAAAGCCTGGTGCTGTGCAAGCGCGGTGCACGTGTCTGCCTTTAAAGGAAGAGCAGGGTATCAGTTTGCAAACAAAATAATCATCTTCTGGTACTTTTCAGGAAATGATTTTTAATATACTTTATTGAAGCGAGGGAAAAACAATTTAATTGTGAGAGCTGCTATGAACCATATTTAACCTCCGAAGTACTAAATGGAGTGCTTTCAGATAAGTTATGGTTTTTAATCTAAGTTAAACCATTATGTACATAAACAGTATGTTTTTGCTATTCTAATAACTGCCAGCTTGGACTTATCAGTTCTTTTTTTTATCATCTTTTTTGTCTCCCAAGACAGACTGCTCCATTTGAACTTTAAGCAATATTTTATGTTTTATTCTTCTTCGTTTCTTTTCTGTAATATGCGGTGCAATACCGAGCATGATTTCCCTCATCTGTAACTTACTGGCTTTTGTAGGAGTTCTGAAACGCCTGGATAAAATCCCTGCTTTAGAGGAGTGCCTGCACAGTGTTTGTATTTCATCTCTCCTGGATGGCATCCAGTGGGCTGTTACCAGTTCAACACTCTGATTAATATTTTACATATACTTTCCTAGCACTTGAAATGAAGTTTCTTTCCTGCAAAGATTAATTACTGAGTGAATGATATCAAAAACATTCACACAATTCATTTGTGGAGATAATCTTGGTGAAACGTAGCAGCACATGGAGTTAATTAAGTGACAGCAATGGAGATAGTTAAGATTTACACTCATTTCCCTGCCCCTTAAATAACTGTCCTTAGGCTGCAACAAAACAGTGCACAATAACAACTTAATGGGCAAGAGAAGCAATGAGTATCTGCGAGAAGGAAATTTTGACTTTTTACCTTAACTGTAGATAAGCATTCCATTATTTAGACTCAACAACATTGAGGGCAGTCACTGTCCCTGGAGGTTTTCAGGAAACGTGGAGATGTGGCATTGAGGGCCATGGTTTAGTGGTCAAGGTGGAGATGGGTTGGGGTTGGACTTGATGATTATGGTGTTCTGTTACAGCCTTAACGATTCTATGATGCTGTGACAAGATAAGAGTTGAGCTCACCCTACAGAGTTGATAGCAAACAGCTAACCATAGCAAGAGCCATGCTGAAGGGCAGTGACCATTACACAGCCCTCACAATGTGCTTCTGCCCTCCTGCCCAGGCTGCGTGGGGCTGACACACGGGCTCCCATCTCTGATGGCATTCTCACTCACATACATTGCCCCAGGGGAAGGGTCTGGGCTTGCATGTCTTCCAGCCCCTCCCATCCAGAGGTGGGCAATGGTGGAGCAACTTTGCTTCCATCCCTTTGTGGAGTTCCCTCCTGTCAATGATAGGAGGACAACCTTCTTCCTTGGGATGATTTCCTTTAGCACTCTCACCTGTCTCAGTTCTCCCAAACACATATAATGTATTCTTCATCTGCAAGAGCTCAGATTTGGGGTTGAGATCTGGCTAGAGAAAAGTTGGCACGGAAAGTCACAGGAGCAACTCTGCAATGTCATCAGCATCGCGGGGCTGGGTCCAGCTTCACACTCAGCGCTCTTAGCCCAAATCAGCCACATCCTTAAGCATGTGAGTAGCCTTAATGAAATCAGCAGGATTACTCCTGTGCTTAAAGTTAAATGCATACGTAAGTGCTTCGCTGGACTGCAGCCAGGTGCCCTGGCATCTGGGACAAGACGCTCCGCCGCTCGCCAGCATGCGATGGGGCTGCTGCCCACCCCAAACCCCAGCCCAAGGCTGCAACCCGTGTCCTGGTTGGAGCCTCTTCCACCACACAATGCCCCCAAAGAAGTGACACATTGCTGGCTGCACGTGTGCCCCAAGTAGCCGAGTGCTACCCCAGGACCTCACCGAAGCAAACTCTTTGTGCACAGCTTGTCACTCCCGCTGTCACATAGGCTCACAGTGCAGCGTATTCACATTTTTCCCTGCCTGACCCTCAACATCTCAATTTTCTGTCTGCCTTTGAAATCTTGGCTAATTAGGAGGCTACATGTTCCCTGTGAGACTGGCCTTTTGTGCAGAGTTTGTAATTAGAGTGACTGTGCAGTGCTCTATTAATTGCAAGAATTGTGATTTTTAGATTAATGAGTTAATTGCTAATATCTGCATACGACATTCCCTCAAGATGTATTACATTACAGTAAATAAACCTTGTGTCTGGAATGGCAGACATTAAAGGAAACTGCCGTGATTAGTTTGAATGCTTTAGATAGCTAAAATAATATTTACTCAAAACACAACGTGTGTAAAACCGGATTTTAAAGCTTCTTCTTCCCCTCCAGCCCCCCACAGTAGAGAACACGAGTGTTTGCTCCAACACCTTCAGTATCTCATGGAAAGCAGCAGGCATAGAGGGCCTTCCACCACTGAGCGCACCGCTCCAGTTCTACTTTGCAGCGCTGCTGCAGGGCGCAGCGACCCACCGTGCAGCTCCCAGGAGGCTCCTGCTCAGCTGCTGAGGCAAAAAGCATTGGAAATGGAACAGCCAGAGCCGGCCAAGGCCTTGGTAACAGCTGAGTGATTTTCATCAGACAAGTAGCTGTGTGCTGAAAAGTGTAATTTGGGGACAGCTGAAACTATTTGCAAATTCATCATGATTTCAGGAAGCAGTGTCATTGTAGGGAAAAAAAAAACAGCTCAGAATGAATAAGTATCACAGGTTTCCACCTTGAGATTTTCTAGATGAAAGGCCCCTTTTTGTTTTGGAAATGAAATTTGATTTAGAGATTTATCTAAATTAAACAAAAACCCACTGAGAATGAACACAAATGCTGCTTTGCACGACAGTAAGCCTTCTGGGTTGGCTCACAGCAGTTCTTTCCTTTTTGTACTTTCTGGTTTTTTGTTTAAACAAAATCTAAGCCCTATCTGAAGCAATTTCCCTGTATTTTAGTTCAGATTGCCGCTTGACTTATTCACATCCTCCTACTCCGTAATGCATAGAAATAAAGGGAGGAGGGATTAATTCTGGTAATAAGTGACTTTCTTTCTGCTCATCCTCCTGTCAGTATCCAATATATAGATACTTAAAGAAAATGTTACATGGGAATATGTCCTCATTGCCTTCATGCTTTTCAGAACTCTTCTAAGGGAAGCTCTTTCACTGAGCTAACACGGCACACATTATAGGTGTCATGGAGCTGAAGTGGCTTCCACCACCACCTCCACGTCACCACGCTGGGGCTCTCTGATGCCCTCTGACCCAGGGAACGAGCTGAGAGGGCCCACAGCTGGGTTGTTCTCCTGCTCCTCTAACAGCCATCCATCTGTTTCAGCTATTTGGTTTTATTTGCACTGTTGTGAAATGTCTGGGCTGGATGGGCAGTGAGGGCCTGGTCCAGTGGATGGCAACCAGCCCACGGCAATGGGTTGAACTGGATGATCCTCTGGTCCCTTCCAAGCCATTCTGTGCTTCTGTGACTCAGGGATTCTATGATTCTATGACTGGTGCTCATCAGCTTCCTTGACAAGAATCACACCTGACTTTGCCTCTATAGCTTTAGGCACCTGGTTGTTAAAACAGTACTGCTGAGAAAACAGTGGTGCAACGACAACTGAAAAATACTCTTTACGTGTCAAAGTAGTTCAGATTTTTCTCGTTTTGAGCCTGGCTAACCAACATTTCAGGATGCTTCCCTGAGCTGAGCAGCTTCTTGTCAGTCCACAAGGTCCCAATAAGCCATGGGCTTTGGTGGGAGCACTGTTCTTGCTGGGAAGTCTGCCTGTGCCTCATACCCACCCATACTCTCACTGCAGTTCCCTTACTGAATCTTCCTAGGGCTCATAGCAGCAACCACTGTTAGCACATGAAACCATGTAAACCTTGTTGGCCAAGGAGGATGGAGGTGGCATGAAAGAATGGCTGAAGTGACCAGCAGCAGACCTCCCATGGCCGCTGTCTGAGCTGTGCCAGCCCCTCTGTTCTCTTCCCACCTCCTTCAGGTGTCACAGATGCATATCAGAAGCCATCCTTGGCTCTGGTTCTGCCCACCTGGGATGTGATGCTGGATAGGGGCAGGGGGAGAAGCTTCCTCTACCTGCGTCTCCCAACAGCGTGTGCTCACTGAAATCTAGAAGTTCTCTGTGCTGAAGTTCCTGGCATGCCTGATAACCTTCTAAAGATACACAAACAGCTCCTCATGAAAGAACAAAATGGAGAGGAGCGGTGTGAGCTGGGACAGCTGCCCAGGCAGATGTGAGGGCTGCGCTGGCTCCGTGTCCTATCACTGCTGAGAGCACGGTCCTTGTCAAAACAAAGCAGTGAAAAGGGTTGGAAACATTTTGTACTGAGCTTCCCTAAAGCTGGGAGAACAGCAGCGTACTGAAATGCAGGGACCAGCAGGTCAACTGCACGCCGTACCCTGCAGAGATGCTCAGACAAGCAGGAACATCCATCCTGCTCCTGCCACCTGACCATGGGGCATTCTCCCAGACCAGGAGGTGTTACGACTTCCTAGGAAGGCATTTCTCTGACTGCCCCCTGCCTGAGGTGTGACCAGGAGACAGGAGCAGAAGGGAACAGACCTCTGTGCCCTGTATCTTTCTCTCTGATGGATCAGAGAGATGATCTGCTCATTTATTGCAGAGTAAAGAATAAAACTGATTACTTAAAAACTAAAGACTGTTTGTCACTGGTCTGCAGAGCAGTCCTCTGAGAAGCAGACATTTTTGAGGATGCAGCTTATTTGCTGAAAGCAATGCATGCATTGGTGCAGTCTGTTCCAATTCGGTGAGTAAAACAAACAAGGTACAGGGTGTGTTTACCCCGGTATAATTACATCACAGCGGGACTTGTCGTGTGTAACTGGTTTGGTTTAGAAAGAAATCACAGCTCCACCAGCAGAAGTGTGCTCGGGCGGGCTGTCCTTTGCTTCAGCACGTGCAATCTGGCAGCGAGCAGCATCAGGAGGGGTTGGCTGAGACATGACTGAGAGATTTGGCTGTCCCCAGTCAGTGAGTCCTTGAAAATTAGGAAGAGGGAGGGTGGGTGCAGGTGGTGGAGCTGCTATTGCACGATGGGCCTGATGAACCTCACCCTGCCCTGACTCAGCACCACGTGAGCACCATGCATCTGCACTTGCTCCATCTTGGAGCTGGCACAGGGCTTGGCGCACCCCTGGTGACCATCTGGGCTTCCTCCCCCCACCTCCTGTCTGCAGTGGCTCAAAATGGGCACTGCAGAACCAACTCTGAGCAATCACAGATATCCTGCCTGCTTGCAGCTGCCCACTTTAACAGGGTGCCCTGAGACAAGGTGCTCACATGCAGGCATGGCCAATAGGTCCACCACCGATGGCCCACAGCCCGTGAGTCTGTAGCAGCCCTCTTAACCCTAATGTAATTTGGCTGTGCAACATTTTGGTGGCAGCAGGCTGCACGATTTAATTCTGCACTACGAGAAAAGTCTCTTGGTTTGAGAACCCGCTACCTCGCTTGACTCAATACCTCATAGGAACCCACACATCCCTGCACCCTGTGCCTTTTCCCACCGCCTCTGGGATTTTACAGACATCCATCGTATCCCCATTGGCCACCTCTTTGCATCCATCCCTTCAAAACTCTTTCCTGTGGACACTGTGATGTTAAATCTCTCAGCAATTGGCTTATGAGGCAACAACAAATGCAGAACCAGAGCTTACGTGCTGCAGAATTCTTCATTGCAATATTAAAGTGTGCTGGAAGTGTGGACAATAGGGGTAGGGCAGCGTTTATGGGAGGTGAACTTTGAGGAAGAACAGCAGATAAAGGGCAGGGAGCAGAAGGGCTCCGTGTATCTTTATCTAACAGCTATTTGTTTGGAAACACCTGGCACATACATCACATCAGGGCATCCAAGTGCCCTTCAAACTTTAAACCAGAAGAATTGAACCTTTCATTAAACTTTCCAGGAAAGATTAAACATCAGCCCCGTGTTCTATCAGCAGAACGACTCTGTGCACACAGCCATGGCATTCAGACGTGTTACAGGAGGGGCACACAAACGTGCTGCTGCCTGTGATGCTTTTCTCTGGCCCGATAATTCCTTGCTTAGGAACAAAAAAGTGAATGGAATGGAGCAAAGTACCCCAGCATTCCGCCTAATGATTTCACACATATGCAGAGTAAAATAAAAGGGGGGAAAGAAAAAAGAAGCAGATTCTCAAAAGAGAAATTGATTGTATGTTTGCTCATGTTTGCCAAGGGAAATGGATTTGCAAATTTCCCACCAATGCTGAATTCAGCATTGCAGCAGAGCAGAGGCAATGCTATCGCCTCCTTCCAATCACTGATTCAATTCAAGAGTTCTCAGCATGCCATTTCTTTTCTTCCTCAATGGGAATAAATTCACCGAGAAGGGATAACACCAACACGTTATGAAAAGCATCAGCCACCCCCTGCATTGTGCAACTCTGTGAAAATCAGTCAAAATCTGTTTAATTTAATGTGTTAGAAGTACGATAGCGAGGCTGTGGTTACTCTAGAAAACTGCTGCTACCATTACGACCAACACACAACTGAATTCTATACTATCTTAAAGTCCCCTGTGCAGTGTGTGGCTCTCACAGTGATTCTTCCTGCAGCTGATGATATTGGGATGCTCCGAGCCCACTTGGTACACGGCAAGGAAACTTCTCCCAGCCCTACAGACCCAGCAAAGCACAGGTCTCCCAGACCCAGCTCCAGCAGGGACACACACTGCTGTGATCCCCTGGCATGGGGAGCTGCCAGAACCCAGCCCCAGCCTCACTGACCCCACAGCTCCTTCCCAATGTCAGCACGTGGCATCGCACAGCCAAACCACAGAGCTGGGCAGGGGAACTGATCCAGCCAAAAATCACTTTGTTGGGGTTTTTTTCCTCTCTTTTTTTCTTTTTCCCCCCCATTTTCTTTCCCTGGGCTCCGTGCTCAGCTGGAGCCGTTCCCCGGTGCACTTCACCTTGCAGCTGCACAAGCACTGTGTTGGCCCAAAGCAGCTCTGCTTCTGGGTGCTCGTGAGCACAGGGCTGCAAAGCTGCTGTGTTTCAGTGGGGTTGGGTTAGAAATTAAGAAAAATAAAATTAAGAGCTGTGCAAACACTGCACGAGCCACAAGCACAAAGCATTCTGTGGCCTTTTGCAGTTAGTGGGTTCTGCCAGTGCCATCCTTTGCATTGGATGACCCCCTCGTGGTACATCACGCACAAAGGGTCCCCATTCCATCTCAAAACTAAACTCAACTAAAAACATGACAAGGGGAATAAGAAGTAAAATGAACCAGTTCGTTTCTCAAGGCTCCTGATGTACCTGCAGCACGTTCTGTAAGGACAATTCCATAGTCCAGTTTATTATATGGACAGTTACACCTAAACCATTGGCTTGAGTTCCTAGATGAAGAGAACTGGTAGGAAACCAGCATTTGCTGCCACGATAAGTGGGCTCCTTCTTAGGCAGAGCTGATCATTTCAATATGACCTGCTGTAGACAACCCAGCATACCTGTCCAAAAGCAGCTAGGTTGTAAAACCTGTAAGACACACCACAAGCTATTGGAAGTGATGCTGGTTGCGTGGCATTCCTCAGTGCATGCACTGCCCTTCTCACGACCTGGTGCAGGGTCCTGGCAGGGGTTGTTCTGCCTGTTCCCACCCAGCAGTGGAATAGCTGCATCTGTTCAGATCCCCAGACCCTCGCCCTAAATCTGCAGAGCTGCACATGCTTGAATTTCTGCAGAGCCATCCAGCTGAAGTCCATCCAACTCCTCGCGCTACGTAAGCTCAAGTGGGAGCAGCATCAAGGCCCCTATTTGCATCTGCAAATCAGCCTCTTCAAGAAAACCAGCTTGCAGTTTTTTTCTTTAAGTTTTTGGGTTTTTTTGCAAGGTTTGGGAAGCCTGAGTGCTACAGGAGGTGCTGCTCTGAGCACTGTGCTGTGCCAGCAAAACGTGGAGCAAAGCGCAACTGTGCTCCTGGCCGGTGGAGCACCTGGTGCAGCTTCTGGGGGTTGGCAGGTGGGGCAGGAAGCCAAATCTGGACATCAAGGCTCTTGCAGACAGTGGGCTGTGGGTTTTCTGCTCCGTTACAGCAAGCAGGTATGTGATAGCACTGGACCTGATGTGAGCAGAGGTGTTTTGGCCAGCAAAGTGAGCCTGGAAAAGGGACACCAGTTAAAGCACGCACCCCAAATGAGCTCCTTCCATCAAATGGGCTCACCAGAGGTGCCTTGGGAAAGTTTGTTCAGGTTCACAAAACTGATGCTGAAAGGGCTTCTTCCCCCTTCCTCCTCCATGCAGCTCCCAGCAGGGCTCTGGGAAGGCGGTGTGCAGCTGCACATGGGCTGTGTTCTGCACAGTCGGGCTGCTAGAGCAGCTCAGGCACCTGCAGGGCTGGGCAGCCGATGGACGTTCCTATAGTTGCCATCTGAAGTTCAATACCCAGTGCTTCAGTCCTTCTAAACCCACCACGTCCTCCTTCCCAATGTCTAATGATGGTTATTTTGCTCTTGATGAACGTTCAGTCACAATCCACACAGTTTGAGGAAAAATCACAGTACGGTTTGAGTTGGAAGGGACCTTCAAAGGCCAGCTGGTCCCACTCGCTCACAATAAGCAGGGACACCCACAGCTCCATCAGTGCTCAGAGCCCATTCCCTGACCTTGGGTGTCTGCAGGGATGGGCACCACCAGCTCTCTGAGCAGCCTGTTCCAAATCAAAGGCACCCCATCTGAAGACATTCACTCCAGAGCTTTCTCTTCCACAATGTGCAGCTTAATTGCTCCAGTAATGAAATCATTACTTGCTGTTTGGCCTTAGTGTATGCCACTTAATATGGTTGCACCCTGAACTCAGTGCTGTTTACTAGGAGCAGTCACTGCTTCTCAGTCCCACACCTCCATCCATGACACTGCCAGTGTTTCACCAGCAGACCCAAGCTGGGCAAAGCTGTGACGGGCTCAAAACAAAGCAGAAGTACTGTGCACAGCCCCAGCTCCACCTGCAATACCTGACAGCGATGGTGCAAATGATGGAAACCGAAGAAATTCTGAGATTTTTAGATAATACAGAGAAGGCAGCTTCACAGAGCCACTCAGCAGCAGGTGCAAATGATGGACGTGGTGCAAACACCCAGCAAGGACCCAACACGTGCTTATGAACACTGAGATCTTCAGGCTCCTCACCATGTAATTTCACAGACAAAACAGTGGAGCTTGCTTATTAATTTTGATGGACAATTGATCTGGTTCAAGGGGTTTCTTTGACTAGAAAAGGAGCGTGCTTTTCTGCAGGCTGATTGAGAGGCACAGAACGCATCTAAGGCAGAAGGCTCCATGATTAGGCAACAAAAAGATCGGATCACCACCTGCCCACATTTGTGTGATAAGCAGATGAACAATGTCTGTCAAAACATTAATTCCCCAATCTATGGTGGGGAGGGGGGGGGAGGAGGGAAGCACACACAACACAAACACACCCCTGTGCCCACTGGCTCTGCTCTATCACAGCCCATCACTGGGTGCGTGGTGGGCACGTGTGGCTGCCCCTCCATCCTTTGGCTGTTCCTGGTGGCCTTTATTCCCCACCCACCCATCCGTCCGTCCATCCCAAACTGCTGGCGCTGCACACGGGGCGATGCTGAGGGCGTTGGGCCACGCGGGCAGCATACAAAGAGAGCGTCGGGGCCGCTCTTGGTGCCCCCCGGCCCGGGGCAGCGCTGGGACCGGGCGGTGCGGAGCTCCCGCGGGAGGCGGAACAAAGGCGGCCGGCGCCGGGCGCAACAGGCGCGGAACCCCGCGGAGCTCCGGGGGCGGTGCGGATCCCCCCCCCCCCCCGCTCCTCCAGGCGGCTCCCACCCCCCTCTCTCGCTGCGTCTGTTTGTACTTTAGCTGATCCACTAATCCCTCGAGAGAGCCTATTTGTAGTGAAGAGTATCTATAGGGGGCGAGGCTGGTCCATGTGGGTTTGTGTCATTGGTTTGCGAGGAGAGACCCCGCCTATTGCCAAAAAAAAAAAAAAAAAAAAAAAAGCAAAGAAAAAAAAAGAGGAAAAAAAAAAAAAAAAGAAAAAAAAAAGCAAAGCAGCGAGAGCCCCTACCTCTCCCTGCCTGCGCACCCAGCGAGGAGCGCTCCGCCCAGCGCCGCCCGGGCACTTTTTCGCTTGAAAAAAAAAAAAAGAAGAAAAAAAAAAAGGAAAAAAGCCGCCGACCCTCCCCCAAGTTGCAGTTCGCATCCTCCCGATCCTCCCGATCCTCCCGCTGCCGCTGGGCGCCGCGCCGGGCTCCGCTGCCCCCGTCCGCTCCCGGCGCGGCGGCGGCGGGCGGAGCGGCGCGGGGGGAGGCTTAAGTTTTTGTGCGGGGCTCGCGGGTGGCACTGAAGGTGGATCTCCGGCAGCGCAGCCCGGCGGCGGCGGAGGCGGGCAGGGATGCGGCGCTGAGGCGGTGCGGTGCGCTGCGGGGCTGCCGGCGGCCGGGCCGGGCCGAGCCGGGCGGCAGGTAAGCGCTGCGGGCACGGCCGCGGGGCGGGGGGGAAAGCAGCGCTCCGGCCGCGTCCCCGCGACCTCCTCTCCGCCGGGCCGAGCTCGGGGCCGTCCCCGCGGAGCCGCCGCCCGTCCGGCACGGCCCGGCCCGGCCCTCGTTCCGCGGCCCCGCGGCGGGGTGAAGCCGAGTCTTTTGTTGTGCCGGGCCCGCATTGTTTACCGGGGGCCGAGCGGCGCGGAGCGCATCTGCGGCAGGGCGGAAAGTTTGGGCGCGGGGAGCGGGCGGGGGGACGGAACGGAACGGAGCCCGGCGTGCGTGTGGCGGAACGGCGGCACAGCTCCGCGCTCCGCTTCGCCCTCGCATTTCCCATTTATTTTTCTTTTTTCTTTCTTTCTTTTTTTTTATATTCATTTTCGCTTCTTTTTTTTTTTATTTTTCAATTTCTGATATTTTTTCCTTTTTTTTCTTTTTAAATCTCGCTGCTTTTAATTCTGTACCCTTTCGCCATGCTGACCGTTTTATTCCTACACTCACTTTATTCTTTTTTATTATTTCATTATTTCATTTTACCTCTCGGTGCGCGCTTTCCCCATTGCTCCCATCTTAATTTATTTTCTTCCACCTCCCCCTCCTCTTCCCTTCTCCCCCCCCCCCCCGCCCCCTCCAACCCCCCCGTACTTCCCGTTGGCAGCACGCTGGCTGTTCGGTGCCCGCAGGCAGCGCCGGGCACTGCGTGGCCGCGCCTCTCCCCGCTCTCAGCTCCCATCCCTTATAGGAGCGGCACCCCGGCCGCAGCCCCCCGCCCACCCCCCGGCTCCCTCGGGATTACCGCTCCGAGCCGCGGCTTTGCACAAAAAAACTTCCTGCGAGGGGGGAGCTCAGCCTTTGTGCGGCCCCGGGGCGAAGCAGAGCTGCGGGGAGCGGGTCCGGGAGTGCGAGATGGAGAGCTCCAAGTGGGAGAAGTGCTCGCTGCCCTCCAGACGCTCGGCGCTTCCCGTGCGTTGCGCGCCGCGGTTGTCCGGAGCTCTAATTGTAGCGCTGTAATCATTTCCACTTGATTAAGTGTACCGTGGGCACGGCGCTGGAAACCCCCACGGCTGCGGCACGGGGGATGCGTGGCGTGACGCTTTAATCCCGTGCCTTGGAAGCTATGAGAAAAGCAGGAGGAACGCGAGCCGGGCATAAAGAACTGTTGTTTTGTACAGATGGTGGCTCGGTGCCGCGAGTGGGACCGCGCCGACTGCCCGGATCGGGGGAAAAAGGCACATAGTTCGGAGTTTGTTTAAACGGAGCCAATGGAATAATGCCGGCCGAGATGCCGGGTGACAAAATGCTTTTGTTCCCGTTTGCTGCGGTGCGTGCGGGCGCAGACCTGCTTTAGCATTCCTTGAAGGTCTCTTTAGCGAGGAAAATTGGAGATGGTCTCATTATGGGGGAGTGTGTGCGGAATGCTATGAGGTCTTTATGGATTCAGAAGTGATTGTTGAGTCGCAGACGTTTCAATTACACATCTGGTAGTAAAAAAAAAAATAATAATAATACTTATTTGTGGCTGTGTGCTCTGTGCTTTCCACGAGGGTGGTTTGTCCCCGTGCTTCAGGGTGAGTTTGTCCACAGGGCTCGGAGCTGAGGTGGTGTTGTTTGCATGGCAAAACTTTGTGCTGCTGCAAAAGCGGTGGTGTGTGGAACATTGGGGGTGGGAAGTGGGGTGGTGTGAGCAGCAGGCTGTGAGCAATGGGCTGTGCCTTGCAGAGCTGCTTGTGTCCGGGTATGGGGCACAACTGGGAGCATCCAGCCGGGCCCACAGCTGTAACCATAGAGCTGCAGCCCCGCTGTGCCCCAGCACAGAGCTGGAAGGCACAGCTGCACCCCTCTGCTCCTCACGCTTCCCCAAACAGGAAAATGCTTAAAGCAGTTTCCCAGTAGTGAAAAGTGCCATCTGTAACGCTGTCGGCTCGGTGCGTCACCGGGTTCCAGTGCTCATCATCCTCCTGGTGGGGAGGACATCGGCCTTGGAGAGCAGTGTGAGGGATGGGTTGGGAGCAGTGCATGCAAACCTTCAGCTGGGAGATCCTGTGTGCTGTCAGCTGGCTGCGGTGCAGGCGGAGCTGCTGGAGCTCTGCTGGCTCTGGGATGCACACAGTGAGCTAAAGTTGGGGCTGCGCCTGCCCAGAGTTTGGAGAAAAGTGGGTGAATTCCCACTGGAAGTGCACAGGTTGTTCTCTGAGTGCTGCTTGGAGCTGTGAGGATGGGAAGTGGCTTCGTGTTGAAGCAGAAGAAACGGGAAAGCTCCTCTGAAAGCAGCACTGCTGATGATCTGTGAGCGTTTTGTTAAAATCTGCTGTCATACAAAGTCTGATAGGTGTCACATTTACTCTTCGCAGAGGATGCAGTGAGGATTCCCTGGCTCTATGTTCTGGCTGGGGATGGGGGGTGAGAGCAAAGCAGAGCTGCTATGAGGAGCTCCTCAGATCACAGCGGTTGCACCTGCAGTAGAAGTTTGGGGGCTTTCAGCATACAGAGCTGCTGCAGCCCCCCATACTCAACTCACCCACACTGTGACCCGGCACACTGCCCGGGGCTGAGGGCTCGCCCCACTCCAGGGGTGCTGGGGTCTCATTCCCTGGTGCTCTTCTCACCCCTGTGCCCCCTCCTTGTGCCCCCCGTGTTTGGGTTTTGCTCCTTCTGACCATGAAAATAGAGACCAGTTGTAGGTGTAAGGATGAATAACAACATGCACGTCCCTTGCCTGCTGAGGATGGGGATGCCAAACTTTGCAGTACTCTCTGCTTTTGCTTGCCCACCCCGCTGAGCAGCCCCAGCCCTTGGCACCTCCAGCCCACACCAGGAGTGCCCTGCTGACATCTGCTGTGATGTCAGCAGAAGTTTTTGGTTGCTGCTGCTGTTAATTCAGTGATCGATGCTGCTTCCCCAGCATGCCCCCATTTGCACCCTGTGCATTGATGGTGTAGGAGCCAGGAGTTGTTTCCATGGGATTAACCATCTGCTCTTTAATTATTATTACTATTATTATTATTATTTTCCTATTTGGGCTGTTAATCCTGGGGAGATGTTGTGTTTGGGCAGCGGGGGGCTGAGATGGCAAAGGGAGAGCGGAGCCTTTCCCAGAGGAGAGGCTCTGGACAGGGAGAGCAGTGGGAACCTTCTGGCAAACTTGGTGTGTTTGTTTTGTTTTTTTCCTCTGGGTTGTGTTATTGGTAACGTCCATGGGATTAAAACCCCAACAGCTGGAACAGCAGGAGGGGAAAAACGCACGATGGGGAGAGGCGGTGTAACTCTACATCCACATCCATGTGTCCCCCCACCGAGGGTGGGTGCAGGGGGAAGTGTGGGGAAAGCCACCTCTGCCAGAAGAAGGAGGGTTCCTTTCCATCACAGCAGAATATCTCTGGCAGCACGTGGTGATGCCAAAGCCTGCTTTCTGTCTGGAGGTTGGCTTTGGGTAGTTCTGCCTCGCTCTTCAGATGCGCCGTGGTCTGGGTGGATCTTGGCACGGGTGAGAGCAAGCGCTGCTCTGGGACTTCACAGCAAACTGCCAATAAAAACCCAGTGAATTCAAAGAGATCAGTAGCAGGTTTTAATTATTAATGAGTTCTGCTCCTCCAGCTCTATCAGGCAGTAATTTGGTGTGTGCTTTAAGCCAACAAAACCCAGCAGTCCTACTGCAAGCAGCTCCCTTCTGGGCTTTCTTACTCATCGTTTGCATGGGGCACAAAGGATTGGAGTGCTGGAAGTTGCACTTAAGTTGTGGCACTCAGTGAGTCTCTGGGTGAAACTATTTCAGTTCAGTGCATGGGAAAATTTTTTTGCCAGCTTTTGTGATTTGAAGTTGCCTGCAGTTTCATGATCATAGAGAATCATAGAATCACTCAGGTTGGAAAAGACCTTGAAGATCATCGAGTCCAACCACAACCTAACCAAACTACCCTTATAACCCTCCGCTAAGTCACGTCCCTGAGCACCACATCCAAATGGTTTTTAAGCACATCCAGGGATGGTGACTCAACCACCTCCCTGCGCAGCCCATTCCAGTGTTTAACAACCCCTTCTGTAAGGAAGTTTTCCTGATATCCAACCTAAACTCAACCTGGTGCAACTTAAGGCCATTTCCTTTTGTGCAATGAGTGACCTGGGGCAAGCTTCAAACTGAGGGTAAAGGGCTCCATGAGGAGCATAGCAGAGTACCAGTGCTGATTTCAGCTTTACCCCTTGGCAGCAACGATAACAGGTTTTCTCAGGTGAAATACCTGCGCTGCCCACGGTCCCAGAAGGAAGCAGGGCTCTGTGTTCAGGAGGGGCTGTGCAGTGTGCTGGGCTGAGCTGCTGTGCGGGATGCGGAGCGGCAGCAGCCTTCAGGGGGCAGCAGGGTGGTGTTCCAGGGTTGTGGTTAGCCAAAAGTTCAATCCATTCTTTGCCTTTGTACTTTCTCAGCATCGTTGTGTGCAGGTTCCTGCCCCACCTGTGCTTGTTTCCAAAGGATTTCACCCAAAGGAATGGGTGGTGATGGGCAGGAGTCAGAGTGTGGTGGGGGAGGTAAAGGAGTGCAGGGAGAAGCTGTTGCCGGTAGTGATGAGAACAACAAGCAGCTTCTCTAACACATCAGCTGTGGAACTAGGTTATGGGATGAGGTTGGTGGAAAAGACCAAATATTACCTTTTGTTGATGGGTGATATGTGTAATCCCGTTATGTCCCTGCTACAAGTGAATGCTGAACAGCAGCTGGAGCTCAGTAAGAGGTCTCTGGAAGCAGGGATGAGTGCCCATGTTCCTCCAACAGCCGGAGCAGCGGGAGCTCCCAGCAGGCTGCAGCAGCAAGCACTGTGTGTAGGATGGGAGAGGAGAAAACAGGACGGACTGAATCATCCTGACCTCTGAGGCCAGGCACAGGGCTCACTTGATGCCTGTGGGACCACTTTGTGATGGAGGGAAGGTCAGCGACACGCTTCATCTCTATCTGCATGAGTTTAGGGACATCAGATCCTTTGCAGTTAACTTTTTTTTTTCCACTTAAAGAGCTGTTGAGAAAGGTGAGCATTTTGTTCAACCGAAATTCTGAAAGAAGTTCAGCTTCCTGCAGCACTGTTGTTTTTGCTGGGGGTGAGAGGAGTGACTGCAGGCTGGAGGAGATGTGTGTCCCTGTCCCCATCCCCAGTGTCCCAGGACACAGTGGCCTTCTCAAAGGCCCTCAGGGTGCTGCCAGGTGAGCGATGAGGCTTTGCAGCCAGGAGTTCAGGAGCTCGATCCGCTTCGCTTAGCCAGAGTGTTGGAAGGTAAATTGATTAAGGCAATTAGCGTTGTCATGGGGAAAATAAATTGAATGAAAAAGAGCTCTTGGGTCTAGCAGGTGGAGTTTTAACAAGATCCAGTAGCTGGAAGGTGGAGCGAGAGGAGGGCTGGAATTAAGGTCCACAGCTTGCTGCTGAAGGTGACGGATGCTGGAAGGGCCCGCAGAAGATGCTGGTAGTTCCTCTGCCTTTGTAAAGGCTGAATTCAGGAGTGCTCATTTATTGAAGCGAGGGAAGCTCGAACAGGGATTAATTAGCAAGTTACCATGCAGTGTGCTGAACAGGGATTAATTTAGGTAAGCTGCCATGCTGTGTGTTAGGCTGGAAAATCTCAGTGGTTTCTTTTGGCCTCAAAATCTGTGCAATCCATGGAAGCCCACCATTTAAATAAGAGCACCCAGGTGTTTGCAGATCCCAGGGGCTGGTGCTGTAGTTCTCCTTCAGGAGGATGGGTTGCAGAGGGGAGACCTCTGTCTGAAGGTGGAGTTCTCAGGCTGTGCCCTTTGGAGCATTGAGTCTTAGGATCACTGAGTGGTTTGGGTTGGAAGGAGCCCGTGGAGGTCACCTCCTGCAATCCCCTGCAGGGGTTTTATTTCTCACTGTTTCTTTATAAATTCCCTGTGCCCATCACAGTATCTCCTGTGCCAGCACCATGTACATAGCACTTAATGAAGAGGTGAGCCAGGGCCACATTAGCCCCAGCTGTGGCTGGTAGTTGGGTCAGGTGTGGGTGCATTGAGGCAGAAGGAGGAAATGAAGGAGGGTTGCTTATTTTCATTGTGTGCTTTATCTGCTTGTACAGAATTCACTCACACTATCTCCTCTGGGTGGCTGTGGCACTTCCAGAATAAGGCCAGCCCTGGTGGGAGCCTTCTTAGTGGGGAACCACCAATGAGAGCACAAACAACTGATCAAAACAGGTCAAAGCCAGGTTTGGCAAGCAATTATGCACTGCTCGTGTTGTGCTGGAACGCAGCAGTGTGTTTGCATGCAGTTTTGTTGTAGAGACCAAGCACAAGGAAGGAGCAAGCAGAGCTCAAAGCAGAGAGCTGCAAGTTATGGTTTATATGCACGGTTGTTTCTATTAGGATGAAGATGGGAGGATCTGGGGGTTCTGCCATGTTTCGTGTGTGCAGTGTGGTTCCTGCAATGTCCAGCAGTGCTCCCTTCCATCAGCGCTTTGTGCTAGCGAGCATTGCTGGTAAGAATGACGAGTGCATCATCAAGCAATGAACTTAGCTTTATTTCAGGCAGGAATGTGCGGCACAGTGCATGCACACGGTGCTCCACTTGCCCTCTTGGAGGTGAGTTTTCAAATGCTCCTGTCCAATTCATCCACCCGTGGCGGTGTGCCTGCATCCTCCCCGCGTTTGGCTTTGTGTGATGCAGTGTAAGCAAACCAACAGGCTGTTAATCTCATTACTCAAACAAATGAAGTAAACCTTTAAGGCACTTAAAACACGCCTGTGTGTGTCGGCCGGTGCAGAGCTGTGGGGCAGCAGCATGGAGGTGGAGGCATTGGAGCAGCCAGAGAGCTTTCTGTTGGCTTCCTATTGCTTTTGGCTCTTGGTTAGGAGCAGAAAGGACCAAACAACGTCTGTAACAGCGAGAGCACCTGGCTATTTTCACACAGATCTCTTAATGGAGATTAAACACAAAATAAAGCAGGATGCATCAACAGCGATATTCCCATAAGCAATATTGTAACTTGCAGGCAGTGTAATTATATTTTGTACACTTGCCAATTAAGCAGTAATGCTTTAGAGAAAAATTACTTTCAAGAGATGGAAGAAAAGTATCGCAGCAAATCAAATAAAATATACATGTATTAGAGTGCTTTGTGTACGCCATTGAAATGTTAAGGTTTCCTGCTGTGCTCCAGGAACACCTCGTTGGTGTGCTGATGCTGCAGGCTTGCAGCTTTTTGGCTGGAAAGGGGCAGAGAGGTGGAAGGGTGTAATGAACCAACTGCTTTCTGGATAGCCACGTGGAACTGAATGCAAAGGCACTGCTGTCCACCTGCTGGCCAGGCTCCAAGCAGGGCTCCCCAGTGCCGTCCTTGGGTAGACTGGGTTCCTTCTGCCACTTCTGAGGAGTTTCCCCGTGATGACAACCAGCCTTTATTTTTCAGCTCGTGCACTCGTTGCCTTGAAAACTCTACCGTGAGTTGCACTCATACAGAGGCGTGGGGTGGTTTATTTTCACTGCCCGGCGCTGCTGTGAGTTCCACCCCTGAGCCCATGGCACACCTCGTGCCATCCGCGCTCCGAGCCGCTCTCCCTCCCACCTGCCCACACCTCAGTGGTGCTTTTAATTGGAGGAGAAATAAACAAAGGTATGTTCTGAGTGTAAGGAGGTGATTATCACAACGGGGTGATTGCATTTTGGTACTTGATTTGATTTGTTAGCTGGGAGATTAGTCTAAAAGCAGAGAAGGAAATGAATGCATTGTTGACTGCAGGAAGTTACTTACGAGATTTTTCCTTATGTTTAAAGGAATTCCCCCTGTGACTTAAGTAGCAGTGCAATTTATGGCCTTTCACGTTGGATAGCTAAATAAATAAACAGAATAAAGGCAGCGAGAATAAAAAGAAGTGGTGTCGGGTTTGGGGGTGTTAAGTTTCTGTTGTGGAATGCAGGAAGGGGTTGCTTTCCAAGGCCGGAGCAAACAGATCAACAACAATAAGGCATGGTGTATAAAACTGGTGCGAGTGCTGGAAGGCACTGTTCACAGCTCCTGCTTTGCTTTGAATGCCCCCAGCCTCTAAAGCCAGCCAAGCTCTCTGATCTTCCATCCGTTGATGATGGTTTTGTGAAAAAGTGGCTCCTTATGTAAAATGGAACAGCGCAGTGAGCACAGGACCCAGCTCCTGCAGGCACGGCTCCGAGCCGTTCGGGTAGGTTTCGTTTCTGGAAACCCATCCTATGGGTTTCGTACTTTTTCCTTTGCAGTGATTTGTGATTGGGATTGATGCTGTCATGGCTGATGCGGCTGGATGGGGGGATCTGGCAGGTCTTTGCCATCCATGTTCCCTTCAACAAACACTACGAAAGCTCAGCTCTGTAGACTGAAGGAATTTGTGGGACCGTGTTCCATCCGTCAGTGAGGACAGAGGCTCCCAAACCTGAGATGGTCCCATTTCAGCTCTTTTGTTGTTCCTGTGTTTGCGTATCACTGCGTATGGAAGTGATGAGGAAAGCAGAGAAACAGCCAAACTTTGAGTTCGTTATTATCCCCACAGGACTGTCAGTCGAGGAGTGCTTCCCAGGCGTGAGGAACGGGAATGAAGCTGCCCTGCCTCTGCTGGCAGAAGGATGCATTTACTTGTGGGGCTTGGAAAAATGACTTGGGCCCTGAACAAGATGGAAAAGGCGCTGTGCTGTCAGGTGCTGAGTGCTCTCACCTTGGAACATGGTGCTCAACCAACCTTTTGCTCCTGTTCCAGTGGAGCCTCCCGTGTGTGGGGTTGGGTTCCAAGGGGAGGGCAGCGTGGTGGACATCAGCATCTCCTGCAGTCACCCAGTGGTGTGAGCTGTAGGGAAGGCAGTAATTTAGGGGGAACAGTAGGATTTCTGATGGGTGCAACAGTGACTTATTTTGCATCCTTGAGAAACCTGTGAACAGCGATGCGCTCGACTGCAGCTGTATTAAACTTCAGTGGTTTTATTTAAACTGCATTTATTACACCCGTCATCAGTGTTGTATCAGCAGAGTGCATTGGAAGAGCTCGACCCTCAGTAGATCCATAAAATGAAGAGTAGCCGTTCACTGGGAGATTACGCATTGATATTTATAGATCCTTCAGACTGAGAGATGATTCTGTCTCCACTCCAGTGTGTGTGAAGATGTTTTGTCAAGCAGCACCGCCGGCACACTGCAGCATCAGAGCTTGGGAATAGTGCTGACTGAGGGGAGCTGCAGCCATCATTCAGCGTGAGGATGGCTGTGTTAAGGCAGTAGGGCAGCAGAGCCATGCTTCAGCAGGCTGGGGAAGCTTGCAGAAGTCTTCAGCCTGTTGTGGCGGGTGGTTGAGGGAAGGATGAGGCAGGGGGCAGCTCGGTTTGTTGGCCCTGGAGGCTGGATTCACGTGGTGGAGGGGAGTGGGCAGGTGTGAGCAGGAGGGGAGAGCATCATTTGGCTCCTGCAGCCCTCAGGGTGCTGGGATGGCCTCGCTGTGCTCCGTCCTTCATTGCATTGCGTTCATTTATGGCCAGATAACAAATGTCTTGTACAAATCTGCCTCAAAATGCTGATTGCCATCCTGGCTGTTTTCAGGCAGGCTTCATTTGGACTCTGTTTGCAGTGTGCTCAGCATTGACCGCTGCAGCAGGTGGGTTTGTGTCCCCATTGCCTGCCACTGACATGCCTTCTGCAGTGCTAATGCTCCCGTCAGTAATTTCTTGGTGCTAAGTACAGAGTGTGAGCTGTAAGTAAGCCCCTATTGGTAGTGATCGTGATTGATGTTGCGATGGCCGTGCTATAATTTGCTGTGTTATGCACCAGAAAGTTGAGAGCATTAGGATAAAGTCTTTCAATAACGTGCAACAAATTCTCATCATCAAGGAGCAGCCGTTGTATACATTCTGTTGAGTAATTATAGAGTACAAAGAAGATTTGATATAGGAGCTGTGGCTTAATCTCCTGCACTTCATTACATTTTCCCCGTGGTGGTAGCGAGGAATGGGAGGTATATTTTATTTTCCAATTTGAGTATGCTTGCTCAGGATGGCCTCGCTCTTAATGTTGCTTCACGGGGGAGAATTTACAGTGGGGGTTTCCATTAGCGCTAATGAGAGTTATGCCCATGCAATTCACTGGCCTGGTGACAGGGGAGGAGAAAGAATAAATAAATTCTATGCCTTCTGAAGAAATAAGATGACCCTAAAATGTCCGGTGTGTCAGCAGGGAGTGACCGAGAGCAGGAGCTGCAGTGGTTGCTGCTCTTTAACATCCACTGGTAGCTGACAGGGTTTTCCACTGTTCCTCTGTTCTTTGAACAAAGAGGAAAAGGGGGTAAAATGTATTTTAATTGGGAGGAGTAGGACAAGGGGGAATGGTTTTAAACTGAGACAGGGGAGGTTTGGGTTGGATATGAGGAGGAGGTTTTTCAGCCAGGGGGTGGTGAGGCAGTGGCACAGGTTGCCCAAGGAGGCTGTGGATGCCCCATCCCTGCAGGCATTCAAGGCCAGGCTGGATGTGGCTCTGGGCAGCCTGGGCTGCTGGTTGGTGACCTGCACACAGCAGGGGGTTGGAGCTGGATGAGCATCGTGGTCCTTTTCAACCTAGGCCATTCTATGGTTCTTTGAATAAGTGACCTCAGGACAGATGCTGTGATTGTAAAGCAGAGCATACAGGTCGCTAACATGAAGTTGTCTGAAATGGGTTGCAGTAGGTTTTTCTTCAGGCTTGTGATTAACACACTCTTCCATTTAAAGCCATTAGGTGCAGTTCCGTGCTTGATTTAAAGTAAGTGCAGTTCATATTTTGGGTTATAAATCTCAGCCATGCAGTAAGGAATCAGCCAAAAGCTCAATCCCTGGTGTAAGACAAGCTCGGGTTCCTGCTGGTCTCCCTGCAAAGCAGGGCAGGTTCTCTCCCGCAGCCCGGCTCTGCTGGTTGTGTGGTGGAATTAGAGCGAGCGCGGCGTTCATGTGAGCTGTTGTGACACATCTTTTGTACGGGAGCCTCTCGGAAGGGAGCGTGGAGAGGGCTATACTTAATCAGTATAAATGTCAGTAGCATATTTTAATAAATTCTTGATTTTGCTTGGACTGTTTGCAATTGCATATTTAAAAGGAATCTGCCATCCCCTTTCGAAGGTATGTGACATTTAAAAGATCTGTAAAGAAGATTGGTTTGACAGCTTCAAATTACATTTGAAAGAGTTTTTTCCTTTCAAAACAGAAAATGAATACTTCCTATTCTAAATGTCACTGCAAAGGCATAAACATGTTTAATCAAATTATATATTTAATTTATGTAAAATGTAATTTTTTATTCATGCAAGAGGCTCACTTGTTACGTTTTTGCCATCTCCAAAGCTCTGCGAAGTTGGTGAACTGCTGAATCTCCTGAATAAATCATTGCACGGCGGTTCTTCAGATTCTTTCAGGATTAGCCCTCGGCTTACTGTTGGCTCTGCTCACTTCCAGGTCTTTGTGTTGTGGGGCGAGCTGTGATGGTGCTGGTGGGATGCTGGGCAGCTGGGCTGGTGGTGGAGGAGCACTGGAGGTTATCACCTGCAGCACTGCTATGGGGCTGGGAGGCTGCTGACCATGGCTGATGTTCTTTGGGTGCTCATCTCACGTTGAGCTCAAGTCTCTGTGATGGAGCTGCTGGGCCAAACCTGTGAGAGCTCTCCTGGGGAAGCGACCGTGCATATTGGAAGGGGGGTTGAAACTGGATGGTCGCTGTGGTACTTTTCAACCCAGGCTGTTCTGTGATTCTATGATTCTACATCTGAAACAGCCCAGAGGGTCAGGAGCTCCCAGCAGGGCTGCTGCCGTTTCAGTGCTCCCTGTGCAAGCTCTCTGGAGCTCCCTTGGCTGCTCATCTCTGCCTCCACCACCAACCCTCACTGCTGGAGCTGCCAGTAGCCCAGCATTTGCACTCCGGCTGCCTTCGAGGGCAGGCTGCTTTTCGAGAAGGAACACTGAGCACTGATGGGTGAGCCCCGAGAGGAAAAGCCTCCTTTGTGCAGACTTGTGGCATCAGGCCGTGTCACTGGGCTGGGATGGATGGGTGTCTTGGGGCTTGGGCTTTCTCGCTAAGAGAGAAGGCAACGAAAAAATAATCATTGTCAATAAAGCAAAACCAGGGAATTCAGCTCTTTCACCTTATTTCTGTTTTACTGCCTGCAAGTTTTATGTGTTTGCTGAGCAGATACAGGTGTGGAACTTGTACTTGTCCCCAGCAAGGCCAGAAGTGTTAGGTAATATCTTCCCGGGTGTGAACGTAGAAGGGCTTGGCAAACCTTTGAGCATGCCCTTTCCTTGTGCATCTGTTTCAGGATGACTGGGCAGCCTGTGGAATTGCTCTGGCAGGATGCTGTCAAGGCTCTGAGAGCCAAGGAGCAGCAAAGAGCAAGATTGTGTTCCTGCAGGTTCCCTGTGCAGGAGGAAGGGAAGAGCTGCCCCTGCACGTCACTGCTCCTTGGCTCAGTCCGAGGCTGACAGTGGGGCATCTTGTGCTGACGCTGATTGAAGAGAACTGTCTTGTTTTCTGCAGTGCCTTACACAGTCCCCTCCTTTCTGTGTCTTAACCTCATCAGTGACAGTGATTAGTAATTGTGATTTAGGTACTCACCTACCAGGATGAAGCTGTGGCACCAGGAGTTAAGCAAAGTTTAGGGTACTCGCATATGTGCTGCTGGTTAGAGCTGACCCATGCTACAGTCCTTACATAAATCCACCATCTGAGGGTCAGAAGGGCTTCATATGAGGTAGGTCAAGATCTCACAGACTCCTGAAACTTCTCCTTCCCTTCACGTTCCTGTGAAGTGCGTTTGCTTGCATACATTTATTCCTGTAGGGGACGGCCAAGCCAAAGCAATTCGGGAGGGGATCTTGTATGCAAAGACCCCAATCCTGGAGCTGACCAGAATCTGCTCCATGTAGATGTGGTGAATGTGGCGCTCTGGCCATCAGGCTCCCTTCCAGAAGAGCTCTCCTTGGGTTTTTCTGGAAGAGTTTGGGTCTTTCAGCTGTATGGTGTTGTTTTTGCTTACAGAGAGGTTGAGTGAATGAACTGATATTGACAGAGCTATAATTTAGGCAATTAGTCAGCTGACGCGTGTACTGAAAAGGACAGAGACTGTTTCCTTCCTGGTTTGCTGTTTCCTTAGGAGGGAGAATGTATCTGAACAAAGACCCACGGGAACTTGGGGGTCACAGGTAGCTAAAAGCAGTTGGAAAAGATCTCTAAGCTCATCTGGTCCAACCACCAACCCAGTGCATCTTTGTGGACCTCACAGGGTGTCTTTCCAAGCCCTCCTTACTCACTGTGTTGGCCTGATGTTGGAATAGCACCAGAGAAAGAAGTTTATTTTCTTGCACTTGCTGGTGTAAAATCTCCCCTCCTTATCCTGACTTACTCCTGCCCTGGACTGAAAAGCACAGGCAGGCTGATGGACCCATGTGGCGGGTCTGAAAGTGTTCAGGAGGGTTTGTCCTCCAGCTTTATGCCAAGCACCACCTGTGGCTTGAGCTGGGCAGAATAGTCTGAATCAGAGGTACAGCTTATATTTGTGTTTTATTTTTTTCTTAAAAAGGAAAGCCTTGAAAATATTCCCTGCCATATTCAAGTTCAAGCACGGTAGATTGTGCTTGAACTATACTGGATTCTGCTGTAGCAGATTGGTGTAGAGATTGTGAAAGACAGAAAGCAGTAAACAGTGCAGATTTGCAATGTATTCCTCCTTTATGGTTTAGGGGAATGCACGATCTATAGTTTTTTTTATTATCCATTTCAGCATGAAATATACTGCAACGTTAAGTTGTATATTTCCATTGAAATATATGGCAGGAATAAAATTGCAGACAAAAAGTAACTTATTTGATGTTCCGTGTAGTTGTTGCCGTGCTGTTAAAATAACACAGTGACTGCTGAGCTGATAGGAGACCAAGAGGATGCGGAGTCAGTGGGATTTTCTGAGGAGCCCTGCACCCCAAACTGCAAGAACAGGGGCTGTCCTGAGCTGTCACCATCCTGAGAACTTCATTTTCTGGGTAAAAGAAGCCACCCTGCTCCTCCCCAGGGAAAATCTCCTTGCAGTGCATTTTGGCAAAGCGTAACGTTGAATATTTGTTTTCACCCTGTGTGCTCTGCTGTAGAGAGTTTAAATCTAAAATTAGAAGTAAGTGGAGGCAAACTGCAGTTAGTTAGATGAGCTAACGAGATTGCAGTAGATTGCTGTTCCGCACTGTACGCTGGCCAAACCCTTCATGTAGTGAGGTGTGGGATGGTCTCAATTGAGGCAGCCAGAATTATTTTAACTGGTACGTTATGTAATTTACCCATTAGTCCTAATTGCTGGCTCTCTCTTAAGCTTCCACTGACCCAGTGTCTACTATTAGTGGTCTCTTTTCCCTATCAGGATAAGCTCCTGCAATTGCCGTACTCGGTACAGAGCAGCCGAAATGCATCTCTCGTATCGTAGAGTAGAAAATAGCTGAAGGCAAAGGCGTCAAAAATGAGCAAAACCAGCACAGCTTTTCTCAGCAGTGTGATGTATTTCAGTGCTCCTAGAATCACAGAATGGCCTGGGTTGAAAAGGACCACGATGCTCATCCAGCTCCAACCCCCTGCTGTGTGCAGGTCACCAACCAGCAGCCCAGGCTGCCCAGAGCCACATCCAGCCTGGCCTTGAATGCCTGCAGAGATGGGGCATCCACAGCCTCCTTGGGCAACCTGTGCCAGTGCCTCACCACCCTCTGACTGAAAAAAAGTGTTGTGCATTTTTTCTGTGCCCCATGCATGCCCTGCACCATACATAAGCAGAACTTGTTCCCCAACACAGCTGGAAGCCGCCATCACCACAGCTCACCTTTGGTTGGTGGGCACCCACAGACTGCTCAGGGGTAGAGGAGGAGGTGCTGTGTGGTGGACAGCTGAGGTTCTTAGGCTGTATCTGCACTCCAGCTTGCATGTTGCAGCAGGCTCTCAGAGCCGTGCACAGTGACCCATCCCTGCTCCTGGGGATGTCAGCATGAGGCTCAGCCCAGACACCCGTCCTGCTGAGCCCCATGCTGTGCTGTAGCTACGAGCTGTTATTAAAAGGTGCTGGAGATAACAGCCGTAGCAATCCCTCAGCAATGTGGAATGACTTGATGGTAAATTACATTGTTCATCAAACAGAAAAATTGTTCATTTTTCCATCCATGCTGACAAATTTGGTTGTTTTTTTTTCCCTCAATGTTATTTCCTCAGTTTTCACCCTCGTATTTTACTTGCTATTTATAGTGTTACGTGTGTGCAACTTGAGACCAGCCAGTTTGAGGTGTTTTAATCTCAGATTTTCCATAAACATTCCTTCCTGCAGCGAGACCCCTGTGCACCACGTCTATGAGAACAGGCCCCTCCAGGCAGAGATTTTTCTAATTCCCTGAATATGAGGGGGAGAAGTTTATAATGAAGTGTCGAGAGGACCTTCAGCGTTAGTGTTGTGAGTTTGGCTATCTACAACCATGGTGAGAATTAGTTCTCAAGCATTTCACTGAATAGAGAGCAATTTTGCATTCGTACTTACTGTTTCTGTAGCTTATTTTCAAAGAAAAGCTGCTTTTGAATATTCAGATAGTTCTGCTGTGATAATGCACGCTTTCCAATTTTAAAACACCTCTTTCAGTATGAAGGATTACTGCAAAATAATCGATTCTGCTCAGATGTCTTCTATTAACCAGGTTTAATGTTTGCTGTAAGAGGCCTTGCGGAGTGATATTTCAGATGCACACGCAATAATGTGAAGCTATTAGGCATTTCCCCCATATGTTAATACTTAAAGGGTAGCCTGACAGGCATTAATGTTATTAAGGGGTTTGCAGGGGTGGGTGTTGTATTATTGCTGGGCATTGCTGCAATTACAGCAGTTGGGGGCTGAGCAGCCTGCTGTCCCTGCACTGCCACAGGGCTGGTGTGGGTTTGTGTTGTCTGTTGGGTGGGTGCAATTTGGGAAGCTCTGTACCTGGGAGCACTCCTGGTACTTTCAAGGAAAGGCTGGATGTTGCGTTGAGGGACATGGTTTAGTGGGAGCTATTGGGAATAGGTGAACGGTTGGACTGGGTGATCTTTTAGGTCTTTTCCAACCTTGGTGATTCTATGATTCTATGATTCTATACTTCCCTTCCCATCTGTGGTGATGCCTGGCGGGATGCAGAGAGCTGGGAAGTACCAGCAGTGCCTGCAGGGCTTGCATGGCCAGGCTGTCTGTTTGGGCTTTATGGCTGGACTTTATCGTTGGATTTGATGACATTGTGGTTGGTGTGATGGGTGGACTCGGTGATCTTGAAGGTCTTTTCCTTGGTGATTCTGCACTTGTTACTGAAGTAAGGGCACCCAGGGCAGGCACCTGTTTGCCAGCAGCAGCTGGTGATGGGTTTGCATGAGTGCTGGGTTGCACCCCACCTGCCTCTGAGCCCACTTTGGGCCAGCTGTGACACCTGTGGGGAAAGCCACGTGGGCAGAGATCCCAAACTCACCTGAACTTAATGCTGCTCCCACCTCTCTTGAGTTAATCTGTGAAGGCTCTGGCTGCAGTTGCTAGAACAGGACTGCATCTCTTCAGTCTGCTTTCAGCAGCACTTAAAAAACGTAAATTGAAAACAGTATAAGTGTGCATCTCATCCCAGGCTCTGCTTCTGCTCTGCCTGTGTGCTCCAGATGACCGCTTCTGGTAAGATGGGGATGCTGGAAGACAGTGATCCCAGAGCAGCTTTCCTGCACTACAGCATTATAGCAGCACGCAGGGCTGTGCTGGGACCTGTGGATGAGGTGCTGCCAGCAGCGCGCTCCCTGCCTTGCTTTCAGTGTTATCTTTTAGCTGGCATTTTCAGGGTCACCTGTCACTCCGGGTGATAGGCTGATGCTAAAAATCACTTAAGTAGCTTCACCCATTTAGAAAGCATCTCCTTTGTCTAAGATGGCTTTTAAAAGGTATTTCTCTCACAACTACTGCCTTAGTAGAAAAAAACAACAACAAAAAAAAACAACAAACAAAAAGAGTTCTGTTTCTCTAACTGACTAAAGAAGATTTGAAGAGCCAAGCTGCTGGCTCTGCTCTCCAGCCATGCCTGGCCAAAGGGCTGTGCTCACCTGGGTTCTGGCAACGAGCGTTCATCATTCATCCCTTCCACACCACTGCTTCCTCCTGCCCTCACCTCCCTGGCATGCTGTGAGCTGCCAGGCTGGAGGTGCAGCCCAAGACCTGATGGTTGGGTGCAGAACACAAGCCTTCAGGATGGGAAGTATCTGTGGTAAAGGAGCCCCCGGAAGGAAGGGTTTGCAGCAGGAGCTTGGTGAGATCTGGCTGCAAACAGCACTGTGCTGCCATAATGCTGTGTGAAATACTGTACCCTCCGATTATGTTTTAAGGAACAAAGTGCTGCAGCAAGCTGACAATTCCCCCTTGGTGTTTGCTCATCCCTTCTGAGCATGGTGGACTGTGGATAGCGCTGCAGTGGAAAGCAGGGTAGGGAAATTACAGAAATGGAAATTAGAGATCAGGAGAGGAGGATGAGCCATTTGTGGGGTGGCATCAGTGGAAAGGACAGCGTGGTGCCCGTTCCATCCCATGCCTCCCCGCTGCACCCTGGTGCTCTGCCACTCTGTGTCCTTTCTGGCTGTGCTGCTCAGCTGTTGGAATGGGGTCTAACAGAGCATCTCAGCTGATTGCACGGGGCTGGGAGGGTCGTGGTTCCATGGCTCCAGAATTGCAAAGGAGCTGGGCAGCGTGGTCACACCTCATGTAATGTATGGGAGCGCTGCTAAATGCATCACCTCGTTTCATATTGCATTTGCTGAGAAAGTGCAGTTTTATTGAACATTAGGATTGAATTCTTAACTGACAAATCAATTTTAGTAGTAAGTTAAAATGCCTGGTATTAATGAACAAATGCAACCATTAATCAGGGTTACAGTAGATTAACAGTTGTCAGCATTTATGCTAATAGTACTTACATACCGTGGGCTTTCCAATTGCACTCCTCGCTTCCTTCTTTTCCTAAACACGTGCAGCAGCTCTGCTTTACCCTTGGCCTTGTTTTCTCTGTTTTGTGGCTCATCTTTGGTGGTTCAGACCTGGCCAACGTGCGCAGCAGTGACCCAGTGTTGTGTATGACTTTTTTGCACGCTCAGTTTCACGTCAAAAGAGATGGAATGGAATGGGTCCGTTTGTTCTGTTGCTTGACTGTTTAATTTGAGCTGGTGTGCAGTGAAACCAAGACAAATGGAGTGTCTTCACTGAAACTATTTAACAGTCTCTGGCAGCTCCAGAAATCAGAATACAGTTAAATGAGTTTGGGAGGATGTAAAAGAAACTCCCTTCAGGATTCCCTTACCAAATTCATTTTGCTTTCAGTCTTTTATCCCAGTAAGGAGTTTTAAGCCAGCAAAGCAGAATTGTTGTTCAAAACCAGGCAGAATAGAAAAACGCCTTCATGGGTCTTTGGAGCATTTTCCTCCATCCATTTTGTTGGGATATGTTTCGGTTTGAAGCTGGGCTTTCCTAAAATCTTTTTAGCGCGGTCTTCAATTAGCTGATTGCTATAGATTACAGGCATACTTTGGATACCTCATCAAGCTGTCTAATAGCTGGATCGTATTGATTGTCCTTCAATTAATCACGTCCCATATTTTCATTTATCAAAACCAAAATACATGTAATTAACTCTGAAGTGATGTAGCTCACCGTAAAGTGGTTTTGCTGCTGCTGCAGAGATAGCTCAGTAAACGATACCAACTGGAAATGCAAGCTGGAATTAAATTAATGGTGTCGTGTCCATCACAGAATGTTAAGAACCTAAAAATGAATGATGGTTGAGGGGAATCTTTTGCGATGGCAGGTGCTGGTGTGTGTGTGTGTGTGCTTTCCTTCCATCCTGGTGACTTCCATTCTCCTTTTTGAACAGTGCCATTCAGTCTCTTTGAGAAGAGCAAGAAGCGCCCCTGGTTTCTTGCAGGTGGGGAAGGAGGATGAGGGGGGAGCAGGATGGGGAATGGCGGATTTATTTATTTCCATATCAACGTGTGAGTTTATAAACAGACTGTACTGAGTGACATTGTTTTGCTTTAAGAGCAACTTCATTAATTTGAATGTAATCTCTCCTTCCCCTGACGTTTGTATTGAAATTGGCTCAATGCACTTAATTCCGTGACAGACTGAATTGGGATAAATAATATACAATATCCCTGAACCAGCTTGCTTCAATTGGCATGATATTTATGAGCAGTGAGTTTCTGAATTGCTCATCATGGCTGAGACTTTAAGCTGCAATTTTATTCATAAACACAACTGTGTGTAAACAAGGAGAGCGTGGAGTATTTGTGTATGGGGCCATTCATCCTTCCAACTAGAATGGACATATTCTGTAAACGTAGGCTGGTTTTTTTTAGTGCATTGACTGTAATTAATGAGGAACTCATGCTTTTTTTTCCATTGAACCCTATGGTGAGGAATTCTGTTTCTGGAGCAGAGATGTTACCTGGGTTATCTCAGGACCTGTCACTGATCTGTTGATAGCTCTCAGGGCCCAGTGCGGTGCTTGAATTATCTCCTGTTATTTTTTGACAGCAGGGATAAACAGAAATCTAGAGTTTCCAATGTGATTCATTCAAATAATGGAACACGATGATGAAAACTAAAAAATACTCTTTTCTTTGAGTTGTTTTGCTTGATCCCCTCCGAGAGCAGTTGTGCTTTGTCAGTAGTGCTGTTTCACCACTGCTTTGGATTCCCTGCCTTCGGCACTTTGTTATCAGACATTAATATCTGCAACAGCAACCAATTATCTTGTAATTTTAACAAAGGCGTCAGAAAAGAGAAAGTGCTTGTTGGTTAGATGGCCATAAATACACGGATCACAAGAAAGAGCATTTACTTTTATTATGCAAAATAATGACTGTGTAACTGTTAATGGGATTTACTTCATAGGATGACAATTTGTACTTCTGCATGTCTATGGGAGAGCTTTCCCACCAGGCTGTTTTGACAGCTCTCTGTAATGATATAGGAGAGTGATGTGTCTAACGAAGTCTCCAAGAAAAATACCTGGTTTGCATTTCAGGACTTGTCACTCAGTGTGCTTTGCAGTGGGAGATAGCATGGGGAGATGCCTTCCTTTCCTCTCGGTCTGCCATTGCAGCCCCTAAAGAAGGCTCTGTGGGCAGTGCTCCCAGTGAGCAGTCTCCACATGGGGAGAACATTTGTTTTGCCAAGGCTGATGATACTGGGTTGGCTTTAGAGCACAGGATGTGTGGGAACGCATTGTTGTGTTCCCTGCTTTCGGTAATAAGGCCATTCCTGCAGGCATGGCCGTGTTGAAATGCCACCTGTGAATAGTGGTAGCCACCTTCTGTGGTAGCCACGTGGGCTGAGAGGGCTTTAAGCTATGGTTCCCTTTTTGGGGGAGGAGAACATCTGCAGAGCTGGTTCAGCACAGGCAGGAGATGGTGAGATCTTAATAGCTTGAATATCAGTATGATAGAAGGTGCGCCAATAGAAGCGACCCACGCACGTGTGAAATTACGACAGTTGGATGAACTTCAGTAAGTGAGATGTAGGTTGGTTTGGATTTCCATGTGGAAGCAAAACCAGTCAGAAGCAGGGAAGCACACTGGGTGCAGCTGGTGGTGGTGCTCTGGTACCTGCAGCATTGCAGCCGTGGTCCTCCATCCATCTGCACGCCGAGGTGGTGTGAGCTGTTGGCTGTGCATGGGGACCTCCTGCAAGTGCTGGTGTGGCACACACAGCCCTTGTGCAGCTCACCTCAGGATGCTGGGCTACTTTCAGGCATTTGGCTGCACGTTAATTAGTGCCATTAACTCCCAGGCCTGATTGTGGGAATTGTTTATGGGGACAAGAGATGGGTTTTGCAGAGTGGGAGCCTCCCCCCACCCTGATGGAATGCATCAGGTGCTCGCTGCCCAGCCAGCACCCATCTGGTTGGTGAGGGCAGCTTTGTTTGGGCAGTAATCCATTAGTAATTAATTAATTAACACCTGTAGAGGCTGTGATGGGTGCTGGAGCAGAAGCCCTTCTGCACCCTCCTGGCACAAAATTCACCCTGGTACCAATGGGCATCTCGCTGCATCTTCGTCCTGGTCTCACAGAGCAGCGGAGTTAAAGTGTGAAGTTTCTCTTTGTTGTTGTTTGTCTCTTCCTTTTCCTAAGCAAGCTTTTCTTCTCGGCTAATCCTCAGAAGCAGCCCAAGAAATGACATTTATGCATATTTCATAATGTGATTTC
The DNA here is from genome assembly GCF_023343835.1 of Lagopus muta. NCBI lineage: Eukaryota > Metazoa > Chordata > Aves > Galliformes > Phasianidae > Lagopus > Lagopus muta. Next base: position 62,782,445 of record NC_064437.1, on the reverse strand, counting down.
TGTAGGCATACGGAGCAAACAAATCAATTTCTCAGCAGCACGCTGTTTAAAAGAAACAGCAACAACCTGTGGGATAAGTTGCAGAAGCTGTTAAAATTAATTATAAATGGCAGAAGATATAACATTTTGGGGGAAAAGTGCTAATATGTGAAGAATAATAAACATTCAGGAGATGAAAAGGAGCTCTCTGTCATCTGATTATTTAAACTTCATATATTTATAAATATCGTAGCGCGTTAAAACAATGTACCGCTCGCTACCAACAGCACATTACCATTTTATCCTGGAATTGCAAACAGCCTCGTCTGCCGTCTCACTCTTGCTCCTTGCTGTGCAGCTTCCCTGTAGGTTTGTTATGACTCGCTAAGCACTCTGAGCAGTGTTCTCTTTTCTATTCTGGGTGCTCAGACCTTAGGAAGCAGTGACCTTTCCTTTGTGGCCGTTCAGAAGCATCTTCACTTCATCCTTTAGGGATGGTCAGAAGGAAATCCTGATGCTGTTGCTCCCATCACATCTCAGGTCCTCAGTTGCACGCGTTATTCTGGATTTCCAACCAGCTGCACTGGTTCCTGTGGTGGTGACAGTGGCCATTGCTTCCCATCTTGCAGGGACTGTTGTTTGATGGTGGCTGTTCTGCTGGCTGCTGAAGGACCAAGAAAATGGAAGATCTCCTGAAGTGAGCGTTGGGTGGATTATGCCAAATCTCTCAGAACTGTTGTAGATACATGAGTGTTTGTTGGGGTGTAGTTATTTCCCTTCTGCCTTTTTACATCAGCAGAAATGCTGCAGTAGATACGGTCAGGCTAAAGGAGCTTAATTTTGTTGGGTAGAAATTGACTCCAAAAAATCCTTCTTTTTTTAGTGTTACAGGATGAACTTTCCTCAAGCTGCCTCTCCAATGGAGAAGTCAGATAGTAGCCAGAGAAATATTCTCCAAAGAGAAATAAATAGTTAATTTTCGGCTCGCTTTGCCCAAACGGAAGGGAAACACTCTGTAGTGAGGCAGCTCCTGCTTGAGACATCCCCTCCTTGTGGGCTTGGAAGCCTGGAAGTGCTCTAGGGCTGCAGTTCAGTTTGCTGGATGGTTTGGTTTGAATGGATTTGGGTTGCGCAGGGCTGCGATGGCGCTGGGCGGGATCCCCACCGTGCCCATCTGCCTCCCCGTGGCTTTGGCAGCTTCGCAGCTTCTCCGTGTGACCCTTCCACAGCCGAGCCTTTCGTTTTTTCCTTTCTCCTGAAGGTGCTGACCTGACAGCACGGAGTCAGAACCACTTTGTTCTCATCACCCCTGTGCCCATCCAATGTGATGTGACACCATGTCACTAACATATGTCACGCTGCGTTGCCGCCTTCTCACTCTTCCCCAGCTTGCCGGAGGCCGCGTTGCCTCACGGCGAGCAAGGAGCTCCCGTCTGTGGGTCTGCACCACATCACCAGGCTCTTCTCAGTGCCACCATGAAGCTTGGCGTGTCCCCACAGGACCCTGGGGGCGGCAGCTGGAGCACACTATGGGACCCTGGTGGGGTTGGCAGGGTCGGGCATCCTCTCTGTGACCCGGTCGGGGTGGCGAGGCTTTATCCCGCGCCAAAAAGATGCAGGGGCCGTTTGGGCTGAAAGGCAGTTAGATCCAGGTCACTGAGTTTGGGGCGGCTGTGTTTTCTGACAAAGTCTAAAAATGCAGATTCGCAGCAACCTATGTTAATGGATTCCGACTGCTTGAGTTTCACACTGAATAATGGCCGGAATTATCAGCGACGGTGACTTACGAGATGTGATTGAATATCGTCCTTTTCCTCGAAATTAAATTGATAAAATGATGTAATACCACGTTATTTTTATTAGCGTGCTTGGGTACAAAAGTCTCCGTGGAGCTGGAGGTTTTCTTACAATAAAACAAAAGTACTGCAATGATAATGCTCAATAAATTTTAAAAAGGTGGTATCACGTTTTAAATGCAATTTTGTGCATATGGTGAGTGAATGCAATACCTCTTCACCCTCAGGCCGCCCACTTTCATACATTAGAATATTCTATTTAAATGCAGATTTTGATTTGCTGTCTGGCGTGGCATTCAAGTAGAATAGACAGGAGAAAAGGAAGATGGTCCATGTACCTTAATTTAATTACATGTTTCTTTTGGCGTGCAAAGGAGCCAGGAGGAGTTGTTAGGTATAAAGGCACGTGTGTTTAATAACAAAAACTGTGAGGTCAGTTTTCTAAAATGTATGAAAGTAAATGCTGGAAAGAGAGTCTGCTGTGGTCTTATGGAGTGAATGTGGTGTAGGGTGGTGAGAAGGTGGGCTTCTTGCCTTAGCCTGTGTGGGCTAGGAAGGCTGCTTTTGGCCAAGGTCCTGTGCAGGTATCTGGTTTGTGTGTGGATCTGCCTGCTGTGGTGCTGGGAGTGCTGCGAGGTGCTCGGGGTGAGGATGGAGGGGCTCTCTGTTAGCACCATCTGGGTAGGTGAGCTGTGGATTTTTGACATGAAAACCAAAGTGGTTTATATGCACCTTAGAGGTCAGCTTCAAGGGGTAAATGTTACAACAGCAAAATGCTTTGAGTGCCAATGAAGTGCTTTTGCTATTTGATTTTCTAAAAACCAGGGATGCTGTGTTTGACTTTGATACTCTTTATCTTTGTTTGTATGTCATCCAAGTTAAAGCCTATTTCCAGCACTCAAAGAATATTGGAATTTCAGTGCCCTGGAGCAAATAGTTTGAGTGGTATCAGAGATTATCAGATTTAATTCATTTATTATAAATGTAAATTGATTTGAAACCACTGGGAGCTGTTAAATCGTGTGGCAGTTGGCCTTGGTGCTTTGCAACGTGTTCTCTCTGCTGGTGTCCACTTCCACCAGCTCCTTCTCCCATCCTTTGGCCAGGCTGCTTTGTTATCTGGTCTCAAAAGGACTGAATTTTGATGCTGGGTGTTTCTTAGTGTGTCGGCCTTGGGTGTCCATTGGCTCTGGAGATATTGCCTATTCCTCTAACAAGCAGTCAAAAACTTTGGCTTTGCTCTCAATGCATCGTGGCCACGCTGTATCCTCTGAGCCTGAATTTCCCTCTGCGCCCACCCCTATTTCTCCCCCTTGTTTGTAACATTCTAATAATGTCATCACTTCATGTATTAATAGGAGAGCCTCGTTGGCATTGGCAGCAATGATTGTCCACACGGTCCTGCCATAGGAGTGGGCTCAGGACTCTGCACATCTCCATGCTCTGCCTCCTGTCACTTTGGTGCAAAATCCATGTTTTCAGGGGCTGCATGATTCACCATCAACAATTTACAGTTTCCTGTAAATAGAACTGCAGGACTGTGCCAAATAATGCCAAATGCATATTTTTAAGCCTATGTATAAAATTATTTGATCTCTATGACTATAATGTTTGCCAGTTTCTCTCTCAGGCAGATAGATATTAAAATCATATTATGCGCAGTACGCAGTAGTAAAATTGAAGTCACAATGGAAAGCAGTATTATGATTTTTTTTCTTTAATTTTCGTCTCAAGGAATGTGTCTTTCTGAAGAAAAGGTTATTTGTCTAATATGCTGGAGAACCAGTTTGCAGAATGAGATAAGAGATATCCCTGTGAAATGTGCTGCAGAGAGAAAGAAAAGCCACAGAGACGCTCCGGGACTCAGAACCCATCTTGGTTTCCCACACAGTTTGAAACTCCTGGTTTCTCAATGGCTGTGAGTGTGAGGACAGCCCATGGGATGTATTACAAGGCGACTGGGTGTGCAGGTACCACTCCTGCATTTTGAAGCCTCGTGAAGGATGCTCGGTAGATTGCACATCTCTTCCTTATGCTCACCTATAGGAAGTAGCATGGGATAACAGCTCTGCAACCACATGCAGATGGTGGTGATGGAAAGGGGCTGGGCCACGTGGACGTGTATCTTCTGCAGGGTAAGAAAAGAAAAGAATCTATTTAAATAGGGACTTCAAAATTAAAGGCATTTAGAAATGGCCTACCATTAAAATAAATTGTGATAGGTAGGTTATAAACAGCTGATTTAAAGCATCCAGGAGAGTGTTCATGACATCGTCTTGAGTGCTTAACTTGGAACTCCTCAATTTCAGACTGATCTGTTTGGCTGTTTTCTTTTCTTTTTTCTCCAAAAGACGGAGGGAGGAGGAGGAAAATCAGTGGAATTGGTTTACATATTGCTTTAACTACTCTCACAATAGTGAAAAGCTCTCATCAAGTATGTATCAGATTATTTTATTATGCCAACATTAATATTGGAAGCACACACGTAATCTGGAGTCAGCAGGTTCATACACTACTATCTCATTAAATTTTCAGGCAAAAGCTGCAAAAATTAATTGGAGGCGTGTAATAGTTTAGAATGTGAGCTGGCTTATGGTAATATAAATTACATGAGGAGAAGACAGTTTTATATACTGAGAGAGGGAAAACTGGTTTACTTTAATGAGAAGAGATAGAAATGTGGAGCTATTTTTTCATTACAGATGCACTCTAAACTGTTTGGACTTACTTGATGAATAGAGTTAATTCTCTGCTACAGTTCCAATAATTCATGTTGCACAGTTTAATGACTTCTAGATAAAAACAGGATTGAAATGTTAATTTCTGTGAAGAAATTGGAGCACTCTCATACATCAAGCTTTTTTTCTATTAAACTACTAGTTAATTTCACTAAACAAGTCTCTCAGAGATATTTCATGCTACATAGATTTTGGTGTTTCTCACCTGCTTTATTTTACTTCATTACCCATGAGCATTGGCTACTACCGTGAAGTGCCACTGAGATGGAGAAAAATTTCTGTTGTACTTAGTCTACTATCATAATAATTATTTTGTCTACAATACACACAGCAGTGGTTGGGCCTTTGCATGTCTTTTCCAGTATCTATAAGCTGATACTGGCGGGTGTTCCTGTTTGTTTCTGGTTTGATTTGATGCCGTACCGCTCACTGCTGCTGGACTTGGCATTGCCAGGCATTGCATGGGTGCTTGTTTGTTTCATAAAGCTGCATCCCATATTTGACGTTGTGCAGATCTGCGGTTTTGTATTTCAATATTCTGCATCATGTTTGTGTGGGGATGGCTGGGCCAGCGTTGTACCTCCTCACTTGGTGTAAAGCAACTTGGTCTTGCCTACTACATCTTGGTTGATAGGACTAGAGGGAATGGCCTCAAGCCTGGCTCCAGAGGAGGTTCAGATAGGGTATTAGAAGAAACTTCTTGTCTGAAAGAGTGGTGAGGCACCAACACAGACTGCCTAGGGAGGAGTAACTGTCCCTGGAGGTGTTCGGGAACCACGGAGATGTGGCACTGAGGGAGATGGTTTAGTAGGCAGTGTTGGCAGTAGATGGACGGTTGGACTTGATGGACTTAGAGGTCTTTTCCAACTGTAATGATTCCGTGGGATCGCAGGGCCTGTGTTCTTTGAGGTACCCCAACACCTCCCACCAGATCGGATTGCCCGGGATCCTATCCATGGCCTTGAGCACCTCCGGGGATGGGGATGGGGCACCCGCAGCTCTCTGAGCAGCAGTGCCTCACTGCCCTTAGTACAGGGATTTCTCCCTGAGATCTGATCTGAATCTCCTCTCTTTTAGACGTAAATCCATTTCCCCATGTCCTGTAACTACATTCATTGATGAAGAGTCACTCCCCATCTTTCCTGTATGCCTGTTGAGGTACTGAAAGGCTGCAGCGTGGCTTCCTTGGATCCGTTCCCTCTCCAGGCTGAGCAAGCACAGCTCTCTCATGCTTTTTTCATAGAAGAGGTGCTCCAGCCCTCTGCTCAGCCTTGTGGCCTCCCTTGGACCCATTGCAGCAGCTCCACGCCTTGTTATCCCGCTGTGCTGTGCTGATACAAGCCGGTATGCACCGCACATTGAGGACCTCCTTCCTGCTCTTCAAGCCAGAGAGTTCCTTGTTGTTGTGTTGTTTTTTTTCCCACAATCTCTTCCCATATGGTCGATGATGGGAAATGGCGAGTGCTGGAGCTTTTGACAGTTTTGCCCGAAGGCAGAGCGATTTTCTGCCCAGTGACATCGGCTCAGCAAACTCAGGGCCTAAAAGCCGAGGCGGCCGCTCCGGGGCCTCTGGGTGGCTGTCGGGGCCAGACGTGCTGGCCTGGCTTTCTGGTGCGGTGCCTGCAGTTGTTTGTCCTGTAAGGCACTTTTGTAAATGGACATTGTGCTGTATTGTGTGGCTTTGCTATCTGACATTGGATTAAACGGGGTGTCGCGTGTGCGAGGTGTACGGTACGATTATTTTAACCCATTTTCCTTTCTAGTGTGGAAAATCTGCTTGAAATAGGACTTGCTGAAGTCATTGTACCATATACAAAGGGGTTATTAAAATGCACTCTGGAAATAGGATTAGAAGAGACACTTTGGCTTTCAGGCCTTCTCCAGCCGAAAGAAGGCCTCGTGGCCAAAATGTCTCCTTTAATCTCATTTTCTGTTTTCTGGTAGGAATTTTATTAACTCTCCCCCCCCCCTTCATGCCCCCCGTCTTGCTGCCTGCGTGCTTGTAGCGCACCAGTCGTCTTCCATCTCCCAACTGGATGTCTGGGAGAGGAAGGAATGATTTACCCTTGTGGTAGGGGCAGTGCCTTTTATTTGTAGTCCAAAAAACCCCACACCCAGACAGTTTCTAGCAGTGATTTGTGGCTATTTGCAGTATTTTCCATTCTCTCCGGATGTGCCACTTTTCTTTCCCAGGGAGGAGCCATTCTGCTCGTGCTTTCATTTGTATTGAAACACTTGGAAATGCTGATAATTTCATGTGAGATGCTTTGTTCTGTGTCTCTGAAGGTAATTTGCTAGTGGGCACCTGTAACAGTGTGTATGTCTCTGTACATCTGTACTGCTGTGTATTAGTCAGAAATGCAAAAACTGCGTGATATTCTGAAAACTTAACGTGTGGAACGTTTCCTATAATTGATAATTGGAACTTCCTGGATAGTGTAATAATATTGAACTGGTCTCTAATTGCTGTACAGCCACCCTCTGCCATGTTGGTTCCTCAACAAAGCTTAACATGTAAAAATTTGTGCCCCACATTAGGAAAAGGCACCCAAATCTTGCTGTAATTCTTAATCACAGTTAATTACTGTATTTCTTAATTACAGTCTTAATTTTTAACAATTTAGCAAGACAAACTAGGCAGTCCAGAGAGAACCTATCTACAAGAAGCAAACAGTCATGCTGGTTTTCATATTTCCTTGTTTTGAGGGAATCCTGAATGCATTCGATTTCATTTCCGTGATTGGGAAGGACAGAATACTTTGGCCATGATTGCAGTGGGAAAATTCCAGGGAAAAAAATAATCATCTGTTTCACAAGTGGGAAGGATCTGCATGGGGTTTGCAGGCTGGCGGGGGAGGAGAGGCTCTGAGAACCAAAAAGCAGGGAAACATTTGCAGATGGTGAACCTGCGACATCTCCTGTAGGTTACTCACCAGGTTGAGTAATAACATTTTGTATCTGGAAAACTTGCCAGCGACCACATCTTAAATGTGAAAACCGTTGGAGTGTTTACAGGAGGCGCCTCAAAATCATTTTCATCAGGACCATTTGCCACACTTGCACCTGAGTGCTACGTGGGCATCCAGCAGTGGCGTTTGGGCTTCCTTGTAAGATATGTGCTCAGAAATGTCGTTCAGATGTCAGCAAGGAAAGTCACACAGCCCTGTTCCCCGGGGCGCGGGGCTCACGCTGACATGGTGATTCATTCCAGAAGGATTTTTTTTCCCCCCCAACCAAAAGTCAACGTTCAAAGAAGCCCTGAGATGTTGGCTCAGAGTGCCGTGCTCAGAAAGGACACGAGCGGTCAGCCTGAAGCCCTGTAACAAAAGGTTAATTTTTCTCCCCTGACGTATTGCTGACTAAGTCAAACCCCGACCACGGGTCCGTTTGCTGTTCTGTGCGTTTCCAGCGACTGCTTCAGACATCCGTGATATCAGTTTTGTGTCTCTTGGCAACAGATTGGTTCTGGCACCCTGAGGACAGGGTGAGCTGGCATTCTTGAACTGCCAAGAGACACAAAGCAGATATGCGGGCTGCTCAGTGTCTTTCTGAGAATGCTTGAAAACACATTTTGGTGCAGTATCACGTCTTTTGGAAGAATGACCTTTTGTGTGCGTGTGGTTTTGTTGTTGCTGAGGCCGTCCTCCCCAGTGCCCACTCCTCACTTTGTTTGCAGCATGCCCGCTCCCGCTGCCCTTTGCGGATGGCCGTGTCCTGCTGCCTGCTGCTCACCCAGGAGTGATGCTTCCTTGTGGAGCTGCATGTGTTCCCTTTTCCCTCTGTGCAGACAGGGAGAGCTGCTGGAAGCATGAGATGAAAGCGTTTCTTTCTTTCTTCCACACCCACCTTAGAAAGAGGTGGCAGTCCAGTGCTTTGTGGATGTGTTTTCCTCTGAAAAGAAATATATATGTAAAGAGATGTTCTCTTCAAATCTTGGGACTGATGTCTGTTAGATGATCTTGGCAGAGTCTTCAGTGCCTTATGTGTGTAGCCAGGACAAGCGATGAAGCCATTTACAATAATTTCTAATGCACAGCCCAGCCAAAAATCTGTTGTCATTCAATCACCGAATCAAATAAGTGTCATCCTACCTAGCTCAGAAATCATTGCTTTCTTATCCCAAATCATAGAATCATTAAGGCTGGAGAAGACCTCTAAGGCCCCAGCCCACCCCCACCAAGCCCAGTGCCCACATCCCTCAGTGCCACATCTGCACGGCTCTGAGCACCTCCAAGGATGGGGACCCCATCACTCCCTGGGCAGCTGTGCCAATCCAGTTATCCACTTTAATTGTCCAGACTTGCAGTGCTGGTATTTGACAGATAAATAAGTAGTAATCCCATTTTCTTCTTCTCCATGATATCAATGCTGTTGCAGGTCTGAACTTCTGCAGAGAGGACAGAAAAAAAAATAATGGGAAACCACAGAAAAGAATTCTTGCTTCTCAAGCTCAGATGTACTAAAAGATACGCTGCAACCTGCTTGAGATGGAAGGGGCACAGGAAGGAGGACAGCTAAAAGGCAAAAGTAGGTGGAATGTTGACGTTTTGAATGTGGTGTCCATGTACTGGTGGAAATTGGGCAGCAGCTGAGCCAGCAGCGAGGCAGAGGCTGTGGTGGTTGCTGGTAGGCAGCTTTGCTTGGAGGGCCTTCCCCCATCCCAGTCCAGTCTCGCCACATGTGGGCATTAGCAGTGTCTCCATTCCCCCTGTGTTGACTTGCAGGTTGAGTGCCCTGAGTGCTGAATTCATTGACATTTTTCACTTTTTGTTACATTTGCCAACCACAGGGTCTGATGGTTGTCTTCCAGTTCTGTGTTCCATTGAGAACACATGGGAAGAGCTCAGCAAGCAGCTTGCTCTCTGCACCTCGAGATGCTGACCAGTGGATGCCCTTGTGCTGTATTCCTCTCCATTATATCATGTGCTGAAGGCTTCATTTAAACGTGCATGTAGCCTGTGGTAATTTCAAGGAGCCAGATTTTTAAAAACACATACACCTAAATGGTGATGGAACCCTTAAAAAAATCTATTTAAAATCAATTGTATGCGTGAAGAAGTCAACAAACAAAAGGGCAGAGACAAGCATATCAGCTTTAATTTAGTACTGGATTTCCTTTGACAGGAGCCATTTAGATAGAGGGCAAAAAATTATCTCACTGAAAAAGGCAATGATTGATCACATGTTGGTAACTGAATCAAGTCTGCAAAAAAGAGAGGCGATTAAGGGACAAAGAGGAATTATCATATTACAATGTTGCTGCCTGTCAGGCCTCCCTTGTGTTGTGCATTCATGTGTCACGTTGTGACATTCGATCAGCCTCGACTCCCTGGGACAAAGGGATGGTAGTTAAAAATCTTTGAGTGCTGCTCGGAATTGTGCTGGAAGTGTAAATCTGTGGTCTGAGCGCTGGCGGGGATCGTTGTGCCCACGAGGAGGGCTGTGCAGGGCCTGGCGGGCAGCTCACAAGCCCATCTCACAGCAGTGTGTTCCTGGCACCCGCTCGCTCTGGCTTTGCTGGCCAACGCTGAGCTGCTCTAAAGGCAAAAAGCATTCATAGAACTTGCTCAAAAATGGGCAGTGTCGTTAATATATTTGCCGCAGCTAAAAGCTGTAACTGATGACCAGCTGACCTTTAAAGGTCCCTTCCAACTCAAACAGTTCCACGATTCTACAACTCTGTGGTCAGTTTTGGCACTTCTGGCTATGGGAGGGGCTGCCTGTGGGCCCTTCCATCTCCAGCACACAGCCACTGCTCCCCATAGCACAAATGTGTATTTTTTCAATCATACGTCAGCAGAGCGGTGGGTCCAAAGCAACCTGGCTGTGCTGAGGCAGGTGGATCTGCGTGAAGAGCATGACAGAGCTGAAGCTGAGCAGATGAGGACCACAGGGGCAGATGAAAGTCAGCGCTGACAAATGCATGGGAAGGAAAGGTCTGGGCTCCCCATGCTCGTTGCTGGCTTTTCAATGAACTGAAACCACTTGGGAAAAAGACCTGAGGGTCACTGCGGACAGCTCAATGAAGACATCTGCTCAGTGTGCAGGCGCAGTCACAAAAGATCAAACAAGATTTTAGGCCATCTGAAGAATGGGTGAGAAAATACCGAAAATATTATAAAGCTCTTACGTCCACAGCATCCTGATCTGGATATTGTGCTAAGTCGGGCACGGGAAACCCCCTGAGCTTTGAGAGGCAGGAGGCTGAAATGGCAAAGGAATAGAATAACTTCTGTGTAAGGAGAATTGGAAAGATTGGGAGCATTTAGAAAGATCATGTGAGTAAGAGGATTCATCCGAGAGGTTTTATAAACTAATGCTTGACATATTTAACCTTTCTCAAAATGCGAGAGCAAGGAAAAATCCAATAAAACCAGAAGCATGCATTTAGCAAGGTCATGTTTTTAGTGCAGCACTTGCAGAAATGCCCGAGTTGGTGCTGGCCCTGGCTGCAGTGACCCTGCTGATGCCATCGGATGTGGCATTTCGATATCTGGCTGCCAGTGAGCCCGTTTCAGTCCATTTGACACCTTCTGACAGCGAACACTGGAAGTGCTTTTTTACCGTTTCAGAAATACACTCCATCACAACGTGTGCCCCCTGCTGTCACTGTCCTGCTGAGAAACCAAAATGTTCTTGAGTCAGGTTCAGTTTGTCTCGCTTTTTCTGGAACACAGGACTTCACTCAGTCGTGTTTTCACCAAATTCACTGTGGCCACTCGATCTGGAGAAATATTTGGTACTATCCAGCCTTGATGCAAGTGATAGGAGTCCTTGTGTGGTCAGATGTGTTGGGATTGGTGTTGGAGTTGGTGTTAGGTTTAGCATTGGGCTTGGGGCTAGGGTTAGCATTGGGGTTGAGGTTAGTGTTGGGATTAGGGTTGGTGTTGAGGTTAGGGTTAAGGTTGGTGTTGAGGTTAGCCCTGGAGTTAGGGTGAGATGGTTTGTGTGTTCAGGCAGTACAGGGTGTTCTTGCACCCATATTCGGGGAGCACATCGCACACACATCCCTCATCATCACACTTCTTCCTTTTCACCCAAAGAGAGTTCCTGAACCAGGAGAGATGATTAATGCACGGAGACTGAAAAGCGTTGTTGGCTTTTTAGCATTTCAGTTCCTCAGAAATACGGGCTGGCTGCCATGAGAGAGGGTACTGTGGGAGTTTATCGGAATACAAAATGCTGGAAAGAGTCAAATTTGACATTTTAATTTGTCCAGCGTTTTTCAAATAAGGGTACTAAATGGATGTATTGAAAACCGTGTTACCTCGGCAAAAATATTTATTTGACAGGGTCACTGTGAGTTCACTGGTACAATTCTGGACAGCATAATACGGTCTGAAGTGAAGATGGAGAGAACACCTGCTGGGTTTAAAGCCCTGTAAAGCCATTCCAAATCCGAGCGTGGCCGCTGCAGCCCTGTGCAGCTGTGGTCTGAGGTGGCTTCCTATGCAGGCACGCCTTTGGTAGCTGCGTTTTGCTGAGGCATTTTAGAAATAACTCTTTCCTTTAATGTTTTTTAATTGTTGCAGAGATGTAAGCAGAGTGCTGGTGCTGCTCTTTTGGTGTGTTTTGGTCCATCAGCACAGCGAGATGTGGTCTGGGAGTCATTGAGGAGAGGGCAGATGCTGATGCAATGGCTGTATGATCACATCGGAGAACTAAATCAGTAAAAGATTAATTAATACCACCTAATACATGTAAAACTTGTAGAAGCAGAGCTCTGTTGAGCTGGAGGGCTTCATTTGGGGCATTGATGGTGGAGCACGGGTTTGGGCTGGGAGTTATCCTAGGTGGGTTATGGCACATGGCCCAGGTATGCGTGTTCCCTCCTCACCATGGTCTGATCAGGTGAGTGCATGCCTGGCCAGAAGGGTCCCCTCCTGTTTGGTGCTAATTGCACGCTTGTTAGCCTTCACCACTGCCCCACTCTTGGGGTATGGCAACAAAACTGTGCTGCTCACACAGCTCTTCCTCGGGCACACTGTAATTAATATTAACCCCGTATTGCTGCACAGTTCACACTGTATTTTTCAAAGCTTATGCACTGCGCACGCTTCTTTGCTAAGGATTGAGAGTGCAGAATGTGATGCTTGGCCAGAAGCAACAGGTTTGCTTGAAGCAAACAGTCCCTGGAACCCTGCAGCTGATGGCTTTGTGTGCTGCTCCTTCCAGAGCACTGCTTATCCTTGGGAACAGGCTGGCAGTGCAGGGAGCTGTGCTGTGCAGGGAGCCAAGCAGCAGAGCCCAGGCTGGATTTCTATGCCAAGCTCGATGCTTTGTGCCCAGGAGCTGAATGCTGCCGGCTCAGTAAGCAGGTTAATATTTGCTGGACTCCAGCTTGGTCAAACAGAATCCCAGTTTGCTCTGAGCTGCCCCCAAATGGTGCCTCTTGTGGTTTTCCTCCTGGAGCTTTGGGTGCACATCCTCTGCATGAGGTGTCACGGTTGGCTGGAGCTGTGTGCTGGCAAAGTGAGAGAGCTGCAGGTGACAAGAGACAAATATGTTGATGTCAAGGCATCTAGCACAGGAGGGTTTGCATGTAGAATGTCCTCCAGATAGAGCTTTGTTGGATGCTTCATCTTTGTCCAGGATTTCCATCCTGTAATCTGTGGACCCATGCAGTCAGGCTTACAGAGGCTGTTGGAAGTGAGTCATTTCCAAAAATGAGAGTCAGCGGGTGGCTGGAGGCAGGTCTGTGCTGCCTCGGTCAGTGGGCTTGGCTCACGCTTCCAACGTTAAGGTTCACTCAGTTGTCAGAGAAGAAGGAAATAAAGAACCAGGAATGGATGGGAATGAGGCAGAGGGAGAGAGGATGGTGCTTGTTGGTTGCTCCTGTCTCATGGTGGGAATGGCTCTTCCAGTTGCTCTTCTCATCAACCTTAAAGATGCTACGATGTGTTTGGAGCAGGAAGGCACGCAGCCATCCTTTGTGCTGTCTGCAGTTGCATTTTGATTCCTCTGTCATCACCGTTTTCCAGTGATGGGTGTAAAAAAAACAAACAGTTGTATTTGTGGGGATGCAGACGTGTTGTGTTTGAATGTACCTTTTGTTGTGGTCATTTTGAAGACATCTATTAAATATCAATGCGTTTAGTTCTAAAACTTGCTGAAATGAAGGCTATAGGAATGTGAAGACCACAGAAATTCAGCTGGTGTCTTCCTTCAGAGCTGCTGAGCCTGGGACCCATGTTAAGCAGACCAAGGGGGAGGGTATTAAAGGTTAAGGTCTGTGAAGACAGAAGAAACCAACCACTGAAGTGTTGGCACAGAAGGGAAGCCTGCAACACTGCATGGGTGAGGTAGCTTTAAAATGCTCCACTGCTTTGGTCAGTGTTGGTGTGGTCCAGAAGACCTGGAACATCCCGAGCTGCTGTGCTTACGGACATGGTTGGTGTCCATAGCTCCTGGTGCTCAGCTTTTGGTCTTCCTGGGGTTCCTGTTCATTCCAGGTGGGGTATAGATGTGCAGCCCGGCCCCAGGAGTAATTCATGTGCATGGAGTGTGTCTCAGGCTCGTCTGCTCCTGCACACTCATAGCCAGGGGTAGAAAATCCCCGCTGTTGGCCTGGGGAATGTTTTTTAGAGAAATCTCTGAAGCTTTCTAACCACTCTGCCCCTTTGTTCTCAAGTCGCTATCTTTTATCATGAGAGCTCTGGTGTGTGGATAACTGTTGGGGAAACTCCTCGAGGCTGCTGAGCAGGAATCTGCTTTAAAGACAGAGATGCGTCCAATTTTTAAGCAAAACAGCCTGTAAACTGTGCCACCAGCTAACAAGTACAGGATCCCTGCTGTGTCCTGTGTGGGATCTGTGGTATTTTTATTTCCAGGGCGATACCCTTCTGGTAGCATGTGGAGCTACAGCTGGGCCGCCAAGGAGCATCCTGCTTTGGGAAGATGAACAGAGAATATGTTCCTTAGGATTGCCATGCCTAATTAGCCCTGAGTTCTGGTATTAGGAGATGTTAATGAGCTGGAGCATATAAACTAACCACAGGAAAAAGAAATCCTTGTAATGGCTATACACCAGTGGTAAAGGAGGGGTGCTGCGTGGGGCTGCAGGAGCCAGCAGGACGTGGTCATGGCCACGGTGACCTGCTCCCAACGAAGCACTGCTTGGTTCCACGCTGAGGAGCGGCCATTTGCTGTGATCTAATTAGCACAGAGATTGGAGGTTTTTTTTCTTTTACTTTGGGTGCAAGTGAACACTTCATCTAATATTGCATATAACTTCAGTTACGCGTTGCCTGCTTGTATTTGTATGTTGTGCTCCATTTCACTTTGGGTTTGTTTTTCTTTTCACAGTGAAAATAAAGGAAAAGGTTTAGATGCAAGAAGAGATTTCATCCTTTTGCAATTCTGTATCAACATTCAGAGAGGCCAGAGAAGTTCTTTCTTCCTGCTTCATCTTGGCCCACTTAGCATCTTTTGTTAGAGGCAGGTGGGCAAGTTGCGCTTCCATTCTCTCTCCTTTCCACATGCCTCCATCGTGACACTGCTTTTCTGTACCAACCAGGTGCTTCGTTTGTGGCTAAGCTGAGGTGTGGCAGTGTGGAAAAACAAATTCTGTTTTGTTTCTTCTCTCCACTTTGAAACTGCTTAAAACAGTCGTGGGAAACAAACAAACCACCACCAGCAACAAAACAGCTTGCCAGGCTCTTCAGTGAATCGGTTGTATTGAAGAGGGAAGTTGGGAGAGGAGCCAGCGTAGAACCCCTGGGTAGGCAAAGGGAGGGCTGATGCAGCATCACAGAATCGTTTCTGTTGGAGGAGACCTTTAAAGGCCCTCTGGTCCAACCCCTGGCAGTACACAGGGGCACCCATCAGTGCTCAGAGCCCATCCTCTGGCTGTGGGGGTCTGCAGGAGCAGGCACCACTACCCCTCTGGGCAGCTCATGCAATGTCTCATCACTCTTCTTGTAATCAGCTTTTCTGTCCAGTGTAAATCTCCCTTCTTTTAGTGGCAAGGAACAGCTGGAGTGGGGAGAATCACTGAGGTGTGGGTGTAAATGGGAGATGTTTGCTACAAGGCCAGGGAGGATTGGTGTGTGCTGCTCACTCAGCTGTAGCCACGATGGCACAGGAACTATAAGCTTGCTGTCTGTCAGCACAGATTCACTGCTGGACGTCAGAGAAGGAGGACATACAAATATATTACATATATATATAATATTTGTCTATGGATAAATGATTCTCTGACTCTATGAAATGTAAAAATTTAAGTCCTTCCAAAGAATAGAAAGAAGAGAAAAAAGGCATGGGAGAAAATATGACAGTATGTTCATTCTTTTAAAGATATCTGGCATCTTTTTTAAATGCTTGGGGATGAAGCATTGTTGGTCTGGTAACAGAGTACCACAGAGCCCACGTGTAATAGTCAAAGAAACCGCTTGTTTTCTGACATCCCACAATCTTGAGCTCTGGAAGCATAGTATCAGCTATTCCCCAGCCCACGTATTGCAACCAGCTTTTTAAGTAATGGGCCAAATAATGATTGCAGATGTTATAATCAACATTTTTCTTAATGATTTACAGTTTCATTTGCAAAATAATGAGTTCTGCAGAGCTGCGTGGTACAATACCAGAGGAACTCACTTTGTGTAGCCACAAGTGAATGGAAACTTCTGAGCCCAAGGGGTGCAGGGCAAACCCTGGGGTCTCAGCCGTGGGATTTCTGTAACCTGACAGGCATGAAAGGAGCTGAAACATCAGCATGGACTCACACTATGGCACAGGGGTGCTGGGAGGAACCTGCTTGGTTCCCAGTGACACCTTGGGGTGGTTGGTCTGGTGAAACAGGAGGCAGGAGAGGAGGCATCCCTTTGTTGAAGGGGAGCGATTTTCATGCTCCTTTCCATGCAGGGATAACTTGAGGATGGGGACCACTCAGGAAACCATCTGGGCTTCTTCCAGCAGCAAATCAGAAGGGGGTCCTCATGATCCCGAACACCCGATCCGTCCTCACAGAGGGACATGTGAGTCCTGAGAGCTTTTGAAAACCTCTTGGGTGATTGTGCTTCTGCCATGGGGAGAACAGTGGTGCCCATCTCTTCCCATCGTGAATGGGAAGAGTGCAGAATGGGGCTGGGTGCAAGCGGGTGCATTTCCTTGTTGCTGCAGCTCCTGCCATGCTGGGCAAGGCTGGCGTAGTTTCCTCGCTCTGCTTTGTCTGTTTAGGTTTTCAGCTCAGGAGCTTGGCACAACATGGCTCCGATCTCAGCGGCAGATGCCAGATGCTGCCAGAATACAAAGAAATAATGAAAGTAACCCAAAATGTGTGAGTCAGCAATAGGTGTGAGGGGGGCGCCTCTTTCCATACTGCATCCACTCTGTTTCCAGCTTCTCCCTTCTCCCCCTCTGTTCTTCTTCCAGCTGCTTTCCCTTTGTGTTTATGTTCTGCCTCCTGCCACCTTCCTGCCAGGTGCTGGTGGGAGAACATGGTAGAAGAACCCTACAGCTCTGGTGACATGCAATCTCCTTCTGTTTTGCTTCTGCACAGAAATTCCCTGGCACCATTAAAAAAAAACACACAGAAAAGCCCTCGGCACCATTAGTGCCCTCCTGGCAGCTCATTCCAGGGAACTTCAGAGCCTTCACAAAGCCAAGCACTGGTGTCACTGCAGAAGTGCTAACCGCAGTCAGAGCCTCTTTGAGAAATGCTGAATTGCTTCAGTTCTGTATTGTGAGTCGCTAATTTTATTTCCTCCTACCACTACGTACAGTTTCTATAGTTGTGGAGGTCACTGGAGCTTTGTAAGTGCAGCCAAAAGTGTTCTAAATAGTCGTTGTGCAGCACAGCATTGCCATCAATCTCCCATGCCATTATTCCATCTAGAAAGTTGGGTTTCATATCCATTTTCAGATTTAAAGCAAAATTAGTGGCACGCCACTACATCCCGTAAGGCACAGAATGGGAATTTCCTGAAGGTTTATGTGAGCATAATGGTGTTACCTGTTGGTTTGGGGTATTTCTGAGCAAATCAAGAGCTGCTGGCAGCCAAATGGTTTCTGGAGAGGGTCTTTCATCCTTAACTGGTATGATTTTATTGTTTCATTTCCACGGCTACTCTGTAGTCGGGCTCTAATAATGATTAGATCTTTTTAATGGGAGTCTCATAAGCTTCAATTACCAGCTTGCCCAGAAATACTTTGTTTTTGGCTCATGTATATACATATATATATATATATATAGGGGAATAAAAAAAACCAACACGGAAAATAATAGCGGAATGTAAGTCTGCGGCATATTGAATTAATTTCCTGTTCCACTTCTGCATCAGCTAACCAGACAAATAACCAATTTGTTAAGGGCTCTGCTACTTCCTCCCATCACTTGCTCACAATGCACTTCTTACATTTTATTTCCTGGTTTTTCCATTTCAGTTCCTCGAGTCCCCCTGGGCCCCTGGTGCGGCTGCCTTCCCTGCTCACCCCACTCCCAGCACCCAGCCCAAGGATGCTGCTGTGTCTCGTTAGTGCCCACTCTTTCCTCATTGGTGGCTGCTGCTCCAAGCAGGTTCCCAGTTTATTGACTTGTTTTGGTCACATCTGGGAGCGCAGAGATGGGAATATTGCCATGGCACGGAGGATGGAGCAGGGCTGCCAGTGTCGGTTGTCTGCAGCAGCGGTGGGGTGAAGCAATCCTGGCAGGCAGCTTTGAGTGATTTCCTCTCCCATCACACGATGGGTTCGTTCAGAGGCTGGCACTGCACTGTGTAGCTCAGTGCCATACGGCATTCGGTGCCATTCAGTGCATTTTGTGGGTTTATGTTTATGTTTAGGAAATCAGTGCTGAAGGAGAAAAGCACTTTGTTGGATGCTGTGCTGGGGACATCTTTCCGGAGGAACAGTGGGAGAAAAAACACCCAACAGCTCTGCATTTGGAGGCACGCTGCCTCAGCTGCCCAACTGTCCCTTGTGAATGCAGACCTGTAGGAAAATCAAGATGTGTAATTGGAGACTTCTCGAGTAGAAGCTACAGAGGGCTCTGATGGGGAGGGATGGGAGTGCATCCATTCAGTCACAGCGCTGTGTAGTGCATGATAAATATTTGATGAGTGCAGCCCATCATTTAGTTAATACACAGAACGGGGCGCGTTCTGCTCTCGGATGCAGTGCACCCATTTCTGGCTGTGCCTATTGCATGAGTCCAGTCCTGTGCAGGGGGACAGTTTGGTCCGACTGCTGCAAGGTCTGCATGTAAAACATTGGAGCGTCACATAAGAAGACTGTAGGTTATCAGCACAGCAGTGTGTTAGTGCAGAGACTGCTGAGACCCAGCAGCATTTCTGGTTTGACCATAAAAACACTTTGGCCTAAGGCTGGGTTTTGATAGTACCATGAATTAGGCTATTTTATTTCTGGGTTGTGTGTGTTTCAAAACACAGTGCAGCCTCAGCTGTCCAAGTGAAAGGAGGACAGTGCTGTTGTGTAGGCTGAGCTGTGGCACACACAACTGGTTAAAGAAGCACCGATCTTCTAACAGAATATTCATGAATGGGAGTTATTTATGGATTCCAGGAGTTTTTGCAGATGTTTGCACCATGCATGCATTTCTGTTGGGAGCAGAACTCAAGCTAGCAGATTCTGAGCAAAAGGTCAGTGAGGAGCAGTGGATAGAAGCCCACGGTGCTGGGGGGGACAGCATCTTCTGAAGCAACTTTACAGAGGAGCTAGTGAAACAAAAAGTTTCACATCTTTTTATTTCATTCTATTTTACTTCTATTTTCGTGTTTAATGCTTTGTGGGGAAGCCAGAGAGCTAATGGGCAACTGGGAGGAACCATGTGAAAATGTGTTCTTTACTGAGAGAGCAGTGAGGTGCTGGAACAGCTGCCCAGAGAGGCTGTGGATGCCCCGTCCATCCCTGGAGGTGTTCAGGACCAGGTCAGATGAAGCCCTGAGCAGCATGGTCTAGTAACCAGCTCTGGGAGTTGGTGACCCTGCCTGTGGCAGGGGGTTGGAACTTGATGATCCTTGGGATGATGTCTGGTACAGAACTGCTGGGTTCTGTGAGTTATGGGATAATCGTTCCCTGTCAGGTGCTGTGAGAATAGGGCTTACTTGACAAGAACTCTGTTTGATGGAAGTAGGGCCCTGAATTCAAACTTGGGCATGTTTTCAGAGCCATAGACATGCATACAATAAAATCCAGGGAGAACAATTTGCATAGAAAAGCCAGGAAACAGCTGGGTGTGCAGACAGCTGAGATTTTAGGGGTGGTTTTGGGGGAGAACAGGGGCAGAGTCGAGCAATAGAATTTTAAATACAGACTTCTGTGGAGGAATCTGTTTCATACTATAGGTGTGGGAATCATTTGTCAAAACACAGCTGTGTGGTCACTCCTGAGACCAGGTAATTTTACCTAACGTTAATATCAAGGTGGTTGTTCTTTGTAATTAGCAGCTGACAGTGATGGTGAGAGACACTTCCGTGCCTGTGCATATGTATATATTTGTTCTTACTTTAAATTCTTTGCCATACAAAATTCAACGCTGTCGGTGTCAGTGAAATCATTTTGAAAGCTGATCAGATTAAAAATCAGGTCCCTTAATGAGCTTCCCATTGGCACGTGAGAGCTTCCTTACAGAATTCAGGTTTGTGTCAGCAGCAGAAACTCACAGGATTCCTTGGCCTCTTGCTGGCCGCTCCACTGACCTTGCGAGACTGGTGAGTAACAGCAGGCCTGGAAAAAGGATCTGGGAGGCATTTTTCTGCACGAGCACGATTGTGGTTTTGCTCCATGTGGCATTACTGGCAACTCGGGGCTTTCCTAGAGGGAGGTGAGGATTGCTGTGTGGGATGGCTCTGTGAGCATTGGCTGATCCATTCCCAAACCCAACCCATTGGGATCTGCACTGGGAGCATCTCCAGTTGGGCTTTGTTGGCTTTACGCAGAATAAAATCCCTCTGTTACTGTTGTATTCATGTGTGTGCCACACTTAGTGCTTACTGAGCGCATGGATCAGTCCCAAGACTTCAGCCCACTCAGCTCCAAGGACGCCATGGCTCCAGATGGTTTGGGTTGATAGCATGGTGAAGGTGTATTAGGGCTATCTGGCATCCTTGCCACCTCTCGCATCTCTTTTAGCAAACAATTCAGTGCAAAGTCTCTGAAGAAAATAAGCGAGGCTGCGATTCTGGAAATAAGTTGCTGTGCCTCCCATTGTTACCCCCCTTTGTTGTTTTTATTTAAAAGAAGAATCACTCTTTTTACAGATTTATTGCCCCAGCCTGGCTTAAAAGAGAAGGGGACAGAACAATCAGCAGTGATTTATTTCTTTAATGCATTTTAAATAAGTAGACCCCCAAGAATGAAGCAATGGTGCATAATTACGCTGCGCCGGTCACAAAACTCGGGCTGTGCTGCCGCCAGCTCTTAATTTAACACCTGGCCAGCCTGAGTGAGCTGCAGCTCGTTCCGAGCTGTGCAAGGGCTGTTCTCTGGTGGCAGTTTCTCTCCTTGTGAGCAGGGTCAGCTCGTCTCAGTGCCCTGTTCCTGCCTTGGCGCTGCTTCAGGAGCATCTGGAGCGCCATGTCTGCCCGCTGCCCCCCACCCTGTGCCCAGGAACTCCTGCCCACATTGCTGTCTCCCCAGTTAAAGCAAGCAGAATCAGTTGGAGTGTTACATTTCCCCTGCACGGACCTCCTGATGATTTCTGTGTTTTTTACATGTGCGTTTTCCTGTTTTTGTTTAGCTTCTTCAGCTTTATCACTTCCCCGCTGCTGACTAAAGGAGCTGCACAACAGGGGAAAGTGTGACTAACTCACTGCCTGCCTGGGGGAAAGAGTGAGACTGGCTCTGCACATGCTGCTGATAAATGCACAGAGTAAATAGAATTGAAAAGTGGGGAAAAACAGCTTTTTTTCCTACATTCTCTTCTTTTTTTTTTATAGCAATGTTAGTCACTTCTTCCAGCAAACACAGGTTAAAGCAACTTCTGTCACAATAACATTTCTTGCAGAAGCAGCAATACCAGCTTCAAACGTGTGCTTCCTTCTGAGATACTTCACTGTAAGCTGGGAGGAAGACCAACAAATGTTCTCCTTCTCTTCCTAGCATCCCGCTTTGTTTTGTAGCATGTCTTGTAGGTGTGGTGGTGCCATGTAAGAGAATCAATCACAGAATGGCCTGGGTTGAAAAGGCCCACAGTGCTGATCCAGTTCCAACCCCCTGCTGTGTGCAGGTCACCAACCAGCAGCCCAGGCTGCCCAGAGCCACATCCAGCCTGGCCTTGAATGCCTGCAGGGATGGGGCATCCACAGCCTCCTTGGGCAGCCTGTTCCAATGTGAAAACCTGGCCCTTGTCCTAGGGCCACATCATCCCTTCATGGAGTGTCTGCGCAGAGCCGCTCTCGTATTTTTCCTCTGAGCATCCCAGCGTGGCTTTGGGAGGAAGGGGAAATCTATTTGTGTGTAAATACAGCGCCGTGATGTTTATTTAGTGTCTTTGTTTACTTTGAAAGTTAGTCCCATGCTAATGAATTTATAAAACCTACATTATCCATAAAACTGTCACAGGAACAAAATTTAGTAATAACTCAGGTAATGTATTTAAACCACCAGTGAGTTTGCTCTATCCTTGAGTTGATAAATCGTACGGCTTCATTTGCTAGGAATCAGCAATTTTATGTGGCAATTAATTTTAATGGCAACGGGGAGCCAAAGGACTACGTTTTTTTTTTACCCTTGCTTTTCTGCACGTTGATGGGAATATCCTGGTGGTTAACATTCAGATGGCAGAACGAGGAAGCAGTGTGTGCATAGTGCTTGCTCTGCACAGTGCTGGCTGAGCCCTGCTGTGGTGTCTGGGCACAAGGCATGTCCGAGCAGCAGCCCCTGCTGTCTGTCCCCAGGATGTGTGTGCAGGAACTTGCTGCTTCTTGCTTTGAGTTGCGTACATCACTGTCAAAAGCCATGAACTCAAGGCAGGGGCTGGGAGCCGAGAGCTGCTGAAGTGTTTTGGTGCCAATTTTACCCTCTTGGTATTTGATGCCCACTGAGGGTATCAAACAGGGTCCCGATATACGCTGGGCTGCCAGCCCTGTAGTTGTGTGAGATCCCATCTGGGAAGCTCCTGCTGCTCCATCTGCATCTCATCATTCCCATCAGTGGTACCGATGGGTTCCCAGCAGCGTGCAGAGCCCACTGTAGTTCCCCTAATGCTGAGATATGTCTTGTTGCAATAAAAAAACAGCAAGGGTGGTAATTTTAAGGGGATTTATTTACGATGTGGTCAGCTAACGTTCATATCTTGGTTTTTGCCCTCTGTGAAGAGCAAGCAGGGCTGTGGGGAGGATTTTGGTATAAGTGACCTTAGAGCCACCATTGGTGGCCCGTCGGTGCACTTTGGACATCATCTGTATTAGAACTCTGTCAGTTCCCAGGGAGGACAGTGGCCCCAAAATGAGGTTGGTTGAAGTTATGAGCAAGGTTGTGAACCTGGCGGAAATTTCATTTTGTCCAATATTTATTCTGCTGTTTGGGGTTGCACGGAGTTACCGGTCTGTAAAATGAGGTCACAACCAGAAAAGAAAGTTTGGGAGCTGCTGCTTCGGAGCCTGGGTTGAAATTAATTATTTGTATACCTTGGAGGGTTGCACTGGTTTTTAAACAAGACAGCTGGGTTAGAAAAACAGTCTGAATTCATTGTGAAATACGTTGTGTGATGGCCAGCTTTTGAACCTTGCACTCCCTCGGTGCTCTACCAACCAGAAACTCCAAATTGGCTGCTTAAAATTGGCCGTGTGGTCACCCAGATATTTCATTGTGTTATTGCAGAAATCGCAGCAGTTCCAGATGCCGTGGGGCCGGGGAGCAGCTCCTTGTAGCCACGTTTGGAAAAGCTGGTCTGGTTTTGTCACTTGCGTTGTAGCCACGGATACTCAGGCAGCAGAAGTGCTGGTGTAGAAAGGAGGGCTGGGCTGGGAAAAGAACAGCTCAAGGGTATTTAAATGAAGGAAATCGTAGAATCACCAAGGTTGGAAAAGACCTCCAAGATCATCCAATCCAATGGTCTACTTACCAATATTTCCCCACTAAATCTCGTCCTTTAAAAGCCCAGGGAGCATGGATTTGGATGTGAAAAATGCAATGCAAAGTGTCAGCTTTGTGGCTTCAGATGAGAATGTTCTCTTAATTTCTCTAAGTTAATAATGATAACAAAATCTCACCCTTGAAAACTAAAAAGTATATTCCTCCAAGAGGGGTTGGAACGATGTGATCTTTGAGCTCCCTTGCAACGTAAGCCTTTCTGTGAAGCATCAATTGAAAATGCCAACAATTCCCAATTTACAAAGAAAATAATACATCTACAGCAATATAACTTGTGTTTCCACAGACAAAAGCAACCAACCAAACTTACAGATGCAATACAAACCCTGATAGAGCAGCAGTGCCAGGTGTCAGCCCCTGCCTTTCCCAGGCATTCCTCTGCAGGACTCCTTACCCGCTGCGTCTTCTCCCTACTGGTAAACTCTGATCTCCCCACTGACCTCTGTGCTGTTCTGGTTTGGTATTTATGGAGGATCACTTCTGAAGTGCATGTTTATGATCGTTAAAAACGAGTCCTTTTTGTATTCTGTTGAGTTGTGAAGTGCTGATTCTGCACATTCGTTTGGTTTTTTTTCCTCGTTGTTGCTTCCTTTCCAAAAAGCCCCAGACAAAGGTGCTCTGCTTAGGCTTCAGCTGCTCATTAGTGGCTTGACCTCTACACTTGGGAATATTGCTTTGGGGAGAGGACCAGGGCTGTGTGATGCCTGCTGGGAGGTGCAGGGGAGCACCCCGACGTCTGTGCCCAAAGGACGCTGCGTGGGCAGCCTCAAGCTGCAGACTCAGCATCTGGTGGAGGAATTCTCATCACCTCATTGTTATTGTTTGACTTGTGACTTTGTTATTGCACGGCCTGAGTTGCAAGGAGAGCAAAAAAGAAAAAAAGAAAAGCAAAGTTTTGGTCCTTTTCCTGTGCCATGGAGAGCCCCACTCATTGTTAGCTGCTGATAAAGAGAGCTTCAAAACCACAGGTTTTTAAGCAGGGAACATGTTTAAATAGCAGGGAAGATGGATGCTTTTTCTGTCTCCAGCACAGCCCTGCCCTGACAAAGCCCATGCCCTTCTGGAGCGCACCATCAGCTGGCTTTCTGCTTGCCTTGCTGGGAGTCATGGGGTGCAATACTTGGGGCTGATGCACCTGCAAAGCAGTGACTCTGCACTGCTTTTCCTTCTTAGTTCCCAGAGTCTCCCAGTCCTGATCCCTTTCTCGGTCACTTCTGCCCCAAACGATTGCTGGGCCACTGTCATCCTTGTCCCTCCTGGCACACCACTGCTGACTGGGTGTGTAATGCCCATATTTGCCATCTGTGAGGGAGGCCCAAGCATTACAAATGGACTGGGGGTCCACAGCCAGGGAAGTGGCACATTTGGGAAGTCTGAATGCGAGAAACGAAGCCCTAGGAAGATCTTCCCTTTCTGTTGGGAAAGACGATTAAGACTGTTATACAGGGGCCCTGGGCTGCCTCAGCTGAGATGTGTGTGAATGTTGGAGCGTTCTCAGAGGTCCTGCTCTATTTTGTGTCCCACACAGAACACAGCTGGTTCTGGTGGCCATTTGCATTCTGCTTCAACCATGGCTGTGCCTGCCTGTTGTAACTCCATGTTCTGCTTTACATGTACCCAAAGCCCTATGATATTGCCTCGCCTGAAGCAAATCCCTTCAGTGGTTGCTGATGTTGGCTGTGGTGGTGTTCAGGAGACGGCTCACTCCATCGCATACAGCCTGTAGCACACGATGGCACTCATGATCCTGCTTGCTGGCCTTAGGTCCACACTCGCAACCTTTTAAGATCCACAGCCCACGAGACTGTTCCTCCCTGCTAGTGCTTGAGATGGTGTCTCAGAGCATTGGCAGACACGGCACCGGCCCTACTGCAGGCTGCCCCAGAGCAGTGATTCTGTTTGCATGCTCCCTAGCAACTTTGTGTGTTGGTTCAATTACAAAGGACTCCAAAAACTCACTCCATCTGGTTTTCTAACCCCAGATGCGACCACCCCAAAGAGTGATCTAATTCTTCTGTATTTAGACTCGAAAACTTCTCACCAGTTGGTGGTGCGGGAAATCAAATGAGAGTCCTTAGGAGCAATAAGATCCACATGCTGCCCTAATTGCACATGGAGCTACAGCGCTGCTCTTGCTCGAGCGTATATGCAGCGCTGCTCTCAAAGGGGTATTGTTAGGTGAGGGGAAAGCCCACAAATCTTAATTTGAGTAATAACTTAATGTGTTCCAATAATTAGCTGCTCATGATAGGGGCCCCTCGGCGTCTGGTGTGGGGCGTTGTGTGATGCAATGCCTTCTGTGGGGGGAGGCAGGCAGGTCGGTGTGGGTTGGAGGTACCGAGCAGACGGACCACACTTGGCAGCCCAGAGAGAAGCTGGAGCAGAGCTCTCCCCTCCCATCAGTGCCATTAGTGGGGAGCAGAGCTGTGTTGTTTTAACTCGCTGTTAGACACCGGTGGTTTGTCCTGCCTGCACGATGGGGTTCTTGAGGCTTGGGGGGTGAGCGAGGGAAAGTCAGAAACGTACTCAAAGCTTTAAACTGAGTTTTACAAACAAATGAGGGGCGACTGGCAGTCAGTATTCGCTCTGACGATGGGAGCAGGCCCTGGTTCATGCTGCTGGTTGTTTCCAGTGAAGGTTTCCTGTGGGAGCCCCGCGTGCCTCACAGGAAGCGTGGTCGGGCTGGTGGCCGTGGGCCGTCCCTGCTCGCACCTCCACCGGGCGGTGATGCACGGCCGTGTGGGAAGGCCGGCTGTCCTCCGGGCTGCTCCGAAGGTACGCGTGGCTCTGTGCAGGAGCCCAGCCCCAGGAGACCCGGGTTGTGTCAACAAGCCCAGTAGGCACTATTTTAAGCTGCTATGTACCTAACGTTTCCTGTTTTTCAGGAGAAACTTCTTGTTTTCTTGCTTTTATGTTGACGGATTTATTTTAATGGCTTGTTCCTGAAGGAGGGCGTGGGGTTTCTTTTCCCCAGCTCTCCTGAAGTGGTGTGGGTTGGTGACCCGTGGGGCGGGAGGACTCCTGGTGCTGGGCTGCCCTTGGCAGTCAGCCTGGGCACCAGGGCTGCCTGGGGTCTGGTGGCAGCGGGGTCCCGCTGCAGGTAGGCAGCCGCCCCAAAGAGAGCTGTGAGGGTTTTGAACTTTGGTTAATGCTAAGTTAAGCCATGTGTGGTTCTCTTTCGAGGAGTGTTGGCCTAACCAGCAAGGACAAAGTAAATAGCATTCATTTCCTGCTGACCTTTTAACACCAACAGATGTTTTCTCTTACAAGTACCATAGGCCACTTCAGTCACTGACCTCATCAAGTGAGCTGCTGCCATTTTCTTACTCTGCAGTCTCTAATGCTGCTTTTTTAACCCGCTTTGCTGAGGCCCGCCTGCAGAAGGGGGTCTCCCGCCTCGGTCTGAACCCATGCACCATTTAATATTTTTGACTTTTTTTGCTTTGGATGAACCAACCACATCCTCCTCATTTTTGTCCTCGGTGGAGGATGGCAGATGTTTCCTCTGATGGGCTCCATCAGGCTGCCTGAGGGAAATGAGTTTCCCTTTGTGATATTTTCCCTGGAGGTCCTCTCACAGGTTGGACTTGGAGGCTCACGGCTGGAGCAGCGAGTCCATCGGCCTTGTCCGTGTTTGCTGTTGATGAGGAGAATGAATGGGGTCCTGAATCACCTTCAGGCTCAAAAAATGAATGGGTTGCCATGTCAGCACCAAGGCTTCCACCAGCACTGTTCCCATCAGTGCTGATTGCACTACTGGTGCCTGCTTCTCTGCAGCCTCGTGGCTCTTTGTCCTGCCCAAAGAATCAAGCAGATCTTAGTCCCATCCCCAGGCTGCCCTGCTAGGAAATCACCTGGGTGTTGCCTTTTTTGCCCAGTCTTCCCTCCTGCATCTCCAGATAAGCTGCTGCAGATGGTGCTGGGTGGGAATCTGTGCAGGAACTGATGCTGTTGGGGAAACAAGTGTAGTAGTAGTGAGCAGTAAAGCTTGTTCATTCCTGCTGCCTTTTAATTTGCTTTTGGCCAGGGGATGTTCAAGTCTGAGCATGACTCATGTGTCTAAGACTGTCAGAGATGCCGAGTTCATCCAGGAGACAGCTGAGGGAAGTTTGTCTGCTGTCTGTCCTGGCCAGAACCTGCCTTCTTCTTCCAGTCCTTTGTGGAGAGTGGGGGACAAGCTCTGGAGTGAGGTAATGGAGGAGGGAGATGTGGTGGTAGGTTGACATGCATGGTAGACGTTTGTTTGAGACCTTCATGTGTTGGTGAGGAGCCTCTTCCCAGAGCTGGCTTTGCAGCAGTGTCCTGTCTGGTGGCGTGGAGCAGGGTGAGGTGTCTGCATGTCTGGGGTGAAATCAAGCACAACTCCAATGGCTTTGCTGCAGAGCGCACCCCTGGTGTTCCTGAATTAGTGGCATTCAGTATGAAGTGCAAAGCCTTCAGTCTTCTTTTGGCTTCGGGTGGGGGGAATCAGAGAGGGGAAAATACAGTGTGATGATCGGTTGTCGAGTTATTCCATCTGGAAAGGGATGTTTGTTAATTTGAGGCTTATGGAATTAGCCTCATAGACTTTTTTTTTTTAATTCCATATTGAAATTAGGTTGATGGAGATCCCCAGGTTGCCTCTTTGCATTCTGTCTTCATTTTAGTGGTCTCCATACATATTTAGCTCAGAAGTTTTACTTCATGAGTTGTGATTTCTATCCCGAGTGGTGGGTTTATGCAGGGCAAATAAGGAGAAAAGAAATACTGTGGCTCAGATTCCCCTTTTCCTATTTAATTAAAAAGAGAAGTATGCAAAATCTTAAAAATTCCTGAGTATTACTCAAACATTACCAACTTAATAGTTTCAGGTTTCAAGAAAAATGACTCACGGGCATTTTTAATACAGGATTGCTCAAAATAGAGTTGAGCATGATTCACGTTAGCAAATTAAGACAACAGAAGCAAGCAAAAAGCCTTTAACCTGGCATTTGCCCTTTGTGAGAGATATGCTATAGAAGGGATGGCTGAGCTTTCCCTTCTGCTCATGGTATCCATTGGTGTGGGGAACAGCATGCAGGGCAGGGAGCCCTGTCAGCCCCAACTCAACCTATCTGGCAGGTTATCTGCTGGGGGCTTCCTGAGCAGGGTGGGTAAAAGGATTGCATCTCTGAATGGTGGGAATCCTGCCTGCCTTGTATATTAATGTTTGTCAGTCAGTATCATTAGGCTATGCCTAATTGTTGTAGGCGGTCATGAAGATCAAACTTTTGAGTCTGAAGTAGAGGAAGGCAAAGTCTGTAGTCGGGTACCTTTTGTAAAGCCTTTCATTCACCAGCATTCAGACTCAAGCTTGCGTCTAGCACTGGACTGGTCTACATTTTGTGGTCAGCATGGCAAGAGAGATGTCCCATCTACAGCAGTGTGCTGCCTGGATGGGCTGTAGTAAAAGAGGAGCCAACTCCTTTGGCTCTGCCTGAAAGCGAGGAGGATTCATAAAGCACGCTTGTAATACAACCCTTGTGAGAAGAATTGTTGAACAAATAGCCAGGTAATCTAGTTTGCCTTTTCTGCAGTGTTTTAGTTTGCCCTGTGCTGGCAGTCAGCTTTTCCCAGGTTTAACCTTGCACAGAAGATTTTATCTCACGAGCCGGCGGAGATGGCTGCTGATGGTGGAAAACATCACCAACTTAGCGAGTGGATTACTGAGCAAAATCGATTTTATTTGGTTCGTTTATAGGCTGGAAGGCAACACAATAGTGTCTGCTTGGCTTCCACGCCAGCGAGGAGGGAGCGCCCCAACCCGTGTTGGAGCCCCTGTGTGTGCCTGAGAGGCACCCACGTGTTTTGGACCACGTTCATCGCCGACGTAATTCCGATGGCATCGTTCTGGCTGACTGAGCAGGACCTGCAGAGACGCCTTAGGTGTACGTCTGGTGTCTGTTTGTGGCTGTTTCTACTTACATGTTAAAGATTCTCTGTGAGCGATGGGAGCGGAGACCTCCCCCGTGCTCCTTGCTGCTCCCTGGATTGATGTATGGTGCTTTCCCTCCTGTTTTGTCAAAGTGTCCTCTGCTCCAGAGATAATGCAATTGCTATGCAGTGCCGTGCAAATACTGTTCTGTATTTGTATCTCTTCTCTATTTAATTATACTGTATAAATGTCCTCGGTAAATTTGATAAGTTGGGTGAAGGATATTGATTTTTGAGTCTCTCTCGTGCAGGGCTCCTTGCAGCGGCAGCAGCAGCTGTTCCCCAGGTCTGTTTCCTGAGTGAAGGTTCAGCATTTGAGTATTTTCAGGATAACAAAAGAATTTCTCTCCTCTCCCGGTTCAGCTGCCGATTGTGGGAAGAGAAAACATTCGTGTTGGGTGGTGTTTTTTCACGCCTTAGACTCACATCGTCTGTAATTGCAGGTGGGAAGGGAGATGGAGGTGCACAGCAGACCTGGCGCCTTCGTTGCTGTGGGTAAAGCCTGCTGCCAGCTCTGGGGAGCAATGAGAGAGGGATGCTCTGGGGCTGGGCCGGGCCTGGGGGCAGCAGTGGGATCCCCACTCCCCTGCATCACCCACAGTGGGGATGCAGACCTGGCAAGCACGGCGTGGGAGGGAAAGGAAGAGTGCATTCAGAGGGTTAAAGCAGGAGGGCCAACAGCCTATTTTTAACAGCGGTTTTGAATGTGAAGTGTCACCGATGTTAAAAAAAGCTGGTGGTGAATAGCGGGGAAGATGCGTGCAATAGTGGAAAGCCAGCTGCAGCTCTTTGAGCCGCCCGCTGCCGTTCGGTGAGGCTGCGAACACTTGGGTAGTGTTAATGTTTTAATTTTTCTTTTCTCAGCCCGAGGTCTCCCTGCACAAGGGAATTCCTTTAAACCATGCTTAGCTTTCAGCCTCTTAAGATATTTTCGTTCTTCAAGAGGAAAGGAAGGGAGAAGTGTAGATATTTGTGCACTTCCCTATCGTGCTCGCTCTCTTTTCATTCTCTTGGAACATAAAATGTTTTCCTTTCCCTTTTTTTTTTTCCCCCCCTGAAAATTAGACCCTGTTTTTTCTTATGGCTAATTTCCATGGATTCCTCATACAGGATTTCAGCCTTGATCTGCAATGCAAGCCTGTGGCTGTTCTTCCTAAAAGTTTGGTCCCACCGGGGCGTTCATTACAAATCCTTCTTTTCGGTAGCAACTTGCCTTCTGCAGACATCCCCCTTCGGAGCCAGCTGGGTCAGTGGCTGTGTCACCCCATGTCCCACCCCCAGGACAGGGACGTGGGGCTGCCACGTGTTCTTTGCTCTCTGCACGGACACAGGAGGCTGCGGCACCGCGGTCCCTGGAGTCAGCGATCTGCAGAGCGCTGCGTCCCCGAGCAGCGGCCGTGTCTGCCCATTGTGTCACCGATCTGAGCATTAAAGGGACCCTGAGTAGGTGTTGCCACAATAAACCATAACAGCTCCATGGGAGCTGTCACAGTTCATTGCATCAATAATCTGTGCATTAAGGAGTCCTGAGCAGGCCCTGGCACACAATGGGCCGTTACGGCTCCAGATGAGGCTGTGCAGATTTAGGTCAATAACCCAAGTGTTGTTAAGTCCCAAAATAGCTGCGATACAGCAAACTGGCTCCTAAGAAAGATGCGTAGATTATGCAAACGTGTGGTGGTGGCAGAGGATGCTCAGACTTACTGCTAAAGGTTAGTGGCGGGAGAATTATTTCATTTTATTTATGGCTGTTATCTAAACCTCTCTCCGCTCGCTTCGCTCCCTTCTTCCCTCTCCTTTCACCCCTCTGGAAATTAAACCGCCTGAGCGATGCTGCGGGAGCAGCAGAGGTGAGGTGCAAGGAAGGGGAGGATGGCTGGGTGGTCCGAACCCTTTCTTCTCCCGAAGCCATCCCCACCTCATCCCCACCGCTGGGCTCTGCATACCACTGGCAGCTCCCACTGCTGCCCATCACTTCCCCAGCCGAGGCCCTTTTGTGCGCGGGCGGTGAGCAGTGCCTCCAGCGCAGGAAGGAGGGCCGGCTCGCATTGTGGGAGCATGCCTGAATGGAGACGTGGCCTTGAACTCTTGAACTCTTCTTTTTCTGTAGAGTACAACAACTGCGTACCTGAGAACACACACAGGACTTTCTTAGGTGGAAAGCGGTTGTGTAGCGGCAGCAGATCTCGCATCACAACAAACAGGGTTTTCCACATTTCCATTCGGAGATTTTGTTTGAGATTCCTCTAGCAGTCAAGCCGCCAAAGATGAATTAGCCAAGCTGCTGAAGGTATTACATGTGTTTCCCCCTTCAGAGACTCGTTAGAGCACATTTTCTTCGCTGATAGTAGTAAGTGTTGCAAACAAAACACAGTTTTCCCCTTTGAATATTTCTTTACAGAGCATCATCTACATAAAAAAAAAAAGAGTATGTTAAGCAACACGAGTAGCTTCGGGCTATTTTGTTTCATGTTGCTAAATAAGTCAATGCAGATGAGGACTTTTTATGTAAGACTTGTAAATATAAGCATTCAGATAAGAGCAAATTACAGCTCTGAAAATCTCCTGGAGACAGCAGAGAGTTGCTGCTCCTCCTGCTGCTCCCAGACCAGGCAGAGCTCTGAGGGTACGCGGTGTTGGAAAAGAGCTTGAGATGCACTGAGGAACACTGGGTGTTTGTTCCATGCTGGGCAGCTGGGTGCTGGTAGGGTCTGCTGGCCTGTGCTGTGCCTGCAGGGCATCATCCTTGGCTCTCCTGCTGAGCCACATCCCAAATGAGCAGTTGGGGATGATTGGGGAATGACATTTCCAAGAGATGGACCCAAGGAAGGCATCCTGTATCAATGCTTATTTCGTGTAGAGTGTGAAAGAACTGTCTGGACTATGAGAGAATTGAGAAGTTGTGAGTAAAGGACAGTATTGCAGACTTTAAGGCGCTTTAGTTGTGAATCCTTAAGTCTGGAAATTGGCTGTGCTGCCAGGAGTGCAGGGTGCTGTCGTGTTTGGGTCTGACATCAACCCAATGGTGCAGCAGCTTAGAACTCAGGCAGCAAGGTGTGCCCTGTGGGCAGGGACAGGAGCACTTTGCTCCCACCGTGTCTCACATCTTTGTCTTCAAGGATGCACTCATCTCATTGCCTCTTTTATTATTTCTTTCATTTAGGAGTAAGACAGAACTCTTTTTGGAAGACCTTTGGCTCCTTTTGGTTGTCTTGCCATTGCTGCCATCACTGCTTTGAGCTTTTAACTTGTTAGCATATTGGGAGTGTGTACTTCCAGTAGGATGGTGGCCTTAAGTTGCACTGGAGGAGGTTCAGGTTGGATACTGGGAAAAATATCCTCCAAAAGAGTGGTGAGGCATTGGCATAGGGACCGGGGGGTTAATGTCCCTGAGGTGTTCCAGAGCTGTGGGGAGGTGGCACCGAGGGACCTGGGCAGTGGGCATGGTGAGGTGGGCTGGGGTTGGGGTTGGCGATCCAATAGGTCTTTTCCAGCCATCATGATTGATTCAGATATTTAATGAAGCTCTCCACACTGAGGCTGGGTGCTCTGGAACCCCGAAATGCACAGCCACCACCCTCCCAGTCCTGCTTGCTTCTGTCCAGGGAGCAAAGAGTGCTCTGGGCTTGGAGGGCTGGCAGCACAGCGTGGTGATGGGGAATCAGGGAGCTCCACGGGGGGTGCGTGTGTGCGGGAGAGGCATGGAGGCTGGAAGGATGTGGCTCTTGGCCACATGAAGATTTTGGTATGCAGCTCATGCTCAGGAAGTTTGGCCACCCTGATTACAAACATACGTGTGTTTGGAGATGGATGCTGAGATATCTGTCTCTTTCCTAATTTGATTTGTATTTAGATGGAGGGAGGAAAAACACCAGAGTGGGGAAGTGGGTGGCTTCGTGTGGTTTCCTTGCCAGCAGAAGCTGAAAACGGCTTAAAAAGCTCACATTTAGGAGCACAGTGGGATCTAGAAGAAGGCATCAGAAGGTAAGTGGCCTTGCCCTGCCTCTTGGCAGCGGGGAAGTTGTGTTTGCCTTTGTTCAGCTGTGCAGAGGGAAGAGCCCTCCGCTCCAGCTCCAGAGCTGGATAGCCGTGCTGAGACACAGCCTGCAATTTTTATCTGTTAATCATTCTTAGAACATCAGAAAATGTAAACTGCTGTGTGTGAGAGCAAAAAGGATGGGGTTTGCTGTGTCGGAATTAGGGAGGGGAATGAAGCGAACTGAACAAAACCAAACCTTGGAGGCAACAATAGCTGCACACCAAAGTGTTTGTATAGCCAGGACTTTTTATCATAGCTATTTCTTCTTCTTTTCCTCTTGTCCTTGCTCTTGCTTGCTCATCTATATACAGCATATGGAAAGGTTGAAAAGTGGCAATTACTAAATGAGAGCAGACAGAAGCGGTTCTCCAGCAGCTCCAGATGGGGGTTAGCAGTGCTGTTCCCAAGCCCCGTGCTTCACTCCGCAGTATGAAATGCCCTCTAACGGCCAAATTACCACATAACTCACCCGGCGATGGGGAAACAGGCATTTTGCTAGGGACTTCCAGTCTGGCTGTGCTGATTTTGGTGCGGTACTGAATAACTGCTGGTTATGGAGATGTAAAACAGATGAAGGCTTCTGTCTCTTCATCATTTGGTTGATGAGGTACAAACAATCTGAGAAGGAAGGCAGGACACGGAGTGAGGTTTTGTTCTGCAGCATGGCAGGGACCTTTGGAGACTTTCAGATTATTTCTGTATCTTTTTTCTCTTTTTAACTGGAAAAGTTGAAGGTAGTTTCTCAGGCCACTGTTTGCCACTCTGTGCTGTAGTATCAGAGCGTGTGTTATCGGTGGCAGACACTTAGAAAAACAAGATAAGAGAGGCTGAAGGAGGCCCGTGATTAATTAGCAGATGGATTAGGCCCTCTCGAAGCTAAGTGGATAATTTAGGTTCAGCTCCTGCTTATTGCTTTGCCCAGCACCAGGTCCCTGTGAGCTGTCAGGGCAGGATGGGCAGAGCATCGACCTGCTTTCTGATGGCACAGGAGAGGTGACAGCTGTCCTTACAGCAGGGCTGTGTGTTTGTGCTGCAGCTGCAGGAGTGAGAGGAGAGCAGTTCTGGTGTCTCCTGGTTGCAGAGCAAGAGGAGAGGAGCTGCAGAGGGCTGTTCCTGCCTGCCAGCTAGCACTGCTGCATATGCTGGGAGATTTACTCCCTCAAAGTCAAGACTCCATCACTGATGCTGAAGAGTAAAATTAAGAAAAAAAAGTGAAAAATAGAAACAAAAATCCAAGGGTCTCACTGCCTTCCTTTTCATACTGTAGCAATTTGGGTATTGTCCTTTCATCAGGTCTTTGCAGTGACATCCTGGCTGCAGGAGCCCAATCTGGAATGCAGTTTGTAACCTGCACTGTAATTCTTCAAGAAACTGTAAAAAAAAAAAAGCCCAGATCTAAGTGCCAACCTGACTCATGGTTTACGTATCATTAAGATGGACACAAAATGCTACAAAAATGTTCTTCTTTTACATATGCATGTATAATTGTAATTCTCTTACTGAGACAACAAGTAGCTTTGGTGGCACAGAACGGGGGTCCTCCCCATGCCTTCAGGGCTCAGAGCAGTGCAGGGCCAGGCCCTCTGTGTCATCTTTGAAGCCTTATTACTTTAACCCAGTCTGTATCTTGTTGCATAATGTTTTAAGATGTTGTCTCCATCTTTATGCAGCGTGTTTAATTTAGCAGCAGATGTGCAGGCTCATATGCCGTTATGGTACATTTTGTTCACTCATATAATAGTGAGTTTCTCAAAATTGTTACCAGTTCTTCAGCACTCCTACGGCGTGATATTCTCCTCTCTGTATGGTGAAAAGCAGAAGAGCTCTTTATTTCTCCATCTGCAGGTGCTAACGTGGGAGTGTCGGCTCATTGCGGAGCACACCTGACCTGCTGCATTGCTTTTTTGGGGAAAAAGGCAGCAAGCAGTCAGAGGAGGACAAGACTTCGGTCTTTAGGTTTCTGGGCACTAACCAAGCAAGGCACCTAGACAGAAACTGCTTCTTGCCACCCACGGAGGCATGCAGGCATTCCCATGGAGAGGTCTTAATGCAAAACATTGCTGAACACTTTGTGGCAGCAGAATCATACTAATAACTAATAAAGGCACTCAAGCTAATTAGCAATGGTTTTGCAGCAAGAGACCTGCCCTGGCTGTTCTGAGGGTGCCGAAGGCTTCACAGCAGAGATTGTTTTCCCACAAACTGGGAAGAATCTTTGTTCCTGATGTCCTGTTTCCCATGCGATGACCAGGGGGTTTGATGGAGCAGAAGGCCAAGCGTCGGCCACACAGACACTGTGTGATTCCTCTTCCCAAGTGCATAGGGTGACATCCCTAGGCATTAAATAATAATAATTATGATAACCTATTTTTTATCCTTCCTAATGAAAATCTATGTTCTTTTCTCATCACCCGTATAAATGTTTAATCCATTTTTGGTTCCTGCTGAGCTGCTGTGCTTAACGGTACCTTGACACTCTGAGCTGCACGGGTTGTTTTGCTGTTGCTTTTCCAAAGAAAGCATCCAAAAGGAGGATCTGGGCAGGGATTGAGTGGCCGGTGTCTCTTTCCTGTCATCCCCCTCCTCCCTGTGACTCTCAGAGCTGGGCACCCCCCTCAAGGATGTGCTGCTGGAGCGGGGAGGAAGGATGACTCAAAGTGTCCCTCCTGCATTGTGCCGCCTGCTTTGTCTGTTTCCCCACCCCTGCCATTATCTCTGTGTGTCTCCTTTCTTTCCTCCACATTTCCTTTTTTGCACTGAGCCAAGCTGCCTTGCTGACATCTGAAGCCTGAGGCACAGCCCCCCTGCAGTCACGGCCTCGGATGGAAGCTTGGGCATTTCACAGCCCTGAGAGCTGCTCCTGCGCTGAAACCTTGGCGTGAGTGAGATCCAGCTTTGGGACAGTGGACCTTAATGTAAAGGTGGCAGGGAGAGCTCACTGTGGCTCATTTCAGTGTTACTGACTGTTTGGAATCATAGTACAGCTTAGGTTGGAAGGGACCTTGAAGCCCCTCCAATTCCATATATCTGGGATTGCCCCTACCTGAGTGTATCACCTTCCACTTGGCCTTGTTGAACCTCACTGGATTGACATGGGCCACTTGCTGAGCCTGTCAGGTCCCTGTGGATGCCATCCCTTCCTTCTGTTGTGTCAGCTGCACAGCTCGGTGCCATCAGCCAACATGCAGAGGGTGCACTTGATCCCACTCTGTGTTGTTAAAGATGTTGAAGAGCACCCAGGAGGACCCCTTGGGAGGGGTGCTTCCTGTGAGAGGTTCTCTAGTATTTCTGTCCAACAGAGCATTTTATTTTGGAAAATCACATTTTCTTTCTTTTCGTTTCCCATCGAAAGCAGGAAAAATAAGCCGTGGTGCAGCTCTTCTCTCATTTTCTGGCTCATGGACTGTGGTATTTGACAGGCGGTATTAAGAAGCTATCTAAATGCGTTAACATCAGGATGAATATTTTTTCCTAAAACATTGCATTTAAGCACATGGCTTCTTTAAATAACTAACTAACTGCTGGCTATCATCGTGTCCGAGGGGTTTCAGGAAAATTTACATTTTGAAAGACACTGTTGGAGGCTAACACGGACATGCAATTACTGTATGTAAATCACTTCACTTGTTTCCTAATCTCGCTAAAGATGAAGTACAGTTTTTCTGTGCGTGCCTCTCTCTCTTGCATTCCCTTATACAATGAGGTTTTCTTGTCTTTTAATTGCTGGCCGTGATTTCTGTCCTGCCTTGCCTGATTGTGTTTGTTTTATTTCGGAGGACATTTAGCCCCGCGCTCGGTTCCCAGTTGGGTTGGATGGAGAAATGGCCGAGAGGAGATTGAAGTCGGGAGCACAGCTAATTGCATCCTGACTGCTGCAAATGGAAGAGCTCTTTTTTGCAGCTCCATAGGAAGGCTGGGGAGCACCCCCTCGCTTTGCTTCCTTTCATCCAGCCCTGCCATAACCTGCCTGTGAGCGCCTACACAGTTTCAGTAAGGCTTTGGAGCTGTGCTTTTCTTGCTGGTGGTATCATGGGCACCTGTCATGTAAGGATGGAGCAGTTAGAGTCCTTAGGAGGGAGCTCATTCACTTGTTAAGCTGCAATGGATTCTGCTAATAGGAGCAGCAACCTCTGTAATTGTTAACAGTTCATTTGTAGGAAGTTTTCTTTGGGGGAGCAACACAGTGAGTTGAGATGGCTGGAAGAAAACTTCACTGGAAGCGTTTGTCCATTAGGAAATGCGCTCTGTCAAAACTGCATACCCTTTGCATATTGATTTTGTTTGGGGGAAAAAGAGTCACAGAACAGCACAGTGATCCTTCTGAGCATTTTCAGAACAAAACAGTAACTTTTCTTCTGAAGAGACCGTTCTGTAACCCGTTGTTTCTCCCCAAAGGTGAGCTGGGATTTAATAGACCTGGGAAGCCACATGTCTCCATCTAACACTGGCCGTGGACGTGCTGCCCTTGTGTTAGCCACGCTGACAGCATCATTCCTGTTGTACAAAATGTTTTGGCTGTTGCAAGCTTCTGCCTCCGGAATGGAAGTTTTCTGCTTCTTTTAAAGTATGGCATTAATTATTAATGGAAGTGGGAACCGTGCTCTTTAGCATCCCTATGTTTAAAAAAAAAAATAAAAAAATCAATTAATTATTGCTATAAATCTCAGAGATTACGCTGCAGTTGTGCTGCTGGGAAATTGGCCATTAACTACCAGGAAATTGCCCATCTTCCCTGAGTCAGAATTCAGTTGTACCAACACAACCGTTTTCCTTTTATAAATTAACTATCAACGTGATGCATAATTGATAACCATTTATAATAATAACAATAATCTCCATGAAATTGTCATCTCGCTCTGCAGTGGCTTTGTTAGAGCCCTCACCCTGGTGTACACAGCCCAGCCCATGGGTTTGTTAACCCGGAGGCTTTCTCTTGCACAGTCCAGGAGCTGCTGCAGAGGGATGAACCCACCAAGGGGACTGTGTGACTGTGCTGAAGGATGAGTTGGGTGCTGCTGGTTGTGCTCTGTGGAGCAGGAAGCAGGAGCCAGTGTTTCCAATGAGGACACCCCTTGACTTAGCTGCATGCAGAGCGGCCAGAGCTTGCAGCTGGGTGCAGATGGCCGCTCAGGACAGGATTTCTCACTCCTCGTGCCCGTCTTCCCTTTCCCCTTCTGTCCTGGTAAGGCCTTTGTTTCCACTAGTTCTGCTCTTTTGGCAACATGATATGGACTGAAAAGGGTGGGGCTGGAGGCAGGATGCATCCCTGGAGGGCTTGCAGCTCATGTCTGGGAACCTGTCTTCTTAAAACATCCGAGAGGATGGCTCACCATTGGGTTGCTGGCTGTATAATGTGAGTTGGTAAAAGATCAGCGTGTGCCGCGTTGGGCTGCTGGAATTCAGCTGTCAGCATGAAGTCTCTTCACCCGGTGCCTTCATTCATTGACACAACTGTAGGTATTCTGTGAAAGGCTCAGCCCTGAGCCTTGCAATGCGGTTGCTGGGGCAAATAACTGTGCTGCACCTTCAGGACCTCAGCCTGAGCCCAGCTGCAAGCACTGGGAACCTGCAGAAACCAGAGTGACCCACTTGAGCTAAGAAGTTCAGGTTCTTCCTCCGTGTTATCACAATGCAGAAGACCCTGCAGCCATTGTCCCTTTGTGGGACATTTCTTGCACATGTCAGCATGTATGGATTGTGTTATTTCATTGCATTTAAATGTGTGCTCAGTAGAAACTATGCAGGTCGGGCCATGGTGGCAGCTGGAACATGCATTAAGGTCTAGCTGGAAGTCAAGGGCCATTGATGATTTCTGCTGGGCCAGGCTGTGTGTATGTCTGTGTGTGTAAAAGTACTGGCAGAGCAGAAGCTGCTTTCCCTTTTTTATGTACTCTCTAATAATCTTTCAGTGTCTGTGAGCCTACAAAATAGCTTAATGGATTTTGTCTGCTAGGAATAGATTTTTAAGGCAGAACTAAAACTCGGAAGGCCAGGCAGCGCTTTGGCAATTCTCTTGTACAACGCTGGGTTTTCTGATCCCAGGGAAGATAAAGGGGCTGCACGCTCGGTTGGCGGTGTAGGATGTGGAGGGACGCAGGGCTGGAAGTGCTAAACCCACAGCCTTGGCTGCAGAAAGCCTGCTGAGCTGGGTGGGTTGGAAATCCTATTTACCAGCTCCTCTCCTATCCACAGGATCGATACTGGCGGTATGCATGCCGACTCCTGTGAGTTTTCCTGAGTTCCCGGGGGACTGCTTTGCTTTTTGAATCAGGAAGTTGGAAACTACCATCAAGAATGGCACTTGTAGATAAACACAAAGTCAAGCGGCAGCGACTGGACAGAATTTGTGAAGGTAAGAGGATATTCCAGCATTTCTGTGAAAGATGACAGACTGTTAAAGTAGAATTACCTCACTTGTCCTTGTTTTATACAGCACTGAGAAGCTGAGATGCAGGTCCGTGGCTAGATCTCCCATCTTCTGTGTTGGCACAAACTACATGGTTTTGGTGTCCAAGTATTGGCAAGGGACATACTGGTTCCACTCATTCCTCCCCACAGTCGTGTTCACAGACTGTTTAATTACCCACTGTCATGTCCCACACCACTGGCATGAGCCCTGCCCTGCTGCCCTTGGGGAGTTTGGGTAAAGGTCGGTCCTTTACAGCCACCACTCGCCTTAAGGCTTTGGCAAGGCAGAGATTTGGTTGTCTCACAGCCGCTGCTTGGTGGATATGGGAGTTGACCATGGCTCACAGCAATGAGTATCTGCTGAAAATGGATGGAAATTCACAGATCGTTCTTGAAGTATATTGGAGTTGAAACTTGATGAACCTTGTGGTCCCTTCCAACCCAAGCCATTCTGTGATATTTCATACGCTTTGGAACAGATTGTTAGAATGGCTTTTGTTTTGTTGGTGTGTGATAAGACAGATCTGCTGTAAATTGTTCTTTGTTAATTGTGCGTTACAGTGGGACAGCTGACTCTTACCTTCTGTTTATTCCATTTTCCAGCAGAAGTCTGTAGCTAATCTTTTCCTATTCTAGCTCACGTGAAATTACTTTTGATGGAAGTCAAGTGATGGCAAACAACCTCTGACTTTCAGGTGTACATTCTAGTACTTCTCTTATGCAAACTGAAAGTCGTGGAAGTTTTATCATCAATGGCAAAAGCTGAGCAGAGTATTATTTTAGGAAAAACATCGTAAGTCACATCTCTTAAAGAGCTCCAGTTTTTATCTGCTCTTAAGATGAACAGCGACCTGCAGGGTAACAAGTTGCTGTATTACTTGAATGCCAACCAAGTGAAATAGGTTTCGCTATTGGATGAAAGCACAGAGCTCACGTGGGAGCTGTACTGCATCTGTTTCAGCAAAGTGTCTGGGGTTTGTGCAGCTTCCAGGGAGGGTAAAATGCTGAGCATTGGGACAAGGTGGGTTTGGGATGGGTATTTGTGTTACGTATTGCTTGCTCCAGATGCCAGAGCTGTTGCTCTCCACTTGTCATGAGTTGTTTATCTTTAGATCAGAGTGAGCCTCATGCCCTCCTGTGCACACAGAGCCCCACGAACAGCCTGAGTATTGCCCACAAAGCAGCAGCATTGATGGGGAGCTGAATGCTAAGCTCAGAGAACAGCTGGCAGGAAGAGAAAATCAGCTCTTCGTTTAATCATGTCATACATAAAGGTGGAGAGGCAACCCTGCCTCTTTGTTTAATTAACCCATCCCAAATGGGGTTCACAGGTGAGCAGCACTGTATCCCTGGGCAGGATATGAAGCCCCGTCGATTTTGGAGGGCTGGAAGCAAAGCAGAAAGAGGTGAGGAGCCGGGAAGGGGTATCCAAAGTGTGCTGCAGCTTGGAGTTGCATATTTCTCCTTTTGAATGTCATAAACACTCAGGTGTAGTACAGTATCTCATCTTCAGAATTTACTTTGAACTCGACTTAAAAGAGTTGTGTCAGCTGAGCCTGGATGTTCAAAAGCTGCCTTCCTGGTTTGATGTTTACTATCAGATCGAGTTGCTGAGTGTACAAGAAATTCAAAAGGGCTGTATGACAAACCTGCTAACAGAGCTTTAGATGTGATTGAAGTTTAGATTATTTTCCTCTGATATATGAACTTCCTTCTTCTTTCTTGGTCAGAAGATATTCTTTCTTAATCTGTAAACATGCAGAAGACATAACTATTTAAAGTATACTTTGTCATTTGCCAGCTGTGTTGTGATTTGATTTTAGGGGTGGGATTCATGTTGTAAGACACTTGTATTTGTAAGCAACAGATCATAACTGTGTGCTGTAAGCAGCATTGTAAAAGCTACCTTGAAAAACGCAAAGAGATGGGATTTCACAAAATACCAGGTTTATAGGACTGTGAATGTCCATACTGACATCTCTGATGGCTGTTTTTATTATAGTCACCTGCTTGGATGATAGCATAGGAGAGCACAGAGGAGTGCATGTTCCAGCTGTTGAAAACACACCTTGAAATAACAAGCTTTTCTCTTGGTGTTGTCTCAAAAGGTGCACAGAGCACGGGGTGAAGTACGGTGAGAAGTCAGGCAGCTGTTGTCCAGAAAAGTCACTTGAATTATTCCTGTTGGGTTGGTGGCTGGACTTGATGGGCTTAGAGATGTTTTCCAGCCTGAATAATTCTATGAGTCTTTGTTCAGTGGAAGCATTCGTGCAGCTTTTCTCTTTAAACAAACGGATGGAATGCAGAACGGTGTTGAGCTGGTGGAAAGATAACTGTTTGGTGGTACACAGGGGGTTTCTGTGCTTGTTACAGGTCGCTATGCCATCCCATCCCTTTTACAGCACGCACAGGAAGGGATGTCAATCAATGCAGCAGGGTGGTGGCACCTCTGGAGCCCAACCATCCTTGTGCTCCCCCTGCATGCTGTAAGCACTGTCCTAGGAGTACTACTTAGTGCCCCATGTCTGTGCTGTGCTGCACAAACTGCTGCTGAGCAGTGGTTCTTAACGGGGGCTGCTGGAAACATAACAGGCACGTGCTGAGGGAAATAGCTTACAAACTGCCGCGGTCCTAAAAGAGTGTTTTAAGAAGCTGCAGTAGTTCTGTGTCTCTGTTAAACGTGCATCTGGCGTGGAAAAGTAATCCAGGCTGTACAAAGAGTGGTGGTATCTTTGAAAATGCCTTTATGTGCAGGTTTATGAGTCTTCCAGGAAGTTAGGCAGTTTGGTTTCATTGCAGTGCACAGTGCCTCCGTGCTTTTTTTGTGTACAGTTATGAGGTCTTTATATGACAGAGCTCCTTCTCCTGCTAAGCAGGCTATATCCAAGGGGTGAGCTCTGCACCAGGTAACCAGCTTTGCTCTCTAGGAAACTACAAGTGGGATAATGGTGCATACTGAAGAGGACAAATAAATATTAGGGCAACAGCCTGCAATAATGCCATTTGGAGCAGCCTGCTAAGAACTAAATGGGTTTGTGGTGCCTGTCAGAACGGAGCAAAGCCTTGGCTAACCCACTTCTTTCTGGTTGTCCCAGAGAGTTTGGGTGCCGATGCTGTAATTGGATCCATGTGGGTGGAAAGATGGATGCAGTGCAGGGCTGGGGTTTCGGAAAATAATGTGTGGAGTGGTTTACAGAGTTCCTGTTTGTGGAATCGTGGCTGATTACGTAGCGAGTCCAAATATGCCTTAGAGGTGGTGCTGCTGGTGCTGTGTCGAGTTAGAGTTGTCCAGCACCCCTTAGTTCAATTCTCTTCCCATTCGCTTGTAATTTTGACACTTTTTTACATTCGTTTGAGCTGAATTTTTCCATTTCATCATGAGTTTTTACCTCAGGGTGAATTTAAAAAAAAAAAAAAAAGTTCCAGCAAAAACTGTTGAGCCGCATCTAAGCAGGAGATGGTGAGGAATGTTGGTTTTGCTGTGTTAGAAACAAAGCAGAGCCCCCGGCGTGCAGTGTGGAAGCCACAGTGCCCTCCTGCTCTGCTTGGGAAAAAAGGGTCTAAATTGTGCAGCAGGGTGGCTGTGGTGCCAGGAGCGTGCCTGCTATTGTTCCCAAATTTGGGGCTATTTCTTGGCCTTTGAATGCAGTGAAGCTCGCACACGTCCCTGCTGGACACTGGTGGACACTTGGGCATGCTGTCATCAGGGGGACTCCTCTGCAGCCCTTTAGAGATGCATGGTGCTTTGTGTACCCAACAGGGACAAGGCAGTAGTGGTGGCACAGCCAGGATGCTGATGACAGTGTCTTGTCTCTGCGTAAAGCTCAGGTTTCCCAACCACACTGAATTTCTCTCCAGTGATGCCCGGTGCTGCCTTTGCTCCATAGCATTGCAGCCATGCTGCTCTGCTGTCTGCAGCTCCAGAGCCATGAAATTTTAATGCTTGGCTTTATAGGTTAAAGTTTGCACTGACATTTATGAGTCAGTTAAGCTTTCAGCACACACACACACACACACACACAGAAAGTGGCAGCCCTGAGGTGAACAAGAAGCAAAGAGGAAAAATAATGGCAAGGCCGAGTGAGCCCAGGCATTTCCTGATGGAGTTCTCACTTTGGGATTTGTCGTTATCTAATGGGGAATCATGTCATAGAATCATAGAATCACAAGGTTGGAAACGACCTGTAAGATCATCCTGT
Source organism: Lagopus muta (assembly GCF_023343835.1). Classification (NCBI taxonomy): domain Eukaryota; kingdom Metazoa; phylum Chordata; class Aves; order Galliformes; family Phasianidae; genus Lagopus; species Lagopus muta. Next base: position 62,738,281 of record NC_064437.1, on the reverse strand, counting down.
CCAACCAAGTCCAACCATGTCCTTACACATCAGTTTGTGCCACCAGAGCTGTCGGCGCCTTGTAAAGCAGCACAGCCACTGGAAGTGCCACACAAGCTCTCTGTGGCTTTTGTTTGCTTTTAGGGCCTTCACTGTGCTCTGTGGCTGATAAATGCCTGCTCAGAAACATCGTTCTTCCAGTGCTCAGTGCACGGGTCTCTTGGTTTTAGAGCTACAGGCTTCTATTCCTCAGGTGTTTGCCTTTCAGCCCTATGGTTTCTGGATGGGATGGAGCACTCTCTCCTTTCTCATGTTTCCCCACCAAATTTGTGGCTGTTCAAAGGAAGAGGAACAGGAGAGCTTAAGAATCATGCAAAATGAAGACAGACTGGGCAGCACTTTGTTCCTGGCTGGGCCAGCGGCTCGTTATTTCTTTGGCTGCAGTGGTGGTGCTGGTTGTGGGTTTTGACCATGGCCTCATTAGGGAGGGTTTCTGCAGAGGAGATCTGCTGGTTAAATGAAGCACCCAGATCTGGAAAGGAGCTGAAATGAGGGTAGGAGCTCCTCTGTGAAACGCAGGAGGGAATTTGGGGAAGGGAGGATGGTATTGTCATCAATGAATTTATCTTGGCTGTGGCTGCATGGGGCTGGTGAAGTCATTTCAAGGTGGGCAGGAATTCCACGTTTCTGCCTGTGATGGAAGTCAGTGCAAACCATATACAGTAATATTTGAATAAATGCACAGTGTAATGGCAGGTATGCTGGTAAATAAAGTCCTGGACCTTTGTCAGGGGTGCATTTTACTTGCTCTTTATTTCAGTTTCTCGTCCTTAAAAGTGGGCTTAATATTCCTGCAGTCAATTATTGCTTGTGATGCCATTAAAAAAAAAAAACAAGCCTTTGACAGAAGTGTCCCTGAAGAGCTGTCGTGGTTCTGGGCTTTTCAGCAGTATTTGAACTGTGTGTCTTGGAGATTTGGGCTCGCACTCCAGTAACAACAAAAAACAGGTTCTCATTCAGAAAGTGCAATCCATAGGGGCTGAAAAATAGAGGAGCTTGAGGAGCTTTGCCCGTGGAAGCACAGTTTGTAAAGCATAATTAAAAACTACCAGGTAGTCAAAATAAAGGTTGTACAAGGGAGCCGAATTCTGGCAGTCTCTTGTTTCCCTCCCCCCTTGGTGGTGTATTTTTTTTTGCATGGTACTGTGTAAGAAATAGCCAGTTCTTAGGCACTGATACATGTAATGCCATCAAATTGAATTGTTTCAGTGCTTGGCATCCCTGTTCCAGAACGCTGCCTGTCTGCAGGTCTGGACAGTGACTGGGCAGCATTGGAAAGCTGCTTGCTCCTTTGGATAATGTAAGTGTGGCCAAAATGAGGATGTTTGATGTTTGGGTGGAGGAATTTTCTTCCATTCTTGGAAATTTGAATGCCAAGTAGCATCTGATAATACTTATTTTTACGGCTTAGAAATAGAATCCTATTATCTCAGGAAATTCTTATCACCACTAGTCATTTGATGAGAAACAATGAGTTAAAGATGATATCAAACGTGGAAGAAACTGCTTGTCCTGAGTAAAACTGACTTATTTAGAACAAATACAGACCTTTATTTTTGTCTGGTGGGTTTGGCTTTCTTTGTTCCATAATTATAAAACACAGTACCAGGATTTCCCCCCCATATAAAGCTTTTCATGTATTTTTTTTTCAAGTTTCCACCTCAAAGCACATAAACCATCAGGCTCGTAAGGAAGGCTTGCTTGCCACATTCTGCCTACAGAAAAGAAGTTCACTTGTCAGATGCTCTGCCATTGCATCCTGTCCTGATTTGATTTCTCTGAAGTTCTGTTTGGCTGCTATCTCCTCACCAAGAGTCCATATGAAGTGCATCAGCCTTTATGGAGGTTCCAGAAATGACTTTAAATTCAGACAAAAGCTAGGCTGTGACTCAATTCAGGCATTGGGAAGTGTGTCATTCAGCACTGTTCTTAGCTGCCCTTTTGTTAACATTGGTACTTGTTAAACTTTTAAGACTTTTTTAGAATTAAAGCATCCTATGGGCGAAGAGAATTCTAGCAACCTCAGTGGATTCACAGACTTAGTGGCGTTCTTCCATGATTTTCAACCCTTTTGCTGGGCTGCTCTGTATGTGAGTGGGCATTTTCTGCTTTGTGGCAGGGCTGCAGCCTACCTCCTGTTTCCCAGTGGGCTGTTTGTCCTTACAGCAGTGAGGCGTGGGCTGCTCGAGTAGCTTTCCAGCTTTGTGTAGATTTTTTCTCTATGCAGTCACTTGTGTGCAGTCTATCTCCAGTGACACGGCACAGGGGGATACGCACGACAAGATGTAGGACTTGAGCCAGATATGAAGCCAGCCTGACAAAATCCCCCGGGCAACCAGTAGAGAGTAAGACACATTTAGATAAGGTTACAGGAAGAAAAAAATCATGAATTTGGTATGCAATCTCTTGGTAATAGATATGTGACTCAAGCTATTGCAAGATGTAGAGCTCCCCTTTCCTGTGACTTGAGTGCTATGTAGGTTGGGGACAATAGTTCTGCTGTGTTGTCCTTGTGTTTAAGCCCACCTTTATGACAATTTACTATGCATCTAACTCTTAAGCCCACCTTGTATTTTTCCATTTTCCCCAGCCTTAAGACAAGGGCCTGTGTAACAAGCTTTCCAACTTCATGCCATTAATTAAGAAACAATTACAGCTGATGACTTCAATACCTTCAACTTCATTTTCATCCTTACCGCATTTCCCATTTAAATCAACTGGTTGATGGATTAACACGTTGTCACTGTATCTGGCTTTCTTCTCTTACTCTAAACCCTCTTCCTCATTTGGAGGTTACTGAGAGAAATGACAATATCTTGGACTGTGTGAGGAGATGTGGAGCAGGGCTGTTGTGGGAGCATCAGCCGTGGGGCTGCCCTATTGCTGTGTGTTGCCAAAGCCACCTCCAGTTGCCTACTTGGCCTTTCCAGATTTGTGATGGGAAAGGATCAGTCCTCAAGGACGGGTGAGAATGGGATGGATTTTCCTCCCAAACACCAGGAAAAACTCATGTCTGTCTCCTAAGGATTGACGACGTCTGGATCCAGACCAAATTTTTAGATTTGATACTGACTCTACAGACTATTTACCAGTAAATATTTTGACAGGAGTGGGACATCTGGCTATATAGTAAAATAAAGCTGCAAAGAACCGCATTACACAACTTTTCTTTTATATTTTTCGTTATCCACAAACAGATGTAGTGGATCTCTGCCAAAACAGTGAAGGTTTTCATTATGTGTGTTATATCTGAGAGCTTTCTGCAGAGTGCAAGTTTTCTGGAGTTGGTTGTGCATTTTTGCTTTGCCTTAAGCTTTAAATGGCATCGATAAGTTCTTAATGACACTTTCCTGTAGCCCCCTAGCTTAACTCCATTCACTTGTGTCTTTTTTTTTTTATAGGTTATCTTTTACACTCTCTGCTGCCACCTAGCACCTCAAAACTTACTAATAAATAGCTTTGGTTCACAAATAGTAGATAGTTACAACTTGGCATCTATTCTGGGGAGAAAATAGTGTCACTGCCTGCTGATGTTAACAGCTTTTGGAATGAATCAGCCAGTCAGCCAAAGCAAGGGGAGTGGGGCTGTCAGCTTCAGCCTTGGGGTCACCCCTGCCATGCAGGAGTTGTCCCCATGGAGAGTTGGGCAGTGCAGTAAGACGTGCCTGCAATGATGGTCCCTCCACAGTGCAATCTTTCATTATTGCAGTGTCATAATAAAAATACGTTGATTTAAAAAATAATAAAATTGTTTTCAGGCAAAATAATGCATATAAATGCATATATATATGTATATAATTGTGTTGAGTCTGCAGGGAAGATACATGTTGCAAGCTCTTGGCATCATCAGGGAAAGTAAGGCAGGGAAGCAGTCTGCACTCCAGCCTGTTTATCTCCTCAGGACCGTGTTACAACCTAGTAATTAATTATTTTTTATGCAAAGCCCAGACATGCATGGCAGAGTTCAGAATTACAATATATATTCATTTAACAGTGGATTTCTCTGCTGCTTTCTGGGACAGATATAATTCCCATGCTTTTCATTACACGTGCTATTTAAATCTTGGTCCCAAATTCTTAGTAAAAATGATGAATTTTGACCTAGAGGTCTAATGCCTAGTTTTGGAGACAAGGTGCTTGATGTAATTTCCAGAGGATTATTTTGAAGAGCATTCCTGGATTAGATCTTCACAAATTGTTGAGCCTTGTCTGCTGGCTTTTCGACTGCTGTTCAGCATCCCGATTGATTTTTGGTTTGTAGGCCTTGGCAGGGTGCAGTTGCATGGTATAGGGATACAGCTGATGTGTTTATTATCCCTTTGTTGAAACAGGGATGTTGCAATATGTTTTATGCTAACTTGTACTGGTCTCTCCCAATACTTGAAGGCAAAATTGTTTCTCACTGAAGATTCAAGAGCCTGTAGGGTTCGTTCTGACAGCTCAAAGTATGTTTTGCAGATGGGCTTCTTGTTTTGAAACACGAATGCCTTTTGGAAGCTCCATAGCTTCTCACATTTGTTAGCCTCAACACACTTTTCAAGCCCTGGGGTAAATCAGCCAAGCTTTGCAGGGAGCTGGGCAGCACGGGGTGATGAATTCCCATCCCTGGAGGTGTCCAAGGCCAGGTTGGATGGGGCCCTGGGCAGCCTGGTCTAGTATTAAATGTGGAGGTTGGTGGCCCTGCCTGTGACAGGAGGGTTGATGATCCTTGAGGTCCCTTCCAACCCAGGCCATTCTGTGGTTCTGTGTGCCCCCTGAGGTGCTGGTTCCCTCATCCTGCGATACATGCAGGGTAATTGGAGGTAGATGTATCCCTCACATGAAAGTTGTTGGCACACAGATGGTGCGATGCGAGACGTGGTGCTGGCTGGAACTGGCAAAGGTGACTGCAGTTTCCTGATGTGAAATGCTTGTTGTTCTCCTGAGACTAACTGGTGGGAGCTGCCTGTTTTTGGAAGCTGACCCCAGTTCCAAATCCCAGTTGGGCACAGCGTGAGCACATCACTGGGCTCATCATGCACATGAGCCAGCAGTTACTTCCACCCATCCCTGGCTGGCTTACATGCTGACGTCAGCTTTTGTTTCATGCTCTCAAGTCATCAAAATGCAGAGTTACAGGAGGCAATGACTGTTTAATAATCAGCTGATCTTCAGTGTGTTCTGTTGTAACGCACTGAGTTGGTGTTTGAGGGGGTTTTGTTGAACTTGCAAAGCATCTACGCTTTTGGTTTGGAAATTGGTAAAAGCGTGTGGCATGGCTTCAAGAGCTGAGTGCTTTCAGATGCTGTTCTGTTCCTTTGATTATTGAAAATGATTCCTGCACAATCCCGCTAATTTTCTCTTTGTACGCCTCTAATTTCGGGAGACCATTAGAAAGTCCATCTATGCCGAGTGCTTATTGCCGCTGTGAGAGAGATTTCTGCAGAGCCACATTTTAGCAAATGCAGTCATTTCCGAGGATTCGGAACATTTTCTTCCTGCGTTTCTTCCCCCAGCCTTGTCTTTAGGATTTGTCCACGTGTGTACATCGCTTGGAGCTCACGCTGCTCCTTTTCCTCTCCGTCACATCTGTGGTTTGGCACCGTGGAGCTCAGCTCCAGCCCAGCTCTGCTTCCCAGTGCCCTGTGAGCTGCACACAAGGAGCAGACAGCCCAAAAGGCTCCTGAGACTGGGGCCATTGGGCGCCATCACACGTGGTCCTTCGAGTGCGGGCGCTGAGGGCAGAGCCACTTATCCCCCGTTAGCCTTCTGGTGCTTTGTACCTCGTCACCTGAAGCGTATCACAAACACAGAGTAATCTTAACACCATCTGAATGTGGTAGGGCTGTGTTATTACATCCCTCTTGATGGAAGGGAAGCCCGCGACTAAGAAATTAAGCAATTTGCTTGCTGACAGTGGCAGAGCAAAGTATAAAGCCTGGGTTTTCTGATACCTGCTCTGTCCATTAACGGGAGATGTAGTTATTCTCTGGAGGATTCCTCACTACCACAGGTAGGGTTTCTTTGACTGAGAAGGGGAAATAGCTTTTCCAATACTGATTTACCTTAGTTTTAGCCACCAATCCGGCAAATTGACACCTGGAAAGTGTTGTTTCAGTTCCATGTTCTGCCACAAGAAAATAATTTGGGAGAAAACATCAACACTTTATTATGTTTAAAAAAAAAGGGTCACGTTTCCAGCAGAAACAACATTTAAACTTGTACTTGAGAAGTATTTTAACATAATAAAAAGCAAAACGAAGAGAAAGTGTACTGTTTTGTTACCCAGGGTAATTTTTCCAGCAGCTTGCTCTCAGAATTCAAAATGAAATGTTTTATATCATTGTGAATCACATTTCACATCCATTCTCCCTCGAGTCAGCGCTGCAGACACCAAAAGATGTTGTTTACAAATTTGTGTTGCAGATTTAGCATCCTGATTTCTTATCATGGTTTTTACATGTGTAACAGGCTTTCTCCTCACTGGAAGAAAGCTGAGCTCTTTACCACTGTGGAAGATGTTTGTTCCAGACCCACTGGGAATGATTTCCAGAAGCAGATCTCATTCCATCCATTTTGACCATGGTGTTTGAGCAGTGGGCCCACCTTTCTTCTCATCTGTTTTTTTTTTCAGAGGAGACTTCTGTAGTTGATAGCAAGATGTCCTATGTATTATACCAGCTCTAAGTTGAAACCCAGTGTACCGAGTTACAACCATGCATTTTTCACATGATCAGAAATACCACAGCATTTAATCTCTTGATCAGCTTTTTTTTTTTTGCCTTTTGCCTCTGTATGTTTGTGTGTTTTTTTTCCCCTAAATACCTCTAGAATTAAAAGATAAAGGGAAAATACATTTTTTGTCTGTCCAGCAGTCCTTGTCTCCCCCTCATGGCAGGAGTGCTGATGCCCACACCCTCCTCCTCTCTGTGAGGTGCAGCTGGGATCAGTTGGGTTGCATTGGGTTGGGTTGCATTGGGTTGGGTTGCATTGGGTAGGGTTGCATTGGGTAGGGTTGCATTGGGTAGGGTTGCATTGGGTAGGGTTGCATTGGGTTGGGTTGCATTGGGTTGGGTTGCATTGGGTTGGGTTGCTTTGGGTTGGGTTGCATTGAGTTGGGTTGCTTTGGATTGGGTGGGGTTGTGCTCTTATGTGCCCACATGGTGGAATTGGTGATTTGATCCACAGAGGGCTGTGTGCATACAGTAAGTCATCCATTATGAAAGGATGCTCCTGGCATTGATCCAAAGTTGAAGTTTCCTTGTGTTGGGCAAGCTTGATCCGAGCACGTCCTGCTGCCCCAGGTCTTGCACCTGGAGGGACTGATGCAGTGGTACTTGGGATGTGTGAGCTGCTCCTGGGCTGGGGGGATCTTGGAGGCGGCTCTTTGGCTCCTGCTGAACCCACATAGGTGCCACTTGCCCTGATCTGTTGGGTTGGGTGAAGTTTCTTCACGTGTCCATCTTACAATCACAGAATGGCCTGGGTTGAAAAGGACCATAATGACCATCTAGTTTCAACCTCCTGCTGTGTGCAGGGTTGCCAGCCACCAGTCTGGGCTGCCCAAGGGCAGCAACCCAATGGCTTATTGAAGCCTTTTTCAGAGGCAGTAAGTGCTCAGAGCTCCCTCCTGACTTCCCTTGCAGTTGTTCAAGATCAACACTTAGAGAATTTCTCTGTGACATGTTTTTTTCCCATTGCCAACTAGGGCTGAGCGTGGTGGCTAAGTTCATTACCAATTTCTTTGAAAACAATGATGGAAGATGCCCTTGATCTATAGACGAGTATTTTATTATTCTTGCATGTACATTTTTAGGACTTTTCTTCTGCCGCTTCAGAGCAAACAAATGGAACAGATCTCTCCATATCCAGTGGGGAATACATTTTATTCTTTACCAAAATGTTGTTGTAATAAAATGTTTTTGTTTGTTAGAATGTTCTCTGTTTTATTTGTAAGCCACAAATGTGTCTTCCCATTTTGATTCTCACAAAAGAAGAAATTTTCCAATGTGCCTTAAGTTCGTTAGTTAATTCAATATGATGCCAATCAGATACTCTCTGTGAATTGCATAAATAATCTTTTGGGGCCCATGTTTTGCATGTCTGTGTAATATCCAACATAATTTTAAAGGCTGTGGTTCTCGGGGACAGAATTGGAGGAGAGAATGTTTGAAGAGGATTTGTAATATTTACTGCAATAAAGAAATTTAGGGATTACTCAAAGATCCTGTCAGTATTTGGGTCAGAAATATAGCCCAGAGGCATTAGTGTGATAGGCAAGTAGAAGCATTAGTCTGTATTAGTGATTTAGCTATCATAATAGCACAGAAGTCTACCATGTGATGGCTAGTGCACCAAACAGTTATTGTGGATTAGCAGTGAAAACACAGAAGCTGTCTTGCAAACAGACCAAAGGTGGCTGTTCCCCCTTTGCTGACTCTGTCCTGGAAGGCACGTGTTTGAGGTGAAGAAATTTGTTACTGCTGCAGGGAGGGACAAAACTATTTCCTTCTGAGTGTTTTAATTAGAAAAGGAAAATGTTGCTTCACTCAGTGGTTCGCTACATAAGTACTGGATGACCTGTTCTTCTAGGAAAAGGAATATGAGAGCAGAAGCAGCGTATGATAGGTTAGAAGTGTGTTTTGGGGAGCCATTTTAATAGCTTTTCTGAAAATGGTAACTATATATGGAAATTTTTATTATGTTTCCAAATAACGATTTTCTGTGGTGTGATTCCATCTGAATCCTTTTGCATTACTCTAACTGTAAAAAAAAAAAAAAAAAGCTTAAGCCATATAAATACTGAAAGACCATGAGATGAGTTTTTTTGATGTCTCTGAGTGTTTTTCTATCTCATAAACATGTTGGGTGTTGTTTTTTTTTCCTGAAGGAAACAGGAGATAATAGGCAGAGGTCTCTTACTCCTTTTTGTTTGGTAGGGCTGGGGTTTAGATCCTTTGATCCTCCCCTCCTTGCCCGTGACCTCTGGTAGGGTCTTAAAATTATACATTCCAGATTACACCTCCACAATTTTCTGTCCTGGGATGATGAAAGGATTTGCGTATTATGATAATAACGTAAAGAATCCTTTTGGTGCCTCCTTAGTATAGCTAATTTGAAACGGCAACAACAAAAAACGTGATTTCCAAAGCAAATTACAATACCCATAAAGTGTTAAACAGACACCTAACTAATTTCTAATCGCTCCTGTATTTCTGAGTATCCAGCACTGGTCTTTTTATAGGGCTGCCTGCTTGCTCCCATTTAATTTGTCCTTAGCTGTGTGCAGTGGATTAGCATTTCATCAGGGCGGATTAAGATTGAGCTGACATTGGAGCTTTCCTTTGTATTTCCATACGTGTGCGTGGGGCCGTGCGGATGCACGTTCTGTTATCTCGTGGCCCATTCTCCGCAGGCACCGGTGCGGATGGGAGCGGTGAATTTACGTGGAAGGAGACAACTGAAGCAGATGAAAAAGGTGTCAAAACCAACATGCAAAAAAAAAACCCAAACAATAAAAAAATCCCTAGTGGGAAAAATTGCATTGAGATTGCCGGCTGGGTTGGTGCAGGAGATTCATCGGGCTAAAATGATGTCACATGGAGGAAAGGCTTTAGTGGTTTTATTTAGCCCCTAATCCGCGCGCTGCTCGGCCAGTTGTCCATGTGAGCGCACCGTCCCGAGCACAGAGGATAAAGCATCGGAGCTGAGTGCAGCGGCCCTGTTCTGCGGCCGTGCTGCACAGGAGGGTCCTTCCCCCACCGCCGTGCAGCCAGGCCGGGTTACATGCTTCGCCTCCTAAAGTTTCGAAGAATTAATAATTCAGGCGACGCTTGGAAAGATAAAGCCGCCGGTAGGCTTGTGAAGGGAGGGCTCGGGCCGGGCACGGTCTGCTGCTGATGCTGGCCGGGGAAGCGGTGAGAAGGAAGGTGCCTCCACTTCTCCGTCCCAGTGGGAGCAAGCAGTGCGGCGGTGATGCCCATCCCCAGCAAGCACCCCAACATTGGCCGCTCGCAGAGCTGGGATGCTGCCGGTTGGTACGAGGGCACCTGGGAGGGTGAGAACGCTTTCGAGTACCAGAGGCCGCCGGGCCGGAGGAGCTCCCTGACCTATGGCGGTGAGGGCGGCTGGTATGAGCCGCCGGGCCTCCGTGCCAATGATATCATCTTGCAGGGCGGTGCGGAGCTGAAGCAAGAGGCGTACCCCTACCAGGATGCTGCTTTCGCCCCAGGGCCCCTCAGGAAGGGCTCTGTCCCTGACTTCACCTACTGTGACCGGCAGGCAGTCATGGCAGGACGGGGCACCCAGGATTACTACAGCGACCCGTCCTTGGCCTCTAGATCACCCAAGGACCCTCGTTGCTACCAGGCGGTGAGCCGGCCGCCAGCGGGCTACGGGGCTCCAGGCAGCCGGCTGTCCTGGGACCAGGCTCCGGGCCGCCCACCTGCACCCCCAGAGGCCGCCCGCCTCTACAGGGACCCCAAAATGACCATGGATGGGCAGCGACTGCGCAACAGGGACATGTCGCCAGCACGGTACGGCACAGAGCCCCCCAGCCTGCGCTACGGAGCAGAACCACCGAACTTCCCTGGCCGTCCAGCCTATGGTGATGGGGCTGAGCGGCCTCCCGAGGCGGCGGGCAGCAGACAGGCCGTCCCCACATGCTTAGTAGTGGATCCCACTGGTGGCTATGGGCCAGGCCGCGAGGGCACCGGCACCAAGGGCCCCTACGACAGCTATGAGACAATGGCGGTGGCACCGACTCACCCGCCGGTGCCCACAGCCTTCCCCGGGCAGGAGGGGAAGAGGAGCTTTGACCCTGAATTTGTGGCATTGCTGCGTGCCGAGGGTGTCTCGGAGAGCACCTTCGCCGCTCTGCTGCAGCAGGGCTTCGACTCACCCAACCTGCTGGCCATGATGGAGGAGAACGACATCAAGTCGGTGGCTCCCAACCTGGGGCAGGCACGTGTGCTGTCACGCATCGCCCACAACTACAAGGCCGAAATGCAGCTGCAGCGGCAGGAGCGGAGGAGCGGATCGCTGCGCCCCAGGACCCGCTCCAACAGCTTCAGCCACCGCAGCGAGCTGCCGGGTGACTATGGGCTGAGCGTGGGCTCAGGACCGGCCGCCGACGGCCTCGCCGCCCCGCAGCCTCCATTGCAGCCATCCTCCCCGAGGACCGGGGAGATGCACCGGCGGCCATCCAGCGCCCCGACCCAGCACCTACTGGAGACCACCTACCCCACTGGCACTCCGCAGGGGCCGCAGTTCCTCTCCAATTCTGGATACAACACTCCCCTGCCTTGCAATGTGCACCCACGACCGGCGTCCACCTATTCCGCTCCATCTGGCACACCCATGACCACGGCCAACCCGCACGCCAGCCCCAAAACGGCGTACCCGACCACCTACACTGTGCCCATGGAGCTGATGAAGAGAGAGCGGACAGCGGCGTCTCCAGCCCCCAGCCCACACGGCAGCCCGCAGCTCCTCCGCCGGCCGGGTGCACCCGGGGACAGCAGCCTGGCCCCCGCCGGCCCTGCATTCCCTGCACAGCTCTCCCCATACCCGAAGCTCAGCAGGCGCACGGGGCCTCCTGTCATTGTCTCCACGATGGCATCACCAGAACCAAGTAATCTCCTAAGGATCTTTGTTTGTGTGGTAGTTTAGAGTCACTCTGTTGTTGTTTGCGTGAATTCCTAGGAAATGCAATGCAGGCGAAGTCAGGTTTTGTGCCAAAATATTAGGTGCCTCTCCTATTTAGAAAAGGGCTTCTGTATAGGGCTACACACAGCTAGAGATGCTGTTTCTCCCTGTGTGGTTAAATTCTAAATATTTTATTTGCTCAGCCAACTTCAGCTAACAGTGAGCAGCATGTCAGGTAACGCGGCCGTGGGTAAGCTTTCCATCCTGTTGTTTGTGGAGAATGGGAGATCAGATATGGCGCTCGCTGAGCAATTAAGACCACGGGGTTTGCTGCAGATCGACTTTTTACCGCTGTTATCAGGCACAAATGTGTTCCTCAAGGAAACGGTTAGCATTGTTTTGACTGAATTCATCAGATAGCTGATGGCATTACTCGGGAATCGACTTACCTTTGGCCATTACCTAAGTCTTCTTATTATTAAATTGCTGTTTTATCAGGCATATAAAATAACCTCCCTGATTTCTTCTGGAGGTGCCTATAAGGGAAGTGATATAGCTGTTAAAGTAATAGGGCTGTGCTTAAAACTAAAACCTTGTCGTTAAGCTCTAAAACAGTAAAAATGAATGGTGGCTCCTCTTCTCCCTTGCCCTTCCAGAAGCTGAGATACACAGCTGAGTGGTTTGGGCATGCTTAGAAGATAGTAGCCCCAAAAATATGCCACCAAGTGAGGGGAAAATCAGAAAATCTGTTCATTTGTGGCTTGACTTGTTTGAAAAATGTACAGAAAAACCCTTGAAATGTTTTTTCCTGGTAGTGACTCTGCGGGCAGGGAATTTTCTCTCTGCATAGTTTATCTGAACTGCCATACAAACAAGTCTCAATGTACCCTGCAAGCACACGCACACAAAGCCTTAATAAAAGTCTACCATTTATAGGCGTGGAAACGGTGCCAAAGCAATGATGGCATTCCACAGGAATCTAAATAAAGAAGGATTTTCTGAGTGGAAGTGATAAAGTTGTCAAAACGCAGCCGGTTGGCGCAGCCCTTGCCCTGGCTTACTGTAATTACACGGCTCGAGAGGGGATGCCCTTCCCTTCATGCTCATGCATCCTTTGTGCAGCTGGCGTAAGGTATTGATTTATAGCAATACTTAAATATTGGGCAGCGCGCTTTGTGTTGACACGGATCAGAGGCAGAAGTGGTCCGTCCAGGCAGTGCTCTTACATCTCCCATTTCCCAGGGCCCGAAGGAAGCGCGGAGCAGCACGATGCAGGGAGCAAGGCATGTTAGCGTGTTCACAGCGCGATCGATGTGAGGGACCGCAGTAACACACGCACCGGGGCAGCCTCCTTTGGAACCAGCCGCCATCCCCTCCTGCCATTTGTCTCCTACGTAAACCACAAACCTTCCTCTCTAAAAATCTCTATATTATCCATTTTCTTTAAAAGAATTACCGGCGCACAGCAAAAGGAAGCCGGCAGCGTTTCAGCGCTGCTGAGCTCTTCCTCACTACTCAAACCTCTTTTTTCCCCCCCTACAACCAACTCATTTGCATGAGGATGACATTTGTTGCTCCAGTAATTTCATCTGATAATGGCCAGCTTGCAAAGCGGATCTGAAAACATATTCCTTAATTATGTGTTGCTAAGCAACCAGAGGGTTTGGACATAATCACAGAAAGATTATCTTCTCATTGAAGTCCCTGAAAGGTTTAGCTGAAGTAGGACCTGTAAAATTGTCTTCATTTTTATTTATCTCCCCCTTTTTATTTTCCAAATAGCCGGAGAGGTTTTCTTCCTGTTAAACTGTATTTTAGAAGTAGAAGCCAAGGTAAGACCCGCTGCAGAGGGAAGGCTGTGGCTGAGGAATGGAAGGCATGGCGGTTCTGCATCCTCGAGTGGTGTTGAGGAATTGCTGGTTAAAGAACACCATTGCTAAGGAGCGTTGGCACTTGCAGGCGAGGTGATAAACGAGCCTTACCAGTACGTTAGCGTGTTTGTACAACATCGGGTGGATGACAGAAACTTGACTAAACCCAGGAACATCGTATTTACCAGCAGGAGGAGAGAGGACGCATATCTGGGAGCCACAAGCTCTCTCCTGGCTGTAGCTTTTGCTGTGGATCCGTGAGTCGCGAGGTGAAAGCAGGTTCAGTGTTCAACTCCATCTCTAAATGGCTGCATATATTTTCTGTCGGTGGAGGTTAAAGTCAGCTTGGTCAGCAGAGAGTTGCAAAGTGTCTGCTGTAGTCCACAGATGTGTTGAGGGTTGGTAAATGAGCAGAGGTTTAAAACAGATCATTTTGGTGTTGTTTTTTTTTTTGTTAAAAAGAGTCTTGTTGGGCTGTGTATAGCAGTCTTTTAAACTGAGTGTGTTCAGGTACCAACTGGTGGTTTTGTGCCAAGCTTTGATGCTTTGCGTTGCGTCCTTTGGTATGAGCAGTGGGATCAACTGCCACAGGTTTTGGGGTTTGATAAAGTATTCAGGAGAAGTTAGATGGGTTGTGCTTTCTGTGCATGGCAATCCCTGCTCCAAGCCACAGCAGTGGCAAGCAGAGAAAGCCTGCAACATGTATGGAAGGTGTTGAGCAAAAGGAGAAGCGAGGCCACTTGGCGTCCAACCCAAGTCAGAGCTGGTTAAAACCCGGACCTTCTCCTACGCAGGGAAAGCCAGGCTGAGGATGGCTGCCTTCCCTGGGCAAGTAATGCTCTCCAGTGTGAAAGGGACTCATCTTTTGGTTTATCAGCTTAGAGCCTGGCTCGAAATGCCTTTCCCTGTGATGAGCTTAGCTCTGCTGATACTGTTTAACACCTCATGGTAATTCTTTTTATTGGCATTTTCCACCCTGTGACAGACAGAAATGGTGTTAACCGTATATTGGTTGCAGGCTGAGAGGGCATAGTCAGGGGCGAGAGCCTTGACAGTTGTTCAAGGATGGATGAAAGAGCTAAATTTACTCATTCTTTTAAGAGTAATGTGTTGAAATTGTAATCGCTTTTTATGGGCAGAAGGAGTGTAGCAGTGATATTTCATGCGCAATATAAATTTCATGAGCATTTGTTGATGTTGGTTTGTTCTCTGCCCAATGGACCGTATAGCGAGCAGTTCAGAAATCAGCTGCAGGTTTTCTTCACTCCATTTTCTGTACAGATTGTACCGTGTAATCACAGTGTATACATGTAAAGCAGCTCAATTAACAATCCAGACTGAAGGAGCACCACAGCAAGCTCCATGCACTGAATAAATCTGATTTAATTTGCACATTGACCTGACAGACCATAGCAAGTCCTGGGCGCCATTCCCAAGGAGTGTGTTCCTCCAGGTGAAGTACGTCTGCACGGCATGCACTGGCAAAACCATGGGCTAATTATTTTAACTGGGATTGTAACGTCCACACAAAAAAACATTTGATTGAAATCAGCAGATAAGTCTTGTGAGTGTCCACTGGTGGTCGTGTTATCGTTTGTGGTGTGGTATGAGAACAAGATGGGAATAAGTTGCACTGAATCTGGGTGGAAGGCTCACAAAGACCTGGCTGAGCATCATTTGTATGTGCAAACTCTCACCAGCATCACTGTGGTAGATGAGTGTGCAGATGTGTGTCATGTGTGGGACTGCAGATTGGTGTTACTAGAGCTGCTCTCATTAATGGGGTGCATAGCTGGAGCACAGAGCGTGCAATCTGACTTGATAAAACACTGACTATTGTGGCCAACATGAGCACAGGAGTCACTGACTGCCAAGAATACGCTTCTAAAATACTTTTTAAAAGTTGAAGTGTGCTTTTTATAATGGCTTTATCAAAAGCAATATAAAGTGTCAAACTCATTCCAGGTGCAATTCACTGACTTTAGTGCCATGGCAATAAAAATGAGTTTGGCCTGTCAGAGGAGAACGTGTTGTCGATGCACAAGTGTTGTCATCTTCAATTTACACTTTCCTCTTACCCTGTAGATCTCTATCATTGTTAGGACTTCCCTATATCCACAGCATTCTTTGGCTATATTTGCTGACAATTTTTCTTAGCTTTCTCGTAAGTCGTTTCCATAGCTACAAACTTAGCGTTCATGGAGGGGAACAAATGTTAAAGGTTTCTGATCATTATTATATTACACATTTTTATATTTCTTCTTGTCTCTCGCATAGCACTGCACTGCCGAGCACTGTAATGAAAATGCTGCGCCGCCGAATTGTCTGTTATTTCGAGGAGTGCAGTGGGTGCTGAGGAGAATCCTTAAAAAGCAGAGGAGCGGAATCATTAAGCCACTGATTTAGAAGAAATGCTGCAGATGCAGGACATGTATTAGTAATGTTTATATAGAGCACCTTGCAGATGAGCCTTGGACTTTTGCACGTGAATAAAACCTGACATTAACAGCATTCCACTGGCTTTTGGTAAAGAAAACTAATTTATAACCTCTCGTGCCTTCTGTTTCTAGGGCTTTGTTACAGACAAAACATTGATGTTTTTATTCACATACTCTTTTCTGGTGCAATGGTGCTCTCACCTCCCCAGAGAAGCCAGGGCAGTGGAGCTGGATAGCCAAGCTGTGCCCACCTCGTCAGGAGCAGCACCTGGCTCTGTGGCAGGACCCTCACCCCATGCACCGGAGCAGCTTGGTTCAGTACAGCAGCAGGTTTGGGAGCATGCAGGGGCCTCGCTTTCTGCACTTGCAATCCAATTAGCTGCTGCAGAGCAGATGGAGCGGATTAGTGCCCGGCTTGCCTTCCTCCGCCCTCTTCCCCAGTGCGAAGGCCAGCAATCAGCTTACGTGTGAGTCCCGTGGCAAATGGAGATGTGGCTCCTGCCCTGCCTGCGCTGGGGTCACCCTGTGCCCAGTGGGCTGGGTCCAGGTCTCAGGCAGCTGGGAAAATCTTGACCTAACCTCAGAGATTGAGAGGCCAATGGCAAATAGAAAAGCAGAGACAGCCAAGGAGGGGCTGGGAGAAGGGGCAGGTAGGCCAAGGCTTTGAACTAAAAGAAGGGAGATTCAGGTTGGATTTCAGAAGGAATTTTTTTACTCAGAGGATGATGAGGCCCTCATTAGCTGTGGCATCTCCGGGCATCCCCAGAAGCCAGCAACGCCACGCTGGATGGGGCTCTGGGCAGCCTGAGCTGGTTGGTGGCAACCAGCCCACAGCAAGGGTTGAACTGGATGGGCTTTAAGGCTCCTTCCAACCCAAACCCTTCTGTGATTCTATGAAACCAGTAAGGCTTGAATGGTTGGAGCTGATGAGGATCTGTAGCAGAAACACTAAGTCATAGCCTGAAGCTGTGATGCAGCACCTTGGGAAGGCAGGGCCAACCCAGGAGACTTCAGGTGCATGCATTGCAGCTGAGTAACCAGAAAGGCTGAAGCCAGGATCCGCCCCTTGCCTGACCTCATTTAAGAGCTGGCAGTGGAGGTGAGGGTATCTCCTGGGAGATTCCTGCCTATCTGAGTCCTTTGAAAGGTTAGCAGCTGGTTTTTTTTTTTTCCCCCTCCCCCCCTTTTCATTTCTCTCTCTACAGCTGTTGTATTTGTTGTATTCAAAAATCTAATCTGTGCATTAGTCATTAACCATTTGGATCAGCACTTCTGTGCAGTTAGAAATATTTTGCCAGGAGTGATTTGGTTTGGTTTTCAAGCAGTTTGTTGTTTTCTGGGTTGTTATATGGACGTGGCGAGTAAATAAACAGAAGGGACTTTGCTTAGACAGCAAACACAATGAGAAGTGGTAAGTTAGGATATGCTTTCTACCAGGAAGAAGTCAGAAAGAAGAATGTGGAAAGAGATCCCATTGAAACATTTGGGATATGTGCTCCTGGATGTTAAGATGGCACCATGGGTGCAGGGCCAGGGAGCACAACACCCTGATGATGCACACTTGATACCTTTGCAGGTCTTCTTAACCCCAGCACGTGTCCTGACACTTGTTCTAACACTGTAAATCCCTGTTTCAAGCTGCCTCCTACACACTCTGCTGCTGACCGTAGTGATTATCATCCATCTCTTCTTATGGTGACTCTTGTTGGAGTCTCTCGCCATTAGCCACGAAGTGAGGAAAGAACAGGGATGGAAATGTCACACGCAATCAGCTGTAATGTTCCCTGCCTTCCTCTGATTGCTTTATGATGAAGTTTAAAATGAATATTCAGAAAGTACAGTAGTTCATGCAAGTGCGTGTATTTTGCTTTGACGATGAAAGAAGTCTTGATTAGTGTGTATTATGAAAGATAAAAGGAAGTATTCAGCATGGACAGTAGAGACCTTATCTGCACCTGGACTGTCCATTGGGACAATGAGGTAATTGGGAAAACCCAACCATAGCTTTCATTGCCTCACTTATCCACCTCCCACTTGTTCTGTCACTGGATTTTTGGTCACGTTGGGTGGACCTGAGTGAGAGTGGAAGTTGTCAGCTTAGCACTGCAAGATTTGGTTTAAGGATCTTAAGTTCCTTGTCTTACTACTTTTAGATGGCTGTGGTGCTGTTTCATCAGCAGTTTGGGCTGAGCGTCCCAACTGTGGATTGCTGTGCTATCATTGCTGTCATTAGTGGATCACTGTGGTGCTGAGCAGCCTGTTGTGCTCTGTCAGCTTGTCTTTATCCATCAAGGCGAAGTTTTTATACTCGATGTTCTTCCTTACAGCCATGAAGCTCATGCACTAACGGCCCCACGTGTGCTGTGTTTTACTTCCTTAAATCCAGGTTTCTGGTTTTGAAGCTTGCATGAGAAGAGCCAAAGAAATGAATATTTCTAATTTTTGAGCATTCCTTTCTGGAAAAGCAGTTTCCAGAAGAGAGCAGTGAGTGAAGCTGTACTTCCAGCTGAATAAATGGCGGTTTTGCCATTCATTGCAGCAGAATAAAGATTTTTACCCTCTCCTGCAGAAGCAATCAGCTCCCCATAACTTACTTTTATTGCATTTCTTAAAATTAGATCTACAAAACCAATGGTTTCTTTAAGCAAGACGAGCTGTAAATTTCATGCATTGAATGCCTGTGCATTATTAAAAATAATAGGTTATATTTGTCGAATGGATAATGAGTAGCTTTCTTTCTTTCTTTTTCAGTATTTTAATGAGTACAGGAAATGTTTGCTATTTATTTGCTTTCAGGTTTTACCAAGGAGCTCTGGAGATAATTGTCAAATTTCCAAATGCGTATCAATATTTCATGAAGTGCTGTTTTTCCTCTGTACGTTAAGGAGTTGGGCTATTAGCCCCAGAACTGTTCCTGCCGTGCCACAGCCCCATGTCCTGCCACATCATCCCCTTGGCCCCATGCCTGGGCTGTGCAGGTTGGGGTGTGCCTTACACAGATACTGGATCCATCCAGGTCATGCTATGGAAAAAAAAAAAAAAATTCCACCTTACCAGCAGCCAATTAAATGCTCTTGAATTATTAAAGCTCAGATTGCTTTATAAATATAGTAGTGTCGTGCATGGGGGTTGGCTGCCCACCTTTCAGTTGGTGCTGTGTGCTCAGCTTGACTGGGACGTGCGGCGCTGGCTGTGTGTTAGCAGCTATTGTTCTGGTTTGGATGCTTGCCATTGAGAAGTGGTTTGGTTGTGGATACAGTACAGTGCTTCCTCCTTTGCTTCTGATGTTTCGGTTTCACGTGAAATTCCTGTTCTTGCTATTAGGCTGCTTACTGTGTGTCTGGTTTGCTCCCCCTAAAACTCAGGCCTGTCAGACTCTGCTCCTGTTAGTGAACGATAAACCTGTTGAGCTCACTGCAATGCTCTCGAGAAAGAAAACATAACACAGAAAGTGAAAATGATTCATAGATATGGGCCCAGTGTGTGCTGCTCTAGAGAATGCTGCACAAAAAAATTTGATAAACTATGGAGGCTTTTGATCTGTTACCAATGGCTGGGTTGCCATACCTGCTTCGCCAGTCACAGCGGAGAGGTGGCTGTGCAAAGAACAAAAAGTGGGACTTCAAGTTTTATTCAGCTGAGCCCGGGGTGGAACAGCAGCGTGGAAACCTAAAAGGGTATGGAGAGCTGGAAGGTGGGTGGGAATTGCACCCAGGTCTCCAGGCTGGATATTAGGAAACATTCTTTCTCAGGAAGAATGATCATATATTGGCACAGCTGCCCAGGGAGTTCTGGGGTCACCATCCCTGGAGGTGTTCCAGAATTGTGGGAATGGGGCACTGAGGGATGGGGGCATGGTAGGGGTAGGAGGGGTTGGGTTTGGAGATCTTAGAGGTCTTTTCCAGCCTTAATGATTATGATTTTATGGCAAAGGGAGGTGGGACGTGCTGTAGAGACAGGATGTGGGTTGTTCTGTGACAGCAGCAGATGTGCAAGACCTGTGGGTCAGGAGACACGGAAGGAGCTTGCTTGGCTGCTCCATGGCAAGAGCAGTGGCTGGAGGGAGAGAGAAGGAGGGGTGAGTCCTGAGGGAAGGGCAGAGCTGGCTGTTTGATGGAGAACTTTGAAGAAGATGCCTTGAAGTGGCAAAAGGCATCAGAACTGGCATATGAGCCTGGCTATATTTTAGGTTAATCTTAAGATGAATGACAACACGTTGCTGTCCCTGTTGGTGTTGAAGAAACATGTAGATGTGGCACTTCATTTAGTGGGTGATACTGATGGTGGGCAGATGGTTTGATTTGGTGATCTTAGAGGTCTTTTCCAACTTCAGTGATCCTGTGGTTCTGTTCTGTGCTTCTCTGGGCTACAGGCAACCAGAGTAGGCCACTTGTGAGGAGCACACAGATATTTATCAGGGAAGGTGGAGCTCAGGGGTACAGGCATCTGTCTTGTGAACTGAAAAGCATCTCCTAAAGGACGTGCAGCTGTGAATGAGATCAATCCAGAGATCTGTTGGACTATCTTGCTTTTTCTCTCTTGGCAGTCATTCCATGACAGTAGATGAGCTTTGTCCTGGTGATTGCAGAGGGAAGTCCCCTCCTCTCCTGGTGCAGGGTGAATTGGTGCCCTTAGGAGCAGTGGTGCTGGGCACAGCTGGCCCAACCATTTGAGTCCATACCTGTGTATGTATGGTGTGCAGGCTGCTGAGCAGGGCAGGATCAGCGGGGAGGAGGCCTGAGCTCTGGCAGCCCCTGAGGAGGTGAGCGGATCAGCAGAGCCATGTGGGTGGCAGATCTCATAGGAAGATTGAGGGACAGCATGGCTCCTGCAAGGCTCGGTGCCTGGGAGGTTGTTGCACAGCTCTGTGTTGCACAACCAGTTACAGTTTGGGAAGAGCACTTCAGTGAGAGCCGGAGGGACACTCACAGCTCTCCCTGGGGACAGACAGCAAGCAGCTTTTGCTGCGGGAAGGAAGAGGTGTTTGGTGCTGGTAAGGAAAAGCGCTGCTGTAACTCCTTCTGAAAAGCCTCTCCTGCTCCTCCCAGAGGCCTCAGGCTCCAGAGCAGCAGCTGGCCTCCAGAAGATAAGCAGTTTGCAATGCAATCTCTGCCTTGCTTGCGCTCATTTGTGGTTCGGCTGCGGGTTCCCTGCACCAGATGCCAGGAGTGCTTAATTCCCTTCCATGATGCCCCTCTCATGGGTGGAATTTGGCCATTCACCGCACTCAGAGACACTTTCCTGGGGGATCTCCAATTTCCTTTACTCCCACTCTGGAAAAATATTAGGCTCACGGTGTTAATACGCCTCTTGCCTATTTGTTTGTTTAATCTGTTCATAAGGCATCTAGCCAAGGCACTGACCAATGAGTACATACAGAGCAATGCTGGGCAGCTGGCTGCGAGCACAGCAGGGCTGGTAGAAGGCAAGAGAGCAGAAGAAAGGGGCAAATACTGGAATTAGCAGCAACAAGCCAACCAAAATACTGCTGCTGGACAGGCAGTACGCTAAAGGTAGACAGTTTCTAAGAAGCTATTCCATGCTTGTAAACAGCAGTGCTGGTAACATTCACAAAATGTTTGTGATTTGAATTTTTTGCAAGCTCCTCCTCCCAAATTCATGTCATTACGTGCTTTGTTTGCTTTCTGCTTCTAGCCTTTGTAGTTTCAGAATATCTCTTATCCATTCCATCCAAAGCCTTTTGTGCTGCAGCAGGGCAGTGTTTGGTGAGTCCTGCGGCTTCGGGCTCTGAGCAAGGATCTGCAGGTGGGATTTGGAAAAACTATAACTAGAAAGTAGGTCTTAAGCAAATTGATCCCTGGCTCTGGGATTTTGACTTCACATCATGAACAGAGTGTGTAACCTGTGCTTTGCTGCCCTGAGTCTAACTGCACTTTGCTGCTAGCTGTCCAGGCTGCTGGGGAGTTGGACCAGATGATCTTTAAAGAATCTCTATGGAAGGTCCCTTCCAACTCAAATGATTCTGTGGTTCTACTAGGACAAGAGGAAATAGTTTCAAACTTAACAGAAGAAAGATCTAGATTGTACACAACTTCTTTCCTGTATCCAGTAAGGGTAGTGAGGCACTGGCACAGGCTGTCCAGAGAGGTGATAGTGCCTATCCTTACAGACACCCAAGGTCAGGGGATGGGCTCTGATCACCTGATGGAGCTTTGGGTGTCCCTGTGCATTGCAGGGGGTTGGACCAGGTAGCCTTTGAAGTTCCCTTCCAACTCAGATCATTCTATGACTCCTATCTAAGCTAGTTTTGTACATCTGTGGGTTTGATGGCTCTGTTCCCTTTGCAGAGGTGTTTGGGACCACGAACTCCTTGGGTCAGAGGCCCTCCATGGGGTTCAGCCTCTTCTTGTCCAATTTAGGTGGTTCTTTCTCATCTCCCACGTGGAAGAGAATCAAGAGGAGGCTGGGACGGTTTTCTTGGGGCTGCTCTTAGCAAGGCCAGCTTGCCCTGCAACCATCTCTGTGCTCTCACCAGCTTGCGACTGCAGCTGTGCCCGCAGCCTCCCTCCCACCTGCCCCCTGCCATCCCATTCCTGCTGGCAGCTGCTGTGAAGCAGAGCCCCTTGCTCAGCTACACAAGGTAGCAGCCCATCCCAGCAAGGAGCCTGCATGGCCCTCAGAGGCCACGGCTTCATGTTTAATTACAGTAAGAGCGTCTCAATCCCACTCCTGGAAGTGGTCCATGGCCGATGTTTCTTCTTGGCCAGAGCTTTGTGCTGAGAGGAGGGATCAATATGCTGCTTGTGCAGAGATCCTCAGCTGCAGCACACAGGTTGCACGTCCCCCTGTGGTTCCCAGACCTGTGGCACAGCGCTGCACCCACAGCAATGCACCAGTAACTACGAGTGGTTTTGGAGAGGCAGTGGGGCTGACTGAGCCGTTTCTGTTTCCTCCATGTGCTGCTGTTTTTCCTTGTTCTCTGCCTTGATTTCAGCGGCGTTGTTTCCCTCGTCCTTACGAATGCATCCAACTTTGTAATTAACCAAAGCACTGCGCAGCCATTGTGGCTGTTCCGTGGAGCTCTTTGTCCAAACCAATGCCTCCCATTCCCCAAAGGATTTTGTTCAAATCCCCACAACTGAGGGCAGGTTGGAACCTGGGGTTCAATTCTGATACCTCTGGCTATGGTAAATACTGTAGGGGTTATTTTTCTGTTGCATTCTTACATGAGAAAAATAGTTACGAGAAATAAATATCACTCTGAGCTGGGCTTTACTGCTTACTGGGCTTCGAGCCTGGAAGGATTTAAAAGTCATCATGCTTTCAGGGAAAGCTGCAGCGAGTGAGAGGAGGCGGAGGGCTGCTGCTGCCAGCTGTTGTGATTTGGGAATTGCTGGTCCTGACCAATGGAAGGGAGGTGGGGAGGCAGCCAGCACTGAGCAGTGTGACAGGGCAGTGGAGAGCCCCGGGTTCATCGTTTCTTTCATACTGTGACACTGTACATGCAACCTGTTTTTAATCATAGTTGTTATCTTGTGTTGCTGGGCATTGCATGAACAGGATGGGAAGTGTCTTCTTGGGCATTGCTGGCTCTGCGTCCCCATGAGGCCACTTTCCATCCCACATCTGTCCCATATGGAAAGCAGTGCTCTGCTGTAAAGACTTGGAGCAATCTGCCAGAGCTGGTTACAGTATCTTGTCCATTAGAAGCAGAAAGAAATACCACTGGGGGTAGAAGATAGGAAATATATTTGCAAGGCATCCGAGTCTGATGCTGAGACGTTCTTTCTTTCAACGTTGATGTTGCCAATAGTTTCTCTTGTGCTCAGACCAAAACTATTCTGGGTGGAACATTTGCTCCCTACTTTCTAGCAAGCCTGGTTGCAGGAATGAAGAATGGATTCTTTTCGCTCACCACAGCTGGTTTGAATGATTTCCACACTGAAGCCATTGACTCCAGTCACTTCTCATGTGAATCGCAAGGAAGTCGTGACTGGGTTTTTGTTCATGTGCCTGACAGGGGCAGGAACAGCGGAGTGGTTGGAGCCAGCTGGCTGCTTGCATGGAAGTGCATGGCAGGGAGGGGTCCAGGTGCATCTCTGCACCCAGTGCAGGTTGCACACATCCCCACCAGCTCTGTCCAGCAGTAAGGAGGCAGAGGAGAGCGAGATGTGCTGCTGACCTGGGCATCTATACGTGCTGCAGGGCACAGCAGCGTGACTGCCTTGGGTGCAGAAGGCCCATTGTGCTCACTTAATGGAGCTTAGAGAGGAGTCCTTCAAGAATTGTGACCCTCACGTTACAAGTAATGCAAAAAAAATTACCTTGAAAGCCATCAGTGTCAGTTGGGTAGTCCTTGAATGAGGCATCGAGAGGGATGTGCTTCAGTGCATTGATTTCAAGGTCTGTTTCTCCAAAGGAGTGGCAAAACCCTGTGCTTCAGAGACCTCAGGAAATGACTACAGGTCCTGCAGCAGGTCTGCGTGCTTTTGTAGATGAGCTCTCTGCTGTAAGCAACTTGAGTGAGTTGCTTATGATTGCATTCTATGATCATGGATCATAGAATGCAACTTGTAACAGGCTTCTGCAAAAGAATCCCCTTCTTTTTCTCTTCTGAAGGAGCCCTCTGTCAGGAAGATGGGTGAGCATGTGGGAGACGACAGTGATCATCAAGGAAGATGAACCATTCCTTGGGTTTTTACCAGAGAGAGATCCAGTAGAACTTGCTGAGAGTAACATGACTGCAGAAAAAGGGATATAGAGAAAAAATAGCTCCTCCTGCTAACAGCCAGCGGGGAGGTGCCGTGTTGGGGTCTGTGTGTGTAGAGGGGCTTTGTGACCCATAGGACACAAGCACCGTGTATGATCTAATGATCATTGCAGCAATTCATTTCAAATCATGGAATCATTAAGGTTGGAAAAGACCTGTAAGATCATCTAGTCCAACTGCCAACGAATCTGTGTGATGGAATGAAGTGCATGAGCAATCACTTGCTTCCCTTTCCTACCTCACTCCTAAGGAAGAAGTGGGATCTGGTTTGTTCATTTTGCTGTACCTCGTTCTTCTGGTGTGTTTGCATCGTGGCTTTGCAATGAAGAATCATCTAGGTTGTTGTTTTAATTGAGAATAGCTGTAGGGTATGTAGCTACAGCTCTTGGGTGGGTAGGTGATGGGTTTTATTGAGGCAGTAAAGTGTAGAGAGCTGTTAAAAGAAAATGCCTTATGACAGTGATGCTGTTCAGTGTGATTTATAGTTTTATGACTGCAGGCAACTTTGAAATATCTTCACCATCCTCAGTATACATATTAGATAAATGTACAGCCTGTGCTTACCTACATCAGTGTTGACTTTCTTTCCTGTGATGCTGGAAAGGCATAAAAATGAAGACATTTTCAGCCTGTTACAGCTTGACATTGTTTGGAGAGTAGAGCTGTTTTGGTACAGCTTTGGGTTTTTTTCCTTCCTTTGGAGAATCCTCTAAGAAATGCCTCCTGGCAGCCATGGAAGTTGCAGTGCAGTGATTCTCTGCGTGCATAACAGAACGAGACACCTTACATGTGAAGGTTATTGATCAGAGCTTCTGCTCATTTCAAACAGAGAGAAAATACAGTTCCTAGTTTGGTGCTTTACTCCATCATCCCCTCCTCTGCTTCCTGTGGCCTTGCTGAAGTTGCCCCTGGTGTCAGTGAGGGAATGGCTTGGTTCTCCACCTAGGGAGCCCTGGGCCATGGCCAGAAACCTCCTTGATGGAGAGGAGAGATGGGCAGCGACCTGCAGGACCATAGGAGCAGCTCCACGGTCTTGGAATTGGAAAATAAGGCTTTGCCAGTGTGTTGTCTGGATTAATGAAGATGAAATGTACTGTATGAATGCGGCATGATTGTGTGGTTATCCCATGGGCAGCTCCTGCTCACAAGGAGAGAAGGTTGAGTTGTGTTTGTGGGTGGTTTCGCTTGCTCCACCAGCGTTCCTTTTCGGTTTATTATGAAGGACAGGAAGCGTGTGTTCTTCTGCTCTGAAACACAGCAGATCAGCAGATTCTTCTCTGTTATCCTTCTTCACATAACTCTCCTTTAAGATATTTTTTTCACCTATTCTGAATTGTGATACTATCTCAAACACAGCTGATAAATAAGGGTGGCTGCAAACTGTGATTTGGATGTTGAACAAGGTATCCAGTTCTCATGCAATGAAGCCATGGAAAGCATCGCCGTGTCTCAGGGTGAGGAGCTGCTTCGGGTACCAAAGGCAGTGATGGTATTTATAGAATCATAGAATGGCCTGGGTTGGAAAGAACCACAATGCTCACCTGGTTCCAACCCCTGCTGTGTGCAGGTCGCCAACCAGCAGCCCAGGCTGCCCAGAGCCACATCCAGCCTGGCCTTGAATGCCTGCAGGGATGGGGCATCCACAGCCTCCTTGGGCAACCTGTTCCAGTGCATCATCATTTAATGGGTTCGTCTTGGAAAAGTTAAATGTGCAGCCTTGGATTGGCAGAATTTCTTTTGGAAAAGCTTTGGGTTTGGGTCTCGGGGCTGTTGGGGTGGTGATGTACAGATAGGTGGGGCTGTGACAGATGTCCCATGCGTGCAGCCCCCAGACCTTATTGGTTTTCAGCCAGGAAGACTGAAGCTAGGCAGGGTTCACAGGGAGAGATAATATCTTTCAGGAGAGCAATTTGTACAGTTAGAAAAACATTTGTGCTTTTGGGACCATATGCTTTTCTTCAGATCTCTCTGGTTGCGCATTACATGAAAAATAAAATAGGTTCAAGTTTTGAAAGGTTTAGTGGATGTTTGAGAGCAAGGAATTCAAAAGCAGCTCACAAAAAATATCTCAGCATTTGATTTGAAGATTTTAAGAAAGATTCAATAGCCCTGAATGACAAAAGATCTTTCTGGCTTGCAGCTTTCTCCTCACAACCCAGCATCTGTGCACATGGGGTTGAAGGATCCGTGTGCAGTCTCAGAAGTGTGCACTCTCGTGCACCTGGGCAGTGTGCAAGTGTACAGACACATTCTTGTGCCCTTCTGTACTCCAGGGTGCTCTTAGCAAACAGTGATGGTTTGGTCTATTTCAGATGTCAGCGGGAACCCAACGCGTGCCTGGCTTCCTAAAATCCAAAGATACCCTTGTAAAGAATTAGTTGTGAAAGTATTGACTTTAATAGCATGTGGGTTGTACTTAAGTTCTTTCCAGTGTTGGTATTTAGTTGGGTTTTTTTTCCTCCTCATTTAGCTGTGGTGCCATGCTGTGAGGAAGTGTGTGTGTTTATCTTAGGGAAATTGGTGGGATTTGCAGGCATTCAGCACCTCCAGCAGTTATTCCCTGCTTGGTGCATTTTGCCATCATTTTGCACCAAGAAGAATTGTTCAGAGGGCAGTGGGAGAGCTCAGAGGCTGTGGGACAGGGAGGGAGCACAAAGTGAAGCAAGGAAGCAGGAAAACAAAACTAGGAGCTGCAGAAGTGATGGAAGCATGGTGCTGGTTCACCCTCTGCTCCACCGAGGGGTTCTGCCAGTTGATTTTTGCCATAGAGGTGGGGATCTGAGTGCAGAGATGGGGCCGGGAGTGGTTTTGGGAA
This sequence comes from Lagopus muta, assembly GCF_023343835.1. Taxonomy (NCBI): domain Eukaryota; kingdom Metazoa; phylum Chordata; class Aves; order Galliformes; family Phasianidae; genus Lagopus; species Lagopus muta. The sequence goes on along the minus strand of NC_064437.1, from coordinate 62,710,762 downwards.
GGGAGGAAGCAGTGGAGGGTGCAGCACTCTTGGCAGGAGCGTTCTGTGGGTCACACAGTGACAGCTGTCGGTTTGCAGAAGGGATGACCTCACAGCAGGGTCACCCAGCAGACTGCAGGCTTGGCTGGCATGCCTGGCCGATGCCCAGGAGCTATTTTAGTAGGTCTTGCAGGGGATGGAGCCTTGGCAGGACCTGTGGGTTTTGAAGTGAGCTCACAGACCTTTTCCCTTCGGTAGCCAGCCAGCTCCAGCATGGCCCAGGGCTCCGCTTGTGTGCGTCACCCCGAATGGCACCGCTGGGCTTCACATCCCTGTGCAGCTCCCTCCCAGCAGAGCAGTGCTGTCTCTCCAACCCACTTGTCTGTGCACCAGGGGCATTGCTGCGCTGTGAAGCTGTGAGCCAACAAGTGCCAACCTCTGCCTCGTTTCTGTCCTCGGCCCAGAGCTCTGCTAACTCCATCTCTGCCCTCCTACCCTGGGGGTCTGCAGGAAACCTCTGGCTGATCTCAGTTACGTGAGCCACAGAACTAAGCAGCATACAGAAACCCTCGTGTACATCTTCATTAAAAGATTCGTAGCACTTTCTGTCCAGCATAATTAAAAGGCCTAATGTCAGCATAATTTAATTCCAACAGCTGCATCACAACGTGGCGTTCTCTTTGTTTTCTGCTCATGACCAGTGTGCAGACGCAGGTTTAGAAGGTGCACATGGCACGTGCTCTGTCAGTCAGCTCGGGCCCCTCCGCTTCCCAAAAGCTGAGGCTGAGGGCTGTGTGTGATGGATGCTGTTTCTTTCAGTGGGGGGGATCTCCTGCCCCTGCCATACGGCTGTCACTTCCCCCTCTGCATAACAGCTTAGCATCCCGCACGCTGTCAGACCGCGTAAGTGAAAACCCTGAGTTGTTTTTCTCTCTCTCTCTCTCTGTGATGATATAATTAGAACGGCTGCCTTTTCCCAAAATGGCCAGGCTGTGCTATTTTCTGTGCCACGATGCTTGCTAAGGAGGCAGTCTTCGTTTCAAGAGGAAGACACCCCGTCTTGCTGCAGGCAGCAGGCAGATGGACTTCCCCGGAGTTTGGGGAATTTGCACATGGAGTTGTTTCACACCCCGTTCTCTTTCCCTGCACAACAATACAGAGGAGCAATAAGACATGGGACCAGGCTGGGGTGGCAGTGCTGGGCGTCCCTATGCCAGGGCTGCTGTGCCCTGGGCCAGGTTGATCTCAGCCTCCATTTTTCCACCTTGCAGAGTATCTTTGAAGCCTTCAGATCCCTCAAGGTAACTGAGAGTCTGGAGAGGCTCCCATCCAGAGAGGCTGTGATGCCCCGTCCATCCCTGGAGGTGTTCAAGGCCAGGTTGGATGGGGCCCTGGGCAGCCTGGGCTGCTATGAAATGTGGGGGTTGGTGGCCCTGCCTGCAACATGGGGGTTTGAGCTTGATGATCCTCGAGGTCCCTTGCAACTTAAGCCATTCTGTGATCCAGATGGCAAACCCCATGGCTCTCCCAGTGCTGTGTGGCTCTTTGTTACAGTGGGGATGCTGGAATACCTTCCTGCTTGCATGGCAGAGAAACCTTTTTGTTTTGTCCTGATGCCATTGGTTTCCATTTGAATAGAAGGGAAAAGAGAATTGGATGAGGAGGGCAGAGAGGACCCAGGGGGATGTGCTGTGGGGTGGCGCTCCTCCTGTGGCACTCAGAGCTGCCTGCTCTGCATTGCTGCCCCAGGGACCTTCAGCAGTGTGCTGCTGTGTCTGTGCTGTAATGGGGCACACATGGAGCTCAGGGGTGCTTGTGGTGTTTGCTCTTACAGGAATTCAAGCTGTAAAACAGTGAAATGCTGCAAGTATAAAACTCCCCATATTTTGACCAAGTGTTTAATTTATGGTTGCTTCTGTCATTCGGATGTGGCTTACAGTCCTGGCCTTTGTATTATTTCCTTTTTGTGCATGCATTTATTGTGGGGAAGCATTTATGAATTCCGAGAGGTTCAGTGAGAGGGAGAGCTCCTGGGCAGGGCAGTTGCTTCCCTCCTTTCTGCAGCCTCTGATTTTGGGGCTCACTTTTTTTCCCTTAGAGATGTGCACATGTGTGTCATGAAGGGTGATGCTCTTCAAACCAGTGGGAGTGTTTCCATGAATTTCAATGGAAAAACACCTGTGTGCTCTTTTAGGGCAAGAGATGCTGATCACAAGTTGCACCAGGTGAAATTCCAGTCGGGTATTAAGAGGAATTTCTCAGAGCAGTGAGGCAGTGGCACAGGCTGCCCAAGGAATGGTGGCATCACCATCCCTGGAGGTGCTCAGAGCCGTGGGGATGTGGCACAGAGGGACGTGGGCATGGGGTGAGCTGGGATTGGACTTGTTGATCCTAGAGGTCTTCTCCAGCCTTAATGATTCTCTGATTCTGTGATTGTAATCCATGTTTGGCCCTGTGTTCAACCCAGGCTGTTTTATGATACGAGATGAGGGGCGTAGGCTGCAAGCGATGCTGTGGGGCTGCTTCCATGTCCTCCCAGCTCCCGGGGCAGGGGCAGGAGATGGGCACCTCAGGGAGGATCTGGGGGGTGAGCCCTGCTGGCAGACTGCCTTGGCTGCCAACCACGGACACGTGGACACGTGCAGAATTATCCTTTGGGTTGTGGTGATCTGAGATGGCCGTGGCCTTGCCTTCCCCAGGGCTTTGTGCTGCTTTTCTTGCTGCCGCAAAAGGCTCTCGGTTTGTTCCTGGAGCCTTGCTCAATGCGCTCCATGTGGATAGGCATGTTTCATTTTTAAGCTTTGGGGGGAAAGAAAAAAAAAGAAAACAAAACAAACATAAAACACAGCATGGCACAGATTAAATCCATTTGAGACAACTGGAAAAAAAAAAAGAAAGACGTATGTGCAAGTCAAGTCAATAGGAGGAGGGGAGTGGAAGGGGGAAAAAGAAACTGTGACATATACAAACCCTTTAGTGTGCATAGCATAAGATTTTTTGGCTGGCACTCACATGATTTTATTCAAGGGCTGGGAAAGAGCTACGATTAGTTAAAAGCTTCGGCAAAGTCTGGAGGGAGTGCTCTGAAGAGTTGGGAGCCGCGCAGAGGTGGCTGTAACTCCTCTGGCAATTGCAGACCATTCTTCCGAGGCTCAGGACAAAAGCCTTTTCTTTTCCCTCCGTGTTCAAAGAGACTTGTTTGTCTTGAGATGGTGCAGCTGTGGGCCGCGGGACCGCCTGCTTGAAGATACCCCCTCGTAGAGGAGAGGAGAGCCTGCGCCCTGCAAAGTGGTGGTAGTATTTTCTCGTGTGTGGGTCCCCCCTCCTCCTCCCTCCCTCCTCCTCCACTGCCATGTGTGGTTTTTAATAAGAAGAAGAATGTGGAGGCAACATTTTCCAGGCAAGGGGAAATTTCCTGTTTCTTTTCTGTTTGTTTAATAAAGTGTGTAGTTGACTGTAAAGCTGTAGCTACTCCATAGTGAATGAGTAATTCGGCCGATGCTCAGGCTGGCTTCTCGATGCACTTTGATATACTGCAAGTGAACATGTTTAACGCTGGCTTCTTTCCTTTTATTTATTATTTTAAATGCTGCGTGGCGCAGGGAACTGAGATTAATAAGAATTAGGCAAATGGCTCCGGCTTTTGTTTCTGTGAGATAGCACCCGCCGTCTGGCGGCCGCACAAAGGCTGCCATTGAGCAGGAGCGCTCCCTAATTCTCCTGGCAGGGGTGCCATTGGGATCGGATACAAGTGGGTGGCAGAGGGGAGGAGCGGTGCAGAGGACAAGCAGGCTTTGTGCCTTCCAAATGGAACAAAAGCACTTTATGCACCGGGCTGCGTGCAACAAGCGAGCCGGCTGCACTCGGGGTTCTGAGCGTGGCTGCAAAACCTTGCTGCTTCTCCTTTTTCCTTGTCCACAAAGCCTTCCTCCTCTCTCTCTTCCTCAGTGCACCAAGCGATGCCAGCGGCCCCCAGGGGATGGCGTGGGGCTGTGGTTGGCAGTGGTGGAAGGCAGGAGCTGGGTGCACGTGGAGAGGCTGGAGGCTAACCGTGCTGCTAACCATGGGGTCATGGAGTCATGTGATGGCTTGGGTTGGGAGGGACCCAAAGGCCCGTCTCATTCCAACCCCTCACCGCAGGCGGTGCTGCCAGACACCTGATGGCCCAGCTGCCTGATGGCTTTCTGATCCAGGGCACAGCTCTCCTGAACGAGGCAGGTGTGTGCAGAACAAGTGTGCTGTGTGAGGAGATGCCATTCCTTGCGGTGCTGTGCCGGCAGCTGGATGGACAGCAGTGCATGCAGGGGCCCAGGGGGTTACACACAGCATCTCTCTGTGCACTGTTCTCCCTTTTTGGTGTGCAGAGCCTGCAGGGTGAGGCTGGGAGGTGATGCTCCTCATCTCAGAGATGCTGTTCTGCGCTGTGCGTTAGGGAAGTGTTGTAATTCACTTGCTTGTTAAACAGAGAAAAGAATCCAGCTGGGTATAGTGCTTCCCTTCAGGCTTGTGTAAGCCTTCTGCGCTCTGTGCATGTTTTTATTCTCACTTATCTGCTTATGGCAAGCTCCTTTTGGTTATCCACATCATCTTGGCCCCATTCCCCGCCTACTGACACGGCCACGCTTCCATCTGGAGGATGTGCGTGCAAACAGGGCACGTTCCTCCCGGTGTGCTCTGATGGAGAGCTCCAAAAGCACTCGTGTGTAACGTTATGCTGGGCGTTGTGGGTCAGCTGTGCTGGGTGGGTTCACTCCTGGCTTTGCTTTTCCTGCTCCCCATCTTGGTAGCTGCGTGGCTGCCTGGGTCCCTCCTGGTGCTGCTCCTCTGGCATCGCTATGGCCCCTGGTGTCCCAGGCTTACATCCTGCTTGACAACAATCTGGACAAACAGGCACATTTCATTTTCCCTTTAAAAAAAAAAGCAAAAAAAAAAAAACCCAAACACTGTTGCTCTTCTCTGTGAGTTTCCTCCCCTCATTGTCATTTTCCTGGCAGGAGGGTGGTGTGATTCCCTGCAAAGCGGCCCCTGCTCCTGGCTGATGCTGGCACACAATAGCATTTGTTCTACAGAGAAACCCCAACCCCAAACCAAACCTTCACCCCTCTGTAGCTAATTACAGCCCTCTGGCTTCTAGAGGAACAGCTACAAGGCGTGGTTGTCAGCAGAGAAATGATGGCACTGAATTCCCCCAGCAGAAGAACCCTAACAACCATCACCAACGTCCAAAAATGAACCTGATAATCCCAAGGCTGAGCAGCTAATAGGATAGAAGCATGGGGCTTCCTGCAGCCCTTGCTGATTATCACTTGTTTCCTAACCTCACCTTGGTGAGCCTGTGATTGGAAAATGAGCCTAGAGCAGCACACAGCTGGATGTGGCCATGCCTAAGGAAACAGCCGTAGACATTGGGGTGGCACTGGTGTGTGTGTGTGTGTCCCCACAGCAGAACAGAGTCTGCACTGGTTTTGTATCCTTCACTTTGTGTGCTCTCCACAGGAATGCTTGGGCAGAGCTGTTGCCACGGGTGTAAGGGTTTGTGCTCCTTCTGCTTGCAGGCATCCGTCCTCAGATCATGAACGGCCCCATGCACCCCCGGCCCCTGGTGGCACTGCTGGATGGCAGGGACTGCACGGTGGAGATGCCCATTTTGAAGGACTTGGCGACCGTGGCATTCTGTGATGCACAATCGACTCAGGAGATCCACGAGAAGGTAACGGAGTGGTGGCTGTGGGGCACGTGGGGAGAGGCAGGGATGCTCTCCTTCCTCCCCAGTCCTCAAGATTTGTTCAGAGCTCCGCTGCGAGTTGGCCCAGGTAGCATCAGCAGAAGTCGCTGCTGATTAAAGTTCAGTGAGGCTGTTTCAAAAGCCAGATGTTATTTTGGAGCAAAAAGTCACTTTATCTCTTAGCATCGGCTTTTGAACATCAATATTATGAAGGTTTCTCCCTTTCACTGAGCCTGCAGTAACACACAGCACTCCATGCCCAGCACTCAGCATCAGCAGCACAGAGTTTGGTGGCTGTGGGCAGAGGTCAGAAATCACATCCAGGGTCTGGAACTGAAAAGGGCCCCAAATATAAAGTGCAGGGAAGGGTTTTTTATGAGGTGTTCATTGACTAATGAGCGAGTCTTGCAGAATTTAGGGCTTGGGTTCCCAGAGCACTAAGGGGAGCCCAGTGAGGGTTTGAATCTCCACTGAAGGATGGAGTTCAGCCTTACATGTGCGTACAGCCTCACACAGATGGTCTTATGTACTCCTGGAGTGGTGAGCAGTGAGACAGGTACCGCCCATCCAACATGTATGAGGACATGGAGTGGCACATGGTTGTCTGTAGCTGTAGAACCTAATTGCTTCTTAAAAGAAGAATTACCCTTGTTTGGAAGAGGAGGAGCTGATAGATCTTTTGAGTGTCCATGCAGTTCATGCCTGATTCCATGGGGATGGCTGCAGTTTCGGTGGGGCACGCTGCTGCTGGGTTTGGTGGCACCGCGGCAGGTCAGCCAGCAGGTTGGTGGTAAAGCTGGGCAACTCCCCGTGTAACTGCATCTCAGGAGCTGCAGGTGTTCCGTCCGAGTGTCCTGGTGACTCCTGACATCCCTGTGCCCTGTTGCAGGTATTAAACGAAGCTGTGGGGGCCATGATGTACCACACCATCACGCTGACTCGAGAAGACCTAGAGAAGTTCAAGGCCTTGCGGGTCATTGTTCGAATAGGCAGCGGCTACGACAACATCGACATCAAAGCAGCAGGGGAGCTCGGTAGGTCTCAGTCCTGTGCTTCAGTTCCCTCCTTTGTGCCTCTGAGTCTTGAGAATCAGCACAGGGAACCTGTGCTCCCCATGGGAGCATGTGAGCCCAAGGGCAGTCCGGGCAGTGCCTCGCACAGGGGCTTGGTTCAGCTCCCACATGCCTGGCTGTGCTGCTGGGCCACCACGTGTCACAGGGGTGACAGGGGCCTCTGGCGAGCTGCACACCACAGCCTGGGAGCACAGCATTGTGTTGGTGATCGCAGCAGCTGTGACAGCCATTGCGGGCCACCTGATCCAGGGACTCAGGCTCTCACCATGCCTATGCAGGGCTATCTCTGGGGAAGTTAGGGAAAACAGCTGCTCCACATGAGCCATTCTGCAAGGATAATTATGATAAGAGAGTTTCAAATAGGCATTCCTAAAAAGCAATTCTCAGTATAGTGAATTATTTTTTTTCTAGAGGAGAGCAGTGTCTTCTCAGTTTAATGGTTTCTTCGTGTTTTTAACTCTTATTATCTGTTATAATGACGTTCTGAAGCTCTGAGCACCAAGAAACGAAAAACATAACGAATAAAATAATGGGATACTGCAGCATAATCCTTCTTTTTATACTTAGCAAATTGGGTGGCCAAATGATGTGGTTTAGAGTAGAAAATGTAATGACTACCCACAAATGTAGCGTAAAGTTTAATTGGTATTGCTTTCCATAAGGTAGTTCTTAAACTGTGCAGGCAGCACAATGTCCAGCGCCTGCTGGGGTGATGGGGTGGAAAGACACTCCCAGCAGGTGTAACTACCACTGCAGTGGGTGGTGGGTGGGTAGGAAGGCACCCAAGAGGGCAGGAGCCCATCAGACAGGGATGAATGCTGCAGGGCTGGCGGTGGGATCAGCCCTTGCTGCCTGAAGCAGGGTGAGAGGCACAAGGTGCTGGGAGCTTGAGTTGGGGGGTGGTTTCACCCCTGTAGGGCCAGTCAGGTTTCTCTGGGTCAGCGTAGGGGCTTGCTAACAGGGAGGAAGAAAGGTCTTAGAGCTTCTGGAGGCAGGGGGGTTGGCAGAGGGCCCAGAAGGTGCATGCATGGCCCGAAATATTCTCATTTTTTAACGGAGTCAGTGGCCCTTAAAGTGGAAGGGGATTTTTGGAATGTTATTCTCTCTTTATCTCCTGCTTTTTCATGGTTTCTACTCCAAGGCCCCAGTACAGTAAAGCATTTAGATACACATTCATCTCAAATTGTGTGTTTAAATTGCGTTGAAGCCAGTGGGATATAAGCATGTGCTTAACTGCTTTGCTGAACAGACGTGAAATTAAGCACCCTCTTACATGCTTTGCTGGATCAGAGCTTTAACAGGGTAATGGCCAGGGAGACATTCTCAGTTAACTTAATACCCGTAGCTCTGAGCAGAGAGGCACGCTTTCAAATGACCCCTTTGTGACAAAGGAACAAAAGCTCTGTTATGGGGATCTGTGCGCGGGGCGGCCGCGGTGCCGGGTGGGGAGAGCTGTGCCAGCATGGCTGGGCCCCCAAAAACAGCACCCAAAAAAGCCTCAGCACCACGAGGAGCACGTCTGGGCTGGTGATGGTCACCCCGAGCCTTCCTGCAGCACCGTGCCCCCATTGGGAAACCTGTGAAGCCAAAGTGGGTCCAGCTTGGAGCGGCTGCGCTCAGGTGGCTGTGGTGGCACATCTTGGGGCACCCAGAGGTCTTGCCATACCTGGAGCTGGCTGTGCAGTGCATAGCACGTGGTTCTGCTCCAGAGCAAGAAGAGGTGGCTGGTTGTGCCCTACGTGGCTTAATGGCTGAGCAGTCTTATTGTGCAGAGGGAGTGGCTTGTGCCATTGTGGATGAATTGGCTTTGAAGGTAGATTAAACTAAACAAGAATAGGACTTGCTCTTACAAAATAAACATTTCCTCCTGGAGTTATTCCTGCGTAGCTTTCGCACTTGGAATTGGCGCTCGTTCTCAGAGGTGACCCTGAGCAATACAAGTCGTGGTGCCTTTGCAGATGTGAGGCTGCTGCTCCTTAACTCTGCATCTCTTTGCAAAGTGTTGCTCCAGCTGGCCTCTCACTTTACTGGGGAAATGGTGCGTGAGGGCCAAGGGCAGGGCACGTTGCACGGGGAGCTCCTTTGCTTTTCAGCACACCCTGGTGCACGCCAAGCCCGGGCACGCTGTGCTTTTGGAAGGACTCTTTGTCAAAGCTGAGCAGCTCCTGGCACAGCGCTGTCCCCAAACTGCCTTTGTTTGGGGCTGTGCCTGGCTGCTCCTGAGCCGTGTCCTCCCACAGGGATCGCCGTCTGCAACATCCCCTCGGCTGCCGTGGAGGAGACGGCCGACTCCACCGTCTGCCACGTCCTCAACCTCTACCGACGGAACACGTGGCTCTACCAGGCGCTGCGGGAGGGCACGCGGGTGCAGAGCGTGGAGCAGATCCGGGAGGTGGCCTCTGGTGCTGCACGGATCCGGGGCGAGACGCTCGGCCTCATCGGCTTCGGTACGTGGGCAGGGAGGGAGACTCAGTGCTGCAGGATGAGCTAAAAGGAGAGTTTGCACAATCAGAACTAATGGAGCAGGGATGGGGCTGTGTGTCCCACGAGGTTGGTGTGACATACAGTCATCGAATCACAGAATGGTTGGGTTGGAAGAGACCTTAAAGCCTGTCCGTTCCCAACCTGTGTCACAGCTGGGGACACCACCCACCAGATCAGGTTGTGTGGGACGCCATCCGTCCTGGCCTTGGACACCTGCAGGGATGGGGCAGCCACAGGTCTGGGCAGTAATGCTGCAGCCTCACCACCCTCAGTACAGAATTCCCCTTTTTTTATTTAAAGCCATTCTCCCTTGTCCTATCTCAGTCTCCCCATCTAAAATGCCACTTTTCTTCTCTTATAATCTGCTTCCAAGTACTGGACATAGCCATAGACTCTTTTACACTGGTACTTGAGAGAAGGAGCTGTATTTTCCAAGGAGAGTGGTGGTGAAACCCAGCAGTGCCCTTAGAGTGACCAGAGCTGGCTGTGCTGCCTTGACGCAGCTACATCACCTTCCTCTTTCTGAGCCATTCTGCCCGGTGTAAATAGTGCTTGTCTTCAGTTCACCCACAGCAATAGATGGGACGGAGCTCAGACACCCACTGAGCTGAGAGCTGATGCTCACAGAGGTGCACAGCGTGCACACCTGGCAGCTTGGGCTGGTTGTATTGATTCTCCTTCCCCTCACACAGGTCGCACGGCGCAGGCGGTTGCGGTCCGAGCCAAGGCGTTCGGCTTCAACGTCATCTTCTACGACCCATACCTGCAGGATGGGATTGAGCGGTCCCTGGGAGTCCAGCGGGTGTACACACTGCAGGACCTGCTCTACCAGAGCGACTGCGTCTCGTTGCACTGCAACCTTAACGAACACAACCACCACCTCATCAACGACTTCACGATTAAGCAGGTAATTGCCTCAAGAACGGCCAAGGCGAGTGCCCTGGTCAGCACCCAAACCCCAGGTGATGCAGTCAGGCTCTGTGCTCGTGCCCTGGTTCCAAAACAGCTTCTTACACCATCTGTCCCTGTTTTTTCCTGGATAAATTCCCCTGTAAGCAAGCAGCGAACACGGGACAAGGATGGGGTTTGCCAATGCCGGCCAGCGTTGGGCCAGCTGTAGAAGGCCCTCTGACACCCAGCTCTCTTGTCTCTTCCCGCTGCCCCCAGATGAGGCAGGGAGCGTTCCTGGTGAACACGGCGCGCGGCGGGCTGGTGGATGAGAAGGCCTTAACTCAAGCCCTGAAGGAGGGTCGGATACGAGGGGCTGCGCTCGACGTGCACGAGTCGGAACCCTTCAGGTAAAGCTCCCTGTGCTCCCTTCCTCAGCATCGCACACACCTGCGGGGAGCCCAGCGGCGGCCCTGGAGCCCTTTGCCATTCTTAACACTTGTTGTCTTTTCAAATGGTGGCTAATTTATTTTTTTGCCTCCCTTGCGCCCAGTTTTGCTCAAGGCCCATTGAAAGATGCTCCTAATTTAATCTGCACCCCTCACACGGCCTGGTACAGCGAGCAGGCGTCGCTGGAGATGAGAGAAGCTGCTGCTACCGAAATCCGGCGCGCGATCACAGGTACAGCCCTTCTGTGGGGCCCTGAGCTGTGGCTTTCTGTAGCCTCATTCAGGGTTCTAACCCTAATTTTCTTCCCAGTGGAAGGCCTGAGAAATCCAACTTTACTTTTCTGTCATTCAGACACGTTAGAAGCTGAGGATGATTGGGATGGAAGGGACATGAAAGAGCATGTCCAAATGGTGCTGGAACAGAGCTTGCTCCAAGATGATGCTCCAGCAGATGGGTGGTTCTCTTGCCCTAAAATGAATCCTTGACCTGATGGCAAAGCTTCACTTTGGGCTGCCCTGTGCTTTGAAATGGGGCTGAAGGGAGCAGCTGCTCTGAAGGCAGCACAGGAGAGGTCTCCAACCATGACCTTTGGGACAGCCAGTTGATTTTCTGGGGCCCTCATTTCTCCCCCTTTCCTCCCCGTTTCCAGTAACAAATAGAGGGAAAAGGAATAATTGTAGCTTTACTATAGGGTAATAAAACAACAGGGTGCCTGACACATGCTTACCTTTAATACCGACTCCAGGGCGCATCCCAGAAAGCCTAAGGAACTGCGTGAACAAGGAGTTCTTTGTCACAACAGCTCCGTGGTCAGTAATAGACCAGCAAGCAATCCATCCAGAGCTCAATGGTGCCACATACAGGTAAGCCAGAGAAAAGGACGGTCACAAGCAGGACTTGCCCTGCAGGTTTTCTAATGCTGCTGCTGGCGAGCCAGCACTCACACTTACCAACAAGCAGGGCAAAACTTATGGACTGAAAAAGGGACTGCAGATCTGCTCTGTCTGTGTTAGAATGCACAGGCTGCAAGCCTGGGCCTGCTCACAAACCAAGAACTTCAAATACAGGACTAAATGCAGGTGGCCTGATGATTTCCACCAGAATCCCTGAGATCAGATCACTTGCTTGACTGTGGGAGGCTCTACACACACACCAGCACTGTGTTGTGCTTAGGGAAGAGGCACGCAGGATCCCATCCCCAGCAGAGCTGTGAGGGCAATGACCTGAGCAGTGTGTGTGCCCCTGACCAGCAAAAAAATGAGGCCAAACCACCCACAGATGGTGAAAGCATCCTCCTTAACCTGCACCCCTGTGAGGTGGTGTGTCCCATGGGGCTCTGCTACGCTCCATGGAAGCAGCTCCCCTCCTGGCAGCAGGCAGAGCATCTCCTGGCTTCTCCTTTCTCAAACTCAGTGTCCTTTCTTGGAATGCTGTAAGAAAGGCAGCTGGATTAGTCCAGCTCCAGTTTCCAAGTTCTCTGCTTAGGAGAGTAAGAAAGAAGAGGACAGACCCTGTAGCAGCATCTACCGAGATAGAATGAGGGGAAGTGACTTCCAACTAAAAGGGAGGATTTTTGTTCAGATACAGGGAAAAAGGTGTGTTTGTTTGTTTGTTGGGTTGTTTTTACAAGAGATACTTGGGATGTCGGAGCATGCAGGATGATTGCTTACCAGATTCTTCAAGAAATTGGTCTTGGCAAAAGAGGAAGCCTTTCTTGTGGTTAACAGCTGGTGTCAAGGTACAGGGCCAAAGCCACAGAGGCGTACCCAGGAGCTGCACACAGTCCCATGGGTGCAGAGCTGTCTGTCAGTGATACAGAATTACCCAGCAAAGGGCAGTGTGGAGCTTCATAGAACTGCAGGAAAAAGGTCCATCTTAAAAAAGAGCAGGGAAATAAAACAATAAAGCCAGTAGATGGGGAATGGTTTTAAACTGAGACAGTGGAGGTTTAGGTTGGATATTAGGAGGAAGTTTTTCCCCCAGAGGGTGGTGAGGCACTGGCACAGGTTGCCCAAGGAGGCTGTGGATGCCCCATCCCTGCAGGCATTCAAGGCCAGGCTGGATGTGGCTCTGGGCAGCCTGGGCTGCTGGTTGGTGACCTGCACACAGCAGGGGGTTGGAACCGGATGAGCATTGTGGTCCTTTGCAACCCAGGCCATTCTGTGTTAGATGCACAAGAGGGAGTGTGCCCAGCTCCAGGAGCAGAGAAGCAATGTTGTTGTGCAAAAAGGGAGGGCGCAGGGGGCCGTGACATTCATTACATCTGGTGTTGTCTGCTGCTCCAGCTGATAAGCAGCAGTTAGTTTCCTCAGGCAGTTAAACCACGCAGTTATTACAGCAGCTCGTGAGATCACTGCTCTGCTACTCACCCTGATTGTGTCAAATTCAGGACAGTCCTACAGTGCTGGTTTAGAACAGTATAACACACGGAATACCACGGTCATTAATGGCAGCAGCGACTGTGCTGCCTGCTTCCTCATCGCAGCTCTCAGGTGCTTGAGGATTTTTACAGCTGAAAAAAACATCTTGGCTCAGCCATCCCAGCTGTAAGGCTAGGCGCTGGGCCTCCAGCAGTGCTGCATTCCCTTGCTCCCCTTTCCCCTGCGGTTGGGTCCCCAGGTGAGGTGACGGTGGCTGCCTCTCTTCCTCACCCCAGGTACCCGCCCGGGATGGTCAGCGTGGCCCCAGGAGGAATACCAGCAGCCATGGAGGGCATCATGCCCGGGGGCATCCCTGTGACTCACAACCTGCCCACGGTGGCACATCCTTCCCAAGCTCCATCTCCGAACCAGCCCACAAAACACGGCGACAACAGGGAACATCCCAACGAGCAATAGCAGATAATTTTAAACAGCACCATCCTTCAATAAACTCGGGACCAAGAGACGTTGGAAAAAAGAAGTTATACACGAACTGAAAACGAATTTGATACGAAATTTGTAACGTTGATTTTTTGGACAGATGCATCATTGATGTTCCAGTGTTACCGACACTGATAGCAGCCAAGACTGGGAAGAAGCCCTGAAGAAGGCACCTGCTCACTGAAGCGCTGAAAACTAAGATGTGATACGTTAAGGATCGAAGTGATCGACCTCTGTTATTGTGTGTTAAGTTTCCTTCACCTGTGCATCAATCCCATGAATAAAAATCAGATTTTTTTTCCCCTCCCTTCCTTGGGAAGAACAGGGTGTCTGCACCTGTTTCCAAACAATTGCATTAAGCAATCCTTACCAAGGTAACATAGAAATGGAAGAGGAAACCATGATGTGGCTTCAGCCCTTTCCTTACTCTTGTTACCTCTGACAGTAGGAGGCACCAACACTGGCTTAGCAGCGGAAGAAAAAACCAATGAAATCCTTTGTGCAGCCTCCCGGGGCCGATGTGTGCCAGCAGGGCTCCTGCCAGGCTGGGGGCAGAGGGCTGGGAGGGCAGGGGAACAAGGCAGCAGCTCCTCCCTGCCCAGCTCTCAGTACCGTAGCTGTGCACCCATCTGCGCCCTGCAATGATGCAAGGAAAAAAAAGAAAAAGAAAAAAAGAAAAAAAAAGAAGAAAGTATTACGTTTCACACACTATTTGTACTCAAATATATTTTCTCAGTTTGAAATCTGCAGCTATTTTATCAAGTGGAGAAGTCTTGAGCTGGAAAGGGTTCAAGAATAATGTTGCATTTCCTTATGTCTCAGGAAACACTTTTTATGGTAACTTGTCAGACTGTCGATGAACAAAACCCACTTTTTTAGACATGGATAAAAGTCTTCTTTTCTTCACGTGATATTTTATACAAGAACACTTCAAAATGTGTTATTAGACGTGACTGATTTTAACAGATCCTATTAGGTTTGTATCAACTAGTTACATGTTATATTCATAGTCTTTTGTGAATCATCGCCTTTTTGTTTTTAAAACGATGGCCTCTTTCGAGCCTTTGTATGGGTACATTCCTGTTTCTGTGACAAAGAAATCTTAAGCTGTCCCAAACAGAAAAAAAAAAACAAAATCCAGTGGCTATCAGCAGTATGTTTTGTTTTAGTGTGTTACCGTTACTGTATTTGTTTATTGTAAAGGTGGACATTTAGCGTTCGGTGCAGTTTTCAATAAAAAGTGATAAAATTTCTATAATTTCTGGGAGGTCAGAGCTCTCTGCGTTGTCCCAGCACAGCAGTGAGGCACCGGGAGCAGCACACAGCTCAGCCACAGAGGGGGCACCTGGTGAGGAAAACGGGTTGTGGATGCTAAGGTCTGGGATGGCATTAAAAACAAGCCGCTGGGATTTTTGCCTTGGCTTTAAGTTGCATCGTGCAGGGCTGGAAGGGCCTCCCCTGGAAGCAGGCTCACAACACAGCTCCCCCCAGCAGCCACCTCCTACTCCAACCAAACCAGGAGTGGCTGCAGATGGAGGCAGGCAGCTTCCAAGGCTGCTCAGCAGTAGAGATCTCAGTAGAGATGCTGGTTAACGAAAGATGGAAGGAAGCACCCTAGCGCTCAGCGTTACCTCTTCTGCTGGGCTGTGAGCAGCAGCAGCATGGGATGCAAAGATGGTACCTGGAAAGAGAAAGGCTGAGATCTGCATGGGCAACGTGGAGCAGCGCATGGCAACTGGCAGATGGGAGCCAAGGAGTGAGGAGAGCAGAGCTGAAAGCTGCTGCTCCAGATCTGCGCCTGGGACTTCGCTGACAGCCACACTGCTGTGTTCACACACTGCAGCAGACAGGGAGCTCTGTGCTGCTGAAGGATGGCAGAGTGTGGCAAACACTCTAAATAAAGCCACCAACAGTTAAAAAGGGGTGAAGTCGCTGAGCAAGGAAGCAAGTCTCTAAGTGCACACAAACCTACTTCATTAATAGTGTCAAACCTGTTCCAGTCATACTTGCCATAAGCCATGCAGTGGGACTCTGGAAGAAGCCAGGATTACTAAATTTTAATATATTAAAACCAAAAGGAACACAGGGATTGAGCACTGAGCAGTTCAAATAAAACCAGAAAACCGACCAGGTGTAAAGGAGGCGGCAACGAAAGCTAAGGTCTGTGCCAGGAAAGCCTGTGTTGCTCACAGCAATGAGAAAAACAACACTGAGAACCAAAGTTTGTGTGCTTGGCTGAAGGAGCAGAACTTGCTGATGAGCTGCAAGGGACATCTGCAAATTCATCTCAGTATTTGTAAACTTTCAGGTGTGTAATTCAGGAATACCCATGAACATACACTGAGTACCGTGCTAGCACAAAGCAGGGTTTGCATCTCTTTAATCTACAAGTACATGAGGTTTGGATCACTTTGATTTTGAAAAGAAGATACTGCCCCAGTCCCAAAGGGACCCAGGAAGCTCATTCACCTGAACAAACCGTTGTACAGCACATGGGAACAAAACAATAGTGATTAAGAAAGCCAGGAGCTCTGAAGTACCAGGACTGCCCTCACACCACAACTACACACACACTGGGGCGCGCTGCATGCGTGCACAGCTGGCACTGACTGCACGGCGAGCTTCCGCTCCCTGGGGATGCTGCAGGCTGCCCACACAAAGCCAGGGCAGAGAACAGGGCTCAGGGTAGGTTTCACATTAATTATTCTCTCCATGTTACAAGGAAGCATTACTTCCTTCAGCAGAATGTTACTATGAAAATAAGGGGCAGGGGGCACATCGCACAGCCCTCCAAGTAGCTTGAGGGAGGCAGGAGCTTCTCCTTCCATCCATTCAGTGCTGGTGTGCACAGGGCAGAGTTGCAGGGAGCACACGCTGCTCTCACCCCAGCACACGCTGCCTGCAGCTCCCTGACAGCCCAGCTTTAGCCATCAGCAAGACAAGGGGGAAAAGGGCTTTGCTGCAAGTTAAGAAGAATAAAAAGAATACCAAACTTGGGACAGGGCCGTGTGTGCGTCAAAAAACCTCTTCAGCATCAGCAGCTTGCCTATCAGTTCAGGTCAATCGTACACTGCAGTGAACATGCACTCTTCTACCTGACGTTTTGCACATGCACCAATCAGGGGAGACAGAATGGCCCAAAAATCTGAAGGCATTTCCTAATGAACCTCAGTGGGATCTGCGATGGGAAAACTGCTAAGTCAATACAGTACTTCGTTCTCTCTGTACTTCTGGTGCCATCACCAAGGTTACGGAGGAGTTGTGCACATTTCAACACCATCTAAGCAGCATTTGGAAGAAAAAAAAGCAGCAAGTTCCTCAGGGTTTCCACAGCTTTCCCCTACATAAAAATATGTGCTATGGGGCTTCTTTCCAAATCCTAATTTCAACAATTGCATCTACTGCAAAATTCCTTACGGAACCACCACAGCATCCCAAGTGCTTTTCAAAACCTGAATTGCACTGCATGTGTAAAAACTGGCATTAACCTTTAGTGTTGACGTGAGCTTTTTAGATAAACTTTATCCATTACAGGTTACATGGCTAAAGTTATCAAATATAATAAAATTTCTACTGGAGAATATACTCTGAACTTACAGTCTTAGGAACTTACATAGGTTTAAGTATGGCCACATCAACCAACATGCAAGAAATTCCCAGGGTTACATACTGAGAAATATATAACACGGTGCTTTTGGAAACAACTTCAGCACAGATTCCTCTGTTTTAATCAGAACTGCTGAGTGGATTCTCACTGGATTGAACGACCCAAGGAGCAACCCTTGAAACAGACGTTTTTTCATTTGCAGCAACGTTTGAGTTGATGAAAGAAGAAATGATGGAGCAGTATAGAGTTTGTATCACAGCAAGAAGGGAGCTCTGACAATGTAAAACTCCCAATCACATCTCGAGTCCTCAGATCTCACACAACTCCATTTAGTAGATACGTACTGGAATCCAATCCCTATGCTTCAGGTCACATCTCTGAATAAATATCATTAAGTATATTGAAAAGAACCTAACTATGAAAGGAGGGAAAAAAAAAAAAGCAAAAAGACTTTTTCAGGAAACAAATCATTTCACTCCATGAAAAATTTAGCTTCTCTTCCAGTTTGTTCCACAGAGTTCAGGTTTTATTTGTGGGCACGGCCGTAACTGAGCTATGAGTAAAATGAACGTGGTTTTGTTTATGACTTGCTGTGGATATTTTGTGCAAACAAAAAAACCTCACCAGCTGACCCGGGCACCAGTGAGCTTTGACATGAAAGGGCCTTTCACAGAAACATGTCAGAGTAGCTAAAGGTGACGTAGAATGCCAGGTTCTACTGTAAAAGAATCTCAGAGGGAAGAGAAATCCACCTAACGTGTGCTTTGTAAGTGCCCTTATCTGAAAAATTTCTTTGCAATAATTAAGATGCTGGTATACTTCTCCTATTACACAATCTCTTACACAACCACATGCGGTACATTTATAGACAGATTTACAATCAGAAAGAAAAGTGTTTGTTGGTTTGGTTTTTTTTTTTCTGTCTTGATAATAAAATTAGGTGTTTTGTTTCTCTTTTGTTTTATACAAACTGTAGTCCAGCCCATTCAGCGCTCTCCACGCAGCAGATGAGCTTCTAGACTCTCCCCATGCTGGTTAGAACAATCCTTTGCAGCATGTTTCTTCTAGAATTAGGTTGCTCCACAACAAACAGCTACAGCACAACGCTAACTCCAGGTCAGACACTACGTGCTGGTAATTTGCTTTTCCAAATTCACCCATCACTCATCATCATCATCCTCGTCTTCCTCGCCATCAGAAAGGGAAGTACAAGGGCGGATCTGCCGGTAGCGATCGAGCCACTTCTCCACCATCTGGGTGACCAGGGGATGGTTGCGCCTGCGAGAGCTCTTCTGCATGGCCACCAGGACACCTCCTTCCGTCACACAGCAGTCCAGCCACTCCCGAAGCAGCTTCTCTTGCTGCTCCTCGTTACCTATCTTCAGGGAGAGAGAGAGAACAGGTTGAGAACGAGGCCTGAAACGTTACCAGCAACTTCCTGGAAGCCACCTTCCAATATCTGACAGGAGAGGGAATGGCTGTCTACAGGGTGGATAGCGATAGGACAAGGGGAATGGTTTTAAAGTGAGACAGGGGTGGTTTAGGTTGGATATTAGGAGGAAGTTTTTCACCCAGAGGGTGATGAGGCACTGGCACAGGTTGCCCAAGGAGGCTGTGGATGCCCCATCCCTGCAGGCATTCAAGGCCAGGCTGGATGTGGCTCTGGGCAGCCTGGGCTGCTGGTTGGTGACCTGCACACAGCAGGGGGTTGGAACTGGATGAGCACTGTGCTCCTTTGCAACCCAGGCCATTCTGTGATTCTATGACACACTCTCAAATATCCTGTCTGGGGTAGCAATGCAGCTCCCTTCCCAGGCTAACACTATCAGCATCCCACAGTCACTGCCACTCAAAACAATGCACACTGCTTTTTCAACCAAAATGTGAAAGTTTTGGAAGTCTTCTCCAGCTATTCCTCCCCTTCTGAGTTCTCCAAGCAGGCTCTTCCAACACAGTTTTCCTATATTTCAGTCATTTGTGAGAAACTAGTTCTCCAGAAGGCACCCTGTTTAATTAGGACAGATCCTACAAGAGCCTTCTGGCTTTACAAAGCAGTTTTTAGGAGTCCAGCAGTATTTGATACAAAACACTTCCTCTTGTAAGACACTGCTGATGTCATGCCTTGCTAAAAAACAAACATCCCTCCCTAAACTTGGAAGGCCGCATTCTTTTCTCCTTTATCTGTAGGATGGCCACTTTTGGGGATGACAAATTATTTTCATCCATTCCCTCCCTTCTCTCACATACAAAGTTTATTATTATAATGACAAGGAGCCACTATAGTTATTGAAGAAGTTGTGTTTCATTCTAAGAAGAGACAGTCCATGCTGTAAATGCTGGCCAATAATTATTGCATCCATAAAGAAAAAGTCAGTCTGGCATTAGTGTCAGTCTTTATTTGTGGGTCTCTTCAAGGTACACCTGTACCCTGCATGGCATATTTACATTCAGCTTACAGACCTACAAATAAACACCAAATACATGGAGAACAACACTTCAGAATCACCTCAGGTGATGAGGAGGGGAGCAGTGTTAACCCATCTGAGCAGCCCATTCCTGGCCATTCTCTGAGCTGCAGGAACACGGATGGTGAGGCCACGACTCAGGAGGAGCAGGGAAGAAGGCCAGCAGCTCCTCAGTTAGTTCTTACCTCTTGAGCAGAAAGGAAGTGAATGTGCAATAATTTCCTCTCGCTATCCACCAAGGGTAGAAACGTAACAGTAACGTCGTCGTCAGTGTTCAAGTTAGCACCAGCACCTCGATTGCCATACCCATCGTTCTCCATGGCAACCAGAGCAGAGAAATGGCCCCTCGTGTAGCCCAGAGCAATAGGACTTTTCCAACAAAAACTCTGTTCCCATAACAAAGGCAGATACACACCTACAAACACGGAGAAGAAAGGATGAGACTCAGATCAAGTTCCACACGCAGCTCTTTTGCTGCAAAGCTTGTTGGTTTGGTGGCCCTGCTCAGAGCTGATTCACTGTAACTGAGGTGGCACCTGGTCTGGAGCTGCAATGGCACGAGGTGAGGCAGAAGCCATCAGCAGCTCCACCAGTGCCACATCACTGCCCCCCTACAATCTATGCTGTCGTACAGCGATGAACAAAAGCAAGGTTAGGAAAGCAGTCTTACATAGGCTTCTTTTGTGTGTAAAGGTTTGTATACAAGATATATGGAGACTCAAATTGCAGAAATAAAAGCTACAGTTATGTCTATTTTTACCAGAACAAAAACCCTGCATCTGCTTGCAGCCTGTTATTGAGAGAACGCACTGCATTAAGCATCATTCAGCATCTAAGCATGCAGCCCATTCCAGAGGCAGCCCAACTTCTCATCAGTATCATACAAATAAATGAACCCTCAGCAATTATGCATCTGGAGTCTCCAAAATAAACAAGAGCGACCACCAGAACCTGACACTGCTTTGCTCGCTTTTGGAAAAAGGAAGAGAAAAAAAATCACTGATGGCACAGGTTCCAAATGGAATTGCAGTTTTTCTCCCTTCCTTTTTTAGCAATAAAGAGAGTAATTCGCTTGAGGAGCAGCAAGTCTCAAAACAAAAGCAGAACCCTTTTCTAGGAAGAAAAAAATGGTTCTTGGTGCGTTCTGCTGCAAGACAACTTCAGCAAAAGCAGCCCTTACCTTGTGACAGTTTAAAAATAGCCGTGCATAAACTTAAGTGCACATGTAGCATAGCAACCTTTCATAGTACAGCTGCTGCCAGCAAGTCAGGGACTGACGCTGCAGCAAAACAAGGCACTGGGTTCCTCCTCCAACATCCATGGGCACTGCAGGGCAGCGGTAGCATGGAAGCCTGAGGCAGGGGGGTGTTTTGGGGGGGTTTATTTAAGCTTAAAACTCATCTTTTCTACAAGAAAAAATGAAGTTGTCAGCATTTGGCCCTCTCCCACTTCTTGCATTCTTTAATTGGAAAAAAAAAATCAAGAAAAACCTGAAAGAACTGGAACGACTCACAGACAAGAGTCACAACTTTATTACCAAGTCCAGATTCGAGGAGGAATCTTTAGGAACGTCTTAGCTCTGTGTTCATCCCATTCCCCAAGTCTCATACAACTCCCTGCTACACCCAAAAGACGCAGAACAAGGGCTAAGTGTTAACCAGAGACATCTGAAGCACCAGCATTTGGGCAAGGAATGCTTATCCCAGCACCCTCAGGGTGAATGCTGATCTCCTCCCCAGGTTGCATCTATCAGACAAACCCACAGCACAGAGCAGGGGCTCACAGCTACCTGGGCAGCACCCACAACATTTCATTTCTCCAACCCCATCTGATAACACTTCAGTCACTTCTTCCCTGTTTAGTTCTGAAAGCTGTATATTTGTGACCAGGAGGTGCTTAAGGTCAGGTGAACAGATCTGTTGCTGTCAGAGCCTAAATAATTAAAGAGGCATGAACTGCTGACTGCAATCTAGAGGTGACCAGAAGGCTGTGGGTCATGGGATTCACAGCAAGGTTGCCAGGTCAGAACAAGCAATTCCTGGAGAAAAAGAAGTCTGATCACCAAGGAGGGTTAGGGGCTGGATAGGAAGTTTAGATCAGTGTCCAGCGTGCTACGAACATGATGTTAAGAAAAGCATTTAAAGAAGTCTTTTCCACCTACTGTAAGCCACATAACTCCTCCTTTTTTTCGGTTAAAGTGATCTTAAACAGACAAGGGCTGTATATTGAGTCAGAACTCTGAGCATGCCTCAAAGCTTCTGAGAAAGGAGCACGTGCCAAGCAGAGCTCACAGGCACAGCAGAGTCTTGTACCACTCACAGGAGACACATCTTGCTGGCCCATTGCTCTGCATGCAAGGGCTGAACAGCCACTTGGTTTCAGCTGTGCTGCTGGCATTTAATTAGCAGACATTAACTACAAAAATGCAGCTGGACAGGGTGAGAAGTGACTGCAGGTAATTTGACACAGGAGTCCTGAGTTCACCTGCTGAGCATCCCTGGTGCAGCTCACAGCAAGCACAGCACTGCTCATCAACATCTGCCTGCATTCCTGGAAGCACACAGCAAGAGGCTGCCCATGCACCTGGGTACCTCCTGGTTCACTGAGCAAAAACAGTTCAGTGTGTTCAGGCCTTACACTTGCTTGCCTTAATGCCCAATTACAAAATGAAAACATTTGGCAACCACTCAGCCTTTAAGTCAGAAGCAACTAACACCCCAGAGGACGGTGTCTATGTATGACTGACTGTTCTTTCCCAGCCTGTACTTCCATCACCTGAAATGAAACACAAAGCTACAAAGAATAACAGATTTTAAGCTCTCTACTTCCCTATTCCTGGTGCAAGATGTTTTGTCACTGCCCAAAACGTGCAAGCCACACAGCTTCCACAATTCTCTGAAGACTGTAAGCAGTTACAGCAGGTTACACATTAACTTCACCTGCAACTCTTCTTCAGTACGGACTGGCCACCTTCATTTCTGCTTACAAAGAGGCTCTAGATCTGGTTCAGGAAGTTCTCTACAAGGCTCTAAACAACCAAACAACACGTGCAGGTATAGACAGTGCTGGTTAGGAGTCAGGCAGAGATACATGAGCAAGGGAGATGAACCAAAGGAATGCCTTAACACCCTGTCAGTCACACAGCTGCAGGACTGGACACTTCTTTCCACATCTGTTATGTTTACTGCTGAGCATGTACAGATGCTTCCAATCCCCTCTTATGTTTTTAATCCTGCAAATAGGGAAATGCTGAAGTGTTACCATCTAATATGTTGGTGAGTCACCCAAAAACACTTGGCTTCTAAAATAGAATATGGTTCTTAAGGAATCTACACACACCTAGGCAGTATAGCACCATTACATTTATCTTCAAGATGGCTAGGCTGTTTGCCTAGAGTGCAAAAGCAGCAAGAATCCAACCCAGATAGCCACAGTACAGAAGCAGGCCAGTATTTACATCACACCCACGTTTCAGTCATTAACACCTCACAGCATCACAGAACGTAAGAACTGCCTTTCAACTTCATCATGGAATCTCCTTTTGCAGAAAATGATTGGCCTTATCTGTTGAGCAACATTTTGTAATCATGTGTAACCAAGTTACCTAATCTTATACCTCACACAACAGAGTGCCAGCAGAGTCCATGTGAAGAGAACTCCTCTTCCAGCTTCTGTGGCATGCGTTCAAGCAAGCAGCCACTTCTTTAAGTACTAAAAATCCTTCAACTTTATCATTCTCCTCCCTGCTTTACATTTCTGCATCTTCCTTTACACACTGGCTTCACCTCTGGCTTTGAGGATAATTCCTCTTCACTTTTGTGAGGGCTGCTTCAATTCACCTGCTGCAGAACAAGGCACACCACTCCGTGCTGCAGAAGCAAATCCCACTGCTGCTCTGCTGGGAAACCAGGCCAATACAAACAACACAAACACCTTCAGCCCACCTCTCCACCATGTTTAAGAAGCACGCTGTGGAGTCTCCTCCAGGAAATGCTAAGCACCATTTCATTTAAAATGAACATTCATAGCCACTAATAGCACAGACAGGAAGAATTTTAAGCCTGTGTCTTACAGCAGAATGAACCACACGACTTTCAGTTCGTTTCAGACAAATTACAGGCTAAGAGCACATTGAATGGAGGCAAAAATGTTTTCTTTTGAAACTGTGGTTATAGGCAGCATGCCCACCATACACTGAAGAACTGGAAGCTTTGAGTGGTTTGTTCTGTTCTTTTTAACAGCAGAAGAGTTTGCCTACAACGCAACTCCCCCTTCCATCCAGTGGCTGGAGTCATTCTCTGAGTTTCCCCTACGACTTACAGCTGAGCATTAGTTAATACTGAATTTGAAAAAATACAGGCTTACCTTGGAAGCGGGTGTATCCTAACGTTTCTCCTCGGAAACTCTTGTAATATTTTACTCCATAAACTATGATTGGTCTTCTAAGAATATGTGCAAGTACAAAAATGTGTGTCTGCTCCAAACTTGCTCCAGGCTGAAACAAAGACAATACAGGCAGTGTTTGAGAAAGAACTTATTCTCTCTGCTTTGGAATTTGAAAATTATTCTCCAAAAGGAGACAGAAAATGCTTGTAAGGGTTATCTAGAGAAAAAATGAAAGAGTGTAAGACTACTACATATCAGATGGAGATAAGCAGAACCACTTCAGCGTGCAAAGGAACTTAATCTGTCTTGTAATAATTCTTCCTCCTATCTTCCAAATAACACATCTCATCCTTCAGTTAGCCATGAAGCACTGCAAAATAGTTAGTCTAAAATAATTCGCTCATCTGGGGAAAGCTGAAGGTAAGTATCTTCTGATGACAGGAAAAGAGCACATCCAAATCAAACGGCAGGAAAACAGCTACAAATATTATGTGTATCATTCAAAAGGGGAGCTAAGCATGTTCCTGTGGTTGGAAGCATACTGAAATGTAAATCTCATTTTGCAGGGGAGCTGCAAAGTATCAGTGTGCCAAAGTTTCACCAGTGTAACTCAGATGTGGGGGTACATTCTAGGTGTGTGATCACAAATCAGTTTACTCTACAGACTGTGCTTGAACACCGATGGAACCAGGCTTTTTCCACGCCATACTGTCCAAAGGCAAGCTCAACAATTACATTTTTACATTCACTTGCCAGGAAGAGCCTGGCAATTATTCCTCAGTAATCATTTAATATTGCTGGCTTAAGAGGAATGTTTGTCTTTGCAACAGAAAAATCTCATTCCTCAAGAACAGTCTGAGTTCTGGAAATACCTTTTCAGAAAGATCAACATGCCCTTTCAAACAGCAAATTAATGAAGAATTTCTCTTACCTGGCTTGCAAGAGAGAGTATGAATGCCCAATCTTCCTGCCACTGTTCCTCTCGCAATGAGAAATGTAAACCAAAGCTTTGGGAATACCACGATTCCCAGTCTTTCCAGCGCGTGTAGAACCTAAAAAATTGGGGGCAAGGGAGGAGGGAAAGAGAGAGAGGGAGAAAGAGGTAAAAGCCACTGCATGCCTGGTAGCAGTACCAGCCCTTGTACTCCATTAACCCAAATCTGTAAGGAATGGGAGAGGAAAAAAGAGCATAAGGACAATAGATATCTATTTAGATCTGCATGAGACTCTGTTCTGCCAATCCTCATTTAAGAAATCACTGGGGATCACATACCTACAGCAAACACACCATAGTAGATACAAGCTCCTAAGAGGCTCCTCGCTCATTTGATACATTTATAATAGCTTTTATGAAGTCATATTTAGCCTTAACTGTTTTTAAGTGTTGATCTGCAGCAAACAAAACCAAGACATTCCATTTCATGTAAGGGAAGTGGAAGTTACCCATTCTTCTCATGCGAGCAACACATATTTTCTTCCTTAGCCACGCCACGTGCCAATGAACACCAAAATATATCAGCTTAAAGCAGATTCTGCCTCCTAACCAGTCTATTTGATGTCAGCTTCTGATCCAGAAAGTAAGGTAATGATACACGGAAAAGGTGTAAAACTGCATGGAATTAAAAGCAACAAGTAACAGAAAATACAATTGATCCTATATATATATATAGGATCATATAGGATATATATAAAATATATATATATTTTTTTTTTAGAGTCCTAAAGCTTTAACTTCTATTAAAAACTTGCATTTTATATGCTAGTTTACTCTCAGCGTTTTCTCTTTCTTAATCATCACAAAGAAAATTGTCTTACATATTCAGCAGCATATAATGACTTCTGAAACTTTTTATCTAAGAGAACCTGAGAAAAGTTGGATCCTATTGTGCTGCTTAACAGCAAACAAAAGTCAACATACAAACTATGAAATAATGTGAGATTTCCTAGAGCAGCTTCTTGGGGTTAGCCATGTGGTCAGAGACATCACCCCACAGAAGGCTCTTCTGATAACCCTGTAGCAAGGCCTCAAGATCTTGATTTTGTTCAAGTTAACACAAGAGGAATGAATTTATCTGTAAGCCAACTTACATTCTCCACCTAAAGCTAGCAATGGAATACAAAGAGGGAGAAATCAAAGTATCTGTCAGAGTAAACTGAAAAAGTGAAGGTGTTCAGATGTCAGTGAAGGACAACTCTGGGAACTTCACTGTCAAGCTGTTTCTGAGCACCAGACTGTCTCAACCACACACTTCCTTGTTCAGCATTTGAACAAATGTAACAAAATAAACACTTGGATGTTCTGACTAAACTAAATTTGTTTTTAAGTACCTTTGTGAAGACTTTAGAGAGCAATTCCAGTAGATAAAAAGGTATTATTGTTGAGACTTTGATTGCAGTTAGGAGCCTATTCCTTCAGCAACCACCATTAAAGCCAGAGACAGCAGCATCCCTTCCTAAGTGCTGCATGTCCAGCCCAAGAAGTTTGGAGTTAATAGCATCTTCCCACTCAACCCATGCAGCATGTATAGGATGTGCAGAATGATTCTGGCGCAGCAGAATTTCACTGTGAGTTCTCAGAAGCTCCATCTGGATTTTTTGAAAGGAATTATGGCTCAAGCCTGATGTATTATCACCACAAAAATGCCAGCTGACTCTTCCACCCAGAGGCAGACCACGTCCTATTAAGGATGTCGTTCTGCAGAGGTTTGTCTTAGAACCAGTGCTAATTTTTTTTAGCAACCAACCAGCAAATAAGATTACATAGACTGAAGGCAGGCAACAGCATTTAAACAATGATGGGGGGGCTTGTATTATATCTTAATCTGGTTTATATGGTCCTCATTGAAAGCACTGTTAAGTAAATGCAGAGGAGAATACAGCTTCTGCACAGAACATGAACTAAGAAGATTAACCAGACTTAATATATTCTAAATAACAAGCATTTTGTTTGACACAACAGTCAACAGAAGTCAGCACTTACAGTTTGAAAGACTGGTTTAAAACTCAATCATCTGCAGCGTGTGTTTAGATACCATGCTTAGTCTTGTTACCACAAAGAACAAAACCTGATCTATCATAAGTTGCTGTTCTGGCCTTAGTGGAACTGCCTGTGATGCCAGGGACATTCCTGCGTGGTTGAGATGCACATTCCACTATAAACAATTCTCAAGTAGTGACAGAGCTCTTTGGGAGACAGGATCCCAGGAAAACAGCTTGAGAAGCACCACATGACTGAATCCAGCTCTACATACTAATTCTCTAAGTTTCTAAGTCAAAACAGCAAGTAGCTGGGAGCAGCAATCACAAAATTTTCTTGGAGGTACCCCGAAAGCAGCCTTTGTTGCCTTCCTGAGAAAGGGGACAGGCTTCCTCCCTACCATGCCAGCTGACAGAGCTTCTCTTGTCCTCGATGACAAGAACATATGAAATCTAATCTCCTGTGTCTTATATTAGCCTTTATCAATGCCCTGCTTTAGTCCCACTGCACACTTGAGCTGGCACAGACCAGCCAGGCTCTGACTGCAAATATTTCTCTTCCAACAGTGGCAAAACACAGTACTGGATTAAAGAAAGCTGCCAGTGTAAAACAGCAAAAGTTAACTCAGGAAGATAAATCACTTCTACAGCCAAGTGACAGCACTAGCTAAGTGTCACCACAGTGCTTTACTGCCATTGCTTTAGCAGACAGCACAGGAACAAAAAGCAGTACCAAGTAAAGCTGCAACTAAGCAGATAGAATGAATACTGAGAGGTGTATATAGGAATCAAAGGCTATTTTTCAACATAATCTTCTGCAAGCTATTTCCCAACAGCAGGGAGATGGAGCACATGCACAATTTACATTGCATGTACACAGAAATTCCAGTTTTAACTGTGGTCAGAACACTGCTGACGAGCACACAGCACCAAGTATTTCACTTTGTTTTATGTGCTGCTGGGTGAAGATGGCAATCACTGACGTCAGGATGCCCAACTTCCCAGTGCTTTGCATTTAAAAGAAGCTAGAACAGATCACCACGTGAATCACACTGACTCAACACTCTGGATCCACACAGTTGTGTTTATGTTGATTGGTTTTGCTTTGTTGGTTTTTTAAATACAGCTGTGAAAAGCCATCTGTAAGGGTGGCACAGGAACTAACTTACCAATGTGAGCAGTCATGTAAACTGTCGTGAAGGGCTTTCCGCAGCACTGAATCCTTGTCATAAATGCCCCAAGTGGCTTGCAGGACTGAATCGAGCAGGCAGTCCCCTGCAGTCCGATTCCAAAGTGCATATAATCTGCTGTCCAAGCGTGTACCCAATTCCAGTGACCAGTTGATAATAGGAGATTCCTCTTCGAGCTCTGTAACAAGAGGGGGTCTTGAAACCCAATTTGAAGTCTCAAACTGGACAGCATGTTAATAGCATAATCTCAATCTATTTACATGAACAAAGCTGTATTTTTGTCATACTACAAAGACAGGTGAAGTACAGCAGCTAAAGGCACTTGCTTCCTTGGGCTATATATACTGTCAAGAAAGAAAAATGTACACAAGCCTTAAAGAAACATCACATCAATTGCTTTAGGATCACTGCTGAAGCAGAAAAACTGTTAGGTTTTCTGTGAAGAGCTTAAAGCTTTAGCTGTAAAGCTTTAAAAACACCCAGAAAACTTTAATCCAGAAGATGCATTATGAACATCTAAGACTTCATTCCTACCCTGCCTCTTGGACAGAATGGAA
Source organism: Lagopus muta (assembly GCF_023343835.1). Lineage (NCBI taxonomy): Eukaryota > Metazoa > Chordata > Aves > Galliformes > Phasianidae > Lagopus > Lagopus muta. Next base: position 62,682,121 of record NC_064437.1, on the reverse strand, counting down.
ATATGAAACAAAATTTCAGAGTGGATATTAACACAAAACAGAACTTCAGGCAACAAAGCAACATATGCACACAGATCTACTTTTTAAAACGTATTTATTGAGATGAATATTCCTTAATGACAGGGAGAGAGACCAGTCAGGAGACTTTACCTTTCTGAACATCTCTATCAAGTACTTCATCAAATAGCTTTTCTTGGACTGTGGGCGGTAGGTCTTCAATATCTGGAGAAAAGGGAAGACAATATAAAAATCACTTATTATCTTAGAAAGAGACTTCTCCTGAATAACAGCTGGTAAATATACTGCCTTTACCCTACCATCCCTCCTCTGAAAAAAGTAATTGTCACATCTACAGACTCTTGGAAGAAGAGATGCGGAAACACTCAACCAGGTTGTTCTAAGCAGCATTCTTGCAATGCTGCTGCTCTCTAAAGATTGGTACAATTTCCATCTACGCATTTTCTTATGTTTCATAGTACTTCCAATCTTCAGTAACTGCTTCCTGTAATAGAAGTCCTCTCACAGATCCTTTTGTTAAGAGGCAGGCAGCTGAATGACATCATCTTGACTGCAGTGCACCTCTAAACATTACTCATTAAGCAATACTGCTATAAACAGGTACAAATCTAAAAGGGTCTTAAAGGAAAGGACTGGAAACTGCCATAGCTATGAGATACATCACATGAGAGTCCAGAAATATCTGAGCCCTGATCTTGGCACAGCCTTTCCTTACACGACTTGACTTTTCATCCATTTCCTCATGTCTGAAGAGGACCACACACTCACTTCACAAGACTGATGCATACACCAAAGTGTGCAAAACCAAGAATTAGTTTGCAAACTCAACTATTTGGTCTAACCTAAATTGTTAAAAAAATAAAAAACACAAGTAGGCTTTACTTTTGCTGGACACTTCTGCTCTCAAAAAGTCAACATATAGATCCCAAACAAGCAGTTCTCGACTAGGAGACAAAAAACAACCAGAAAGAAAAAAAAAGAAAATGAAGCAGCAATAAGAGCTGTAGAACTACCTGCAGGTAATGTGAACGTGACAAGGTCAGTCAGAAAATAGCAAGCAAAGTCTCCTTTCCGCTGATGAAGAGATGCAGCAATCTCACGACGGATTTGTTCCGTGACCTCTGGACACACCATGGCAGGAATGCACTTTGCTGCATGTTGTGACACCTGCAACATAAAGCAGCTATGCACTCAGTGTTGTTTCTAGTTCAGTAGTGAGATTTCAGAGTGATAACCATCGGAGGAAAGTATTTTATTAGGAAGCAATGCAATGAAAGCTAAGTATTGGTGCTCTGAAAGATGCAACATACAGTCACACACCGTGAATTATCTCCAATTTAGCATGAAGCTGATAACAAGCCTGGTTAAAATTTGCTTTGAATCACAGAAATGAATTAACAGACAACCGTTTCCAGCAGGAAAATGGAGGCAAAAATGTAACACAGAAAGATACCTCAAAACTGATACATGAGCCCAGCCTACACTTTGCATTAAACTTCACTACCATCACACAACAGTTTCCTATGGAGAGATTTCCCAAAAGCTATTAAGGTAACACACCTAAATGTCTCTGCATTCTAATTGGTGGCAGAAGGAGCTCATTCAGTGATGCATGGCAAGCAACATCGGGATCACTGGGTATGTAAAGAAAGCTTTGTAAGACATTTGCACCAGTTAACACCTTAGCAAAAGAGGGCATACAGTGTAGCTCAAACACTATTAAATACTTCCACAAATGCCATGTTGAATAAATATTTCTAGCAGGTGAAACAAAAACAAACAAGCAGCATTTCAACAAGTTAGCTTTTGAAAGAAAAAGTTTAACTCCACTCCCACAGATAACTCTGTGAGCAACACAGAAAGCACTGATATTAGCCATATAGAAGCATGCACGCTTTTCAAGACTTCTGTCCCATTTGTCTTGCTTTATTTGCTGTTTAATTACTCAACCCCATGCATTCCATCAGTCTCCTGAGCTTCTTCTCAGCAGGGCACTCTTCTCAAGAATGCATGCTTCAAAATTGCAGTAAGCACCAAATTAGGGAGGCAGGCAGACTAGAGGCAGAGACAGAATAAAAACTGCTCTCATCAGGCAAGAAAACAAGTCTGAGATGACAAAAAAGATAAAGATGTGGGCCTTCTAAGAGGGAAGGATTACCAGAAGTGAGGTGCTCCACACAAGAACACTGAAGAAAATGGAATGTTCAAGAGCAAGGGGACAGAGGACCCAATGAGCCTACGCACTGGGGAAGAGTGGGAAAATGTCACCGTACTGCAAAGCAAGGAATTTGCTTTTCTCCTACAAGAATCTCAGGGAAGAAAGAAAAGGGCAAATCATTGCCAGGTAGATGTATCTGTTAACAAAACCCTGAAAAATTAAGCTGTCACTGAGCTCACTGTTCTGCCCTAAGGGCATTTCCTCTCCCCCACCCAAAGCACAGGAAGCCCCACAATAGCTCACTTCCACCACCAGTGAGGTCAGAACTTTTGCCAGGACTGCACGATTAAATAGGAGAACCTCTACATCCTCAGGACCACCACATACATACAGCCTTACAGCAAACTCACCTCACAGGGAGAAGCAACAACAGAAGAAATGCAGCGATTCATATATTCTATCGTCAGTGTCAATCAGCAAATGAAGTTACATGTCACTGGCTGCAAACAATGGCACAGTTACATAAGGCTCCTATGCAGTCTGTGCAACAGCCCAAGCAGCTCACCTCTGTAAGCAGAATTGCTAGCATGTCTTGTCTCTGGAAGCGGATTGCCAGATGTACAAGTGTGTACCCCACATCAAAAGCAGACGGGCGATTCAGCAGGCGTACTTCATCAGCACTGAGCTGGCGGGCAATATCTCCTCCTGATGACTTGTAGGCCTCAACAGCAGCTAAGTCACCTTCTACAACTCCTGAAGAAAAGAATATTATTCATTCTAGATAGCAATTAGACCACTGTAGAGCAAGCTACCTTATGTGGCTTCTCAATATATATCTAATGTGAAGATCATTGCATACCAGCAAACATTCAGGTGACTTTATTTTGTTAAACAAGAAAAGAAACACACTCACACTTACCTCACCTCCTGGACTATTTCCACTACCCAAAATAGCTGGAAGGTGCAGCAGACTGAAATCCAGCTACCAAGAGGTGCTAAGGACCCTTCTGCTAGGAAACACCCAGCATAACATACCCACTTATTTGTTGAACTGTACTGAAGGAAGTTCATTCATTGACACTGCAGAGATTCCTCTACTGTCCTTTCCCTTCTTATCTTCAAAACACATGACCAGACTCAAGGAATAGAATCACTAAAGCACTGTTCAAGTATGGTTTAGAACAGTGCTGAAAGAGGATACAGGACACAATTTCTCTTCAGCTCACTCTCTCTGCTACTGACTGGACCTACTTACCATTCAGTTATCTTTACTTTCTTTACTAATTAATAATAAAGAGAAACCACACATGTAGTGCATCAGCTCTGTGTTGCTTAGGTTTCTGAAGTGAGACAGGTGAAAAATCCCTACCGTCTTTTGGAGTCCCCAGGATCCTAACTGCTGGACCACACTTCACATCATAACCATTCATGCAGAACACATCCCTCAGCTGCAATTAGCAGGATACAACATCAAGGTGTGGTGGTGTTATGTTTAACAACATTGGTTCCAATTCAACACGTTACAGTCAAAGGCATCTTATTTTAGACAGCTCACATTGCTTTCTTACAAAGCACAGACTGAAGAAACAGAAAAGTAACCTTAAAGCCATTTTTAATAAAAGAATCACAGAATGGCCTGGGTTGAAAAGGACCACAATGGTCATCCAGCTCCAACCCCCTGCTGTGTGCAGGTCACCAACCAGCAGCCCAGGCTGCCCAGAGCCACATCCAGCCTGGCCTTGAATGCCTGCAGGGATGGGGCATCCACAGCCTCCTTGGGCAACCTGTGCCAGTGCCTCACCACCCTCTGGGGGAAAAACTTCCTCCTAATATCCAACCTAAACCTCCCGTCTCAGTTGAAAACCATTCCCCCTTGTCCCATCACTTATGCTCAGGACTGAAGTTTGAACAGACAAAAAAGCAGAAGAATATTTTTGTAAGTCTATCATCCTCTAATTCAGAGATTAGAAAGATTTGAGGAAAGGGCGCAGAGGGAAAATGGATAACCAGGGCAAGATGTGTCTCAATAGGTAGAACTAATTCGATAAAGCCTCTACAGCTGAATGTTACATTATTCAAGAGTAATCAAAAGCAACAAATCCAACTGCAAATTTCAATCACAAAACCTCTGCCACTTCATCAAAGTCATATTATTTCAATGGAAGAGCTGCTATGGATGGAGCAAAGCTACTTCAGCAGTGGGAAAGAAGAACACAAAGTTCACTGATCAATTTCAAGACTCTCCCTAAAACACATGTCACAAAAGCATGGTATGGGATATATGACCAGCACAGCTGTGCTCCTGTTACATTTCTGCTTCCAGGTAGAACTGAGCCATACCAAAGGAAGAGGTAAGAGCTCTGTCAATGCATGCCGCATCTGTAACAAGAACGTCAAGTGTGGCATTGTATTTCCAAAATGTTCTTTCAGCAACAGATGATAAGACCCAACAATTCCCAGCAGCCTCAGTCAGCCAGCCTTGCCAGGTACAGACTGCACAGCAGCATCTACAGCCTTCAGACAGTGCCAAGGCATACCCTACTTGTTAGTGTTCTAAGCTACAGCAACAAGCAAGCTCAGCCAAACCTTAGCAAGAAGCAATGCTGGGAGGCAGCCACTGGAGGCTGTGCAATGCTGCAAGTGAGCAGCAGTAAAGACCCAGACCAGCACCACGCGCTGGGCACAGTACTGCCAGCACTTGCAGTGCACTCACAATACTTGGCATGCCAAGAACTCCCAGTTGTCATTTAAAGAGTACATTTCTAATCTCACTGATGAGATTTAAGCAAGCCATCAATGCACACATCAATAGTGGCATACCATATATGCTTTCTAGGCTTTATTTTGAAAAAAAGGGAGGAGGGTTGTAAATGTGTGATAGATTGGCAGCACTCTAACAGAAGAACAGTATCGTGTCCTACATGCCACCTCAAGCTGGCACTGACAGCTGTGGAGGAGTGGTGATGCGCAAGCACTAAGTCTGGCCGTCCTCTGTTCTTCCACCCAGTCAGCCAAGTGAATATGGAAAAGAAAAAAAGAGAAAAAGTGGCAGCAGCTCTTTTTTAGTACAAATCCAGGCAAGCTGTTCCATGAGATTACTAGCAGTGCTGTAATGGAGTCTCCCCAGATAAACATGGCACACAAACCGTGCAGAGCTTGCTTCACAGCGCTTTCCCCGCAGAGCCCATTAGGAGCCTCTCCTTACAAGAAGCATGCTCTTGAAAACCTGCTGCATGCCCCTATGTCCAGTGCTCATCTGCACCAAAATACTGCAATCTAGATGCCCTGAGCATCACTACAGCAGAGCCTGCTCTGTGGCCATTACAAACCCCAAACACCTAGTCCTTTCCAGCTGTTCTGAACAGGGAAAATGGCTGACAGCTCACCAGGTGCCAGTCACAGCAATCCAAGGCTGCAGTGAACCCCAAGCAAAGATGCAGCAGCTTCCAAAACAGACTGACAGAAATCTGAACTGAGAAGTGCCACCTCACCCCAAAACCAGGGAGCAAAGCTGCCTACATGCAACACTCATGAGAACCATCTGCAGTTCTTGAAGCCTGTACCACCACACCAAAACGAGTCCTTAATGCCAGTAGGAGGCACATTCCTACAAGGGTTTTGGTCTCTCTCAGATGGATAGCCTCCAATTCATTACCCATTTACATAGAGCCCAACAAAACACTCTTTACAAGAAATATCAGAGAAGTAATTACTGATGTTCTAACTCACTTCTTTTCATAAAGCACAAGTGCCCCATTACTTACACAAGCACTCTCTGAACTGCTTTCTGATGCGGTGCCACGCCAGTTGGACTATTCCCCACTGACACCCACTGCATTCCTCATACTGTTAAAATGTCAGAAGGAAGAGAGGCGTTTGCCTTAAGATTGTACACACAGCATCCCCAAGCCACACTTCTTGCTAGGGCATTGTCCTGATTATTCACAAGAGCAAGCTGATCCTTACAAGAACCTTCTCTTTGAAACGCATCCAGAAGAGGTGGTGTGACACTACAAACTGCAGACACTGGTCTGTGCCCCACCATGCCCCCCACCTCCCTAAATCCACACTGCCTTAACTGCACAGCCTCAGTGACCACCTCAAAACCACCAGCTGTAAAAGTTTCCAAGAAAAAAACCTATAGCAGCTGTGTTCATTCACCTTGGTGGAGAACACCAGCTGGCACAGCTTGCAAATAAAGTAACTTAACTCCTTCCAATACACCTCTGCAAACAAGGGCAGAGAATATTAACCCTCACTTTAACCACATTATACACTTGAGGAGTCAGAAGTAGAGACAGAGCCCTTACTGACATCCAACAGACAGAAACGTGGAGACCTGTGCTGCTCACCTCCTGCTACAGATACAGCTGTGACGTGTTAACATCACAGACGTGATTTAGCCATCCATGCTCCTCAGAAGGGGCCACGCACACCACGAAACAGCATGCTGACAGCCCTAAACCCACCTCTGACACCTGTTTGAAGCCTTACTGTCCCTCAGTCAAAGCAGTGAGTGCAAGGAGCTGTGGTTTGACCAAAGCAGCAGAACTGTACTCTGCAGTTCCAACTACTTCAGGGCACATTGGGTGGTCACAAAGATTTCACAGCAATGCCATATTTCATCATTTTGAGCAGCGAAAGCTTTCAGGCAGAGAGGAATTTTCTCTTCTTAGAGGAACAACTCCTTCACAAGGGCATATGGAGCTTCACACAAATTAATAAAAAGAAAACAGGGATTGTTTGAAAAGCCTTTAAGGGCCTCTAACCACATCCTTCTGCTCATTCTTCTCTTTCCTTGTTTCCAGGACCTCCCTCCTCAGCACTGGCACACAGTCAGCAGCAGAACATTCTGCTAATGACAGTTTGAGACACAACCCTTCCATACAGTGCATTTTTTGAGTTTCTCAAGCTCTGCAACTTGCATCAACGTCAATAATTACCATCCAAAAAACGCACATATTTCAAACCTGATGCCAGCCAACAGCAGTATGCTGGAAAAAAAGTAATGATACAATCAAACAGCTTTCCCATCTCCAAGCAGGCCACACACTGTGCTTCCAACACCTTGCTACAAGGCAGAGCAGCACACACACAGGTGGGAGCTGTTGGAAGAGATCCCTGCCATCCCCTCTCCTACCTGCCATCCCCTCTCCTACCTGCCAGCTGTCCCCAACCCCACGCCGCCCTGATGGCCGATCCCTCACTTGCACACTTGTGCCCTAAAAACAGAGAAGCATGCATGATTTTAAAGTTAACAACACGTGTTTCCAAGGCAAGTTTAACTAAGTATTTTTAACTTGATTACTTATTCAAATACTTTCAGCATAAAACACCACAGTGTGTTTAAAAGGAGTCTAAAGACTGAAACAGATGTACTTCAGGAGCTGAGGTTTACTGGCAAGAAGTAAGGAACAAAGAGTTTTACACTCATGGACAGATCTGCAACAACAGCACTGATATGCATGCACACACACAGCCAGTTAGAACATATATATGCACAAACCAGGGAGCTGCTTTTCCAGGTGACAGTGGCATGCTTACATCACTGTACCCTGGCACAGCAGTACGCATAGTGGGGAAGGAGGACAGGCTGTACAGCTCTCAGCAGGGCCTTCCCCCTCAGTCATTCCACAGCACTGCTTGCCACATTTAGCAGAGGCCAGCACAGCAGGTAATCACCTGAATTAGTCAGCCACTAACTCATGCTACACTTCCCCCAAACACTTCAAGAGAGCCTAAGCTGACACAAGCAGAGCACAAGGCATGACCTCTCCCCACCTCCAGCAGTCCTTCTCCACCCATATGCTTCCCACTTCCTTGTTACAGGGCTGACAACCCACACACAGCAAGGTTTAGCTGTGCCATGAATGTGATGTGACAAGGAAACCGGTCCCTGCAGGATGCTGGGCTGGAGGCAGCTCTGTCCCACAGCTTGGCACAGCCCTGTAAACACCACCTGAATGCAAACAGAGCCGCTCTCCTTTCCCACAGGGCTTGGGGATGCCTGGCTAACAGATCTGGCATCGTTTCAGACAACATGAGAGAGAATGACAGAGGACAAAAAAAAACCTACAAGAGAGATAAAGTAGTCGACAAAGAAAAAACTAAGCAGACCTATGTAGGAATATTAGGAACAAGCTAGAAGTCCTTTTAAGGATGTACTGCAAAACAAGATTCATTACAGACCGCTCTAAGTATTTTTGGATTTGTTTAGGAAACACACTCAGTTTTTTCCTTCAGGCGGCTCAGAAGAACGCAAGCCTGGTTGGTTTTGGAGCCATCCTCCTGCAGCAAAGCCTGCCCACAACAGCAGCTACCTTGCCTGGAACCTGAGCCTGGAAAGCAGGCTCTCCTGCAGCAGTTAGTAAGCAGGATTGGAGGAGAAAGCAAACAGTTTACCCCTGATCTGTGAGCTACAGTTCAAAATCTGGAACGTGCAACTCAGGAATCCCCCCCAGTGCCCTGCAGCAACCACACGCCACCGTGCAGCCCAGCCTCAAAGCATCAGGAGGGGAATCTCCAGCAAGCACTGAGCACCAGCCCCAAACAACTCTGAGTGCTGGGAGCTGGGACAGTCTTCCTCCATTTGTACTGCTAAAACCCAGAGGCAGCTTTAACCAGGCACTCAAACCAGCTCCACCCAGCCCTGCTATGCTGAAACGGAGCAGCAGTAAGCATGCATTGGCTTTTCCTCCCTCATCTCCCTGCGCTGATCTTGCATTAAGGCCAATACAAAAAAAGCACCTGTGCTCCTGCATCACAGGAGTTGCACTCCTAACATTCTGTACAGCCCGTGTCTGCAAGAAATAGAAGCTTTGATGGTATATTTAATGAGAGGCAGGGAAAGTATTAGTGGATACCTCCAACAGTAGTTGAAGACAGCACATATTCTTCTAAATGCACAACACAAGATACACATCTACAAGTTTCACCCAAAAAGAACAAATGTGGGAAAAAAAATTAGGCCTACTAAAAATAATTTTATACTACAGTCGAGAAAATGAAATTAATTAATCAAGTGGTTTAAAGTACCACATGTTATCATTGGTATACTCAAAAGATGCCATCTAGGAGAAAAGAAAAGCACCAGTTCGCCAAGAATTACTCCTACTCTTGCTCCTCTAATTTTTATTTGTGACATCAGGAAAGCCACAGCTCGTACATCCAAAGATGCTGAAGTGATCCATCTCTCCCACACACTTACAGCAACGGGACCCCCCAGCTGTGGGTGCAGTGTGAAGTTACCAAGCCCTACCAAGCCACTACTCATCAGCTGGACTATGCCAAGTCAACATCCTGACTCTTCCTCCACCAGCTTTCAGCAACCCACTTGATATTTCAGACAGACTTGTCAGTTTTTAGATAAGCAGTTACAAAACGAGAACAAGTGTTCGGCTCAGCTAGAAAAGAGCTTCAGCCAGCACACAAACAATAATTCACCAAATCACAGTAACTCCATTGATTCCAATGGCAAGAACAGGCACTTCAGGGAAGATGAATCCATCCAGAGTGAAGTTGCTTTTAGCACATCACACTAAGGTAACTAAACAACGACCATAAATGTGACTTACTGCATTTAAAACCACTAGGTGAGCTGGCATGCAGATATGCTCAACACCCAGAGACTGCAGCAGAAAAGATGCAAAGCTTCAACAGCACGCTTAAGGTTATTTCCACTGCCAAGAACACTTGGGAAAAAAATGACATTGGTGACAGGAAAAAAATTATTTCCCAAACCAAGGATTGATTACTAACAGCTTTTGGTGCTGTTCAGGTGTGTTGGTGTGTGTTTGGGTGTTTTTTTCCTTAGCTCAAAAGGAAAAGCATTGCCAGCTTTTAAGTTATAGAAGGAACCCAAGGACTCTTTCAGCAGAACACTAGCAGAATTCACAGCTCTATTTGCATTCTGGTTTTCTCATCAAGTATCAGGACACTTTCAACCTACTTTCAAACTGTCTTCATTATAGAAGAACCAAATCATTACTGCCCTACGGATAGCTTTTAGTTTTGTATGCAAACTTACAATCACAAGCAACACTGAATATAAACAAATGTAAATGAATGCACGTTCTTAAATATAAGCTACAATCATGTCCACACAGACCAAGTTTGAAAATAGAGATACTTTGTTTAGTAACATTGAAACAGCCAGAAAAAAGGTCTGTTCAAAAAGCAGAGGAAAAAAGCCTTAACAGTGGATACAATCTATGTTAGAACACAAGATTGGTACTGCTGAGCCCCACAAATGACCTCCAAGGACTGATGTTGGGTATTCCATAACTTACAAAGTGTCATACAGCACTTCAGTTGCTTCATTCCAGGAACAAAAAAAGGCTCCCCATGTCTGCTAGCACGTCAGAAGCTTAACACACCAGGTAATAAAGGCATCTAGCCACTAGCAAAATGAAACACATCCAAGCTATTTATGCAACAAAGAAGTGGAGTATTTAATTAGCTCACTAAAACCATACCCATGATAGCTGCAACAACATTCACACCTGACCAAATATATGAAATAACACAGCTCCACATATCAGTTTTTCAATTACATCAACATGAAGCGATGCTGCAAGACACACTATTAATGCTGCAGCTTCAAACAGAGTGTTTTACCCTAAAAATAGTTGTCTATTTCAAGTCTTGAATCTGCTTGTACGCTAGGGTACAAGGTATCTGCTTCCAGGAAGTTACAGCACAAAAGGTAACTCACAAGGTCAATAACTGGAGAAAACCCTGCTCTCACAAGTCTCTGATCTTTAACAGCATTGGGAGAATTATCCAAAATTTCTTCAGGAAAGCATTAAGATACAAAACCAATTTGGATTTCTTTTTTTTTTTTAAGCAGTTGACTACAAAAACATTTATAACAGTATGCAACATTATTACTTTCAAGGTCAGTATTACACATGCAGTTACTTGGAGCTACATATTTTAGTGTTATTTTTAACATCTGACAGAGCATCTTGTACCGTTGTGAGCTCTACACTGTTTACAAATACTCCCAAGCTGCAGCTGCTGCTTCTACTAGCATATCTCACCATTGCAAAGAGAAGAGTGCTTACAAATATCCAGTAAAGGCTTTTATTTTTTTTTTTAAACACCCAAAACACCCAAAGAGCCACAGAACACATCTAACTCTGGTCAGTTCATGCATCAACTGCACACCATTCTCTGTGAACTGCTATTTCAGGTTTGCTCTTTAAAATTAAAACACAAAGATTCACAAAAGCTGTTTCAAAACCAAACGACACGTTTGTTCTTAAATACTTCGTTCTCCCAGAACACCACACCACAGGCACTAATTGTGTAAGGCAGTAAGGAACAACTTACCGACACAAGCATTTAGAAACAGCCAGTCAGTCTTTTTCATCCTGTTTTTTATTTGCTTTAGTTTTTTGAAGTCAACTTCAAGTTCCTCCTTGCTGCCAACAGCTCCAGCCAATTCGATTCTTTGGAAGTCCATTTTCACATCCGACTCACGTTTGGTTGTAGGTGGGGATCTTCTTTGGCTATTACCACTACTACAGCTTCCCCTCCACCGAGCTCTGTCTTGCTCATTTATGATTGAAGAAGCCTCTTCAGTGTCTGCCAGTTCTATTGCTTCTATGTTGTTAGGTCTGGGATGATCGCACACAACGCATTTCCTGGCCTTTGCCCAGTTTTCATATGTACAAACAGAACAAGTCCAGTGCTGAGCCCTTGTGTTCAGTTTATTTCTGTCATTGTATTCCTCGCACGGATCAACAGAAAAAGGAACTGGTCTCGAACCAGACCCTGAAGACTGAGGAGACTCTGTGGGACTCCGGGTCCTACGCTGAGACAAGCACTGAGTACATCTTATCGCTCTTGGCCAGTTCAAGTACGTGCACATGTGGCACGACCATTTATTTGCACTTTCCATACTGTAGGATGATTTAACCCTTGGTCTTGCACTGGAATCCGGACATATCAAAGGACTACTCCCACCTTCAGTACTTGTAGGATCCCAGTCTCGACCAATATCACTTGAACCACTTTTAAATGGATCTTCTGTGATAATTGTTCCACTAGGCCTCTGGGCACGGCACATGGTACATTTGATTGCAGATGGCCAGTTTTCATACGTACAATACTCACAAGCCCATTTAATTCCACGCTCTGTCATCGTGCACTCCTTGAAATGAACTGCGTCAGGCAGAAAGCTAAGTAATCACAACACATCATTAGTACACAATAACTGCATACAAACCCAGTTCAGGAAAAAAAAATACACATAAAAGCAACAAAAAGCCCTCAAAAAACCCAACTGATGTGCATTGCACCAAAATGTATGAAAGTCAAGCTGGGCAAGGGGACAATCTGTTTTTCCTTCATACTATGAGGGCACTGGCAGGAAGTGCTGGGAGGAGCTATGGCAAGAGTAAGACTTGAGAGTCAAATGACTAATACTCAAGCCACTTAAATGCATAATTGAGGACTTCCTAAATGCAGGAAAAGAACCTTAGTCATGCATTTCAGGAATTTCTTAAATTTGAGCAGTGGCATCTAAAAGAAATTCTGACAATAGACAGACATTGAGCACAGAGAGTACCAAGATAGAGCCAGTAAGTCTGCAGAAAGAAGTCACAAATATTAAACTGCTGAAATAAAACAATGAGTGCAGCAGTATAAGGAACAGAGGGCTGAGATCTCTACTGCAGCAGTCACAGGACTTGGAAGGAAGAGGCACGTCAGATGGGCAGCTATACAAACAAGCAGTTCTTCTGTAGTAGTAAGGTACAGGTTTACATAAAAGCATACACCTCAAAATTTCACATGTGTTTAACCAAGACTAGGGCTTGATTTGACACACTCATAACAGCAGTGCTATGACATTAAAGCCACACTCAAAAGCAAAGCACAAGCTATGTGTGATAAACCAATCCAGAACTTTCATTTTACATCCCAGATTTCAATCCAACTCCAACTCACTTTTTCTCTAATGAAGAGGAGATCCTGTCTTCATGCTGGCTCAGACCTTTTCCTCAGATTGCCAAATATGAAGGATGAGACTAAGCAGATAACTATTCCTGTAAACAGAATGAAAACAGACTCATTACAGGTTTCCTACTGGACTTGAGTAACCATAAAGTTAATTATTAAATGCCACACCTATTCTGATCCCAATTTGCATGTTTGAACTCAGTCACGGCCTGCTAAGGCTAAGCTACAGACTAGCATAAATAAGTCAATATTTGGAAAGAACCAGTCACCAGGAAAGCCATCAGTTAATCTCCTAAAGAACCAGATCCAAGCAACATCAAATTCATATCAAGATGTCTGTAAACATCCTCAGTGGAATGTGAAACTTAGGACGGAGAGGAAGAAATCTCAACCCCCTCCAGTCAGCGTAGAGAGCAAATGGGATAAAGGTTAAGGCAGGTAGACAGAGGACAAACAGAGAAATGCATACAGTTTATTTCTTTTCTTACTACAGTATTGCTATGCAACACCAACAACTCAGTAATATACTATTCTCAAGCATGCACAACTGTCTGAAACAGGAATCTGTTGTATCAATTGACCAATAATTCTCACATTCACCACAGTCAAACCCTCCTGGTCAGTGAAAACACTATGAGTATGGTAGCACAAAAGCTCAAACGAAGATGCACAACAGGATCAAATTCTAATCTAGAAAAACGAGGTACTTTATACCTTTTCTCCTGTCAGGAAATGCTTTACCAGTTAGTACATTCGTCACTCAAATACCTTCACAAGCACCATCATCTATCAAGGCACAGTTACACGTCCACGGCCACTGGTCAAGCCCCATGCTGCTGGGAGAGGCACATCAGCACTCCTTTCCCCAAAGCCATACCCTCACCGTGCCCTTCTGTGGACTCCAGCACACAGCAACACTTTGCCCCAACAACTCGAGCCTCATCTATTCAGCAGCTCGGGCAGCTGTGCCAACAAGCACCTATCACACAGCTGGGACAGAAAGGGGACAGCACTACTGAACCACCAAGCTTTTCCAGAAAGCTCTGGCTCTAACCCATCTGAGCAGCCTGCAGAATACCTGAGTTCCACCTATGTGCTGTAAAACTGTCAGACTAGGAATGTGCTGAGAAGGCAATTAAGTTTCCTGCTGATTTCCTCCAAGATTTGCTCAAAGTTCACATATGAGAGTGGAAAATTAAAAGGAGCAGTCAGATCATACTACAGCCCCATAAAATAAGGTGGGAAGAGGAGGGTGTTACCATAACAATATGAAGTCAGTGCTACTGAAGGCAACTTATTTAAAGACAACCTTTCAGAAGCTTGGAGAGGAAAAAACACCACAACCTGTTTCTCTACTCCAAAGGCAAACTAAAGCCTTGCCAAAATAGTTTCAAAACATACACAAGACTTAATGATAGAATAGATTAATTCCATTTGGTCAATAGCTTTCTTACCCATTCACCAAACTGGCTTTTTTAAGGACTAACATTTCTTCAAGCTTATTCTCTGTACCAACAACAAATGTAATGTTTCCTTATGAAGTTGAGAGAACTGAACACGCTTTTCCGAATCCCAATCTCCCAAGTCAGATTGGTGCCCTACATGAAATGAAGCCTGAGAGAAAACTGCAGATGCCAACAGAGCCCCTCATCTGGCCTGGTTTGTAAAGCCTTAACCCTGCACTTCCCACTGCAAACAAATCCCAACAGAGAACAACCTCGTGCTGGCAGTGAGGCTGGGGAAAAGAGACTGCTGCTCCAGCTGAAAGGGACTGGCCACAGAAGTGATCTAGAACATCTTATTTTATGATACCAACCAACACAGTACACGCCGTGTTACAGAAAAGCTTTCATAAGTACCATGAGATTAGAGAATATGAAGACCTAATGAGAGAAATATAGAGAATATATAGAGAAATGAAAACCTAATGCCAGCTTTTCTTTGAAGATTTTCACGTAGCTGGAAGACAGGGATGGATGCTACATTGAGTATTATCTATTAATACCAATACAGAAAGCTCCACATTTTCAGACACAGCTCTTAAGAAGGCTGAGTGTCAGCAGCTTCAAAAGCTTTTGATACCAACCCCTACAGCACAGTCAGAAGAGAAAACGAGCACTTTCACAGGTGGGCTCTTACTTGTGCATCTTGGTATGACCTCCAGCTGCACCTCCATGCCAACACCAGAACCATCTGCTCTGCTGGCAATACTGCAACACCAGCCAGTCACCGAGCAGGCTGAGCACTATTGTATTTTTGCAGTTATTTCTTTACCCCCCTGCCTTCAAGTGAGCCTGTTATTTCAGACTCTTCCCAGAGGAGAAGCTGAATCACACAGCACCTCCTCACAGAGGAATAGCACAGCAGTGCTATGAGGCCCAAGTGCACGCTTTCATGCCCAAAAAGCACGAGCAGGCAAGGAATTAAAAGCTATACAATTCCCAACAAGCTCCAATTGATCAGTAAGAGCAGGAGGCTAAATGCATTTGGGACAGACTAGTACAGTAATTTAGTATATTAGAGAGAACAATATTAATTTATTATAAATCAGATCCTAAAAAAAATCAATTTTATGAAAAGTTATTCTGGTAAAGTCAGTCATTTATAACAAATAATCAGAAAGCTGCTTTTTTTTTTTTGCTTTGTTTCAACTTTCAAGAATGCTCCTTGCTTAGGTGCTTAGGGAAGTATAAAATGACACAGGGGGAAAAGCTCTGAAGTCTTAAAATATATATATTTTTCATGACAGGATGGAACTACCATCCCCTCAATACAAGTCAGATGTTTACAGCACCCAGAGGATAGTTTTCCTTCAGCTCAAGCGAGGCAGAAGGCAGAGCTCCATGCTGCTTGGTGGGCAAGCCTTTCCCAAGCAAGAGGCCAGCTGCTGCTTCAGCCCACACTGCTGATCTCTTGCTGGGGTTGCCAGAAGCACATCTGTGCTGGCACAAGCCTTACAGAATGAGAATGATCAATCTTCCCACCTTAACTTGTTGCTCACAAGTAATGAGTTCAGACAGAGCTCAGCTTGCTCTGTATTTACAGCACAAAGCAAGGTACAAAGTGACACCTTCAGTACAGCTGCAGGGGGCTGCCTCTGTGCCTCAAGGTCAGGCTGCCTTATTCAGTTGTATTTCAGAACACCACGGAGCAACTCCTGAATGCTGCTCAGTGTGGATGCTACACCTTACACACATCCAACCACAGAGAGGAGTGGGGAGAAATGGGGCTGTGAGTCAAAGTAAGAGATCAAGCTGCACTTTCCCTGTCTGTACCTTTTCTGTGTTGTGAAATGTGGCATTTAAATGTATGCCTGCTAACAAAGCCTCAATCTGAGGGCTGTAATTGTTAACTAACAGCTGGAAAACACTGCTGTGAAGTTTATATATAAACACGTGTTAACATACGAAGGAAAAAACAGCTTTTAAAGAATAACTGCCTAAGATTAACTCTGCATAGTTTGACACACAGAAATATTCTCCTTTTTACATCGCTGCCTCAAATTCTTCCTTGGTTACCAATAAAACAATGGCTACACTGCCTAGAAAGCTGAAGTGCATTCATATACAGGTAAGATTTCCAACTAAAGCTGCCACATACCTGGATTATCACCAAAAACTGTCATGATTACATACATATTACTCTGCATTCAGGTAATTGCAGCTGTTCTTGTTGTGTGAAACTGCAGAACACACACAAAAGCAGCACATATGAAGAACTGTGGTCCACAGCTCCCAAGGGGAAGGAATCCAATGGCTCTGATCTCACCCTTTACCAACAGAGGCACCAACACTTACAAATGCTGCCACTTTGTTGCTCACTCCAACAGGGAAATCTCCTTAAGTTCACCTTAACCTGTACCAAGGGACTCTTCAAACAAAAATCCACCCATTTAAAAAAACAACATACAAAGTGCAGCCATTGGGAAGATCCCCAGAGCAGCACAGCAAGCTTCCATCCAGAAGGCCAGTTTGTCTCTTTCTCAAACTTGTAAATTTACTCAACCATTTCCTACCTCAGACGCTTTCCACTTCACTTTCTGTGTTACAAGTTTACTTTTGTTATTTGGGTCCAAGAATCCTTGTGGAAAAAAAAAAGTTACACTGTCTGTACACTTAGAGAAAATATGTTCTGAAATGGATGCTAAGTATCAAAAACCATTTTTCACATGAAATTTGCCTTTGGTTGACTTTTTAAGGGGGAATTTTACTGTCAGTTTCCACTCTTACTTCATCACTTACTGTTATGTTCTTCTTTTCCCCAGCACTCCACCTTCAGCTATCTGCTATTCCTGCACCAGTTTTCCCACGTGTTCACAAGGCTCAACAAATGAGAGCACCACAACTACCCCAAAACAAAGCTCCAGGGAACGAACAGTGGGTTCCATTGTAGTCTCTGCAAATTAGTTTATAGAAAAGACAAAACAGAACCACCACACTGACCTTGACAGTGGGATAACCATATCAGGTCAGCACTGAATATGGACGCTTAGCACTGAAGGCAATGACTACATATTATAATAAAGAACAAAAGGATTACTGCGAAGTCATAAATGCAGGAGCGCTTTCTCTGTTAGCCTGAACACACTAACACAAGTACTGCAGCAAGCATGCATGGTTTCTTTTGGTTGTTAGCATGATTCTTGAAAAATGAAGATGTTGTCTCAGATCAGCAAGAAGGAAATCCTTGCACCATCTTAGGAACAGAGCAGCACAGTGCTTTTCTGCTGCTGCTCCAGGGCTGCTTTAGCTTACGACATCTGTATTTCTCTACAGAACACAAGCGGGCTCTTGGCAGCACAGGCAGTCAGAACAGGTCTCGGGCTACCACAGCAGAAAGCCCCTTCTGATATAAATGGATACCAGTAAGAAATGTTGGGACACAAAGGCCTTCGATGAACCTTTGGCTTTTTGGCATCGTCCCTCCCACCCTCACCCCAATCTCCACTACACAAATGCCAACACCATCAATGAAGTACATCAGCAGTACAAAAGACATGAAAAACTGGAAGCGTTCCACTCGTAACTGAAGAACTGCTTGCAATCTAGTACGTGAAAACTTCTGTTCTGGCAGTCCAGGCTGGCAGCTGATACCCTAGACTGCAAGCTTTCAATGTGACCTGCAGATCACTTCTTATCTACTCCTGTAGAGCACACGTTAAAATCCAGAAGGCCCTGCTCTTACACAAGGAAATACATCATGAGAAAGGCAGATCTCTAAACCAATTAAGAATTCTGATTAAGTAGTACATTTTGAAACATGACGTCTGTTCTGACAGCAAGCTTCGCTAACAGTCTATCAAAAGCTGCTTCCACGTGGATGGATGGATTCACAGCTTGTTCCAAAACATCTTTAAGACTAATTGGTTAGATGCTGACTGTGTTCAGAAATAAAATCACAATATTTCATTTCAGTTCTCAATATTCTATTCACGTGTCCATACAGGCATGACCATCTCAAACACCCCTTAAAGCCTGGCTTCACGTCAGCAAAATAATTCCCTGTTACACAGCACCTAACTCTGCAAACGTTCTGTGTGGTGTGAAGTCAAACATTCAGGAGATGACAGATCTCAGGAGACATCTGAAATACAAGAATGGAAAGCAGACTTTGTTAGGACACAGATCTCCCTATACACAGACTGAGACGGAAGCCTCCATTCAGAACTAACAGATGGATGCCAACACTCAACATTCCCTCCTCCTGATCTTTGATTGTAATGTTTATCCCCTGTGTCCTCGACCACTGCAGTTAATCCTGCTGTAGACAGTGCAAAGCTTCCATCTGATTTGTACTGATCTCAAACCAAAGTATGCCTCCCCTTATTAAATCTCTGACTAGATACTAAAAGCAGCATTAACTGCTGAAAACAAAGCTATAAAGGACAATAGCAGTGGGTCACAATTCAGTGCTTTCTTATTTCAGGAGAGTTGTGCTTTCATTTTGTCGATAGTCTTTTTCTTTTGTGGGTTTGTTTTTCCCTTCTTCACCTCTATTAAAAGCTAACAACTGCTGAAATGAGATGTTACGACACATTAAGAGGGACTAAATACAGCCACTTACTTGGAAACCAATACCATTTGGTAAAACAAGAGTAAGCAGATCAACAGTTACATAATAGATGGCATCTCCCACACAATATTAATCAAAACCAAGCAAACAGACCCAAAATAACGAGCTCCGAAAGAAAACTCACATGAACGCAGGCAAATTTAATTAATCTGAACACTGATCATCAGCCAAAGACAAATACCAACCCCAGATAAACACAGTAACAAACACATGCAATGAAAATTCAGTTAATTTTTTCCTTTCTCGATAACCAAAGTTGAAGGTGAGGTTTCTTTCTAAAAAGGCCAAACACAAAAGCACAGTTTATCTGTGTTTGGACTCTATGCCTAAAACATGAGACTTGTTTCTGTTTAGATCTCAACCACCCTTGCAGAAGATGAGGAAAACCAGATGTCACGCTCTGAATAAAAACACACCGCTGAGTCAGACATCAAAACTTAAAAACACTTAAACCTGTCCAGCAACCAAGGAATATTGCATTAAAATTTGTACATTTGACATTCAGTTCTAGTAATTATCCTCTGGACCTCCCTAATAGTGGTTGACCATAAATTAGATCATGGCTAGATGCAGACATTCACCGTTTGGTGGAGAAAAACCATCTGCCTGCAAATAAAACAAGGAGAAGCACTCTCCACATCAGCTATTGTGCAGCTTCCCCCTCATTAATGGCAAGCCACTTTGGGATACAGTTAAGGACTGCCTTTGGTAGATGTTCTTGCATCTAGGTTCAACTTCCAGTGCAAGGAAGCCATACAAGCTATGCTCATGGCTTCATCCAGCTCTTCCTGAGATACTGGCTAGACAGCACAGTGGCACAGGGGAAAAAAAAGCCAAACTGATAGCACACACAGCACTGCTCAACACAGTGCAAAGGACTCGAATCAACTATTGTGGAAAACAAAAACCCAAAGCAATAAAGATTTTAAAACATTTTCAGATCATTTTACTATCAAAGTTGGCTGTTCATTTTTATGTGTATATAAATATATATGTATAAACTGTATCAGTAATAATCCCTGCTCCGCTCACAACTGCTTACCAGCAACTCAAGCTAACCACAGAATCACAGAATGGTCTGGGTTGAAAAGGAACACACTGCTCATCCAGTTCCAACCTCCTGCTGTGTGCAGATCACCAACCAGCAGACCAGGCTGCCCAGAGCCACATCCAGCCTGGCCTTGAATGCCTGCAGGGATGGGGCATCCACAGCCTCCTTGGGCAAATTTTATGGTTCCAATAAAGGCAGCTACTCAAAACAAGGACATTAAGCCAAAGCAAACCATCAGAACTTTAAATTTTAGTATTTGGTAACAAAGTGATGGCAAGCACGACCCAAATGTCACTGCACACTGGCTTCTATGCTGATGGGGAACTGCAGACTCTTTGCTCACAAGCGACAGCTTCAGAAAGAAGTCCTATTTACACTTCAAAAATAGACACAAGTTCATCCTTGCAGCCCCCCCACGCCCGGACAGCAGGCTTCACACCTGCCATTTGTTTTGTCCCTAGCTCTCATTACTTCCAGTGTCTGCAACTCAGCCTTAAAGTACCCTTGTTTTAAGTACAAGCATGACAGATTATACCAGGAAAAATTCAAATACCCGAAGGGAAAAATGAAAAATGCCAAGTTAATTACACCTGCCACATAGCAGGAGACGCAAAGAGCTGCAATCTTGTCTGGTTTGCAGACAAGATGCCCCACACATACCAGGAACTCCTCCACTCTCCCCCACTTTATTGATTATAAAATGGGCTCGACAATTGTTTCTGCATTCTTGAGCCAAGGTCAACCCCTCCTGAAGACTGCTCCAGACCTCACTGCATTCACCCCCTACTGCACTCCCTCCAAACCTTTACTTCTTCGATACCTGTCACCTGAACAAGTTTTTGCATCAATGGGACACAAGCACAGGAAGAGGGGAAAATAGAAAAGCACGCTTCTTTTGAAACATACCAGGATTGAAAAACTCCAGGTTGAATACAGAGCTCCTACCTGCACCACAAAAGGAAAACATTCATAAACTAATAAGTTTTCAGAATAGTAGTAACGCAGTTTTTCTTCTAAAGTATTAGCACAAAGGCACATTAGGCACCAAAGGGATAAGTCCTATTATTAAACTTCTATTTCAAAGAAGTTGCAAGAGAATCAAATACATGCATGAGAGAGCAACTGATGCAAATGAATAAGAACCTCCCGAAGATGACAAGTGTTACAGTCACAAAATCAATCAAACCCTCTGCAGTTTGCAGCACTGTCGGCTCAGCAAGAAGCGCTATGAAAAAGCAAAGTGCCTGAATTACCAATGTTTGAGATCTTAATTAGAAGATGAAAGCTCTTTTTAAGGTGTAACAAATTCCATTCAACTGACATTTCAGAACTAAAATTATGCATTCTTTAATTGATTTTTCCAAACTATACCATTTGACAAGTGAAGTAAGAAGCCCTTCATGACCCGTGCTAAGAAAAAAGGGAACATCCTCAACTTCTTCTCATTCCCCTCTTTATCTGTAGTACTACTTAACAAAAACATTTAAATGAAGAAATCTGTTACAGCTAAGCCAGCCATTTCCAGCTGCCAAACTAAAGTTTAGTTCCATTTTAGTACCAGGAGACTTGGATTCTAATTCATACAGTCAAAATGAGGATTACTTGTTGACATCAATGTTGAACGGCTCAAAATAACCCAGTCTTCAAGTTTGGGCGGTCGGGATGAAGGGGCACAAGACTGCTAACAGAACCGCCAGCAGCAGTTTAACTGTTTTGCTGTCATTTGTAGCTGTATGTCATGCTGAAGGCTGCATTAATATGAAACTCTACATAATCTCAACTCTGTGCAAGCCTGATAGAGCAGAGAGGCTGCAAAGAAAAAGCTTAATGCCTAGGTTAATGCCACATGAACGAGTCATTACACTGATGTTTCTGAACATACATTGATCAAAAAAAAAAAAAAAAGCTTCCTATACAATAAGTATTTTCTGCTTACATTACTGATTATTTATGGACCTATCTTGCAAAGATAAATGGAAACACAGATGGGGCTTCCTGCCACAAAACAACTACATGCTGACTGATATGTAATTAAAATGACCATGCACATCTAAATAAGACTTAAAATGCCACCTTGACCAAGTTTAACTGGTCTCCAATTTAAGTCATGCTTCCATGATGA
Source organism: Lagopus muta (assembly GCF_023343835.1). Lineage (NCBI taxonomy): Eukaryota > Metazoa > Chordata > Aves > Galliformes > Phasianidae > Lagopus > Lagopus muta. The sequence goes on along the minus strand of NC_064437.1, from coordinate 62,659,735 downwards.
ATCCCATCGATGCTTTTATGCTACCCAGTATTGCAATTAAATTAATATTTTTAATTATGTCCCAAGAAAATGCTAATGGTACAACTCTGCAGTGACAGATTACAGCCTCACAGGTCATCGCCATCTGCCCATCTATATAAAATCACAGAATACCCCGAGCTGGAAGCAACCCATACAGAACAAGTCCAACTCCCAGCGTACTAAGTAGCCTAAGAAAAATAAAGGTAACAACTTTTTTTCCCCCCCCAAGAGAGCTACACCATGTAATTAGAGTTTTCCCTATCCTACACAAGGCAATGCATCCAAAAATCGTTCCCTTTTAATGCTGTGACAGATGTAAATCAGAAGTGACGTTCACATACGAATGCACACTGAGACACTACATCCAGCTGCCTTGGGACAGAGGCAAGTAAGAGTCTGTAAGCACACTTCCATCATTACCTGTGTCCCCACTCTCTGGGCAACCACTTAAAATACAACCAGACAGGGAAAGAAGATTTAGGTTGGATGTTGGGGGGAAGTTCTTTACTATGAGAGCGGTGAGGTGCTGGCACAGGCTGCCCAGAGAGGCTGTGGATGCCCCGTCCCTGGAGACGGAGACGTTCAAGGCCAGGTTGGATGGGGCCCTGGGCAGCCTGGTCTAGTATTAGATATGGAGGTTGGTGGCCTTGCATGTGGCAGACGGTTGGAGATTCATGATCCTTGAGGTGCCTTCCAACCCAGGCCATTCTGTGATTCAGCCTTCACAAACCTCTCCCACAGCCAGCAAACACACAGTTATCAGGTGAGCAGAGACAAAAAAAAAAAAAAAAGAAACACCATGAACCCAATAGGATACGACAGGAACCCCCAAGAATTCCAAACAAACTTTCCAGCATTGTTAACCCTGAATGGCAGCACTGTGACAGAAAGTTCTCAGCGCCCGCCATGGAGGAGCCCAGGCTTCTCCCACCCACCATAGGCAGCCCTGGAGGCTTCGTGTGACTGCACACACAGCAGGCACACCGGGACCTCCTGGGAGCCTACCTGAGTCTGGTGGGAGCTGCTACAGGCTGGGAGAGCAAAGGCACAGCCCTGAAAACACCGACGGTCGAGGTTTAGCGCTACTGACTGAACTTTAATCCAAACAAGAAGCGAAGCACAGACTCACCTCGCAAGAACAAACTGTTTTGAAGTACGCCCAGCCCGTGTCGCTGCCCATTGCCAGCAGTACGACAGAGAGCAGTGCTGTAACCCCCAGTGCAGGCACACGGAGGAGATCGCACCCCTTATTCCATCACAGCACACGGAGCCAGGCAGACACCCCTCCCCCCCCCCCCCCCAAAAAAAAACTACGAGACAACAATGACCTCACTCCGGCAGCCCCCGGTACCGCAGCACAACACTACAGAAGCGCTCCCGGACAATCCCGGCCGTCCTGCCTTTGTACGCCGGCCCCGCGACGGAGACAGGGAGCGATGCGGCACCCCGGGGCCGCTCCTCCCCCCTCCCTCAGGAGGAGCCGAGCCCCGGCCGGGCAGCACAGCCCGCGGGCGACCCGCACCCTTTCGGGCGCTCCCCAGGAACGGCCGCCCCGTCCCGCAGCCCGCTAGCGGAGCTGGGTTTACCTGTCCGCCCCGCCGGGAGCCGTCCGTCGGGCACACGCTCGGCGCTGCGCCCCGCGCCGCCCCCCGGCCCGCTGGCTGAGGCGCGCTCTCCCCGCTCACGACATGGTTTCTCCCAGCGCGGCGAGCTGCCGCGGCCGCGGGCGCTCCCACTCGGCACGGCCGCGGGGGGGGGGGAAAGGGGGCGGGAGGGGGGAAAGCCCTTCGCCCCGCTCCCGGCCTCCTCTAATGGCGGCGGCTGGAGTGGCCCAAAGCAAAATAAACCCCCATACGGCCAGCAGCCCGCACGTCAGCTCGGCCTGCCGGCCTGCCCCGCACTCATTGGCCGAACGTGCGCCTCTCATTCCGCCAATCGGCGCGCGCCTCTTTGGAGAGAACGGGTGACGTCATCCCTACCCATGGGGGCGGGGCGGAGGGGGAGGAGGCGGGACGCTCATTGGCCCCGCCCCTCGCCCGCCTGCCCTTCTCTCCTCGCGGCGGTTTCAACGGCGCGGGGTGCTGTGAGGGAAAGCCTCCCGCGGGGCTCAACGGCCCCGGACGGCCGTGCGCAGGTTAAGCACGGTAGTGAGCCTTTCCAGCGAGCATCCACATCAACTGAAATCTAAAATCACTGATACAGAGTTTCCTCTGGAAGTAATCCCTCTTAAGCACTGCTCAGGGCCCCCATAAACGGCTCTCATGGCAGCGGGCTCTGAAAATGCCTCTTAAAATACCAACTTCTTTAGCAGCTGTCCTTCCAGTTTTCTCACAGGAAAGGGACGTTCTGTGCAAGATGAGACCCCAGTGAGCGTCAGTGCCCACCCACCGCAGCTGCCCACAACTTGCTTCCATTCTCACACGGCGGTGTATTTCTGCACAGAAATGAACTGCCGCGATCCCCTCAGCATCTCAATTCCAGCGCAGCAGGTGTGGAATCGAGCGCTGCTCAGCCAGACCCCTCTTTAAGTTCTCAGATCGAAAAACCCTTCTTTGCCCACATCTCAGCTCTCCTCTCCTGGTCTTTTGATCATTTGATACCTGTCTGCTTTTCCATCCAGTTCCTACTTTTTGTTTCTGCTTCTGCAGATGTTCTAGTGCTTTTATCTCCGTGGTTTCATGCACTATTCCCAGCCAAGGCAATGGAGGGGCCTCCATTAACAGCTAACTGATCATCCCTCAGGGTTGCACTGGGAAACTCGTCCCTGCTGACGAACTGGAACCATTCCTTTTCATCGAATCACAGAGTCATCGAAGCTGGAAAAAAAAACACTAAGTCCAATCTCAGCCCACCCCACCATGCCCACTGCCCACATCCCTCAGTGCCATCTCTGTGGTCAGAAACACCTCCAGCGATGGTGAGCCCATCGCTCCCTGGGCAGCTGTGCCAGTGCCTCACTGCTCTTCTGGAGAAATTATTCCTAACAGCCAACCTGAACCTCCCCTGGCACAGCCTACAGCCATTACCTCTCATCCCATCTCTGTTACCTGGGAGAAGAGGCTGACACCCAAAGCTTTGCCATGAAGCAAAAGCACGCACTGTGCTCAGAGCAGCAATGCCTTACGCTGGAAAAAATGCCTTTTGTCCAGCAGACAAGCATCTAAACTGGAGTCAGGATGAGTAAAATTAAATTGTTTCAGGAGACCAAAACAGAAATACGTTTCAAGTTGCAATTAAACTAGTCCCATACACGCACAGAAAAGTGTGGAGGAGTGTGAAGTGGGGATAACGAGATTCATCTTTCTGAAACCAGTGATTTACTGAAATCTCTTTCTATCTTCACTGAACAAATTGTGCTCTCATCTGAATCTTTGGGAAAAATACTAACAATTACATGTATTTAGCTATAGAAAGGATTGGGACAACAGTATTTTCTTTCACACAACCATACGGAAAATCCAGATAAGGTTGGATAAGTCATGTGAAAGAAATATTTCTCAAGAAATAATGCCATCTTCCTGCTTAGAAATAATGCAGAAAACGTATCCCTTGCTCTTGAAGGAAAAGCAGTCCTCTAAACCGATTAGTGATGAGATCAGTCATTAAAGTTGCTACAACACTGCAACAGTGGGAAATTTTCCCCCCAAAATGTTATAGATTAAACTGTCTGAAGAGATATGAAAATAAAAATAATACATAATTTAGTAGAACGTAGCAATTCAAATCCTTACAGGATATTTCCTAACCCTGTCAGGAAACCATTTGATGGTCTTGTTATAAAAACATACTTTTAACAAAACACAGTGCCCCTGCAGCCCGTGAGCAGAATGCAATGTATTTTACAATGCAGAAAAAGACCAGAAAAAGACCTTTAAAGAAGGTAGGTTCATATTGCTTCAAAACCTTTTGTTGCACAGCAAGCAAAAATTACAACCAACTGAAAGAAAGATGTTTGAAAATTCTAGAGAGAAATGATCTTCCTGTCTGCACAACTATTCTGCAGAGCAGGCACTCCGAGGAATGAAATAGGTAACTATGGTATAGGAAGGCAAACACACATGCAAAACTGAATTAGAAAATAGTTCTCAGGGCTGCTTATTTCGAAAGGGAATCTCAGCGTGTTGGCAGTATTATTGGTAAGATCGGGTCACTGGCTGGATCTCAAAAGCTGCTGGCATCATCTGCAAGGTTTACTTCGAAGGAATTTACCATTTGTTCTAGACTTAAACAACAGAGCACAATAGGAATGACCTGTCAACAATTCAGAGCATTGCTACTTACCCGCGTATTTTATCTGATTAAAGCCTTCAGACTTCTGATATGGAGAAAAAAAATCAGGTTCTAGCTGGCTTGACAACTCAGTTCTTGATAGATTTGGTGTTTGACTACCTTATTCTTTCCTAATGTCAGAAAGATGATTCTCTTTATTGTAGAGGTAGCAGAAATTGTAGGTAAGTACTAATTTCTCATATTCCACTCTAAACTGTAACTTTATTCCACCAGATAAAGGACAAATTTTAACTCCCTAGTAGTGCATTTGGAACACTCATACCTGCTTGACAGCTTATGATGTTATTTGGGGGGACTTTGCTTTGCAGAGCTGAATCCACTCATGTCTTGGAGAGTATGTGCCTTCACAGACTGGCTGCGTAAGAAACAGAGCTGCTTCAGTCACTCAGAATAAATATATATAGATATACTAGCACTGTTAGCAAGCTTCCTTCCCTCAGCCCCCCCTGACGTTACTGTGCTGATGCACCCTGCTCATAACCGAGCGAATGATACAGAATGCTATAATTGGGAACAAAGCTCTGAAACCATTCACAGGAGCATATCTCTACATGTCGCATCATGGCATTCAGCTAAGCAAAACTGTACTTCAGGTAACCAAAAGACACACACCAGATTATTTTATGCTGGCACGGATTCTTTTCATATCACAGCAGAATTTTCTGAGTACAAGATGACATCTGGTTAGTGATGTCTAAGCACAATCTCTCCCTTATGCAGTTCTCTTTTCCCTGGTAACTACTCGCTCTCAGGCAGAGTGCTGGCTCCCATTAAGGCAGTTCATCCCAGCTCGCCCAGGAGCAGGGCTGTACATGCTCACCAGATGGTTCTTTCTCACCAGCTGAACTTTGAATACGCAGAACTCTCTGCTCACACCAGTGCTTCTCTTGCCTTTGCTTTATTCGGTGTTTCCTGGCTCTTTGTGATCAAGAAGGGCTTGCGACTGAAATTGAAACACTTAGATAAAAGGTAAGGAATAGAAACGCACAAAAATCTAAAGAAAGTACAGGTTTTGAAGCTGCTGAAAGCAGGATATTTTAAGTGGTTGGCTGATTTGTTACCATTTTTACATCACCTATATGAGTCAGCCCCAGCCCTCACACCCAGTAATCACATACTTGTGTCTCTTTTTACCATTTTAGTGTGGAACATAAAAATATCCAACTGCAGCTAGATCACTGCAAGAGGAAAACGTCAGAGAAGGCGTGATGTCCCGACTGTTCTTCCTTGCTGCATCTGTAGGGTGTTGTTACAGACTGCCATCCTCAGGCCTGGAAACAAGCTCCAGATATTTGCAACTGACCTGGGGAAGGAAGGTAGGCCCCTGCTCTGGGATTCCCACACACTCCCAGTTGTGATGGGAAAGTCATCACCTTCACACTAGTGCTGTGCTGTGCTCCCTGGGAGCTGCCTTTCTTCTACCTGCAGCTAGTTCTGCACGTTTTGTCAGCCTAGTTCTTAGCTACTTCTCAAATCATGTCCTTCAGAAAATGTTGTCAGAGGCACCTTCTCCCAGAGATGGGCACAGTTCGCATAACACAGCACACCCTGACCCAAGCATTCCTCTCATTATTCAACTCCACAACTGCCCTGCTACAAAAGCACAACATGCGTTCACAAGGCCAGCAGCGGGGACATCTTATCTCTCTGGTACCACATGGTAGGAGACAGGCAGTTTTTGTTTTAGGGAAAAAATAGCTTGGAAAGCTAGAAAATAAACAAATGCAGCAACACCTATTGTTAGGGGCAACTGTGCAGAAATAGGACAGAAGCGAGTGTTGAGTTGTTAGCTCTTCAGTCACTCTGAAATGTGTTTCACTAGAAAGAGGCTAAAAGTTGAGAGCGCTTGAAAGCTCTAGCATGCACTTTTTTGGTCTTCATTTCCCTGTGGTTCTGCAGGGAGTAGAGGAAGGGGGTGATGGAGTAAATCCATCATGCTAGGACTTTCCAGCTGAAGAGTATGAGCCACCTGATCAAGGAATTTTAGAATCTTTCCTGGCCTGGGCAGACGTTCAGTAGGTAAAGGAGTCTGTGCAGCACAGCCAACAGAAAAACAAGGCACACAAAGGAAAATGGAAAAGTGGGAGGTGATGGCAATGGCGATAATCCAGTGTGCTCATTCAGGCTCTGGGAGGATGCAGGATCTGCCCGTCCCAGATGGCAGGCACAGCATGGCTGCTGCAGTGGCTCTGAGCTTGCATCAGCAGGTCTGTCACAGCACAGGAAAGCAGCGGGGGGGGGGGGGCTGGGGGACAAAGAAAAGAGGAGAAACAAGAGAGAATTAGGCAAGATGCAGAGCTGCATGTTAAAAACAAAGGGGAAAGAAAAATAAAAGATGGAAATGCAAAGCGAGCTCTTGGAATCTGCTCTTAAAGAAAGACGTCAGGGAAGACAATGACAAGAAACAATGCAACTATAAAAGGAAGCAGCAGCCTGAGTCCCACTAGGGGAATGCAAGACACTTGTGAGGACTTCAGACAAAAATCCATGAGAAAAAATGGATTAAAATCCATAAGCTAATTGGTGCCGAGGAAAGTCAGACTGAAAGGGGCTGGATTCCTTTGTGCAATGGCCAACACGTCGCTTATCCCCAACAATAACACATTTAACCACTACCAAATACCTGGAACTCAGAAGAAGCATTGACAGAAATGGGGGGCAAGCATAACACCAGCTCCTCCAACACTGCTAACTGAGTGTGGGTAAAAATACTGCATTCATACAACCTCTGGCCTAGATGCTGGGTTTAGCTAGCTCCCCAATCTGAGCATTAGCTTTTGTGAGCCCCATGGACAGGCAGCACCTTTCCCCAAACGTTGCCTATAAATCATAGATGCTTAAACTCCATGGCCAGAAGCTTGGCTGCGGGGTTCAGACTCGTGCATTTTTCTCCTTTTTAAGTGAGCATACCACTTTTCCTACATAGCAACCCAACGTTATCAGGTGGCAATAACGCTCCCTCACTCAGAGACAATGTCAGCAGCACTTAACATTTGGTGAAAGTGAGAGGGGGATTTATTGTAAATGTAAAAGGCAACAGAGAACAGACGCAGTTGCAGAATGCAGTATGTCATGCCAGGTGTAATCACTGCCAGCTAATCAGATTATTTGATGAGACAGAGGGAGCAAAATCCATCTTCCAGTTGACGTAACCCGCTGATAGACTTCTGAGGGATTCTGAATATGTTTCAGAAGCCATTCCCTTAACTTCTCCTTGAGGCTTTTTGTTTTTTATTAGCAAATCTAAGATGAAACGCGTGCTGTTCAAAGCCAAACAGCAAACAAACAGAACACGGTACAGGTAGCAGTGAGACTGAGAAGGAGGCACCTAGCAGAGCAGTGGGCTGGTGCTGGCTGCCACACTGCGGGTTAGAAAGATGTGAAGGAGTGTCTGTAAGTCCAGAGATGGCTTGATGCTATTAGTGCAGGACTGTGAGGGTGATAAATGGCAAAGAAAAGGAATACACAAGCCTGGAATTAAATACAGAAGATGGTTTTCTGGATAGTCCTGAGAATAGGTTTCTAGTTTTAATTCAGGCCTATCCTGGGCCATAAAACCCTTATCACTTGAATACCACTGCCTTATTTTAGGGAGATATTCTGCAAAAAAATGTATAGCTTCCAGCATTTCTCAAAGAAGCAGCTTCAACAGCTGGATAAAATGCAGCTTGCAGTCTTCTTCCTATTTCTAATCATACAGAAAGAATTTACCTTGCAATTGCTATGCATTATTGACAGATACAACAAAAGAAAAGTAAACCTGAGAAACAGGAAAAAAAAATCAAATTCAAGCCAGATTACTTTCCTGGAAACACAGTTTTGTTTTGGTTTTGATTGCTTTCATTCCTACCTTTGAAAGAAAAGAATTCAGTAATTATACATTGAGCAACTATTGTTTCCTGTATCAATCATCACAGAAGCTGCTATAGCTTCATTTTTTTTTTGTATGCTGTGCTAAAATCATGGGTAGATACAGATTGAAATAATTGCTGTGTAACACTGTCTGGGATCACAGTCTCTCACTGCACAAAGAAATGCTGAAGCAAAGCTGAGACATTTATCGAGCAGCAGGCGCTCATTAGCTTGTTGTCAGTACTCTCTCCCATTGATAGCTCCTACGTGGATATTTTGTAGGTAAGCAACATTATAAATAGACCTTTTGTAGCTAACATTTTTGCTTGCATGCAAAATATATGTTTGCTGTCTCCTAGATAAGTCTGGCTATGCTAAGGAACACAGACTTTGTGATTCAGGAATGTGTTGCTTCAGTAAACCCACTGCATGTCTCAGCTGCCTATGAGTTTCTGTTGCCTAACCTCCACAAAATGTCTATGCTTTGCCAGCCTGCACTTCATAGAATCATAGAATCACAGAATCACAGAATCACAGAATGGCCTGGATTGAAAAGGCCCACAGTGCTCATCCAGTTCCAACCCCTGCTGTGTGCAGGTCACCAACCAGCAGCCCAGGCTGCCCAGAGCCACATCCAGCCTGGCCTTGAATGCCTGCAGGGATGGGGCATCCACAGCCTCCTTGGGCAACCTGTTCCCCTGCCTCACCACCCTCTGGTGGAAAAACTTCCTCCTAATATCCAACTTAAACCTCCTCTGTCTCAGTTTAAAACCATTCCCCCTTGTCCTATCACTCACAATCAGCCATTCCCCCTCCTGTTTATAGGTTCCCTTCAAGTACTGTCTTACATGAGACAGACAGCTCTGGAACTGCCCGTGTCCAGAGAGAATTTTCAGTTTACAGGAATTCACTCGAAAAGGAAAACTGTGGTTTACATTATACATTGGAACAACATACATCTCAAATTGCTCAAATATGACAGCAAATTGGATCTTCTGCAGAGGTTGGAGTAAGGATTTAATATTAGGAAATTCAGAAGTATAATTAACAGAGGGGTGAACTGTTTCAACAGCTGATGTCAAAAGCCAGATCCATGTATGATCATTTGTCTGTATACCTCACTGCTGGCCAAATAAAACAGAAACTGAGGGCGAGCCATTGACTTATACTTTCCCAGTGCAATTCAGGTTAGTCAATAAAACCAATTTTAAAAAATTATACAAAATGTTGCACTGCTGCTGAAATAATTGAAAATTGGTCAAACTGTTTGGTCTCACAAAGGCCATGTTCTTTCACTAGAGCTCCAACCTCAGACCTTCACAGACATTGACAGCCCTGACTGAGACACTCACTGCTGTCCCTTTCCTTGGACATTGCATCGCTCTTCTTGCAGTGCTGGAGTTTTCCTGTAGCCCAATTTCCCCCAGGATCTCTTATCATTTTCTTATCATATCTCTGTCAGTCAGCAGACAAGGGACCTGGGCAAACACCCAAGGCTCAGTTCAGCTTTGGACCTTTGCCCACAAGCCACATTTGATCATATAGAAATACCACATTCAATTGAATATATTAGTAATATCTATTAGACAGCTGCCGTAGATAGAATCCAGGCTACATGTGTCAGAAGAGGAAAGAAGCTGTTAAAATGAGTGGGACAGGGTGCTTCCATCAAATTAGTAAGCCTCTCTCAAGCATAGCAAGAATCTGCTTGGATTAGTGCTTTCCAACTTTTTGTGGAAGAAGTTTAGGCATTTCACTGCAGTGCTCTCTCTCTCATCTCACCTTCCTGGCTTTCAATTTGCCAGCCTCTTATTCCAAGAATGCTTCTTACATGGATGGCTCATTCTTCCCAGAGGTTTCATGTCATTCTCAGGCACTCAGTGAGGATGTCAAGTGGAGCTGGTCTTCCCTCAGAGCACACATCTTATTTCTTGGCTGCCTCCCTCTCCCATCAGAGGACATTCTGAAGAAGGCCTCAGCAGCACATTGCTCAGAATCAAAATAGCTGCATTTTATTCAAACTCAATAACCCCATAAGAAAAGTCCCTTGGACTTCAACTTCTCTTTTGTAGCTGTTGACTGCTTCAGCATATGGTCCTGTCAGATCTTCTCAGTTAAAAAGCATTACATCACAGTTCCATCAACTCGCAGTAACTGAATGCGTTTCATGGAATATTTGCTTTCTGCCCTAGACCTTCTGCCTCTGGAGTCAAGTGATTGAGTTAGGCTTGGAGGTTTTACTTTCAAAATAGATTTCTAATCCTCCAGACAGGGCAGAAAAGCATAAAACATAAACTAAATATAACCTCAGTGCAACCTGAAGGTGCATAAACCATGGTCAAGACAAAAAAAAGGAACCAGAAATATTTGTTCTTAGACTTGCTATTTAAAAGTACATTTCAGATGGTTTTGAGACTGATACATCAGTTCAGTTTGGGTTTTTTTTCCCCTGATGTTTTTGGTGGCCACTTCCACAATGCAAAATACAGTTTCTGTTTGTGCCAGTGCTGGACCTCTATCCTACCTTAGTGCAGTGGGATGAATGGATTTGCTCTCACCATTTGCATGGTCACTCTAGCTGAGGTTTGTACTTCAGTTATGTTATGGTAGACATGCTCTGCTTAACTAATTTCCTCACACAGCAGATTACCTTCTTTTAGCTCTGTCAGTCTTTGCATTTGGGCTGCGTGGCTGCCCCAGTTCATCCTAGAGATGACTGTGCTGTAGCTCTGGCTACAATCATTTCTTTGTGTTCGTCAGTGCTGTCTACAGCTTTGGCATTAAGTGTGTATCAGATAGCATCATGAAACTGTGGAATGATAGGAGGGGAACCTCTGGAGGTCCCTGCTCAAAGCAGGGAGAACTTTAGTTAGATCCAACTTGAGAGGCAGGCTGTGTTGTTCAGATCCTCATATGACAAGTTTGGAAACATCCTGAATTCAGATTTAGCACTAGCTGTCTCCAAAACACACACTCACTCCCTCTTCTTAGTACTGGAAACCCAAAAGAGGTTTAATTTAGTTGTTTACTCATTGAGAGATAACGTTTCTATAGATTATAAAGCCACAATTTGCTGAGGCCATAGGAAATTAAAGATATTCTGAATTAAACACAACCCATTAACCTAGAACACCAAGGAAAACGTCAGCTTCTTTTTCTAGCCTAATACCAGAGGGGCAAAAAGATAACGATGTAATAATTATCATAGAGATGATCATAAAGGGGATCTTATCAGTGTAGCTCAAAAGTTTGCTTAACTCTGCTTACGCAAAGCGATTTGGTACCATCTACCACAAGGTCTGCTATTTTCTGAAAGCATCTGCCGAGCAGCATTTCTGCTGCAAAAGGAAGGCTTTGGCTGATAACAGCCAGCTCTCCAACAGCCATTTACCTGAGAGCTCTTCTGAGACTTCCCATTTTCTAACTGCAAGAAGAAAGCGACGCGCGCGGCTCACCGCACTTGAAAACGTCTCGGTAAATTTCCCTGCATCTAAACTAGGCTAAACAAGTTACTTCCTAGGCACACTGACCCCTCGGGGGAACTGCACAGTCTAGTTCAGACTCCATCCACATTACAAAGCCCTAATTTAGTCCTGATGTTTTTCCACACGGAAGCCGGTTTTCACAAGGTCACCCCCAACAGAGACAGGAAATTTTGTACTCTTCCTGTGCAGACCTTGAGTTTTGAAAAATGCTTTTGCTTTCCAGCATCATCTGCATGCTATTTTTTTCCATCCCACTTACATTAAATGGTCTGTAGCAACGGTTGTAATTTATGCAGCTATTTTCAGGGCTTACATGTGATGCCACCACCTTGATTTTAAATGCTGCTTTTAAATGAATGCTCTCAAAACCACTGGATGGCTGTGACTGGGGAACGGAGGCTGTGTGGTATGGAGGCAAAACTGGGCTGTATTTGGTGGCAAACCAAAGCATGGAGAAAAAAGGGAAAAGGGCTGAATGCACATTACAGTCAGACATCTTTCTATTCCTGGGCGCATTCCCTTATTTTGCAGCGTGTTTTGAAAAGGTGATGTGTGCCTGTCTCTGAGCATTAGTGCCAATACCTAAACAGGACAATGAATGAGGTCTGTAGGTCTGTACTTGCCCTTCTCATAGTGCACACGTCCTTGACTGCTCTGCTTTCCTCCGCTGCAGTGACAACACTTCTCACACAGGAGGAAATACTCAGCTTGCATCTTTCTGGAGAGCAGCAATTTCCCTGTTCTCATAACTCAAGTGTTCCTCACCAAGCAGCTGCAGCATCTCCTCGAATGGTGGAATGTATGGGTTTATTTTGGTGCTCTCTCCCCTTAAAGAACGGATCAGATTAGTGCAAGGGAAACACACCTAGAGCATCTTCAAGAGCAGCTGTTCTTTACAAATCAGCCCCAGGAAACCTTTTGTCTGTTTATACTGCAAATTAGCAGAAGGTAGGCTTCCATATCCTGAAATATTCTGTCATATCCCATTAAACAAGTGGAGAAGTGAGCCTCGGTTCTGAGCTGCAGATTGCAAATGCAAGTGGGAGGGGAGCAAACAGTCCCTTCAGCGCTCACCTGGCTGCGTTTGCTGAGGTTCACATCATGAACTACCTTTATCTGCGTTACCTCGTTCATCTGGAGCTTCTAAGCAATATCCTTAGGAAAAAAAAAATAGCTGTATTTCGTGTTGGCTTTCATGTATTTATTTATTTTACTAGAAGTGACATCTTTCTTAACTAAGCTGATCATAGAATCACAGAGTGCCTTGGGTTGGAAGGGACATCAAGGATCATCAAGCTTCAACCCCCTGCCACATGTAGGACCACCAATCTCCACATTTAATACCAGCCCAGGCTGCCCAGGACCCCATCCAACCTGGCCTTGAACACCTCCAGGGATGGGGCATCCACAACTTCTCTGGGCAGCTGTTCCAGAACCTCACCACTCTCTTCCCCCTGATATCCAACCTCAATCTTCCCTCCCTCAATTTCAAACCATTTCCCCTTGTCCTGCTGTTATCTCCCCTTTCAAAGAGTTGACTCCCCTCCTGTTTGTAGGCTCCCTTTAGGTACTGAAAGGCTGCAATTAGATCACTCTGCAGCCTTCTCCATGCTGAACAAGCCCAGCTCCCTCAGCCTGTGGTTCATAGGGGAGGTGCTCCAACCCCCTCATCATCTTTGTGGCCCTCCTATGGACCCTCTCCAACAGCTCCTGATATGCATGGGTTGTATAAAAATACGTAGGATCTCTATGAAAAAGCTATTATTTTCTAACCTGTGCCTGGCCCGGAGTGAAAGCAAGCTGTGATGTTTGGTTTTACATCTGCACTATGTGTGTACGTTCTCATTTTAGCACTGTGACCCTGATGGCTGTGGGCCCCTGGTTCTGAGGGTTTTCTATCTGGGAGTTTGGATGGAAGCTGGCATTCCTGATCCTGCATTCATCACACTGAGCAATAAGCCAGGGCCCGTGGTCTTCTGTCACTGGTAACTGACAGTAATAATAGTCTCTCAGCTGTCATAAGGGGACGTGAACAATCCTTGTTTGGGTAATGAAGAATTCAGTCCCATCTGATGACTGTCAGCTGAGATGATCTCAGAGGGAAGGGATTCTGCCCACAGATCGCCTTTCCCTCTCCCCAGCAGCATTCCTGTCCTTGTCCCTTCCTGCATTCCTCCTCCTCCATGCTCACCTCACACAGCAGCCTGCACTGGGAGGCTTTGCCCACATCGAGGTGGTGCGGCTCGGAGTGAGCTGTACAGCTCATGCAGACAACACACATCCCAGTGCTATTGAAATCTCAAAGCTTAGGCCAGGCTGGATGTGGCTCTGGGCAGCCTGGGCTGCTGGATACCTGCACACAGCAGGGGGTTGAAACTGGATGGGCATTGTGCAACCCAGGCCATTCTGTGATTCTGTGATTCCTGCTTTCCTCAGGAATCACAAACAAAGAATTATTCATAGAGCAAATTCACACCTGTTCTACTGTGCCGTGGCAATTTTGGGACAGCAGCACAGGCACTGCACGTTCATTTTTTGCTGGCCTCCTTCTGCAGGAGCCAGGCCAGAACAGGGGCTGTGTTCTTGCTTCCTATAGCAGCAAAGGTGGTGCTGCAGGAGGGCACAAAGGAAAGTGACTCATCCCTGTGATCATTAATTAATTAGTGCCCTGCTGCTCCTCAGGGCAGGCCAAACTGATCATATGTGAGGAAAGCTGACACAGAGTAGAAAATTCGGCTCACAAAGGAGCTCGGAAGGTGTTCAGTCCCAAATGAGTCCTACCTGCTCCTTTGATACGATGAGATAATGGCCTCAGCCAGCACAAGGGGAGGTCCCTGTTGGATATTGGGAAGCATTTATTCTCCAAAAGAGCAGTGATGCAGTGGCACAGCTGCCCAGGGAGTGGTGGTCACTGTCCCTGGAGGTGTTCAGAGCCACAGGGATGTGGCACTGAGGGATGTGGGCAGTGGGCACGGTGGGCTGGGTGGGAGTTGGGGATCTCAGAGGTCTTTTCCAACTCAGAAATGACTCACCCTGGTGAAACAGATGCTTCACTCCCAGGTGTGGACCAGTGAAGCTTTAGAGACTGACTGCAACCAGCATGCACCCCATGGATGCTGGCCAAAGGCAGCGCCTGCACCCCAGCACCCAGGCGAGGTGCTTCTGCCCATCAGTGCTTTGCCATCTCCAGGTTTCTGAGGTTTCCAGTGCTGCTTGCTGAGCCAGCAGACCAAGAGCCATTCATCCTGCTGAAAGGAGCAGACAGATGGCAGCCACCCCTCCCTCTCACCTCCCTGTCATCAGACAAGTGTATTTTTAGCCTTTTCCCTGTGATCTTTAAAACAACTCCAGACACACAGGTGCACTTTTGTAAGAAGGCCAAAAGACAAATCTGTAGCAGATTTGTGCACTCCCTGGTCTGTTAGTGTGCCTTGGGCAGCAAAGGCATCTGCTGCCCAGAACACCTTCCCCAGCACCCCCTCCATGCTCCATCCCAGAGCAAAATTCACCAGAAAACACAAACATTGCAACAACAACAACAAGAGATCTTCCAGCCCCATCTGCCCAAAGGAGGAGGGATGCTGAGCAGGAGGGCAGCTGCTACTCACCTGTCCTCAAGATTTCTCCCTTTCTCTTCCTTTCAGGGCTGGGGACAGAGCTGAGCAGGAGTTGGGTGCGGCAGAAAGCATCCGAAGCTGATGGTGCTACCAAGAGCTCGAGCTGCACTGCCAGCTGCTTGCTGCTCACGTTGTTTAATTCAATTTATTAAGCAAAGATCAATACTGGATGCACGGCCTCCATCTCTGTCTTAGAGCATGAGCTTGGCCAAAGTGTCCCAGGTGGACAACAATGCAGGGACCCATCTCCTGGCGATGGAGCTTGTTGATCATCCTGCTCTGACTTCTGAGTTTAGGATGATGTACTGCTCTTGGTAAGTAAAAAGTATGAGGTCTCACAGCTACCACGGTTTATTAATTTGTCTCTTTAATCTAATTCTCTGCTCTCTGTGGAGAGAGATTAAATAAATCATATGTAGCCCAAGTTACAGGAAAAGCCAGCACAGTGCAAGGGGAAAAATATAGAACTGCAACTCAGGAGAGTCAAAACTCATTAAAAAATATGGGTAAAGAGTTTGTAGTGACCACAACCTAAAATAATAAATACTTCATGAGGAGGCATTTACCCCTCTTTTCTGTACCCGGGTGAGGAATCCAGTGGAAACTCCTTGTAGAGCTGTAAATAAGCAGGGATTTGTTCTGCTGTGTGTTCTGGGGGGTTCCTCTGTCATTCCACTGCTTTCTTCCATACAGAGCTGGCTTTGCAAGGCAAGACCTGGAACGGCAGAACATGGGGAGCAGAGTGCTGAAGCAAACCTGCTGGTCAGTCACTGCAACCCTCACTGTGCCAGAGGGAGAGAGCCTGGTGTGCATGGCACTCAGCTGTGAGGCCATGATGCTGAGTTGCTCGCTGCTCTTCCGGGCAATAATTGGATTGGAAAAGAATAAATCATTATTATTTTTAACAGAGCCATTATCCCATCCTCATCCTAAAGCTTCTGCTAACCTCTGGCAGCACAGCTCAGATCCACGCGGCGCCTTTTAACCCCAACCCGCTTTAAAATATTAATCCTCATGCAGAGCACGGGGTGTGAGGAATCTCATAGCCATGGTGGTCCCATTTGGGAGGAAAATAAGCGTGTTATGATGTCCTCACAGTGATTTTTTTTGCCTTTTTTTTTTTTAACCATTTTCTCAGTTAACATTAAAAAAAAACCCCATGCATCACTATGCAAAACGAGCTCTGATTCTAATTATTTTTCTCTGGGAAAGAGGAGGGATGTGGATGGTTTCCAAGTGGGAGATGATACTATTAAAACAGTCAGATGGCTCTTGCTGATTCCTTTTTTCATGAAGAACTGTTGACTAACCTGAAAATACACCAGGAAGGGGTCCCTTTGCATTGAAAAAGCATTGCTCTCTAGAGTGATACCACCAGTAGAATTGCAATCGATGGCTTTCATAGATCCCACTGTGAACCCCAGCGGCAGCGGGCGGTGGACACGTCCCCATCCCACACCACATCAGGGTGCTCTGGCCATGATAAACCTGAGCACGGCACTGCCTGGAGGTCCCTTTTCTTCCCAGCCCTGATCCTGCTGCCTGTGGCTCTACCCTCACCTCCCTTCCTTCTGCTTTCCACCAGGCATACCGTGGAACATACAAGGGTTAATGCACCCCCTTTCAAGATGCTTGCATGCTGAACCTATCTGGGATTCCACGTAAGCCACATCCCTGACTTTGGTAGGGTATGGACCAGCTCACCCTCCCTCCAAGCAATGCAGTCAGCAGTGCCCCATCGCGTTCTGCAGACAAATGCTTTGCACCCACATGAGCAAAGCAATGGTGGGACCTCACCTTCTCCCAGCAGTGGCCATCAGCCCTCCTCTGTGTCTTCATCCTCCGTGCGCTCAATGGATCCCATGGTCAGAGAACAGACCTGCCACCAAATGGTTTCACTGGGTGAAGCCTTCATTAAAATGCAGAAGCTCCAGATGAGTGTTTTAGTGAACAAATGCCATTAATCACATTTTCAAAGAGCTGTACGACTAAAATTAATACCTCCTTCCTCCATTTCTACTGGTCAATCCTCCCCAGAGATAGTTCCACTTCTCGACCATGGATGTACCTATGCCAGCCACAAACCTGGCTGGCTGCAGCACAGCCTGTCAGCATGAACCCTTCCCAACCACTGCTTGATTCTCCTCGAGGTCCAACCAACACACCACCAACTCCAAGGCAGGGGCCAGTGGGGCCACAGGCACGCCAAGCTCTTCTTCCAGCATCAACAAAGAAATTGTGCTGAGCTTCACTTGGGTGAACACCTGGAAGCTGTGGGATCTCTTGCCTTCCTTCAAAAACCATTTGTTGTTGTTGTGGAGCTGTTTCCTGAAATGACAGCACTGAAAGGTTTGAGTCGGTGTCTTTTGTACCTGTGAGCAAAGAAAGAGGAGCTGAGACACCTGCAGCAAAGGGAGCCCCAGAACAATAGTGGGTCTCAGTCTGCAAAGTGCATCTGGGGAAGGGGAGAGCACAGAGCATTCATGTTGGAGATGTTCTGGTTATGATTCCCCCCTGTGATGACAGTGCAGTCACAGCTGAGAATTATTCGTGGTATCCAAAATGATCGTTGATAAAAAGAAGAAAAAGAAAGAAAGGAAACAGAAAGAAGCTGTAAGGCAGAGCAGCACCTTCTGCCAGCTCAGGGCTGGGCTGCCCCTGAACCACCTCCATGAGATGGTATTGCATCCAATGAACAAATGTGGCTGAGGTTTGGAAACCTCATCTCCCTTCACCATCCAGATCCCTTGGATGGTCTCTGAGGTCTCAAAGTGAAGCCCTGGCAGCTGCTCCCCACCCATCTGTGAGTCTTTAGCCAACGTGGACTACAGCTGTGATATGGGCAGAGAGAAAGGAGCCTGAGCATTGTAGCAAAGGCACTGGGCATCTCATGCTCAAGCAAGACAAAGAAGCACAGAGGATGAATGTAAAGCCCTGTGCACAGAAGCTCTCTAACAGATGAGTGAAGCACTGAGCCACAGAATCATTATGGTTGGAAAAGACCTCTAAGACCACCAAGTGCAACCCCAACCCATCCCCTCTAACCACATCCCTCAGAGCCACATCCCCACAGTTCTCCAGAGGCAGTGACCCCAGCACCTCCCTGGGCAGCCTCACCTCACATTTGGCAACTTCAATACAGTGTTCATCAAGAAACTCAAATTTTTGGTCCCCATTCTCAGCCAGAGCCCGGCTGGCACTTTGGACCCAAGCAGATAATTCTATCACTTCAGTCTTTCATTCACAATGCTTTAAAATCAGCCGTAACAGACACTGGTGACCCATCCCCAAGACAGCTAAAGACACGAGTGCAGTATACAGAGATCAGCTCCACCTACAAAACCAATCCATTACTGTAATTACATGGACCAGAAGTCCTACAAACACATTGCATCATTAGCTGGTCGTGTGCCAAAGGCGAGGAGCTGGCCTGGGCACAGCTCAGCAGTGACGATTCCACTCTGCATCACTCGTTATTCCTCAGAACCCCAAAGTTAAAACAGCATCTTTCCTTCACGCATTCAGAACACACACCCTCTCTCTCAAATGAGTAAGGAATAAAGCTTAAGAGGGAATAAAAATAAACAGCCTTGAATGTAACTTGACATTAATAAAGCTTAAGAAAGGATTAGGCTAAGCTTAGGAAACACACTTGGTTCCATTCAGCAGCTCCTTAGGGCTTCCCTTCAGAGCACACTGAGGCTGCAGCAGCCCCATTTGGGCGTGCAATGCACAGCAGTGAGGAACAGCCTGAAACTCAGCTCTCTTCATTTGCCCTGCTGCTGTCCTGTTACCTTTCATGTCAGCATTGAGGAGCTCCCAAGCCTTATTGGGTGCATCACAACAGAGCAGCTGACGGAACAGTTCAAGGTCCCATGAAGAACAGCAGATCTTCAGCTCTTCAAAACGAGGACAAGTCAAACAAACAGAACTACTCAATATTTTGTAGGGCTGCAGCTGCTTTGAACAGCAAGCACTGATAAATGAATAGAGCACCAGGGGACATTCAGGTTGGGAATCAGGAAATATTTCTTCTCCAAAAGAGCGGCGATGCAGTGGCACAGCTGCCAGGGAGTGGTGGGGTCACCATCCTGAGGCACTCAGGAACCACAGGGATGTGGCACTGAGGGATGTGGGCAGTGGAGATCTGAGAGATCTTTTCCAGCGTTGAGGATTCTGAGTAATGATGCTGGGCTTTATGCACTGATCACAGCGTGCCCAATCCATCTCCTGGGGACAGGCCCAGCTGGAGGAGAAAATTTCTTGCAGGAGTGAGCGAAGGAAGCACTGCAGTGAGCAGATCACCCTGAGCGCCCAGGGATGGAGCAGGAGTGGATGAAAACTTGCTGCTAAAATAGCAGCCCTAATCCCAGCACTAACAGCCCTGATCCCAGTGGGCACCACGATTAGGGGCTTAATGGAGAGCCGGCACCTCTCTCGCTCCTGTCATCAGCGCTTTGGGTGGGATTACAAGGGCAGGAGGTGGATCTGTCACCGTGCTGCTGCAAGGACACGGGTGGGCCGTGGTGATGGAGGACACTGAGGATGGGTGGCTGCTCAGATTATCTGCTGGCTTTCTGTTTGGGGATTTACCACTGGGCGCTTGGCAATTAGAGGCAGGAGCTAAGATTAGAACAGCCAGAGGTCTTCCTGGCTGCAGGACACAAAGGACACTTTCCATGCTCTGAATATTCCCACCTGTGTGCAGAGACCACTCGCACATGCAGCTGTGACACTACAGCCATGCAGATGTCCACCTCCCACAGCATCCTTCAGTGCATCCTTACCCTTCCAGAGGAGGAAATCCAGGGTCACCGTCCCTGGAGGTGTTCCAGAGCCATGGGGATGTGGCACTGAGGGATGTGGGCATGGTGGGGGTGGGCTGGGATTGGGGATCCAAGAGGTCTTTTCCAACCTTAACGATTCTATGATTCTCTATAATATGCAGTATCCTGTTCTTCTGCCTACAAAGAATCAGGAAAACAAAAGTTTGGAGTTAAAAGGAACAGCAATCCTAGGTTTCTCACTATGGTAGAACAGGGAAACATTTCCTTGTGCCAAACAAACTATGGGCCTTAGAACTAAGCAGCAGACCTTTCCAGCAGCTTCTCTTCTTCTGCCTACCTGCTTGTTAATCATCAGACCTCAATGCAGGTCTTCCATTGGCTTTTCTTTTCATATGTGCACTCACTCCTGAGACTCAGCATTCCACCTCCATCACAGAATAGCTTAGGTTGGAAGGGACCCCAAAGACCATCAAGATCCAACCCCACTGCTGCATGCAGGGCCACCAACCTCCACATTTAATACCAGCCCAGGCTGCTCAGGGCTTCATCTAACATGGTCCTGAACACCTCCAGGGATGGACGGGGCATCCACAGCCCCTCTGCAGCTGTTCCAGCACCTCACCGCTCTCTCTGTAAAGAACTTCCTCCTGGTATCCAACCATAACCTTCCCTCCTCCCTTCCTATACGTAAGAGACATGCACAACTGGGGCTATTTTGTCCTTGCAATGTCCCAGCACTCACACACCCCTGTACCACACAAACATGGCACTGCCTCATCTCCCTTCTGCCCAACCCACCTCTACAAGCACCCAGCTGTGGCAAGTCATCCATCTCCAGCTGCACTTCTGTACTCTGCTAAGGTCACTCATCGACACAGAATCTGACAGATATTAAAATATAAATTACAGGATTAAATAAGATTTTATTGTCACATTTAACTGCTTTGTCAGAGATGTACATTTTGCAGGTTTCTGTGCGGAATAAAAATAAAACCAGAGTTGCCATCTTGTCAATTCCCATCTCGACGCGCATGGACAGCTGAGCTGCAGGCGCTCACCGACAGCAGCAACGCACCCAGGACCAGATCTGTTCCATGGACTGCAAATCCCAAAGACAAAATGCAACAGCTTAAGGCTAACGAGAATCGTGTAAAATAGTTAAACCAGCCCACGAGATGCCGAAGGGTGGAAGCACTCGATAGAAGAGTGGCACTTTTCACATCCCGTTTTGCTTAATTTAGTACAGGTAAAGAGAGGCTAACGAGCAGAGCTTTTCCCCCACACACAACACTGAAGTGCTGAAGTCTCAGTCTTTTGCAAATCTGATGCATTCCCACCTTTGGTGTGACTGCTTTGCTCTGCAGGGTATAAACCACAAGTGGTTGCTCACACCTCAACGCGACAAATGCTTACGATGCCCTCATCGTAAACGGTGTGTTTTCTCATTTACAGATCAGGGATTCAATCCAATAATACAAAACATTTTAGTGGCATAATTTCACATGTTTTGGGCAACGTTAGTATACAAGCAGTAATTAAATAAAAATAAGTGCATCCAAACATGAAATTCTCTAAATACACCACACTTCATTTATCCCAAATGGCAATTTTCTGATGAGCTGCAGTTCAAATTAAAATAATCATTTACACATTTCATCCAGAGGAAAAGAGGTAATAAACCCAGGGGACTCTCCAAACGCTCTTCTCCCACCCCATCCCCTATTTATTACATAAAATAACTCATCTAGAGGCATCAATCCAATATTCAGATGCAAATAAAACGCAAGAAGCAGTCTCTGCTGTTTGCAATTTGCAGACTCCAAAGTCCAACCACGATGGAATTTACCACTTCCGTCAGTCATTTGCTCCTGTATGTGCACTTTGCATTCATACTCAAATAACAAACGAGACAGTAAATGAGGCTAGTGTGGCATACAGTCGTTGTAAACCCAGCAAAACCAGAAGAGTAATATTTATGACATTCATTCGGGTGATTTCTCAGCCATCCCACCCCCCCGACACCCTTTACAGAAAAGAAGGCAACCGACACTGTAAGTGATAGACACATTCTGCTAGGAAAAATGTTGAAACAAACCCCTTCTCTGTTAAAAGAGCATGCCCATAGAAGGTAGACTACATCTGCTCCAGTCAGGCTTCTCCCAGTTCCCAACATCTCTCTGCTTGCAAAGGCCAATTTGGCTTATCACAGAAAGCTACTTTGAAGGCGGCCGACACAATTTGTTTTCCCTTTCAGAAATTAAAATTCAAGGCATGATAGTGCAAGAGGTAAGTTTTGATTTGAGAACATTACTTGTAGACTAACTGTGCTTAGTTACTACAACCCAATTTATTGTCTTAAAGAAAATACGGCAACAAAAGCTACAGGATTTCTATAAATTTCATTTTGCCTAAGTTTACCAGTACATCCATGAACCTCATCAGTATTAGTACAACTTGATTATCCTAATGATTCCATTACAAAACTTGCAAAATGTATCACGAGGTGAATAAACCATCTAGTGCAAGTCTTCTACATCGTGTGCACAGTAATCCTGTGTAGTTCATCTCCTCCAGGTTGAATCCCCAAAGTCTCTCTGTAACGACGATGAAAAACAGTGTCACATCCTTTTTGTTGTTTTTTTCCCCCCTATCAAATCTGAGAAGTTTGAGTGTTCCTGGAGTCACCATCGGGATGTGCTGGAGGCCGTGAATCCCTCGTCTGTGAGTATTCACTGTCAGAGGACTCTGTAGGTTCAAGCAAGTTCTCGTAGTCACTGTCTTCTGATTCGTCAGCACTGTCACCGGCCGCTCTTTGGGAGGGTGGCGCGGATGCTCCATTACCAGCATATTTCAATCCTGTGTTTGTCGAAACGTAACCAGAAGACCCCACTGCTTGGGGTCGAGGCATAAAAACGCTGCTTTCCAGGAGGCTGTGACCGACAGTACTTTCTTGACTGGCTGCACTGAAATCCGAATATGGAGGCGGAGGATCGGAGACGTCCGAATCTTCAAGCGTGCAGCCTTCCACTGCAAATCCAGTGTAGGACATTCGTGGAACAAACATAGGTTCCAAGTTATCTGCTGGCATTTGCCTACTTAAAATTGCTTGCTGCAATCCTAGAAGAAACAAAGCAAAAACGGTGCACTGAATGCTTTCGTGAAGTGCGCTGCAAAGCCACCAACCTACAGCCACGTCCACCCCACCCTTACCCTGCTCACATTAAGATCCCTACAAACAGCTGCATGAAGTTTCCATGACTTGATGCTTTTCCTTCTGTTTTCTGACCTCTCACATCACAAAGCAGCCATGCTGAGGCTCGCTGTGCCTGTGACTCTTCAGCTCGTGTGCCTTTCATAGTCAAAACAAGGCCAAAAGCCACAGATATGCCTTGCCTTCAAGGATTTCACAGACTCAGCTTTTCATAGTGAACAGTGAGTAACATGAGCAGTACTTGCATTCCAACCTTGATGATGGAATGTAATCAGCACATGCTTATTAAGATTACAGATGGTGCTATGCTACTAATAGCCACCAGCACAACAGAGTATCAGAAAAGGCATTTCAAAGTGATCCTAACAAATGAGGTGATTAGGAAAACAATTTATGGAAGACGCATAGGAATGACGAGCTGCACAAACTGCACAGTAAGGGACAGCTGCAAAACCCTTCTGCAAAAAAGAAACTGAGGCTTGCTGCTGATGGAACAGGCATCACACGTGTGTTGTGTGCAATGACACAACTGGGATGCTGCAGCTCATTTTAGGCACTGCAGGGTGAGAAACATGGAACCATTGGAGAAATCCTGCAGAACAGACAGACTCGCTCCTGGCCTGCATATCACAGCCTAAGAGGACAGACTGAAATAACTGGGATCATTAGACAAGACAGAGGAAACTGCTTAGGCCTTCAGACACACAAGGAGGGTATTATGGAAAGTTAATTAGAAGGCAGCTTAAGTTGATCGTATCGTACATTACACACGAGGAGAAATGCTGTGCAGTAACACTTCAGTGCTGGGATAGAGTGAAGTTTGACTGGTTTCTGACTGGTTATTAACCTCCAACCATCTGTCAGAACTGACACTCGTGTATTTAAGGCTGCCTTGCAGCTAAGTGCTAGACTAAGTGCTATCAGCTCAACTGAGCACACACCTTGCTTCTGGAAAATGCAAAAATCAGAGCTGAATAGTTTCTGTAATCAAGCCAGCCACTCTCTTACCTAAACAAAAGGGCACATTTCCCTCAAGTGTCTGAGGAAGGAGCTAAATAACAGAATGCAGTTTCAGTCTGCAATATGAGAACTGTGGTGGGGGGCTTCCTGGCATCGGGGAAGTGCGCAGCCTGCACCCCAGAACACCAACAAAATCATTTCAGTGATCTGTCACACAGCCTCAGCTGACTTTGTTCTCCAGTGTTAGAGCCACAACCCATTACCCAAACATTCTCAAGAAAAGCTTGAGCTTTTCACACAATGCCACCACAGGAATCTGCATCAGATGCTCCCTTATCTTCCAGCCCAGAGACTGATTAGCTGGAACAACTCACTCATTAAAACCAAGGAAATTCTCCCAATATTGAGAGAGTGCGAGAACAGAAGGCCAGCTTCACTATTTAGCTACTTGCATCTAAATATATTAGAGATACAAGCTGCGTGTTTTCTTGTTTCAGCTCCCTCTGGCATCAGTTCTCAGTCCAGCACTTCCATCTCTGGTAGTATCTGGAGACTCACACTGACTGCTCTTCCTCCTCCGCTCCCAGCTTCTGCCATATGGGCTGAGATCAGCTCCAGCCTCACTACAGAAGCAGCTCTGCCTCTCGCTGGTGAAGCAGCAGATCCCTGCCTGTTTCATCACCAGCCAAGCAGGAAGCAACAGTGACTCATGCTGCTTATGCCTTGCAGATAGGCTGTGACTGGTTCTTCACCTCACTTGCAAGGTTCAGGGAAGGAGGAACCTCAGAGAAGGCTCAAGGTTTTGATGTGAACTACTAACATGGTAACAACAGCTCACAGCCTGGAGAAAAAAGCATCCCATCAGAGCAACAGAGCGGCCCATTGCACAGGTGGGGTTATCAACCAGCACAAGCCACCTTTCAACCTCAGACACAGATACAAAACCAATAAAAAAACCAGAAATTGAGTATTCCAAAACATGGGAAGACAGGAAGTGTTTGCTAAAATATACAGGTTTGTTTTTAAATACTCCTTCCCATTTGCCCATTCTCTGCCTCTGTTTCAAAAGGAATCTCTCCAGTGCCTAGATGGGTTTTTCCTACTCCTGGCTTTATTCTCTTTTCCTTTCCTACCTCTGATCTTTTCCTCTGTTACTTCCAGAATTAATTTTCCCACTCCTCCCCTACAGCCCCACCTCCCCCCTTATTTACAGCATGCTACCACTGGCTGACTCCTACAGCAACCCTTGCAGCACACACTTCCAAAGTCAGGTGCCATCCAGCCCAGTGGAATATGTTTTCCTTTTGCTATGAGCCATCAGGAGTGCAACTGACAACAATTCCACAAAGCACTCTGCCTTTACAGTATCTTGTCCTGAAACAATGGAATTAGGAGGTACTTACTTATTTTTTGCTCTTTCTCGTTTTTCCTTTGTGCAATTTGCCTTTTTAACTTGTTCACATCGGCTTGAAAAGATTCGACCACACGTTCACTTTTTTCTACATCTATACATACTGCCTAGGAGGAAAACATCAGATATGCTCAGACTTTGCAACAAGTACAGGAAAGATCCCCAGAGCAACATTAATAAAGCCAATGCCACAGCAGAAGCTGTTAAAACACAAAGCTAAGGGCAGGAATTTGCTATTTCACAGCATTTTTTTTTTCACTGGCTGTTGTGAATTCACAATTCTGCACGGGGAGAAAAGCACCCCTAAATCATTCCTCAGTACCAGGAAGATGGCCATAATAAGAACCAAAGATAGTTTTCCCCACTTGGTGAAAAAGACTTGTTTTTTTCCTGTTTGAACTCAGAGTCCCCAGTCACCTTAAGGCACTGCCATTAGCACGATAACGATACTATGGCAGCATGATTACAAAACCTAGCATGAAGGTGCATGCTTTTCATAGCAGGCCAAATTTAAACCAGAGTGTGAAGCAGCTGTGTCAACAAACAACTGCCCTGAGCTCATCTCCCAGCTGATAACACTGAAATAAGAAAAGCCCAGTGATTTTCAGCAATGTTTCCCTATGCTGGTTAAGAAACGAATGGGAAATTTTAGGTAGACCTTCATTTATGAACAGTGCATAACACGGCTCTCCTTTCTAATCCAAACATGTTACAGTGGACTTTGTTTGCAACTTCAGACAATAAATACTGCTCATCATCAGTAAACACAGCCAGTGTTGAAGAGCCCACAACTCTAAAACCAAAGATGAATCTTGAACAGCAGGTCATTAGCAATTTGTTGCTTCTTCAAAGGGTCACAGCCAGTGATCTTACCTCCAGCTGGAGTTGAGAACATGAGCTCTGCTTACAGTGCATCTAATTCTTGAAGACCACAGCCCAGAAAAAGCCACCACACACAAAGCTAATGGGTGAATAATGCACATGCAGGCACCTCAGCTGCTTTAGCAGAGAACTTGTAAGGTTCTCTGTGAAACACCTACTTGAAAGGTCCAAGTTCCTCAAGTCAGCTAACAGCCAAGTTATCCCTCAGCTCTGTAACGATGCACAGCAGCAGGAGGGGCATGGTAAAATACAAGCAAGCCATGCTTTGAACAGGCAGAAGGAGCACTCCCTGATGATATTACAGGGCAGATGTGAAGGGAAAGCCTGGAAATTAACTGTGACTCCATGGCAATGAGCAGATGCGTGCAGTCCTGAGGCAGCACAGCTACAGGCTGGGAGCTGACAAGCTTGCATCCAGCAGGTTTGATACACGAGGAGCTTTCAGATGCACTCAAGCTCCACACAAAACATTCACAAGTTTTAACTAGCAGATGGAGCTCTGTGCCGCACACTGCAAACCAAGAGCCAGGAATCATTTTGAACCTCACAAAGGCAAATCCCCACAGCCTTGGGGAAAGCTTTTCTTCAAGATGCACCCTTAAAAATAGCTCTCATCTCCCAGAAATCTCTGAGCAGCAAGTCTCATTTACTTGCAAAAGGCAAAAAAATCAATGGCATTTGTATAAATCATTTTTCAGAGGTCACTGCCATAGCCCACAATTGAAGTCAAACATCTTTGCACGGTTTACAACAAATCATTTGTGAGCTCTAAATAACTCCTGCGCTCTTGCTTTGATTAAAGGATGAAGAAAAGATGCCACACACACACACTGACCAACAGTAAAGGGAGTTACCTGCACTTTCTCCTGAAGCGCGTTATAAACCTGATAGATGGCCCTGATGTCCTTCATCACTCCATCTTTGTCAAAGAAATCAGTACTGCAGAAAGAAGCAGAGCTCATCAGTCAAAGAACACAACACAAGTTCCTACCTCGCGCTCCCCGAGCTGCTTGAAGCAGTCAGATGCTGTATTTCTAAAAGGTATTTTCTTTCACACTGGTAAAAAAAAGTACTAAGCTCTGAAGAACCAAAATTCAAACAGCAGAACATTTGATATCAAGGCTCCTTCTGGAACAATGAAGCCCCTTGTTTATTCAGATCAAACATACGCAGAAAACTTGTATGATTTCACTGTCAGCAGTCCCAAGAGCTATTTTGTATTAAAACAATTTAAATAAAATCACTAAACCCAGCAATAACAAAAGCTCCAAACACTCCAAATTGGTGTTCTGGCTTTAAAACAAGCCTGCATAGAGAACTGCTTGAGGATAAGACAATAATCCTCCAGCCAGAAGGCCCACAGCACTGACTGCCCATAGCAAGTCTGCTTTTCTACTGAGCACATTGAGTTACAACTGTTCCTGTCAAAGATTTCATTCTAAGCAGAAAAAGCACAGTAGGAACCAACTGCTCATTCTCCTCCAGAACTGGTTTTTTTTTGCAGCTTCAAGTGCATATCCTCACTATTTTGGGGAAGGTACAGAAGGCAGAGCTTGGTATCACCTTACCCGTATTCCTTAATAACTTTGGCATAATTCTGAGAAGTATTTGGCACTGAAGACACTTTGTACTCCTGTTGACTAGTATTGCCTAGATTAGGAATAGCAAGGGACACCCTTTGATTATACCTGTAGAGAAAGTTCAGAAAGAGTTCTTAATTACTGTTCAAGAAATCATTTACAACAGTCCTGACGCTATTCCACCTCTTTGATGCTCACACCTTGTCCCATTTCCAAGCTTTTTAGTTAGGTTTATTATTAAAGCTGCTAAATAACAGAGGCTGTGTTTAAATGCATGATCAAAAATCCCCTGGAGATGGACCTCTAATAGCCACTGTGCCAGAGACAGGAGGGTGAACCTGCATTCATGTCCCTTACAATGAATATGGCACCAACACCCCGTGTCTCTTCAAATGCACTGGGTTTATGGTCTGAGTATTCAATAACTGAGAACTCTCCCTCACCCCAAGGCTGACTCATCACTCAGTTACTTGCACAGGGTGGTGGTGGGTGAAAAGCCATCATCACTAACCACTGTACACCAAGGTAACCCTTGACAAACAGAAAACCCTCTGTGTAATTGTGCCAACCTCTTTATACTGTAAACTGCTCTGAACAGCAGTAAGGAACAGAACAAAAACCAAGGACTGGCTCATATATGGAGACAGCTTACCTTCGGTTTGGTCTAAAAAGCACGTATTCTAAAGCATGCGTTGAGTTATTTGCAGTGGAAATGAAGCTGAAGAGAAGGAAGACGAGATCAGGCACTCCAAGAATGTGGGTCAGCTGTTTATGGATGATGTGCTCTCTGTAGGACATTTGCTGCTGAGTGTTTCTCCTAAATCTGTACCATCCAATCACGTTCTGTAATCAAATGCATCAGAAAGAAGCATTAATTGAGAGATGCAGACGTATCGACTGATCTTAAGTTGCCCTAACCTTGATATTTTAATTAGCCAGTTCTTGCAACAGCTTTGCCTGACTGAATTACCAGAGCTTTGCACCCATGAGATGGTCCCAGAAATGAACACATCCTGCTGCACACAACTATTCAGTGCTCAGCCTGCTACAAACGCTCACATGCCCTCAGTGCCATGAGGAGCCCACTTTCATTACCAACTCAGTGCCTTCTAACAACAAATCTTGGAGCACCTTCAAATTATCAGACCTGAGCAGTTTTCAAACACAGCAGATGTAGTCATATTTCTGTTTTTAGCCTAAACATTTCGACTGCCTGCTCACTTGTATTGATTTGCAAGACATTTCCAGTGCTATGCAAACATATGTGCACACGCTTCGCCTGCATTGAGACGTATGGGACTAATCTGCTGTACACTGCCATAAAGTTGTGTATTTAATTGTGATAAGGCTCATATGCACAGCAGATATCATAATTCAATGATTATTTTGAACACACTGTATTAAAATTATTTAGTGTAAATGGGCAATTAAATTAAGACAATAATGACAAAGGATGCATCATTAACAACCCCAAGAAGAGGCACTATCACACAGTGACACATTAAGATTGTGTACATTTGTTGGAACAGAGCAGAACTGATGTACCTAACAATATGACACTCACTGTCATAATTAAGCATGGTTTTTAGCTCCTTACAGTAAAATCTACAGTAAAATTACACAGTCTGATGTAGGAAGTTACTTTGTTAGCAGCATAGAACAAGACTAGCTTAGTTCCAGGACAGCACTGCTGCTTTTCTTTTTTGACACTACAACAATTAATGTCATCTATAGGACTTTAATCACATGTATGTAACCACATATGTTCTTTGTGTGTGGTTAAGTGTTAACACATAAGCACACACACAAGAGTTTATTCTGACAGCATTGGCTGGAAGCTAAAAACCATCACAATGATTTACGCTGCAGTCGTTGCACAGATTTGGGACTTGCTTCCCTAAAGATCCCTCCTCAGCAGAACTGCCTGCAAGCACAAGTTGGCAGATCAGGTTGGCAAGGTGATCAGCAAATAAAGACTGCAGTTTAATGACGATAACTTCACCCTTGCTGAGAAGCAGAGCAGATCCCAGAAGCCCAACACATCAGCCTTCACCATTAGCTCTGTGATCACAGGGATGCAGCTCGGCAGCAGCTGGGATAACACCAGTTTGTAACAAGTATAACAACAGAAAACAAAGCCTTACATCTGTCACCCCCACCCTGTGGCAACCCTACTGCTACCCAGATGTTGTGAGCCCAACTCCTGTACGAACTAACAACGTCCACATGACAGAAAGCTACAACAGCAGGCATGCAACTGCTGTCTGACAAGATCTGCAGTTTAAAAGCAGCAGTGCAACAAAACCAGATGGTGCATCGATGCCAGCCCTTCCTTTCTGGAGATGTAAACTCCAATTCTTCACTCTTCTTCAGGGAATTTAGACACTGCTCCCAGTTTAAGCTCAGTACCACAAACCCACTGACTTGTGTACAGGATAACCCTTGTTCAGGACATCAGACCAGATCTGTTAAAGGGAGCTCTTTCTTCTAGTCAGCTGTCTTTTCAAAACCATTCTGATTATGTGCTTACATTGAGGACAGGAGGAAAAGAGACAACTTACTTTTCTTCGATCCTTAAGAATCCTGTCCAAACTCTCCTCATTAACTTTGCCTGCATAGTCATAAAAGCTTGAACCAAAAAAGGAAAAGAGAAACGTAGGCACTTAGTTTACACACACACACACTTTACACAAAGTAGTTTATATTCTTCAAATAGATGGCATTCTATAAATTAGAAATCAACCTCTGCAATTTTACCCTTGTCACAACAGGTCAGTATTCACACCACCTACTTAAGAGATACAACTTGAGTGCTACTTAGCATAGAAAACCAGAAGCCTGGGGTGACTGCATAGCTCATAATACAGCAGCAGCCACTCACAGAGGAGGATGCAGGGCTCTGAGGTGAGACGTACAGACCAGCTGGTGCAAACAGCTGCTTTTAAACAACTGGCAACAAAGTATAATATGCCTGAAATTAGTAGTTCTCAGATGCTTTCACTGCACACGTTAGTTTGATGACCAGTATTTCACTGGCAGTTTCTACAACAGAGACAAGACACACACAGAAACGGACTGTGGAACTGCATTCTGACCAGCATTCTGCAAATCCCTGCTCTGCTGATGGGAGCCCTACCTGCCAGAGAGGTAAGGGAAGCAGGGCCAACTGCCATGCAGCTACAAATCACTTGCCTGAGCTCCAGCCCTGCAATTAAGCTCACATGAACAGACCCCTGAAGCCAGAACAGTTACACTGGGGTCAGCAACAATCTCTACTACTCTGGTCTTTCCACGTGGCTCCGCTTACAGAACAGAGACCCAAATCCTAGCAAGTTGTTACTCTGAGGACAAGATGTATTTAAGAATTTATAAAGCTATCCACACAGATAGGGTTATAAATTCAAATGGATCACACTTCATAACGGAAGCAAAAACATTTGAAAATAGATTCCTCCTTGACTTACCTGCCAAGTCCTCAGGCTCTTTCAAGAGCTGATATCACTAACACCTAAAGCAGTGCAGGAAAACACTCTGTTTTAGAGGTCTATGATCTCAACTCTTGTTTGTGTAGGGGGAAAAAAACAAAACAAAATCCTGAGCTCAGTACTTGGCTGGTAAATGAGGGTGGAAATAAGATCTGGTTTAACATGCAAGTTACTTTGAATATTAAAGCTACAATTACTGATTTCAGATACAGTGTCTGCATAATCTTTTCAATCCATTCTCACAACCTTCATATATTCTTGTAAGGATTGAATATCCAATTCTTTCTTCACAACTTGTAATTCTCCCATGGGATGAGCAACCACTACTTCCCAGAACACCTTAACTTGTGAACTGCACAGATGAAGATATCAGGTCTTTTCAAACCATTACCTCTTATTCAGTTCCTGCTCCTTGCTAAATGCATTGGGGCCAAGCCTGTGACATTCATCAGCAGTGCAATAGAGAGCAGATGAGACACAGGACTCCTTAGCCTGGCTGCATTTAAATCCAAAGGTTAAGGCAGAATGCCCCCACACAGCAGCTGCTGCAACTAAAGGAACAACTGGCGTCTTAAGATGCCCTGAACTTTGTGTGACTCCCCTATGCTCTGAAGTTGATACGTCCATCCTTGCTCACGTGCAGAAATCATGCAGTGAAATGCAGACTTCCTCCCCTTCTTTCATCACCTCAGAGACTAACAACACATTTCTTGACTGGGGAAAGATGGTAAACGTGATCGGTTTTGAGATGTGCTGCACGAAGCACCAAAGGGAATCAGGAAGGGCCCACCAGCCACTGGGACATTATCTCAGTGTGTGGAGCCTCCAGCAAATACATCCCTAGGATAAGAGCTGTAATTATCAGATAGCAGATGATAGACTGCAGCTTTTCTCTCTAATGTAACTCATGTCAGTCACAGTATCTGAGGTACTGCCTCTTAATGGGCTGGAAATCTCTAAACAAAGACAAGAAGAATTTAATTGGGAATTCCTTCTGAAAATAGATTTCTAGGGAGCAATTTAGAAGCCATGGCTGTATAACAAGTGAAGACTATACAGAAAAGCTACACGTAATAGATTAAAGCTGCTAAAGGGAACGTCAGACCTACATTTAATTTTAATTCTGGAGCGCAGAAGATCAGAAGGCAAAAAGAACAGCAAGCTGAAAGCTTTGCAGTAATTAGTGCCCATGAGTACAACTACAGAACTTGTTAACCCAGCAGGTTTATAAGGTACTGCTACCCAGCAGGCCTAAGCAGAGTTAGTCTAGGACTGTGATAAATTAAACTGGCTTTGACATTCACCTTAATCATCAGTGATATGACTTTATCTGGCTTGCATCCCCCTCCACTGCACAGGTGGCAATTTGAAGAGGCAGAAAAAGAAGCCTGGTTACCTCAGCACTCTTTCTAAACTAAGACTTCATGGTAAGGCAGCAGGTACCAGAACTGAACACAGACTCCCATGGCCATGGCACATGCAATTTACGTGCATTTCTGCACCATCACCAGGTGAGGAAACACCACAAACGTTGCGAGGCACAGCTGAAATGCTGCTACATTTCAGTGAGCCATTTTGTTCTGCATTTCACAGCCCACACCAGAAGAAAACAGAAAAAGCTTACCTAAAGAGTTTTGAACATGGCTCATGGTTGTGGATTTCTGCAATAAAAAGAGAGACACATGTCCAACTGCTCAAGATAAAGAAGCGTTACAGTGGCATATCTTGCATCACCTTTCCACATCACGTCTGCTGAGCAAATAAACTTCTGTATCAGACCACACAACGTCCTTTTGTGTCTCAGCAACTCTTGATGACACAGCATCATACCCTGAAAGCAGCTTCTCTTTCTCACCTTCCATCTCACAGAGGAAAATACTTGAGCAATACACAAGGCATGCACTAGCTCTGATATATAGACATACCCTAGTCTCAGATATATACGTATGTTATTTTACAGTTGTGACCTCTTCACAAAGGCATTTATGATTATTCCCTCTTTAAAAACTTTTCTACGTTTTACTCGCATTGATATTCACTGCTGTTTTAATAAACAGTGTTGAGGAACAGGGATAGGGGAGAAAAATCACTGTAACTTTGGACATGGGAATGTTTAACCTGACGAGACAACTAGAATCTATTATGAAAAAAGGTGTTAAACAGCTCCTGTTAAACTCCTTAATGATGAGCTGCATTTTCATTTTACACACAGAATTATACATTCTTAGTAAGTTGCACAGACATTTTTCACTACGGGTTACTAATAAATGCTAAGGTGCTCATTTAAACAAAGGCTGTAGCAGGTCAGTAGTCACAGAGAGGGAAAGAAGCAAAAATCCAAACCATTCAGCTTCCTCTCATACCAAGCACAACTTCCTTTTTGGGGCATTCAGCACTTCTGTCCAGTTCTCCTCTGCTCAGACTCCTCAGACACAGTCTGTCACTTCATCATATTATCATGCTTTCATCACACAACTCTTGTCTGAAACCAAACACACGTGGCCACACCATTTCACATCCTATATCTGAATGCTGCTGGAGTGTGTTCAGCAACATCTCTGTTTAGAGCCTTCCTTCCTGCGTGACTCACTGCTGCTCTGACAGCCATGATGGCAACCTCAGCAGAATCACAGGCAGCCCACAGCTCCCAACGACAACAGACTGCACACATTGGCATCGCAGCACATTCAGCCAGCATCCCAACGAGGCACCAAACATCAGTGGCACTGTGTCTGTTAGTGGCATCACTATCACCAGCAAGAAGAATTTGTTGTGCTGCTGTTTGACTTTGAAACAGCTCCAAACAGAAAGCCATATCAGCCTCACGTTTTCATTCTGGCATGCAGGAATCTGTGGGAATGATCTGCTAAACAAGGCCAGCAAATTGAATGATTCCAGCTCATACTAACACCTTCCAGCAAATCTATTGACTACAACTGCTGAGAATACATTACTTGATTCTTGGGTTACTGCAGCACCACACAAATGCATGAAGCTGTCATCATTCCAAACCTGAGTTTTACCCATGGACTTATTTCACATAAAAACATAGAGTATCCTTACTGCATGCACACTTTAAATGCACACACAGTGCTACTAAGCTTTGAGACAACAGACACAAAAGTACTGAAGTTCATACAAGAACTGTAACATAACCATCAATTGCATTTCAACTTCTAAACTCTCTGGTCAACTTGTAAGGCTGATAGATAAAGGCTGAAGTGAGAATTTGGTCAACAAAAAGTACCCAGAACATAAAGCACTTGGTTTATGAAATCAGACTAGGGTGCAGCTGGTTAGTGACACTGCTGCACTGCATCAGTAACTCCGACCAGACAGCACTGAGCAGCCACGTTGAGCTTTGTATGAACAGACAGACATCAGCTGCTTTCCTTGCTACAATACTTTGTGTCCTTATGCACACACAAGATCTATCCCTTTATTTTAATTTACCTCACAGATTAGTACAGGTCACACAGTCAATTTATCACCTGCTTTTCCAAACCAGGAATCTACTTAACTCTCCAGATCCACACGTACACAACCAGCCCTACCTCAAGGTTGCAAGTATCTTCAGATGCACCATAATATGGCACACACTTCCACAGAGCATTAGCTCTGGAAATATCCTTTGTGAGATGGCTGGAAGATGTCTGTGTAACAGCTAAGCTTTATAAAGATCCTGGAAAGTTTTCTACAATCCATTCCACAAAGTCAAGTACGTGCACATTTGGGTTCTTACTGATGCAGATGTATTTTAACACTAAGAGATTTGCTCTTAGGGACTCCCTGATTTCTGTAAACTGCAGAGTTGGAAAGCTGTGATAGCTCCTCAGTGAGGACTTCAACCAACAGATATTCAGCTTTCTTAACAGTAAATGAGCAGTACAGACTAGCTCTTTTGTCACTGAAGTAAACCACTTGCCAAATACTCCTTGACAAATAATGCCACAACACCTTACAGTGCTACCATCTACCAGCCACTGATCCAAACCCTCTACTATAAGTTTACCCTCCTCCAGTATTTGTAAAGTAAACAATAAATTTTATTTTGAGCACATCCCTGCATTTAGGCAACCATGCAAACGGGAAACTCTCCACAGCATCAGCTCTTCTTCACAAGAAAAGATGCATAAAGAGCCCTGTGTCTCACAAACAGCTTTTCCTTTCCTCACACCTGAGTTGAGAACAAATAACATAGCCAGTGGTTTAATAACAACTTTAAAATTATGGTCTCAAACATGAAATAGTAATTCTTACTGCATTGTTATATTGAGAAATGAAAAACCCAACAGTGCTTCCCTCAGAATTTCTCAAAGCTCTGTTACTTACCAATTACCTGTAGAAATTCTGTGTTGCTGATCTGGGAGTCACTGATGCTAAAGGTCTCTTCTTGTCTTACCTCTCCTAGCAGAAACCCTTCCTGCAATTTCAAGGGAAACAAACAAAAGACTAAAAATAGGAAAAAAAAAACACCCACAACATACAGTAATTTATTGTAACTTTCTTAGTATTAAATGGAAGGCTAAATACAAAGCTATTGCTTGACATAAGCACATGGGCTGTTGCAGGTATAATCTTACATTAACCAGGGTTTATACTCTAATAATAACACTGTAGTAATGAGCCACCCCATTACAACACGGGGATTTCATGACCAAAAACACTCATTTTAGTGAAGTGAATGCACCCTCCCAGGAAGCATTCAAGACAGGCTGGATGGAGCTGAGAGCAACCTGGTTTAGAGACAGGTGTCCCTGCCTATAGAATCACAGAATGGCCTGGGTTGAAAAGGACCACAGTGATCATCCAGTTCCAACCCCCTGCTGTGTGCAGGTCGCCAACCAGCAGCCCAGGCTGCCCAGAGCCACATCCAGCCTGGCCTTGAATGCCTGCAGGGATGGGGCATCCACAGCCTCCTTGGGCAACCTGTTCCAGTGCCTCACCACCCTCTGGGGGAAAAACTTCCTCCTAATATCCAACCTAAACCTCCCCTGTCTGTTTAAAACCATTCCCCCTTGTCCTATCACTGTCCACCCTTATTCTCCCTCCTGTTTATACGCTCCCTTCAACTATTGGAAGGCCACAATGAGGTCTCTCCAGAGCCTTCTCTTCTCCAAGCTAAACAAAGCCCAGTTCCCTCAACCTTTCCTATAGGAGGGGCTTGGAGCTAGAGGATCTTAAAGGTCCTTTCCAAAACCATTTTATGAGTCCATGATTCCCTAAGCAGTACTGCACTCCTGCAAGGAAAGACACACACTTCATAGAAAGGCACTGCCTCCTGTCTCAGCCCCACGGGCACACAGCAGGTAGGGAGCAGCCCTAAGAACACCACAGGCGGTCCAGAAAGCACAGTTCTCATCTACAGAGACTGGAACAGAGGGATTTGGGAACACCGCTCCTGGGCTCTGATAAACACCGCTGTGCCCGCAGCCCCCACGCACGACGCCCACCGAGCAGCCCCATACCCACCCGGACCCACCCCCCCCACCCCTCAGCCGGGCCGCAGCGGCCGCTCAACGCGCCCCGCTGGCGAAGGGCCGCTATTCAGAGCCCAGCGAGGGCCGCTGCCTCCGGCCGTTACCCCCCTAAGCGGGCCGAGCCCTGCGGGCCCAGAGCCGCTGCGCCTCAAAGAGGCGGCACCAGGCACCTACGTGGTCGGCGCTGCTGTTGGCGCTGAAGTAGCAGACGGAACTGAACGTGTAGCCCGAGATGGAAGCCGCCATGATGAAGACCACTGCCGCCGCCGCCAACGCTCCCACAAGGCAGAGCGCGCCCGACGCCCTCCTACTTCCGGCGGAGCGCGGGGGCTGCTGGGAGATGTAGTCCGACCGCGCGCAGGCTGGCCGGGGAATCATGGTGTCCTTCGAGGTCATCCAAGGCATTCGCACCAGCGCCAGGCCGTGTCTGTGAGCACCACTGCTACCAGGATGGAGACTCCAGCATCTGCAGCTGCCTGGCCGTCCCTTACCACGATGGGGATTCTTCCTGAGGTCTGAGCCTTGCCTGGGTCAGCATAAAAACAGTGCAATTATGATGGTTTATGTGGTGTGGTCACAGATGAAATGGATTCTCGTTTCCCATCTGGGACCAGGTTGGATAGGGCCCTGGGCAACCTGGTCTAGTATTAGATATGGAGTTTGGTGGCTCTGCCTGTTGCAGGGGGTTGGAGCTTTGTGATCCTTGGGGTCATGAATGATTCTATGACTCTGTGATAGTTGTGTATAAGTCAGATTCTCTAGTCAAGAGACATCAAAACAATAGCACAAATCTTTTTTTAATAAAGATAGCATGGACTTTGGGCAGCCCTCACGAATTAAATGATGAGAATCTGTCCCTTTGGAGCTGAACTGCTCCTTACAAGCACACTATCCATTGCTTTCAGTGAAACAGTTTGGTATGATGATAAATTGTGAGCTAGAAGAAGAACGAAATGTTGGCTTTGAAAGTGCTTAGGCAAAGGACACTACTGTGGGGCAGATCTGAGCAGCACCCTGTTGTAACTCCTGAATTTCAGCGCTAGAAAGCAAGCGCTTTCGTCAAAGGAAAGGCCGGCTCCAGGGGGCCGGCTTTGCGGAGAAGCCCGGCAGCATGGAGCGCCGGTCCTCCACACCACAAGGGCGGCGCCCTCTCCTCCCGCGCCCTGCGCCAGCCGCACTCTATGGTAGCGCCGCGCTTCCGGGCGGGCATGGCGGGCGGCGGGGAGGAGCCCTTCGCGCCCTCGGCGCTGGGCACCAGGCCTCAGTGAGTGGTGGGCTGTGGGCAGGACTGGCAGCAAGAGCATCACCCGGCCTGCGGGAGTGCCTGGCCTCCTCACAGCCGTTTGGTTTCGGTTGTGAAGTGGGCTCTAGGTGGTCCCATGATATAGATGCGGGCTCGCTCTCCTTTTTCCCCCCTCTTTGAAGTCGTTCGCAATGCTAATTGCCGTATCTTCTTCTCCCTCCCCGTAGCTGGGATGCTGCGTATGAGAGAGAGCTGCAAGCTTTTCAGGAGACGGGAGACGCTGGGGAAATTTGGTAATTAAACCATCCCTACCTGAACTTGCCTGTTTATTTCTCAAGGGGATGCTGCCAAAATGCGTCCTCTGGGTCGGTGAATAGCTCTGGGTGTTGGCAGTGTGAAGGGGATGTCAGTCTTGGAGCCACCTGTTCTTCTCCTGACTGACTTTGCAATGTAAATTGATAAGTTGTGCTTACACAACTGTCCTGGCAGAGACAGCGAGCTGGTAGGTATGGTCTGTTGTACTCAGAACGGCTCGTATCACTGAGCTCTGATGTAAGTAGGGCAGTTGCCAGTGCTGACTTCTCATACAGCATGGGAGGGCTTTGCCTTCTAGAGGTGGTGTTTCAGTTACAACGCTTGAAAGGAATGTATGAACAGCAGGAGGACTGACATTTACATAGTCTGGCAGAGCAATGGGGAATGGCTGGAAGCTGAATGAGGGGAGATTTAGATGAGAAGTTAAGAAGAAATCATTCACTCAGAGGGCAGTGAGGCCCTGGCAGTGCTCCCTGAGCTGTGGGTGTCCCATCCCTGGAGGTGCCCATGTCTGTGGATGGGCCCTGGGCAGCCTGAGCTGTCAGGGGCACCCAGCCTGCAACAGGGAATTGCAGATCTGTAACCTTTAAGGTCTCTTCCATTCTGTGGTTTGATTCATTTAAACTTTAGCAGATGTAGAATATGAGCTATGTTAGTTGTTAGGCAAGTGCTTCAATAAGAAGGGCTCTGCAGAAACTGGGGAGCAAGGGAATACATTTGCTGTGCTGATTGTGTGTCTTTGCTAGCTTGATTACCTGAGCCCTTGTTCCTAATAGGTTTGGAGAAGAAAGCATGGTTCGCATAATCAGATGGTTGGAGAAACAAAAGGTGCCCCTTGACAGCTCTGTGCTTGACATTGGAACTGGGAATGGTGTTTTACTGATTGAATTGGTTAGTATATTCTGCCTTTGTAACAGAATTGGTGCTCAGAACTCAGTTCTCAGTTCTCCTTGTCCGTCCTCAGTTCTGACAGCAATACTTTATTTTGATGCAAAAAATGGTCAAAACCAGGTGGTTCACATAAATGCTTTGAAAAGTTGGTAGTGCCTCAAGAAGCATCCATTTCTGCCAGGGTGGAAACCCCTCGGCAGACAGGTTTTGAAGTGTTACAATGATGTTAAAGAGTGATGCAAGGTGATTTGCAGCTGCAGTAATCCTTTTGTGGTTTTGACTGAATCCTTTGCTGCAGTATTACTGCAGAACTGGTGAAGAAGGAAGCTTTGTTGCTGTAGTAGTTCCTATTTCCAACACTCTCCGTTGGTTCCATTAGAAATTAAATGGTTCCAGAAATTAAATGGAAGTCAAGGTTGGGCTTATAGTGCACAGTTGTTTTAAGAAACATGGGCTTGGATTTTTAGAAGAGTTTAAAGCCTGTGTGGGGACTGACTGCCACATTGCAGTGGCAATTTAAAAACTATTAAACTGCTGTAAGAGCAGGTGAAGGGTATTCAGCAGCCAAGTGAGGGTCTCTGCTGCTAATTGAACCAGCTCTGTCAAGGAGGAGCAGGAGGCAGCTTGTGAGTACCACCTTCAGGGCACTCATCTGACTCCAGAGTCATGTTTGAGTGAACGATCCCTTCCTGTCCATATGGAGTCAGGCCATACAGGTTTAGCAGCATTTAATGTTGTTTATCCTTAAACTTTCCTTCTCTGCCCCCAGAGACTATAGGAGTGAACGGAAACTCCCTGAAGTGACTCAAGCTCTTCGTTTCCAAACAGAGGAGCTGTTGTGGAAACTACGCTTCCACCCCCAGGCCTTCAGCACAGGCATCTCAGGAAGCTTGGTTTGCTCTTGGAGCTCTGGGGAGGAACGTGGGCAGAAGCCTAAGCAATATGCTGTTCTTCATCAAATGCAAACAACACAGCCTTTGTGTCTAGCTGAAATTAGTCCTCGATTAAGAACAGCTGGCTAGCACTGCGCTCACACAGACTGAGAGGCTGCTAGGAGGAGGAAGGACTTAAAAACGTAGTTCTCTTTGTTGTTGAGGTATTGGCCTTTGGAGTAAGTAGACAGGTAGCAGATTGCTGAATGCTAGTTGAGGTCCTTGGTATTCATAAAACAACCACCTCCCCCTCCACCATTCTGCCTGTAAGGCCGTAGCTCTTCATAGCTCCTCCTGCTAGGTTTGGAGCTGGCCAGATCTGCTCCTACCTGGGAATGCAAATGTGTTCCCACCCTGCTCCCAGGTGCCCAGCTCCAGCTGATGAGAGGCGTGTGAGCCCACCTGCTTTGCAGAAGGGTTGCTGGGCTGTCGTTGCCTGAGCTGGATGAACTGGGTTGTTGTTATCTAGTTCAAAGCAGAAAGTCTCTGTGTGCTCTTCTATGTGGTTCGTAACCTGCCTGATAATCAGTGATACAAAGACCTCACTGCATGCAAATAGTTGCATTGAGATAGACATTAGCATGAAAAATCAGAAAAATAGAAGTTTTACTATGGCCTTCTGTATTAATAAAATATATTACATATATTTGGTCTTAGAATTTAGGCTGTAAGCTGAATAATTGCTCGGTTTCGTGTGTGTTAAAGAGGTTTTCTTACTTTGAAGCATCTGGCATTGGCACGTTCTCATCACAGAAAATTCCTGGTTTGAAGGTCACTTTTGGTACTGATAAGGGCTTATTTCCCTCCAGACTTTTTGACAGTTCTGCTCAGTTCCCCACTTGTTGGCATCAACCAGCTTTCAGTCAGCAGTTGTTCTGATGAGGTAGCAGGCAGATGGGGTTACTGCAGTCCGTTCACTTGGCTGTTCAGCTCTGGTGCTGATAACAGAAATGAAAATGAGAAATAAAAGCAGAAATAAAGGTCCTGGGTTGTTCTGGTTTGTTTTTTGTTTTTTTTTTTTTTCCTTATTGTTAAAGGGGGAGGATGAATTATAGGGCATGGAATGGATGGAATGGACCTGGTGAACAAAAAATGTGCTAGCACACTGATTAAGATTCTCTGCTCTGTCTAGGCAAAAAATGGCTTCACTAACCTCACTGGGATTGATTACTCAGCTTCTGCAATACAACTTTCAGAAAAAGTAAGGGAGAAAGAAGGGGTGTCTAACATTAAATTACTGGTAAGTGTTGAGAGACTCTTCATTAAGGAAACTGAAAGCAGCTGACCCCAAGGTTAAGTGACCTACTTGATATTCAGGTGCACTCACTGTAATATATTAATGATGTATTTTGAAATTCATTTGTATTTTATACCTCATCAGAGGATTCTAACCAAATAAATCTGTGTTCACAGGAAGACTTGTGGTTATCTTGTTGTTTGTAGCAGTCAAAAGCTGTCCAAAGAGCAGATAGCCATTTGACAAGCTCTGCATTTAAGCTGATATGCTTTGAATGTTAGCTTTAAGACAGAGGACTAAATCCTTATGGGAAGGAATCCCTGCCAGTAGCTGTGCAGCAGGGAGTTTGGGAGACCTTGCTTGAGCAGGGGGGACCAGTTGAGCTCCAGAGATCCCTTCCAGCCACAGCCATTCAGTCACCAGTGTTTCTCTGCTGTGCTTTTCCCTGCCAGCTCTGTATCCCCATGATGTCTCTGTTCTTGTATCTCACTTGTGATCTCTGTAACAGGCACCATCTTGTCTTCTGTGTTAGTATAGGGTCCAGCACACGGTGCCTGGAAAACCAGAGGTCAGAGTACAAATAATGATTGGAAGAATGAACTCCCAAATGTGTTAGCTTGAGCTTTAGATGAATACTGATGTCTGTGGGCTTTATAGCAAATAGATTATTATGTTGTGGGTAGACAACAAAGAAGCTGATGTGGCATTGTAACTTTGGCTCACCCTTTTTTATTGCCAAGTTGGAGGCTTTTGGTATTAAAGCATTGGTTTGCATTAAAGATTCAGGAGCTCCTGAGCAGAAGTTTGTTTTCACAGTTGTAGACTTCTGGTTTAGGTAGAAGACTTCCTGGCTCCATCAGCTGAGCTACTGGGATTTCAGATCTGTATTGACAAGGGGACTTTTGATGCCGTGAGCCTTAATCCTGACAATGCAGTTGGAAAGAGGAAGCAGTACGTGAGATCTCTCTGCAGTGTATTGAAGCCAGAGGGCTTTTTCCTCATCACATCTTGCAACTGGACCAAGGAGGAGCTGCTGAATGAGTTCAGAGAAGGTGAGCAGTTGAACAGAACCATTTGCCAACCTGTGGTTGAGCAAAAGCGCAGTGGGTAGATTTTAGTGTCAGCGTTAACGTGTTTGCTCAGATCAGAATAAGACAAAGTAGTAAAAGGATCAGTAAATTCCTCAGCCTGTTCTCACTGTTTTCCTCAAGAATTACTGCTGCTACATTTGCCAGCGCCAATGTTTCAAGGGGGCTCAGGTTTTGTTATACTTTAGAGAACAAGGATCTCAGTCTAGCTACTCTGGGAAGGAGGGAATTCTATACCCCTCTGGGTGGGTTTTTTTTCTATTTTGGCCTTTTGTTAGCAGATCTGGTTCACCCATACAACTGCTCTAAAAATTGCCTGTGCTTAGGGCAGCTGGCAAGTCTGACTGACCGTTTTTGTTCCCTCCTCTGTGACCTTCTGATGCTCTCTGTAGGTGTTTTTGTCTTGGTTTTAGTTTTTTTTACGTGATGGTTAGCTCCTGAATCTCATGCCTGAAGCTTGAAACTCCACGAGTGTGGATCTAAAACAGCCATCCCTTCTGGGGAACTAAAATCACTGCCAAGTGATTGTCTTTTCTGCCATTAATTTGTGTGATTCAGCCATCTGAGCTTTTTATTGCCTATGGAATGGTTTCAGCTGTATGAAGCAGCAGTGCAGTGTAACAATGCAGTCCTATGGAATTACAAAGTAACTGACTTGCAAGTTGTCCAGACAAATAAAGAATGGTTTGCAAAGGGTTATCCAAGAGCAGAATAGAATGACTTCCTTCTAATAAAAGCATTTTAATTTCTGTCTGGCAGGATTTGAAATTGTGGAGGAGCTGCCAACACC
This sequence comes from Lagopus muta, assembly GCF_023343835.1. NCBI lineage: Eukaryota > Metazoa > Chordata > Aves > Galliformes > Phasianidae > Lagopus > Lagopus muta. The sequence continues at coordinate 62,616,178 of NC_064437.1, read as the reverse complement.
CAAGTTCTGCTTTGGAGGAAGAATTGGAAACAGCGTAACAGCACTGGTTTTCCAAAGAAAAAAGTGAGACCATCCATCTTGGACAAATTAGATTAGCTGAGAAAAGTCTGAACTTTAAAGTAAGCCTGACAGCAAACCTCAGACACGTGTGTAAATAAATGTTATTTGAGTACACAGTTAAATGCTATGTATGGAACTCTAAGGGACTATAAAACATTGCCCTAGAAACACAAGAGCTTTGCATAACTTGCCTGTAAATTTTGGCCTTGCTACAACCTCACTTGTTTCAGGGAGGCTGCAAGTTTGAGAGAGACAAGTCATTTTAAATATTGACTGAGATAGCCGAGTGTTGTCTGCATTTGGAATGTAAAGATTATCTGGTATTTAATTTCTGGATTGGTAATCAGTGACCAACAGAAGCAAAGGTGTTCTACAGAGGAAATCTCATTTCTGTGCTGTGGTGTAACTGGAGAGAAGCTTTTGAGATGTAGTTGGTGGACCCTTCATTTTTGCAGAAGGTAATTCTCACCACCTGTGAGAATGTAGACTTGCATCATTGCTTACTTCCACTGATCCCATAATTGTATAAAGGTGTGACATTATAATCTCACTAGCATGTGACATATGCCTCTTTCATGACTAATTTGCTATATAATGATGTCCTGAGCTCCAACAAAGACCATGTGTTTTCCAGTGATTTTCTCAGGATAAATTTTAATTGCATAACGAAGAGGAGTTTACCTGTAAATTCCCTGTGAGGTAAGTGGGATTTAAGGCAAGTTTGAGGCAGAGTTCCTGAGCCTGTCAGCTTCTCAGGACTACACTGAAATTTTCCAGTAAAATGCTCAAAAAAATGAAGAGAGTGAAGCCTGCAGATGGGTGGTGCTGTGGGAAGGAGGGACAAGGAACAGGAAGAAGCAGGGTGGCACCCACAGCTGAAATGGTTTTGATTCCTCAGTTGGTAGTGGCCTCTCTTCAGTCTCAAACAAGCACACAAGCAATCACTTGGGTCTAATGATTTCTGCATCTGATCTGTAGCTGGCAGTGTTCAGTGCCTGTGCACTTTGAACTATCACTGGAGAGTAGAAGAATGCTTGTAAAACATGTTGAGGAGGGCGTTTTTAAGGCAGTAATAATCAAAGGCCTGCTGTTTGAAATCTGCTGTTAGAAACCTGACCCTTATGAATAATGGAGTCTAGGCAGCAGCTGTAACAGTGACTTGAATAATGTTTTTTTCTTTACTGACTGGTAAGATTTGGCAATGACATGTCAGAGAATGGCCTTGATTTTGAGCGGTTCGCCTTGCCAGATGATTTTTCATGAAGGTAGAATCTCAAGATGTCTGTGCTGCTCAGTGAGAAACCTCTTAAAAGAGGCAGGGAAATAAACAGTGAGTTAGGAGCAGTGAGGCTTTGCTCGTGGTTTGGAGAGCTTTATGGTAGTTCATAAAGGTGGATATCTGGGTGAATACACAGTTGTGTGACTTTTGGTGTCAGCTGCAAAGCTGAACTACGGGGGAGTAAATACAGCATTTGAAATGCATTCTGCTCCTATTGTGTTTCTCTCTGGGGATTTTGCTTGTGATTTCTCAGTCAAATGTGAGATTTGTAGATAGTGAAACTAATACCATCCCTGGATCTCAGCAAGCTTTTTCTGTAGTCCCAAGTTTAGGTTGGATGGTGCTGCAGGGCCAGCATACCTTTATGGAGCTGTGAATAGCTTTGTGTCAAAGGTAGGCAGGACAGAGAGGGATTATGTTCCTTTGTTGACCTACAGCATGCCAAAGGCTGACATTCCCTGAGTGCCGGTGGGCTTTGCACCTGGCTTCATGAGCCAGATTCCAAGCTCAATGAGATGCCTGGAAAGACTGGAAAGGAAAGGGCGGTGTCAACCACAGCCCTCCAGAGGGATCCACTGCTTGGAAATGAAGTCTCTCCCATTCTCCTTAAGCAATGAAACCTCAAGACTAGGACAGATCTCATCTTCTAAGCCAGGTGTTTTCAGTATGTGCAGTTCTGGTGATGCGTGAACTGCTAGGAGCTGGTTGTTGTGGCTGGGCTGCACAGGTCCTGCTGGCCATTGCTGACCTTTCCTTCCAGGAAGATGGCTTTTAGGATAGAAGCCCACAACCAGCTGCTTTTTTGTACAGCTCTGACCCCCAGTATCTGGCTCCTGGTATCTGCCATCGCCAAGCAAATCATGGAATCATGATAAACCTTAAAGCCATTTTTAATAATAGAGAAGAATCACAGAATGGCCTGGATTGAAAAGGGCCACACTGCTCATCCAGCTCCAACCCCCTGCTGTGTGCAGGTCACCAACCAGCAGCCCAGGCTGCCCAGAGCCACATCCAGCCTGGCCTTGAATGCCTGCAGGGATGGGGCATCCACAGCCTCCTTGGGCAGCCTGTGCCAGTGCCTCACCACCCTCTGAGTGAAAATGGCCTTCTGTGGTTCATTTTGGAAGTATTTACTGGGAGATCCATTGTGTTGGTTGTGGCTCTTGTGCTGCTGAGTGGGCTGGGAGCATTTTACCTGTGGGAGAGCAGGCCATTGGATTTTTATGGGTTGTGTAAAGGAAGTGAACTGTCAGGATGAAATGTCTGAAAGAGGAGACCAAGTGAAATTAAGGAAATAAGTATTGATTCAAGAAGGCCTATCTTTACAGGTGGAATTCAGTTTAAGCATAAGGTAAACAGGCTCTCAAGACAAAAAACCTTTGCGTTTTCAGCATCACAGCACTTTCTTGAAGTAAAAACTACTCCTTTAATCATGTTGCCGTAAATTAAAAAGTGGGAAGTGCCAGACGTGAAAACTGTAACGCAAATGAATGAACACAAGATTCAGAAGGAGGAATAATGTTGCCTTGCTCCTTGACTTCCTTCTTGGTGACCAAGCTGTTATTTATATGCCAGTATTTTCGTTTAGTGGTCATTGCTCCCTAAGGAGCAGAGCCAACGGCAGTGCAGTCTGTCGAGTGTTTTTTAAAGTTAATTTTTGGAAGGCTAAGAAGATACGGCATCAATATTCTGGTATTAAATGTAAATATAATTTTGTGGTCTAGAAGGAAGAATTTATGGGAGCTATAATTTTTTTTTTTGAAGGTATGCTGGATTGCATGCAGAACACTAACAGAATTATGGCAGCTGCTGTACCAGAGAGGGCAGTAATGATGAAATGACAGTCTATCTGTTCCATCCAGAGACTATTCAAGTCTTTATAGAGAGCACTGGGTAGAAATAACTGCAGCATAGCGGGGTCATATCTACATACAGACACAGGCTCTCCCCCTCCATTTCAAACTCAGTGTTGTAGCCCAATTTCTGACCACCAGGAACAGCCTGCTGTCCCAGTTGTGCTGTGGGATTTGGGGTGTTGGACACCTGTGGGTCTTGGGGGAGCAAACACTGTGCATACTGCTGTGTTTCAGAGGTTGACCTTAGGACACCAGTGTGGGTCAAAGTGGGGAAAGGAGGCAATGACTCCTCTCACTTGCAGCAGCCTGGCCTTGCTGTCCAGGTGCGTGGGGTCTGTGGTACCCATGAGGCTGAGAAGTGGGGCTGGTGTTCATCCTGGCAGCATCTCTTTTCATAAGGATGAGTCCTTGACTAGCTTTTCTGCTGCATTAAGCACAATGTGCTTTTCTTCGTTGCTGACACTGGCTGCTGTGTATTCCCATGTTCCAGGAATGCACTGGCAGCATTGTAGCCATTGTAAGGAAAATCCATGTACATGCACTCTGCTATGTCCGTGCTGCTGGGTTCCAGGGTGCCTGGTAAAAGCTGCCAACATTTGTGTTATTTCATACCAGAGCAAAACTGTGATCGTGGTATTTAGCAACATACAGCAAAATTCTCAGTGCTTTGGCACTCAGCTGGCTTTCTGAATCTTGGCACACTGAAAGGTAAAGAACGTGCCTCAGGAACTGTTTTATTTGTATGGTCCCGTTAAGCATTTTAACATATGGATCATCTCCTGTAAAATACACAAGGAAAACGCACAAGATAAACAGACCAGAGCTTTGCACTGCCACAGGGAGACCCACCTGCCTTTGTGCTTCCGTGGTGCGTTGCCTCTGCCTGGGCTGTGTGATGCTTCCCTTCCTTCAGAGGGGTTGGCTCTGCTCTGCCCCATGGCTGGAAGGTCCTTGGGTGCGACCTAAACCTGCTGGGTGGGGGAGCAGCCCTTGGATAGCTGGGGCTTTCAGTGGAAAAGGGATGAACCGTTACAGCCTGGAGATGGAGGAGGGAAAGGAACGCTGGTGTGTTTTATTTGATACAGGGGGAAAGCCAAGCCGTGGCTTAATTTCCATTTGTTAGGTAACAGTATAGCTTGAAATGAGCGGATTTCTAGGTTACTGGAAAGTAAACAGACCGCTTGATGTAGCCATATGAATTCCGGATAATGGCAAGTGCATATGCTTGTGCTGGAAAGCAGGGCTGACAAACAGTATGAGAGAACACAAACAAGCCTCAGTGCAGCCGCTTGAACGGCCAAGTGCTCGCAGACAGACAGTGTCACAGAGCGAGCAGAGATGGGGACAATCTGCACTTGCTTTTTGTAGCTGGTGTAGGGTACCAGCTCACCTTGTTCAGGTACACCGAGCTAGAATGTGTTACAGAGAGATGGAAAATAGATTCCTGCATTGAGGACACTGTGCACACTGCTGACAGCCCTCTGGGAGCACAGAGGACGAGAGGTGAGCGATGCCGTGCCTGGACTGAGCTGTGGATGCAGACAGAAAGCAGCCTTCTGCTCGGCTCTTGGAGCCCAGCCCTGTGCTGCAAGGGCTGCCACGGGGATGGATTCAATTATGCTGCAAGCTTGATTGCTAAATGTTCAGCTGGGAAACCATACAAACTATTCAGACTTGATTCCCAAAGTTCTGCAAAAGGAGCTTGCAAGTGTTTAATTTTCATTGTTACTGAATATATACGATCATTAAAGCAGGTCGTTTAAGTGGGATGGAGGAGCTTGTAGTAGAATGGCTGTGATTGGAAGGGACCTCAAAGACCGGTCGGTTCCAACTCTTATAACGTTACCAGCCGATAAATCAACCGCTGGATCGGGCTGCCCAGGACACCTCCAGGGCCGCGGCTCTCTGGGCTGCAGGAAGGGAGGCGGCAGGCGGCGGTGTGAGCGGGCTCTTCCGCCGGGTGCCGGCAGGAGGCGCTCTCGGCCGCCCGATGGAGCCGCCGGCCCCGTGCGCGCGTCCCGAGCGCCCCGCGCAGTGCCCGTGCCCGCGGGGTTCGGGGTGGCGGCGGGGCGGCGCTCCTTTCCGGGCGCTCCGCGGGCGACGGCGGGGAAGCGGAGCCCGGGCGCGGGGGTCGGCGGTGCCGTCCCGGGGGCGGCTGCGGGGCAGCGCCGGGGGGCGGCGGGCGCGGAGCTCCGCAGGTGCGGGCCGGGCCCTGCCTCCGCGCCGGCCCCGCTCAGGAAGTGACAAGCGCATTTCCTCCCTCCTCCTCCTCCTCCTCTTCTCCTCCTCCTCCGCCCTCCCCGCCCGCAGCACGGCGGCGGCGGCGGCAGGAGGGAGGGAGGGAGCGCGGCTCGGAGCGGTGCCCACAGCCGGCCCCGGCCGGGCCGCGCCGCCGCTCCGCCACCACGGTAAGAGCCGGGACCGCGCCGGGCGGGGCTGAGCCGCGCTGTCAGCCCGGGGGGGAGCCGCGACGCCGTCCCGGGGGCGGCGGACAAAGGGCGGCGGTGGCGGCGGGGAGCGGCCCCGGGGCGGGGGGTGTGCGGGAGCTCAGCCCGTGGGGGGGGCGGCGGCTCGTTCTCGCAAGTTTCGCGTCCCCCGAGCCAGCAGCGTTCGCCACCGCCGCGGCTCCCGGACACGTGCTGCGCTCCGTGCGGCCCGGGGCGATGCTCGGCGCGGTGTCAGCGCGGGGGGTGCCGCCCCCCGGTCCCGCCGCCGGGCTGAATGCGGGGTGCCGGGCCTCGGGGTGGGAGCCGTGCGTGCACCGCTGGCGCTTGGCAGCGCGGCCAGCCCCGAGGAAATGCGCCGAGTCCAAACTGAGCGTAATTGGTTATGAAACAGACGGACCGAGCTGCGGTTCGTAACCGCCAGCAGATGAGCCCGCTTTCCTTATCCATTCCCGAAGCGCCTTTGGACAGGTTGAAACTACCTGCGGGCTGCCCGGGTAACCTTGAGCCGGGAGCGTCCCAACATCCCGACCCCCGGCACCGCCGGCAGCGACGCGCTGAGCCCCGGCACCGTTCCGCCGCACCGAACCCCGTCTGAGTCGGGCTGGGGAAGTCACGTCCAGGCTGCGTTCCCTCCGCAGTGGATGCAGAGCGGGGAGGGTCGGGTCGGAGCAACGAGCTGCAGCGGGGGCTCAGCCTGCCCCGTCCGAAGCGTTGCTTTGCACGTAAACCCGGGGCGAATCCATGAAGAGCATCTGTGGGTGAGATCGGGGCTGTACGCGGCACTCGTGCAGACTGTGGCGCGGATCCAGCCCTGACTGAGGCTGATTTTCAAGTGTGGATACGTGGGCAAGTAACTGTGTGTGTGTGTAAATGTGCAGATAGGTAATCGTAGTGATGGGATTCATGTTCCTCCTCGTTATTCTTTCTAGTAATATTGGGTTTGGCTTTTTTTTTTTCTTGCTCGTTGATGTGATTTCTTCTTTCCTTGCAAAATCTCAGCTGAAGGAGAGGACATCCCAGGCTGAGAAGTGCAGGGTTGGTGTGTTCCTTCTCCCCACCCCCCCCCAAATTGCAGGGCTGGCAGGAGCTGGAGGCGCTCCTAATGAGTGCTAATTGGCAGCAGAGCAGGGATGCTTGAAGCCTTGGGAAAGCCCGGCCCACCAGAGGAGGGGGTTTTCCACCACGATGGTCTAGGAGCTCCTTTGGTGGGGTCTAACAGCCCATGGAACCCTCCTCAGCACCCAGCTATGCAAGCAGGAGGGAAGCCCTGCCCAATCTCCCCACATTCCGGTGAATTTCAGCTTAGGCAGTAAGTGATGATTGCAAACTGTGCTTATTAGCAGGGGTACGAAGTGACCTGTGCATTACAAGTACTGCAGGTGGAGAGATGCTATCAGGTGTTGCAAGGTGACACCTAATCCCCTCCTCTGGTGCCATTTTTCACCCTTTTCTCCATCCCCCGATGCTCTCCGTGTTCCCAAACCCATGGTGCTCTGCTGCTGGTGATGGGGTGCAGCCCTGTGCCTGCACTGCCTTATTGGGGTTTGTGCTGCTTGACCCCAGAGCTCTGGCTCTGTGCTCTGTCTGTGTGCTGTGTTTATGAGAAGGGACTTTGCTTTTCCAAGGTCACTCTCCAAGCCTGCAGTCTGCTGGTGCCCAGCCGTTTGCTCAGCCAGCAGTGCAGAACGTGGCTCTGGGGCAGTGACCAGAGATCCCCAGGCTGTTTTGTTTCTCCACATCTGATGGGTTGGCTGCCTTTGGAGAGACCCACTTCCTCAACCAGGGCTTGTTCTGCTGGTGCAGGCTCTGATAACACAGGCTGGGAACATGTAAACCTTCCCTTTTCAACCTGTATTGAAAACTGAAGAGTGGTGGCATGTATTAATTGAATTGGAATTGCTCTTCACTTTGGGGAGCTGATCCATGACTTGTGGAGCTTCTGATATTTGATAGGCTGGATTCACGTGGTGCCATATAGAATCGTTAAGGTTGGAAAAGCCTTCAGAGATCCCCAAGCCAACCCATGCCACCATGCCCACTGCCCACATCACTCAGTGCCACGTGCCCACAGTTCTGGAGCACCTCCACGAATGGATATGCAAAATGAGTAAGATTTGGTGTGTTGGGAGTTTTGATTGAAACTTGGTGAAGGAAGGCACTGAATGGCACTGAACTTCTATGAGAGCCCCCAGACTTGTGCAGGTCCCTGGGCAGCAGGTGTGCTGGTACCTGTGCTTGTTTGATTCCATAACTGAATGTTAGTTTAAGAAATGGATGAGTGAGTGCAAAAAATGTGTTCTGGGAGAGGGTTTGGGTTGAGGTTTCCACACCTCCAACTCCATGAAATGCTAAAAGGAATAACCTCATGGGAGACTTGATTGTGGGTTTTGATTTTGGAGGATTAAATGTAGCAGCATCAGTGCCATTGCTCCTCTGTAGCCTGTGAGGCATTCCCTGGGCTGCATCATTCCCTGGGCTGCATCATTCCCTGGGCTCATGGGATTTTGTGTTTAGCAGCCAAAGCTCAGGGCTTGGCCGTGCAGTAGGAGTGGGACCAGAGGGTTTGGCTCTGTGGCTGTTGCTCCTGCATCCCTCCAGCTCCCAGGATGTGTAACATGTGCAAACTGACAAGCTGTGCTCTGGCAGCTGGAAAACCTGCTGTGAGCCAGCTCCAGAATGGAGGCAAAAGTCCTAAGTGGGAAGGTGACGTTAGAGGTGGATGTGATGGGGTTGGTGTTTGTCTGCTAACCTTCGTGTCGCTGCAAACAGCCTCGTGGTGTGCTGGGGAACAGTTGTACACGCCATGAGATCACTTCAGGAATGTGTTCCTGATCCTATTATGGCGTGCTTTTCATGTCCCAGCCATTACAAATGAATATCATGTAATATTTTTGAAAGGACGAGATTTAATTCTATTAAATAGATGCTGAAAGCTATTATCATATATGGAATATCCATTACAATTATGAAGATACAGAAAGCATTACAAGTATCCACATTTGGCTTTTTTAGCTTCTGTGCTAGTTCAGAGAAAAGATTATCTCTTTATTGGCCCATCAGTTGTGTTATGATTGAAGTTCAGTGCTGCTGCTGGTGCTTCTCAGGGTGAAAGCATCGTGGTTAATGAAGATTTGCAGCTCCCAATGGCTTCATTTGGGCTCCGAGGCACCCAAGCTTCCACTTCCACGTGGGTTGTGCTGTTGGTAGAAAGCTGCCTTTCTCCTGCAGGTCTTACATGAATCGTTGGCTTTGGCAAGAGGTTGGGAAGGGCCGCTTTGTTCCTCCCCACTGTTCCTCCCCACTGTTGGTATGAGTCAAACACTGCAAGCATTGCTGGAAGTCCCCGGCTCTTTGTGGGGCTGCTGACGCCATGGGAGCTGTGGTGTGGCCCCATGGAGGCTGGAGGTGTAAATTATTTGGAGCCAGTGTTTAAGAAAGCTCTATATTTAGTGCCTGCTGCTTAACATCAGCCTGGCTTGCTGCTGGCAACAGGCGCAGCCATCGCTCTGCTCTCTCCTGCATACAGCACTAAAATATCCATTGATTGTCCCTTTTCTGCATCATTACTGATGTCCCTCCTGCTGTGAGGGAGACATTTTATTATTCCCATTGTCTAAACCTCCTGTCTCTTGTTTTCTACCTCTCTGCTAACCACTGATTTGTTTCTTTGTGCGCTTCTGCTCCCGTGTCTGTTTCTCCAACTGCCGATGCCAGAAGGAGCATCTTCCCAAAAAAAGGAGAGCAGAGGAAGGGGTGAGGAAGAGGGGTTACCACGGAAAGTTTGAAAGGGTGAAAAAACATCACCCAAAAGACAGAACTTAGTGTTGAATTGCAGTCCCATGCGTTTGAAGGTGGTGTTGTGATGCTGGGGACTGTGCCACGGTTTCCATCTTCCATGTTAGTCCCTTTGCTCAGGAGTGTAGCAGTGTACATTTCTCCATGAGATGCTCCATTTGTACCAGGCTACCATTGCCTGGCCCAGTGCCTTCCCACCAGCCAGGGAGCCAATATGGGATGCTGTCGGTCCCCAGCATGGCATTTGGGGAGGGGGCCGTGCGATCCCTGCAGCCTCCGGTCCTTGGGGCACAGGGGCATTGCCTTTACCTCTGATTTATGCCTGCAGGATGGGAGGAAAGGGGATGTATGGAGAGTGTCCAGCTGCTGGAGACTCTGGGAGGAAAAATGAATGTATATTTTTTTCCCTTAGCTGCACATTCACACTGTCGTCAATGACTTGGCACCTGGTGGGAAGGGAGTTGCACCCGTCCCATTGGCTGGCGTTGGTGCCAGCTCAAACACCGCCAGTCGTGGCTTTCGTTTCCATTTGCTGCTGGGCCATTTTTCCTATTTGCTCAGAGACAGGCAGAGGGATTGGGGTCTCAGTAGTGCCAGCAGTAGTGGGGAGCATCCCACCCCACGCCCCCAGGCTCACAGCATCCCGCCCCATCCAGCAGGACTGTGCAGAGCCGGAGCTGCGCCAGGTTTGGGCTATACGTGTTGCTGACACCTTATGGGAACTGAACGTGTGTTGGAGTAACAGATGGGTATTATTCCAGCTTTGTGAATGTCTCCCTGAGATATTAAAAACACCAGCTCTCATGAATGGCTCCCTGGAAGTGCTGTCGGGAGCATTCAGGTGCTGCTTGGCTTTGATGAAACGAGTAAATGCCACGAGCGGGTGTTTGCTTTGCCTCCTTCCTCCTACAGAAAGGCTCCCTTTGAGGGATGGCAAAGCATCCAGCCCCCATTCCCTATCAGAAAACATCACCGTCCTGCCTTTACATTGGTGCTTCTGGGGCTCTATGATGAGCACTCAACGTCCCACACCAGTGCTGATGCTCTGTGCCCATGGGGATGGCTAACCCCAGGGGAGCCCAGTCCTGCCCACAGAGTTTGTGGGTGCCCCATCCCTTTTGAGGCCAGGTTGGATTGGACCCTGGGCAACCTGATCTAATACCTGATTTAGTGGTTGGCAGCTGTGCCCACAGTGAGGGGTTGAAGCTGGACGATCTTTGAGATCCCTTCCAACCCAAGCCATCCTATGATTCTCCCTTCTGGACACAGCATTCAGAGGCTGCCATGGGATGTGCTCCCCAGATCGGCTCCTTGGCAGCCCGCGCACGTAGGAGCCGTCTTCTGCTAACAGATTGTGGTGTATTTAATGAACCCGAGGAAAAACAAGGAATCCGAAGGCTGCGGGGCGATGCAAGTTTGCTGTTCAGTCTGCCAAATTCATGCTAATTCAGACAACTCACAGATGTTTGGCTCCCTGTGTGTTAAGGAGATTTATGTAAGATGCAGGGCTGGGAAATTCATTCCCAGCGTGCCGGAGAGCCGAGCTGGCAGCGGCTGCACACGGGCAAAGGTTTCCTGTCCATTTCCTTTGTCCATTCCTTGCCACCAACTTTTCACTGCAACACGTCCATTGGTTGCTGGGAGGATGGGTAAAGGTTCATATTCCAGAGCCAGCGAGCTCTGTGAAGGTTTTTTCCCAGCTGAGGAATGATTCCCCTGAGATAGGGATGATGATCCAGTGGGGACCACAGTGAGGTGTGACCACAGCAGTGGCATTGCTGGCCCTGCGGTTCTTTCTGCTTTATGGGTTGGCCACAGGTGATGCACACTGTAGGCATAGACTGCCAGCTGAAAGCATTCCAAACCCCGAGAATATTGTCTGCCTAATTGAATTTTTTGGAATATCCTGAGCGATGGTTTTTCTGCTGGAGGCTCTGCAGTCTTGCAGCTTTTACTGGTAAGAATGGAGCGGGAGGAGAAGATCTCACAAAGTCTGGTTGTTCTCCCTCCATCATTGCGTGTACATCCAGTATCCCTGCTTTAAATCTTCGGTCACCCTGGTTATTCAGGGAGCACCAGCCTCAATCAGATCTCCAGCTCAGCCTTGGAAAAGGGAGAAATCTGCCTTGCTAACGGTACCCAAGTCTGACAATGATGCTGGAGTTCCAAGATTCCCTGCAAGACGCCCAAGCTGTCGCTAGCACTTGGCCATACTGTGGTTCTCTGGTTGCCACCAATGCATTGCTGTTGATGTTGAAACCTGTGGGCTCTGGAGCAAGCAAGGCAGGGCTGGCTGAGAGCCTTGGAGGTTTGTCACCCTGGAGCTTTGTCATCTGGCTGTAAGTAGGTGGACGTCGTTCTGCAGAGGTAGGTACTGAGATGGGTTTAAAATGGCCTGAAATCATTGAAAGTGGGTCTGTAAAAATGGCATGGTGAGGCCCTGCTTACCATCTCCGACCCAGAGGTTTCAGGTCGGATATGGGAAAACGGTGTGAGAAAGAAACATGAAGTGGTTTATTTGTTTCTATTTACTAAAGCAGAGTTCTCCAAGCAGTAATTAAAAGTAAACCTGGGCTCTGCTGCCTTGTTCAGCACCCCTGGTTGTTAAGGTTAACAGCTGAGGCAATTCTCAGTTCAGCAATTCCTCGACTTTTGGGAGCGTGGCCAACACTCACAGTATCTCACAGACCATTGCAAATTCTTGTCATAAATCTCACAATTGGAAAAATACAGACATCGAAAGGTGAGCTGGTTCTTCAGACTGGCAGGCTGGGCTGTGGTGCTGCTTCAACTGCTCTTCTCCAGAGACCATCGTTGCTCCAGCTTCCTGGGCACGCCTGGAAATATGCTCAGATTAAGAAGCAGACTCCTGATAAGCAATTAGGCAAGAGAACATGCCATTTTTACAGTCCTTTTTTCTGATGAAAATCATCTTAGAATACAGTCAAAAAACCATAGGATGGCTTGGGTTGGAAGGGCCCTCAGATATCATCCCATTTCAAACTCTGCCTTGGGCAGGGTTGCCAGCCCCTAAATCAGACACAGCTCAGGCTGCTCAGAGTCCCATCCAGCCTGGCCTGGGGCACCTCCAGAGTTGGAGCATCCTTTTAAGAGGGTATGTCTGAATGGCCCGTGGCACCATGCAGAATTATTGGTGGTATTTCCTCCCAAGGTGGCTGGGACCTGGAGATGGCTCCTCTTGCCATTACTTGCATGAGATCCATGCAGCAGACTGGACTGTGCGCAGTCACTGTGTGCATCCAGTTACCCCTCTGTGCCAGCAGTCCCCTGTTTTGCACTTCGTGTTTGCTCTTTGCAATGACTAATTTTGCTCTCTTCTCTTCCTTTTCAGTTGCCAGGGAGGAAAAGGCAAAGTCACAGCCAGCGCTGCTTTCTTCAAGCTGAGATGTTGAGACAAAGCACCTCTGACCCTGTCCTGTCCTTTCTCTCCATCCCTTTCCGCCGTTTGTTTGTGAGGGAGTCCTTCCCCTGCCACTCCTATTCCGTAAGAGCAAGGGGGCAATAAAACCAATGTTCCTTTACTGAATTAGATGGTGTGCCATTTTCCTTGATCGCTGATTTTTTGGGGTGGGCACTTGCATTTTGGGCTCTCCCTGACGGATGCGTGGCTTTGGGCTGGAGACACCAGGACTTGGTGTCACCTTATGGCAGGATCCTTCGTGGAGCACTTGGAGGCAAGGGTTGGATGGAAGGAGGCTTTTTTAATATGCTGAGCAATGTGTTTGTGGTTTTGGTCAGCACCTTGGTACGTGTGGAGCTCCTGGTTGGGAGGATTCACCATAGGCCATGCTGATGGACCAAGCTGTGCATGGCCATGGCCAGGAGTTGGACTGGGTGGTCATTATGGGTCACCTCCAGCTTGGGATATCCTCCAGTCCTCAGATTTACCGTGGTGGCTCACGGTCAGGCTTTGTGTTCCTAATGTGGCTCCTCAAGATGGGCACTGCCATATTGAGCCTCCTGGTTGTGACTTTTCTTTCTTTTTGAGGGGTTGCATTGCAGACAGGGGTATTTATTCACGATTTTTGGAAGTTTTAATCTTGTAAATAAAGTCAGTGTTGACTAATGGTATGGAGCAGTGAGCACTGTGCAGCCTGGCTGCGAGAGTCCAGTGAGGAAGTGAGCCCTTGCCTGGCTTTGTACAAATATTAACCTGTAGGGACCTCTTCCAAACTTGTAACACAATAAATCAACAGGTTGAAAATGCAACTCTTGGTATTATTTATAGTGTGGTGAGGCAGATGTGGAGCCCTGACATACCTGAACGAAGTGGTGTTCTGTGGACGGGCAGCTCCAGCACACACAGACTGGTTGTTCCTTGGATACCATCCGACGACAGGGCAGCTTTTTTGTATGCTGTTGAGTGCTTTAAGTTTGCTTTTTAAAAACATTGGTTGTCCCATCGAAACTTTTGGGAAGATTTTTGGTTGTCCCCTCTCCTCTCAGTCATTTGCAGATGTTGGGTGAGCTGTGTTGTGCTGGGCCCAAGTTTTGCTGGGGCTTTGCATGAAGAAATCAGGATCTGGATACCAGGAGGAGAGTGTGCATGGGGATCCTTAGTTTCCCCTTGAACTTGTAATAGGACAAGGGGAAATGATTTCAAACTAAGGGAGGGAAGGTTCAGATTAGCTATAAGGAAGAAGGATTTTATGATAAGGGAAGTGAAGCACTGCTCAGGCTGCCCAGAGAGGTGGCGGTGCCCATCCCTGCAGGCACACAGGGTCAAAGGAGAGACTCTGAGCACCTGATGGAGCTGTGGGTGTCCCTGTGCACTGCAGGGGATGGGACCAGATGGACTTTAAATGTTCTTTCCAACTCAAATGGTTCTGTGGTTGTGGCCATAGCACTGGTGTTGGCATTACTTTTTCAGTCCGTGGATAACAGTTCAATCCTCTGACTGTAGTGTGTTATAATTTGGGCTGAGAAGAGTCTTGCCCTCTTCTTTCTGACACTGAGGGTGTGGTAATGATAGGAGGCTTTGAGGGTGAGAAACAGAGATTCATGCTTTGAACAACTCTAAAAACAGAAAGGAAACAAATTACTGTTGTGACTGTAGTCACAATAGTAGAACAGTAATACAGTGAAATGGTAAAAATGTAGGGGTTTCATTCCTTCCAGCTGGTAGCAAATGTAAGGCCAAAATAGTAATAGCAGCTCTCCGTTCACAGAGCAAGTGGGGACATGGCTGGGGGGGTTTGGGTGTGCAATGCAGTGCCCAGAGAAAAGTGTATGTGGGCAATGGAGGAATGACGTGTGCAGCAAGAACTGTTTGATGGTAATTTGATGGTAGCAATAGCAATTTAACCTTACTTTGCAGAATAAGCCATAGGAAATTCTCGGTCTGCTTTAACATCTCTTCTGTGGCTGAGCTGCTAGTTGGAATCAGTGACGCCTGTAGAAGCATGTATGTGTGCTCATTGGGCAGAGGTCTTTAGGTGGGGTGGTTGGAGATGCTCTTGCTGCAGTCCTGGCTGCAGAAGGAGATTCCAAGGCAACCCGTAAACCCAAGGGGTTCTTGAAAGATTGAGTTTTCAGTCTTTTGGGGGGTTAAAAAGCTCCTGGATTATCTCACAGCATGGCTGTGGCCCAAGTCTAAACTTAACCTTGACTGAAGGATGAAGATAGTTCCTTTATCTGATTGCAAATGAGGAAATACATTCCTTAAAATAATTAATGGTCCCTGAAGAGCATCTTTTTATTAGCATCTGTATGCGTGGAAAGCTCCGGTCCATAAATACCCAGCAGTTTCCTGCTCATGGCATGGCTTTCATAGGAAGACCAGTGTGAATGGGTGCTGCCCTACAGCACCAGCGGGGCGTCGTGGGGCAGGGCATTGCAGTGGGAAGTTTTGGCTGCGGCACAGTGATGTGGTCGTCCCCAGGGGGATGCAGTGGGCAGGGCACTGTCACCCAAATGGGGCAGAGAGCTGCTGCCCGGGCTCAACTCCGTGCCTGGCTGCGCGTAGTGCTCTGCTGCAGCAGTATTAATCATTACCTTAGGGAAAGATAATTATTGGTGGAGAAATTGTAGCCTGTTAATGAGAAAACGTGCTTAACTGCTTCCCGGCTTCTGGGACTGCTTGTTTGATCTGGATTTCCACTGGTGAGTGGCTGCTCACCAGCAGCGGCCTCAGTGCCCTCCGAAGCACCACAGATGTGGTGTGGGTGAGCATCCCTGCCCCATGTCCCAAGCAGGGAGCAGTGATGGAGGTGGCTAGAAATGGTGCAGAGTTGGTACGGTGTGACCCAGAGGGCTCGTGGCAGGGGGAGAGGGCTTGCTGCTCCCTGCTCTGGGCCCCACGTAGGGCTCATGTAGCAGATGGTGTTTCCTTGAGCAATATCAGCTCTGTTTTGGCAGATGTAGGCTTGGATGTCCTCAAGGGCAGCCCTGCCCCGTCCGTGGCTCAGCCACGGTCACTGATAGAGCTGAAATTGCAGGAAGAACATTCCTGATGTCTATTCCTGGTGGCATTCCCCAGTGAAGCCAAGGAAGAGAAGCATGCAGGACTTGGGGTGCTGCGTGGTGCCACGTGCGTGTCACTGGGGCACCACAAAGGCTTTGGAGATGCCACTGTGTATCACTGGAGGTTTTGGCAGTGCTCGTGCCATGGGGTGATCGTTGGGCTGCCTGGGGGTTTGCGGTAAAGCTGTAGTAAACTGTACATCATAAGGCATCCAATGGCCCAGAAGAAGCTGGAGTCTGTACCACGTGCCTTTTGGAGCAGTAAATCTTTGAAAAATGTATTGATTCCCGATCCTGGCTTTGCACTCTGGCTGAACTTTGTCCTCACAAGACACAGTAGGTGATTTCTCTACCAGCCAGCTGGCCTCTAAATGAGCTACTCATAACTCCATCCCGACCTCTAATCCAAATAAACATGAAAAAGATTATTTGCAAGCTGGAAAGAGAATCCTTATCAGTTTGTAATGAGGTTTAATACTTAGCAGCGTGTTCTCAAATATTGTCCTTAAGTACTGCAATTTGGTTTTGACTGCGTGTTACAAGATAAGTGTTTCATGCTCTTCGGATCATGCAAATGATGTTTTTGTTTGTTTGGTTAACAGCAAGGCAACAAAATAGTGAAACAGGATTAGAGGGGCGGTTTGGGAAAAACACTGATTTCTATAATCAGATTTGAATTGCAATCTGTCTGCTTTTGCGTGGGGGTGGGTGCATGGGAGGGAATGCCAGGAGGTGAAGTAGGGTTGGGTGAGTGCTTGCAGCCTCCTCATGCAGCACTAACGCAGCATTTACTGCCTCAAACCCCCAAGGAAATAAGTAGGGATCAAGAGGCATGGAGGGAGGCTTTGGGTTAGTGGGCAGGGAGCCCTCTCCTTGCTTGCAGGAAGCTCTTTGCCTCGTTTCTTGTCCAAAGGGCTCCTTGTGGTTCTTCCAGGAACCAGGGAGTTACCAGGATGGCATGGGGCAGGAATCAGGGAATTATTGGACTGACATGGGGCATCCAGAGGGTTTCATGGGGGTAATAATGCTGCAATGGCTTTGTCTGCAGGAAATCTGTTCCTGGTTGATCTGCAGGCAAGGGGGTTGCCTCTGGGGCTGTGCTTCCAAGCCTCAGGATCTCCATACTGAGATGGGCTGATGGGTTCCCTTTTTCACAAAGCAGAATTAGGAGGGCTGTGCGTTTATCTGCCTGCAACACTCCTGTTCCTCCAGCACGCCTCGTGCGCACTGTGTGCTCCCACCAGCTCCTGCAAGTGCTGCTGCACGAAATGCCTCTGAGCTAATCGGGTGCCCAGGAACGCCAGCAATGCTTAAGAGCCTAAAATAAATACTCCTTGCCTAGCTCCTAGGGCAACCCTTTCACCGTGCTGCCCGTTGCACTCCAGCCAGGGATTGCTCCTCAAACCTCACCTGACTCCTCATCCTCTTCCTTGTGCCTGCAGGGAGCCGCCGGCCGCAGCCCCCGCTGCTCTCAGCCCTTCTGGGGGAAAATGCACTGAGATGGGAGCTTGGCCAGAGCATGGCTGACAGCAACCTTTGCCTGGACTCCGATGGACTCCAACGCAGGACTGCATTACCATGGTGATGATCTTAACCAAAACTCGGGAAAACAAAGGTGCTGACTCTGTAACATGCAGGACTGAGCTGGTAAGCATCGCGGCGGTGCTCTTCACAACTCTGCTGCTGTTGCCATCGCTTTGCTGTCGTTTTAGGATGCTTTTTCACACTGCAGGGTTGGATCTTGAGGTGGTTTTCTCTCTAGTGCTGCACTGGTTTCTGCTGGGCTCGTTAATATCCAAAATGCGGGCAATGAGTAAATGATTGGAGTGCTGTGGCTGTTGCATATGTGCATTTCGGTGAGCACACAATAGAATAAACTGTGAATAACATGGGTTAGAAGTTGCTTTGCCCGGAGTGAACAGATGCTCATGATTATTAGGAGGATGAGCAAGTGGGGAGCAGGATTAAGTGGGAGATGGAGAGGACTGTTACCTAACAGTCCTGCTGGCAGCACAGAGGGATGCAAACCCAAACGCACCCAATGAGCAGGTAACAGAAAAATTAGGGCAACAAATGATGCTGAAAGAGGCAGAATTATGGTGGGGTGGAGGGTGACACAGAGCTGTCTGGTAACACCCGGGGGGGATGTTGGGGTTTTCACCCCTGTCCTGCAGGATGAATGGTCACAGTCTGGAAAGGAAGGAGGCAGAAAACTGTGCTGCGCAGGGAGACACAGATAAGGATGCTCAGGAAGCATCTGGCAGGATCAGCCATACATGGGCATTTGGAGCATAAAAGTGATGGTAATGCCCAAGTTCTCTGAGGATGGAGCACTCTGTGAGCTGGTTTCCTGGGCTGGTAGTGCAGGCTGCTGAGCACCCCAGGGTGTGGGTGGAGGGGTTCAGCTGCAGGAAGGAGAAGAGCAGGAGCTCTCATGTTGTGCGGGATGGGCTGCATAGCCACACCACCAAACTTTGCCCTCCCTTGTTTGCTGAGTGCCTGCCATGGTGCTAGTGCTGTGTCAACAGGGAGTAACTGTTCTGGTTATACAGTTTGCATTGCCAGGTTGTCCAGGCAGTTAAATTGAGGCAGATGTTCAGAAGAAGTCTGATCCAGCAAAGAGAGCAGCAGTTTTTATGTTGGCAGAGAGGGCAGAGAGTAAAACTCAAAGGCAATAAACGTCTGAGCAGCAGGCACCATCACCTGCTGGAGGGTGGTGGGCTTGCTGGCTGGTTTGTATGCCAACATGGTTAGGTTGAGCATTGTAAAATAGCAGTTGCACTCAAGATGGGATGTGTGTTATTTGGAGATGTTCCTCTTCCTTCCTCGTTTGCAGGCATTCACTTTGGTCTCTGAACAAAGCCTGCTTTGTGGTAGGAATAGTGATGGGATGGTTAGACTGGATGATCTTTTTGATCCTTTCCAACCTTGTGATTCTATGATTCTATGCTGCTCTGGGGGCTGGCATGCAGATGTGTGCTGCTGTTCCTAGGGTTGTCCCATGTCTGTGTTTGTTCCACTTTGGCCACTCTTCAGAGACAGCTGCATGCCATCCTTGTCTCCTGATTCATTTTGCCTTCATCTTAATAAGATGGGGCCTGGCAGAAAGAGATCTCTTCATTTCACCTAAAAAGGTGGTCCAAAAAATGTAACCTACCGTTATTTCCCATCTCCTCATCTGCACAAGTCCCTGCTTTCTGCCTCTGCATCCCTCTACGCCCAGTATTGGCAGCATACAAAGTGATTTCATTGGTTTGTCGGCAGTTGGTACAATCTTGTTTTCATTATTATTATTTGCAATGTATTAAAGAGGAATCAGGAGAGAAGGTGCAAATGCAGTGGCCTAATGGTGGATAAAACGCAACTATGGTGGTGCAGATGGATGTGGAGCTCAGATGAAGTAAAGCCTTGTTCAGATGGGATGGAATTGCCAGGACAGACACTTCAGAAGCAGAATGTGGATGTTTTGTGGGATAACAAAAGGACGATCAGTATGAAAGTGTGTTTTTGCAGACATAGCTGAAATGGCATGTGGCTCCAGATGACATATTGATTTATTGTATATAAAACTGTCCATGCCCATTTTTAGAAGTCTGATGATTTGTCGCACACAGTCAAGAGGAAAATTCCTGGGGAAAAAAAAAAAAGAGCATAAAAAGCCAACTGGGCTTATTTAGTGCCCATATAATGGCATTTTCCCCTATTTTTAGTGCATGTTGGCACCATCCAAGTGCAGAATCCTCAGAAAAAGTGCTGGGGTGCCTTAGAAACACGCTGTATGTTTAGGCAAAACACAAAGCAGCCCTGTGTCTAGATGGGAGGCCTGCATGAGCGTGGAAGGGCTTCAGCCTCTGCTGATTCACTACTGCTCAGCTCCCAGTTTGTGTTCTGCAGAGCTTTGGGTCCTGCCGGCAGGGACAGCTGCAGGACTGATCATTTGTAAGTTCAGGCCGTGACAGCAACTCTCTACATCATGCAGTTAACCTCAGTTTGTCTGAGGGAGGATGGAAGGTGGATGATGTGCAGGCTGGGAGATGAGGCCGCACGCTTGGGGTCTGGCTGTGGATGCCCGAGCCGAGGATGCGGGCTGGGTGTTTTTTCTGACACATAGATTGAGCCTGCTGGAAGTGAATAGTTTCTCTGGTTGTTTTCAGCACACTCCAAAGATGAGTCAAGGACCTACCCTCTTCTCTTGTGGCATTATGGGTAAGTAGCAAAACCTTCTGCCCGTATTTCTTTCATCTGCGCTCCTGGGTCCTTGGCAATGCGTGGGAACACATCCTCATCTTCTGCACCTCTCCTAAAAATGCTGCCCTGCAAAGCCTGGGATGCAGCCCACCCATGCCCTGTGCCTTGGGGTTCAGTATTGCCCATCCCACTGCCCCCACTATGGGAAGCCCCTGCCCAGGGGTGGTTTGCTGCCCCACAGTGCTGAGTGCATTGCTTGTCTCCTTCCCCACTGCTTTGTGTGCATCTTTGAAGTTATTCATGCAGTTGGGATCATGAGCATTTTGGCTCTTAGACTGTGTGTCTCGTGTGTTCGAGCATCCATCCCTCAACTACAGCTCTTGACTGTTTGCATGATAAGTTTTTCTGGTTGTTTTCAGCACACTCCAAAGTGGGCTGAAATGGTAAATATCAGTATTATAACTAAAAATATTCTTCCTTTTGGCACAGTGTGTATGGACAGACCTCAGGCAACAACAAAAGTATCTTTTTTGCCTTTCACAATAACATAAGCTGTTATATATGATGTTTAACACCGTTTTTGGCATAGCTTGCTACCAACTATCTTGCTGAATGGCTACTGAAATTGATGGGGTTTTGGTGCATCAGCCCAGGATCTTGAGAAACAGTAATGCAGGAGGATGTGTCACTATACAGTGCTCTTTGGGTTTTGAAATGGGGAGCCGGTCCCTAGGCGAAGTCTCAAATGCCAATTAAAATTGTAGGTCAAATTTGAGCCAAGCTACTTGGTATGAAAGCCAATGCTTTGCAGACAAAGCAACTGCCCCTTTTCTTCGTGGACACAACTCTCATTAGCGTTAATGGGAGCTGAGCACATGCATTGAGAGGAGATATTTCCCAAACTCTCCGATACTTGAGTTGTTTGGAGGAGGGGGGAAAAGATGGAAAATGTTTTGATATTTTTTTTTCAGATGAAAGTCACAAGCTTCAAAGTCAAGAATGGGCAGAAACAGTCCATCCCCTTTCTCCTGTCTGTCAAAAACGAGTAAGGAACAAAGAAATCCAATCAGATGGTTTTGTTTTGTGCCATGGCACTGGCAGGCTCTTCCACAAATATGAAGAGTCTAAGCCTAATTGAAAATCAGCTTGGTGTTAATAGCTTTTACAAAGCCGTTTGCGTCTTCCTAGCGCTGCGCTGGTCTTCCTTGGCTGCCAAATTATCCTGTTTCCAAGGGAACCTAATCTCACCTCCTTGACCGACAGCTTACCATGTAATTGTCTTTGTCATGCCCAGTCAAGAGGAGTGAGTCTCTGGGGTGCGAGAGAGCCCTGTTTGGTTTGTGCTTAATTTTAGGCATCTTTCCCAAACGCTCTTCTTGATGTCTTCAAACTTGGGCCACGACCACAAACCAACTCCGTGCTGACACTTGCTGATGCATTTTAAAAGAGTTGCAGGGTTATGATGGAGCTGAATGCGCAGTGGGTGAATATTTCAGGCTGAGAGCAAAAGCATGGAAATGAGTGAATCTGGGAAGGTTGGAGTGGTCCCCAGCCAGCATCAGCATGGTCACGTAGCATATCCTGAGCAGAGCAAGGCCTGGGCACTGGGGGTTCTCACCACATCTCACCACATGTGGTGAGATATCCAGGGATGCATATCTACGGGAGGGGTAGGAAGAAGCTGGCCAAGGCCCCAGCTGTGCACCCCATAACCAAGAAGCCCAGCTAGCCTGGGCTGGCACATGCTTGTGTGCAGCGTAAGGTTGGTTTGAGTGTCACTTGCTTCCTGTCTAATGCGACTGCCAGAGCACTGGGGCTGGCAATAGCAGAGGGGATGCCAGGTACAGGGGTTGTCCCCATTGCCCAAGCATGTATTTGTGTCCTCGGGCCAAACATGAAGAAGGCAAAACATGAACATGGCAAATGCCTCAGTATGGCACGCCAGCAGCAGCACAAGGCACTCTGCTGATACCAGTGCAGGCAAAATGTCCTGAGAACCACTTTGAGAGGGAAAGGAGCACACTGACACCCACACCTTTTACATGTAAGCCTCTCATAAGGTACTGAAGTCTGAGAAGATCCGAAAATCAATTGTAACTTTTAAAAAACTGAGTATATTAGTAAGCTTTATTAAAGACTTGGTGTGTCAGATCCAGTATTTGCAATATTTGCTCCACTTCTCAAGGTGAGCTAAATATTTAGATTTCTGTGTGGGATGATAGCAGTATTACTAAGAAGACCGTTGAATTCGTAGTTTTAGGCATTTCATCTTGATTCTTTTTCCCAGCAAAGGGCTATTTAGAGAAACAAAACCAGTTTCCTCTTTCCCTTCTCCTTGATGTGCCCTTAAAACACCTGGGAGTAAAGGAATTGTGCTGTTACCAGATGGAGATCTGTTTCCTTTTCTTGCCGTGCGTTCTCCACTGTGCACCCCTGTGAAGGTATCAGTGGCTGTGCTAGAGAAGGCAGCCAGCATTTTAGAAAGTTTGGGTATTATTTTTGGCTTGCTGCATTGAGAATTTTCTGTCTGTGGGTGGATGGTCGTGGAAGATGTACACTATTTTAACAGTGCCCTGGTGATATTGCCTGATTCCTCTCTAAGCAGGTATGTGGGAAGCACTTGGCATCTCAATCAGTAGCAGCAAGCAGTACTCTTTTGCACCCCTCTGCAAGAAGCTTAGTGGATTTGTAACAATAGCCACAGCCTCACATTCTCTGAGAGCAAGAAGTAATTTTTGACCTGGCATCCCAACTGTTTAGTGAGCTAGGTGACTGCTGGTGAGAGAGAGGTGATGAGGGATGTTTTATTTTTACTGAAACTGTGTGGATTTTGCCCTTGTCATATGGCTATTGACACCAAGCACGCGCCACCTGGGCACATTCTCAGGCAGTAAGTATGGGCCTGTTGTTTGCATTTCCCATTGAAGCACAGCTCCACACGTCTTTTTTTAATCTTAGTTGTGCCATGGGAAAGCAGGAGGGCTGTCAGGCTCCGTGGCGCTGCCATCAGCTAATTACAGCCATTGAATTTGTTCCACGTTTAGGAATCATCTCTTGAACGTAAACAGGGGGCAGTGGAAAATACAAACTGCCTTTCCATGCTGCACAGAGGGTGGGAGACCAACGTTCGACGCAAAGAACATGTGAAAAAGGGAACTGGATGCACACCCGAAGGAAGAGAAATGTTTGGGTTGGGATCCAAATGGAGTTTATCTGCCAAAAAGGAGGGGGAAAAAAAGTTGATTGAAGCCCGTAATCACTTTACAAGTTTGCTGCAATAAATTATGTATGAATGTAAATTATTTCACAGGAAAAGAACGGAGAGGAAACTTGAGCAGAAGGATCATGCATTATGTATAGAAAGCGGCCGTAAAAATATTGCAGCAGCACATTTGTGTCGTGGTAGTTAACGTTGTGTCAGCGTTTTGATTTGATGCCTTTCTCTGTGGTGAGGAGCCCGGGTGGTCAGGTTTTGGTGCCCAGATCTCGCTGTAAGGGCTGTGGTGGTTGCTTCAGGGCTTACTGAAGCTAAAGCATAGAGCGAGGGCATTGTCCAAACACCTCTTGAGCACTCACACACTTGGGAATCGGCAGAGAACAGCCAGCTCTCCTCACTGCCTCCTCTTCTGCACACTGGACAACCGAAATGCCTTCAGCTTCTCCTCACAGAAGTGCCCTCCAGGTGTTACGTGCCCTTGTGGAGCTCATGGACAAGGGAGCTGGCAAGTTCTTGTGTGGCCAGTGCAAAATGTGGAGCTCAACGCATGGAAATGTGCCTACGGTGACCTGGATGCCTTCATCTGATGAGAGCTGCTGGTGCAGAGATCTTAGGGATGCTTTGAGGATGGTACCAGTCCCCATGGGTGTGGAACAAAGCTTCTGAGAGCCTCGTGACCTGGACCTGTGTGCTTGTTTGATGTGATAGAGGTTACCCAGGGAAAAAGATGGATGTTCGAGGCTGTGTGCCAGACATGTATGCTTGTGAGAGGAAACACCAGGATTTTGCCCCAGAGGAAGTTCAGAAGTAGATGGCGGTGTTTTAAGCCTGATAAATTCATCCTTGTTTCATCGATGGGCATATTCAGCAAGGGCCTGGAAGCATTTAGTTCTGCAGTTTCAAGTTAAAATCCATAAGTAAGAGGCCCAGGCTGTTTTGTCTGAGGACACTGACCACCAAGAAGGACCCATTTAAGCAGGGGAGTGCCCCCACATGCTCTATCTACATCATGCCTTGGTTGTGAATGCCTTCCCATCGTTTTCTGATGGGCAAAGAGTGATCTCCAGCAAAGCCATTTATTTCTGAACTGAGGAGTTCTCATGATGGATTTTGCCCTGGAACAAATTGCTGCCTCTGGGTAAACCAAGCTGAGGTTTGTAATTTAAGAAACTTAATACATGCGTAACCGCAGCAGTATTAATGATTCCACTGCAATTATTGTTATCAGTACTCTCAGGATGTGAATCTTAGTCTTAAAAAGTTGAGCAGAAAAAGACTTTTTTTCCTCATAAGTGGCTCCCAAGTCTTTTAATTACACCCTCAATGCTTAGATGATCCCTGTTTTCAATTTGTTACTCGGTTAGCATCACTTTGCTTCGGAAAAAGACCACATTCTAGGTTATTGTAGGGCTTTGCATGGGTGGTTTGTCCTGGGGGGCAACAGGGGAACGGAGCACCCCATGCATGAGCATCTCCTGGATGGCAGCTGCCCTGCCAGAGCCCCAGTTTCCTTCAGCACAAGCTGAGCACAAAGGAGGAAAGCAAACAATAACCCAAAGTTGTCGCTCGGGATAACAGTATGCTTGCAATTTTCTTTGTGATTTGTTTTTTGGGTGTTTTTTTTTTTTTTTTAAGTTTTACAGCTGTTTGTGCAGAAGTAATGTCGAAAGAGGAAGGTATCCTGTATCCTCTTGAACAAGCTTACCAAGGCCCTTTTGTAAAACGTGACGTCTGGGCATGGGGGTCGTGGCAGCTTGCCATAAAAAATTAGCTTCTATTTCTGTTTCTTTTGTCTGGTGACCTGACCCGAGAAATCTCTTTGCTGGCAGCATAATAAGGGGGGGAAAATAATAAAGATCTAAACATAGATGTAATTGTTTAGCACGGATTTCTCACTTCTCATCGTGCTTTTTGAAATGAGGACAGAAGCGGTTAAGGCACGGCGCGGTGCAGCGCAGGGCTGCTGGGGGATGGTGGTGTCCAGGCAGCTGCTGGCAAGGGGAAATGGGGAAAGGAGCCAAAAGGGGTTTATGGGGTATCAGCTTGCAGGGCCCCAGGTCTGACCTCCCAACTGGAAGCGGGCCCTGGTAGGAAGCGGTCTGTGCTGTGGCATCTTTCCTGCCATCAGGCTGTACCTGCAGCTGCAGGCTGGGCACGGCTTTGAGTTGATTGATCTAAATGGAAAAAAAAAAAAAACCAACCCCAAAAAAACGCAAAAAACAACCCTAAAAAATACTGTACCATTTAGATATGATCACATGAAACTTTGCAGCGACGGTTAGCTAGCACGGTTTGCCTCCCGACAACAATAACAGTTACCAGAGAAGGTCTGTTGGGTGATGACTTTTTTCCATTGCAGCAGCCAGTGGTGCAGCCCTACCATGGTTTTCCTGTTGAGCATCAGCGGCGTGTTTGTACAGAGCCCTGCTGGCCCCAGCAGCCTGCGACAAGGAGCCCTGATGGTCCTCCTTTCTTCTTTTATAGTCAGGGAACCATGTGTGTGAATGAGATCATCGTGCTTAATCCTCTTTTCACGTGGTCATCGCTGGGATCTCTGCATGCAGCTGCAGCCTGCTTTGCAGTTTCCCCGTGTCCCCATGGATATTAGGAAAAATTTCTCAGAAAGAGTGGTTATGCATTGCCACAGGCTGTCCAAGGAGGAGTGGGGTCACTGTCCATGGAGATGTTCCAGCCGTGGGGATGTGGCACTGAAGGATGTGGTCACTGGGCACGATGGGGGTAGGATGGGGTTGGGCTTAGGGATCCTAAAGGTCTTTTCCAACCATCATGAATCTCTGGTTCTATGAAGTGGCTTTTGACCCATTGCTATACACATTTTGAATGCAGTTAGAACCCGTTGACTTCGGAGCCACAAGTTTCTCAGAGCTTTGTGCAGATCCCCAAAGCCCATCTCATAAAATGAATGCCTTCATGCCATCCCCTGAAACCTGCAGGTTTGAAAGATCAGTGCAAAATGTGCAAAACTGGTGGGCACAGCAGCACGGGTGACTCGGGAGATTAGCATCTGGGCCATAGCAGCAGGAAATCCCATTTCGGGGGTAAGAATGGGAGGTGGGCATCTAACACAGTATCAGCCAGCATAGAGATTGTTACGTGCTCTAATTTCGGTTAGACATGGTGTCTTTGGGTAGCTGTTGGATATCAGGGGGAAGTTCTTTACTATGAGAGTGCTGAGGTGCTGGCACAGGCTGCCCAGAGAGGCTGTGCATGCCCCGTCCCTGGAGGTGTTCAAGGCCAGGTTGGATGGGATCCTGGGCAGCCTGGGCTGGTATTAAATGTGGAGGTTGGTGGCCTTATCTGTGACAGAGAGGTTGGAGCTTCATGATCCTTGATGTCCCTTCCAACCCAAGCCATTCTATGATTCTATGGCTGTGGGAGAGGTGCTCAGAGCCTTAATGGGGATGAAGTTTTATTGACTTCACTGGAGCAATGCTGTTTCAGCAGTCAGCAAGCAGGACAGCCCAGTGTGCATACGGCTTTGACATCCTGTAGGCTCTGATGTCCTGTCTGCATTTCTCTGCCCACAGTGGTGGCCACAACCTCTGCTGTGGGGAAGCCCCCAGGTCCATCTCAGCCCGGTGTTGCAGCAGCTTTGGGTTTGCAGCCCCGACTTTGGGTTTTTTGTGCACCCCTAAGGCAACCATGGCTTGTGGAGTCTGAGGAAAGCATCCAAGGCATGATCTACCCCAGAGATGTGACAACGAAGTGTCATTTCATAATGCAGGATGCCCCTTAGCCAGTGCAGTCTGGATATTCAAAGTCAAATTCCTATCATCTTCTAGCAGTTTTGCTCCTGCTGCAATTATCGCTTTGTCTCTCTCTCTCCATCTATGCCACAGCAACCATTGTGCTGGCGGTTTGGAAAACCATATTCCGAGCGTTAATTAATTTGTACTGCAAAACGTCCCATATGCTGCTCTTTGTTTATGCACGTGGAAAGCGAATCGCAGAATTAATTAACGCTAATGCCTGTGGGTGTGTGTGTGTTCTTATCATTTCTGAACCAGAAAATGACAGATGGGGAGACCTCAGCAGGAAATGTCCACTGCAGATCGAGCAGCCGGGCACCAGCATCTGGGACTGCCTGGCCGACAAGGGTGAGGAGGGCACGCTGTGGCCACGGGAAGCCACCAGCACCTGCTCGGTGACCAACCTCATCAAAGAGCTCAGCCTCAGCGATCCTCACAGCAACCCATCGGCGCCGCCCAGCAAGCGCCAGTGCCGCTCGCTGTCTTTCTCGGATGAAATGTCCAGCTGCAGGACATCGTGGAGACCTTTGGGCTCCAAGGTCTGGACGCCGGTTGAGAAGAGGCGGTGTTACAGCGGGGGGAGCGTCCAGCGCTACTCCAACGGCTCGGCCACCATGCAGAGGAGCTCCAGCTTCAGCCTGCCGTCCCGCTCCCATCCTCTGGCTTCGTCCTGCGACCACCGTCCGGGCTGCCTGCCGAGGAGATCGGCGGCTGGAGGTGACGCCTGGAGCCCCGAGGGCGGCCGGGCGGACATGCAGCGCTCCCTGTCCTGCTCTCACGACCGCTTCTCCTCCTCAGAGCCCGGCCCGCCCTCGGCCAGCAGCACGCCGGCCTCCACACCGCAGCTGGGCCGCCGTGCCGGTGGGCTGTGCCGCAGCCGCTCGCAGCCCTGTGTCCTCAACGACAAGAAGGTGGGCGTCAAGCGGCGCCGGCCCCAGGATGCACAGGAGCCGCGGCCCTCGCTGGACCTGGCCAAGATGACCCAGGTAAGGCTGGGAGCTGGGCACGGCCTCCCTCTTCCTGTGCCACGTGCGGTGGTGGGGATCCGGCTCACGCTGCGCCCCAGCAGCAGGCTCAGAGCTTTGTACCTATAGCAGCTGCACTTTTGTTCCAAGCAGTGGTTTGCTCCATCTGTGCAACATTGGTGTCCCAGTGTTGTTTGTAACACTGCATCAGGTGAGGCTAAGAAACATCCTGGTGTTTTCACTGCTCATCATCCTGCGCTATAAACGCATTTGTTCCCCCCTCAGGGATGTGATACTTGATGGCATTTCATGCCTGGCAGCTCAACGGGTGTTCAAATGAGCTCATTTGTGCTGGAGGATGTGATTAGTTTTTCCTCCTCCAGAAGAGCTTAACAGATAAAAGGAGTCAGAGAATGACGTGTTGGGGTGATTGCGGAGGACAATGCATGGCACTGCAATCATCTTTTGATAAACCATGCCAGTAACATTTAATATGCTGAGCTTATTTCATTAGCTAATAAGCTGGACGGGCAGTGAAAACAACTGACACTTGTTACTGCCTTTTACTAGCTACAATTGGCATGACTGAAGGCCCTCTCATTTCCTTGCGTTGGTGGAAACGTTTCTAAAACACACCCAGCACAGCACTGTGGTTGGCAGCAGGCTGGCTCTGAACGCTTTGTTCTATCCATCAAGTTCT
The DNA here is from genome assembly GCF_023343835.1 of Lagopus muta. NCBI lineage: Eukaryota > Metazoa > Chordata > Aves > Galliformes > Phasianidae > Lagopus > Lagopus muta. The sequence continues at coordinate 62,587,418 of NC_064437.1, read as the reverse complement.
CACCGTGGACGAGGAGATGGAATGCAGTTTAGCCATCTACTTTTTGTCGTGCCTCCCCCGCTCTAGTTCTCTCCCAGTGAGCAGCCACTTGTTGCTTCACCTGTAGTGCAGGGCAGAATCTCCTACAGGCCTGGGTGGGAGTTTGTGCAGCGTTGAACATGTTCGAGGTATCTTGCCATTGGAGCTGCTCACCTTCAAGGGGAGCTGACAGTGCTTGTTAGCGGAGGGATGTTCACAAGACCTTTCAGGATTAGACCAAGGTGTTGAATGAGTTGTGAAGGCCAATGAGCTGATGGATTACTGCACGTGTGCCCCATCTGCATTTGCTGGAGTAGTTGGTGGTGAACAAAGGGAAGAGATAAAAGACACTGTACTATTTTTATTCCCAGAGCTATTTTGAGAGCCCACACGGTGGTTACCATCACAGTGATGCTTGTGCTGCGGTGAGATGAGTGAGAAATGGTTTCGGCAGTGCAGAGGGGAACCAACTGCAGGTTCAGGTATTGGTAGGAGGAATACAGACAAGAAGGGAGCAGAACTCATAGAATGTGCCAGTCCTGTTGCAGTTTTCCTGGGGATGAGTGCTTTGGGCTGTTGAAGTCAATGCAGAGCAGGCTGTGCTGAATAGTGTGGACCATCCTCTTCAGGTCACAGCCATGGTGGGCTTCAGTCTCTTCTTAAAGCAACAAATGAGTTTATTTTCATAGAATACACCACGTTGGCATGAACCCACAAGGACCATCATGTCCAACCCCCAGCTCCACACAGGGCCACCCAAACCCAACGTCTGAGAGTGGTGTCCCATCACTCCCTTTTCCCGATATCCAACCTGAACCTCTCCTGACAGTTGATAAATAACCTGAAACTGAACCTCCCCTGAAATCTTTGAAAATGCCTATGATGCAATTATTATTTTTCCCAAAGGCTCTTGGTGATTTTCTGCTCTTTAATTGCCAACATTTGCAAATGAACGGCTGGGGAGAGTGGCAGGTGGGGAGGCACTCCCAAAAACATCCATCCTGGCCTCCTACTGGCAGACCAACCAAGGGCTCAGGGCATCATCTGCAGGTCTTGGTGGTGCCAGCCCTGCCCAGGTTTTAAAAGAAGTGCTATGACATCTAACAAATCCCAGCCTGTCAGCTAGGCTTGTGAGCCACACCAGGGTATATGCCCAAATTAGGACCCACAAGAATCTAAGATGCACTCTTGGAGGATGGCAGACCTTGGTGCCTGCTGGCTGCAGTGCTAAAGCTGCATGAAAGATTTGGAGCCCACTGCAACCCTCTCCAGACCACGGGGAGCTGGGCCACTGGCTGCCACAGGCTGTGGTTGCATTTGCTCATCCTGCAAGCGTGGCTGCAAAAGTGAAACAAAAAAAGAGAAATGGGGACTTCATGGACAGAGGGTTGTGGTTATGAAATAATGCAGATGCTAAAAGCAGCCATATGTCACCATACTGAATGTGTTTGGTAATGGAATTGCCACAGAAAGGATGCTGATAGTGCCACAGCAGCTGTTTGGTAAGTGAGGGGCTGTGAGAGGAGCAGAGGGGGAGCAGCTGTTCCCTTCCTGCAGGAAAAACCACGGGAAATGCCCCTATGTGGTCCCAACACGTAGACCAGTGGGAGCTGGGATGCTTGGAGTGAAGCTGAAGAGCAGTCTGAGCTCTGAGCAGAGGATGTCAGGGGTGTCCCTGGGTGCTGAATGGTGCTCATAGGCCTTTGCCCAAAGGTGTCACATGTGCGTGTCACATTTCCCTTGCACTGGATGTGCCTGAAGTTGCTGGACTCCAAATGCAGAGTTAACTCATCAAATTGTTCTGGGAGGCCTCAGGGCAGAGCGAGCTTCTCTGTCAGCTTAACCAAGGTGGGTGTTTGTCAGCTGGGAAGCAAAGCAGTGGAGGTCTTGTGCAGGGTGACTCTGGCTGAGCCTGCGGAGCTTCCCTTTCCCTCTGGACACCAAGTCTGGGTGCACGTATAATTTGTGTAGCCTTGGACTCAAGCAAGGGCCCAAAGAATGACAAAAATCAGATCACTCACATGGCTCAGTGCAGCTCGGTTCCTTGAAAACCTCAACCATAAGGAGTAGCTGTATTTTCTCTGGCTCCTGTACTCTACCTCAAAACATCCTCCAAGCCTGAAAAGCACTGCCTGCATGACCTGCATTACCCGGCTGCCCTCCGGCACCAGAGCAGAGGAGTGCTGCTGCCAGGACGGCTCACGCTGCTCAAGCAGCGATGCCATCAAGGAAGGAAGCCCCCGTGCTGGTGGCACCTCCTTCCCACCCGTCGGTGCCAGCTCTGTGGCCAGGCTGCTGCTGGCTGCCTCCCATGCGTTGCTAGCACAAACAAACAACGTGGCCATCACCACAGAGCCCAAGGAGCTGGCCCTGTGCCTGTCCTCATGGAGCAGGTCTGACCCACGCAGGGCTGGCTGCTGAGTTGGAGGGAGCGGGGCTGCAGCTCTGCATCGGTTGCAAAAGCAGACTTAGGAAAAAGCAGTTCTGGGGGCTGTGCAAAGGATGGGGTTTTCCTCATTGCTTAGTTGGGGTATGGAAAGCTTTTCACCCGAAAGCTGTCTCCACGTGGGAGGACTGGCAGGGAGCAAGATGAGGCAGGTTATGGTGAGCATTCTTGCTTTTGGTGGGGCCGGATTTTGGGGTGTGAGGCACTGTATGGGAGCCCTCCTCAAGAAGGGAATGTCACAAAAACCAACTGGTTCCTCTTGGGAGACACTGTGGTCAGTGTGCTTGAGAAAGCCACGCAGATTTGGGTGTTGGGATCAGTGTTCCCTTAGGCAGCTTTTAATGACTGTCAGGCAATGAAAGTGGTTGGGTGATTTGAGATGAAGAGCAGAAAAAATGGCAAGGGTCCACGTTGCTGCACGTTTTCTCTTCTCTGGCCTTAGGGGAGGTAGAAATGGCTTATAGGCATTCATTTCACACCTGGGGAAACTGAGTCCTACCAGCAGAGCCAGGGACCGAGCCCGGCTCCCAAATCAGCATCCGGCTCTGGCAGCGCATCAGTTAATTCTTTGCTCGTGCTGGTAACCACATGTGTTTACAGGCCATAAACCCGGCACCATAATCAAAATAAGAATAATTTGACCTGAAATAAATGCTTTCTTCATACCAAGAGGGATACCTGGGCCAGGCAGGAGGCTTTGAGGCAGGAGGCTTTGAGGCAGGAGGGGAGTGAGCTGCTCCTGGAAGCAATTACATGGCCACATAGCTGGGCTAATTAAGAAAGGGATCTAAATGTTAAAGTTCTTGTGGGAGGGAAAATGCTTGGAAAAAACATTGCCTTTAATTCCTCAAAGCCCTCGTTGCCTGTTTTTGTCTATTTTTTCTGCATTTTCCTTAGAGAGGTGGACTCACGCTGCTCATGTACTGGTACAGCACCAAATCAGACAGGCATCAGCATTGGGCAGATACCAAACCCTGAAAATCACTGTCCTTGAAATACCCTTTTTGATACAAAATGGTCAGAATCATATTTTTCCATGGGCGGCGTGGTTTCTCCAGCACCTTTTCTCAAAGCCTTGGGTGGGTGCAATAGAAGATGCAGGAGATGGGTGACGTTGCAGGGTCTTGTGGGCTGGCGGATGGGCAGGATTTGGGGCAGCACTGCAGAGCTTCACTGCAGCGCAGATGTTGATTCATGCTGTGCCATTTGACTCATCCACAGAGCGCCGAGCCAGGGGCCGGCCCTGGTGTTGCCGTATGTGCTGAGCAGATTGCTTTCCTTCACACAGGCTCTGGAGAGCGGCAAGGGAGACGAAACACGTCTGTCGCAGCGATCGCGGCGGCCCTGGATCAGCATCTGAAATCATCCTTAGTAATGGCAGAATGGGTCCTTGCTGTCTCTTGCCCGTTCTGCTTCCTGCTTTGTAAGATGTTGATACGGCTGTTGGTACGAGATGTGAATTTGTGTTAGCACGTTTCCAAACGCAGCTATCCTTTTTAAAGCTGTTGGTGGTTGGTTTTTTTTTTCCAAGTGGCACATGTATATATGTATTTGTTTAGCTCTCCCTGCAGCACGCAGCCCTGGCCTGAAGGCAGGGATGGCCACGTGTCCAGGGCAACATGCATGGGAAGATTGACATCTTCCTGGTACGTGCCTTGACACCTCTGTGACAACAGCAGTCAGATGCAGTAACAGAGAGCTGTTCCTGGAGGGGGCACAGGGGAAACCTTATTGCTCTCTACAACTCCCTGAAAGGAGGTTGGGGTGAGGAGGGCGTTGGAAGGACCTTGTTCCCGAAGCTGCTTGTCCTGGAGGGGTGCTGGTGTGTTCGTGCCACGTACAATGGGGCTATTCACAGCGCTTGCTGGCTCTACAGACACATGGTGCCATTCATGGGGTGACTTCACCCTTCTCCAAGGACCACGTGCTTTTGTAGGATGGAGACATTGGCACCCGTACTCACGAGAGGGTCCTCTTGAAATGTGGTCATGTGGTTCTTAGCAGTTTTCAGTATTAAAATCAGCTTCAGCTGGAAGTTCATGTTGGTGATAGGTGGGAGTCAGGCTGTCCCGTTTCCTCTCCAAATCAAAGAGTAAGAGCACGTATCCATGAAGGTCAATAGATGAAGGAGCTCACGGGCTCCCAAAGATGAAGTTAACAGCTTAGAAATATTTTATGCTGGTCTTCCTATTGAACGGGGAAACATTTTTAAACTGTAGGATGGGGGAAACTGCTCCGTCCTCCCCTCTCCGGCCACCCATCTCTTTCCTGGAGTGGTAAAACTCTCTGTATTACCATGTAAGGCTTTCTGTTTGAGTTGTGGCAGCTTTTTTTTTAGATGGGATGGGCAGCACCTCAGGCCGCCTCAGCACCTACTCTGAGGAGCAGCAAATATTGCCCGAAGGTAGGATGAAGGGTGAAAAACTGGAGGTTTGGGATTCCAGTCGTGTCCCAGGAAATAGTTTGATGTTGATGTAACTTCTTGAGAGAAGTTCCAGCTTCCAAGTCCCAGTGTTTTTTAAGTAAACATGAATGAGAGACTGGAAAGGTCAGTTTGTGGCTTGGTGGAAAAATGCATTGGAACTGAGCTTCGGTTTGGGATCAAATGTAAGTGAGGTGGCTTGGAGGGGCAGAGACTTTGGAGGCCAGCTGGGTTTGGCTTTGGTCAGACTGTTGTACATGCAGCATGGATGGTTTTGAAGTTATGGTGTTGGACTGGACCCCATATGCATCAGTGCTATCCCTGTCTCCTCTGTGAATGCCCTTATAGTTTCACGCCATAAAAACGTGGAGATGTGGCACTGAGGGATGTGGTTGGTGGGCATGGTGAGGGTGGGTTGGGGATATCAGAGGTCTTTTCCAACCTTAACCATTCTGTGACATTCCTAATGTAAGAAGTAAGGGCAGTACGTTGGTCTGCTCAGAAAATGCCTATAGGAGGTGGTTTGTTGTGACAGGCTCTGTTTTAGGGGCACAGCAGAGGTTTCAGTAATAGTAATGTGTAATTCCATATGCTGTTTTGATTTTACAGTAGAAATAATCCCATCTGCTTCAATTACGAATTTGTGACTCACCAGACAGAACTGGTGGATAGGAAATCCTGCCATGGGAGTGGGCAGTACTTGTGGACATAGGTGTCCCTGCCATCACATTGGGGTTGTAGCACAGGGACCTGAGAGCACAGCCTGGCTCTTTGTGCAGCACTCTGAGCTGAGCAGGGCCCCAGGGTCCCAGCAGAGCAGGGGCTGTGCCCACTGCTTTATGCAGCCCAGCTCTGTCCCCACTGCCAGCTCTGTCCCTGAAGGGCCAGGCATTGCACCCATTTGCTCTCACATGAGAGGATGGGTCTGGAAACACAAACAGAGCTTTGCAGTGTCTGTCTGGAGCAAACACAAAATCCAATTGTGTCCCAAATGCCCACATCTGATGCATCACATGCCTGGTTTAACCCCTGCTATCCAGGCTTGCGCTGTGCTCGGTCCTAACAAACGGCTTTCATGCAACACAGTGCCTGATCCCCAGCCCACCCTGGGCCTCTTGAATCTTTCTGGAGACCTCCACGTTCGTGATAGGAACCTCACAGCACCCACAGAGGCTGGCGCTGACCTCAGGTCCATTTGCTTTGCTGAGCCCAACCTGGTGTGTAATCCTGTAGCTCTATAATGTGATGGAAAGTATAGTGATAATAGCAGGGTGGTAAAGTCTTTGGCTACAGCAAATGAAGACAAGCCCAAATACAGCAGTTGTGGACACAGAAACAAAGGGGGAAAAAAAGGTACTTACTACCTTTGGAAGGCCTCAGGTAGGCAGGGATCTCTTGCAAGAGATACCCTCCTTTCCACTGCCAACCCTTAAATGAGATCTGGGAAAGGGTGGATCCTGGCTCCAGCCCTTCTGGTCACTCAGCTGTATTGCATGCACCTGAGCTGACCTGGGTTGGCCCTGCCTTCCCACCAGGTGCTCCATCACTGCTTTAGTCTGTGACTTTGCATTTCCACCACAGGCTCTGAGCTCCTGTTTGCTGAAGTCTTTGCAGCAGAGAGAGGATTGCGGAAAAAAACAACCACTCTGGCAATGGAATCTGCAAAGGTGCAAAAGCCAAGGAAGGTCCCACAGCTGGAGAGGTCACCATCTCCATGCTTATTTGATGCTGTGTCTGCTCCTTGCTGCGGTGGTACAAGGGCCAGGGCACTGCCAGCTCCTGATGCACTGACAAGCTCAGTGCTGATGGCCAAAAGCAGTTGCTTGTGCTGTTTGGAAAGAAAAAAAACAAAAAAACCCGGCTTGCCCATCCTTTCCTCATTTCTGATGAATGATGCGGTGATGGGATTTGCAAACAGCAGCCAGGTTCCTCTCCCGTGTCCCTCTGAGAAGCTTCATTCATCACATCTCGTAGCAGGGGTTGCTGACAGTGCTCAGGGAGGAGGTGAGGCTGGTAGAGCAGGGCAGCACGTGGCAGGGCATGAAAGAGAAGCTGGAGCTGTGGCCAAGCCCAGCACAGCTGTCACAACGGCTCCTCCAGGCATGAGGAAGCGTGGCAGTGGCCTCCTGGGCAACGGGTGTTATTGTAAAAAATATTTATTCACTGCAGAGTTTTAGAAGTGATGGTCAGAACAGTTCTGAGGGAATTTCTTTCCTGCAAAACTCTCCAGAAGCACTGCAGGAAAGAGAGCTGAGTAAAACAGGAGAGCAGCTCGCTTTTCTTTTCAAAGGAAAGATGCTCAGAACTCACCCGAAATAGGGACTGTGTCCACAAAGCAGTGCCTGCTTCATCTGCAGGGCCTCCCATCGTGGTCCTGAGACAGCTGGCACTGACAGTAAGTTACCACCTGCTACTGGTGTGCAGCACATTGCGTGGTGTCAAACCCCTGTGCAGCCACGTGTCATTGTAGGTCCTGTCCCAGTGAGGGCATCCCTGGGTCCCAGCTGGGCAGGGAATGGGCCGAGCTTTGTGATGGTCTCGATGGCTCTGGCTCAGGGCCATGTCGGGAACAGAAACGAGCCCATCACCCTCCTCTTCAGTTTTGCTCCACTGCGCTGATTTTTTGGCAGACGCTGCCTCTACAGTACGTGACTGTGCAAAATATAGTATTGGACATAGCCGTGTTGACTCACTTGGAAAATGTTCTGCTTTCTCAAACCATTTTCCACAGCTTCCTTTTATACAGGCAAGGGCCAAGGAAGCTCTTTTTTCACTGGTGCTCACATTTGCCCTCGTGCAAGCATTGCCCTGCAGCCAAAGGACCCCGTTGGTCCATCTTGACCCTCACCCACTCCGATGCTGAGGTATCAACAGGAGCTGGCAGAGCCAGGAAGGTAATGAGGAAATGGAAGCTGGTTTTAAAGAGGAGGGGAAGCCAGGTGATGCTTTGATATTAGCAGTCACCTGCCTTCCTGTGGCTTTGAGGGTATGGATTGAAGCACAGCACAGCCTCGGGGTTCCTGCCAAGCAGAGGAGAAGCTGGAGGGGCTGCATGGGAAAGCCACCACTTCCAAACTGTGTGTAGCTGTGTACATTTCAGCTCTGCTCTGCCGTATGTGGGATGGAGCCATGGGCACGGTGAGCAACTGGGAATAAAGACACACATCTTTATTACCAGCTCATGGCTGGTAGGGTTGCACAATGACCCAAGTGAGTGGATCTCTCCAGCTCATACTGAAGCGTTCAGTATCTGCTAGGGAAAATATTTGTTCTTGGCAGGAAGTGAAGATTTCCTCCAATTATTGTTATGAATGGATATGAAGCTGGGAGGCTTCGCTGAGGCTGCTGCGCATGAGGTGGGTGATCCCTGGGCAGCAGCACTGCTCTGATCCCAGGCATAGCTGTGCTCATCCCTCCTGGATTTTGGGATTGCACCTCTCTAGCACTTCCTAGGGGCTCTGTAGCAGCAGAGCATTCCCACTGACAGCTCCTACAGCAGCATCTCATAGAGTCATGGAATCACAGAATGGTTGGGTTGGAAGAGACCTTGAAGCCCACCCAGTTCCATGCCATGGGCTCAGGTTGCCATTTGTGAAAACCCATTACAAACCCACACTACGGCTGGGGCAGTTACAGAGCTCCAATGTGAGAGTAAAGCTACCAGTGAAACCACTCTCAAAGGCAGTATTAATATTCAAGGCTTAATCAAACTCCCCTTTTTTTCTTTATTTTTGGTCTATTAATGTGGTGTGAAGCAACCCGGTAGGATAATAGATATTTCTCAGCATGCTTGTGAAAGCTGTTTTACACACCAAGCAGAATAAAAGCAAAATTAAATGCTAAAGCTGTGGAATTTCAGTGCAGCATCCGCACAAACACTGAAATGCTGGTGTCTGTCATAAAATGAGAGGTTGGGAAGCAAACTGTGACATCCTGCACTCATCCCTGCCAGGTGTGTTGTCACAGCCGCCTGGATGCTGACAAAATACATGCAGGGTGGCTGCAAAAAGTGAATCGCTGTTTTGCAACACAGGTAACAGGGCAAGTAGCTGGGTGGAAAACAAAGGCAGACAATCAGCCATCCAGAGCCATCCCTACCAGCAAGAACCTCTCTCAGAGGGCAGTTCCAACATGCATGCAGCATCTGATTGTTTAATATTAGCCTGTGTTGTGGAAGTGGGAGCACCTCGAGCCCCCAGAAGCTGCCGTGGGTGGGGGTGGGCTCACAGAGTTTTGGTGCTGCCTTCGGTGCAGCTGGAATTTCAGCACCCTCCAGGACGGCTGTTGGTTCTTCTTGTAGGTTTGTTTTCCAGCATCTCCTTGTCTCCAACCCAGATAAGTATCTGGCCAGAGGGGCTTGAGGGATAAACAAGGCTATAATAGAGCAACAGAGCTGTGCAGGCTGCCTTTGCATTTTGTACCGGTTTGCTTTGAAGCTGGCATACATGATTGCTTGTGGTTTTGGTAATGAGCACTGAACGCCCTCCTACTGGCTCTCCTAGGCCTGTTTGAGCACACGAAGAGCTGGGTGCCTCCAAACAGACTCATTGCTGGGGAACGAAGCAAATCTCACAGCTCAGTAATGTCTGAGGGATGGCCAGCTCCTTGGAATGGAAACTTGCTTCCGCTTCTTTCCCTTGCCCTGCTGGCCATCCCATGCCTGCAACACGGCACAGCTGGAGCTCTGCCCACCACCATCTCAATGCCTCGATAGATGCATCGCAAAAAAAAAAAATAGTGGATGGGTTTGAGCTCCCTGACACACAACTGCCTATAGCCCAGCTCCGGATGTACAGAGCTGTTTGCATTTCATCTACCTATAACTGCCCGCTGTGTTTTTTTTCCTCCGGTATTTTGGCCGTTTCTCCCCTGACACTTCATCCATCACCAGGAGCTCTCTCTGGCACAGGCGGTGCTGGTGATGGCTTTGCAGCCCCGATGGCGGTGTTGGTTTTGAAGGCTGGGCTTGGCATGGCTCAGCCCCTTGGGGAGGCAGATGGCAGCTCTCCATAAAGTCAGCCCTGGGGAGATCAGCTTAGGAATGGAGTCGGAGAAGAACTGGTCGAGTATTGAATCTGAGTGTTGTGTATATTCCTGATCTGAATCGTGGCAGGAAACCCATTTCTCAGTCTGAAGCAATGGATGTTCTCTTTGGCAGCACAAGCATGGGACGTGCAGGATGCCGGTGCCACGTCGCACTTTGCCATCCTACAAGAGATCGAAGCAGCAGATAGATAGCCATCAAGGCTCTGGGTGAAGGTACCCCACAGCAACAGGCTCAGAGAGTGGCTTAAAACAGAGCAGGGCAGCGAGGTGCCCCTAGCTTTGTTCCACAAAAGCATGGCGGGGCTGAGGAGGCTGGCGCTGGTCCCCTGAGCTCCTCCACTCCCTTCTCAGCCCAGGTTGTCTGCAGCATTCTGAAGAAACTGGAGCGCACTGTGCTAATGGGAGGTGATGACAGCTCAGTAGGTAGGGCTGGGATCGCTGACAGCTCGTAGCGTTGCACCTTCACTGGGAAAATTGCAGCAATAACCTGGCAGGGTGGAAAAGAAGGTGTTTGTGCAAAAGCCGTTCCAAGCGTTTCGCCACGGGGATCACGGTCGTGCTAATATTTATTCTAGCATATGCACCGGGATCTCCTTATTTGAGGGAGATGTGTTTCGGGGAAAAACTCACAGGCCCTTATTTTATGAGGGGAAGAGTGTTACGAAGAAATGTTCCCGAGGAATTTCTCCAGCTTTCTCGCTGCGGGGGCTGCCAGAATTCAGACTGCATCCCTGGCTGCTAGGCATGCAGGCAGCAAGGGGGGAGGGAGGGAAAACCTATGGAAACTTGCACCAAAACCTATGGAAAAGGTTAAATGTAGGAGGTGAGTCCCTTCCTGCAGCTCCTTTCCCCCCAGGTCCCCTGTAAAAACTGGAAGAGAGAATTCAAGTGACTGCAGGAGCAGGTAGGGCTGTTGCTGGTTGACCTGTTGTCCTTGGTGGCCCTGTGTAGGACAATCACTGTGGATGGAATTTGCTTTGGGCTCTTTCTTGGAACCTTTAGCTGTTCATCTGCTCCCTGCCTGATGGGGAGTGCTGTGGAGCATCCCTACACAGTCTGAGCCATGCCATAAGGTCTTTGCTCTGGTGATTGGCTGGTGACAGTGGATTCCAGCTTTGCAGCTCATTTTAAGTTGTCAAGAACTCCTTATTTTCGTAAACAACTTTTCAGGTGCTTTCTTTCTTTAACATCTCATTTTCTTCCTCTCCCTCAGGGGTTGCTTTGAATGCTCCTCAGACCTCTGGACTGCTGCAGAAGCCTAACTTCCTCTTCTGAGCTGGTGTTAGCAGGCAGCTTTGGGAGAGGTTCATAGGAGCCCTGAGGTTAGCAGGGATGGAGGAGAGGCTCTGCATGGTGCTGATGCCAGGAGGGCTTGCACCACCTTGCACTAAGCTTCTCTCTTTGGCCAGTACAGAGGACTTTGATGCTTCATTTTCACTGCATTCACGACTCTTCTCTGAATTGTGTCCAAGCTTGGAAACAAATGGAAATAAATGTTCCTTGAGTGCCAGGGCTTTGTTTGTGGAAGGGATTTGCTCTTCTGAGAGTGCTGTTGACTTTCAGGAGACTTAGGCTTTCAAGTGCCTAAATCACTTTTGGAAACACGCTTGCGAATTTTTCTGAGGTACTTAGAAAATACTTCTCATGTGTCCTCAGGCCTCCCGCAAGTTCTGTGTTAATTACATGTTGTCCATTAACCATAGCTTGCAGATCTCTGCTTGAAACTGTTGTACACTCAGCCCCTGCAAGGCAGAGCAGATGGAATGACAAGGTTGTGTTAAAAACAGGGAAGGGATGAGCTGGGGCTGCGTACCTGTGATGGGTGAGAGCCACAGATGGCACTGATGAGAGGGAGCAACCCTTATCTTAGAGTCACAGAATCATAGAATTCTTTGAGCTGGGAGAGACTTTCAGGGTCATCTAGTCCATCTAGTCTTTGCAGTGGCTTCTTGTACGCTGTGCTTCATTAGTGCAGCACCTGTTGATTATGAGGCAAGTAACTGGAGTGCAAAGTAGCTGCGATTTCAGCCTGAGTTTCTCAGGAGATACAACAAGGGATGATTTAGCTTCATTTAGAGTCTGGGGTAAGTTGTTTTAGTAGTTACTCCCAGCTTACCTGGATATGAAAAGTACATGAGAATTAAAAGCCTCAGGCAAGTGTGCTGCATTTTGCTGGTATCATGGATCAGGATGTTGGGAGCAAGGCTGATCTTTGGGTAGCGGGATGTCCCCAGCAGGCAGCAGCAGCCCTCTCTGTCCTCCAGCTTTGGGTTGGCCCGGGCTCTCAAACGAAAGCCTTGGAAACAGCACAGAGATTTGCCTTCTGGAAGGAGCACAGAACGCCCAAGGATCTGACCACAGAAAGCCACAAAGTGGTTTTTGTTGATCCTTTACACCCTGCACCCATCTTAGCTCCTCTCTCCCCTTCCTTCCATAGAACCGCCAGACCTTCAACAGCCTTAGCAGCCTTAGCAACGCGGCAGAGGACAACACTCAGCGGCTCCCCACCACCCAACCATGGACCACAGCTCCCCACTCCCCGGAGGTGATGCCGGGCAGGACCCCCGCCTGCACCCCAGTGCCAGAGCCACGCACACGGGGCGAGGAGCGTGGGGCGAGCCGGGACGACCTGTCCTGTGAGGAGTCCGATGAGGGTGGTGGGAAGGAGGAGGATGGGACCCCGTGGCAGGGCGGTGGGGCGGGCACCCAGAGCCCCTTCCAGCTGGATGGAGAAATAGACATCGAGCAGATTGAAAACAACTGAGGATGCGGGGCTCAGCGTGCTGGGGTCTGGGGCTCCGGTGGGGAAGGGTCCCCTGGGGGTCAGCGTGGGTTGTGCTGTGCTGCCTGCGTCCCCCTGCCAGCTGGAGGGGATGAAGCAGCTTTGCCAAAATTTCATCAGGTATTTAGAGCAATTTTGTGTGTGTGTGCGTGTGTGTGTGTAAATCTTGAAACTCTTTGTAACTACTGTAGCCGGATATCAGCTAATTTGGGAAAACCGCCTGTCAGAACTTGGAGACCAGAGGGATGGGGATCACCAAACAACGCTCATCCATCAGTGAGAAAACAACTTCTGCAAATGTAGGATGGCGGCTGATGGATCCAGCCATGGCTTCCATTTCACACATGTGGTTGTTTGGAAAGCAAGAGGAAAAATAAACCACCCCCGGGGAGGACTGGAAAATTGGGGGAAGAAAGAGAAGGTCAGCTGAGATTTGCCAACCGTGTGGCGGTAGGGCCGGGCTGGTGGTGGGGCAGCTGCAATGCCCAGAGCCCACGCTGATCCTCCAGCCCCTGGCAGTGCCATCAGATGGAAACCACAATTTTTGCTGCAAGTTATTGATGGTAAGAGCTGGATCATTTTTTTTATACAGATTCTTAATTCTCCTTTTCCTGATGAGGATCCAGCAGCGCTCGGCCCCTCGCCAACCATTGCGTGGCTGCCGCACTCTTTTTGCTCTGACTGTGAAGTGGATCCCTGTCCAGTGCCATAGGATTACTTGACAAAAGTAAGCTGTCAAAATGCTGAAAATTCAGGTAGCAGCACTGAAAGCTTTTCCTCTCGCTGTGCCTTGTTGAAGCACAGATAAAGCGGTGACCATGACGTTTGTACGAGATACGCTCCTCCATGAAATAAGCTGTCTGCTTGCTAACTGGTTTAGAAGGACACATCCTTATTTTTTTGTCCCCTTTTGTTTAAATCTCTTGGAAAGCCGTACGGGCGGCTTCCAGCGTCTTCTGCAGGTTCCTTGGGGTTATTTCCCAAGTTCTGCAAAAGCACAAAGGGAAAATGAAGTGATTGATCCCAATGGATCCCAACCCCTTCAGCAGGGGTCCAACACCCCATTGGGAGTCTGCAAGCCAGAAGAGGCTGAGAGCAGCCGACGCAGGTTTACCGATCCCTGCTGTTATGTTACTGCACTTTTCCTGCGGGGTTTTGGGCGTTCCCCCATCCCATCCACTCATAGCTTTACGTCTGCTCGTGGCCGCGGTCAGCTCAGCTCCCTGCAGAGCGGTGCCGGGGCCTTCTCCTGTTGGGGAATCCTCCATCTCTGTTCGAGTGTCTCTCAATGTGTTGTTGAAAACAACCCACGCTGGCTGCACACCCCTCGTGGGAGGCCCACAGCCCAGCGCTCTACGAGTCAAGGGCCTTTGGGACGTGGCGTCTGCCGGCCCGTATCCCCAGGAGCAATGCAACCACATTTTGGCTTTGAGTCTTCCTGATGTCCCAAACCCCCATAACAGCCCCGGGCTCCCGCAGAGCTCAGGGCACGCTTGCCTATGCACACGTGGGGCTGTAACAAGGGCTCTTTTCTCCCTCCAAGGGCTGCTACCTAGGACATGCTCACCCCATGCAGTAGGACGGTGACCGAGCGGCCGCCGGCTGTACCTGACACAGACGTAGCATACAGTTTACATACAGCACAACCCGTTTGCCTTACTAAAGATGCTTCTCCAATGAGTAATGGCCTTATACCGGGCACATTAGCTTAGACACAGACTGCAGTGACGGTTTGTAGGCCACAGTGGTGTTCTGTTGGGTGTTTCTCTGTTGGTTTCATATGATTTCATGTACTTGTTTTCAGTTTGACAAAGCCTTACTTAAAAAAAAAAAAAAAAAGAAAGAAAAAAAAATCTCTCTCTCTGTAGAGGTAAAACAGTTGTGGATTTATATATATATAAATATATATATAAATAAAAAAAAATTAAAAATATTAAATATAATATAGTACGTGCCTCAGATCCAGGGGACATCCTGTTGATTGTAGTTAGATGCGGTGCGAGTTCCGTGAGATCCATTGCAGCCCAGGGGCTCCCAGGGCTCCACTGGTTGTTAGAGGACCTCCCTGGGGACCCCTGCAGCAAAGCCCTGTCAGAACGTGGTACTGCAGTGCAGGTGGAGGCCTTTGCTTGCAGCTCGCAGGCTTGTGGTTGTGAAGATGCCCGTGGCTTGTTGAAGGCTTGACCCAATCCGACAGCTTCAGGATGACAGCAGGCCGTGGCATCAGCAATAAGATTGCAGCATTAAGGAAATAAAGGGTTTGGATAGAGAAACGCTTAGCACCGGTAACACACGCACGTGTTTCGAGCCTGTTCTAAGGAAGATTACATCTTGGACAAAAAGATGGGAAGAAGTGTTTGTAACATAGATTGTAATTTTTTCACGTTATAGCATAGCCTCCTTGGCCAATACAGTTGTGTTTTCAGTGCTTTGTTTCAAAGCTCCTGGCTGAACAGGATAACAGACTGATGTAGGATATTCTAGGATTGTAGCAGTGCTTTACGGAGTTTTATGTTTTCGATGTGGAAGAAATCAAAAGAAGAGGATGGCCAAAAAAAAAAAATCAACAAAAAAAAAAACCACAACAAGAAAGAAATACGGCAACAACAACAAAAAGCCTTCTGAAGCTCTGCCCTGTCGTTGCAACGTCTCTGCACACTGCACAAGCGCAGAGGTTATGTGTGTGCCCGGGCCATTGCAGGTGGCCCCGGGGTGGGCAAGAAGACTGCTGACCTGTCCCCTCTCCATGACTTGATTGCACTAGAGCAGCTCAGTCTCAGGAAATTGCTTGTTACTTTTACTGTGTAAATAAAGCTTCCTGGTTCCATAGCCCTCGGCCCGGCCGGCGTCTCGCCTCTCTGTGCTCCCACGCGCCGCTGTGGGTCGGAGCTCTCGTGGTGGTAGGAGAGCTCATATGTGGAGCTGGGGGGGAGCTCTGTGCTCTGATGGTGCTCAGAGAGGCGATGGGGAATCACAGAGCTGAGTGCCAAGCAGTGTCTTTGCTTTCTTGTTTACGGTCAGAGGTAATCGTAGAATCATAGAATTGCTCCGACCTTCAAGACCATCAAGTCCAACCACAACCTAATCACACTGCCCTAACTTTAACATCTAATGATGTCCCGTCCTTAAAGTATGAGGCTGAGCAAGGCAGGAAGCCCAGGTAAAGGCACACAGGGCCTCTGTTATCTGTGGAAGTCAGACAGTATCCTACATCCTGTGCTCTGGTCCTCACCTTCACTTATTTCTTAAACCAGAAAGCAGAACGGCTGCATTTCCTGAAGTGAGCAAACAATCCAAAAAGTTTGTCTGCCTAACTTCAATCTGACCAACAGGCTTAGCAGAACAGAACAAAAAGGAAGAATTACAGGATAAAAAAGAAATCATCAGTGACCCACTGCAGCACTAATGCTGGACCGTGGCTTACAGCATCCTCCATGTGTGTGTGGATGCATATGGAGCTGTAGACTTTGGCTGAACCACTTCCCTGAGGGTAAAAGATAGAAAAACAGAACAAGAGACACCGCTAAGGTCACTTTCCCAGATGTAGTTTGTTTTATTGCACTTGAACTCCTAGCCCACATTCCCTCTCCTGTCCCCAAGGGGTGCAGCCTTTGCAACGCACCCGGTACAGAAACACAGAGCAGTGCATCGGTGCCTGGGGTCACCTTAGCTCTGTGGGCTGCTGGAAACCGAGCTGGAATTGTCATTTACTGCACTCAGACAGCAGTAGCTGGATGCAGGCAGCATGCTGTACATACACACACGTGCTCTTTGTGTTTAAATAACCTTTCTGTGGTCCCACAGGAGGCCAGAATCCACGTGGTCTCATTCCATTCCACTCTAAGGCACAAAGTCTTGCCTAAAATCCAAGGGGTGCAGAGCTGCTGACCGCACTTGAAAGCTTTTGACTTTAAAAGGTTGCAAACACAATGCAGAGGCACTGACGGTGGGGAAGCCATCCCAAATCTGTCATTTTCTCTGTTTGGAGTGAGCAGCCCTGCCTGCTCACCAGGCTGCCCTGCAAAGGGAAGGAGGAACCATAGGCCCCTGTTGGAGATGTCCGCTTCAAACCCTTTGGGGGTGCTGATCCAATTGAACACAGCAACAGCGGGATTAGATTCACAGGACCGTGTTTATTAAAGGGCACAACGACACAATTATTCTGTGATTTGTCACAGCATTCCTGAATTCCTGCCCTCTGACTCAGGGCAGTGCCAGAGAGGTGCTGGATGGAACCAGGATGGAAACACAACCACAGCCTTGCCCAGCGTGCTCTGACAGTCCCACAGGGTTTTTGGGATGCCCATCGGATCCCATCAATGCACTGTGGAAGCACACCAGTACCCAGCCAAACCCTGCAGGATGTGACTGCTCTCCTTGCCCCTCAGAGTCATCCTCGTCCCTAAAGGGCTTTGCTGGCACTTGGATGGCACTGAGGGGAAGGAAGCTCAAAATGCACACAGGGGGTTTGGTGTTCCCTCTGTTGAGGTGAGTCTTGGTTTAGTCCCTTGGGTGAACAGTTCAGAAGCACGGGTGTTCTGCACACCAGGGAGACAGAGGATGGAGCAGCTGGTGGCCATGCCACATGCAAGGCACCATCCTGGCCCCTTAGCTCTCTGCAGCACCGTTGCTCCTACATCTGGCTGAGGATCGTGTCCACCGCTTCGGCCAGGTTGTTCACATAGGCATCAGGCTTCACCTGGGGGTGGTTTTCATCAGAGGGCCTGCAAAGGAGACAGAGGGGACGATGAGTGAGAGCAGCCTGCTTGCTGGGTCCTGCTGCTGCCCACAGAGCTCGGCGGGGCTCAGGATCCAGATGGAGCACTTGGCTGAGCCTGGGTCTCACTTGACTGCAAGCCTACAAACCTACAAAGTTATGCAAATAATTCCTCTCCCATGTTTTGGTTTTTTTTTTGTTTTTTTTTTGTTTTGTTTTGTTTTGTTTTCTAGAAATAGGTAAGGAAAGGAAGAATCCACTTCTGACCTAGAAACAAGCAAGGTCTGCACACAGCTTTAGTGAGTGTGGAGGATCTGCTGGGGTTGAATTTTGCAAATCCAGTGGTGGTGGTTTCCATCAAAAAGAGCCAGATTTGTGGTCACCACCATCAGCACCCTGGAGCAGAGCAGCTCAAAGCCATGCTCACCAGGGATTTAACTGAAGATAGTGGCCTGCAGATGCACAATCCCATTTCACTGATTCAGCAGCATTTCTGGCTGGGAGAGGCAGAGCGAGCCTGGGTCAGTTTCCCAAACCTCACAGCCCTGTTATGGCCGTGGGGCTGAGAAACCCAACAGCTGCTGAACAGAAAACATATGTATTTTATACGCTTAATGCCTTTCCTTTGGGAAAGAGTTAGAGCCCTCATGTCCAGCTCCTGTCACTCTTGGCTCCTGTCAAGGCCATTTTCCCAGCAGGGAACGTGCATTTCCCATTGGATGCATGGGTGGCAGAGATGATGATGATGAAGATGATGATGATGATGATTACTATTATTATTAATGATTTGCAGAAGGTGTTGAGCACTCGCCTGTCCAAGTACCAAGCTATTTCTCCAGTTGCAGCAGCGCACTCCCCAGGGCTATTTCCTCTCTGCTCGTTTCTCAGCTGCCCCTCACAACAGCAGAGCCCTTCTGTGGGTTTTGCATGCTAGAAAGCTGCATTGTGCAAGAGGAAAACTGAAAAATGCTCTCCGTGCTCCTGGGGTCACCTACACATGGCTCTGTGAGCAGCCTTTCATATTGCATAGAACCATAGAATCATGGAATGGCCTGATCTGAAAAGGACCACAATGCTCATCTAGTTTGGACCCCCCTGCTCTGTGCAGGGTCACCAACCCCCAGACCAGGCTGCCCAGAGACACATCCAGCTTGGAAATGGTGCTGCCTGGAAATGGTGCTGCCATTAAATCTTTTTATTTAAGAGGTGAAAGGTTATTCCACAGGTCTTTATTTCATTCTCCAAGTTCTACCTGGTTCCAGGGCTGAGGTGTGATAGGAGCCACAGTGAGGAGCATTTTTAGGTTCTCCTCAACCAAAGAAGAGTTTTGATTGCTGAAGGCAAAGCGAGTTATAAGATACTATGGAGAAAAACCTTAAAATACAAAGAGTAAAAATCCTGTGCACAGGGCCTGTGAGTCTTTTATGACTACAGAAATGCCAGTATGGTAAAATACTTCTCTTTTTTTTGGCAATAATCCTTAATGTCAGTGGGGATTCAAAAAAAAAAAGCAATGAACAAAACTTCTCTCCATCTTACACCTTGAAAAATATTTATTTCCTTTCTTATACACCCATGTGCTGGGAAGGGGTGGGCACAGAGATACGCAGATTTATCAGCTGGAACGGAACGAACAAGGGAACAAGGCTCTGATAATGCAACCCTTCCTGCAGATCAGGGCCAGGCCATGTGCATGCTGTTGCCTGGCTGCAGAAAGGACTATGGGCTGGACTGCATCATAGGGCAGAGTCCTGGAAGAACACACTCTTCCTTGCTTGTCCCAGGGCTGGGCCCCCATCAGTGCCATTCCTGGAGCTGTTTCATGTGGTCACTGCCTTGGTCTTGCAGGACACAGCTGTGAACACGTGGCCAAGCAGCTCTGGGTTTTTCCCTTGGCTCTTTTATGCATCTGTCAAAGGGAAACTGCGAGCAGTAATTCTCAAACAGCAACGCCAAGAAGCAATGCTCCAAATGCAGACAAACCAGGCTTGTTAGAAATGAGGCAGAGAGGCTGTGCTATGGAACCATGGGGATCTGGTCACTGAGGGGCTGCAGAACAAACAGGGATGGTGGTGAGGGGCACTCCAGCCCCTTCTGGGGCTTCAGGCATTTCTCCATCTGAAAACACCAAATCAGGAGTTTTGGTGCCCTTACATCTGTGCCAGCACTGATGGCTCTACAAGAACCCCCACCCAGGGCCTCCAGGGGTGGGTGGGAGCTGGAGGTTTGGCAGTACTCCTGTCCATCACGGCATCCCTGGGGCATGACCAGCCTCTTCCTCCCCCCAGCCTATGGGTCAGTGGTGCAGGAGTCCAGCAGCTCTCTATGGCCCAGGTGCCAGATCCCCCACCCATCCTGGACAGGTTGGTTCAGATCAGTGCTTCAGCTCCAAGGGAACAGCAGGAGCAGAGAGTTGGCTCCACCATATCACCTCTTCACACAGTGTCTTGGGGAGAAGACCTCCTGCATGGGAGCAAGGCTACCAGCAGACAGCTGGCTTCCTCCTGGTGAAGCACGGAGCCAAAGCCTGGATCACAGGCAGAGAAATTCTGCAGGGGGTCTTTCACTGTCTGGGTCAGACTTCTCCAAGTTTTATAGGCTACTTTCCATAGGTATATTTCTGCTAACAGAAGTGTAAACGGAGGTAGCATTTAGGACTGGGATGGCCATGGGGGTGAAAGCAGCTCCATCACTCGGATCAACCCAAGGCCTGTACAAACTTGACTTTGGAGAGGAGCAGATGGGAACTGATCAACACACAATCGCTATCGTGGATTAAGATCAGCTTTTGTGTAGTCCTTTAAAAATAGGGGTGGGTAGGAAAAACAACAGGCAGGGCCAGAGCAAGGCACAAAAGTTAAGTGGAAAAAGACAAATGATCTTACATTCCAGTGTGCAAGGCTGCAGTCATTTGGTCTGCAGTGCTGCACATCCCACAATCACTGACCTTTCCAGCAAGACAGCAAGGAAAGATCACCCACCAAAGCTCCCTGTGTTTGCACAAGGAAGCTCTTTGTGTCACAACACAGAATTCCTGCTAACTCCCCAATTAAGCAGCATACACTCCTGCTGCATAAAATTAGATAAATAGATTAAAACCATTCCTCCTGACAACGTATTCTTCAGGGGCTCTTAGCACGGCTGTAAAATATGTGAGATGGAGTTTAACAAGATTTTCTTTATGAGGAATGTAAACAGACACTGTTAACCTTTGCTGGTGTCTTTGGACAGATGCAATAATTTCAGTCGGTGCTAGGAGTGAAACTCTCGCTTTCCCTGAATGTGCAATTTAATCAGTTCAGCACTGAAAGCCTAAATAAATCACAGTGACTGACAGCACACCGACGTGCAGCTGATGGATGTCTGTGCAGCACATTTCCTGGTGTTACGGTGGGAGCCAAACCAGCACGAGAGGCACCTGGTGAATGCACCGTGGGCTGGAACAGGTCCCAGAGCTTCAGGGGATGGTGTCTCATCCCTCATGTCACAGCTAGATGTCCCTCAGCATGGAAAGAGAGGATTTTCTGCTTCAGACGCCAGTTTTTGGAGAGCTGCTGCAATGGCTTGCATAGAATTATTGAATTACAGAGTCATTCAGGTTGGGAAAGACATCTAAGATTGCCAAACCCAACCCCAGCCCAACTCACCATGCCCACTGCCCATGACCCTCAGTGCCACATCTCCACGGGTCTGGAACACCCCCAGGAACCATGACCCCAGTGCAGCTCCTGTGCCTCTGCATTACCATGCTTTCTGAGAAGTATTTCCTAAAACCTGAGACTCCCCTGGCAGTACTTGAGGCCATCACCTCTCATCCTATTGCTGTTACCTGGAGCAGAGGCTGACCCACACTTTGCCACGGCCGCCTTTCAGGGAGCTGGGGAGAGCAATGAGGTCTTTCCTGAGCCTTCCTTTCTGCAGACAGAACCACCTGAGCTCCCTCAGCCACTCTGCATAAGACCTGAGTTGCAGACCCTCCACAGTTGTGTTGCCCTTCTCTGCACACGGTGCCTCACCTCAGTGTCTTTCT
Organism: Lagopus muta; assembly: GCF_023343835.1. NCBI lineage: Eukaryota > Metazoa > Chordata > Aves > Galliformes > Phasianidae > Lagopus > Lagopus muta. The sequence goes on along the minus strand of NC_064437.1, from coordinate 62,565,957 downwards.
TGTGCTGAGGGGCCCAAAAAAGAACACAGCACTTGAGGTGCTCACAGAGCTGGACAAAATGTCCCAGCCACAAGCCAAGGAGCCAAGGATGCCTTCTGCATTGCCACAGCTGCTGTGCCATTCTCCCTGGCCAATCAGCTGCACAAGGAGCACAAGCCCATGCTGGAGACTTGCAGCAACCTCCATCTCTCTTACCTCCCAGAACTGTGCACAAAGCTAATTGTGTTTAATTGCAACTCATTGAAATTCAAGCATCCACCAACAGGTAGAAATTAACAGCCAAATTGTTTGCTAACATCTGAGGGAAGTCTGTGGGCTCGCCTCTTAATTGCTCCCATTTATGTAAAGCTGCTGCAGTTCTATCTGAGCACAGTAAACCTGCTTAGGTACAGCACTTCTCTGGGCAGCATTGTGAAGAAGGTATTTGTAACTTCTGTGCAATATGTTGCTAGGCCAACTGATACAGCTAGAGAAAACAGATAGGTCTTCTGCAAATACAACCCCTTTGTCTGGTAGGGTAAATGGGAGCTGAGATTTATTGCTTTAACTCTGCTACCTGCATCAGAGCACCTGTGCAGCTGTACCAAGGGACACCGTCCAGCAGCCAGGCTTGCTAAAAAGCACACAAAGCACTGAGTTCTGCAAATCCTTCTAGAAATATTGCACTGAACAGACCCTAAACTGAGATCTCTTTAGACTCCCAATGAGATGCAAACTGTGACCACCTGCACTAAACCCTGGGCCTGTCAGTAAGCCAGGGTGAGCTGCGGGATTGGCAGCTCTGCCACGTGGATGCACCCAGTGCTGCAGTGCAAGCACAGCACAAATGGTTTCAATAACAGCAAGACTCCCTTTCCTCCTCAAAAGTTAAATGCATGTCTGCTGTTTGCTGAGGAAGTTTGAGTGCTGCCCCTGCTCTGCCAAAGCCTCCAGGCTAACAGGGTGTTTGCAAGCACCGTGAGACCCAGCCTGCCTGGATTAATTATTGGTGACCTGCATGGTTCTGCCAAGTGACCTCACTCCATTCAGTAAAAAATCAATTTAAATGTCCCCAAGAAAGAATTTGGGCACAAACGTGTTCTTTGTGCATACCTACACACAGATGTGCATTTGATGCTGCTGTTGGAGGAGCTCAGTATTACCTGAAGGTGGCAAAGGCTGATTTCAAGGGCTGAGCTCACAGCTCAACATCTTACTCTGTTCAGTGGTTTTGAAGATCTTCTTAGGAGAGAATATTTAAGAGAATGTTTCATTGTATTCCTTTAATACATTCTTTGCATAATCCATGTTAAATGTGCAAAGTGACAGCAGTGTATCTCATCTGATGGCGCTCCCTGAATTGAACTGATGTGGGATACTTCTCAGAACCTGCCACTCCTTTGTAAACTTTGCTACAGTTATTCCAATTAAACAGTTAAATCACCATTTCCCACTGATTACTTGGAACTCTGCAACCTTTGCCACTGGCCGTTACAAAGGCAGGGATTGCATCCAAGTGAGGAAAAAGGCTGAGTGAGCACCACCAAGCTGTGATGTGGGCACACAGTTTCCCAAAGATGCAGCCCACAGCGCTGCAGCAGCTGCCCAAAGGGCTGGAGCACATCAGTGGTTCTGCTTTGGGCCTTCCTTAGCACCAAGAGGAACAGTGAGCCTTGTGCTGGGTGCCCACAGCCTCTGAATCACTGCACAGGGCCCATGTGGGGAGCAAAGTGTACAGAAAACAATGTGATCCTATGTAGGAAGGGGTCCTGGCATTTGGACAGGACGTGTTGGGGAGTGTGGGGCTGAAGGTGTCAAACCACATCTATCTGTGTTTGTGCTTAAGAATGGATTAGGGAAAGCACGCTAAGCCAGCAGTGTTAGTGTAAGGATTAAATCCCCAGCACTGCTGGCTCCCAGCCCTCTGCAGGTTTCCACCTACTTCCTTCCAGCTCCCAGTCCTGCTCCTCCTTCAGGTCAGACCAAACTTGCTTCAGTTCTTAGATATCAAAGCAATAAACGGCCACTTTTAATACAAAGGAAAACACAAGCAAGAGCAGCAGCTTTGAGGCTGCTTCACCTTCTTGGTCTCAAAGATTTTGCATTCATCCACTGAAACTATTTTCTTCCCTTCGCATCACCTTCAGGTGAAGACTAATCCTCTGGAGAACGAAAGAAAGACCCACAGTAGGGGTTTTAGCCATGCAGGAGTTGCTTCTGTAACCTAACCTGCCTTGAAATGGAGTTTATTTACACAGCGAGCTCCATACCTTTGAGAAAAGCTGCTGCTTAAAATACTTCAAAGCGTGGCTTTGTGCTGGAGGTGGAGCAGCCCAGAAGGCTGCACTCTGCACAGACTGCTGAATTCTCACAAGGCATCTGAGGGTGGAGATATTTGTCTATGAAACAGAAAAAAAAATAAAGTAAAACAACCCTCAATCCTTTTCAAACTGCATCCAGGAGAGCACAGAGAAATCCGTGCAGGGCGGATCAATCCTTCGTGCTGTTTTTTCCCAGTCAGCATTAAGCAGCAGCTTGAAATGCAGGCTTAGTTTGTGTGGTATGTGGGCATAAATGTGAAATAAAGGTGTTTCTGAAGCAGACCACTCAAGCCCTCATGTGGAAAGGACTTTCTAGATCATAACGAGAGAGTCTTCATCTTCATTAAGTAAAACATTAAAGGAAATGTTTTAACTTAAAGCACTATACATTAATGCTTGGCAGTGTAAGGGGTTTAATTGCCTGTTGCTTTCCCACCATAAATTATGGCCTGCAGCTAATGGGAAACCTTCCCCCAGCTCTGTTGGTGCACCTCGCTCCCATTTCATGCCTTCACTCTGGATGGAAGCAGAAGGGCACCATGGAGTTGTCCAGAGTTCACAGAAATGGGAAAGTTTGGAGAAGGCAACAAGAATTTAAGCATCTCAGAGTAGCTCATTACACAGGCAGTGCTCTGCATGTTTGTAGTTGTGTCCATGTGAATGGAATAACTGGCTGGTATGGGTTAAAGATGCCCCATAGTGACCCAGCATTACACATTCAGACAGCAGGTAGCCATTGCCACTCTTTGTTTGCCACTGAACAATGCCCACATCAAATATACGTGGCTGTATCTATCTATCTATGTAGATATATATGTCATTTCTCCTTATTATTGCTTGCACTAAGTGACCCCAAACTGCCTGTGCAACTCTGTCTAGCGTCTCCTGTGAGGTCAAGAAAAGCAGCACCAGTATGAAGGAGGTCCTGAGTGCCCCTGCAGGGCTGATCCATCCCCATTGGGACCACTTGTCAGAGTACCAGTGCTCACACCCGGGGTCACCAAGGCCCTTCCTCTGCTCCTGGTAGCAGCCAGCATGAGGGCCCAGAGCCATCACTGCCCCAAGGACGTGCTCAGCCTGGACACTGAGCTCCCTCTTGGCTGTGACATCTGGTATCCCAAACAGAAAGAGGTCAGAAGATTCATAGAGTTCTATAACCATGGGCTTGTAGGATGGCTTGGGTTGGAAGGGACCTCAAAGATCATCCTGTTCCAACCCCCTGCTGTGGGCACAGGTGCCGACCACTAAATCAGGCACCAGCTCAGGCTGCCCCATCCAGCCTGGCCTTTGGCACCTCCAGAGATGGGGCAACCCCAACTTCTCTGGGCTTCCACTCACACTGTCTAATTAATTGGTACCCTTGCAGATGTCTTCTAGGGCCAGAAGGGAGACACACATCACCCAGCCTGACCTCCTACCTGCTGCATGCCATGAACATCACCTGGTAACCCCTCTGTGGAGTCCCACAACACGTGTTGGCCAGCAGTCCTCTTTCCACAAAGAAAGAACCTATCAGCAATTGGAGATTTTACCATTGCCCTTGGCAATGTGTGCTGATGCTAAAGCCCTGCCAACATTTGTACCTCATTTCTAAGTTCTTTCGCTACCACCTCCAGTTGCTGGCTGTGCTAATGCCTTTCTCCACTGGATTAAGGATCCCTCCCATTCCCTGCTTCTTCTCCCCATGACAGTGCTTAGCCACTGTAATCAAATCCCCATCTTCTTTATAACAAACTAAACAGATTGAGAGTCTCAAAGGGAAGGCATTTCCTCTGACCTTACAGTCACATCTGTGTCTCCCTTCTACGTCCCCTTGTGCTTTCTAATTCCTTTTAAATATCGCTGCTGAGAAGAGCATCACATGCCCCCACAACACAAACCTGACATCCAAGGAACGTGTTTTCCTTCCCACCCCTCAAATTCCAGCCCTGACTCCTAGCAAATTCCACCAGCCAGCTTCATTGCTCTATAAAATCAGACGTGAAATCCTTTCATGGGCCATAGGAAAGAGAAAATCTCAAAGAAGAGCACTAACGTGACCCAGACGAAGCTGCAAAAACCCAGCGGGAAGAAAAAGTGCTGATGGCCCAGGCATACTTCTGCTGCAAAACCTAACAAAATATTGATTCAGCTTCCAAAAAGGAGGCTAAGATCCATGGGCTCTGCAGATCTCCAAACCTGCACGTCTCCCAGCTGCCACCCACACGACCCTTTGCTTCCATTGTGCTGCAAGGAGTCATTTTCAGACTTATGGAGAGCTGCATCTGAAGTAAAAACAAAGTAAAGGCATCTTAAAACAACCCTCTGAAGTCACCAGGTGAATGAGCTGAGATTTCCCTGATATTTAGGAGGCCGCTAGGTTGCTGTTGGCTCTTCTACACATAAGCATTTTTCTGTGCTCTGCACCTAACTACAGCACTTTTCCTACCAAAAATCTCTTCTATTCTCCTTTTCGCCCAATTTAACATCTCTAAAATAAACTCTGGACTAATGTGTATTTCAGGCTTTCATAATTATCCTGCTTTCAGCATAGAGACACTATACGCCATTTCTCCTTCGGTATTGCCTTGCCACAGCCCTGTACTCGGGGCCACAGTTTTGATATGGACTCTCATGTGATTTGGTCAGTAGTTACATAGGCTTGATGACTCATTAATATTAGTAATAAATAAAGCCAAGTAAAGGTCCCCCATTGGCATTGCCAGGGGAACTGTGGCTCCTCTGCTGTCCTTCACAGCATGCAGCGCCAGCAAGGTGAAGAAGGATTATTTACAGGAGAAAAAAATTGGTTGGCTGGAGACCAGTTTAATATGAGCCAATTTTAAAATCTTACAGAACAAGAGGCAAAAAGGCCTGAAGTAAAAACAGGCAGAGAGCAGCTCTCTCTGTAGTGCCACCGGTCTTAATGCTGGTTATACAACGTGTGGGCTAGTCTGCAAAATTACAATTACAAAGTGTAACTATGGATTAATTGCTAGAGGGAATCCATAAACTCTGACTTTGGAAGACATCTGCCTGGATCCTGGCTCCGGGGGCTCCGATAGTTTTCTAACTCTGCTTAGTTGTTTCTCTGGTCTCCATCAAACCCATGCTTGGATGAAGTTCCTACTGCCATGGCAGTAGAGGAAGAACTTTCCATCCAGCCTTTAACTACTTACAGTTCTTAAAGCTGTCTCTGCCTCAGTCACTGGAATCTGATTTTAAATCAGATTTTTTTTCAGGCAGTTGAATGGGCTGCCCAGGGAGGTGGTGGAGTCACTGACCCTGGAGGTGTTCAGGAACGTCTGGATTTTGTGCTGAGGGTTGTGGTTTAGTGAGAACTATTGCTGGTAGGTGGATGGTTGGACTGGATGATCTTGTAGGTCTTTTCCAACCTTGTGTTTCTATGATTCTGTGAAATCTGCAGCCTCTGCTTGCATCCTATGGCAGTTTTTACAGGTCAGCATACCAACCCCAGATTAGGACTTGTGGTGCTTTCGCAGCTAATCCAATGAGCAATGCTCAGAGAATATTCGAGATGTGGAAATTACAAGAAAACAAATAACATGAGGAAGGACCTGCAAAACGTTTAGTCAACATTTATGCAGAATATCATAGAATCATGAGAGTTGTTTGAGTTGGAAGGGACCCTGAACAGTCATCTGGCCCAAACGACTCCACAATGAACAGGGACACCCACAGTGTCACAGACAGACAGTCCACCCATCAGATCCATACCTTTTCAGTTTGGAGAGAAGGATGTCACGCGAACCACATCAAAGCCTTCCCTGAAGTCCAGACAGATGACATCAGTGGCTCTTCCCTTGCCCACTGATGCAGTTACACCATCATAAAAAGCAACAAGGTTGGTCAGGCAACACCTGCCCTTGGAGTACGCCAGGGTTGTTACGTAATTAGCAGCAGACAGTAATAAATACTATGGTGAAACCGTGCTGATTTCCCCACTCTGCTGAGGACAATGTGCTGATATAGCCAAGCCTTCAATCAATACTAATGCAATCATGGAGTGCTGCTGCAGCACAGGGCAGCAGAGGTGACACCATTCTTAGACAAGTGCAACGCCTCTGCAAAAAGTAGGCCCCAATTACACTATCCCTAATTAGCTTTCCAGTGCTAATTTGATTTTATTTTTTTCATTTCCTGTTGTATCAAACCACTGCTATGTTCCACTCTGAAAATACTCCAGGGATTAGCAGAATGGTCGCAGTGCAAACTGAGCCCCAAACCTGTGACAGGTGACAGACTCATTTTCATGGGGAAAAACCCAGCAGTGGTTTGGAGCTCCTGGGAAACTCTGATGTCAAAGCAAGGGCAACTGCACCCACACATGGAACGCCAGGGTGGCTCTAGGAGCTGTTTGTAGGAGGCTCCTATGTTCACACTGCTGTTTTTTTAGTTTGTACATGAGAGAAGGATTTTTAATGCACAGGGCTCCTGGTGTGCTGAATTCAGTACCACCTGCACAGACATATTCCCTCTTCATTGACATGATTATGCTACCTACCCAGTGGGCATTACTACTTATTACTTCCCAGGAGGAATAAGAGGCTGATGATTGCAGAGTGCTGATGCCCAGCAGTTCACTGAATCATAAAGGTTGGATCACCAAGTTCAGTGGGTGACACAACACCACCATACCCACTGTCCCTATGTGGGACAACAGGGCCAGTTGCTTGAATGGGGAAAAAGTTACCAATGGAAGACAGGCAGGAGAGCAAGGAAACATTTGGACCTCGATTTCCCCAACCTAAGTCTGGGAGATGCTATATAGGTCTAAATCCAAAGGAAGCCTGGAGCCCGAGGCAGCCTCCTCCCAGCCCCCATTCCAAAGCACAGCTTGAAACTAAGTCACAACGACTGTTTGCAGCATTAAAGCTCTGTGGCAAGAAACGATAGCTGCTTCCCACAAATCTGGGCAAGATAAACATCTTTGTTACAAAGCATGAGCCTCTCCAGTTTTATTGACCGAGATAGAAAGCGTCAGATAATGGGAACTGCTGAACCCAGCCTCTGATTAGCAATTAAACACTCAGAGAGGGGCAAGCCTCTGGGCAACAATGCCCTCCCCATTGATTCATATAAAACCTTCTCACATAAATTAGCTATCCCCATGATTTTAATGCTTCACTATGCCCTTGACAAAGGAGTCCTTACAGGGCTGCGCTCAGCAATCGGCTCCAGCCTGGCCCTTTGGAAACCTGGCTGGGATCCAGGGCCGTGGATGCTGCTGTCCCACTGGAAGTGGGATGCAGGAGCAGAAGGGGCTCCTCGCCCCGCCGGCCTCCTGGTGGCTGTGGGATGGGTTGCTGTGCCTGGATGTAATGTAATGCACGAAGCACAAAGCGGGGAGCCGTCCCATCAGATTGATTTGCACACACAAACAGCAAACACACCCTGGTTTGCAAGAGCAAGGAGCGTGCACAGCCCGTGCATGGCCGCCCTGCAGTTCCCACTGCTTTTGTGCACCTCGGGCCGGGTTCCAGCCTGGCTCGGCCAGCACCGACCTCAGTGATCTATTTTGAGATTTGCACGGGCTGATGGAAGCGAGATGTGAGCGGGGCATTTTCTACGTGAAAGGTATTATATAAAAGCAAACTGCTATTCACGTCAGCAGCCCATCTCCCTAATTAAAAGCTGAAAGGATCCGAGCTCGGCCTGAGGAACGATCAATCCTGCCAGACACAATGTACCCGGGAGACGTTTGCAGAACACAACTGACGCTGCTGAGGGCTTTGTTTCCCTGAACCTACTTCCAACCAGTGTAAAAGCTGCGACTGGAAAGTCCTGGTCCTTGGAGGGAGCGCTGGTTTTTATCAGATGGTAATGATGAGTACATCATGAAATCATTTAATAGTTCTCATTAAATGCATTGCTGGAGAGCAGGCTTGATTTACGGACGGTATGCCAGGGGTATAAATAAGCTGCGCTCCGCTTGTAACACAGCTGGTCAAGAAAATTAATGTTTTGTTTTCCATAACCTTTGTGCTCTCCCTTCCTCTGCTACTATGGCAAAGCTCGAGGCGTGTAACTCGATCGTTCCCTGAAAGACAACACAGGTCCCCAGGCCTCAGCCCAGCAGTGGAAAGGCTCCCACATGGAGCTGCATTCCAGCCCCAAACACGTGGACGCTTCCTCACTGCAAAACAAAACCCCAAACTACTTCCAGGCAGTCTTGCTTCTTTTGCACTTGTGCTGGGAATGCTCCCAGCAAGCCCAGCTCAGATACTGATAACACCCAGCATTGCTGCGCTGAATGCATTTCCACCTTTAAAAATACAGTCTCTCTTTTTCTTTTTTCCTCTTTCTTTTTATTTCTTTCTTTTTGCCCAGGGAATGGGACAAAAACCACTCCAACCAGATGACCATCCATCTTCAGATCAGATGAGAGGAAACATGAGGCAGTTGCGGTGCAGGACGGTGGCCAGAGACACTTTTAATGCTTACACTAACTGTGGCACCTAATCCTAAGCAAACACTTCATCAGTTGCATAATGTTTTTTCAAAAGCCCTTTTACTCCCAGCACAAGGCACCCACTGTGCGTGCGACACGGGGCAGGAGAGCTGAGCTCTCGAGGCAGACAGACACGGCTGAGGCTTAGCAGAGAGTCGATTTCAGCAAGGACAGAGGGAAGGGCTTTGCAATCATATGGTTCACATCTGGAATTTACAGGCCTGATAATTTTATAACCCTCTCCTTACGGTTTTCCAGCAGAGCAATATCCCCCCTCGCTTCCCAGCCTAAGCCTTGTTTCATTGCACTCTGCAGCAGTTGCATTGCATCTCTCCAGCTCAGAACTCCATGGAGGGGCTGCAGAGGACACATCCATGCTGACCTTGGTGGCACAAACCAGGACTTTTCACACCAAATGTTGCTCTGCCAGCAACTGGGGAAGGCCAGCAGGACAGCTTGCTGCTTGCTCACAGCAAATGGGGCCAGATGACCTTTAAAGGTCCCTTCCAACTCAAACGTTTGCATGATGTATGTGGTTTGTATTGGATTGTATGATAAGTCCTTTTAAATCTCACCCAGAGTCCTTTCTGGTTGCTTTTGTGGCACATATGAGCCGTTCTTCATAAAAGCCACTTTCTAAAGACAATTTTAGTACTTCTTTTCTGGTTGAAACCAAGAAACCTCTTACTCAACCAACCATTTCCCAGAAGCACTGAATAACTTAGGCAGTAATGTCACCACATGAAGACATTCAGAAACAAGGAGTCAAAACACAGAGGTGGCAGGGAACACAACAACATGAAAACCACCTCTAACCATGACAGGAAACATGGGAAAGATCAGTCTTTAAGACAGGGATCTGTGTGCTTGTGCACAATTATTAGCAAATAATCTGTTGCTATGATTGCTAAGATTTGTTAATGATGGCTTCAGCGTTGCCAGCCTCTCCCACCCAATGTGAAGATGCTTGGTGAAGGATGTCCTTCATGGTGACACAGAGGTCATTGCAGTGAGCATATTCCAGGCTCTACCTTTGTGCAGGGGCTCGCAATCTGCCTAGAAGCAATCCTAGCCATAGGGCTTAGTTTAGCCATGCATTTGAAATCTTAAACCCAAAGAAATGCAGGGTGTTTCCTCTGGAAGCCATACAGCTCTCTTGGAAATCACTGTCGAGTTTGAAATATTTGGAAGTAATCTCTAATGCCCCCAAAAATTGGAACTGAGGAAAAACCTCCCCAGGTTGGAGAGCAGTGTCAGCCATTGCAAAGCAATGAGACTGAAGGGGAAAACAGCTGCTGGAGGGTCAGCCCTGGCCCCTTTGGGGAGGGAGCAGCCACCTGGGGAACGCAGGGTGAGGACACAGCAACTTCAGCAATGGCTTTGCCCATCCTGTATGGGCCAGTTCTGGGCCCTGCTTTCTGTGGAGAACTTCCTTTGACTGCAGTAGGAACTGATCCCAGGAGGCCGACCGCAGCATTTGTTTCCCTGTGTGCAATGCCTTGTGCCTAAACAAAGGAGGGAGGAAAAGACCTCTTCGGCAATGGCCACAGAAATGATCTTGACCTTTTAACACCGAAGCCAAGAATAAAACTGATAAAACCCCTAGAGCTGATCTCTACCTCATTACTGTATTTATGCCAGATTAAGCTTGGAAACTTGGCTTGTTTGCTGGTATGCAAGGATGTCCCCTGCACAAAGCTTCCACTGAATGTATGCAAGGAGCCAATGGCAGGGCCTCTGCTGAGCTCCTCCTGGCACAGCAAGCCTTGTGCCTGCAGCTCTACACCCTACACACTAAGTGCTCCTGCTCTGATAGCAGCCACAGCAGTCCCAAGACTGATGCTGCAAGGAAAGCCCAAAGGCTTACCTTTAGCATCCACATTCAGTGATGTCTCTGTCACCTTGCACAAACCAGTTACTCTATATTGCAAGTGAAACTTGTATGAACAGAGCCAAACCTCCCAGCCTTCAGACACCTGAAGACCTGTGAATGAGAAGCAGTGCACTGAGGAATGCAAGCACTCAGTGTTACCTAATCACACCCCGGGTCCCTTTTTCCCACCTGCACACCATTTGCACGTTCTCTCAAGTCTCCAGAATGCCTTTTTAGGCATTCTGAAGCCTTGGGGTCACAATCACACGGAGCACTCTCCTTCCTCCAGGCTCCTGTGCAAACTGCAGGACCTCCAACTAACCGTGACCAAATGCTTGGAAATTCCAAGGGATGTGCTCTGGCTGACAGCAGATGCCCACCGTGTGCTCAAACAGGCCAGCCTCTGCTTGACCTAACGTGTGAGCCATGAGCATCCGCCCCAGAAGGAGTTAAAACAAAGAGTTCTGCTAATACTTAAGCGTTACAAATCTTCCCTGTTAAAATAAATTATTCAGGAGATGTCATCCTCCCATCAGCACCATCTGAGCTACGTCTTTAATAGTTCTGTGCGCTGAACACTTTCTGTCGTACTGTCAGTGATACCACGGCTGCAAGATGAAGAAGGGGGGAATGCGTGCATGCACGCTATCAAACATGAAAGACAAAGCTGCTTCCTCTTAATTGCTATGAAAATCACCCAGCCCAAGGCAGAGGGGAGATTCACACTGTCCACTGCATGTCAGAGGAGTAAAACAAGCAGAAATAACATGCAGACTTCAGGAACAGCAGTAACCTCTGCTTTCTCACCTGATGGATAATTCAGCCACCCCCTACACTGCATTTCCCTCTTTTGCCTCCAGATGTTAAAATAACCACCTATCTGCCCACATTATCACTTACTTGTCCATGTGATGTGCAAAATGCAGGAAGGAAATGTCACCAAACATTCAAAAGCAAATGTGAGCCTACCATAGGAGAACATAGGAGAACTCTTCTCCCAGGTGGTAGGACGAGAGGTAGTGGCCCTAAGTTGCATGTGGGGAGGTTCAGGTTGGGTATTAGGAACAATTTCTTCTCTGAAAAAGTGATGAGGTACTGGCACAGGCTGGGGGAGGTGGTGGGGTCACCATCCCTGGAGGTGTTCCAGAGCTGTGGGGATGTGGCACTGAGAGACGTGGGCAGTGGGCATGGTGGGGGTGGGCTGGGGATCGTAGAGATCTTCTCCAGCTCTCATGGTTCTATCATTACCACAACACTGCCTGATGTCAGTGCCTGCAATGCCCAGAATGCCCAGGCAGCTGCAGGTTATGGAAAGAGCAGACTCTTTCAGTTCAATCCTGGCACCACACTCAGAGGTAAAGAGCAGCAAGAGATATGAATGCTCTTGGCACTGCTTGTCAGCGCACCCTCCATTCACCAGGCACCTCAACAGGACCTGAAAGCATTCTGCTGAGTATAAAAATGCTGTGGTCAGTTACAAGTGCTCAATGACTGAATAGCCAGCAAAGAAAAGCTGTACATGTCCAGGCTGGAATGAAGAAAATTCAATTGCAAATATGCTAAAATATTCCTTGCAGAAGTCGTGTCCCCTGTGGAGTGACAGAACGAGCATTTGCCAACACTGTGCTTTCTGAGACCAAAGCATGCTGCCAAAAGAGAACAGGGTGAAGCAACCAAACAAGGAGAGCAGAAAGGACACCAAAGCCTGAATGTACAAACAGCCTAAAATCTCAGAGATGAGAACAGTCTCTGCTGTGTGAAAAAGAGAACAGCCATACTCCACAGTAAAGCCAGAGCTCCATCACTTTGCCAAGGCTTCTGATTTATGCCTGTGTCCCCAGCTGTTAAACAGGTTAACTCCCCTCACCTATGGCAGATAGGTTTCATATGTTGGTGCTCCGTGTCTCATCTGCTGCTAATGCACTCGTTTCCTAAATTTGGATGCAAGGAGGATGAGTTGGCCCTGTGCTCACACATAAGGGATGGTCAGCATCCTGGAGAGAAGCCATCCAACCGCAATCTATCATCCAGACCAGATGGCAGAGGATACAAGTGTAGGCTGAAAGTCAGCTATTGTGTGATGCACCTACAGGAGAACATTTGGAGAAATAAGGTTGACAAGGAAAACAGGAAGCCTGAGCTTGTTTGCCCAAGGACAGCGATTATAATAGTGCCTATCTTTATAACATACAATGGACATTCAAGCAAGGCTGTCACGTGCCACGAGGAGGAACATCTGGAGAAATATCTCTGTTTGGATACCTGGGAGGGTGAGGAATCCCCATCCCATCCAACGCGAGGTGAACGGTACAGGAGCAGAGCAGGGGTGGATGTGAGCACAGGGAGGGCCAGCTGCTATTTCTGGCTGCGGTGCTGCCGGAGGTACTGGGGAGGTCACTTCCTTCTGTGCCTCTTTCTTGCTCAGTGGAAAAATAGTTTGTCATCTGACATTGGAGAAATAAACACTGATCTTTTCCAGAAGTGCTGTGCAAGTGGATCAGCGTTGAGATCCACCGTGAAGAAGGAATTCTAGATGAGACTCACCATGGTTATGGTAACACCAACAACAGTTTTACATGAGGCTTTTCCGAGGATAAAACTAGATACTGTAGGATCATAAAATGCCCCAAGCTGGAAGGGACCCATGACGATCATTGAGCTGCCATAGAGCTGATACCTTCATGGAAAGCACATTTCTGACCATGCGTGCAAGAAAACTGGGCAGGAGCATGGCCTGGAGGCTGGGGGGGATCAGTGACATGGGGGATCACTGCTGCTGGGTGTTCTAGCATGGGAGCCATGGCCATGTGTCCACATGGAGAAGCATTGAAGATGGATGTCACCACTTGGTCATGTTGGGAGCTGTGTGCCAGTGGCAGCTCAGCTCAGGTGCTCAGGGTCACTTATCTCCAGTTTGGGCTTTGGGTAAAAGGTCAGGTGTACTGGGTCCTGAGTCCAGAGGCAAATTTCCTCCTGTCATCTGCACAATCCTAATACGATAGACACAAGGAGCAGCCACTGGTCCTGCTGTTATTAGTATCAGCGTCTTATAAATTCCCCTTGCCAGCTATTCTATGAGAAGGCCGAAATGTCACAGGATTAAACCTCACAGGAAGCCTAGTAATGTAAAAATAGCACTTTGCAGAAAAACAAATGTGAAATCTGATGCCACCCTGAAGCACAGTTTGGGGAAGAAATGCTTCTCACATCCCTCTGCCCAAAGATCTGGGAAGGGTGGCACAGCACTCGGTGCACACGGGGGGAGGTTCAGGTCGGGTGATGGGAGCAATTTGTTCTCAGAAAGAGCTGTGATGCACTGGCATTCCTGGAGGTGTTCCAGAGCCACAGAGATGTGGCACTGAGGGATGTGGGCAGTGGGCATAGTGAGGATGGGCTGGGGTTGGTGATTTTAGAGGTCTTTTTCCAAACTTAATGATTCTGGGATTGTAACTTGGTCATCAGAGGCAAAAATCAAGAAAGCCAACCATAGTGCAGCATCTAAGGCCCAAAAAACACAGCGACCTTATGAATATTTAAGACAAAGCGATTTGTTTTGCTTGGAAACACAGCCTGGCAGTGTCCACAGTGAGAATGCATGACCTCTAATGTGGAACATGTGTTTGGGGAGAATAACAAAGCACCTGAGCTGGAAAGTCGGGCGGGTTGATCCTCCTCCCCTCTCCTGGCACTTTCTGGTTTATGACACTTTGGGGGTCAGAGCACAATCAAACAGGTGGGCTGGGAAGCTGAGTGCATCCTCCTGCAACCCATCCCCAAAAATCCGACGGCAGAAGCAAAAAAAGACGGGTGGGAAAAGAGCCGGCAGCAGTGGAAGCAGCAGCAGAGTTCTTACACAGAGCAAACCTGGGAACGGGTCCAAGATTCACTTACTGCCAGACCAAAGCCACCTGCACGACCATTTCCTAACAGTGCAGCACAGCACGTGGCACGAGGCGTGAGGTGTGCAGATAGGCTGGGAATCCTGCTGTCAGTCAAGCTGGCCAGCACACAGGGACGGTTTAAGGCAACTGGAGCCCTCCGCTCGTTGACTGTGTGAATTAGAGGTGGATCGTTTGCTGTGAACATGCTGATCAATATCTCCCAGCTGCCAGTTTAATCAGGATTAAGCCAGCAGCTATTAATTTTGCTCTTTTCCGACAACATTTAGCCGCCGTGTGAAAGCGTTTCCTCTATCGCAAACAAATCGACCTTGATAGCATCTATCCAGACATTTTAAAGGGACTAGAAAAAAAAAAAGAAAACCCCAAATGCAAACGCTAACAATAGAGGCCAAGACTAATAATCTGGCTTTAATTAGAAGTCATGTTTTCCAGCGAGTTGGGAGGAGGAAGCGCTCCGGCTGCCAGCAGCTCAGCCCCACACCACAGGCGCCCGGCTCTCGCTCTGAGCACACACGTGTGCTTGCTGCAAGCACTGCACCTTGCAAAGCCACCTCTGAGCTCCTGGCGTGTGCAGCAATGCAGCCAGCAGCAGAGGTATCAGCATCCCAGGACAGGTTTGGTTCCTCGGGCACTTTCACAGTCCCTGAGCATCCATCCCTCTTGGCAAAGTGAAGGATATATTTTAACATTCCAGCTTGCCGTGGGTTTTGGCTTACCTGGAGGCTATGAAGATGTATACACACATAAACTGCTTTGCTTCTGACATGCATCCACATTCGGGAGCAGTGGCAGTCCTACCCCGTGCAGGTATGCATACCAATGCCCCGAAATAATGCAGCGGAACTCAGGGATGAAAGCACACAAAACATGCCTGCAGACCTATGAACAAAACAAACGATGACAGGGAGCAGAATAACAGCTCTGAGAGGCAGCTGTTTCGTCCCCTTTGTCCTCAAGAGTCTTAATCTCAATTATGGAGTGATTCATGGAGGAAGAGGGCACATCCTAGGACAGGGGGACCTGGCTCCCAGCTCCACGAAAGCCCTTTCTCTCAGCTATTCTGCCCATGGCACGGGCACCAGACGTTCTCTGAAGAAGGGATAACAGAGGGGCCGGGCTTTCCTTCCAAGCTTCCTCTGAAATCACACTTGGCAGAGAGGCCCCAGCCTGCTGAAAGAGCATGGGAATGTGCATGGCAAGAGTCGTGTCCAGGTTGGACCTCGTTGGGGTTTTCTAAGCCATCTGGGCTCCGATTTAGCTTTCCAGATAAGCTGCAAGTGAAAAGCCAGCTCCTAACTGAAGGGCTCAGTTTGGAGTTGTTGGCAGGGGAATGGCTGCAGGACGTGCTCACTGAGCTCTACCCTTGCCAGATGGGGTTAAGGGTAGCAGAGAAAGGCTTTTGCCACCACTGCTGTGTGAGAAGGACAGCTCTCTCACTCCTTTCCTATTCCCCAGATCCACAATTCCACTGCCTCTTCCAGCTGGAAAACTTCTGCTCCTATTTCCCATCTGCTGGAAAAGGAGTGAGAGACCCCGTGCAGGCAGAGCTCAAGCAGCTAATGCATTTCCCAGGGCCGGGTTACACAACCCTCCCCCTAGCAAGCACAGCAGGATGATGCTTGAAAGGAGGTTGCCCTCCATCAGTCCCCAAACACCCAATCCCAGCTGGAATACATTCCCCACCATCATGCCTTGCAAATATCATCTGCTGAGAATCCCTCATCGTTTACAGGGCTCCAAAGTTTGGACACCTCTCTTCCCCTTCTCCACGTGGACCTGGAGAGGCCCTTGGAGAAGGGATAAATGCTGACCACCGTTTGCCAGCTGGTGTGGATTCTGCCCTCTGGATGACGTCAGCTAAGGCAGCTGTTCTTCCCCAGGAAGACATGACTGTGGGGGGCATGTCTCTGCGAGAAGTCTTTCAAGAGGAAACAAACAGGGAAACCTCAAAAGTGTTTGAGCACAGAGTTCTGCTTCCTTCCACTCCAGTCTGTACAAACCATCTATTAATTGCAAAGCGACATCCGGCTCTGACTGATGGATTGGGTGACACTCAAGCCTCCACCCTCCCAGCTTAAGGCAGGAACTGCGTTGATATAAATTAAACTGAAGAGCCATTGTTCAAATCAGAGCAAATTAAGCTGTATTTGGGCCAGAAAGGGGCGATTTGAGGGAGGCTGACATGTAGCAGGGTTGGTTCAGATAGCACTGAAGGGCAAACAAACATGGAGAGAAAAGCCATCAGTGCCAGGTGGGACTGCAGCTCCCATTACTCTCCCAGGACTGGATGTAATCCAGGTGACAGCAGTTACCCAGCAGTGCCCCTGGGAATCAGCAGAGGAATGTTAAAATAATACTTGGCTTTCCTTCTTTAAAGATCTTACAGAGCTTTGCAAACATCAGGGAACAAAACCTCTTGGCGCTCCCGTGCTGCAATATGAACTGGGTGGGAGAAGCTCTCAGGCAGGTTAGAAGTCCCAACCACTCTTCCATTTGTTTTTCTGATGGGAAACTGAGGCCCCGAGGGAGGCAAGCCAATGTTTCATGATTTGAATGCCTGATGTTGGGCAACTCATCCGCGCAAAGAAGCCGTTCACAATGTTCAATATATACTTTTAAATCACATTAAGGCATCACAAGTTTGATCCCCTCCCAGACAGCTCGGTTGGCCGTGTTATGTTTCAACACTTGGATTTTCCCCACAAAAAAACAAGGCTGGTATATACTGCAGAAATGAGACCACGTGCCCACGAGCGCTCACACACGCATGGCTTTGAAAATGGCAACACCAAATAAGTACTTCCCACAAAAACAAAAATTCCCTTTGAATCATTAAAGCTGCTACACAAAATACATACTTACTACTGCATAATTAAAAAAGCCTCTGCAACTTTAATGCATGTTGCCCTTGATCATGGGGAAAGCAAGAAAGAACAAAATCATTAGAAGCTAAATTATTCCAGTAGCCTATTATCATAGTGTAATCTTATTAAAGAAAATTCATGCTGGTATAGCCTCTTATCTTCTCCACTTACAGAAGAGCCATGTGGTGTATTTCTGAGTGCACAGAGATAATAAAATTATGGTGAATTATGCAGTCTGCATAAGGAAGAAGCATAATTCTGTCCCTTCGAGGAGGGATGCTAATTTTTCTCAGGGAGGCCAAAGCAGCACTACCCAGTCACTAAGTATGAAGGGACTATTTGTTATTATCTGTGGAGAAGCAATTCTGGAAGAGATTTAGGGGCTTCCCCCTGTGAAAGGGATCATCTTGCTGTCACAGCTCAGCCAAAAGCCACAGCTGTTCTGTGACCCCTACCAGGCCACTCGGTGTGGGTGCCAGTGCCCACCCAGCAGAGCACAGGGGCTGCTGTGTCACCACACCGCAGCACTGCTGCTGTTCTCTCCCAGGTGAGCTCATGTCATGCAGCCTACCCCAAGTATGGCCACTAAAGCCCTTCTGTGTTGTGGTGCAGCACTGGGAGAGCTCTTTCTTTGTGAGCATCCCTGGAGCAGACAGATCCCGCTTGGCTGATGACACTAATTGAATTCAGAGTGCTAATTAGCAGGGAGGATGATGGCTGCTGCTCCAGCTGTCCCGTGGTTCACTGACTAGCTGAGGCTGTCCCATGAGCTTCTGCTGTGCTATGCCAGGATGCCACAGCAGAGCAGGATGTGAAATCATAGAACCACAGAATCCTTCAGATTGGAAAACACCTCTCAGATGCCCAGCCACCCCCACCATGCCCACTGCCCATGTCCCTCAGTGCCACATCCCTATGGGTCTGGAACACCACCAGGGACAGTGATCCCAACACTCCCTGGGCAGCTGTGCCACGGCCTCACTGCTCTTTCAGAGAATAAATTGTTCCTAATACCCAACCTGAACCTTCCCTCCTGAGGCCTTGACCTCTCATTCTATCACTGTGAAGCAAAAGCTCACCCGCACTCACTCAACCTCCCTTCAGGTAGTTGTAGGAAGCCATAAGGTCTTCCCCAAGCATCCTCCAGCTCCACTTTCCATTGAGAAACCACTGCACCCATCTGGTTGGAGTTTGCCATCGTGGTCTCGACGAGAGCAGGAGGATGCTCATCCAGCCCATCCAGCTCCGCCAGCTGCCCTGAGGGAGGATGGGCAATATCAGGAAGCTCTCTGTGGTTTGGTGCCTTTGGTGCAGCTGCTGTCTTTTCCAGCTAGCTCTTGTAAACAGAGTTTAACTGGTCACAAGCCAAGGACACACAGTACATTCCCTGCCAATGGATTCCACTACACCAGCAGTGGAAGGGAAGAAAGCCCCACTTCCCACATTACCTGCTGTGAAGGACAGATACGCAATTAAAAGTTTTCTGTAAATGTTAATTACAGTAGACTTACTTAGCTAATGACCAATTGATCTCCTGATTGTATTAGGTTTATACGTGTAATGAACTCAACTGAAGTATGGATTACAATCTTGTTCTAATTAAAACAAAAATGTGTAACATTCATCAGCCATCAAAAAGAGATTTAATGGTTGTTTGGGGTCCAATAGTTGAAAATATGTATGTGTTGTCTAAGCCCACAGCACTTAATTTGCTTCTTCATCCAAGTGGATTTGTGTTACCATGATGCATCCAGATAAGATTTCCTTGTGCACTCAAAACCAGGCAGAATATAGATCCACATTGTGATTTCCATGCTCCATCACTCGCTCCCCTGCTTTTGGATTCAAAGTGTGGAGAGGAAAAGTCATTGTTACCTTGCAACAAAGTGAGCAAACACCACACACTGCTACCAGCAGCCACGGGGAAAAGCTGCTGAGTGCTTGTGCTTCAGTGGGAGATAGGTAAAGCTGGTCAGGGAACAAGGCAGAGCTCCAGAGACCACAGGGCTGGAATGCTGCAGTCCTGCAGGTCCTGCGCCGGTGCTCGCATTGCTGAAAGGAGGAACTGACCTACTTTAATCAAAGGTTTTAAAGCCAAGTGAAGAGGGGATTGGAAACGGGACATTATCCCTGGAAAGATCTGGAGTTAATTTCTTCCACTCTTTTGGCAGCACCTGTTTCTGTGCTTCTCTAAGTCAAAGTACACTGTTTTTTCCCTTTCCCTGGATACTGCTCCAGGCAGGGAAATGCTATTTGTTATAGGTGATGTCTCCACTCAGTTCCTACTAGAAGTGACACGTTTACAAAGTCAAAAAGCCTGAGGCTTCTCCAGCTATCAAATGACTCTTTTAATGACTGTGATCCCTTTTCTCCCAGGGATGCTCAGAAGGGTACTTACAGGGGGAAATACAAACATCTCGAATGGGAATCCCAAAACCACAGGGCAGACTTGGACAGCTCAAGCACCTGGGCAGCCTGGCACAGACGGGCTGGTGCCCCATTTATTTAACTTGGTGTCAGGGTTTGCTATTAGAGAAACAGCCCAACTGGTTTCGTTGCTCCCCCAGCCCTCAAAAGAAGCCCCGTGAGGCACAGGGCTGGATGGAGCTCTCCAGGCTGCCTTTCCCATAGCTGCAAGGAGAATCTAGCAATATGCAGCTCCTGTCTGGTCTTCTGCAAAGCAGCTCTGAAGAGTGGTGGAGGTGCTCTGTAAGAGCAGCAGTTGCTCAAAGGCATGGTTGAGGAGGAGAATGTGTGAGTTCAGGAAGAGCTTGTGGTTATGATTCAGGGTGCTGTGAACTAGCATATGGGATGATACTTAGACCAGTTTGAACTGAAGGCTTCCTGTCATCAAAATACCTCATTTGGGTCCTGCTTGAAACAAGCCAAGCTCTCAACACGTGCACTTAGTGCCATGGCTGGCTCTTGGATACATCACCAGGATGGTGCTGTCAAAAATTTGCCCACCCAAGGCATCCCAGTCTGTGTCACTCAAAGCCACCTGCCTGTATTTTGTCCCTGCCTATTCCTCTAGATCCTGACACAGCAGCTTGTTAACATTTGTTCTTTGGAAAAAACACTGTCCAGCTCTCTCAACCCAAGCTACCACCTGGGAATGGAGTCGGGGGCCAGCAGAGCCTTTCTCAACCTGCCACCACCTTCCGGCTGCTGAGCCCTGCCACCAGCGTCGCTCCATCATCAGAGACTTCAGTTCCAGACTAATCTCACTCCTGTTTGCTTAACAGGCTGCTCTTGGCAAAACCAACCTCATTACAGAGCTTTCCTTGAGCACTGGCTGTGTTCACCAGGTTAGAAACTAGTACTTATCTGGTATATCGAGTCCTCCATTATGCATACATCAGTGTGCCCTATATTAATAGAAGGAGGAAAGCTTATGTTAGAATACAGAAGTTGATTTAAAAATCCTTCTTGCTTGACTTGCAAGTCCATAGCAGGACTGTGCAAGACAGACAGAGAGCCCACTGGGAGCTGAACCTGTCACCTCTGGGAGGTGTAACACCCAATGAGCAGGGCTGAGAGTAGGTAGCACCGAGGGGAATATGCAGGGAGTAAACCTAATTACGGTCCTATTAAGCTGGCAAGAGCTGGAGGGATAGAAAACAATGTAGGGTGAACACACGAGTGTAAGATAACATCGCTCACATTGGCAGCCCCAGAAAGGAGAGAGCCTGCAGCCAGAAGTGGCCATGTCCAAGCAACCCAACACTCTGAACACTCATTGTAAACAATGTGCAGACTAAGGAGATGAGCTGGTCAAATTCAAGGCCAGAGAACCATGTCTGAAATGACAGGACTTCAGGGCAACAATAACCAGAAATGGAAGTGTCCAAAAAACAAAACAAAATAAAAGCCAGTGGTTCCATCAGATGGGCACAGGTCTGCAATGTCCCCGTGCAGAGCTCTTTGATTTTGGAATGCAATTGTCCAGGG
Organism: Lagopus muta; assembly: GCF_023343835.1. NCBI lineage: Eukaryota > Metazoa > Chordata > Aves > Galliformes > Phasianidae > Lagopus > Lagopus muta. Next base: position 62,544,616 of record NC_064437.1, on the reverse strand, counting down.
CAGAGTAATAGGCACCAGTGGGAAGTACTTGTCAACAGGGGATACATTTACTTATGGCTAGGGTGCATTTATGTGCACAGAAATATCACTGAATGACTCTGGTGAGAACTAGGAAGGTTCACAGTTGCACGACCTTAGGTGCACATCGCAGCAAAACAAGCTGAATAGGAATGATACGATTCACTGAGGAAACAGAGCTATAAGTCCCTCTAAAATCTGCAGATTTTGCTCCTGAGGTTTCTGTGCATTAAATCGCATTAGCAACAGGATTTACATGTTGAGAGGAGGTAAAGCAGGGTTAAGAAAAAGATAACACAGATGCTGCTTCCCCAGCCCCAGCTAATTTTCATGCAGTTCTGGTTTTAGATAAAGAGCCTTCCATCCGGGTTCGTATGAGAGCAGCAATGAGGGGTATTCATAAGGGCAGTAATGCGCTGCTCGGGCAGCTAAAGCCTCTGCTTCTGAGCAGGCATCCTCACTGAGCACAGCAGGGCGCCAGGACGTGTTGTTCAACAGCTCTGCTGCTGGACAATCTCCTCCCTGAGACCTTTCCCAGCTCAAGCTTTGGGGCAAGGATGGGAGAAAATGATCCAGTGAAGCCCCGATTCGCTAATTGCATTTTGTACTAATGGTGGATTACACAGAGAGCTAACCAGAAGTAAAGGAGTTTATTCTGTAGGATGGCTATCTCAAGGAGTTGGGCTGAACACTGAACCATGCATCTCGGCACATCTCTCCTTTCTCAGCAAGATCCTTGAGCTTGTCCTTCTGTTAGGGGATGAGATTTCAGCTTTGTTAAAGATGAGTGCATGCTTAATCATAGAATCATAGAATCACAGAACCATAGAATGGCTTGGGTTGGAAGGGACCTCAGGGATCATGAAGCTCCAACCCCCTGCTGCATGCGAGGCCACCAACCTCCATGTCTAATACCAGACCAGGTTGCCCAGGGCCCCATCCAACCTGGCCTTGAACACCTCCAGGGATGGACGGGGCATCCATCCTCTCAGCCTCTCTGGGCAGCCTGTTCTTAGGTGATTTACTGAAAACAGATGAGCTGAAAACTATCTTCAAGTGTTGAACAGAAGTCACCATGGGTGGCTGTTCTCACAGCCCCAGAAATGAGATGCTAAAAATGACAAAAAAGAAACAAAGCAAAGGAACTTCACTTTGGCTGAGATAACTCAACCCAGGCACATGCACGCACCAAATAAAGCAAGTACAGCTCTCTGAAAAGCTAAAACAAGCTCCTCTTTCCCAAGAGTGTCAAGTATGACCATCTGCAAAACAGCAATGTGAACGGATGTTTCTTTTACTATTTCATCATTTTAAAGTGGCTTTTTTTTTTCTTTTTTTTTCAATGAAACACGCAGGTGAATCTTGCTCAAAAGCCAGACCTACCTAATAGATGCAGTGAGCCCAATCAACCCATGGGACCACGGTTCAACCCTTTTGTGAGCCAAACAGAGGACTCGTGCTGCCCTCACACAAGCCCTTTTGGCCTTTCTGTTCATATATTTCTGAGCAATGTGGAAACCAGACAAGGATAACTCGAAAGGGAGCTGCTGTTGGATGGCTTCCCTGTGGCTTTCACAGAGATTGGGCTCCTTTTAGCTTTTCCCACCAGGCAGATGTTGCCCTGTGCCCAGACAAAGCTCCCACCCCAGTGATGGAGAGGCTCCCCTGCCTGGAGCCATCCCCAGGCTCTCTGAAAACCAGAATGCAGGATTTTGTTGCATGACTATAAATGGCGAATTGCAAAGGCCAAGAAAGATTATTTATTTATTCTTTCATTCCTTAGTGCATGCAAAGCCAAATTCTCCCTGTCTTATGGGACTGCATGTGAGAGCTGATGCACACGGACTGGCTGCTGGGGCAGGGTCCTCAGGTGCTGCAAAGTGGATGTTGGTTTCCTGTGCAAAGAAACCTTCCCAAAGCTGCACATGATGTGCAAATATCTTCGGGACAGAAGGTTCACCACGGCACAGCAGCACTCTGAAAACATGCTCATAGGATCACAGGATTATAGAATTGCTCAGGTTGGAAAAGACTTAAAGATCATCAAATCCAACCACAAGGAGGTCATCTGACCCCTGTGAACAAAAAACCCACTAATGCTGATACTTCAAGTACCTGGCAAATCTTATTCTATCATGCTATAAAATGTCATATGGGAATATCCTTTTTATCTCCCATTGAAGCTCTTTCCTCAGTTTCCCAGCTCTTATAACACTTGAATGGTCCTGGGCTCTCTGATCTGTTCTTGGGAACCATCATGTTGTGTTTTTTCCTCCAACTTACTTCATTTGGCCATCCCTGTTTCTTGCCATGCCTCTTCGCACTGCCTCCTCCTCGAGTTCTGCCCAAGGAAATAGGATACATGGCAAACTTTAATTAAGTGAGTGGCACCTCTTGCCATTTTTCCCCATGAAGGAAATGCTCCTGCCTGACCCTGCAGCCCTGGGTGACTCTGGGCAGCACGTTGGTACCCTTTGTCATCTCAAAATCCTCAGGAGACTTTAATCCTGTTTTCAGATCTAATCCACTAAACATATGTATCATCCCTACCCAGATGTTTTGTTTTGTTTTTCTCCAGTAAAGCTCTGTGTCAATTCACTCTCCGTTAGACGAGACTTTTTTTCGTCAGCTTTGCTCAGATCCTATCAAAACTGCCCAAGACAGACAAACCCTCTGTGCTCCAGCATGACTGCATGTAGGCTTGACAAATCACCCCAGGAAACACACCAAAAAAATGACAGTTTGTTTTCTTCTGAGCCACATGACAGTGCTCTTCAAACTCTGAGTGGTGCAGAGGACACCATGAGCGGATGGTGGGAGCCCAGCACATCAGCTGCACAGACACTGCACTCTCTCAAAGATATGCAGCAGTGCCATTTGATGTGCTGATAACCTTTGCTACCTCCCCAGGGTGAGAAACTCTACCAGCACTTGTGGCTAAGGAAGATCATAGAATCACAGAATGGCCTGGGTTGCAAAGGACCACAATGCTCATCCAGTTCCAACCCCCTGCTGTGTGCAGGTCACCAACCAGCAGCCCAGGCTGCCCAGAGCCACATCCAGCCTGGCCTTGAATGCCTGCAGGGATGGGGCATCCACAGCCTCCTTGGGCTATAACCTACTGACTGACTCATAAAAAGAGAAGACCATGGAAAGCCTTTTTTCCTTTTCCTGAAGATGGAGTTTCCAAGACCCCTGCACCTAAGGAGTCACTCTAGTCCCTTCTCTTCTTTGTTCCCAGCTCAGGCTCAGCTCCTGGCTGGAAATGCCCCAGGTAGGTCAGAAACAAGTAAGAGTTCATCCAGGGCTGCACTCCCATCAACACAGGTCCTGCTGTGGGAGGTGCTGGCCCCACTGGGGTGCAGAGGCACTGGGGCTGTGCCAGGGGTGTGGGAAGAGGTACCAAGCACCCCCAAGTCTCCGTCATTGCTTTCCAGAATGAGTTTTGATGTGAAACAACCTACCCTTCTCACACCACTGCTCTGTTCTCCTGTTCCAGCAGCCTGTCAGGACACCCCCTCACAAGGATTTCTAATAAGCTGAGGAAAGCAAATTAGCTGAGATGGAGTGATTCTGTACTCAGCAGGATAACAGTCCAATGCTTCTTCAATAAAAGTCCTCAGGTTAGAAAACCGTCATGCAATGTCACAGACTTTTACAGCAAAACCTTCACGCGTATAGCAGTCCCAAATTTCACCCAGTGCCCAGACTTACACATTGACAAAGCCCTTTCTTTTGCTCTGTGCTGTTCATTGGAACGGTACTTCAAAGACCGCAGGTCTACGGAGAAGAAAAGGACACTTTCTTTTGACCGTCTATGAACACAAATGAAAGTCCTTTGAAAAGATTTGAGCTCTAGAAAGCTGCTGCACGCTTTTCACAATGTCTGCAGTGAAAAAGAAAGCAGGCAGAGCCATCCTGTCACCTCCCAGTTTCCTTAGTGCTGATTTAGACAACGTGACTTTGGAAGCGCTCAGAAAGAGACCAGAAATAATTGTGTGTTAGCCACCAAATTTTTGCAAGGTATGGGTCAGCTCGGGCTCTTAGGGGTCTCCTGATGGGCTGAACCTGCTGGTCTCTCAAATCCCTACATGTGGGGGTTGAGAAGAGGGATTTCCTCCAGTAGACAGCTGACCTGTGCTGACTATTAGATATACACGTGGCTTATAAAGAAAGAAATTGATGACATATCTTTAATCATCCAATGCAGGACACTGCATACACAGTAAGTATATGTGTGTATTAAAAGTGAACTAAATTTAGACACTAAAAACTGCACATGAAGGCCTGTGATGAGCAGACAAATGCATTTGTTCTGCTGAGATTACCAACAAATGGCTGAACAATAAAGGCAGGGAGCCCTGATGCAGCACTCACCCAGTCCCAACACCAGGAGGGAAACTGGGCCCCACACTGGGATTAGACATAGGGCACATCACTGAAAGCTGAAGCAAAAGGAAAGCACTGCACAGCTTCCTTATTTCAAGGACCTGTTGTAGAATGAAAGAAAATACAATTTATACCTTCTTTAATACCTGTGACAGGAATGAGAGGCATTTGCTGTCAATCTCCACCTCCAAGCATTTGTAGAACAGCTCATTTGCAGCCAGCGCAAGCAGAATGGTGACAGGGAACTTGCTGTCTTTGATGCCATCTACTGGGAAGGTGGCTCCAATGGCCAGGACACAGCCTGGGATGTGCTGCTCCACTGCAGAACATGAACTATTGCTGAGATGCAGAGTCAGAGGCATCAGCAGAAACGACAGGGACACACTGCCATCTGCTTACCTGGACTAATGCAGGACCAGGGAGCATGGCAATCTCCCAAGCCTGCAGATGCCCATGAAAAGAGGCAGGAGGCAAGAGTGCAAGAAATAAGCAGTGCTGTGGGAAAGGGGGATGTGCAAGAGAGAGGCCCTGAGTGAAATGTTCAAGCTACAGGTGATGATCGTTCTGCTAAGAAAGGAGAGGGGGGACAGAGCAGTCTTTTAAGGGAGGCAGTGCCTCCTCACTTCCAGCTACAGCCCAGTACAGGCAAGTCTCTGAAATGAGACAAAGCTGAGCTGCTGCTTCATGAACAACAAGAATTGTAGAATCATAGAATGGCCTGAGTTGAAAAGGACCACAATGCTCATCTAGTTTCAACTCCACTGTCATGCACAGGGTCGCCAACCACCAGACCAGGCTGCCCAGAGCCACATCCAGCCTGGCCTTGAGTGCCTTCAGGAAGGGGGCATCCACAGCCTCCTTGCCATATTTAATCCCTGGGGAGGATGGTGGGCGTATTTGTTTTTTTGTGCCATTTTATGAAGAATCCCAGCAGATAAGACCACGACTGGCCTCGTTTGTTTTTTTTCGCCCCCATCCCAGTAAGAATGATTTACAGATGGGAAATCCCTGCCAAGCATCCCAGCTTCACAGCACATTCTGGCTCAGGCTGTGGACTCAGCACTGACTTGGAAAGCTGGCACAGCAATCTTGGTAGAAAGGATGCTTATCCCACACTCTCCTCAGAAACTGGCCCGGCAGATATCAGCAACCACGCGGCTTTCTGCAGAGAGCAGCCTGTTTTCTCCCTAAGAGAATGGCCATGTACAGAGCACACCCTGCCCCTGGGTGTCACACCTGCCCCAAGTCCTCTGCAGCCACGTAGTGCTGTGCTTGTGCAAAGCTGCTCTCCCTGATGCTGTACAAAAGATATGGGAAGTAAAGAGAGAAAAAAGAACTACCCAGGAGAAGCAGTAGCGTCGGTGGCCAACAAAATGCAGCTGGTGTGCAATGAAACACCAGAACTCAGCACAGATGAACAACTTTTCCTGGATCTCCTGTAAATATACGAAGCTTCCACACTATTTCTAAGGGCAGCACTGAATGAGACAGAGGACATGTCTAAGTTACCAACAGATCTTCATGTTTCTCTTCTGCCTGTATCTCTGATCACACAAACACAGTCACACTTGTTGGCCCATGCATTACCCTACCAATAGCTTGTTCCTTATCGCTATTCATTGCCTGCACACAGCTTGCACGGACAGCAGAATCAACAGTCTCCAAAGGGAATAATAAACGTGCCTGAGAAAGCCACTTATTTGGAAATAAAACCCCCTTAAAACAACAGCAATCGCTGGGAACTCATCTGGGAGTCCACAAGGGACACCCACAGCTGAATTCTGGGGGCTTTCTGCCACGTGCCACCAAAGGGACATTGCTGGCACTTGGTTCTGGGGCAGCAGCGTGGGCTCAGGGCACTGTCATGTTCTTGTGCAGTCTTAGGCTTTGGTGTGGGTCCCATGGATAAAGAACCAAACAAATAAAGCCAGGAATCTGGGGCAAAGAGAGAGGATGGGATAATAAAGTGAGGGAAGAGAAAGGATGAGCAAAGACTGCATGCATCTCAGATATAGTAAGGGGAGGGGTCAGTTGAGATTAAAAAAAGGCAGGTTTGGTGTTTTCTGCTCCCAGAGCCACACGTACCTTTGTGTAACAGCTTATGCTGCCTTTAGTGTTACCCCGGTGTTTACAACAGGGATCTGGGCCGACTCTTCTTGCGAACAAATGGCATTGATTAAATTCTATCGTGCTCCTACGGATTTCAGCAGGCGTGTCCTATATGTTTGCTACGCAGAGACCTGGCCAAATTCCCTGCAGAGTAACAGCTATGGAAAACTGTTGGTTTACTGCCTATTCAATCCTCTAGAAGTTTCCAATAAAGACAAGCAGCTCCTGGATTTGCTTGGCAATCAGCCATATCTTCACAGTTGTTGAACCTCTCCAGGGACAGTGGCTGCCCCACCTCACCGGGCAGCCTTTTTCAATGCCTCACCACTCTTTCTGAGAGGAACTTTTGCATAACATCCTGACCCAGCACCAGCTGGGGCTGCCAGCACTCTGCTGGGCTGGGGGAACCCATCTCAATTCGGACCTCTGAGCAATTGAAGCCCATTGAAGCTCATCACTGCTCCAGCCCCCAGCTGCAGAGTTGCCCGTACAGTGACGTGCAGCCAGGCAGGGATGGGGCAAACACAGCAGCAGGGAGCCCAGCCACAGGAACTGGCCACAGCAAAGCCATTTCTGCATTTCCACCAGATCAAGTCTCTCTTTTTGATCCAGGAAGCATCTGTCTGGATGGAACTGCGCTCTGCGTTATGATTCAGTGTGGGTAAGTTTTATATGGCAAACTCTGTGGCTTCCTCTTAATTGTCCTCTTCTTTTGGCAGGGACAAAGCCCTTGAGAATGGCCATATTAGTACACGAGTGTGTGGGAGGAGGGTGCCAGAAGAAGCAATTCTGTGCAAAATACTGTACGCTGCAGCTGGAACAAGGATCCCAGTCACTGACAGAGGGCAAGAAGGTTCCTCCAACCCCCGCCTGACGCCTGACCACACCATTTAGCATCTTCTGTCATGTGCTTCCCAAACTTTTCAACAGACTCTTAGAGAGACTTCTGAGAAACCCCATTCTGAGCTGTGGCACTGACAATGTCACCACAGCTTTTTTTTGTTTTTTTTGCTTTTTTTTTTTCAGCTGAAAGAGATCCCAGGTCTCAAGAACAGCCCTACTTCTTCTGCCCAGGGCGTGCGACGCTTCGGCAGTAACCACAGAACAGGAAGGAAGTGACAGACGTGGGATCTGTGAGACCTTGCCCAGTTCTTTGGGACCTGTGGATAAGGCTCCCAGCTGCCTTCAGCCAGAGCAAACAGCATCCAACATCCACAGCCAAATATCTTTGAGGGGAGAGCAGGATGGGCAGCACAGGAGCTGAGCAGAGGACAGTGGAGATGCTGCTGCAGCAAACGGGGCGCTGAGGCTTTCTGACACACAGGGCTCAAACCCTCCTTGCTCTCCTGTCACCTCAATCCATCCCATTTACAGCTCCTTTCTGGAGCCTGTGGCCTTAAGGGTGACCACTGCAGTGGAGTGGCAGTGACAGTGCACCCCTCCTGTGTGCTCCTATAGGAATGCACAGCTCAGGAAAACCACTGTGCCTGCTCAGGCAGCCTAAGCTCATTCCTGGCTCTGCTTTCAACAGTGGCCAGCTTCTGACAGTGGTTGAGAAGCAAAATGTGGTAGATTTTATATTAGAATTTGTGCCCTGAAGGAAAATTTCCTTTTGAATTTTATGAGTGAGAATTTGGCTTGTGTCTGGAAGCACAAAGGCTTACATTGCTACCAAACCCTTTGGACTGAAATCCTGACTCCAAAGGATTCAAAGGAAATTCTCCTTCTGTCTTCTTTAGAGCACTGTTTTCTTTCAGGTTTGTCGTTTGTATGAGTGTCCTTATAACAACCCTAAAACCCCCAAATGCTTTAGAGATGAGTAGGACATCAAGGCTATGCATTTACACTCCTGCAAGACATGCTGGGCTGGAAAAGATTGTTACTCTCATGGTAATAAAAGTGTAAACACTCAGCCAAAAGGCACAAAGCTCATAAACCCACAAAAGCAGACAGGCCCAGCAATTAGGAACTTACTACAAAAGAGACCTGCAATAATTATTAAACCCCAATCCAGGCATTTTCCTCTAATATAAAACAATGGCAGCAAAAGGGCTTCCAGGCCCACAGCTCTGCTCCTTTGTCCATCTTCATTTTCACGCCTGCTGGATAACCTCTTTTTTTATTATTTAACAAAACCTACACGGTTCCAAAGTGATTTTCCTTCTTGTGCTGCTACTCCAGCTTCCAGCAGAGGTTTCCAGTTGCAATGGAGGATACCCACAGCTTGCATAACGAAGCTGCAGTCAGCCCTCCCATTCAGAAATGCATCTGCTACTGCGACGCTTCCTTGCATGGCATATTTCTGAGCACAGAATGCCTCTCCTCACACAGACATGAAGAAGAAAACACAGTGATAAACTGGAAAGAGAGAAAACAGCAAAGTCACGAAGATGGGACAGAAGGAGCTTTGCTTCCTTCCCACCAGCACCGAAGCTGCCTTGAAGGGCAGGTACTGCTTGCCTGCAGAACAAGTGGCAGAAGAGCGTTCTGAGCTCCTTAGCCTGATTTTGGCTGGTGCCTCACGAGGCCTCTGCAGTGCTCCCGTTTGCATTCCCTGTTCCCACGGCCCTGAGCAGTGACAATGAGAGAAACCAGAGCAGCCCCACGGGTTGTGCGGATGATCTCTGAAGTATTTACATTACTAAGCTGCACCTCCATAAATCTGGACGGTTCTCTGACATAGGAAAGGGCCCAGGGTGTTAAATAAATAGGCAGTAAATTTCAGAGGATTTGGTAAAATGAGAGTTGTCGTTACTTTCCCATTCCAAGAAGACTGATCTCGGTTATAATGATCCCAGCCACATCCACTCTTTCCAATGGCCCGCACGCTGATAAATGAAGCATTCACTCCCACAAATGCCTCTCCTTCCCCTGATGTATACAATGTGTTCTAGATGGATGGAACAATCTTGTTTTTTTCTTTCTCCTACACTTGCTAAGCTATTTTTAAGCACCCAGAGCACCAGCAGGTGTAAATCAGCAGTGCTCTGCCCAATTCTGACACCCCAGCTCCTCACCTGCTGTAAAGAGCAGTCTCCTGCTCCTAAACTTAACACGTACAGCACATAGGTGTCATCACAAGCAATATCCCGTGGATGACTGCTATAGGAAAAAAAACAACATCAGATAAACAGAAAGGTGGTAATTGCACGAATCACTTTGGGCAGGCAATGCTGCTGCTGCCTGCCAGCTTAGTGCTGCTCCTGGAAATAGCCACTTTAATTAGGCTGATTTAAATGCAGATAAGTTTCTCTTTCAGCCGAGGTCTTTGTACCCACTTTGTGAGTGCAGGACTTGGCTTCAGCCAAAAAGTGTCCTTTTGCTCCTCTAATGGGTGCCAAGTGCTTGCCACTCACTTCAGCAGGGAGCAGCGGAGCCCATTGATGCCGACCATTGTACTTAGCTCCGCAGAGAACACAGCCCTCTGAATTTAGTCCAGTAGCTCCTTTGAGCAGGGATTTCACCACCAGGTTAAGAACAATCAGAGAACAACGTGACAGGACCCAGCACAGGGTGTGGGAACCCGGCTGCTCAGTGGAGGAGAGTGGTACGTCTGAGGCTGGTGGGCAGCAAGAGACAGGGCATCAGAAACATCAGCACACACTATCTGTTTGCAGCACTCAAATACTCCTCAGGACGCACTGATCTCCTGAGTGCCTGCCTGGGGGGAGCCAGGACCTCATCCACAGGAGTGCTGAGCCCAAACATCTGTCCCTGCAAGCTGCCTTTGGAACATATGTTTCCATATAGTGCTCGAGTACTTGCAAGCTAAGCACATGAGCAATTGACCCTTTGGACAGTGTTAGTTCTAACCTCTGTGCCTCTCTTCCTTGCATGCAAAGCAATCACAGTGTCTGAATATTGCTTGGCAATTTGTACTGCCTCTGGTTTGGGGCAGGGAAAGTGCAGGCTGGCTGTGCAGGGATGTGTGTTCAAGAGACACAGCTCTAAATGATTTTGCGCATACAAGTGCGGCTTTGTACGTAGCTTTGTACATGGTGGAACTCAAGACTGCTGAGAGCAGGGGTGGTTAGTCATGGCAAATGTTCAGGAATGGGCTTTTCAAAGCAAAAGTCCATTTGCTCTGGTGAAAGTGGACTCCCCGCATCTCTATGGATTTTTAAGATAAGAAGTGTCATCTTTAAAGATGAATGTTTGCAAGAATGTCTCAACTGGCAAGGAAAAACAAAGAGCTCTGCCTACAAGAAGAAAAGCCAGCTCTTCTGTTGTGTGCACTGTTTTCATTTATGTCAGCTCCATTAATGCCCCATGAATCCACGGGTCTGTAATCGAGCAGCTGACCTACAGCAACACTGGCATTCGCTGCTGTGTTACACCAGATTTACTCCAGCTGTTAAGGTTTAAGGCCTTGCTTTTCACACGGTTCCTCTTAATAAAATGTACCAGACATCAGCAGCTAAAAGTTGTACAATCGAGTTGCAAATCGAGACTGGTCTCTCAGATGAAGAGGATTCAAATTGTAATACAGAAAGCAGGTAAAACACAGAAGCTCTGCCCAAGCCCTCACCTGGAGGTGCAGCACATGGTGACCTTTGCATTAAGGTCAATTCCTGTCCCTGCCTGGGCCACCATCTGCCTCCATGCCAACAAAATACCTTTGCAGCTGCAGGCTGGTCTTTTCCCAGCAGGCAGCCCGAAATCTTCTAATGCTTAGTCAGACAAATCCTAACCAGAGGCTGATGGAGTGAAGAGCAGCTTGTTTGCGTGCACTGCTATGGCAGATGTCCACAAACCAGCAGAGGGTTTGCCCATCTCCAATAGAGTTTCACTGCTGTGATGATCTAAGAGTGAACACCCAGAGAAGGGCATGCATGCCTGAATGCTTCTCTCAGTCTCTAGCCAAATACATTGGTTTATTACTAGAACTATAGGTTTGTATGGTATTTTTTTTCCCCCTCTTTATCACTGTTGGTTAGAAGTGCCAAGCAGTAGTCAGGAAACCAGCTTTTGATACAGTGTTTACAAAGCAACAGCAGTTCTTTCAGCATCATTTGGGACTCTGAGACCAAAGCTCCAGGCATCTCTGCCATAACAGCATTATAAATATGTAATGAGAATTTAAAAGGCAGAAGGCAAACAGATAATGGAGACACCCAACATAAACATCACATTTAACTCTCACCATCTGAAAAAAGCTACAAATTCCAGTGTGGACTGATCAACACCTGGCAGCATCCAGACTGAAAAGGATGGGGACTTTCAGAGGAAAGCTGCCTACTGCATCTTTTATGCATTATCATTTTTAAAGAAGACCTAGAAACTTAGCACATAAATCTGAGGAGCTGGCTTCAAGCAATTAGGATTTAGAACACCAACAGTGAGGTCGTTGATGCTGCTGCACCACAGATTTTGCTAAAATCCCAAGAAGTTAGCCTGGATGAAGCTGCTTGTGAATATCACAGTTCTGACACCAGGGGAGGTCACTCAGTGCCTGGCTACCTCAGACATCCCTGTGCTAGGAGAGCGCTTCCACAGGCAGTGGGAATCACTGTGGATAGGGATGGACCTCTTTTACTTGGAATGGTCCTCAGACTGCTGCAGGAGCAGGGTTGGACCAGATGGACCCAGAGGTCCCTGACAACCTCAGCCATGCTGGGATTCTGTTAATGGTCCAGAGAACAACCTTGTTTGTACTCCTCTCATCCTCCCTTGAGATACCCACACATGAAGCTCCCCAAACACTTCTCTGACATGCAGTCTCCATCCTCTCCCTCTGTCTTCATCCCTTTCCTTCCCATTGCCTCCTTCCTTCAAGTCACAGTCACACCAAATTTGCTGCCTGATTATCAGCTGCATCAACATTTAGAGTTCCCTCGTGGAAAGCAGCACTTTGAAAGCTTTTCCAGCTTCTCCTCCAGATGATGTCACCCTGGGTGGGTGCCAGGCTGGGTTCAGAGTGAAAATTATTCACTTCAGGGTCAGACATTCCCCTATTTTTAGGCCTGATTTCAGTGCCAGGCAGCCAATAGTGTAGCTGAATGGTTCGTGTTATTCAACTGCAAATGCTTGTCGGAGTTCAAACAAAGCTCCATTTGTAGCAGGTTAAGGGGCTCTGCAGCCCAGGAACCCCTTCTGAAGTGTGGCTGCAGCTGCTCTGCTCCACAGTGCTCAGTCAGTCTGGAGAGAGGTGCAGAATACTTCCAGCTCCCACCCTTGATAAACTGCAATTGTAAAAGCAGAACAAAGGGTTGAATTCTATCTGGGTCTTTGTAATCTTCTGGCTGCATTTCCTCTGGAAATGCACACTGGGAAAAACACAGCTCCTCAGATGTGAGCTGGAAGCTGGCAGCATCCTGGGATGGTGGGGATGGGGAGGGGGACAAAGAAGAACGGCCCTGTAGCACACAGGGCTGAGCCACAGCAGCCACAACCTACTCAGAACCACAGAATGTCTTGGTTTGGAAGGGACATTTAGATCTAGTTCCAACTCCTCTGCCATGGACAGGGTTGCCACCCACCAGATCAGGCTGCTCAGGGCACCATCCAATCTGGACCTGAATGCCTCCAAGGATGGATTATCCACAACCAGCTTCTAAGCCATCATGCTTTTGTCATAGAAGCATGGTACCAGTGATGTGTTGCTGCAGGTAGAGGCTCACCTCCTCCATGATAGGCATCTGTATTAACATAAACTATCTTTACAAAGCAGAGCAATGATGCTTGTGGTGTGTGATCTACCTGACCAGGATGAGTGATGCTGAAAGTGCCCAGATCCCACTGCAAAGGCAATGAGGGTGATCAGCTCATACAAGGTGTTTGCTCTGTTGAAGCAGGACGGATTGCAGCATCCCTTCATTCTGCAGGAACATAACCATCTGCAACACCACAGCAGCACACATTGTGCAGCCAAGTTTCCCATGTGAGAGCAGGCTGCATAGCTGTGTGAATGTTTCAGGTGTATGCTAGCAGCTGCTGAAACAGGTTGGGAGGGAGAGGAAACTGAAAGGGCAAAACTTACACATACTCCTCTTCAGCTTCCTCGGGTGGCACTCAGAATGCAACTGGGAATGGAAACAATAACTGTAGCTGTGAAATGAAAGCCTACATTGACACAAGAGTGGTGAGGCACCGCACAGGTTGCTCAGAGAGGTGGTGATGCCCCATCCCTGCAGACACCCAAGGTCAGGGGATGGGCTCTGAGCACTGATGGAGCTGGGGGTGTCCCTGTGCACTGCAACAGGATTGCACCAAATGGTGTTTAAAGGTCCCTTCCAACTCAATTCTATGGATTTAAAAGGAAAATGAGTAAGTTTTTCAGCCAGGAGGTGCAGCAGCCAGGCCCAGCCCAGCTCTTCACAAAGCAAAGCAGGACCTCATTTTTCAGGAGGGAGGATGGCTCTGGTTTAAAGCTGGCTGCTGCTGCACAGGACACAAAGCCCATTCAAAGCAGCAGCCCAGCGAGCTGCGTTAGCTCATCTTTTGGCAACCTATAAGTGAGCAGAGCTGAGGTGTAACCATATACACTGTTGACAATGACTGAAAACCACAAAGAAGTAAGAATGGTAATAGTTACAGGGCAATGTGTGAGCATGAGTCACGTCCAAGCGTCAGCTGCAAGCTATCTTCATCTCCACCAGAGCCCTCCTTGGTGCTGGATGGGCAGAGGGCAGTGAAGCTCCTCAGCCTCCCCCCTCCTTGTCTCACATTACTCTGTTTCTTCTTGACATGGGACACGGAATGAGCAGCCATGTATGGAGCCATTGTAATTGTGCAGAAGACCTGGCAGTGCTGGTGCTTTATTTTTAACTCCAGGCAAGTCACATCATGTCTTCCAAAGGGCATGAAAAACAACCACCAGCCCAAGCACAACAGAGGCAGCCCGAAGGGGAGCAGCCCCCACCTCTTGTCTTTTGCAGTCCCAAAGCCTCATGTCTGCAGACCCCACATTCTGCCTCTGATCACCTACAGCTACATGGCCACGTACTGGAGCAGACAGCCCTGCAAACATCTCAAGAGCACAAAACGTGCTGGGTTCAAGCCAGTCACCCTGGGTTTGTTGGCTAAACTCATTCTTATCTACCTAGAATCAGAGGAGAAAACCAATGTCACCAGGTAAACCCCCAGGAAACCCCCAGGCAGGGCTGGCAGCACTGAAGCATGAATTCTGGGTTGCTGTGTGCAGGCACAAGGTACTGCCCAGCACGGCCGCTCCTCAGCATGTTTACTGGGTGAGCAGGAGCCCCAGCCAGAAGGAAGATTGAATTTCAGATACTGAATCATTTGCTTTGAGCGAGTTACATCAGCAGCTAATTTGGCTTGCTTCTCACTTGTTTGTTTGCTCCTTCCTTTGAATTGAATGCTGTGCTTTGGTTGTATCAGAGCAGTCCCCTCTCGCCATGCTCTCTGTTTGAGAGCCAATGCAGAACTCCACCAACCCAAGAGCTGGGATGGCATTTAACTACGACAGAAAACCACAGCGAGAAGAGGAACCTGCGTTTTAAAAAAAGGAAATCTCAAACGAAACCACAATTGTGCAGCTGTCCCAGCTCTGCCATTGCTGCAGCACATTTCAACACGCTTATTAGCATTTTTACAGAAATAAAGTGGTTAGCTATTGGTATGGTATTCATCATTGCTGTCAAATGTTGAACAAGCTAATGCAGCTTGGCATTCTGCAAGCGACAAGTGTTGAGAAACACTGCTGTGCTCGACCAGCTCCCATGACTGTTCTGCTGAGGAATTTTTCTACTGCAACGTTACATTGGCACTGAGAAAAGGCCGCTAAAGATAAAAATAAATGAGAGCCTGTTTCCTGTCCCATCTTGCAGACTGTGGTTTTGGGGCTGATATCAGAAAGGGAAGCTGGGTGTCCAACAGGAGCTAGGGGTGGCCCTGCCCTCTGGGATGCTGCAGATCCCCTTGGACAGGCAGTTCCCAGACAGACCTCAGGTGCATGCAGTGGAAGTAGGTGCAGAGCAGGAGAGCAGCCCTGGAAAGCCCCTGAGCTGCCTCCTTTCACTTGTTCCAGCCACCAGGGCTGTTTTTCTGGGCTTGTGAGTTATGTATCTGTGGGAGGAGAGAAACAGAATCTTTTTGGGCAAGCAGCTTGCCAGTCTGAAGTTGCTACAGGCTCTGGTGGTACCCACACAGATGCTGGTAGCTGCTGCTGGTAATGTCTTGTCCTCTCAGCGTCCTTTATTTCATTTCAGTGTAGGAGGAATGGAAACCTTTACAGCTTGAATACATTGTGGGAAACAGGGAAAGCAAAAGTGCAGTACAAGCTGATGTGCTCACTACCAGCTTGATTTGCTACATGCAAATTGCTTCCGTTCATCAATGTTTCGGATGTAGCAGCTCATTAGAGTTGGACTACTATAGAAAATATGGCTAAATACAGGTAGAGAAACAGAATAACTGAAGTCACACCAAGGAAGACTCTTTGGAGTCAAATGCTAAAATCTTCTACCTCCAAATTCACCACTTGCAGTTCAGTGGTAAAGTATTTCCAGTGCATTGCTTTATTTTGCACTGCAGTTAGTTATATTTTTACACAGAGAGTGATGACACACTGGCACAGGTTGCCCAAGGAGGCTGTGGATGCCCCATCCCTGCAGGCATTCAAGGCCAGGCTGGATGTGGCTCTGGGCAGCCTGGGCTGCTGGTTGGTGACCCTGCACACAGCAGGGGGTTGGAAGCAGATGAGCATTGTGCTCCTTTGCAACCCAGGCCATTCTGTGATTCTATGACTCTATGATATCCTATGATGACGAGCAGCTGGTTGGACTGTAACACCCTGTTACAACATCAAGAAATTAGACCTGTTCATAGGCCCTTCACTCCTACAGCACCTGAGGCTTAAACTCTAATTTGTGTTTCCTAGACTTTCTGAACACATGGGGAAATGTAAGGCTGTCATCAGACGTGTTCATATGCTAAGGTTCTGCAGTATTAACTCTGAGCTTCCCTCACAAAACTGAACCAGAGATGACAGTAAGCAAAGTGTGGTCAGGAAACTGATAAACACATGCAAAGCTCCTCATGTGGAGGGAACAAACTCTGATTTGGATGTGTAATGAATGGTGACTAAGACAACGCCTTCTGATGCTGTGAATAGAATGAAAGCTGACTTGCTGACACTGGATCTTAATGAACATTGCTTAAGACACTGACATAAATTATAATACATCTTTTATAGCGCAAATATGGGTTGGAAGTCTTTCCATCTAATATGTGAAGCAGGCGTCATCACCAGAATTGTGAGGCCATCCAAATGCCTCTGGTTCTGTTTCAGCATTAAGGGAGTGCCGCTGCGTGTTCCTTTCAGTACCCACTTCTGGTATGCTCCATCAGGCCCCATGAAACATGAACAAGCTAATAAAATCGTTCATCTTGGCTGTGGTTAGTAATTCAGTGAACAAGAAAGCAAGGGTGGGAGTGATGCTGCTTCTATTTCAAGCAGCAACACTGCATAGCATTAGGATGTGACTGCTGCTTTACAAAACAAGCCATGATCTTTCATTGACTGTTACAGGCTGTGATAGCTGTCCATCTATCTGCGGGTGAAAATCTGCCTTTTAGAATCATTTAATACCTTTATTTAGAGAGTTATGATGAAGACCCACCCCGTTTATCAGAATCCTTAATCAATTGATGATGTCAGCCTGAAAGGTCTTTGTCACAACATCTGTCTCACTCACATCAAGCGAGCTGATTCCCTATAAATCTCTACAGATGCAGTATGTTTTCTTCAATCAGATAAGAGGAACAGATCACAAACCACTTTCTTAATAAACTCGGGATAATTATTCTCAAAGGATAATTATAAAGTGGGGAAACTGAAGACGGGCAACATGAAGTAACTTGACCCAGTTCTTCCACAGAGCAGAGGCAGAGCCAGCAAGAGACAGCAGCTTTCCTGGTCCCCTTTTCTCCTTTCATCCCCACTCTCTTTCATGTGCAGTGTTCCAAGAGAGCTCAGGGCTGTTGCACTATCAGCTGTGGTGGTGAAATAAATACCCAGCTGTGAGTCCACAGCAAAGGCCTGTTCTGCACACCGCAGCAGGAAGGGGTAACAGAGTGGTGACACCACCAGCAGACCAGCTCACACTTCTCTTTTGGGGTTTACACCTAAAAAGGCCATACTTGGTCAACCAAACTACTCACCCTGTGTCAGAGAATCAAATCAACCAAGATCGACTCCAAACACCACTTTACCCCTACAGCTTTCCATTATTGCCCTTGCTTATGTCAAAAGAAACTTTATTCTGTGATTTATTACACTTTATGGACTTATATCCTCCACACGTGGTTTGGCTGCTGAAGAAGAGTGCACTCTTCCAATGTACTGCTGCAGGATTAAGTGCCTTTCAGAAGGTAAGCATAGATATAGATACGCTTTCCTTATACCCCTTCTGCTCCTCCCTGGACCCCAAATCACCTGCACAGCCAAACACCTCAGCCTGTAACACAGAATTTGCTTTGCATTCTGTAATCTGCACACAGTCACTGGAGTCCCTTTGAAATACAATAAATTGTACTGTAAGCCTTAGCTCGCATGCTGTCTTTTGTGCTGCAGTGTGAAACCCCTGGTTGGCAGCAGGTCCATGGGTTATTGGTATAAGTTGCAGCAGCTCCTGAATGAAGGAATGCTGCCTGATATGCACAGCAGATAACAAGGTGTTAGGGTCAGCATCTCAGTAAGAGTGGAAGAGAACAAGAGAATCCCTTGGACCTGGAGAACAATGTGCAAAATGCCTTGACTGGGATAACCTCTGCAAGACCTGTAATCTCCCCATATCCAGCAGGGTGATGTGAAATGCTCCTGCAACAATTCTTCTACTTTATTATTGTCTATTGTACTTTGGAATCAGCTTTGCATCCTTTTTGTTGAAGACTCCACCGTTGTGGTGGAGATGGAAAAAATCACTCAGCACAGAAACACAGAAGCAACCCAGCTGAGGTGATGCCCCATATTCTGGGCTGCAAGGCTCTCACAACCAAAATGTCTGGAAATCCCACCATGCCAACACTCAGCATCTCCAGTAAAACCCTGAAGCCAATTTGCTTTTACCTTCATTTGCACAAACAGCCTTGGCTTTCAGGGCTGCTCCCGAAGTGGTAACTAATTGTGATGTAGATGTACTAATGGTGCCATCCAGAGGTACTTGGGTGCAGCACACTGCTCTGTATCAGCAGACTCGCTCAGTAGCCAGGGTCTAATTTCTCTCTGTTGACACACAGACCTCCTTCACTGATACGGGTATCTGTGTGACATTCAGATGTGGATTCACAAAATGCTTCCTGGTGATCAATATCAGAGAAAAACCAACTGTTCAATCCTAATTCTCCTGTAGGGAGTTAATAGGATTACACAGATCACAGATAAATAACCATAATATTACAAGTGACGTACTTTCTTCCTCAGAAATCATCACTTACTAGTCCATCAGAATGATTTCATTTACTTATGTAAACCCAAATTAAGAGAGAGAAAAAACACTTGAAAACTAACTAACATTGCAGATAGTCAGTGGCAAGCACCGATCCTACAGCCCACCTTACATCAAATTACAGATACTGTTACCAAACCATGCCTACTGCAAGGTGGTATGGCTAAAAGGAGTCCAAACATTAAATGTAGGGACTGATGTCTGCACTGCATTTAGAGAGTCACCCTGAGTTGACTTCAACCTTGCCTGGGCAGTGCATAGTGGCTTCATTTTCCACTGGGCACCCCTGGACTATGCCATATTTATAACTGCACTCAAGTCTTCTACCAGGGGCTGCCAGGAGCAGGTATCAATAGCTCCTCTGTCAGTGAACACACATGATGATGGAGACACCTGCATGGAGAAGGGTCTGAAGGGCCATTAGAAAGAGGTGAGCAAGTCTGCGGGAGCTCAGTCTGATTTAGACATGAAGTGGAAAGACAGCTCTCACATTCCAGACTTCTCTGTGCTGAAAATATGTCTGGAGAAAAGAGGAGACATACAGGGTCCTTCACAGGGCTATGAGAGGTAACCCACAGGGACCATCTAGTTGGTAGTTTAATTAAACATCTTGATGCTGCTAGAAGTTTCAGACGTGTCTCGTATCAAGCGGAGAACACTCACAGTAGTATAAAAATAAATAAGCAAAACCCAAGAAACAAACCAGTTCTGTGCACTAAATGTGATGCAAAATTATAGCTGTAATTTTAGATGAAGTATTACAGCAGTAGTTTAACAGAAAATATCTCTTGAAAATCATAGAATCATAGAATGGCCTGGGTTGAAAATGACAACGATCATGTAACTTCAACCCCCCTGCCAAGGTCAGGGTCGCCAACCACCAGCCCAGGCTGCCCAGAGCCACATCCAGCCAGCATCAAAGAAAACATGCCTCCCCTTTCTGCTGCTTTCACAGTCTTTACTCAAGATGCATTTTGCAAAGGAAAGCACCATCATGCAGCCAAGCCTTAAGGCTGCACAAAGAGATGTTTGTTCAGGCAACAAATGGACATGGGTGGCAAATGGGTGCCATCAACAGGTAAAACTCCGTAAAAAGGCACAGAAAAGGAACAACCAGACAGGTCTCATGCATTCAATCTGAAGCACTATTCAGAAGGCTTACCAAGTTTGAAACCGTAATTCTTCTTTTAGAAATCAACGTGTGGTGTGAGAATTAAGAGTATGGCGTGGATTGGCCAAAAGGCAAGTGCAAAAAATCATTGAGTGCAGCTATTTCCCCTCTTTCCACGATGACCCAGGTGGAGCAAAGGCTGTGGGGAGCACACTGACCTGTACTTCCCCGTCCGCACCTGCACTGCCCTCATCCCGCACTGCTGGGCGCCTCCGACATCGCTCACGATATCATCTCCAATCATGATGGCCTGTCAGAGCAGTGAAATACGGAAAAATCGCTGTCAAGAGAATCTTATTTCTGCCATCCCTCACGCTCCTTTGACATAATAAACAGCTTGATTTGATGTTTAATACTGCCATCAGGCAAATTAAACAAGATAAGATTGTCATCGTATTGATTAAATGTCATTCTACCTTGAATATAATTCAGGCAATAGCTCCTTGAGCAATATACTGGGGCAGTATACATCTGTACAATTTGTAATCCAGCACGAAAATCAAAGTGATGTGGCACGCAGTTCAAAGAAAATGTTGAATTTTATGAAGTTAGTCCTGGTCTGTTCCTAACCATGCATTTATGTTATGCTCCAAGTAGTTTAAATTAAGCTCTTCTTTTCAAACATTTCCTTAAAATTGATATTCTAAGAGCTAGGCAAGACCTTAAGCTTGTGATCACTGAAATGTGTAATTTACAGAGTTTGATTCCAAGCCATTTTCAGGTTCATATAAAAATTTGGGAAGTCTTCCATGAGTGCAAAATCTAATTTATCAATTTGTGCACAACGTGACAAATGAACTCAACTGAGCACACTATCAAAAAAAGGGTAAAGAGTAAGGAAAAGTAAGGAAAGCATTGCTTTTCATACTGAAGAAACTGCTTTTACATTTTGAAAGCAGAAGTCTTTCTAGCAGGCATAATTTCAGTTATCATTTCAGCTAATCATCAAGCTTGGAAAGTGATGGTTTGGTATCTTGTGCGTTCTCTCCACGAAATGAATTTCCAGAGTGTATAAATACAGTCAGTGTCTTAAGCTGAAACACATTTGCTCCAATTTCCTTCATCCCTCTCAGCACATTTGCAGTTCTTCCCTATACCTTTTCAGCTGACCCATATCCAAATGGGAGCACCAGAATGTGAACAGAATTTCCACGACAATCCAACTAGCAACCTACACAAAGACCTAAACTCCTCCTGGCTGCTCTCCTGATCACACATGCATTTACCCAAACTTTCCAAGCCCTTCTTGCCACCGAATCACAATAGGAATTCATGCAGCAATTGCTTTTTTCTGCGTTCATACTTTCCACAGTAAAGTCTCCTGCTCCATGGCTGTGAACTTTGCAATATGCTTTTGGGTAGACACTTGCTTTGTGCTACTTCATGACATGAACATACCCAACTAGGCAAGCAACCACCCTGCTTGTCCTGCTCTGTCCTGCTCTTACCTCTCTCTGCTCCAACCCATCTCATCATCACAGTACCAATACCAAACCCCAGTGGGATCCAGGGCAGCACCTTACATAGGCACTCTTTTCCCCTGCATGCATGTATACCCTCTTCCTCCTTCTGTGTCCCCAGAGACATAAAGGAAACTCTTTAGAGTTCTCTTTAATGCTGTCAGGCAGGGAGCTGCTCTGGAACTGAGCTATGGGTGCCATGCATGAGCCAGGGCCATGGCTATGCAGCTGGAAAGATGGGATCAGTTTCCTTCTGTCATCTCTATTTCAACAAAAAGTGCAGTTCCCACTCTGTAAGCTGTCTACTGGGCAGGATTAAGTTAAATATATAGAAGACTAAAAGTACTAAGGATGCAGAGCTATTTTTAATTGTCATCTGATTACAACCTGTCATCTGATTAGAACCTTCTACTTACTAAATAGCACATAAAGGAAACCTCAGGATACACCTACAGCCCATCTAAACAGATTATTTTGTGAGAGCCTTCATGTACCTACTGAGATAGGTACATGCACATCTGGAACAGCTTCAGCTGATAAAGCACAAATCCTCTTTTGAGTAATGCATCAGGAACAGCATGCAAGATTACATACAGTAGCTACCAGCCCAGTTCATCTTTCATGTTGCTTTTAAATACCATTCATGTGAAGGATTATCATCATCCCTCAGGTGATGGGATGTAATAGGCCATCCCTGCAAGTCAAGGCTCATTTGTCTGGTTCCATGCTGAAGCAGTTTGTTTTGAAGCAGTTTATATATGCACACCCTTGCTTCATTCTGCCTAAGAGCAAAACCTCTGCGATCACCCTTTGCGAGCCTCTGTAAGGAGCAAGGAGACAAAGACTCATGGGATCACATTGCTGGGGAAACATGGCCATAGGGGAAGAGCAGCAGGGGGCTTTGGGACAGATGGCATTGCCCACAAACTGCTTCAAAGCCACCACACGTTGGAGGGCTCAATCCTTTTTCATCCTTTCATTACTGGATGATTTTCCTTATCCGCTCTGCTTATGGAAACACACGTGCTCCCAGAAAGATGGATGGTTCCCTGCAGATAGCTCACCTTTCCCTACCACTGCACCAAACATGAAATGAGGAAGGGTTGATTTCAAGTAATGAGTAAATTAAGCATGAAGACATAGGTGAAGAGAACAGAATGATGGGAGTGATTACATTTCTCAAAGCAGCTTGGGGGAAAATCGGTAACAGTAGCTGGCAGAGAACAATTTTGCCAGATTCTGGGTTTTTTTTCCCTTATTTTTGTGTATACCCTTTGTTTTCACTCCTGGATCCTCAAAACACTGGAAATGAATGTGTTCAGAACACAGGAAAGGGCAGAGCAGGGTGGCTCTGAGCCCTGGGGAGAAGCGCGCTCACCAGGGCTGTATTTCACTCCATCCAGGCAAGTTTTCCTGCAAGACTCACAGCAGCTCTGCAAGTGCAGCTGCACATGAGCAGCGATGCCTGTCCAGGCCAGCTTGTGGCATACGCATACCAAAATGTACTCCAGCCCCGGGGGATTTCACAGATTTACTATCGGTGAAGGGCAATAATCACTAAAGGAGGAGCAATTATTCCCAAATCATTTAGGATTTAAAAAATCATTGGCAAGAAGATAGAGGTCAAAAGGTGCGCTGTCAAGGGAAATAAAAAAAACTCTACCTGTCAAACCTGGGTTTAACTTCCTCTCTGACTGCAATATGGTAAGAAGAGAAAGAAATATAAAACTGGAAGGTCATATACCCACTGAAAGAAGGAATCAAAAGATCCCCATTTGCGTTCAAATTTTACACAGGAACCACACCATTCATCCATTCAATCGTCTGGGGAAGGTACTGTTCTACACCAAGTAAAAAATTATTAGAAAGGACAAGAATGCAGTGAGACATCTCTCTGGCTGTTAGAAAATCATTACAGAATTAAGATGGGTATAATTCATATTTCCCTAAACCCTACAGCTGATGAGAGATGGTGTGTGGCTGTACCATGATAAATAAAGCAGACATGTGCCAAAGCTGAGCAAAGCCATTGCCACTGCATCGTTCCAGTCAAACTAGCCCTTATTCCCCACTACCTAGCTCTGCCTGTTTGCAATGCCCCGCTTGCTGGGAGGAGCTCACACACAATATGTTAGAGGCTGAAGTCTATGGAAGGTGCAAACATGAAGAGTCAAAGAGGGAAGCATGCTTCAGCAGAGTATTTAATACAATGAATGATTCTAGAGCCAAAAGTATTTAAGCCAAAGCAGATTTTTGCTATAGGCTTAATAACCCAAGCTAAGTGTGCCAACAATGTAGAAATAAAATGAAATAAAATAAAGCTGCTGCACAAAATCTTGGTGTGTTAAGAGCCTTTGCCCAAGAAATATGATGCATTTACCTTTCTCCCTATTCCCCATGGCCCAGCTGGTAATCTCCTAGGCTTCAAGATCCCATAATGCTGTTAATTACATTTCCATCCAGGCTCTGCAAACATCAAACATGCACAGGGCACCACTTGTGGCCTTTGACCCCACAGAGTTTGTACAAGGCAGGTGAAACAGAAAAAGAAATACATGACACCTCCAGGGCAGATTTCCAAAGGTGCCAGGCCAGTGAATCATAGAATCACAGAAACATAGAATGGCTTGGGTTAGAAGGGACATCAAGGATCATGAATGTCCAAACTCCCTGCAACATGCAGGGCCACCAACCTCCATATCTAATACCAGCCCAGGCTGCCCAGGGCCCCATCCAACCTGGCCTTGAACACCTCCAGGGATGGGGCATCCACAGCCTCTCTGGGCAGCTGTTCCAGCACCTCACCACTCTCATAGTGAAGAACTTCCCCCTGAGTGTTTGAAACTTCACCTGGCTGCTTAACTCTTCTTCCTGAGATGGAGAACCTTCCCGTTATCCTGGTGATTGGGGAAGGGATGGCTGCACAGCAGCAGATCTGGGGGTGACCCCGCTCTGCTCTCATGCACTGCTGACCCCCACCTGAGGTGTGCAGGTGGCAGCAATGGAACTGGTTAACTGCCAGGGCTTTATGCACTCCGGTATGACCCACCATAACTCCGGGCAAAGCAGGACAATTTGCTACAGATAGAACTTCTTTATGATTATATAAAACTAGGGGAACCTTAACATTATTTAGGTTTTATTGTAAAGCTGTAAAAATCACCCACTGTTACAGCTGCCTTAAAACATACGAATTAGGTATCTCGGTAACCTTTAAGATGTGTTATTCTTTGTCATACTACTGAATCATAAGACAAATCTGGTTACCTCTAAGAGGTTTAAATTTCCAATCTATTAAAGTAATACTGGCAATCTGTTATTTCTAGGCCATTGAGGAAAGGTTAAAATGAAAATTGGACTTCAGGGAGTTCCTCCCATTCTAAGTGCAGGCTGAAAACATCTTGGCAGCAGAAGGTAAAGTCGGGGTCTCAGTAAGAAGCAGTTACCAAGGGAAATGACTGGTGATAACTCTATTGATTAAAGTGGCTTGAGAAATTTCAGGTTTGCCACTGTCTAGCATTACTGTGGTGAGACAGCTTTATTAAAAAGATACTTCTCATTAAACATCAGGTAAAAGAAAACTGTAATATGTTTTCAAACGCACAGCTCATCTAGAATACTTTAATGGATTAAATGCATTCCACAGGTGGAATAAATTACTGGCAAACATTTTATAAAAGTAAAGGCTAGGAAAGCCAGTCTTCATCTTGCCATTACAAAGACATAAAGCTCAGTCAGGAGACAGATTAAAATGTAACACAATGTGCTGCTGATTAAGGACCTTATTGAACAACATACCCTGAGTTTTTATTATTTTGTATGACTAATACAACCCAAAAAATCTTCCTCAAAAGAGCATTAAAGTTGCAAAGTTAAGCACTCAGAAGTTAGGAAAATCCACATGCTCTCCTGTAGTTTGTTGTAGGTTGCCCAAGGAGGCTGTGGATGCCCCATCCCTGCAGGCATTCAACCAGGCTGGACATGGCTCTGGGCAGCCTGGGTTGGTGGTTGGCGACCCTGCACACAGCAGGGGGTTGAAACCAGATGAGCATTGTGGTCCTTTTCAACCCAGATCATTCTATGATTAAATCATCTGTTCAAATCTCGCTCCCCAGGGCAACAAGAAACAAGAAACTCGCTGAGAAACGAGTTGTGGTGTTGCAGTCTTGTGTTGAAACACATCCCTGTAATGATGTTCCCCACAGTGGTAGGGGCTGACATGTTGGCAAAGTGGGTAAAACAAAGTTTGAGGACCACCACATTGTCTACCTATGGAAAAGGGCAAGCAATGGCATTACACAGAGCCTTGGAAAAGCCCAGAGCAGCATGCCATTCACATCTCATACAAGCAGAATGAAAACAAATCTTCATGCCTCTAATTGAGAGGCATAGAATCGAAGGGCTGAGTTATGTATGTGGGCTTTTTTTTTTCTTTCCTTTGTTCTTTCTTTTTTTCCAGCTACTTTTTCTTCAGATGCCATTCTGTTTCTGAAATTGATTTTTTGGCTTGTTGGTTGGATGAATGGATTGAGTAATTGCTCAATATCTAGGATATTTTGTTCAGGCTGAGCTATCATGTTATTGGGAAGATATTGACAAACTGAAGGCAGTAGAGAAAAGAACCCCATGCTGGCTTAGGGGGCAGAGGGACTGAACTGCAAGGAAAGTTGCTGAGAGCTAAACACACAATTTTAGTAAGAGAAAGCCACTGTAATGATAAGGAGCCTAGAGATAATTGGAAGAAGAAAACATCCAGGAAGGAAACCAGTTATTTTTTGGTTGTTACCTAGAGTAAAATGAAAAGAAGGATATATTGTTTAAATGGAGATCATTTCATTGAATGTCAGAAAAAGCTGCCTGCCCATGAGATCTACTAAGCTCTGAATACTGTCCCTAGGGAGCTTTAAAAGGGCTGCTGTTTGCTCACTTAAAAACTCTCTGGACAAAACATGGATAAACATGGAGCAGGGAACATTCCTGCATGGGGAAAGAGATGGATGAGATGGCCTACTAGGTCTTTTCCATCTTCTCATTCTATAATAAAGTACAACTCAAGCACACAGTGAATTACAGGGCCATAATTTCATCTCCGGGCTCCAGGGACCTACAAGCCACCCAAACTTCACTCCAATTGTTTATGATGTCACCAGAAGCCTGTGATGGAGTTATTACCTTGTAATTCACTGCCGTCTGTTAGTCATTTCGTACTCATCCTTATGTCCTGTGTGATATAACAACAGATCAATAAAGAGGGCACAAATAGAGAGGGAAAAAATGGGCTGTACTAAGCAAGCAGGGAGCAGCCCACACACTCAGTGTGTTTCTGGAAAGCCTGATGAAAGCAGCAACATGAGAGGGGATTTGGGCCAGTCGGTGCTTCCTGTCTTTCCCTTTAGGAACTGTACTAAAAAAAAACAGCAAATGTGATAGCAAAGGAAATAACATTTTAGCTGCAAATCCCCCTCCTGCAGCCCTCAGAGCAGCTGTTATCTTGTGAAGCACAACATCTTCCATCATTCAGAACCATTACCTGCTCTGGTGGAACTCCCATTTCTGCTAGGGCTGACTCAAAGAACGCTTTTGCTGGTTTTCCCACTACTTCAGCTTGAACATCACAGGCATACTGGAAAAAAAAAGAGAGAGGAAGACACAGATAACACTATTAAGATCAGAAAAGGATTTGTTCAACTTTGTAGCTTCAGTCAATTGTATAAAAAGTATGTAATTATTGATTTTCAGCTTTAAATAACATGATGGGTTAGCAGTTGAAGATTACTATCTGGTAGCTTGGATATCAGGAGTGTTCAGTGCTCTCTGTCAAAAGAGAAAGTCCTCTTGAAGCATCCTGAGCTACAAACCTGCTTGATTCTCTGTCGTGACAGCAGCCTACCAAGTGAGTTCCAGTATCCTTCCAGTCTGTGAGAGCCCCACTCTGACAGAAATAACAAATAACCTTCACATTAAAAGATGTGGAGAGTTCATTCAACCTCCCAGCATACTTTTAATGGCTAAAGTAACCAGTCGGAGTTGAAAAGCTCCAGTGCTTTCAGGTGCTGAAAACCTGAAAACATAAAGCATTTCTAGCTTGTTCCATGATGATGAAAAGTGCAAACTTCTTTTTGGGAAGGCAGAAAATCTCTCCAAAACTCATACTTATCCAAATGAATGTGCTTCAAGCATACATTGCATCCACTATCTTCTGTGCTTGTGTATTTTGTTTTATTATTCACATTCACTCAGTATGAATCTTTTTAGAATCTCTCTACAAGCCTCTTTAAAGGAGTGCAATGATTGTTCCCTTCTCTCACCCTTAGGTCAGTTTATCTACTGGGTTCTGCACAGACTTTGGCTTACAAACAGACTGCACATAAGTATCTTGCTGAATAAGGACTTCATGTTGTAAATTGCTAAGGGCAAGGGGCTGTGTTAACAATGCTGTGCCAAACATTAATGGGCCCTTAGTTTTTTCGTGGATATCTTGCAGAAAATATGGTGTGTTTTTGCTTTCCAGTTTCTTCCTTCCAGGGCCTCGCTTCCAATAAAGATATCATGATGGTAGAAGTTTAAATATAGAAAAAAATGAACAATATAAATCCAGTCATCTTTAGAATGCAGCAAATGGGTTTCAATCTGTGAAAACTTCCTCCACCAAGGAGAGTAATTACAGATGATGACCCATATTCATGCCAGTGACTCTTTAACAAGGTGCACAGAGCGAGTAAGCATAATGCAAGCTATAAAATACCTCTAATGCCTTCATATATGCTCCAACATCAAGTTTCAGACCATCAGTTTCTTTATAGTAGCGTCTGGAAATGAAAGTGATAAAGTTCCAATGAAATGAAAATGTTGGCAGTTAAATCCAAAGAAACTACATTTTATTATTTCTCTGCCTATACAGATGTCCATATGGCTGCAACAAAAAGTCAAGTCATCAGAAACTCTGAAGCCTTAAATTAGCACCAGGAATTAAGTAAAGAGCAGGCTCAGCACTGTGCAAAGATTTCAGACCAGGTGCCCATCTGGCAGCTGGGACACGACTCTACTCATTGAAAGGGATTTCCTCAAGTTTATTTTAGGGATGAAGTTGACCCATTTTCTACTTCACAAGGTACCAGTTTCTCACAGAGGACAGCAGGCGCGTTGCTCTTGTTTTGGTCAGAGGCAGAGGGAGATGCAAGACCTCCTTCAGTAAATCTGGAAGGAGGCCCCAGACAGGCGACCATTGCTTGTCATCAGCCTTCACTTGCCTTTATTTTTATCAGGACTGAGAATGTCCTCAAAACTAGATTTTACTGTTTCCAAAAATGTTGCTATTGCTATGAAGTTCACAAAATTAATTACAGTCTGCATGGACTTTTTCTGGAATAACCACTCATGCCAACCCAGGTCTTCTGAGCTCTTCTGATCAGAGCAAAGATGGGTTTCTGTACGACAGAAAAAAAAAGTAGGATGAGCAGTCAGTGAAGATTTTATGCCTTATCCTTCTGCCATTTTCGATTATTCAGCACAGCCTCCTTTTAAAATGACCACTTGACCTTTGCTAGAACAGCCATTAACCTTCTATAGTCTAGCGTAAACAGCTTAATTTTCTGACAGTGGCATGACAGAAGAAATTACAAAGCCAATTCCCACTCTCAGCCCAAAACAGATGCTAAATGTAAATCACTCCATTTTCAGGAGGAGGGCATTCTGCTTCACTGACTCTGATGCTTTCCTTTTCCACGGAATGAACTAAAACTTAACAGAAATCAACCTGCTTGCTCCAGGTAGAGGACTTGTTAAGGTCCTCGCATACTGATTCTGCACATGAGCAAGAAAGCTGACCTGTGGTTTGTTGGCTTTTTCACATGACTCTTGGCACTGATGATGCATCTTAGCTATAAACTGTGAAGCAATTCATCCAGTTTATAATCTCCATTCATCAGGTCTGAGAACTTACCTACCAGAGTAACTTATTCAGCCATTTCTGCAGGACTCTTATTTACAGTACCTAGAAGTTCGATTGTAGAAGAGCAAAAACTGAGCTCAGGAAATCCAAACATGGGTTATTCTTCATTAAAAAATAAAAAATAAAAATAAATGACAAAACCCACACCCCACCAAATGAACAAACTGTGGGCCTGCTCTGGAGCTGTCTACATCCATGAAGGACTAAACAAATAAATACTTTTATATGCAGAAGGCACAAAGGCATTCTGGCATTGCTCATGTTGCAATCTTAAAGGTAGGTTCTGTATTTCATTTTGAAAGATGGTTTGATGCCACACCATGCTCAGTTATTTCACATACGTTAGCCGCTGTGCCGTTGGCTTATAATGGCTTTTCCTTATCCTTCCAACACAAAAAATTGCATGGACTTTTTTCCCTGGTTTATAGGATCAGAGCATGTGAGTGAAAGGATTGTCAACACAATGGATTTAACTGCTCCGATAAGATCTACCTTCTGGATCAATAACCCACAAACTCAGAAGGGCTTTCACGCTCATTATGGTCTATTGAACCACTGAAAAAAAGTCTCTATGGTTTCCACAAACTAAACATGCATATTCTTTTTTAAGCCCATACACAGGGCAACAGATAAGAATAACTCCTCAAAGGCCACTGGGATTTGTTGTTTTTCAGCATTGTCATTAATAACCACCTGTTCACAACCTCAGAACACATCTAAATGAACGTTTTAACTAAAACATTCAAAATTCCTGAGCTGGACTTTTTCTGCCTATGCAAGTAAGTAGTCAAAATTTCACTTTAATGTTCAGAGTATAATTAAAAATATCTTTTGACACCTATACTAACAAAGCAACCAATTTGTCAGTTCAAAAGCAGAGGGGCTTTTGCAGGTCATACATTTCTCAGTATATCGTTGGGCTCTCCCCTCAGGTCTCCTCAGCCACCACACTTTGCTTGCAGACAGATATCCCCACCTGCACTACAGCTTCGGTGGAGTTTGGGCATTGCAGAAAAGATGACCATCAAGAACTGAAATTCAAGAGATGCCCTACCCAGTGCACCACAGAGACCTCCTGATGAGCATTTGCTAAGTTAGCTGGGGGATTTGGCATTGCATGCTGAGTGATTGCCAGTGCTATCTGCACAGTGATGAATTGAGTCTCATCCCAGTGAGTGCTGCATCCATACCACCCTTTACCTTCTCACTTCAGTTTCTCCTTGTATCTCTAGAAAGACTACAAAAAAAGTGGCTCAAGACAGGAGGCCAAGTGTGGTGACTGAATGATCCTCACAGATCCACTGAGGATCTTTCATCGACAGGTAACTCAACAGATCAACCTCTCCATTTAGACACATCAGTGAACCACTTAGAAGTTGGCAGCGTGAAAGCCTAAGCCAGTATCTGGCTTCCACTAAGTACGAAGGCATTGGGTGAAATTAAAACATAGAAAGACGAGAGGGAGAAACAAGCAGTGCTCAACTCACCCTTTTCCAAGGGAGATCAAAACAGGCTTCTCCAATCCAATCAGAACTCTGAAAGCTTCATTAAGGTTTGCATAGGAGAAATTTTCTGCTGCATCTCCGATAACCACACAGTTTGGGTTTGTTTTATCAACGTCAGCAAATTCAGGGACAAGATCTAAAGAAAAAGAAATCCATACATTCCTTACCATTTTGTATCCTACCTGAATTGATGGTTTTCTTGTAGATTTGTGTTTCCTTTCCTTCTTTAATCAACACATTAAAAAAAAAATAAATACGTCTGAATCAAATAAATAAATGCAAGTCTGTTCTTCAGCTTCCTTCTATTCCTGGCTAGATCCTGCTGTTCATCACAAGGAGGAGAAAAATAAACCATTTCCCACTGTTGCCTGAGCTCCTGCCACCCACTTCTAAGTGGCTCAATACACACAGGCACCTAGACCTGGGGATAAGCTTTTTGCAGATAAGTCTGCTCTTTACTTCCCACACTATTATTTACTGCTGCAAAAAAGATATCCCTGCAAAAGGAGGCCTCCTTGGCTGTTGTTTTGCCAAGTCACTCCATCAGCCTACCTTCACTGCACTACTGATGGAGATCACACTCAAGCCATTCTGTTACAGCTCTTCTAGAGTCTCATGACTGAAGAAAGAACAGGAACAGAACAGCTAGGAGCTCTTCCACCACCAAGCTACGGGACTTCACTGCTTGCTCACAGACGCCTACATCCCTCTGGGTTGTCCCCACCCAAGTCCCAGTGGTGTCCCACCATCATGCACGAGCAGATGTGGCCTCAGCCCACGCTCCTTCAGAAGGCGGCAGGCTGCTGGTGCTGGGGCGGTGACTTCAGCCACAGAGATGTCAAAGCCCAGGCCCTGCAGCTTCTTCACGAATTTCTCTCGGGTCGCTTGTGTTTCGTTAGTGCAGAACCGCAGCTTTAGGCCGGACGCCTTGATTCTGTCGAGTAAAAGCAGCAGAATTTAATTGGGTCAATTGGACGTGGAAAAGGAGCTGGGAGTATCAGCTTTGCTAAACCACATAAAACGTGGATAATTACAATAAAAATGCAACGATGACAACAGGAGCAGGATCCTTTATCATGACCATGTAGGCATCCCTACAATACACGGAATTAGCATCATAGAATCATAGAATAGCTCGGGTTGGAAAGAGCCTCAAGGATCGTGAATCTCCAACCCCCCTGCTGCCAAAGGCAGGGCCACCAACCTCCATATCTAACACTAGACCAGGCTGCCCAGAGCCCCATCCAACCTGGCCTTGAACACCTCCAGGGACGGGGCATCCACAGCCTTTCTGGGCAGCCTTTGCCAGCACCTCAGCACTCTCTTGGTAAAGAACTTCCCCCTGATATCCAACCTAAATCTTTCCTCCTTCAACCTAAAATCATTTCCCCTCATCCTGCAGTTATCTACCCTTTCAAAGAGTTGACTCCTCTCCTGTTTATAGGCTCCCTTTAGGTACTGAAAGGCTGCAGTGAGTCACCCAGCAGTTTTAGGGCACTACACGTGCAGAGCCCCTGCATAACATGGAACTGGCATCTGGAGCAGAGCTAACATCACCACGGGGGCAGCACTGATGATGGACATGATACGCAGGATACCTCAGCCTGCCATGCTCACATTCTCTGCATGTATCAAAAACCTCCAAATCCTGTTGAAATTTTGCTTTCCCACCTGTATCATTAAAGCACTCCCAGGATGTACACACAAACTGCACATCTATGAGCACAGGAGCTGGTGCAATAGCACTATTAGCACTTTAGCTTGGATTTACACCTTTCCACTCATTTGTCATCTGCTACAGTGATCAGCACTTACACTGGAGGTAACAGCACAGCTTTGCACTTCTGCAGACTTCAGGCACGAGGCCTGCCAGTTACACTGTGCTACATGAATGATGCTTTTATCAATGCAGGGATGGCTTCCGTCACATTTACCATGCAATCTCTCATAAAACACCTGTGCTGCTATTTGTTGGGTAATCCTGAAAAATAGAGCAGCTTCATTGATTTATTAATAAATGTTTACAGAAAAAAAAGTTTTTGACTTCTCAAGGGAAGAAAGAAAATATGGCCTCAAGCGTCCAGAGCCAAGGACACCATTCCTGGGGATCACTGCTCTGCATTCTCATGCCAGTCCTCTGCCTCACAGCAATTTTTGCTTCCCCACCTGCAAACAAAGGTGCCAATAGTACACACTGCACAGTGCTTCAGCGTTTGCAGAAATGTCATTATCTCATCTAGCTTCCATTGTCACATGAAAATAATATGTTCTAACCATTCTTCGTTGCACTGCACCAGAAGCATTTCACCTTTCCAAGCTGGGATTCACCAGGTTGTGGTGACCCATTGGAGATATCATGAAAAGGTCTGTTCTCCAAGGATCAGCTGTCTGCCTTTTGGAAAATCAACATATTTCAATGTGGTCATTGCAAAAGAGAGGCCTTTAAAATCTATCTCAATCTTTTTTTCTTAATTTCTGCCAAAGGGACCCTCATTCAGCTCCTCAAATGTACTAAAATATCTACATTTTGTTAGTTTTAGTAAGACTATGTATACAACCATCTCTGAGGACCTGGACCTGGCCTAATACAGGTTCAGATACATAGATATGTTTGAGATTAGGTTTCAATTGTTACTGAACTAATATTGTTTTTCTTTTGTGTGTGTGTGTTAGGAAGAATGATGGCTTTTTTATTAGGAAATCACCTGCACTGATTCTTAGCAAGAAGTGTGGGTCCTTTTTTCTAGGAAAGAAGATCCCAACAGGTTGGTGCAAACACCAAATCCCAGACACAACACATCCGACGAAGAATCTTCCATCCAAGAATTCTTAGAAATCCAGTCCTGATGCAGAGAGCCCCTTCTGCTCATTAAAGCTGCATGCCAGCGTCTTCCTCAATAACACAGGTGATTCATTTCTTTCTTATTATTTGTCTTTCCTAATCATAGGTATGTGAATTATCAATTACACTTAGTGTTTAATTGCCCTTCATAAAGATAGCTTTTCTATTTTAAATTAGGCAGTTAATATATTGTAACTAATAGCATCCACTTGTACATTATAAATATATCTTCATTGATTGGAGCAGTGAATGTGAGATTCGCTCGCAAGTTAATGAAGCAATTGAGTGAAGAAGTGCAGGGCGTCCCCAGGGAATAATTATTGTTAATGAATTATGATGTGACCTTCTCAGAACAATGAACAATTGGTGTGACAGCGAGATGACAGTGTTTCACATCTGTTATTCGAAACACGGTTTCAGCTGTAGTTAAAAAGCAAAGCAATGTAATTTGGATGCATAAACTTTTAACAGCATGCTGTTATTAAAAATATATATATATTCTGAAGGTAAAAAAATGTTGTGATTCATGATTGTCTGGAAACAGACATTTGTTGAATAAGAATATATTCTCTCTTCTCAAAGGTCATTGAAATGAATTGAGGAACATCGCTAACCGTTGAGTTGTGCAGACAAATAAATGTGCCCAAACTGGTCTGAAAGCTGGCTGAAAGCAAAGACCAGCTTTTCCTGTATTACAAATCCAGCTTCTTCTCAGAATTTTAGATGAAAACCACAGTTGCACTTCTAAAATGCACGATAGAATTGGACACATCCTGGGCAGCTCCTGGCCTCGTGGCAACCAGAAATCATCATCGCAACAAACAGTTCTTGGTAAGAAGCAAGGCCTGGAGAGAATACAGTAAAGTTGGTCAGAAAATAGGAGTTCTTTGGCCAAAGCACAAAGATAGCTCTCAAAAGCATCCTGGAATGCTAAACAAAGGAAAATCAACAAAAACACTTGAATCTACAATGAAGAGATATAGCTACATAAAAACTTTTTCAGTGAAAGCTCACCTGTTCTTTCCAAGTTGGTGCCCCTAAAAAAATCCCTCTGTGAGCTCTCTGCCAAATCCCTGTGTGATACAATCACACCTACTGCTAACTGTGATTATATGCACATCAGGACCAGTCCTTCAGCACACAGATTGTGATGGTACTGTAGGCTCTCAGAGGAAACCTTGTGTTTCTGAGCTGATGCAGCAGCTAATGCTCACACATACGGACCAGGAGCAGAGCGTGTTACAGCACCTTCTAGCACTGCTGACTGAGAGGATGCTGGGAGAAGAGAAAGAACAAAATTTGTGATGTAAGATAAAGAGCAATGGACTAGATGCTTGCAAGTAGAGAAAAATGGGCCCCAGACCCAGAGCAGGAACAGGGAACCTTCAGTTTTGTCTGCGTGCTCAAAGAGCTGGCTTCTCTGGGTGTCACAGATGGAAAACTGCTAAAACCCTTTCTGCTGCAAAAAACATTTGTCAGAGCTGTACTTGGAGGACAGCTAGGTGCAGAGGGCTGCAGGGAGCAGATGAGCAGTCTGACATGCTGCTGCATGAGCTCACGTGCAACCCTGCTAAGCTCAACAAACCACTGCTAACAGAACTTCCGAGCTGCAAATCATACTTAAAATCAAAGAATACTTGGACAGATGAGTACAGAACTAAAACACCAACAGGTGGGTAAAAGCACCTCTTCCTATGCTTCACCACTTGGTCTCAAAACAACTATTCAGTCACCCAAGCAATCCCTAAATCTAGAACTCATTACCAAGCACATCGTGAGGATGCGTACACGGGAGATAGGAAAACGAGGTTTAAATTCCAGCCCAGCACTGTCCCTCCTGCTGTACCAGCTCTTTGAACTGACCTTTACCTCATCCTGCCAGAGCAGGACGGGACGCTGAGTGACAATGTCCCACAGTGCAATTACTGTGCGTCAGATGAGCCAGTCCCTTACAAATCACCTCGAACTTTACACATCTGCTGGCTGTCAGCATCTGCCAGGTTCACTCACCCGAAAATAATGAAAAAACTCTCATTATTGTTCCATAACAGGTAAAGTGTTAGGACAATTATTAGACATCCTGACTGACCTTGTGCAGACTTAACCAGCTGCCCTTGCCAACCTTTATGGGCAGCCCTTGGGCATATAAAACACAAAAGCTGTTCTTTTAGACAATGAAGAGACTGTGACACCAACAGGAAGAGAAATGGCCTAAGGATCTGGACTGAAAGCCATCACTCCTGCAATTTGTGCTGTCCTGCACACAGCAAAAGAAACTGAGGGCACGGTGAAGGCTAAACTTTGGCCTCCCCATCTCTGACCACTCTCTGGCTCAGTGAAAGGTTTTGCTAATGAAAGAGTTGAAATCATTCAAAAGGAAACCCCTGAAGGGCCATATTATTCCATGTTGCTCACTGCATGGCTCATGCACTGCCTTTTGAAGCAAAGAAGAGTGGCCACCATCAGAGGGAAGTGCCCCATTCCCCTTAATTCACCTAGTAAATCACACACTGCTATACAAAGAAGGCAAATATTCTTTTCTAGCCACAATAATTAGTCAGTTACATCATGAAGAGCCAGCTCAGGTCACAGAAATTAATGCCTGATCTTGTTAGGTGGACAGTGGTGAAATTCAAATGGTCTCATTATAGAACTGAGGACTCTGAAAACACCACTTAGAAACACTTTGACAACAAGAGCTTAAATTGTTTAGTTCATGTTCATTGTAAACTTGAAATCCTACCAACACTTTAGTTAGTATCTAAATCACCCTTAGTGTTTTTAAAGAAGTACAGATACTGGGTTCCCATACAGAACACAAGACCAGTCTAGTCCTGTATTTCCCACACCGGCTGCCTTCCCCTGATGCACCAATTAGATACTGGAATTACTGAACACATTACTTGGTAATGTAAATCACATTTCACCTGCTTGAGCATAAGGGCAGATTACATCACAGACTCACACAGCACTGAATGCTGATCAAACCTACAGGTGCATTCTGGAGCAAAATAAATTCTGGTAGACCTTAAACACTTGGCAGTTCTCCACTCTGGAGCTGTCAATAACAAAAATCAGAGCTTTGGGGTGTTCAGTTAGCAGAAACAGACCTGGAATATATTTATTTTCATTAGGCAAAACATTTCTATGGACAATATAATTAATTGTACTCCTATAGTTTTAGTTCTTTGCTGAAGCAGTTGCTTTGTCTCTGAAGCCACTAATTATTCCATTAAAAGTTCAATCAAAACCAAACTATCTTTGTCACTGTCACATTCTCAGTTTGTGTACAAACAGCATCTGTTAGTAAATAATGGATTCTGTTTTCAGCAAGTCAATTGCCAAAAGGCTTCATTTAGCCTATTTTATCAATAAATAATTCGCTCTCATGTGCCTTGCACTCTACAAGGTGCCACATGATTTCACACCAAAGCAAGCTGCATTTCAGCAAACCTAGTGTGACATCAATCTGGAAGTGATGAACTGCTAAGGATCCAAATGCAGATACAAGCTCCCTCAAAGCAAGCAAAACTCAGCTGAGCATCCTTCGGTACCTGCAGAACTTCTCATCTGACTTCTTGCATCTTTCACTGTACTCTGAAGAAGCAGCACAGCTAAGAACTACTCCTGCCAGGGCATCGCTTGCAAGGACTATGTGCAATTTTAATGAAGGCCCCTAAACCTAATGGTGATAATAAATGATGGTGCTATTGCTGAGGATATGCAAAGGATCTGGTTTGGTTCTTAAGATTTCAGACCAAGTTCACCCAACATGAAAGATGGGAAAAAAAGTTACCCAACAGCATTAAGTTGAGACAAGTCTCAAGTTCTAAGGCTCTGAATGAGGCAGAGAGCTGCTAAGCCATTTCAGAATTAATCAGAATTTAGATGGTAGAAGAACAAGCACTGTTAGTGGGTATCGTGGTAATACATTTTATTATTCTTCGTTGGTAAATATTAGTATGTGCCATAATTGTGCTGATGGATGGTAAATAGCTCAAGATCCTAAAGGTTAATGATATTTAAATTCCAGAAGTGTAAGCACTTATTCATGCAATTTACACAGACAGCATTTGCTCGGAGTACCTATACCTTCGAGCAGGCAGCTCTTTTTAAAACAATAACAAACACTGCTGATTAGTGAAGAAAACCTAGGTTAGGAAGGTCCACCACTTCAAGAAGCCTGAGTGCATGGCCAGTGCTGCAGAAACATGGGACCACAGGCTGCTGAGGAGCTATGGCCACTTCACAGCCAGTGAGGGTCAGTTCCTGGATCTGTTCCTGGCTCAGCCAGTGAATATCTCTGTGCCTACAAGGGACTGCTCCATCTCTTTGCGTCTCTCTGGCTGCCTCCAGTGCAGGCAGATGGTGACACCCAGCCTTCTTTGGGATCTGCAGATAGAAACTGCCAACAGAATTAAGGGTAAAGACAAACAAATGGATGTTAACCCAAGAGTTTGTATAGTTCATTTTGAAAGCCTTTCCAGGACTCTTCTGCTATCCCATGCCCTCAAGATGTAGCAAACCAGGAAACTTTGCTTTGGTTATCTTCTGTTGCAACAAAGATTTCTTGCTCCCTGCCCTACCCACGCTTTCAGCTGGCTCTTTGTAAACCCACCACCATCCCTCCCGAATCCCCTCATGCCAAATTGCTTTACAGTTCCCGTTCCACTTGTTCTGCTCACAATCCTCTCCTTGTCCGGCTCCCCAGGTAGCTGACTTTAACATGACTGCCCAGCTGCTCTGCAGCCTCCCCGCGCCCCAGATTTCCGCTGCTCTTTTCAGGGCCCCTGTAGAAGGCCCGGCTCACAGATGCACTATACAGGCCAAACAACAGGATGTTGTAAAACAACCACTGTGTGCTTTTCATATGGATATGCTAATGGCCATACTATCAGCACAGGGCTGTAAATGCAAATAGCAGAGCTCAGCTTGGGCATCTTTTATGGGTGTTTAACCACCTTCTGTCTTATAAGGGACCAACTCCCTATTATTTGGAAGATAAAAAGCGAATAGCTCACCTCATGCCAATGCTGTATAAATCAATTAAGACAATAAGAGCACAGTATAGAGGTGCTGTTAAGGCTGGCTCCAACAGAAGGCTTTAAGTCACTGATGGCTTTCTCATCTGCCCCAAATGGCAGCCAGTATCTGCCAGCTATCTGCAGAGAGGTGTGTTTCATTCAATTCCATTACAACTCATTTACAACAAATGCATGCCACAGCAAACTAAGCAGCCAGGAAATGTGGTGGGTTAAAAGTTTCAAAGGGCCAAATGATCCTAACAACATATTTTTGGATTGTCTGGTCACGTACCTCTCCAATATCCTCACCTGAAATGAACTAGAGCAGTCCCTGCTGGGTTTCTGTGTGTTTTGGCACCCTGGGTTCTGGGTTAAAACAGTGGTGCCAATGCCCTTTGCCACACAGATACGTGTCTGCCATGGTTTGGCCAAGCATCTGAAGGATCCAGATCCACCTTAGTGCTACTTGAGAACAGAAGGACATGCACTCCGTACAACAAATACTTCCATGGTTCATTCCTTTGCTCCCTATTCACCCATTTCCATCCAGTGCATACTGAATTATTTCATTGGTAAAGATTGCATGTGCGTTAGGAATAAAACACTCTCTGTTGTCATCACAAGTAATACCAGCTTAGACAGTGAGCCATTCCTTGGGTGAATCTCTAAAGTACAGACAATTGTGTTACTGAATATCATCCTGGTCAGGGCATTTCAGAGCCCATCAGCTTCTTTGGTGTTTTTTTCACTCCATCTGACTGTACTGAAAGCTAAAACCAAAAACAAATGAGAAACCCAACTCCCTGCAGCCATCATAAACATAAGGCAGACTGAATTCTGCTGGCAAAAATTACACTGCTACTCTCTGAAATGCTAACTGAAATAACTGCACAGGAGAATTTTGCTGAAAACAAGAAAAATCACGCAGCAAATACAGGTTTAGAGGAGTTGAAATGACTTCAGTCATATGAAAACAACAGCAAATGAAAATATTTACTTGTGTTTTTTATTGTTGTGTAGTATACATCGTTACATGAAGTTAATTGCTGTAATGGTGTGGGAGATGATGCAGGAAGACAACAGGTCAGCCACCACTTTGCGAGAGTTCATATCCATGGTATGAATGATTGGCAGAATGGTGTTTGAGAATCATAGTGGATTTGTGAAATACATAAATGTGCTGAGAAATTTTAGATACATCTCTTTGCAAAAGATTGTATCAAAGAGAACTAGTTATAAAGTTCCTAGCTGTCTGCACTTACGACTTCTTAATTGATACAAAAAGGAATTAATTAGAAAAGAGCCACTTTTTGCTTTAATCCATCTGCATGGAACCACCGAGCTGTATTGTGACACGGACACTGATATTAATGATCAACTCGTAATAGGATAATGAGTGAATAAGGATTTTATGTGGTGTGAGCTACAACAATTACCAACCTAATAGGGAGATAAATAAGGCTACTCGACTTTACCCACAGAAAATGATCATTCTTACCCACTTGCACTGAATGACCTGAACAAAACATGCTTATTCTTTTTGCTTCCTGATGCCTTTCAGTGGTCATGTGTGTTGTCTCCAATTGCCACAGACAGAACCTCTTGTTGACACATCTAGCAGACCAGGTATACCAAAACTTGCCTCCCTGTTCCTAGCACACTCCTTAAGAAGTGTGGTGCTTGGATCTAGGTGCCTCCACGCAAGGCAGTGGGCAAAGTGCTGCACACAGAGGCACCACACTGTCCCCAACCTGAACCCCAACCCTTCTCAACACATCCTGTCCAATTCAGCATCTCCAAACCCCCCTCAAAGATGCCCTGAAGCCCCCTCTGCATCAGGTCAAATTAGCTGCTGAGATGCAGAAATGCCTAACGAGAAACAGGGGCCCAGATACTTCCAGCATTTCAAGAGAAAGACAGTAATATCTTGTATTTAGCCCAAGGCCAGAGCTTTCGTGTTGTTTCAGCAGCGCATTTCTGGCATTGCCGTAAGTTAAATTGCAGTGTATGTTGCCTCCAT
The DNA here is from genome assembly GCF_023343835.1 of Lagopus muta. Classification (NCBI taxonomy): domain Eukaryota; kingdom Metazoa; phylum Chordata; class Aves; order Galliformes; family Phasianidae; genus Lagopus; species Lagopus muta. Next base: position 62,503,717 of record NC_064437.1, on the reverse strand, counting down.
ATGGGAGGTTTCAGCAAATGCAGTGACACAGTTATTAAATAACAGTCTGCAACCTGATGGAAAATAAAGTTTAAAAACCTAGGGGAAACAAACAATATGTCAAAAACATCTGGGGAACTGTGATGCAGATATTATTAATATGTCCTGGTTTATAAGGAAATGATCTGCTTGCAGACAGTAATTATATGGTTGTTGCTATTTATGTTTACTATGGCCATGCCTGAATGCCTCAGCTATGATCAGGGCTACCCTGCACAAACTCAGCATAAGAGAGAAGCCCCTGAAGCACTTAAAGTCTAAAGAAACAAAGGAATAAATCCCCCCATTCACCAAAGGGGCAACAAGCCACAGGAGAACAAAATCATTTTGTCACAGCCATGCAAAAAAATTCTGGCAGAAGGAATCAAGCAGTTTCTCCTCAAGATAAAGGAGCCTACAGATGATACAGAAAATAAAGCAAAATTAGTCTGCGGCTCTGACGGCAGGCATGTGTGTCCTTCCTCTTTCTGAGCAGAACACCTGGCTTTTTTGACCATCTCCTGCAGCCACCAGAGAGGTAATGGAGTCAAGCTGCACCAAGGGAAGTTCAGCTTGGTTGTTAGGAACAATTTATTCTCTGAAAGAGCAGTGATGCAGTGGCACAGCTGCCCAGGGAGTATTGGGGTCACTGTCCCTGGAGGTGTTCCAGAGTCATGGGGATGTGGCACTGAGGAACATGGGCAGTGATCATGGTGGGGTGGGCTGGGGTTGGGGATTTTAGAGGTTTTATCCACCTTTAATGATTCTATGATTCTTCCTCCTGGGGAATTGACAGAGAAGCTGGGAGCCCAGGCAAAGTAATCAGAAAATGCCAGTCAAGGAGATGTGACAGAGTGCCGTCGCAGGAAGGTGATAGGGTGTCTTATCCTGGAAGATGGAGAGCAGGAGCTGCTCCTTCATGGGCAAACTGACTGTCAGCCACAGCTTCAGCAGGGAAATAATGTCATCAGGAGGATTTGGGTGAGATGAGAAGGGAAGCCAGGGAAGTTTAATTCTGGCAGAGGTCGCACCCAGCAGCACACACCTCTGCCCTCAGCAAGCAGGCTGCTCTACACCTGAGGAGAAATAAAAGCTTTTATTTTACTGTAATCTTTTCCTCCTAGGGTCTACTCTGAATCCCAGATCTGCATCCCAAGAACGGAAAAGCGAGGGAACACACTGCAACCTCGTGTACAGCAAACGCAGAGGCAATATTTACCTTGAAATAAATAGAGCCCAGTGCCACACCTGCCCCCAGGACACACCGACCAGCTCACCAAGTTAATTAGCTGAACGAGGCCACTACCTGCCCAGCAGCCCTTTGCACGACCTTCGCCCAGCTGAACGCAAAGCGCACGCAGCCCCCCCCCCCGGCACCCCCAGCATTCACCTCATTGCGACCCCCACCCCACGTCGCGCAGGGTCGGGCTGGCAGGGCCTCACGTACCTCCGCACGGCCTCGGCCGAGCCGGCGATGGGCACCCCGCCGCCCTCCCCGCCGCTGTCGTACAGCACCCCGCTGATATCCAGCAACAGCCCCCGCACCGCCCGTGCCCAGGCCGCCATGTCGGCACCGCCTCGCTGCCCCGGGGGCTGTCGGGAAATGGAGTCTGAGCGCGGCGAGGCGGCCTGAAAGGAGCGGGGGATGGATGTTACAAACAGCAGGGAAGAGTGTTGTTTTCTCTGAGTTGCGCTGCTTCTGTCAGCTCTGAGCGTCTCAGACTGTCAGGAGAGTGGCCTGGGCTCTGCTATGGGTCTGCCTGCTGACCCGCTCTGCTTATCCCCCTCATGCAGTTCCTCCTCACACGTGAGCACAGAGGCACAGAACCCAATAGGTTGGGAGCAATACAGAAAGTTCGCTCTGCTGGCCATGGGCTCCCCAGACGTCTCTGAACATCCATGCAAATAGGAGCATGGACCTGGATCACAGGGACCCTCTGCGATGGGGATGGCTGTGCTGGCCCAAGGGACCTCTCCAGCCCGGTGATGGATGCGTGGCCTTGCCTATCCCAAACACCGCCTCTGTGGCACTTCCTCACATGTGCTCCAAGAAAAATAACTGCCTCGTCATGTAAAAAACTGAACAGGTCGCCTCTTTTTTACAGTCAGACAAGATTTTATCATCAGTGTTGCAGATAGTTCTGGTTTCTCCCTTGATGTTGTCGAAATGCTGCCTTATTGCTAATATTATCGATAGCAGACTGTGGCTCACAGAACGCATCACAAGCTGCGCTGGAACCACAGTCCACTTTGTTTTAAGGAAAGCAGAGGAGCCTTGGCAGCATTGATTTGCATCGCCGCGTCTGGAACAGCCTTTGGCTTCTCCTTAAAGATATTATCTAAACTGTGAAATTCACTAAATAGACCCAGAAATGGATCAGGTTATTTAAAACAACATCACTAATGGCGCAATATCTCAGCTGTCTACGCTGATAGCGAACATTGTCTCGGATAGTGTTATCAGCCCAGGACACCCGCTATGAATATTGATCCGCAGCTTGTTACAGCCATCACTGCCGACAGGACAGGTCAGGGTTGAAACCCACCCAGCATCAAAGCAATTTAAAGACAGCACTCAGGCTGAATTTTAATGCTTGGGCTGGAAAGCAAACCAACTTCAAACAGACTGCTAAAACCAATCCATGAACGCGTGCTTTTTGTGTGTGCCTTCCATGGGCATGTCTATTTGTAGGTCAGCCTCCATGCACGTGCTAACCTGATCATATTTGAAGATGTCTGCTTGCCCACAAATTAATCCCAGCACTACAATTTACCTTTTAAGCTTCTGCAGTTGCAATAACTCAGAAATATTTATATTCTCACCATAAATCCGGTCAATTTTTTTTCCTTCCAAAAATGAAACATCTCCAGTGCTGCAAAGGCTGACAGGATGCCCCATCCCTGCAGGCATTCAAGGCCAGGCTGGATGTGGCTCCGGGCAGCCTGGTCTGGTGGTTGGTGACCCTGCACATAGCAAGGGGTTGGAACTGGATGAGCATTGTGGTCCTTTTCAACCCAGGCCATTTTGTGATTCTATGATCCTTAAAATACAGTGAGCAATACATCTATTTACCAGATCATCATACCTGTGGTTTTTCTGGGTACTTTGATACTGGTGACAAACAAAAAGAACCTTGTTCAAAACCATACTTAGAGGATATGCAAGAATATTTCATATTCATTTCCATTATTTGACCTCACCCTGGACCTACACTATCCAGAAATGGGGAACTTTTCCCTTTCCTTTTGCACCTCAGGCAACTTTATCACTTTGACACATGAGAAGCACTGAGCAGCACCCAGTAGAATGATTTCCACCTCAACCCTAGGATCATTTTTATGCAGGATGCATCCATGAAACTAAGCCTCATTGGTCTGCAGCTTCAGTGCATGAACTGTCCAGGACAGAGATAACTTCTCTTCTGAATGTGTATGGTATCCCATACTAGAGCCCAGTGTCAAACACTCTCTCAGGTACTGCCACCACATAATTGACTAAAGAAATTACTTGTAATCATGTCTCCCTGCACATCTTTATCTCATCTTCCAGCTCCTTATTATCTCAAGACCCGTGCCTTTGCAATAACAAAAAGAAATCCCAACTCTATCATCTTTATTCCTATTCTGCAGCACCTGTTACCATCGAGCAGCGCGTTATTTTTACCTAGTCAGATTCCCACAGACAGGCAGAGAGTGGGAGCACTCCCTTTCCTGCTGCATAAAGTCTTTGTCTACACCTCACCCTGATGTGCAGCACCAACAAAACGCAGAACTGCTAAGGGGAGGGGACAGCATCCTCCTCAAAATCTGCAGGACAGCACTACGTTGCTAGGAAGTTTTAAATAAAGGTCATAAGAGTGGGGCAGGGTGGAGAGACCTGACTTGCTGTTGCTCATCTTACCTCTGCTATAAGGATAAGAGGTGATGGGGCACTTCCATGCCAGGTGACAGTTCTCAGTCAAGGGCTGCTCAGGGGGGCAGGCGTCCAGCATGGCTGTACCTCAATTTCAATCAATCACCCCCACCTGCGAAATGGGGCCGATGCACACGCCAGGGCTGAACTCCAGGAGTCAGGGCCAGCCCTTGAACTACCCAGACCTTGAGCTGACCTCAAACCAACCGAAAACGCGAAGATGCTAATTTGCGAAGATGCTCATTAAGGACCAAAGCTCAATTTTACACCCAAAACAAAGGCCGCTGGGCAGAGGCACACCGAGCCCCTGCTCTCCTCATCACAGGGTTCACCCGGGAGCAACCACGCGTGGATCCCCCCGGGCCGCACCGCGGGGCGGCGATGATGGTGGGGGGCGGCGCCGGCTGCGCCCCCGCGGAGCGGAGCGCGGGGAGGGCGCGGGGCCGCGTGCCAATGGCTGCTCTGCCCCCTCCTCTACCCCCACCCCGCCGCCCGCTCTCCTCCTCCCCGCCGCTCACTCCGCGTCTCCAGCGCCCAGGCGGAGGTTCCGCGAGGAGGCGGCGGCGGCGGAGGCTCCGCGGCAGCGCTGCCCTCCGCCCGGCCCCGGCCCCGCGCTGGCACCCGCGGCTCTCCGGCAGCGCGGAGCGGGGGATGCTGGAATGCCCGGACGGTGGGGCCAAGGCGGCCCCCGTCCAGCAGCATAAGATCTCCTTCTCCATCCTAGACATCCTGGATCCTCAGAAATTCACCCGGAGAAGCGAAACGGCCGCGGGGAGCGGGGGCAGCGCCTGCCGCTCGGGAGAGCAGGAAAAAAGTTTGGCGAGAGTTGAAGTAGGAAAAGGCGCTGCTCAGCACGAGAGCGAGAGGAATAAACTAGAGGCGGATGGTAGGAACGCGTTCGAGTTTCTCTGTTCGGCGCTGGCGGGGCGAGCAGGTGCCGGTAGCCGGGGAGCATCCCCCGAGTCCGGACAGCTGCGGGGGGGTCGGGCTGCGGTCCGCCGTCCGTCGGGAGGGAGGCGAGGCGGGGGGAGAGGGGGATGCAGCCCCTTTCGAGTCTCGAAGATAGAAAAGTCCCCACCGGGCAATCCTCCGGCTGCGCCCCGCGCGCACCACGACGTCGCCAGGCCCCAAATGGAAGCGTCCCTGGGCCACCCTTCCCCGGGCAGGGAGGGGGTCCCGGTCCCGATGCCGATCTACGCCCGCTGTCCGCCGACTGCCCCCCCCCGCACCCGGGACAGCCGGCTGGGTAATTGCTCAGCCCGTCCCCACTGGAGGATGCCTTAGCTCCCATTGATCGATATCCTATTACTGACTCCCGCCTATCTCCTGCCCACAGCTTGCAGGTACCCACTTCAAACCTCCTTCCCCCGGCCTGATCCTAATATTGTTCGATTAAAACTTACCTTTAATAGATGACATCTATCGATCCGGCCCTCGCAAATCTGAAACTCCATTAGCACGGAGATGGGGAGGTGGGGGGAGGGGATTTATTTCGCTTCAGAAGGGGACTTTAATAACTTCTTTTTTAATTGGTAAGAAATCCATATCCACACCTCCCTGTAAATGAGCCGCCGTGGCTGGGGTTGCCGGCCGGATTTCTTTCTCCTTTTATTTAACGACCGTAAAATCTCGGCCTGGGGAGGGACGCGGAGGGAACGGCTCCTCGCAGCGTGGGGCCGGGGGGGGCTCGGAGCGGCTCCGCAGTGCCCCCCTGACCCCGCCGCCCTCTCCCATAGATGCGCGCACCCCGGCGGAGAGCGGCGCGGAGGCAGCGGTCGAGGAGGGGCAGCCAGCGGCCGGCGCCGGCTCCTCTTCGTGCTCCGCAGCCACGGGGCCGGAGGAGCCGGGCTCGCCGCGAGGCTGCCGACGGCGTCGGGCCGAGGCGAGCTGCGCCAAACCGCGGCGAGCGCGGACGGCTTTCACCTACGAGCAGCTGGTGGCTTTGGAGAACAAATTCCGCGCCACCCGGTACCTGTCGGTGTGCGAACGCCTCAACCTGGCGCTCTCCCTCAGCCTCACCGAGACGCAGGTGAAAATCTGGTTCCAGAACCGTCGCACCAAGTGGAAGAAGCAGCATCCCGGAGCCGACGGAGCGGCCGCCTCCGCTCCCCCCGCCGCCGCCCGCTGCTCCCCCAGCCCGCCGCGCCCCGCAGCGCTGCCCGGCCAGACTTTCCCCTCGTACGCCGCCGCCAGCGCTCTCTTCCCAGCCGCCTCTCCCTTCCCCCTGGGCGGCCCCGGCGGCGGACCCTTCGCTCCCTTCTTGGGGCCGGCGTACCTCGGGCCCTTCTACGCCCCGCACCTCTGAGAGCCCACCCCGGGTCTGTCCCAGCGCTCCCGAGGGTGAGGAATCGGGTTTTTCTTCTCCGGCTCGCTTCGACAGAGACAAAATACCCACATGCTGTAACCACAGGATTTTATTAGCACGTTTGATATGTAATTATAGGCGTTGGAGATGGAGAGAGTAACCCTCTTTACACACGCCTGACTCTAATTCTTCTCCAAGTTTCTCTTTCCAACGTTCCTCGTTGTCATCTGGCTTGCCAGCACACGCCTCAGCCCCAGGGAGCTCGGAGCTGCCACACTTTGTTCCCACTGCTGCTGTCCCGGTGCTGCTGACCACACTCAGCTGGTCCGATTTCCAGGGATGCTCACACACAGAGACGTCCATGACTTTTGCTGCTCCGGGGACTGGTGCATGACTCATTTATCTCAGATTTCAGATCCCAAACCTGCAAGCTTGGTTACCTGCTAAGAGTTCTCTCTTCTGTGCCATCAGGCGATGTGCACAGAGTCCGCTCGGGCAGTGGGAAAGTATTTGATTGCTGCTAATATGCATCGCCCCTCTGTCTTGCATTTCACTCCATCCCCATTGACTTCAAAGGTTTGAGATGAGTTGTCCAAAGATCATTCCTTTTGCAGAGAACGGTTGTTCTTGGAACAACAGCGTTGGTGCCAAATGAGGCAGAGTTGAAAATGTAAATCAGAGACGATTGCAGTATTCATTTCTTTAAAAATGGGGCATTTGTGGTAGAAAATAAGGCAAACACAGAATTTCCCGCATGCAGAGACCTATTTTCTGTACCAGAGAAAAAAATGCGTTTTGGTGCTCTTTTGGGTTTTTTTGTTTTTGCCTTCTGAAGCATTTCTTAGAAGGGAAAATCGTATTTCATCTTCATTGTTATGAGCATCGGAATGAAAAGGGACTTTAGCTGGGGGCTGCTCCCTCCTTGAATGCTGGGAAGTCATTGGTTTAAAATAAATCCGCCTCGTGCGGCTTCACAAATTATTACAACCCATGTGCATCCCCTCGGTCACATCACGATGCTTTCAAGTACGCGTTGGCTCTCCAACCAAAAATCTGAGCTCATTAATCTTATCTATCTCTCGTGTTTGTCTAAATAAAAAGGTTGTGCTGTTTTTCTTTTTCTTTTTATTTTTTATTTTTTTTATTTTTTTGAAGTTACCCTGTGTTTAATTGTTTGTAATTGTGCTCGGACAGAGTGGTGTTTGCATTCCTCTGTGGGATTTTTAGGTTTCTTGAGCCAAGGTGCCCTGCAAGGCTCAGTGCAGGAGAGCTGAGGTCCTGCTGTTACCTTCCCATGCCCAGAAGGAGGCAATCTGTGTCTTCCCAATTATTGGAATGCTGTTAACAAAGCACAGGGTTTGCCGCAGGTCATGATTTTAGAAGTCACAACTCTGCTTTATGAATATATTTACTTGTTGGTTAATTGCAGTAACATTTTCACTCCGATTGGGTATGAATTACAGTTGCAGCAGCTCATCCCTGAGCTCCATCCATGCTCCTGACTGGGAGAAACCAGACCGAGATCCTCTTGGCCTCCTGGCAGCCCGCTCCTCAGGGCTCACATCGCTGTGTGTGCAGACACCTCTCTGGGTTTCCTTTGGCTGTCACTGAGATGTTCCCAGAGCACGGGCCCGCTGCTCACCTGCACTGCTCTGAGATCTTGGGGAGAAGTTCTTCTGCCCTTGCCCTTGTGATATGGTCAGCTCTCCTCCTTAATGAGTGTAAATTGTAGAAAAACCAGAGAAAGTTACAAATTAAAAAATGCAGCAGTATAACTTGGTGTGCAATCTTGATGTTTGCAAGCCTTTTAAAGGCTTTTGCCTTTAGCTTTATGAGAAATCTGAACACTTGATTGCTGTGCAAGAGAAGCCAGCCTTTCCCCCGACCCCATTCAGTCATATCTACTGCTCTGGGTTGATGAAAAAGTTTTACATTTAGTTTCAGAGAACACATCACAATTCCTATGGTGTATCACTTGCACCTTCTCCTTGTGCACGGCAGTGGCACTGCAGACCTCACAGCGCTGGCCCCAGGCCACCAAAACTCCTGGCTCAGCTCTGGCCAAGCACTCACGCTGATGTGTCCCTCCTCTTGTCCCATGTCCCTTGGCTGGTGACCCCTTTGGCTTCTCTTTGTGACTGGCCACTACTGTGGCTGTGATTCAAACCTCAGCCCTGGAAACAGCAATTGCTGCTGAGCTCTGAACTGCTCAGATTGTGCTATTCGCACCAGTAACACTTTTAGAAGTGCCCCACTGAGTATCCATTATCTCTAGCAGTTCTGAATACGGAGTTGTGCAATATTATCAGCCGTAGACAAAAATTGACTTTGCTCACAGCTGAATATAGATGTTAAAGAGAATCACAAGTAAGACCCATGTGTAAACTGCAAAAATCGCATCTATGTGTTAATTTAGAAGTTTTGAATTAAAATGCTCCAGAGAAAACAGGAAAGTTAGTGGCTAATCTCATTCCCCTTGTATCGACTGTAACAACAGCATGGGCAGTGAGCAAGGCCAGCTGCTGGGCATATTTGGGTCATGCATCCCCATGTAAGGCTTTGCTCACTATTTTGATTTCTATTCCAGAACACAGCATAGCAGCTAGGGCACCAGCCTGAAATCCTTCTCCTGCCGTGGCAAACGCGTGGTGCTTCATAGGGAAACAAGAGAGCATCTGCTGTGCTTCAGCAGTGCAAGTTGGTGTGTGGATAAAGGAAAACTTTTGACTCACACAATGTTCATCTTTGGACCAAAAAAAAGTAAGTCTTGGTTTTTTTTACTTTCTCTGCACAGGGAACAAAAATATCAGTGTTCCAAGCACAAAAGCACTCTGGTAATCAACTTCATTTAACTTGTTAATGAACAAAGTACCTGGGGGACAACCATGACCAAAGCTAGGGAAATGTTGGAAATGTTTGTTTAACTGGACTTCTAGGAAACAAACAAACAAACTGTTCATAAAGTTGGGTTGAAGAAGTGATGGAGCACCTGGTGGAAGGCAGGGCCAACCCAGGGCAGCTCAGGTGCATGCAATGCAGCTCAGTGACCAGAAGGGCTGGAGCCAGGATCCACCCCTTCCCAGACCTCATTTAAGGGTTGGTGGTGGAGCTGAATGTTTCTTTTGCTGGAGGTTCCTGCCTATCTGGGGCTTTCTGAAGGTAAGCAGCTTTATTTTTCCCTTCATTTTTGTATCTGTAGCTGTAGTATTTGGCTTGTCTTCATTTGCTGTAGCTGAAGACTTTGCCACCCTGTTATTATTGCAGCACTTTCTGTCCCATTACATCATTACACTAGTTAAACCTACTGAAAACAGGAAGATGAAATATACCTACTGAAATGTCAGTGTCCAAGCATTTTTAGTGAAGAAAATCAGTATTTATAGTGTAACACAAAGCTTTAGGAAACATAGCTGAAGTATAGTTGCTGCCTAGCAGCCTCTTCCTTCTTTCTCTTTCATTTTATCCTGCTCTATCTTTTCCTCATTTGCTTTCTCTTAAGTTATTACATACTGGAACATGTGTAGTGAGTGCTTAGCTCTCTACATGCAGGTCTTGGAGCTGAGGATGGATTTCAAACCCCCTGCTCTACACATGTGGACTTTTCCTCCCTAGCTCAAGCAGACCAATGGATCCCAGCAGGCCCCACAGGACCCCTCTGTTCAGTGTGGGGCCGGTGATGCACAGGGAGGTGGCTCTGGTTGTTCCTTTAATCAGCTGCTAGATGTGTTGCTATCAGTCTCCTTAGGCTGAACTCCTGCCAGGAGTTTTTCTGCCTGTTTTGCATGAAGAAGTCCGAGCCTCCTTCACAGATGTGGGAAATCTCATTCTGTGCTATTCTCCAGGATGTATGTATGGTTCAGCAACATGGTATGTGCAAACTCAGCCTTGGTCCTCCTGATCCATCAGCTAAACTCTTTTTGTTACTTACCTCATTTAATAAACCACTGTTTTGTCTATATGTAAAACTGTGGGTGCCATAACTGGCAACCTGCCTGTCCCACAGCATATTCAGGAAAGCAGTGAAAGTTGAGGTACCCTGTGTTTATTGCAGACCTCACAAAACCCATAGCTGGCCTATCATCAACCTGCAACGTGTCCAGGTGGGTCAGGAGAGGTCAAGCAGCATTGCTTTGGCCTCATGTACTGGACAGGAATGTGATTAAAGTCTGATTCCAGAAGCTTTACAGCTCGCAGGCAAATCAGACATCTAGCAAAATATTTGGTGGGTGAAATCCTTCTGAAGAACAATTGATAACAGGACTCTTGCATAAGTAGACCTGAACACATGTTCGTTTTCTCTAATGATCCCATATCAGCTAAAGTCACCTTGAGCAGACTTTAATGGCAGTTTCCTGGCATGGAGAGCTCACGGTGTGGGACTGATATCTGGTGGTGTGTTCAGTAAAAGTTTCTGGGAGATAATGTGCATGTCCCAAATTTACAAGCTGCATGTCACAGATTTCCTTTTGCCTCCCATGTATCATCTTACACCTTTGCTCCCATGTGTGGACTTTTCCTCCCCTTAGAGCAGCTCTGTGTTCTGCAGCCCTGTGGCTCTGTGATTCCTGCAGCTCATGGCACCACAGTCTCTGCTATTTGCTTACTACTGTACCACAGATATTAGCCTTAATTTCTCCTGTATTTTCCTCTTTAAACACTAAGGAGCTCCAAAGCCAGCTTCTTTCCCAAGTTAATCATCATATTTTCTTCTCCTTATAATACCACATGATGAATTGTAATTAAAAAAACATGGTATTTCATGTGGCTTAGGCATGTCATAACACTACAGAGGGATTCAGTGGCATTCAGGCTTTTTCACCTCTCTGATACACTGAAACACTTTCAAAGACATCATATCTGTGTACAGATCCAATACAAATAAAATATTTTACTCCTTTGAAAGTCACACTACCGATCTATTGTGGTAGCTTTCATCAGAGAACTTGCTCTAATGCTATTTAAGGAAGCAGTGATCTTCCTTCCTTCCTTCCTTCCTTCCTTCCTTCCTTCCTTCCTTCCTTCCTTCCTTCCTTCCTTCCTTCCTTCCTTCCTTCCTTCCTTCCTTCCTTCCTTCCTTCCTTCCTTCCTTCCTTCCTTCCTTCCTTCCTTCCTTCCTTCCTTCCTTCCTTCCTTCCTTCCTTCCTTCCTTCCTTCCTTCCTTCCTTCCTTCCTTCCTTCCTTCCTTCCTTCCTTCCTTCCTTCCTTCCTTCCTTCCTTCCTTCCTTCCTTCCTTCCTTCCTTCCTTCCTTCCTTCCTTCCTTCCTTCCTTCCAAATGAGAGTATATACAAAGATACATGGGCTTTGCAAGATGGGAGCCTCACAAGACATTGGGTTCTGCATCTGTGGCTCCTCAAGCACCTGGCCCAGCACTCTGTGAGTCAGACAAGGTGAACTCTTGTCCTCTCAGGTAAGGTCACCCCTGTGCCCCCAGCACCATGTTCACTCCTCTTGGTGCGTGTTTGTGTACAGCCACTGGCTGATAGCTCTTGTCCGTCCCACTCAAATACACTGAAAAGCACAATTGTTCATCAGCTCGAGAGGTGCTGCATTTCACTGAAACTGGTGAGGAAGAGCACTGGAAACAAATGAGCTGCAGAGAGCAAAGAATGGGCTAAATGCTCTGCTTTCTGAGTTGCTTTGCTCCTTCTTTGTATCAAGAAAACCTCTAGTTTTTCTGAATTATTTGTACTCCAGAAGGTTTCAGGCTGGTTTAAGGTCCTGAAAGGAGGAGCTTGGGAGCAAGCGAGCCAGAGGTTGGGACAAGTGGCAATGATGCAGTGTGATACCTCACTAATCTCTCCCTGCAAGGCAAGGAGACTGAGTTAAAGTCTGCTGGCATGAGGCATTATGTGCACTGCCCAGTCCCAGCATGCAGCAATGCTGAGCAGCTCATCGCTTGGAGAGACTGGCAGTCACAGCTGTAGCAATGTCAGGCACATGAGCAGCAGGGCCCTGTGGGGTTGTGCTGGGGTAGAATCTTGAGGAGAGCTTCCAAACTCCTGAGACAAAGTGCAGCCAGATGTTCAGGGCTCGGTTCTGAGATCAGCCTAATTGACAAGATGTTCATTCTTTTTACCCAGCTATGTGGATGTGTGTTCATCTTCTGCGTGTTCCTATGACAGTTTCAGTCGCCAGCTTGGTTGGATTTTGAATGCCTTAAGAGCAGGGTAAGCAATTTCCAGAATATCTTTTGCAGAAGTCACTGTCGAGATCTAATCCAAGAGTGAAGTTGGTGGAAGTTCAGAAGGTTTGTGGGATCAGGATCAAAATACTTTGGTATAAGGAGGAAGCAAGCTCATGTGAGGCACTTGGAAGCCTGAAATTCAAAGTAGCTTACTCTTGCTTTGATATTCTTTGGATTTTAATTTTTCTCCTTTTTGTGCTAGGAAATGCCATTTGTCAGGGTCTTGTGGGCTCTCAGATTCCTGCCCTCTTGCTGTACTTGCAGATTTGGGTCATATATTATCTATAAATTCTAGAAATAGCCGATTCTAGAAATTCACCCTTAAGCCTAAGTTTCACACACAAATAACATCACATCTCCTTTGTGGAAGGCTCTGGACATAAGCATCAGGAAGTTGCAAAGGAAAATAACTGAATATAAATTCAAGCATATGAAAAAATGCCCAATAGAAGACAAGGACTATTGTGATTCTATAATTCAGTAATCCATGTTGTCATCTAAGAAATCATCATTGGAATCTTTGTAAAATACAAGCTCTGTATTGACTGTAGCTCACAGTTCATCTTGCAGTGGGTCTATCATCTCCAAGGTTCGCTCGTGGTGCTTTAAGCTGAGTTAGGGGACATCCACCTGATGAAACAGCACTGATTTTGAGGAGGTAGTGCTATGTTTTTCTAAATTATCTTGGAAGACATGAACTAAAAAGGAAACCTCTAACTGAACTTGAAAGGCAAATGTATTTCGCATGAGTTGCGGTCTGTTGTTTCTGCGTTCTGACATGCTACAGCATATAATCTGTTAGTTGTGCTGTAGGAAAGACTGAACTTTCTGGTCCTGCAAGAAATGTTAGTGTAGAATCCTGCTGTCAGTAAACAACCAGAACAACACAACCATGGGCTGTAGGAAGCAGTTCTGTACACCAGGTTCTCTCAAATCAATGTGAATTTCAAATCTTACTGATGAAAGTGAAAGATTTAAGTGTACATGGAGAAAAATTCTTGAAATCACTCGTATTTATCGCTAACTTACAGTAAATGAAAAAAGGAGATGTGAAGCCTACCCTTGTGAGAGTAGAGTTAAGAAGATGGGTGGGATTGTGCCTGTTAGCACTGTAGACATCTATTAGTTTTAGCTAATAATGAACTTACTCCTTGAGCCTCATGACTTGATAGGACTCCAAGCCCAGCCTGCTGACTGGTCTAGGTTGTGCTCTATGGTTACACTTCCTCTGAGCCAAGTGGTGCCACCACCAAGGAATGGAGTGGAAAGCTATCATTCCTCTAGTGCTTCCCATGGGCAGCACCTTCCACCTGGAGAGCATGTGCAGCCTCACCCATGTGGGAGGCCAGAAGTAGTTCAAGGGTACAAGAATATTGGCCCGACCTCAGTGGAAGAAAATAATGGTAATAAATGGGATGCAATTCCTTGGTCTCTTCACGTGCCTAATTCCCAATGACTTCAATGAGCAATTCTGCCGGAGAGAGAGCTGCAGAATTACTCCTAATGACTGGCATGACTTAACTTGTTCCTTCGTATAACCTTGTGTTTTACATATATGTCAAACAGTATTTTCTGGATAAGCAGAACAAATATAATAACCTCCTTCCTCAAGTAGGTCAAGATTTTCATCTTTTCTGTAGGGCAAATTATTGAAAAATGTGAAAATTTCATGTCTTCTATTTTTTTTGAGGGTTTTGGTTACATCATGTGGAGCCTTTTTAGGTACCTGAAGGTAACTAAATAGTACTCAGTATGCTTCTGCTGCTTTTTTATTATTTATTTTTAATTACATGAAATACTACATCTAGCTGACAGCAACTGTTTCAAGACCAATGGGAACAGCTGCTGCTGTGAAAAATATCAACACGATAAAATTTACTGAAGAAAAATGGGTATTTTTTCAGTGTCTCCTTTATGAATGCCTAAAATAAAGGAGGAAAGAAAGAGATTCACAGCAGAACTGCAGTGCTCCAACACAAACTGCCATCAAGCTTATGCATTGTACGGGTTTGAAGTCACCCTCCCAGGTGTTAAACACCTATGATCCTGTTGAGGGTTACTTTATACTTGGTTTATGGTGTTTATCTCAAGAACAACCCGTGCCAGCTTCAAAAAACCAAGGAGATCAGCATTTAGCATGGAAGCATTCTGTGATATATTTGTATTTATGTGCATAAGCCTTTCTTTTTTTTCCCTTCTGTCTGGCTTTGTAAAAACCATATGGAAGCAAGGCCTTTCTTGCTTTAGGGTTGTTTGTGAGTCTCTGCTTTTCAGACAGGAATGTGTAGTGTTTGATGAATGTGATCATAGCTATCTGGGGAACAAGGCTGCATTCATGCATTTTTTTTTTTTCTTTACACCAGAGATGAGCTGCAGCAAAATAATTGCTGCATTGCTTTTCCTTTCAACCTCAAAGCTGTAGGTGTTCTACGTGAAAATCATATGCTGTGTTAGAATAGTTTCAATTGCTCCTAGCTAGTCTGTTTCCAGGCTTAAGGAGCAGCTGGGCATGGTGTAGTGATGTGTTCATTCAGCAGCTGTAATTGTGAAATGCATTTTGCAATGTAGCACCGACGGCACAACCTTTTTGCATCCAGTGATTTATGTGTTCAGCTTTGGCAGCAGACAGAGGCATTCTTTCCTCGTAGCACTAAGTTCACAAGAGGCAGAACTGAGCCTGGCTGTAGCTGTAGGTGCTTATGGGGAGCACAGGATCGCCTGCCTTGCTCTGGAACGTTTCCTCCAAGGGCATTGCTCTATATCTGTGTAAGCAATGCTGCTCCTGCCTGCTTGGTTAGATGTGACAAGATTCCACAGTATTGGGCTGTTTGTGTGTAGGGACGATATGCAAATTCTGTGTACTGTCAATCCCACTATATCATGATTTCTCTATGGAAAAACAAGCTCCTTCCCAGCACCAACAGGCTATCAGGTCAATGCATGCGTATTAAGCGTATCTCCGGGTCATTGCAAAAGCCCAGGCGTTCTGGCTGCGCTCTGCGGTGACGGGGAGCGGGAGGGCAGGCGGTGCGGGCAGGATCAGCGGATTCCCGCATCGCCCCGGGCCGGGACAACAGGACGGAGCTCCGGGCGGAGCGACACCGCCCCGAGAGGAGCTGGCAGTGGGCGGGGCTTGTTGCGGGGTTATGCCGGCGTCGCGCTCCGATTGGTTGAGCGAAGGGAGTTCTCGCCGCTCGACCAGTAGGAGGCGAGAGAGTAGGGCGCGGCGGCGAGCGAGAGCCAATCAGCGGCGGGCGGGTAGGGTGTGACGCTGGGCGGCGTGGCGCGGTGACAGCTGCCGCGGGCAGCCTCCGCCTCTTCGCCGCGGGCTCTGGGCCGAGCAGCAGCAGCAGCGGCAGCACCGGCAGCACCAGGTACCGAGCAGCTCGTCGGTATGTATCGCCTCGCGCGGGGCACCGGTGGGGCAGCGAGGGGCTGTTGGGTGAGGTGGGGAGCGGGGCCGCGGCCTCGGCCTGCCCGGCGTGCTGAGGGCCGCCCTCGGTGCCCGCTATGGCGGTGCCTTTCCTTCATCCTGGCCGCCCGCCGTTCCTTTTCCGTGTGTGCGCGGCTGTGAGCAGCCGTTGTTCTGATGCAACTCCTTTTTCCCCTCGGAGCAGCGTGTGATGCGGGGCGTGCTGGTGTCTCAGTCGAACACGGCCGTACCCTGCCTTTCCTGACGTGTCCTTCAATCTTACTTTGCTGATTAGCACTAACGGCTTTTCTTTTTTTTCTTTTCTTTTTTTTTTTTTTTTTTTTTTTGGCTCCAGCTGCAAGCGATGTCCTCGGTATTGCCCTGCCATATGCTCTGGCTCACAAACAGGAGCGGAATCAACTCTTTGAAAGGGCAGATAACTGAAGGACGAGGGGAGTTGGTTTGAAGTTGAGGGAGGGAAGATTGAGGTTGGATATCAGGGGGAAGTTCTTTACTGTGAGAGTGGTGAGGAGCTGGAACAGCTGCCCAGAGAGGCTGTGGATGCCCCGTCCATCCCTGGAGGTGTTCAAGGCCAGGTTGGATGGGGCTCTGGGCAGCCGGGCTGGTATTGGATATGATGGTTGGTGGCCCTGCCTGCAGCAGGGGGTTGGAGGTTTATGATCCTTGAGGTCCCTTCCAACCCTTGCTATTCTGTCATTCTGTGAAATGATTTGTGCCATATTTTGAAGGGTGCTTCTCCAAACAGCTCTGTGAGAGATCTCTGATGAAGGTTTTCTGCTCAGAAAGAAGTAGAAGAACCTCAAACTGGCAGTCTGCATGCAAGCAAGGCAAATCTCTGTTACAAGGCAGATGAGAGCTTTGTTTCCTTACAGCTTTCATTTTAGCTGTATCTGGAAAACGTCCCAAACTAGAGCAGCTTATCAGGGAATTAACTGCTGTGCCATGGAGGTGTGTCAGGGGCAGGGTGGTGCAGACCAATGACCTTGAGGGAGCTCAGCTGGTTGTAGTTCTGAGTGGTGCTGCTGAGCTAAGCTTTTGACCAAAATCTTGGATGCAGATATATATATTTTTTTCCCAGTTTGTAATTATGGTCTTGAGAAGTATTAACACCAATAGCTAATACTTAACAGGACTGGGGATAGCTGGTAAAATGCCCTGGGCTGAGGAGCAGCTGATCCCTGCTGGAACAGAGACTGCTGACTCTTCCCAGAGACTCAAATGGTCCAGTAAAACTGGAAAGTGTTTTGGTTTTGCTGGGAAGTGAGAAGCAGCAGTGTAATATGAGAGGATACTGCTGAAAAAACAGTGCCTGTTTAAAAGTCGATGCATCCAGGGTGAATTCTTTTACCAAAACAAACTTTGAATAAATCTGACTTAATATTTCTGTCTCTGCAGGCAACCTGAAACAACAGTTGTCTTGTGTGAACCATCTCCATGTTCTCCTTTTTAATATTTAATATATCTCTTTTGGTTAGGTTTTGCTGTGTGCTTTCATTGTTAGGGAGTGCACCAGTGTGGATGTTGCTTAGAAAGCTCGTTAGTTTGCTATGGAGGCTGTTACAAAGGAGGATAATCAGGGTGCTTGTTATGATCTTCACTGTGGGCTACACTACTCCTGCCAGTTTGGAAGTGTGATGTGCACAGCTGCCATCCTCAGCTCTCACAGCTCATGGACTTGTTGAAGCAATCACCTTTGCTTTGATGGTTGTCCGCTGCCACTCTTCAACTGCTTCTGCTTCCCTTCTCTGAGCCCGTTACATATCTTTGCATTGACTGGGGTGAAGCCATGGAGGAAACACAAGTGCTCCCTTAATGGTTTTGGTGTTTTCAACCAAATATGATACAGGAATTTCTGCTGAGATCTCGACTGAAAATTTGGTATCTTGTAGGCTGTGATCAGTCATGTGAACCCTCTTCTCTCTTATGCAAGAACAGGACATACATGGGATAATCCTTTGCTCCTTCTACCCCTCACAGACATCTTGGGTCTTTTATGTGTTCAAGCTGCTCCTTGAATGAAATGATTCAGAACCATCCTGCAAAGTATTCTTTTTGTGCTGTCTCGGTGTTAGGTGCTTCCTAGCACTTCAGCACAATTTGGAGGTGCTGTCGTAGAATTGTGGAAACAACTTACATTTCATTGGAAAACATGAATCTGAGAAGGTTAATTGGCTATTGCATAAGACTCCTGCCCTCAGTTTAGGTACAACTGCTGTGTTTGTTTCCAAAGATACATCAATCATATCAATCTAAGTTTCTGGTCATTTCCCTGCTCTACAAATTGTAGCTTATACTAATAAATTTAGTCACAAGTTAAGACACAAAAGAAAAGAATGCTGCTGTAGGTGAAATTGTATAGCTCATACACTTCCAGAGTTGAACAGTTTTCTTATTGTTACTATGAGTGTACATTAAAATAGGGAAAAAAAAACCATAACCCAAACCTGAGCTGAAGTCAGTGCTGCTATAGGAGATTTCTTAGCTGAAATGCAGAAGAGTTGAGAAACTTGTATTCCTGGCAGCAAAACCACTTTAATCACGTCATATGTTTATTCTGAAGTACTGTCAGTGCTAATTATTAACTTCATTTTTTTCCCCTCCAGATCAATTACGACATACCTGCAGTCAACAATGTTTTCCAAGCTAATCCGCTCCCAGAGCCTTGCTGCTCTCTGCAGAGGTGTTCATACTTCACTGAACTCTGCTACCTCAGTTGCTACAAAGAAAACTATTCAAGGACCTCCATCTTCTGATTACATCTTCGAGCGTGAGGCGAAATACGGTGCCCACAATTATCACCCACTGCCTGTCGCTCTGGAGAGGGGAAAAGGTATTCTAATCTGATTTCCTTTGGCAGTGTAGATGGTGTGTGTGTGCGCAATGACTTTGGGTTAAGCAGTTTCAGAGCTTTCAGTCTGGTTTTTGATTGTTGCTTGTTTTTTTGGCAGAGTGGGAGAGGGGTGCGTTGGGTAATTGAGGTAAAAAAGACAGCTGATTTCTAATCATAGTGCTTGATAAGGCCTTATGATAACTCTTGATATCATGGTAAAATGATACCTAAAATGATTTATTGAAATAGAGGTCTAATCATTTTCTCATCTCAACATAATTCAGCAAGAAAGTTTTGAGCATCTTTGTTTCTTCTGTTGCCTTGCATGAAGGTTGTCAATGTGAACAGGGAAAGATCTCAATTAAATCCCTGCTTACTGCTCCAGCATTACTGCTTCATTTAAATGCACTCTGACTTTTCACTTTATTTAAGGGGCTTCCTCTGTGGGTCAAACTCTGAATCACTCTGGACTCGGAGGGGAGGCACGCTATTTAATAACTTAGTGGAATAGTAGCTTTAATGGGAAACTTTTTTTCTTGATTCCTCGTTGGCTCTTTATTCTGTACCACCTTTTTGCTCTTTATTCTGTTCCCACCTTTTTCATCGATTGTTTTGTTTTCCAGTTAGAGTGCCTCTTGTGGTCATACCTGAGTTGTCTCCAGGGAATAGCAAGATGACCATTTGTGCCTGACCAGGTTGCATTGCAACTCCTAGCTTGCTTCATTTATAATCTCTTATTTATTTACAATACCTTTGTATTTTTTTAGGTGTTTATGTGTGGGATGTCGAAGGCAGAAAGTATTTTGACTTTCTAAGTGCTTACAGTGCTGTCAATCAAGGCCACTGTCACCCAAAGATTGTGAACGCTCTGAAAGCTCAATCCGAAAAACTGACCCTGACATCTAGAGCATTCTATAACGATGTGCTTGGTGAATATGAGGAGTTTGTCACCAAAATGTTCAACTATAACAAAGTTCTTCCAATGAACACAGGTATATAAAAAAAAAAAGAGGATATTTCTACTTTATTTCTTGCCCATGAGTTTGGGCCTGCACTGATGCTCTTGGTGCTGCATCAATGACCTGTCTCATGTACAAGTATGACACTGGTCCCACTTTATGTTTTAGGAGTGGAAGCTGGAGAAACTGCCTGTAAGTTGGCTCGCAAGTGGGCATACACTGTGAAAGGAATTCCAAAATACAAAGCAAAGATTATTTTTGCAGGTATGTCAAATGCATGGTCTGAGTTGAGGTATTGATTCAGGAAGCAGACAATTCTAGACACTAGCTGTAACACTCTCTCCTATAACTACAGTTATACTGTAGTGATTACAGCATGGTATTCTTAGTGTTCCTTTATTTTCCTCTCAGTTAGCTGATCTGAAGGTCTGTAAAATCTGACCTTTGATGTCTTCCCAGAGTAAGCTAAGACCTCAACAGGTTACATTGCACTCATGGATCTGCAGCTGATGATTTTGATTAAAAGCTACTGTTGTGGCCACACTAGTGTTTGCAGAACATTTAGATTCTCCAACTGCCTCCTTCTGAGTTGTGAAGTTCAGCCTTAAATATGTTCTGTTAGCACAATATTCTGTTTTCCTTTTCCTGTTTTTTCTATTTCAGACTTAGTTACAGTGAATGATAAGCTGTTTCTTAAGTCTCCTTTAAGAGACACATGATCTGAAGAGGAATGATTGTATAAGCAGGAGATATAAATATAATTCCTGGGATAAATTGATTTCATATCTTCTCCCTTGAGGTGGACATAGAAGGAAGCAATGAGGGCAGATGTGCTCTGCCAGGAGCTGCTGGTAGTGTCAGCCCTTGCAAGGAGGATGCAACACTGAACTTAAGCCCAGGAAGGAAACCACGGTTAATGAAGTGGTTTATAACACTTTATGAACAGCAGTTGAATATATAAAGCAGAGATTATTTGTGCTACTCAGCCTCTTCAGTTGTCAGAAATTGCCTAATGGCAGCCTGAAGCCAAATGGAAGCTGCATTCATCCTTTGTGCTCTTTTAACTGCTCTTCTGTTGTTAAGATGCAGAGTTCCATTGGTTTTGTTTTTTGACTGTTTCTGTTTAATCCGAATAACTCACATTTGCTGTTTGTTGGTTGTAGGTGAAGTATCTGTCAGCTGTTTTAGGTGAAAGCGCATTGTAATTTTGTCAACTAAATGTGTGTGTGTATTTTTCTTCTCTTCTTATTTAGCTGGCAACTTCTGGGGCAGAACAATGTCTGCTATCTCAAGCTCTACAGACCCCTCCAGTTATGATGGATTTGGACCCTTTATGCCAGGTTTTGAATTGATCCCTTACAATGACCTGCCAGCTCTCGAGGTACATGAAAGCATTTTATAGTGTCTCTTAAGTAAGCAGCAAGGTAGGAAAAAAGCTTGCAGTTTGAAAGGCATGCATTAAGAAGCATATATTTAGACACAAATAAGAAACAGAAATGCTATAATTACCTGTAGGAAATGTGTATGAATTCTACTTTGGTTTTGATTTTCAGTGTTGATTTAAGAGTAAACAGGAAACCACAAGGTCTGTTTTGTTTCCCTTCTTGCTTAGATGTTGAAGGCATAAACAAAGAACAGCAAATAAACTGTAAGAGAATTGATGTTAGGCATTCACGAGGCAAAATATATTCCAAAGTTGGACTTGGATTCAGAAATTGTTATCTTGAATTACTTTTCTCAAAAATGGTATCGATTCTTCAATGACTGGAGGACTAGAATTCACTGCAGTAGTTTGGGAGTCTTGCCAGTTTTACTACAGCATCCTTAAAGCCATACTAGGCTGGTGATTCACTCAAATTACTGGGAGTTCTAAACCTTGTCGAGCTTGATGGTGCAAGAATGTAGCTGTGGACTTTGCTTTAAGATGACAGATTTGCTCTGGAGAGGCTCTGTTCATTTTTGCTTGAGGTGAACTGG
This sequence comes from Lagopus muta, assembly GCF_023343835.1. Taxonomy (NCBI): domain Eukaryota; kingdom Metazoa; phylum Chordata; class Aves; order Galliformes; family Phasianidae; genus Lagopus; species Lagopus muta. The sequence goes on along the minus strand of NC_064437.1, from coordinate 62,482,097 downwards.
GAAAGCATTGAGTAATTGTTTGCCTTGCATGGCTAATGCAAAACTGAATGTGTTTCTGATGTAATTCATGAACTGATCCTATAATCTGCTTGTCTGGCTTTGCAATTTGAGGTTTCTAATTCCCTGAGCAAACACAGCAGCTGATGTTTTGAGTCAGATAGTGACACAGGCTTCTGTTTTGGAACCTGTTTTGGGTGACAGCCTGACATGATTGCTGTTACCATCATTTAGGATTAAATCCCAGAGTTTCAGCTCGGTTTTCCTACACGCGTTTATCTCCACATTTGTGAGTTTGACCTCTTTCCTATGCACCCCATTTGTACAGCGGGCTCTTCAGGATCCCAACGTGGCAGCTTTCATGGTGGAACCAATTCAAGGGGAAGCAGGTGTGATCGTTCCTGACAAAGGTTACCTGATGGGAGTACGGGACCTCTGCACAAAGCACAACGTAAGGCATTCGTTATAACAGCAGTCTTTGTGAGAGAATTGAAAGAATTCTTCCTGTGGAAGAGGATTTCTATGCTAAAGTTGTCAGTGTGAAACAGGACAGTGTGTTCACTTGGGAGTTGTGTGATGTCTCACAGACCATGTGCCTCTCCAGAGGCTCAGGGAAGGTGTACGTTGTAACACAGCTGGGAAGTCTTTCACTGGCTCTGTGCAGCTTTGCTAGATTGTTTCAAGTAAGAATGGGTGTGAAAAGTCATTCTCTGTTACTGTGGATTTTTTTTTCCTTTTTATCTCTGTGAAGGTTCTGTTCATTGCTGATGAAATACAGACTGGATTAGCCAGAACTGGGAAAATGCTAGCTGTTGACCACGAAAATGTGAGACCTGATATAATTCTTCTTGGAAAGGCACTTTCTGGTGGCTTATATCCTGTGAGTAACAAAAAATATCCGTTCCTTGAATAAGCCTTTATAACTTCCCTCCTGTTTATATGCTCTCTTCAAGTATTGCCTATGAGATCTCCCTGGAGCCTTCTCTTCTCCAAGCTAAACAAACCCAGTTCAACCTTTCCTCACAGGAGAGGTGCTCCAGCCCTCCGAGCATCTTAGTGGCCCTTCTCTGAACCCTCTCCAAGAGCTCTGCATCTTTCTTGTGCTGGGGACCCCAGGCCTGGACACAGTACTCCAGATGGAGCCTCACAAGAGCTGGGTAGAGGGGGACAATCAGCTCCCTCTCCCTGCTGGCCATTCCTCTTTTAATGCAGCCCAGACATCTTTGTAGGTGTTTTGGTCCTTGCTGATTAACTCAATCAGTTTAGTCTAGATCTGTTTCCTTCAGTTTGATAAAATCAGGAAAATAAGTGTCCAGTAGTCAGCCTTTCATTCTGGAATTACCAGTTAGTCTTCTGGAGAGCAGTTGATCTCAGTCTTGCTATAATGATTTTCTTAAGTCATTTCCTAAAAGAGGAGAAAAAAAATACTAATGTGTACTAAAACATCTATAAAAAAAACGTTTTGCTGAACAAGTGGCATGGTTCACTTGTCTGCCACGCACACATGACCGAGTTTGTCCTCCTGGAGTGACTTCATTTCTTGCTGATTAGGCTGGAAGCTTCAACCTGCCTTGAGTTGTTTTGCTGATTTCTGAGCTGTTAAACAGTGTTTTGAAACTTAAACTCTAGAAATAATATTCGTTTTGGAGAAATGCCTCTCAGCTGTAGTTAGATATTACCAGTACAACTAAGCACATTTAAAGGGATGAAGCTGTTATGTGATAATCAGATATACCCTCCTTTGCACAGAGCTAGGAGTGGGAATGGAATATACTGCTATAGGATGAAAATGATCCTTTCCTGAGCCCTGAGGAAAAGTTTGCTTCAGAGAGGTTGAAGTTTACTGTTCTAAATATACATACATAAATGCATTAGCTGACCTTTCTATTCTAGGTCTCAGCAGTGTTATGTGATGATGAAGTTATGCTGACTATTAAGCCTGGTGAACATGGATCTACATATGGAGGAAATCCCCTGGCTTGTCGTGTTGCACTGGCAGCACTGGAGGTTTGTGTGTTTCAGTAAAGACTGGGATTCCAAAGGGTGTCATGCTGATACAGTTTTCACTTAAATAACATTATTGGCTGTGCTGCAAGTAGAAATCTATCTTTAAGTAGAGGTGAACAATTGGCAGTGATTAACTGCCTTGTATCACAAAACAAAATCTAAAGTCTTAGCTGTAAATGTACCCTAATTTCTGTGTATTTTGTTGGCTTAATGATTTAAGTGACAAAATAAAATTGATCTAGGGCAAGTTTCTAGGGGCTTTCATACATTCATAAATGGTGTCACCAATTTCACTGAGATATGAGTTCACTGGAGCTTGAACAGAAGCTGGTAAGATATCTTGTTCACATTCCACATTTTAAACACTTGCTGACTGCATGATGAACATAATTACAAGTCATTCAAAAAGCCTCATCATTGTCCAGACTTGGGCAAACTCACAAGTTGACTCTGTAGAGGTTTCCCTTTTTTTCTTTCTTTTTCCTTAAAAAAAATTGGAAAATTATGAGGCTGTTTCTTGTAAACAGGGAAGAATGAAGACTTAATGTTAATTGGCTTGGATGTGCCGCCTTTGCATTGACGTTCTGGATTAATCAGCTTTTGTATCTCAGCAATTGTAACATCCTTAGAATAGACAAGTAAAACAAATGCAATGCCTTTCAGTTGAGTGTAGATCTGACTTTCCCTTAGGTAATTGAAGAGGAAGGCCTGGTTAAAAATGCAGAAATAATGGGTAACATACTAAGAAATGAGCTCATGAAGACACCGTCTGACATTGTAACCTGTGTCAGAGGAAGAGGACTCTTAAATGCAATTGTGATTCGGGAAACCAAAGGTAAGGAAATAGAATTCAATGACTTGAATAATGCTCAGGCCTGATGGTGAACCTAGCACCCCACAAAGACCCTGCTGACCCTTCCCCTGAAGAAAATTGGCCATATCTGGAAAGTTCTTTCTGTCAGAAAATGGAAGACTAGCTCAGGTTTGTTTGTTCCAGGATGGGTAGATGATTACAATGAATACAGGAAGGCGTAAGAAAGGAAAAAGAGCTGGTGGTTGAGGGCAAGTTTCTAGAGATAAACACCTTGAAGTATATCAGAAAATGGTTTAAAAGCCAGAGGTGACAATTATTGTTTTTGGTCATCAATACAAGTGACAGAATACAAGCTGCAGAGGAGGAACACGTGCTATTTCATCTTCTCACTGCTAGGTGGCAAACAATTCACAGTCTGCTACGGTTGTGCCCCTTTTCCTGCCTCAGTGTAAGCGCCTTTCCTTTCACTGCAGACTACGACGCCTGGAAGGTGTGTCTGCGGCTGCGCGATAACGGGCTCCTCGCCAAACCCACCCATGGCGACATCATCCGGCTGGCCCCGCCGCTGGTCATTAAGGAGGACGAAATCAGAGAGTGCATCGAAATCATCCACAAGACCATCCTGTCTTTCTGAACACGTGGCTTTCGAAGTGTGCTTGTTGGCTGACCCGAGGCGATCAGTTGAAACGTGCGTGACGGAGGACTGCTCGTCAAGCAGACGCCTTTGATTCATCTCATCTAAAGAGGACTTGGCTTTTTAAAATGAACAATAAAAAGGGTGGGGGAAAAAATATCCATGTCTTTAAATAAAAATGGCCCTGAAGAACACAAGTCACTATTTCAAAGAGCTTCCAATCTTGGACTACTTGGAAACAAAATTGCAAGGTTCTGTTTATCTAGTTGGTGCTTACTGAACTGCTCAATCAGAATATTTGAGGGGAGGTGCTCATAGAAATCTGTTTAATTCTTGAAAATCTTGGCTAAAGTTCAACATATAAATTGATATATATTTGAATAAGGGTGGTCTTGAGCTCTCATAGAACTGACCAGTCTGATGTAGTCTCTCTCTCTCTCACATCTGGCATTTTTCTCTCCTGGTGTAATGTCTGATGTGTGGAAGCGCTTGCAGTTATGGCTGAATTTCTGTTTCTCATTTGTAGCTTAAAAAAAAGTAATTCTGTAGGTTTGACAGACCAGTTGTTATACTGGTGTACAATCATCAGGCTGTATTCTGTGTGTAAAGTATTTTGATTGTATAACAAGAGTTGCTATTTTCTAGGCTGGGCTCAGTGTTTGGCTTTGCAGCCTTGTAAAATAGATCTGAGTATACAGATCTGTTTTTGCTGTTATAAAACTTTCTATAATCTGAATGTTTATATTACAACATGCCTTGCATTAAAAAGAATGTGCAATTTAAATCTGCAAAGCATTAAAAACAGCAAGCCTCACAGAAACTTGTGGTTGCCTCTGTCCAGTGTCACATCAAGCTCTACCTTTTGCAGTCTGCATTTCTCTCTGTTGTGATATGGAAGCTTTTGCTGTACTTTTTATCCAGGATGAGTACTTCTGTGTTTCTGTGCCTCTTGGATCCACAGCTATTTGTGCAGCTGCAGAGCTGGCTACTATTCTTACACTAGGTTGGTTTTTGTGTTTATTGCCTAACTGAGCTGGTTTTAGCTGAGGCTAAACCCTGATTAATAACTGTTTAAGCAAAATGGTGCTTTTGCCAAGCATGGAGGTTAAATATTGTCACATGTTGATAATTGGATGTGGTAAACAATTCTGTGTTAATTTCAATAATATTTTAAAGGCAGCAGAGTGTATAGGAGTGAACTAATCTGCTGTTTAACATCACAGCATAGATGAGTGTGTACTTTACTTTGTACATGGATGAAATAAGACTTGTTCAGTTTGGAAAGGCCTCATTTCTGCAAGGGATGCTGTGTCTGGTTGTTACTCTTAGGAATAAGAATAAAAGTGCAGAAAGGTGCTGCCTAGGAAAGCTTGCACTTCTGCCAGCTGTGCTTATGCAATGTAATTGGAAAGGGATGAAATAAGTGAAAGAAACTGTTATGTAAACATAATTACTAGCATGCTTTCAGAGATCAAAAGGTAAACCCCAGAAAGTCCTTGTGTTTACTTTCATAGAGTAACAGGGCAGATAAGAACTGAAGACATCATCAGGTCCATTCTCCTGCCCCAGTTATAGCTCTGTCACTGTTGGCATAAAAAATATTGCCTGGAAGGGCTCTGGGGCAGAAGACTCCATGGTTTGTGTTTCAGTGCTTCCCTGTCCTTGCTGTCAGCAAATCCCCTGCTATCTTCTCCATGCATTTCCCTTGCAGCCCATTTATACTACCCACCAGGTCCACAGAGAAGAGGTTACTTTCCTTCTGCACAGCAGTCTCTTACACATGTAAAGACTGCTGATAATTCTATTTCAGCCACTGCTTTTTCTCTAGTCTTATATTTCTTTTTGAGGTAGATTTTCTGGAGCCCTTGAACATTCCTGCTTCTCTCCTTCTGTGATTCACCACTCCAACTGTTGCCCTCACGGATGCTGAGCTGGTTTGTATGGCTTGTTTGCTGTGCTGCAGTATGCACCCAAGTACTGTGCTTTGGTTTTTCTTGCAGTGGCATATTTTGATTTCTCAGCCTGTGCTCCCAGGCTCCCTTTTGTGCAAATTGTTTTGATAAACATCTTTGAAGCTGTTTTTTGCCCTTTTTAAAAACTTCTGTAATAAGCAATAATAACCTGCATGTACAATTTTGTGGTCTGGTTTACTGTATTTCACCTGGTATTGCTGAGAAGCTTGCTCTGCCTTTTGGTGATAATTTGAACTCTAATTTTTGTCCAGTCCACCTTCTGGTTGCAGATTAACTAGGCCAAGTCTGCTTGGGACTTGAGAATCATTCTATTCCTACAGTAGACCGTTGTTGACTGATTTCTGGGCATTTCATTCATCCCGTTGCTATTTCCTTGACAGTCTTATGAAAATATGCTTTCTGAAGGTACGTAAAGCTTTCTGCAGACAAATCAAAAGCTGTCATCCTAAAATGCAATTATTCATGACTAATCTTCTGTTTTGACCCTGAAAGTTCTCTGCGTTGCCCTCAATTCTGCACTGTTCCCAATGCCACGACTGATGTGTGAGGAAGGAAGGAATGCAGTGCTTGCCCAGGCAGCTCAGAAATTCGGGAGCAGGGTTGAGGATGGCGAAGTCTGCAAAGCCAGTAGGTATGTTTGGAGCCCAAATACATGCTTTGGGATTGCCAGCCTTGCAGTTCAATGTCAGAACAAGGACAGAACTGCATATATTGTTCAGGGAGTAGAGACTGGAACACAGGACTTCTGTTCCCCCACGTGAACCCTGCACCAGCCAGCTTCTGCTTCACTGACAATAAGCAACATCTCAGAGGCCATCACTGAGATAACAAGAAGAACTGAAATGGCCAAAGGAAACGTTTGAGCTCCTCCTCTTCTGGTGTGTAAAGGGGCGAAATTATGGGCTGTTCGATCTGCCTTTGATATGTAGCATGCGTTTTGAGGAGGAGAGGGCAGGGAAAGGGCTTATTTTATCATGTAAAGTCCTCCTTTTTTTCCCCCCCATTTTCTAGCAAGCATAAACTGAGATTTGGCCAGGTTTCAGCGACTCAGAGGTTGAAGCTGTAAGTCAGGTAGGGCTGCTCATATAGATAATGTGCTTGTAAATCAGCCTCTGGTTTTGCTGTCTGAGATTTTAATTAGTGTTAGGAATTTTCTTCAGGGCTTCTATTACCAAAAAAAAAAAAAACCCCAAAAAAAACCCAACCCCAAAAAACCCCAAACATAGACAACTTAAATGCATTTAACTGCTCAGTGCCAGGAATTGGGTGCTTTTGGCTTTGTGCTTTTTCTACACGTTGCTCAGTTGTACCATAGCTCTGCCAAATGCTGTTCCTAACAAAGTTTAATTTGAAGGATGCCAAACTGGAAATCATTTACAAATTAGTGTGATAATGTGAAAGGTGCAAAGAAAACGAGTGAGACATTTTGTAACATGTTAGTTTGCTTTTTGCATCGTAACTTCAAAGGAAGTGAGTGAAGAAGTGAGAAAAGCAAGCTCAGAGAACATCCTTTCTGCGCATCCCCAGTGCCTTCACAGTACTTCTCAGCTACTTTTCTTACCTTGTCTTAGTGATGAGAGCATGGAAATGACATTTCTCTGGCGATGCTTTTTGCTGCTGTAAATTGGAATTCGTATTTGAAGTGGTGTTTGGAAGAGATGTGTGTGTTTAACACAAACTGCCTCACCAAATCCCTTCCGTTTCTGTAACGAGAGCTATGCAGCAATATCATTTTCTTAAGGTCTGTTCATACTTAGGAAGCGTTGCTGTAAGGGCTTAATCTGTCCCTATTATATCACCTATGCAGAGTTCGTGAAGGAGCTTCTGATGTTTTTTTGTGTCTGGTGTATGAAGTGCTTCTCTAAATGAATAGCGAGTGCATTGAGTGCTGTGCAAACACAGAGAGGGAGGTGATGTAAGCACCCAAGAGCCGAACCAGAATTCCTCGTGTACCCAAGGCAGCCACTGACATCACTGGAAGCTTTGTTTGCAAAAATAATGCTGGATTGCACTGTATGCCCATGCTCTTTGCCAAACAATACACACGTTTCTCTTGGCATGAAATCATGTAATATATACACTGGCAGGGAAAAAATAATTCTTTGTTTGTGGATAAGCACAAGCTGAGTTATAAAAACACCACGTGCAACAGTGGAAGGTAAAGGCAATATAGCGAGCAGTGGGGAGAATGGAAAGCATAATGCAGATTTCCTGTTTGTTCTGTTCCTTCTGGCACTCTTGTGAACCGTGCTTCTGGCGTTGCCCTTTCCAACTGCAAAAACATGAATTAGCTATCAAGCAGTATTCCTTGAAAATTACCAAAATGACTTCCTTAAAAGGATCCAAATACCTGCTGGTTATGACCTGGGAAAGGACTGCGCATCTTAAGCCTGTTAGAAGTTTTGATGATGAAGCAGTTTCTATTTTGTTGGTCTTTCAGCTGTTGGTGATGAGTTAATTAGAAGTACCTGTCTTAATTGATCTTTTTTTTCCTTTTTTTAATGGCTGATGCCTGTTCGTGTTCCTGTTTTTTTCCATCTTTCTGGCAGCAGATGGAGCCAGAAGTTCAGCTTTACACTCAGAGCTTACTGCTTTTGGAGTTCCTGACTCCTGAGGGCTTGCTTTTGGTCTTTACCAATAGAAAAATGTGACCCAGGTTTGTCTGTCTCTGGGTGCTTTGTCAAAGCATAGCTTATGCTGTGCACTCGGGGCCAGTCGTGGGTAAAGGGAACTGCCTCTATCTCTAGCATGATCAGTTCTTGGCAGTTCATAGCTGTTAGTTAGTTAGTGTTAGTTAGTTAGATTGATAGGGATGTAGGAACATCTGAGAAAGAGGATGAGGAAAAAAAGAGGCTTTCTTTTCCAAAGAACTGAAGTAAGACAAATCAGAAGGTGGGGGGTTGTGACAGAACTTGAAATATTCCTTTATGTTAGGAAATTGCCTTCTGTGGGCATCCCAGTGGTGCTTTGGTCCAGAGTGAGAGACAGGATAAGTTGGGGTTCCTGTGTTTGTGCAGCAAGAAGAGAGCTTTATGCATCTACTTTTCCCCTCAGGGCAACAGACAAGAAAAATGTGGTGCCAGCAATATCAATCAATCAGACAGATCTAGAGCTGAACCTCACCATACCACTGCATCGACCACTGCTTGGTTGGGGGCTCGGCGTCTGCTCCTGAGGAATTGCTTTGTCTGTGAGGAGCTGGAGGGGGTTCTCTGGTCCCACTCAGACACACTGTAGTCAGAGAGCCCATGGGGTCCAGGCAGCCCTGCTTACAGCGCTGCTTTGTTTTTATGCTTTTATTTTCGTATTTGGGGCAGTCTGCATTCATCCTGCAGCCTCGTGTGCTAACACGGCACAGATAAGAGGTGACCATAACAAATCCAGCCCTGTTGTTTCCCTCCTCGGTGCTGTCTGTCTGTCTGCATGGGTTTGTTTGCAGAAATCTGAGCAGGGACTGTGCTGTCTGGAAAATCCCCGAGCTGTTATCGGCTCTAGTCCAAACAAATAAGAGTAGAAAGCAACTCCTACTCATTCCTGTATGAAATCCTATTAATTTTCCATGATTTAGGCTATGTATAAAGACCTGCAGGAGTATTGACCCTTTGCACGATGTGCGAACCAAACAAAGGCCTGGACCTTGGATGAACTCCCAGTCCTTCCCTGGGGTCTGACACATGGAGACCTAATCCTCAATGTAATACGCTCATTCGGAATAGATGTGAAGTGAGAACAGGCAAAAGCTGTCTGCATTGCACAACTCCTCTGAAATAACAGAAGGAACAGCGTGTAAGGGCGTAATTCACACTGAGCACCTGACTGAGCTGCAGTTGGCTGTCCAATTCCCTGGCTTGTCCTGTAGTGGTGGGGCTGGGGGGTGAACCCCCCTGCTTCCCCTGCCTGGGGGAGACGAGCAATGGCAAAGACTGAAAATCTCCTTTCTTCTCAGCACGTACTGTGGCTGCCCTGCTGTATATGAGCACTGATGGAGCGTGGCTCAGCAGGAGAATCAAAACTCAAGTGGGCTGTTTGGGTAGGACTGGCAGTGACATAAGTTCTCTCTGGCACTGCTCAGTTGATGGTGGTACAGCCAAAGCCTTATCAACATGAGTTGTGGTAGTTGGCAATTAGGAAGATGTTAAAGGAACTATTAGTTTCACCAAGAAGCAGTAGAAGTTTCCTCAACACTCAGGAAGAGAGACAAGGCGCAGGAAGGCTTCCCTTCCTGTTGCTACTGAATGCTCCTTCTCTTGAATGGCTGTAACACCAATAGGATGATCCTCGCAGAGATCTGACTGCTCCATCATCACGGGTGAGTGCAGGAGAAACGCATTCCTATGAGGTGCTGCGTGGTTCTCATTATAGAAGCTGGGTGAAGCCTTGTTGGAGGGGATGGGAGTGAGATGCATCCTTAACTTGAGCCCCAAGGAGATGCTGTGAATGAGATAGAATCATAGAATCACCAAGGTTGGAAAAGACCTTCAAGACCATCCAGTCCAACCGTTCACCTATTAGCTCCCACTAAACCATGTCCCTCAACACAACATCCAGCCTTTCCTTGAATGGGAAGGATGGGAACAGTGCTTTATTTTCAGTAGACAGCCACCCGATTCCAGTACCATTTTTCTCTTCAGGAACACCCTGAGAAGACTGAAATTTGGCTGCAACTCTCTTTGATGGTCAGCTCTTCTTAGGGCACCCATAGCAATTAATGCTCATTAGCTGGTGAGCTCTAAGCCATCAATGAGTGCTTGACAGCCCTGTGTCTGGCCCCAGGATTGGGATTTCTCTGGCATCTAAGCATTGCACTGTTGAGTAATTGTTTTGTGTGTGGTGCTGATGGTAGAAAGCAGAATGTGATGAATTGAAAAGGACAAAGAAAACCAAGCAGTGGTACTGAGAGCAGTGCAGCAGGGTGGCTCCATCCCTGGGCTGGCTGTGTGCACATGCACCAGAGCTGTGTCGTGGAGACAGTTTGTGTTGTCTAGACTGCAGTAAGTGCAAGACAGCTGAAGCATGAGCTGTGGCCTTGCTGATACTCGCCTCCCTGTCTTGCTCCTTCACAACAAGGTTAAGGACAGTGGGAGGAATGTGTGAGAAAGGGAGCGATGTCTGCACGCGGTGTGGGCTCTGAGCAAATGAGCTCCAGCTTTGGTTCCCAGCACTGAAGTTAACCTTTGAGAGCACAACAACGAAAACAAGATGTAAGCCATCTCGGGTAGGCATTCCTGGGCAGTTGCTGCCTTTGTGACCGATCATAGCAATGTCATTACAGGCATGAGGTGGGTGTGGAGTGCCCTCTCCAAGCAGAGCTCTTGACTTAATGCAAAACCCATCATTTTTCAGGGCCACGATGAGCAGGGATTTTCAGAGGTGAACTGGGCTCTGCAATGGGGCTTTCTCAGCTATAGGGTCCAGCTCTGATGCAGTTGTGAGCTGCAGGGATATCCAGCTTCTGCGAGAGCTTCATCCTGGGAGGAGACCTGGGTGTCTTTGTCCCAGTGACTTTTTTGTTGTTGTTGTTCAGAGGAACCCAGCCAGGCTTCTCCAGCATGTTCCTGCCCATCCTCAGCACATATGCTTGCTTGGATATCATGTGAGGAACTGGGGAGCATTGGATGCTCTGAGCTCCTGCAATGTCCCCACAGCTGCTCTGAGACAGACAGGAATGTTATTTTTCCATGCAGAAGGTCACCAGTTTGCAATTCACGACAGGAATCAGAGCAGGAACATTTTGGTTTAATCTAGTCCTCTGCCCGCACTATTCTTCTGCAGGCTGGTGGGTGGTCACATGCTAAGCCAATATCAAGTAAATTAAAACCAAAAAGAAGGGATGAGACCCACAGTGGTGTCTGGGACCTGCATCACCATGCTATGCAGCTTTCCTTTCCTGGGCCAAATATACCTACGTGGCTGCGCCAGCATTTCTCTGCAGGTCTCCTCTTAGCAAAGCTGAAATTGGGGAGCTTTGGAGAACGTGCTTTCAGAGCTGAAGAAAAACCTGGAAAATGATCAGCAGACATCTAAAGGACACCAGCAAGAAAAAGCATGTGAAAATGTTAAATGTGTGCTTGCTGAGATTGCCCAAGAACAGCAAATCCAGCCACGCATCCCAGCTGAGTGCTCTCCTCACATCATGGGAACTTCAAAACAAACTTTTCATCCTCTATCTACCATCATGTCCTATCTCATCTCTTTACTACCTCTATTCCTTGCTTGTATCACCCAGGCCTGGGAGAACACCTTTTTTTCCTCTTAGCACTTTCCTCATGGCACTTTAAGGCAAAGCTGTCCAGACGTTGAGTTATTTCTACCAAAACCAGACAGGTGAGCACTTCTGGTACTCTCAGCAGTGCCTTTTCTCACTGTCCTGCACCCAGAACTAGTTGCAGCCTCCAGCCAAAGCTCTTCTAGACCTTGCATGGAGCAGCAGCACACCTTCAAGAAAACTCTTCTTTAGACATCTAAACAAGATGTTTACTTTCTTATTTTTTCACAACAGCACGACTGACATCTCACTTGTAGGGACACATTACGTGTTCCCATCACTGGTTTGCCATCACGCATTAGTGCAGTAGGTTACTCCTGCCCAAATGTCACACTTGGCATTTGTCCTCATGCTTTCCTCCATTTTCTCCAGATTTTGGTGAACATTTTCCCCAAGTCTCCCTGCCAGGAACAGCCTGGTGGGACCATGCAGGTCTGGACTCAGAGTGGTCCTGGTCCCCTGCTCCGTGCTGGTCCCACCTGCACTGATTTCACGCGGCCCTCAGCAGTTCAGTCCAGCTTGTGGATGGGAATCCTGGAAACACAAAGGGAGATCAGGCACAGAGGAAGAATGAAGCCCATTAACAGATGATGAGGTCTTACCATGTGCTAATTATCGAACTCCAGGCAGACAATCAGCATTAAGAAGGCAGCACTCCACCACTGGCCCACAGTTTTGTACCCACCATCTGCATTCTGCATTACTGCTGCCAGGCATTGATTCCCACAGCAGTTGGTGAAGGTATATCCCAGAACATGCGAGCATTTCTCTCTGCTACAAACCAGTGGTGGGGTTTGTGAGCTGGAAAGTCCTTCTGCATCGTAACTGTGGGCTAAATTTGTGTACACACTGCAGCTATTCCAAGCTGCATGGTCAGAGCCCAGCTCAGATTCTTCAGGTGAAGAACACTGTGCAAACATACATTTCTTTGGTGTGATCTCCTAAAATGCATATTTGTAAAGTTGTATTTCTTGGACACTGCACCTTGCCTGGACCTAAGTGGGGTCCAAACTAAATCACCTTATGTCCTTATTGATTTATTGGATTCTCAAGCTGATGGGCCCTAATTCCTGCCAACTTTTGGAGCCTGCTCTTTGTGTCCAACCCCCTGAAATATGGTTTGCTGCCTCTGCACCAATTTCTCAGATTGGTGTTCCTCAGTCACTCCTATACACTTTCACATACACACAGAGAGGAAACCCCAACAGGAAGGTAATTGCTGAGGGAAGATAAGATTCACAGACAATTACCAAGCCTGGCACAGAGAACACAGGTGTCTGCTGCTTGATGCAGCTTGTATCTTCCAGCAGAGCCCTTGCAGTGCTCTTAGTGTGAGCAGGATGTCAGTGTCCAAGCCTGGTGGCATCTGGGCTTCCCTGCCCTGGGCATGTGGAGTGGGCTGCAGGAGCCCTGCCAGGTCCCTGTTGCATCCCTGCAGGTACTGGACTTCTTACATTTACACAGCTTTATTTAAGGTATGACAGTGAGGATTTTTTCTTTTTATTTCTGATGGAGCCATTCTGGCTGATTATCTGTATCAGCTGACAACTTTCTTAAGGTGGATTTGGCAATTTTTCAGATGAGGCCACCTCTGAAGTGCTGTGGGATAAGTTGATCTACAGGCAGCTTGCAACCAGGTCACTACAGCTGCAGCAGCACACGCTCAGATTTGGATGTGACCAGAATTTTCTGCCACAAACTGCATGAGTAAGTGTCTGACACAGCCTCGCTGCTGGACAAAACAAACACTGATGGTGAGCAAGCAGTGGGCAGGGATTGTTTTAAAGCTGCATTCCTCAGAGAGCCCAGTGTCAGCGCAGGAGGGCATGGTGAAATGGTTAGGTCACATGTGGAGGCAGTGAGAGCAGAGATTTGCCTCGGTGTGTCTGATGTCATCCTTCCTCCCACTGAGATACAGGACAACCCCTGGTGCTGTTCTTTGGGAGGTACAGATCGCTAATGGCCGTGATGTCTGTTCTGCTGCATAGCATCACATCAGCAGCAAATTTGGTCAGGAGATTTGAGCAGCAGGAATGGAGCTCTGCTGCTCAGTTCTATCTGTCCCCAGGACAGGAGGATGTGTTTTCCTGTGTCCTGAGCCTCCCTGTGCCTCAGAGATGATTTTCTTTAATCCTCACTTCAACGAAAATTTCATTCACTGTAACCTCATCACCTTTAATTTCTGAAAGGTCTGTCTAATTACACCCATAAATACTTCAGCAGAAGAATTATAATCAAGCATCGTCCACTTAGCATCCAAATATCTTGAAAGTCACTCTGCAATGACTCATCTCATACCACATGCCAAAACCCATGCCTTGCATTTTTAATATCTGAGGTATTGATGTACTTAGAAAAGCTTGGCCACCACACTAAGAAGTGTCATCAGATAACACTGGTGTTTAAGGGCTGTGCTCAGGGCACACTCATCAGCACACACCAACTCATCCACCAGCTCGGTGGCTTCCAGCTCCCTGTCTCCCTCTCATTCTCTGCTTCCATTTCTGCATCTGAATTAAGAATTGCTTTCTCTGCTGGCCCATTTCACCACCCTTTTTTTTTTACTGATCTCATTTATTATTTCATATGCTGGGCACCCCAGACGTCCTTGGACGACATCTGGTTGTGGTGCCTGCCAAAGGCTGGCTGGCTGGCTGCCAGGGGATTGCTCTAAAGAGGACTTCAAAGGCAGTTCTGCGGGGGAAATCCCACAGTGCTGAGTTAACCTGCACACAGTATTACCTTCCCACCTTCGGGTCCAGCCTCACTCTCTTAGCAGGCAATGGGGACGTGTTTCTGTGTTTCTTTTCCAGCTGCACACTTTGTAGCCAAATCTGTGCAAGAAGTGGCTGAAGGAATATTCCAGGCTTGTTCATTAGCTTAGGAAGTTAATCTGTTTGATGCTGCCTGATGACATTTCATTAAGCATTCAATCCTGGACCTGCTCTTGCCTAGACAGAAAAAGGAAATAAGAAACAGTGCATTAGGCTGAGTCTTATCCTGCTGTCTGATGCTCTCCCTAACTCAAAGCTCTGCTCTTTTAAATCAAATTTATTTCAAATATGATTAAAATTATTGGCCTTACATAAAGCTCAACCCAGCAGAAGGCTGAGGGCTTTGAAATGAAACCTTTCCTTTACTGTAGCTAAGACATGGCCTCCAATGCAGATGGATGGCTAAGAGCCTATGGCTGTTTTTTTCTGAACTGGGGGGGCTGGATGCCAAGGAGAGGTTGTGAGTTCTTGGGGCTGCACAGAAAGTTCTGTTTTTTTGCTCAGATTCAGCTGGCAAGCCCCAGCTGGCTTGCATCACCTCCAGTGGTTTACAAGGAGTGCTTAGTTCCACTATTTGTAAACCATCTTTATTTCCCAAGGAAATCCTCCTTCAACATGACCTTTCTCCATGTATATACAGATTACTCAGGCTCAGGATGAGCTACAACTCTGCACACTCTGTTAGGGTTTCCCCAGTCTCCCAGAAGTCCCATTGGTTTCCTTTGCTGGAAGAAGCTACCAATACAAATAGATCATTTTTGAGCACTGATTGAAAAGTCTATTAACAAATGAATTATGTCTATTAACAAGTGAATTATGTCTATTAACAAATGAATTGTATCTGTTAACAATGAATGCAATTCTTCCTGGTTATCATGGCAAACTTTTCCTGTGTATTTCTTTTCCCCCAGTGCTTTGCAGTTTGTCATTCCCCACTGTGGGGAAATGGGACCTGCTTTATGTGGTGCACTTAGCTGGATTATGTTGATGGGTGGACTTGGTGATCTTAAGGGTCTTTTCCAACCTAAATATCTCTGTGATTCCTGCCATTGCCTTGGCGAAAGTCTGGCTCCAGGCTCTTCCTTGGGCTGCCCTTCCCAGTCCTAGCTCACCACTCAATTAGCACACATAACTCAATGACTGGTACTCATGAACAACATTACTGATGAATGCCTGGGCTTGCAGGGCTCAGCTCAGCTAACCTCACGCAGCTGCTTTCTCACGAGGGGCAAAGGAGCAGATGCTATTACTTACAGGCAAATAAAAACAGCACAGTGTGGTCATGTCAACCCCTTCACAAAGGCAGGAAGCAAATTATAGCAACAGCGAAGAAATCTCAAGATAATATGACTAGCTACCAATTAATTGCAATTTCAAGTCAGTTGGCTTTCCTTTGCAAATGCCAAAGAAAGCAAGAGATGCTCTGGAAAGCAAATGATACCTTGTCAGTTATGGAAGCAGAATGAGAAAAGCTTTCTGGGGCTCAAAGCTGTGTGGAAGAATGGATGCTGAGGCAGCCATTACAAACTGGCCATCTTTTCAATGTTGGTTTTGCCTGTATCTTTGTCCTCAGGGTCCTGTGTTTTTCCAGAAGCCATGCAGACTGTTTTTTGGTGTTGGGCTAGAATTTTCTCATCCACTTTCAGTTAATAAATGAGTGCTTGTAATTTCATGCTCACTCTCTCAAGTATCATCCAGTTTGCATATTGCCTAGGAGCCCAGCTCTAGCTTTAGCATCTTAGAATCATTCTGTTGTTTCTTTTTCTTTTAAATAGGTCCTAAGTACCCAAGCACTGCATCTCACGTGTTGCTGCTTGTGTGCAGCGTACAAAACCTGCTCTCTGTGCTATTTCTCCTGGCTGAGGAAGAGGAGAGGCTTGTCCCAACAGATCCATCATCTGCTTCCTGAATTGCTCTGCAAGGAACTGGCTTTCCTTCCGAGCTCAAAGCAATGACTCACGGTCAGCACACGGCCCAGCAGCTGCTGGCATGCATGTAACTGAGGCTCTCTTACTATCAGGATGCACGTTCTCCCTCTTGTCTTAGGGAGACCTCAATTGAACTGACTCCTCACCCAAAGCTGCAGCAATGATGAGGCACACCCAGATGCTGCCCCCATTTCAAACAGCTGGCTTGCAGGGCACCTAAGAATTAGTTTTCATTTCGCATCAGGCGTCTTCAGCCTGTTGAAGCAGAACCTTAACTTACTGCATTCAATGGCTTTTGGATGATCCTCTTTTCTTTCTGCAGAAAACGAAAAAGAAGGACAAAGTTTTGTTTCAAGGTCTCTGATTTTGTTTTTCTGCCAAGCCAAATGAAGGATCTTTGTTAAAATTGGTTCTCAGCTGCTTTCAGAGAATACTCAAGCTATTCAGGAGGATTGTACAGCTGAAATTACCTGTGACTTTTAGGTTGTATATGGATATTTTGGCTTGGGAAAGTCCACTATGAAATAACAGTGTGCTTTGGTACGGTTATCATTTCTAGAGCTGCACTGCAGAGGTGCCCTGTTTCTGCTATGAAATGGTCAGGTGAGTGAGAAGCAAACATCATAAAGCCATTTAAGGGTGAATCTCCAGTGAATCTGAATCTCCCTGCTTAGCATTTCGGTTTGATGGTCACCCTCAGGCAGCTTTCCCATAGGCTGCCATGAGGTCTCCCCAGAACCTTCCCTCCTCCATGCAGAACACCCCCAGCTCCTTCAGCTTTTAGAGCATAGTTGCTCCAACTCTGCTCATCCCCATGGCCTCCTCCGGATCTGCACCCACAATCTGACAGGCTGTGATGGGGGAGCAAGGGGATGCTCTGCTCCTGGAATTGTTGGGTTGGCCATGGGGTGACCACCACACCTGCTATGGTGGGAAAGCTGCCCTGCTGCCATCCCTTCTGGGTGCCCTTGCCTTGGCAAAGCTGGCTCCAGGGGCTCCTGGGGACACCCACCAACAAATCCCAGGCTCTGTGGTGGCACCATGAGCTGAGGGCTGATGATGTCATGGCCAATCTCACTTCCAGGGCTGGGTCCACGCAGGACATGCTGCTCTGCTCCATTTCTGCTTTGGGGTCCCATAGCATCATCCCCACCATCCTGCAGGTGGGTAGCAGACCCTGCAGCAGGAAGGCAGGCCTCCAGGCTGCTCCTTAACAGAAGCAATCACATTTTCACTCTTGGATGACAGTGTTTCACCGTGCAGCTCCAGTGCTGTCATTGCATTTTGCTGAGTGCTCTCTTTATGCTGCTCTCCCGAGTTACTGCCCAAACAGCCCTCAGCCATATACATCATCTCCCCATGTTATTTCATGGTTATTATCTTGTTGGATATAAATATGCTATTCCAGAGCCTGCTATGTTTCCACCAGAAATGAATGCATTTTACAAAGTAAAATACTTTGCAGACTGGTATGGCTGGCAGTACTTTTCCACACTCCTATAATTAGATGGGTCCTAACCAAACTACGTGTAGGAGTCTGGCTAGGACTGCAAATAATAGATTTAGTCTCTGGATACCCCTCTGCTAACTGGGCACGGAGTATTTTTGCTGCTTAGAGCGATTAGTGGTTCTTGGTGCACGCCCAGAGCTCTTCCAAGCCAGCCCACCTCCTGCTCAGTGTTTGCCCTCTGCTTTGCCTTTATTAATTGTCTGACCTCAGAGTAAGTTTCTGGAGAAACAGTGGAAGTCTGAGTATAATCAGCCTGAAGCTGCCTAGCGGGGCATCTCACTGCTAATATTTGACTGTCAGGGCAATAATGTGCTCTGAATCTCTCAGCAGAAGGATGCTGCTGCTCCTTTGTTTCTACCGCTTTTGTGGCTGATGGAAACGTCCAAATCCAAGGCTGAAGAGCATCTTTCATAGTCCTGACTCAGGTAACTGCAGTGAAACTCTGTCCCACAAAGCAGCCTGGCCAAAGGCTTTCCAGAAGACTGCAAACATTCTGATTTTCCTGGAGAAGTGGGGCCAACTCGTGCAGTCGTTCCATGGGATATGCCCAGCAGACCAACACCACTCTGGCAGCTCTCCCCAGCTCTTATTTGCCATGTTGAAGATTCTTTGAAATGCCACTTGTGTCCTGGACACCCTAACTGCTCTTGCCTTTAATGCATTTCTCTTGGATGCGTGGCCTTGGGCCAGCAGACTGTACTGCAGGGAAGAGGAGGCTATAGGTGGCATCAGTGCTATGAGTGCTTGGTCCCGAGGGGCTGATGGCTCATAGTGCTGGATTGGTGATATAGCTGATAAAAAGCCCCATCTGCTCCATTTTTATTACTGGCCACAAGAAGCTGTTGGATTATTGCACATTACAGCCTTCCAGGAGCTGGACGTTTTACAGCCTGCATTTTACTCTTGGTAGTTCAGCTTATGATGGAGAACTGGATGTGAGCAGCCCTGGTTTTATGGTTGAAGGCAGTGAAGTCACACTGAGCACCTGACAGCAGGGCAGGAGACTGCACTTACAGACAGTGGTGTTATCAGGGGTAGCAAAGTTGGCCAACTCAATGGACAAACATTTGCCCTTCAAAATACTGAGTGTTAATACAAGAAACCAAAATCTTTACTGCTTTGATTTGGAAATGATTGCACTGAATATCCAGTTCACCCAGTCCTGGGGGCTTGTGTTTCATAGCATGCTGGTGATAAAAGACTGCCAGTGTTATTCTGTTAAATGCTTATAGGAATTTCTTACTGCAGTGCCTTGCAGTTCTCTCTTCTAAACCCTGTCCTGAAAAGGAGGGATATTTGCCATCTCACAAATAGGTAATGAGGGAAGGGAGATGCTGAGTTGCCTAATGTAAGACATGAAGTCTGCTCTGCAGTGAGAAGCCTTGGCTTTGGTTTCTAGCCCTGGGCCTCTGCATAGTGTTTCCTTGTTCTCCTGGTGCCTGAAAGAGGCTGTATGTCTCAGTGCATGGAAAAAAAAAGAAAGAAGGAACACTTTGGCCTGTCAAGTGCTATTTGCTATGGCCCAGCACTGGGCTGTGAATCTCCTTGTTCATAGGCTGTCTGTGCTGCGTGTCTGTCTGCTGCCTAACACAGTGGGTAATTAGACACAGTCAGGATATTTTGGATGTGAAAATTATGCAAATATATTTGCTGCTACTTCTAATCAAAACGGTTTAAAAAATAGGCAAAGACCTCCTGCTGTCTAAAGAAGCTGAGGATTTTCAGGAAAAAGTCCAAAAATTCAATCAATACAGCAGCCTTTGCTTTTAGGCTCCTTCACCATCTCCTCTGGGAAAGCAATAAAAACATTTTGCAATCATTTTCATTTTAGTTTTTCTAGATAAAAGAGGGCTTATTCCCAATCAAGATCTGCTGGTTGTTCTTGATCTCTGCAAAACCCACTTTTGCTGCTCGGGGTTGGAGTGCAATTGGGCTGGGAGCAGAGTGATGCTGGTGGATCATGGGGCAGCTTGGGGTGAACAGTGGGACCCTATGGGTGATGGGAACAGTTGCAGACCAGTGACACAACTGCTTTTGAAACCCAGACAAAAATAGCTATGAAAATAGTTGGATTGGAAAAATGTTGACCATTTAGAGATTGGAAGATGAAAGATTGAGTTTCACAGTGCAGAATGTATAATGGGATTCACCACAGATATGCTGGCCCAGCAGCTCAGTGTCATGTAGCTTCTTTTTTTAATATATATATTTTTTGGCTCCAAACTAGTGGCAACATCAACTTGTGCTTGCATGTCCCTACAATCTCTTAAGTTCTTGAAGAATAAATCAACGACTACTTAATTCCTGGAGATTTGTTCCTGTCAGAAGTAGAGTTTCACCATGGTGTAACCTGCATTCCAGAGGAAAACAGAACTGTGATTTGCAGATAGCTGTTAACATAACTCTGCCCAAGTATTCCTGCTTTGCAGGGAGTCACATACAGATGAGACCTCTTAACCCACAGGAGCTGAAGAGACAAGCAAATCCAGCCAGTTCCCAGACATCCAACGTGGCCATGTCCCACACTGAACCCTTCTCATAATTTTATTTATAATTTCCCATCAGCGTTTTCTCCAGGGCCTTGTATTTTCCCTTTTTGTCAGGATAGATAATGATTGCAGTCACTTCCAGACTTTTAGCATCAAGATGACATAGATGTAAATAAGGCTCATAAATCTCATGACCCTTCATCTCCAAGGGCAGAAGTACTGTAGAGCTGTTCTTTAAAAACAGGATGGATATGACTGATCTGCACGATACTTGGAGTCCCTTGTGTCACTCACTCACTGTGGGATGTGTCTGTACTACGTGCTGAGAGAGACAGTGCACGTGCATGGAACTGTAGAATCATCTAGATGGAAAGGACCTTCAAGATTACCAATCCAACCATCAACCCGACCTTCCAAGTCCCATCAATAAACCATAACCTTTCGTGCCACGTCCACTCATCAGTCAAACACCCCCAGGGATGGGGACTCCACCGCTCCCCAGGGCAGCCTGTTGCATTGCTTGAAATACCTCCAGGGATGCAGAAACCAAGGTTTGGTTTCTCTGCCAAGCTCAGCACGTGGGTTTTGTTCTTTAGTGGGTATACCCCCATGGCAGGGGGCTGGAACTGGTTAGACTTTGAGATCCCTTCCAACCCAATCTGTGATTAAGTTCTATGTTTCTCTGACAACTTCTGTGGAAGCAAATGCAAATCACAGACATGGCATTGAGGGAGGGATGCCTCCAAGTCTGCAGAACACGACATACCAAAGCCCAGACCTGGTCATTTCACCATGTCACAAATCTCCCTCTGTATAACTACCAGCAGGAGCCATAAGTATCCCGCTGCCATGTGTTATTTGTTAGCAACATCTACTAAATTGCAGAATAATTAAAGGATACGTTACATGATATTTGTGCCCAGCCACTCAATAAAATCACTTTCACAGCTGTTTTTACATGACGCTCACTTTATTTACAAAGAAACTGGAACAGCTGTGAAACTGTTTTTCATGTTGTCTGGCTTCACCTTTATTCATAAGTAGGACACTGATAAAAATCCATTTTCCTGCATTTTCCCTTGTGTTGAGTTAGTTATGGAAGGTGACACGTTAGCAGCGCGCTCACAGGGCTCTGTGCAGGAGAAGCACTTGCTGCCCGAACTTCTGCAGCTCTCTCCTTCATACTTTTGTACAGGAAAATGACCAGTTTGTAAAGTTTGCGTGGTGGTTTGCTGGTTGGCAGGAATTCGTCCACAAGTTTCTGCTGGATGCCTCTCGCTAACATTTTTTCTACTGGAACTTTTCAGTTTTTTTTTCCGAGAGCTGCTAGATGTTCCAGTACATTTAGAACACAAATGGCTTTCCTGGTAGCTGCCTGAACCCGCTGATCACACCTCCACACCTCGGTAGGGTGGGTTGCTTTCTCCACTGGGGTTCTCAATGCCCACTTCACTTTCCCAATGGTTCCCCATCGTGTTGCTGGGGTCTGGACATGGAACCTTTGCAAACGTGAGCTGGTGGAGATGTTTTGGAGGCTGCTGTGGTTCCAGGAGAGCACAGGGCTAAAGCACAGCAGGGCCACAGATGGGCTCTGGGCAGCCTGAGCTTGTGGGCAGCACCCAGCCCACATCAGGGGGTGAGACTGGATGACCTTTAAGATCCCTTCTAACCTAAGCCATTCTATGATTCCATGATTCTATGACTTGATAGGTCATTTTGCTCGTTGGATCTGGTGACCTTGAAGATCTTTTTCAAACCCAGATGATTCTATGATTTCATTGAGTAGCTTTAATTCATATTTGATATGTAATGCAGACTATCATCAGTACTGCACAGGCAGCTGTGTGAAGGAGTGGTGCCAGCACTCTTTGTTACCAGCCAGTGCTGGTCTGAAGCAGTCACACAAGGGCAGAGAAAATCCCAGGGAATGCATTGAAACAAATGTACTGAAAAGATAATTTCATTTGGTTAGTTTATTGGGAAGTCCTTAGCTTAGTCTCCCTTTAAGGGATGGCCAGCCTCCAGAAATAGGCATGTCTTTTTTGCATCTGTACATAACACTTGTACAGATTTATGCAACAGTGCTCAGCAGGTGGAATCAATAATAACAATATCAATAAAACAATGAGCCCTTGCTGAGGATACGTCAGACTTCCAGTCTGGCTGTAAGAAGCAGTCGGGCAGATCATTAATTGCTCCTGCTCACCATAATGCTGAGGGGATGTGGGGATGTATCCCAGCTGAGATTCACTGAGCATCACAGCCACATCCAGCTCTTCTCACTGACACACGGGGATGAATTTTAAAGTGCTGTACACGCAGATTACAGTGACCCCGAGTGATAAATTGCAGGGTGAAGGAATGCAGTGTTTAGGGAGCAGTGCTTCTCTACAGGTAGATCCAATGTATTTGCCTTCTTTTGTGCTGTCCAATTTGTGTTTTCCAGACTCGGCCATAGTTTAGAACTTAGAAAATAATCTACATGTAGTGGAGAGAATCAAAGTTTCTTTTTCATCTCATTGTCTCCCTTGCTGTCAAAATCTTATTTTATGCCTTCCTCTTGCAATCCATCTTAATAGCCACTGTGGCACAGGTAATATATCTCTGTGCCTGAAGATCTGAGGGGCACTTCGATGCTCACATCCATGTCTTTGTGAGGAATCTAAGAGTAGAACAGGGAAATACTGTCCCCAAGCAGTATCTCACTTATTGCCACACATGGAAGCTAACTCTAAAAGCCAGTGCCAGTGTTCACTGTTAACATCGGACAAACAAATGCCCCCCAACACACTGGCCAACCCAATTTGCCTCATCTGGGTTTATCATCCCTTCAGGTGAGTTTGTGCAAGATTTTCTTTATTCCAGTTAGGAAAGAGGACAAATGAGTATTTGCTTGTGTGAGATTTCGTCTGGCAGCCCCTGGCTGTGATTCCTCCTGAGCTGTCACGGCACACGCTCACATCTGTGCTGCAAGCAATGGGTCTAGCTAATAAAATACAATTCAAACTTGTATCTGAAAATCACCAAACTGAGCAACAGAAATAGCACATCCTAAATACTTTTTCCATTATTTCATACACAATGATGTTTAGTATCAGAAATTGAGTTTTTGCTATCGTTATAATCTTGACTACCAATTCTCTGACTTCAGACACTTCAGCTCACAAAGGCCAACAAAAATTCCAGCACTGAAACAAGCCACTGTTCTGAGGAAGCTGAAGAGAAAGGATATGCACAAGCAGCCTGATTTTGTCACAGTTCACTGCACTTTGGTGAGAGCATGAGAAGAGAGAGAGAGATGTCTGAAATGCTCTTGTGCACTGAAATTACAGGCTGCTCCTTGTTAAGTTAGGTGGCCTGGCTGTGGTGAACGAGCACTGATTGTTGTTCCTCCTAACCATTATATTTTAGAAGACAGATATTGCAGATGAATAATGTATAAGCTTGAAAACACTTCTTAAGGTGCTTGAAGCTCTCAGCTGAGATGCAAAGCGCAGCACAGCACATTGCTTAGATTGCCTTCAAAGTGCTTTGCTTTATTGTTCTGAAACTCTGCATAACCATTTCCCTTCCAACATCACTTTGTTTAGATCACACCTTCCAAAAGCGACAGTGATTTGTATGAATGAAACTGCTGCAGAGCCTCTGCCTTACCACCACCTTGAGCCCAGGCTGTGACTCCCAGGAATTTTCTTAGACTGAAGTCATGTCAGCACGTTACCACAAAGGCTGACACCTCCCTCTGCTTACTACTGAAAGGTAATGACTTATCGACCCCCCACAAACTGATCAGACAAATATGCTTTGTGACAAATACAGAGACATATAAGCCTGAGTGCCCTGGGCACCACAGAGCTTGCTATCCAAATGGATTTTTCACCCATGTTTTCTTTAAATGGCTCCAAGAAAATATTCCAGGGGAATATTGATGGAATTCTCAAGCTCAACTGCCAACACCACCAAACATCAAAGTTTGATGTCTTGGGCCGACATGGTAACATAGGAGGCATTACTTTCGGAGCAGCCCTCATGCATTTTTGCTACCCTTTGCTGACCATCTCAAGGCCTTTGAGGCAGACATGCGCATATTATGAGAGCTGTAGAGAGCAGACAGCAGCTCTGGGCACACAGTGCCAGACTTCCAAGCCCAATCTCATATAAATCTGTGCCAATTTTTGAGTTTCTCGCTCAGGTTTTTACAGGGGTTAACATGGTACAGGGTAGATATGATCAGGTGCATTCCTGACCTTAACAAAATCAATGACCACACACCCACCTACTTGAATGAGCTCAGTCCATGCAGGACCTTTTTTTCTGTCTTTAGAATGATAATAAAATATGGTAGCTTGGCAAAGTGGAAATGCTGTCACGGCCTGAAGAAGTGATGGAGCACCGGTGGAAGGCAGGGCCAACCCAGGGCAGCTCAGGTGCATGCAATGCAGCTGAGTGATCAGAAGGGCTGGAGCCAGGATCCACCGCTTCCCAGACCTCATTTAAGGTTGAGAGTGGAGGTAAGAGTATTTTGCTGGAGATCCCTGTGTACTTGAGGCATTCTGAAGGTAGGTGGTTTCTTTCCTTTGTTTCTGTGCCCATGGTTGTTGCATTTGAGCAAGTCTTGTTGCAGCCTAGGGCTTTGCTGCTATGCTGTCATTGCTTTCCATCATGTTATACAGCTTTAGTAAAATCTCTTGATGGAAGTACTACCAGGGAAAAGCAAGTCATGGACTGCTATGTGCTGGTGGAAAGCTTGTTTTCTACGTTTCCAAGGGACGTATTTCTTGTGCTACACTGTTGGACTTGGCTCTGGAGCATTTTAGGGTGCTGGCTGATCAGATATATGTTCAGCTCCTTTCCTACATCTTCCCAGAAAAAAAAAAAGCCCAAGAAAATGGGATTTAGTAGGTCAAGGAAAGATTAATGTAGTAGTAAATAGGTAGGGGCAGAGGAATGCTTAGAGCTGCTGTTCTCTGATCTTGACTCTCATCAATACTTCTCAATCTACAGTGCTGGGGGGGGAATATCACTGCTAATGCCCTGAGGTGGCTGAAACCACACATCAAATCTGTAATCCCTGAGCTGGCAGCTCGTCAAATGATTTCTCTATTGGTCTTTATAACTGTAATTGTCACAGAGCAGAATCTTTATCTATTTCTCACTCTAAATTACGTGACTGATGATGGGGCTGGTCTCTGCACAAAGATGAAGCTGATGGCTTTGCTGGTGTGAGGATGATGAATAGTGCTATCTGTTGGCTTTTATGTGTTTTAAAAACAATTCTTTCTCTGGATGATCTTTTGAGACTGTATAATCTCCTTCTGTATACTTGAAGTAACATTGACATTGTAACACAAAGCTTAATTTCCAAGGTGTGGTAATTCCTAGCTGTGTAGTATGAAGAAAAAATATTTGGTTTCTGTCTCGCTGTAGAGTGAGAATGAAAAAAAGATTGCAGTGTGGAACAGTTGGGTGGGTTTGTAAAACTGTGCTGCTTTGCAGAACATAGATGACTTAGAGCTCTAGCAACAAATACAGAGGTTTTTTAAGTAACTCAGGCCCTCCATTCACACATGCTCCGGATTGTGGCCAAAACTGTGCTTGTGCAGCCTTAGAGTGGAGAAGTAGGCACAGCTCATCCACAGTCTGCTGAACATTGGCCTCAACCCTCACCCCTACACCAATGACAGCATTTGCACTTCTGGATGATGTGACCTAGGGGAAACACCACCACAGCCTGCACCCTGCATGCTCTGTAGCTAATCTGATCTTCTTAGCCTGGCTTTGGGTGCTTTATTCAGTGTATTCTGCATGAGTTCTGTGTGAATCAGTGTTTTTGTTGCCATCAGTAGAAATACCAATTATACAGATGTCAGGCTTTAAGCTGGAGGTGGGAGCTGAGTGTTTAGCAACACAACCTGTTGTTTGCACAGCACAAGGCTGGAGAAGATGCTTTGAATCTCCTTCCCCTCTGAGGCTGTCTGGACACTGTGTGCCCTCAGCATTCCTTTTATCCCAGGGAAGACTGGGTTTTGTGCTATCCTCCTCAGAGGGTTTGGGCCAAATTTGAGAATAATTGGGCATTTCTCTTTCCCTCTGACCTCACACCTTCCAAATATCAGAGTTCCTTGGGTGCTTCGTAGCTCTGCACCTTGCAGCAGGGATGGTGAGAATAGCCTGAGTTGAAAAGGACCACAATGAACATCTACTTTTAACCCCCTGCTATGAGCAGGGTCACCAACTACCAGAGCAGGCTGCCCAGAGCCATCAGTGCATCAACTGCAGAACACCACATCTGTTGGTGCCCATAGAAGCACTCAGCTGGGGATATTTTTTCTTACCGACTGCAGATTTTGTCTTGGCAGTGCTGTGTCGGACTCCCATGTTGCTGGTGTCACAAATCCAGCTACTTTCTGGCTGCTGGTGCCCATTCCAATCAGGATTGAGGGGGAACTGGCTTTCTCTGGTGGCCTCTGCAGTGCTCAGCAGCAGGCAGCTTTCCTTCAATGCCAGCCCTTGAACTGTGGGGCAGGTAGCAGGGCTTCAATGTGATTGAAGCACTTTTCTTCCTTTTCTCTCTTTCCAGCATTGTCTACAACAATTTCTCAAATGGACATAAGGGCTATTCTCATCTGTCAGAGCTGACTCTGTAACCATATGTTGATTTATAGCCGCCTGGGGTCTGGTTTTACACTAAATTTATTAAAAACACTTAAAATAAAAAAATCACTGTGTCTGATCCTACTAGTCCTTAATTGTTTCAATGAACTATCGTAGGGATTTTTGCAAGTAGTTTTATTGTCTGCCCTGTCTGAGACGTGTTGCACAGGGTTGTGAGCAAGTTTGCATTTAAGTAATCTTTCAGTGCAGACCAGGCTATTTCAACACTGGATAATTAGAGCCAACCAAATTAATACATATCCTCTGATACCTCACTCTAATTTTTTTATTTTTTATTTTTTTACAGCAAAAGTGCTTTAGGGTGGAAGGCACAGGCTTTATCCAAAGGAGAACAGTATGGAACAGTACCAAAACAACCAAAACCAGTTGCTCTTAGAGCAAACACCATTCATCAGGGAGATACATGGTGTGTATATGGGGAAGCACTCAGCTGTGTCCTAGGCATGCCACTGGATGAACTGGCAGCTTTAATCCAGAACCTTCCTCACATAAGAGGAGACAATTATGCAAGTAAGTATTCTTGGGAAAGTGTTCAAAGATGTTGAAAGGTGAGGATGGAGAAGAGTGCATGGAGCTGAAGCAACTCCACGGCTTTAGACGTAGAATTGGAGTAGAAAGAGTCAACAGCACAACTGATGGATGGATGTCTGGCTGGGAAGCCAGATGCTGTGGCGAGAGGAAATATCTTGGCATGTGCCAAGGACAATGGGAAAAATTCACATGTGGGAAGTAGCACTGCAGAAAGCAATCGCACATGTTGATCTTCTGGTTAAAGAAACTCCTTCTGCTTGCTTTTGGAGTGCGAAGAAGCTGTGATGGGGAGGTCAAGTTGGAGAGCAGGAAAGGGTTCTGCACCAGAGGGTGATGGGCATGGAATAGCTTTCCAAGGCAGGGGCACAGCCCAGGCTGCCAGAGCTCAGGGACTGTTGAGGCACCATTCCCACACATAAGGTTTGGGTAGCCCTGTGTGGAGCTGGGAATCGGATTTGATGGTCCTCGTGGCACCCTGCCAATGTGGGATATTCTGTGATTTTGTGTAAGGGGGAAATTGCATTCAAGTGTTTGCTCCTGTTTGTTCCTGTCTAGGGTGATGTGCTGAGTGTCCGTGTGACATCCTGAGAGAGGCATCACCAGAGCTGGGGGCATTGGGCAGGAAGTGTCTGTCATTGAGGGCTCAGCAGAGTTTGAGCATCAGGTTGGGCTGCACCTGTTCAAATGAACTTGGAGTGATGTGCAGAGATTTACTTGTGTATCTTTGCTGCCCAGAGAAGGTCAGGCACAAATCCCTTGTTTTTTCAGATAAGACTATAATTAGCTTGGGTGTTGGTGATCACAATGGAAGCGAGGTGGTGTTCAGGGCTCCAATCAGAGGATGGAGGAAGGGAAGTCAGGGACCTGGCTTGGTCCTTGCAGCTCTGCGGCCTTTGCTGCAGACCCAGGACTGCAAAGGCACCAGTAAGAAAAAAAGGAGAGACACAGGTCCATTATCAGTGCTTTTCCACTTGCTTGATTTATGTCCATAGAAATGGTCGGAAACCAGCTGGGGATGTAAATTGGAGATGTTTGGCCTCTGTTTGTGCTGGATATTTCCTGTCTTTTGCTGTGTTTTCCCACTGTGAAAGATTGCTTTTGGCAGAGGCAAGCAACAACATGTACTGAAGCATTAACATCAGGTACACTGCCTGCTGCTGGCCTCCCTCTTCCTTTTTTCCCCCTTTGGGGATCCATAGACCTGCATTTAGCAAAATAACATCCCTCATCTATTCTATAATGTTTGTACCTGGCTTAACAGTGTTCTTGGCACTATTCAAACATGCTTCTCTGTTGGCCCTGATGTCAGCTCACCGGTCCTGAGATCCAAAGCACTGTTTGATGATTTTCCTCAAAAATTCCTTATTTTCTCCCCTAAGAATAACACAACGTTCTGTAAATTGCCACAGGGGACTTCTGTGACCACTTCAAAGCACTTCAGCCAACACAACATGACACAGTCACTTAGGTACCCTCCTTGTGGATAAGCTCCTGCCAAGACAACCTGGCAGACTTATCCAGTGCAATTAAAACTCAACGTTTGCTGTGACAGACCTATTAAAGATTTGGTTTGCCCCTCACCCACTTGAAAGCAGCAGCCACTTGACGTGTATGCAGGCTGCTTTTGGATTCTGTTGCTAGAGGAGGCTCTGATGACCTCTGCAAACATCAGTGCAAATCAGACCTGTGTCCTCCTGCCCACCCACCCACCTGCAGCAAAATGCCCGGTGTGAATGATGTGGGCACAGAGGGGGAAGTAGGTTGGGCATAGATCTGAAAATAAGGGATGGAGAGTGTGTGATGGGATGCTTCCCAATGTGGAGTAGCAGCCAGGCTGTTGCAAAGTCTTCAGAGGTGTGAAAGAGAAGGTGGTTGTGTCCTCAGAGTTATAAATGGATCAGCAGAGCTGGAGGATGGGAAAACCAACCTGTGTCCCTACAAGGAAGAGTCTAAAGGACAAACACCTGGAGCTGCAGTGATAAGGCTGTGTGCATGAAGGCAAGCACTCAAGCACTGTGATGAATGCCACTGCTGGCTTCATCTGCTATGTGCACAGGTGGGCACAGGGCAGGAGTTGTGAAGGGCTTCATGTGGTACATCAAGGGAGAAAAACAGCATCTGTGGTCCCTCAGGACCAGAAAGTGATGGTTTAAGTCACTTTGCTTCTTTTTCCCCTTACATCAGTGATAATATGTAGTGTTTGGAAGTGTTAAACTCTGCTGTGAATTGGTCGGCCTCTGGAGGTGTGCACTACAGGACTTGTCTTAACAATTCAGGGTTATGCCAGAAGGATGGATATAAGCTCATTTCAAGTAGTGTGATGTGCTGCTGGGGAGGAAAACATGGAAGGAGAAATGAATAAGAAGAGGTTTATTAGCTCTGCCTGTTTCTCACACAAGAAAAAAAACCTTTAATTTCATCCCTATGAGGCTCTGGTAACAATAGATGCATGCAATATATAATCAGTTAATGCTTTTAGGAATACTTTTAAGATTTATGGGGTGTACCAAAGTCATCAGTACTGAGATTACGTTGCTGTGCAACGTAACCTCTGCATTTAGCTCAGAGGTTGGGGTTGGGAGCGATTGAGTGTGCAGCCTGTTAAGCAGAATAGATGTTGTAGGAAAACACAGACATGCAGAGTAAGCCTGGCAATAAAAGGGGCAGAGCACTTCTTTAGGCACCAGAGGAATATGGATTTAACAGAAATACGACTCCACTTTGAGAGGCATTTGGAATCACTCACAAAAATGAAAGAGTGGAGAAAAAGAGGAAATAAAATAAGGAGAAACTATTTCCCCTGGCTCAGCAGCGTGTGTTACAGTGCTATGCAGGAAGCCCATCTTTGGAGCCTGCAGACATCTGCAGATAAATCACCTGTGTTTCCTGCCCAGGTTCTGGCCAGCTGTGCAGGGACGTAAATAAGTTGCTCTCCACCAGCATCCTTTGGAACAAATTAGTCATTTCCACTTGAAAGGACATGAACAAAATGGGAAAACAAATGAGAACAAGGTTGTGGAGCAGAGATGGTGGCCTGCTGGACTGTGAGATGTCTTCTGAGCTATGGAGGGGGCTCTCCCATGTATCTATTTGCTAAAGTGAATGCAGCATAAGTTTTGTTCTTGGGATGGTGCTCCTACCCCAGTGCTTGGCTGCTGTAAACAGCATTTGGCATTTATGGGAAAAGGCAAACAGCCTCATAGTCACATGGGTCACTGACTGACATAGGAAGGGAAGATTGAGGTTGGATGTCAGGGGGAAGTTCTTTGCTGTGAGAGTGGTGAGGTGCTGGAACAGCTGCCCAGAGAGGCTGTGGATGCCCCGTCCATCCCTGGAGGTGTTCAAGGCCAGGTTGGATGGGGCCCTGGGCAGCCTGGGCTGGTATTAAATGGGGAAGGTTGGTGGCCCTGCATGAGGCAGGGGGGTTGGAGATTTCATGATCCTTGATGTTCCTTCCAACCCTGGCCATTCTGTGACTGCAGTGGGAACTTGTGATGGTAAACTTCAGGTGTGAGATGTAGGTCAGACTAGTGTTTAATGGGTAGAAACACGTCCTCAGATACTGAATTTGCAGCTGCAACCAGTGTAAAAATATACAACCATTTATCAAGCTCCAGGTGTTCCAAGGATGGCTTTAAAAATTGAGCAGAATTTTCATTTTTCTGGATCAGCCATGAAGACTTTCCCTCTTGGAAGAGAAGACCAGGAGAAATTTGCAAGAGATTTTACCATCTGACTTACAGGTAAGAAGCCTGAGCTCAAAAGAACCAGAGAAAGCTATTAAAAGAAAGATAGCACATTCAGGAACTTCCATTGGGGTGATGGTGATAGAGACTATCATGACCATCTGCAAGGACGCACTTAAATAAGACTTAGTGCAACAGGCGGCAAAGCAGGGCTAATGAGAAGCAAAGACATTGCATATTTTGGATATGTTTGCACAGATGATACTGGTTTTTTTTGTTTGTTTGTTTTGAGGGAGATTTCACATTGAGTTGGACAAAATTCATGAGCTATAACCAAAGCACTGTCTTGCATGTGCCTTTATCAGGTTATTTCCTCTTTATGAGATTTCTTCAAAAGCAAGGTAGAGCCTTAGTTCAAGCAGAGCCTTAGTTCAAGCTACTTGTGGAGGAGGGACTTGTTGAGCAAACCCAAGAATCTATGATGATGGCAAACATGGTAACCAGACTAAACACTAATGTCAGTGAAAGTAATGCACTTTATTAAATGCATATGGGGAACACTGAGGGCCCAGTGGCTCTATGCAGATACACTGGAGTTGAAACTATTGCAAAAGGGCAGTAGTAATTTTGGACTCAGGAAGCAAATAACACTGCAATTAGAGAATCTAATTAGTGAGCATCTTTACATAATTAAATTATTGTAGTCATTCCCGTAAAATGTCACGTTAACATTTCATTGACATTCATATTTACTAATAAAACAACGAGGTTAAGCAGCGATGCCTTATGTTTTCAGGATACAACACTGTATAGGAATTCTCTTTTTGGTCATCATTGCTCTCCACAGCTAGGGCACAGTGTTTCACGTCTGAATTCCCTCATCATCCTTCTGAGAGAAATTTTGACTAGATTTTTGACAGGGAATGAGGCCCTAAGCATTCTGGGTATAGTTGAGTGTCTCAAGTGCATTGCAATGCCCAGCTGGCATATTTTCATATATTCATGAAGGTTGGAGAAGACCTCTAAGATCTTCAAGTCCAACCACCAACCAAGCCCCACCATACCCACTAAACCTTAGAATGATTTGTGGTTTCCCATGCACTTATTTCAACATTTGAATGAGTAATGGGAATACTTGGAGGCTTCTCTTTGTGCCTATCTTCTTTTCTTTCTGGGACAGAAAACCACCCTCCATCTCATCTAATCCTGCACTGTATGACAGATAATTGGGATCTAGCTGCAATGCCAGAGGTTAAAGGTGCAGTTGCATCTAAGTTGCCTCTCAGCAACTGGAAGAAAGGCAGGAGGTTATGCAGCATCCCAGTGAGTCAAAGTCTGATTTCATCTCAAAGGCTGAATGTGGCTCTGGGTAGCCTGGTCTGGTAGTTGGCACCCCTGCCCATGTCAGAGGGGTTGAAACTGGATGATCCTCGTGGTCCTTTTCAACTCAGGCCATTCTGTGATTCTATGAAAAAAAAAAAAAGAGTTCTAATTCATCAACATTTTAATAATAGGCATATAACTTAGCCTGTGCACAGAAGGGGGTTGGAACCAGGTATCTTTAAGTTCACTTCCAAAACCATTCTACGTCATCAACCTGAGTCTAGATTTAATGTAGGACTTGTTTTATGCTGAATCTTATATATTATCAATTTCATTTTATTTGTTTTCTTAAAATCAATGTTCTGAAATGTGATTAAGAATAGTAAAAATCTCTCAGCTGGGTAAAAGCACTGCTTTCTGCTTTCAGTGCCTAAATATTGCTTGAAAATCATTATGCAAACTGTGACTTTATTGCTGGGCCTAAGCAAAAGAGATGGCTTCTATGTAAAATGGAAATTGCTAACTAGAGGCTGAAAATGCTGATATGAATGAAATCTGCAAGGAAGTAACCCTGCAGTCTAGTTGAGGAACTTCTGGTGAACTGAATTTAGCAAAAGCCCTGGTGTCTGCATGCACTCCCAGCACTTACTTTGTCCCATGCAAGATGGCATTTCTGTAAAGGCACGTAGTCTGGTTTGCTTCTTACAGATGGACCTTCCAAGGCTCATTTGGGAGGATCTCGTGGCAAAGGGAAGGCTTCAGCCAAATGGCAGCTGGCTTTGGTGGCTGAATAAAGAAGTCAGCCGGATTTTTATTGTTTGAATGTCCTTTTCTGGGTTGGACTTGATGATCCCTGGAGGGCCATTCTAACCCATATGATTCTGTGATTCTCTTTTAGAAGTGAATTCTTGATTGCTCTCAAAGGACCTGGATACCACAGAGGCATCCAAGTGCCTGGTTGCCACCAACTCCAAAGGGAGCCACCCTAAATGTCCACTGGAGGACCTATGCCAAAACCAGACACATTTAGAAGGGGATTACTCTCTATGTGAACTGATAATCTCTGTGGCGTTCGAGCAGAAAATCAAAGTCTTCCATTTTCTGCTGCTTGAGCAGCTGAGGCACAGGGAGGAGGAGGACTGCAAGCTGCCAAAAGGTGGCTGCAGTGATTTCTGAGTCCTGGAAAGGACAGGGCCTATGCAAGGGGCAGTTATGTCAGCCCCCAGTTTAGAAAGGCCCTGCACTTCTAACACATTCTCAGCCTGCTCAGCTTCCTCGGAAAGAATTTGCTCTTGGCCCTTGCTTTCAGCCTACATTGTCTCAGAGTTCACAGAACAATGACTGGATCATCAAAGTGTCCTTAATTAGCCTCTCCTGTCACAGTGGTATGAAAACAGCAGTGAACTGAAGTGATCTCCTTGCAGCTTTTAGCAAGTTGTGTCACTATGGCTCATTTCTTGAATTTCCCACACCAGATGCCAGGTGGTTGTTTTTTTTTTTTGAGCCTATATGTTATGACTGCAACATAGGAGCTCATGACCTAGAGTAGTTCTCTTCCAGGTAGAGTGAAAACAGACAGCACATGAGAGAGAATATCAGGATAAATTTAGGGTGGGTTGCCAGATGCACACGAGTAGGACATGGCAATATCGCCCAAGCTGCTCTGATGGCACCACTGATCCCTCAGGATGCACAGGGAGTTGTTGATGTCCCTGCTTATTGCAGTTGGACCAGATGACCTTTAGTGGTCCCTTCCAATGAGTATATTTGTGTGGCCGATCCTTTCCACATTGCAAATAGAGATGTTGCTCCAAGCAGCAAGTTATTGAACAAAACTCTCCAATATGGACCAGTTATGGCAAGTACTGGTACTCAGGGCATGTATCTGGTACTACAGAGTAGTGGTCCTGTTAGGCTGCTAACAGAAAATGTCTTCCACTGCTGATAGTGCACCTGCAGAAGGACAGCACATGGAGAAACTGGTGCTTGCTGCTTGCATTTAAGCTATTCCTCCTTCAGGTTCAGAGCCAAGGTGTCCATTTGGAAGCTTATGGAAGAGTGGGGATGTTTTCAAATATCTGACATCCACCTGCAAATACCTGGCTGATATTCACCTGCTGCTGAAAACGCTGAAAAATGGAAAATGCAGTTACCTAATCTGACTTGGGTTAGCGTGTAATTAATTTGCCCAATAAAGTCAGGCAGTCTGCATCCACTTCTAATACAGAGGAAAAATTATTTCCCATCCCGCTTGCGCTCGGTGAGCCTTGGGTAATGTTAGGGTTGGCTGACTATTTGAAATGATATTCCGTCCTGCGTTTTGGTAAACACTTGACAAAAATAACAATCTCCCACTTGAAAACAGTCTCCCTCTTCTTTCTATTTCAGTGATCTCTCCAATTTGCTGAAGTGTCTCCTTGTTCCCAATTTGCAGTGTCTGGGGTCCTCGGGAGCACTCGGTGGGATTTGCTGCAGTGTTTTGCAGCTGCCCTGTTTGGATGAGGAGAGATTTCTGCATGTCCCTGTGTCTGCCCATCATACAGGAGGTCCTGACCTTTCCCAGCCCTGATGCAAAGCTGCCTGAACTCGTGCTGCCTTGAGAATTTCATGCCTTTGCATATTTCATTAAGGCTACTGGTGTCACAAAAAAAAGCTGAAATAAAATGCAGCAAAAGGAGGAAGCTGAGTGGAGGGGGCGGATGTGGAACAAGGCAAAAGGAGAAACAAAAAAGGAGAAATTGTATTATTTTTGGGGTCACTTGTTAACACAGATTCCATCCAGTGATCAACAGAATCACAAATATTGGAAAAAAACACTAAGATCCCCAGCTCACCCCCCTCCATGCCCACTGTCCATGTCCCTCAGTGCCACATCCCCATGGCTCTGGAACATCTTCAGGATGGTGACTGTTCTCTGGGCAGCTGTGCCAATGCATCTCCTCTCTTTCAGAGAAGACGTTTTTTTCTAATATCTGACCTGAACCTCCACTGGCTCAGCTTGATGCCATCACCTCTCACACTGTTACCAGGGAGTGGAGGCTGACCCCTGCCTCACAACACCCTATTTTCAGATACCTGAGCCCAGCAGAGCAATTTGCTGTCTGAAGCCTCTCCTTGCAGCCTATTAGGACCAGCACACCTGCTTTCTCATGGCACAGCTGCCACTGCAGAACCGGTGATATTCAGACCAGCACACACGGCCACTGCTCACCCCACCACATTTTCCAAATCCTGGGTCCTTTAGGGGCTGAAGTGTAGAATGAGTCTGCTTGGCTGCACCTGGAGAAAGAAACATCACAAGCTAAGTGATAAACTCCTTTTGTGGCACATAGTGTGAGGATAGGAAGAGATTTATGGAGCATAGAAGGGGTAAAAAGAAAAATAAAGTCATTTTCAATCAGTAGCAGAAGAGTCCCTTCCCATCTTATGTTTTTCCAATAATTACATGCAATTTCTTAGATGTCAGCCAAGGCAAAGTGGCAGCATCATCTCCTCAAATAAATACCTTCACCTTGCCCACCATTAAAACTCAGAAAAATATGTGGAGCTGAAATAAGTGCGTGTGCTGATTAGCTTGACATTATTTTCACCTCCAGTTTTTGGGCAAGGTGCAGTTTTACCTCATTTTTGTTGCTGCAGTTTAGTCAGAATTCTGGTTTTGATGAGAAAGGGAAGAAAAATGATTTTTATAGTTTGTTTTATATAGAGCAGGCCCAGGAAAATAAATATATATATATATATGGAAGAGCTGCCACTCTTTAGTAAGTGCAAAATATTTTTCCCAGCTTCAGCTCCCTGCATTTTTGTCAGTCACGCCTTGAAGAGCAGAAAGTGCTGTTTTTATGTGCATGAACTTGGAAGAGCTTTCCTAGGATATGGTGGCTCCCTCCCACATCCCCTTTGTTATTGTGATGATTTTAACTTTGTGTATGTGCTGAGTTTGTCATAATGTGTTTGAATATATCCCATGCTTCCAAGGGAGGAGCGGAAGGAGAAGGGCCATACTTGGCTGCTGGTGCACGGCTCCATCCAGAACTGCTACTGAGAGACTTCCAGGCTATGTGTTTGGGAACAGGATTGCTCAGATGGGATGAAATATCATTAGTGCCTGGCTGACGTTCCTGCTGAAGGATTTTTGCCTTAAGGTAGTTTAGGGAAACAGCAGAACAAAGAATTGCATTTTCTGGCTGCTAACAGCCTGACTTGGAGCAAGGATGGCAGCCAGTCCCATGATACCTGCCCTGGTTGTGTGGGGCAGGATGTTCCAGTGGGCTCCTTGTGCAAATGCTTCCCACCAAAGCACCATCACCCACCCTTGTGATACAGAGATCAAAAATCAGCCCTTTTGCTGGCTGGGAAATAACAAGAGGGAATGAAATGGGAACCAGTTTGTGGGACATTTGTAGCAGAAATGCTGTCACAGCTTGAAGCAGTGATTGAGTACCTGGTGGAAAGGGAGGGCCAACCAAGGGCAGCTCAGGTGCATGCAATGCAGCTGAGTGATCTGAAGGGCTGGAGCCAGGATCCACCCCTTCTCAGATCTCATTTAAGGGTTGGCAGTGGAGGTAGGGTCATCTTCTGGGAGTTCCCTGCCTACTTGAGGCCTTGTGAAGGTAAGCAGCTTCTCTCCCCCCATTGTTTCTGTGTCTACTGCTGTTGTATTTTAGTAAATCCTCCCTTGCAGCAACCTAGGACCTTGTTGCTGTGTTGTCACTGCTGCAGTTTCTGTTGAGTTGCAACACTGAACAAATGTGGAAAATACATCCAAATTCCAGTTATGAAAATGTATGGTTTTGTCTTTTGTAAGATTAAGAGAATGTAACAACTTCTTTTCCCATGAGGAGGAAAAAAAACCCTCTGTTTTGGAGAGTTTTCAGCTGGTCTTTTCAAAGCAGTTGAGCATTCCTGGCAAGGAAAAAGCCCTTTGGTTCCTCACCTCGCCGGGCAGCCAGCTGATGGGGATTTTCCATGCACAGACTGTTCCCTCTTCCTTGACCTGGACTTCTTCCTTGTTTAGAGAAATCCAGTCTTATCTTGGGAAAAGAAAATCAGGGGCTCTCATTCATCTCTTGGCAGGGTGAAATGAAAGACAACAACAAGGCATGAGGGTTTCTGGGGAATCACAAGCATTACTGATGTGTTGCTGCTATTAAAAATCCTGGGTCTGGAGTTGAGGCAGATTGATTGGTTTTATTCCCGTTCAGCCTTTTTAGGATGGCATAGGGACAACTCAGAAAAACACAAAAGAAAAGGCCAGTTTTCCCAATCTGCTCCAATCATTTTGCTTCGAAGCTTGAAATCAGGATTGTTTTCCCCATTGTTTGTTTCAATGCGTGCCTCCAGGCTTCCCTTGTAGCATCATGTGGCACCATGTTGCCTCTGTAGAGGGGCCAGCCAGCATCCCTGCGTGGGGATGTTTTGCATGGAAAGTCCATGGAAAACACTGGGAAGTAGAGGCCAGGAGGTCAGCCCAGACTCGTATAGAAGACTGAGCAGGACCTGCAGGTATCCACCTGGAGGGCAGAAAGCATGTTCTATAAATGTGGGGAATTGCCCAAAAATATGAGGGGCGTGCTAACTACTGTGAGAAATGGATAAGAGTGATGCTAATAGAAAAAGGTGTAGTACTCAAGAGAGGAAGAACTAATAAGAAGCTCAGCAGTGCATATGTTAACCTTTGGCTATGTTGAAAAATATTCCAGCAACAAGTGCAAATTCCTGCACAGACCATTAGAAACACTTTTCTCTTATTGCTGTGGCTACAGATAGGCATGGTGAAAATGTGAGCATCTGGAGGCTGTCCCCTGTCTGATGGGGCAGACTGTCATCATTTTTTATCCACTGCTGTCACAGAATGGTGGGTCAGTATTCCCCACAAAGCGGCCCCCCGAGCAGAATATGCCATCAGCAGTACCACAGTATGATGAATTAACCATGGACTACTGTTAATAATGCATTGGTCACATTACCTTATCACTGCAGTAACCTGTATCGTAATAAATTAGTCAAATCCTGACCTGCTTGCATGCAGCAGGAGCAAGGCAGTTCTCCTGCATGAATGAACACCTGGGGCTTTGCTCTCCATTCCTTTATGCCCAGAAGATTGGAGAAGACCTCTCAGATCCCCCAGCCCACCCCTGCTATGCCCACATCCCTCAGTGTCACATCTCCGTGGATCTGGAACACCTCCAGGGATGGTGACCACCTCCCTGGGCAGCTGTACCACAGCCTGATGAGTCTTCCAGACTTATATCCAACTTGGACTTCTTGTGGTGCAACTTGAGGCCGTTACCAATCACTGGTTACAAAAAAATCAGCGGTGGTTTTGACACATCCAGAAAGAGGCATTTAATGGATGAGCAGAGTGATGGGCTGGAGAAGCCCAGCACTGTACCTGCACCAACACAAAGCCCACTGGCAGGATCCATCGTGCACCACTCCTCAGATGAGCCGTTCTGCTTGTAGTAACAAGATTACGTGGCTTAAATGAAATTAAGCTGTTATCACAATATCCAGCTCCCTTCTGAACCTTTTGTAAAGCATCCTGCCAATTTCTGCTCATCTCTTTAAAAGCACACGAGGCCTGTGACACAGTACAAATGGATTTAGCTTCTGCTGTGGTTGACTAGCAAACTCACCATTAATTATTGATCTGGCCTGTGAAGCTCTAACATCAATTATTGCAACCAAGGCACACAGGTCTTTGGAGTTAAAGCCATCCATAACCTTTGCAGGGGAAGGGCTTACTATTTTTTGGCTCTGGAATACTGTTTTTCTTGTACAGCACATCATGATTCCTGTACATATGATCTCCACTTACACATGGCTGTCTCCCAGCACAGGTAAGCCTCTGGGCCGATTAAATAATGGCAGTAGATGGCCCACAGCCAGATCCTTTGATAAGCAAATGGCTGTTCGCTTCTGGAGCTGATGCTTGGATCCCTGGGTGTCACTATTTTTTCTCCTCTGTGTGAATATCCTTCTGTTTCAGGCTTGTAAGAATATCTTTGCTTTTCATCTGTATTCCAGCTTTGAGATAGGTAGAAATGGAAGTTAGGGCATCAGCAGTGGGAGGTGAATCAGATGACATTTCCCTGGTGTAATCAGATTCAGATTTACTTCTGGAAGATGGGAAAATGACTCTGACAGAGCCCTGACGCTCTGAGCTGAGGAAATATGTTTTTGTAATTGCATTTGTTGATGAAGAAAGGATAAGCAGAGGACAGAGCAATATTTCCTTTCTGACTGATTCAAGAAATACTA
The DNA here is from genome assembly GCF_023343835.1 of Lagopus muta. NCBI lineage: Eukaryota > Metazoa > Chordata > Aves > Galliformes > Phasianidae > Lagopus > Lagopus muta. The sequence continues at coordinate 62,442,228 of NC_064437.1, read as the reverse complement.
GCTTGCCAATTTTAGAAAATATGAAAAATCAGCTTGTCGTTATTAGGGCTGGGAGTTACAGCGAATTACAGAGTCTGTAGAGCAATATCTCTGAGAGCTTTTACATAGGCACATCTCTTAGCCCTGAAAAACAGAGAAATAATTCTTCACTTGGGGTTTGTGGGTTTGCAAATGAAAGCAACATTTGCTCTTTGCAACACAAGTGCATAAAAGACCCAAGTCTTCACTGTAACCTCAGTGAGCATTGCAATCCTCAAAGTAATGCTCATTCTCTACCTGTCCCTGGGCTCCAAACATGCTCCAGAAGTGCTTCTGGATCCCAGGCATGGGCAGGGAGCTGCCAGGCTGTTTGGTCTCCATTTCACTTCAGGTTTTATGGTTGGATCAGGAATTCCTCTGCCTTCAATATTTTTATAGCACCTATTTTGAGGGAGCCTTCATCCTCTGGTGGCACCATGTGTTCAAGCGGATGTGTTGACAAAGAATTAAGAAGAAACTGCAAAGTCTGAGACTGGAAAGGAGCTACTGAGTGTAACCCACAGTATCAGTTTTTTCCCTTCAGGATCTTCCATCAAACACAAACCAGTCCCTCTGTTCAGTGTCTCACTAAAGCTCCTGTCCCTTGACACGAATGGAATGGAGCAACCCGAGGACAATGCACTTGTACATCCAATGGGGAGGAATAGCTGACAAAATCTTACTCATCAAGGGCTGAGCCATGGCAGTGACCTGCCATCCCTCCATGGCTTCAGCTCAGTATCAGCCAAAAGGAAATGCTCAGATAAATACTGAGGTCAGGGCAGCTGATCTGACTGCAGCCCAGTCTGATGGAAATTCATAATGAATGACTTCACTACAGCCTGTGAGTAAGCATCTGACCTTAGTGATGGGGCAATTGAGTCAATGGTTAGCAAACCAGCCCTTGCAGTCTTACAAACACAAAGCTGCAGAAACAGAGAGCTCACAGAAGCTGGCAGACCATGCCTGGATCCCATGCTTTGAAAACCAGCAGCAGTTTTCAGTGACTGATTCAACCTTCTGCCAAAGGCAGCTCTCAGAGGCCACCAGAACTAATGGAACTAAATTTAGCAGCAATCACTGTGCCTTTCTGGAATACTTGGAGCAGCTGGAAGCACTGGGAGCATCCCCATACGTCTCCTGCTGCAGATGGTGCACACAGCTTTCTTGCAGGTGCAGGTACATGTGCAGTGCATCTCATTGTCAGCAGTGTGAAGAAGCTGGTCCTGGATTTGATGTGTCTCCTGGAAGTGAAATACAAAGGATTGAAAATTGCAGACCATGCTTGGAAAACCAGGCATGCCAAAGGTGGATTAGTGAGAACGCTCATGCCCTTAACAAGCTGGATTAAAAATAATATGTCTCATCAGGAGGTTTGCTTCCATAGCAGGGGTGAAGCCAGCAGTGAAAATGTAAGGGAAGGAAAGCTCATAGGAGATGCATCCAGAAGAAACATGTTTCCCTGACTTTCCTCTCAAACTGGGAGGAAAAACTGGCCTGGGATTCATTTTTTGCCTCTGATTCAGTATAATAACTGACTCCTGCAAAGCTATTTGCTATTATGACCATTTGTGCTAGCAGCTCTACCTCAGTACTTTTAAAAACCATTATCTGTTAAGACTTTTGCAAATATGCAGCGAGGCTGGCGATGCCTCATTAGAGCACTGAAAAAGAGTATCATAAATTTTATTGCCTCTGCATTACATGTTAATGCCATAATGACACAGATCCATTTGGAATGTATAAGTTTCCTTATCATTTCAGCAAAATCTCATGTTTTTCTGGACAAGCTCTTGAGGAAGGCATAGAAATGTAAACGCCATTAGAATTCAAGCACAGAAGTCAGACCAGCTTCATTTTTTCACTTAAGGAAGATGCTTGCTCTAACCATGCAGAGAATATATTTTAAAGTTTAACTGCAGTGAGATGTCAGGACAAACACAATGCCAGCAGCGCTTCCAGGCGATGCACTTATCTGTGATGCTTAACTGCCAGCCCACTATTTCTCTGAAGGCACCTTAACTTTTAGTTGAGAGTCTCCATCCAAACACACTAAGTTCAATGGAAGGATTCCATTGGCTTCCCTCAAACCTTTGTTCAGGACAGCTAGATTTTTGTTATGAGAGGATACGTTTGTTAGTGGCTTAGAAAAATGGGTTGTTATTAAATGATGCTGAAACACAGAGGTTCACCCGATATAATTCTTTATTTTAGGGACAGGCCTACAGCCTATCTCCAAGAACGTGCTGTTTGTTGCTTAAGCTTGTAAGGCTGTACTTACAAAAATAGATGCATTAGTAGGAGTTTAATGCTGTGAATTTTTCGAAGTTAATAGTGTTGAAGAGATAAATCTCATCAATACTCATCACCTGTGCCTTATTCCACGTAAACCTGGACCTGGGCTCTAGATAAATGAACATAAATTATTAGCCTATAGAAATCCCCATGGGCTGGGATTTGTCCCCCACTGTCACCCTGTTGTTCCTCTCTGCAGGTCTTTGGTTGTGGTGAGGGATTTTCAGGCCGTGTATTCTCCTTGGTGTGCATGTCAGTCACCTTTGTGTGTGACTGTGCATTTGTGTGCACATCCAGGGGTAAATAAATTGCCTTTCTATAGCTTCTCAGAGGCAGTTAATCTGTTTAGGATTGAGCCACCCATCCTATAAAATGGGAGAAGGTTGCATTAAATGGTAGGGATGCTGGAACATCCATGTGCTGGAGTTTCATGGCCACACTGTCGTGGTGAGGAAGATACAGAGCAGGCACACTAAGATGACATTATCGCTACAGACACAGATTTACCATTATCATTCCCAGTGATTTAATTCAGGGCTATGATATCACTCACTTTGAGTTAATGCAGAACTGCAGTCTGTATTTCAAAGTCTACATTTCCATATAGATAAAAATACCACTTGCTCACAAACTGTTCATAACCTCTCCATTCTTTTTGGAGCTAGATTTCTAACCAGCACCATGGGAGGCTCTCCTAACCCTGCAGGAGAAGGACGTTCCTACTTCAAGCTTCGCCCTTGAGCTGGGACAACATACATTGGGATGGAGGGAGTAGGTCTGTATCCCTCACTTCTCACTGGGATGATGGATCCAGGTTGGTACCTGGCCGTCATACACCCAAATTCTGCACAGCTCCTTTCATCCTTGTGATCCCAGTGGAGAAATGTCTTAAAAAGAGAGAAGCAAAGCAAACGCATTTAGTAGTTGTCATTTTAAAGGCTGGGCAAAATCTAAAAAAAGAAAACCAAACAAGGAATCATAGGAAAATCTTACGAAAATGCAAGAGGCCCCTGAGTGTTTTGATCACTAAAGCTGCCTGGAGGTGTCACCAGACGTTTTTCTCATCATGCTGGAAAAACCCTGCCCTGGGATAGGTTTGCTCTGTTCTGCTCCTGGAGGGTTGGTTTGGCCTTGCTGAAGTTGAGGGTGGAGCTGGGAATGAAGCCTACTTCATGGTTGAACTGTGGCTTTGATCTCAACTACGGAGAGACTATCACCTCTCACCATAATTTGGGATCTGCCACAAATATTTCAACTTCAGCCTTTCCCCCCCCCTTTCCTTTTCCGTGCTTTAGGTATTTTCCTTCTCCGCTTGGACTCTCTCTCATAATTTTGGGAGCTTGACCTCTGAGCAATGTTGGCAGCTGTGTATGCCAGTGTTGACATCCCAACTGTGTACAGCTACGTACAGCTGCACAGCCCACAAACCTCTGCAGTCAGAAGGTCAAACCACCCCAGGAAAAATAAAAGGACGTTTAATTTGCCTACTCCCAACACCTTTCATTTATAACCTTAATGCTTTTAAGAACACAACTGGCTCCTTTCTCATTTGCCAGGCCTGGCAATGCTGCCTCTCATCCCCACTGGGCAGGTCAGTGGGGACGAAGTCTTGGCTCAGGACACCAGTGCTGATCAGGCTCACAAGATGCATCAAGGCCGAGGAGTCAGCTCTGAATAATTCCTCTTTGGACCAGGAACTACGTGAAATCAGCAGTATAAGCCTAATTCTTGCCCTGTCCTGGATTCTACACAGTTATGTGTACTTGGTAAGGGGTCAACCTGGCCCCAGGGAGCCTCAGAGGTAAAGTCAAGTATGTTCTTGCCATTGAATTACTGAAACACCAAGCCCTTGAAAGCAGCAAATGCATTATACAGAACCTACAGAATGTAAGATTAAAATGGGGGAAGAACTGTTTCAATTTAGACTTTTAAGTTAATGTCTTGTCCTTAGCTACATAATTAAGGGATTTTTTGGGGGGCAGACTGATGTTTATTAAATCATAAGCATCACTCATGCAGTGCTTCCATTTCTTTAAAGCTATTCTGCCCAGAACAGGGGGTTACAGGACACCAGAGATACCAACAGCATGATACTGAAATGATTTCACCAGCATCCAGAGATGATGTTATAATTTTGATTACATCCCTCTTACAGCAGCACGTTTCAATGCCTATTTCTCTCATCCACTGCTGATTTTCAAACCCAGGTCTCCCTGAGAGACTTCTGCAATGCTTCCTGTGCCTTGTCTTGCAGCCTCAACGCACTGTGAGGATAAGAGGCTGCCACAGGTTAAACCATGGGAGTTAAGGCACTTGGCATGACTTGCATACACAATGATGGACAGATGGACGAAGCTGGGATTCTGATACTGCTGTGAGTTGACGTTCTCTGAACTTTATATCGGTGGGAACCGAGTAGCTCTGAATGTTTTGTAAATTGACCCTCTGGTTCGGAAAAGCCAAAGGCAAATTTAATGTGAGGTTAAGCAGAGAGGTCAAAATGATCTGGCTATAATGTGAAAGGGTGAAAAACAGCCTGGGCTTCTCAAGGTTCGTTCTCAGGCTGGGAATGATGAGGCCGGCTTGCTTCAGATCCCAGCTCTTTGGATCCACGCCAAGGAAGGCTCTTCTTGTTTAGGTTGGTGTAAGCAAGAGCAGCATCTGACCAAGGACAAGAGGCTCATCCATGCGAGGTCTTTAACAATATCAGGCAGAGCACTTATCACTTTTCATTAACATACAAAATGGAGCCAAAAAAGGCAGAGCACAGTTTGTTCCATTTCCACTCTAATGAGATGCGTCTCATTATTTTCCAGATCATTCACCCTTGGTTCAATTTAAGTTTATTTTGAGACAGGATAATCAGCCTTTTAACTAGAGAATCCCTGGTCTCCCACTGCTCACTTGCAGTTGTGCCTAATCAGGTAGAAGGAGCATTTCTGCTCTGTGTAAAGACAGGACTGAAGCTGACTTTAAGCAAACCAGAGCAGGCTGCCATGATGTGTTCAGAGACGTAATAAATGCTATACTGTGTGTCCCAGAAAGAGGCAAAGAACCCTTGGGTATGTAATTATGAAAGTGAAGAATGAACTCCATCCATATCCTCATTGCATTTTCTATGTTCAAGTATTTTCAAATAAGGAGCTGCAGCACTACCAGAAGAACAAGGAGCTGCACCCAGCAGTTCCTGCATCAGGGTTTCAGCACCTGTTACCACCATGATGCTGTTTGCTTCCTTTGTGTACCTGTACAGCATGGGGGGAAAGCACTCAAACCAGACCCAGGAAAAGAATATGAAATGGAACATGAATACTGGAATTAGTAATTTGTCCAAGACTGGAACATAAAAAAAAAAATTCTCTTAAGAAATCACCTTAAAGATGGGTAGAGAATACACTCTATTTCACTGTACTTTACCAGAGAACATTTTGTGCCACGAACACAGGAGCTCTCCAGGTAGCTGAAGAAGCTTTTGATTTTGATCTTTGTTTCCCAGTCCTTATGAAGTGATAGAAATGGAGATGAGACAGAGATGATAGTTGTTGGCATTCTGCGCTGGTGCCTGAGAAGGAGAAAAAGCAAATTTTTTGCATGTTTAACTCTGCTCACTTCACTAGGGATGCTGCTGGCCTCGTAAGGCTATTGTCTTGGTACAATATGTTTTTGTACTTTTATGAATGGACTATTTATGTAGATTCTATGGAAGATGTTCATCTGCTGGAAAACAATGGAGGGAGATGAGGATCTCTTCCACAGGGTTACAGATGTGAAACTGGAGGGTCCCATGAGCACTTCAGAGATAAAGTCCATTGTCCTTAGATTCAAATAGAAGGAATGTTCAAGTTTTAAACAACAACAAAGCACAACTCCGCTGTTTGTTGTCTTGAATAAACTTCTGTGTTTTCTTTCTGTAGGTGAGAAAATGGCTTCAGTTTCTTTTTTTCCTGGGATCTAATCAAATAAGTAAATTCTTCAGGAATCTTCTTGCAGAGTCATGCATGAGCTTGGGTCACATTGATCCCAGTGGGGCTGTAGCTTCGCGGCAGGAGGACCTTGGTTCTCACCACTGTAAGGAACGAGACTTCATTTCCACCTATCTATATAAAAACAGGTTACTATGGCTTCTCAGCGGGTACATTAGCAGCATGAATGTGTTTGTACACTCACCAGGAGATCTGTCATGAATTAAACTATGGCTGGTATTCTTCTCGTGTAAATTTCACATTTGTAAAGCAGTCATTTTTCTCTCGTCGTTTCCCTTTTTATTGTGTGTCATTTTTTGTGCATTCTTGGGTGGTAAATAATGGTTGAATTTGTGACATAGGCATTGGTCAGGTTCCTAGAAGACAATTATGAACACCTTTTTTGATCTGCTGCACAGCGCAGTCCAAAGAAACCAAGTCATTATTTCTGTCTTCAGCTCATAAAACACACTTGAAGTATAGACTATCTCTCAGGGAGTTATTGTCTTGGTGCACTGAAATAAAGACCTCAAAAATTGACACTCCCACATATTTTTCCTTTCTCATAGACTTCAAACAATACAACTGTTGAGCCATCATCCCCTATGTTCAGTTTGCTCTACTTCAAGCACGGGTATTGGCCCAGGCAACAAATAACATCAGTGTAGATGTTACTGTTCAAAGAAGGGTTGCATTTAAGATTAAAATACTGCTGCCTTATGTAGCATGATAAACGGACACTTTTACAGCTACCTAGCCTCTCTGCCTGAAACCCAGCTGTTAGAAGAGTGTCCTTGCACCACCTTTTCGCCTCGATGACATTTCTGGTTTCAATTGGGCTTGACTGAGAGACCTCACAGTAGGAGAAAATCTGGCAGTCTTATGCCATCGTCTGTGGTAAGAACAAGTGCCAAAACTGCTTTGCATCACTTTCTGCAGTGGGGCATGGGATAACGAGGAGAACAGAAATAAAAGGATTAAGGATTGTGGGAAGACATGATTTTCCATCATTGGGAAGTGCCATTTGTAACCAGCTTCCCCACCCAGATATAGGCTTTTGGCTCAAGGCAGGAGGATTGAGCACTCTCCTTTCGCTGGCAGGGGGAGGATGAAGAAGCAAACCCTGTCCCCTATCTTTCTTCCCCTCAAAAGAGGTAAAAACATCCGCACTACAATCACCGAGGCTGAAAAAGATACCTTGTGGATATGTCTCTTCTCCAGCCATGTGTGGGCCTCCATCTACCTCGTGCATGCTCCCAGGGCTGTGGGCTCCAATCATGTTGCCATCTCCTTGTGTTGGTCCCACATCATTCTCCTGCCCACATGCAGGAAACAGTGTTTTCTCCCATTTTTTGGTCTTACAGACCAAGCAAGCACTTAACCCTTCATCCAGCTGGCAGGGACCAAGGCAAAAGCACTGAGTTAGTCAAAGCCTGGAGCTTGTGTTCCCTTGCTTGGTTCCTTCTTATTGTCTATAGTGATTCTGCATATCCTACATGCTGGAAAAAGCATAAATTCTCTCTAAGATTATTATTCTTGAATGCTGAGAGTAATAACAGGCCAAACAGTGCAATTCCTGGGCTGTGAACTACAGCCACATCTCCATGAGGTGCTGCAAGAACACTATTTCTTCCAATAAACTAATTTATCTTCTATCAGCTATGAGTATGGCATTGTTTCTGGATTCCTTTTCATAACCATAGATGTTTAGCTGCCTGTTAAAATTCATGGGAACAGTTATTCTGGTGGATCTGGGAGAATTGCTTTAGCATCATTTTTTTCTCTCTGGGGACATTGTTCTGGTAGCTGTGACTGGAAGACATCTTTAACAACAACAACAAAAAAAAAGGAGCTAATGAGTCACCCTCAACTATGAAAAGGATTAAAATATTTTTAAACAGAAAAGTAGTTATTAATAAAGTAAAGGAAATGATAGGGAGTTATTGCACTTTGAGCAATAGACCAACACGACTTCCGCCCACATAGAACTTACTTTGATGATACTCTCCCTCCCTCTTAAATCTTATTTTTGTTCCTTCCTAGCTTTCTTTCAAAACCTGTTTCCAAAGTGTTTCAGGACAAAGCTGTGGCTAACCTAGCACCTAACTTAGAACTGAAAGTGCCAGCATCTCCATCCTTCCATGCTCATAGCCAAAGTTTGTCTGCCCCAAGGAGCTCCCTTGGAATAAATAATGTTGTCACTGACACTTTCCATCGTTAAATCATTTCAGGAGGCATTTCACACACAACTGACTTATTTTTTTCCCTAGCAAATATCATGACGCGCTGTATTTTTCTCCTGATAAGTTATGTTTCACTGCTTGAAGTATTTTGGTTCCTTTCCAAAGAAATTCAAAGCAATCCATCAGAGTTAAGTCAGGTACTGCTAAAGTGCACACTCATATAGCTTGAGCGCTTTCTGACACAAAAGCATTTTTGCAGAAACTTTGCAACAGTGCTCTTTTTTCTCTCAACAGCGCTCCAAATCAAAACGTTAAACCTGTCCCCAGCTAATCTATAAGATTCCGTATAGCCTTGGCTCTCTACCTGTTTGGATCACATTTTTCTGGTGTACTCTGCTTCCTTTGCCAGTAATAGGATCCTGCCACTGGAAACGAGCCCAAACCTCAGGTTTAATTTTAGCCCATGATGTTCTGCTGTTGTGATGGTCACTGTGCAAATCAGAATTCCCCTCAGCTACCAGTTCGTAGTTATTGTTACAAATCCTATAAAGAGCAAGAACACAAGGGAAAAACATCCTTCTTAATCTTGAAAACATAATGCTGAGTAGCTGAAATGCACTAAAATGGAAAAAACAAAAAATAAAATTTTAGGATGCATTTAGTGTGCATGTAGTGCTGTACAGGGAAGATGCCATCCAGAATGTCACAAAATGGAGGTTTCAAAGGAAATCAAATTTTTTTTTTTTTTGGTCTTTAAATGGATGCTTGTATTATCAGAACACCTCAAGACCTTCATAAGAAAGCCACAAAATCACTCTCCACAGTATTGCTTTCTTTCTGATTTCAATTACGAGGATTTGGAGGCATAACATTTATTATTCTTATTTAATATCCCTTAAGTCTATCCCTGCTTTTCTATTCCAACATTTGTGACCCAAGCTCACATTTCCTCCTTGGATTTCTTCTAAATAGTAAGATGTATCTTAGTTTGATTTTGGCTTTTTCCTCACTGCTGAGATTGTTTTATTTCTTAATTTGCTGTTACAGCAATGGTCTTCTGTATATTTCTTTCTTCTATTGGAAATTGTACATCTGCTCTTGGCATCTGTTCCATATCCTTTGTGAACATTATTTTTTCTTGCAGAGGCTAAATCTATTGTCTTTAAAGTATTGTCTTTGCTTTTGAAAGCACACAGACTCCTCTCCTGCCTTCTTACTCTTTGTATATTGGAAACATTTTCTATTGCTCATCATCTGGTGAAATCATATTTTATTCTATATCATTACTTTCCTTGTAATTTCTTTGGAATCATTAATTGCATTCACAAACCATTCCAACTCTTCTCTGCTATGTAACTCTTATTATGCATCGTTACTTTCTGTACTTCATCCATATATATATATATTTCATTTTAATACTACTACTATGTTTAATAACATCTACAGTCTTTGGGCCTACTATAATTTGGCTCTGAAGACACCACTTTTCCACGCCTTGTTATTTCTCTTTTTCTTCAACAGAATTTCACTGCATTGCCTTTACATCAGTGCAAACACCTTGCTATTGTCACATATACCTTCCCACCAGCGTGGAACAAAACACTTCAGCTGAAGAGTTGTCACCTCCTTTGAAATATTTTGCTCTTGGTAGCTCAAACTGAGCAGAGTCCCTCTCACACTTTGTAGCTTTCACCTTAGATTTTTGCATAAAGGAAACTTTTTGCACCTCAGCAAAGTTCTTGACTAATGCCTTTAGTGCTCAGCCTTTGCGTATCTGTGAAGTCAAATTCTTTCATCTTGAAGCATTAATACACACTGTTGGCCAGTAAGGTGAAAATGGACAAACACACACAGTCTGTCTCAGGGGGGTTGGACTCGATGATCTCTGGAGGTCCCTTCCAACCCCTACAATTCTGTGATTCTGTGATTCTGTGATAACAGATCTTTAAACAGACATTTTAAAGCTTCACTGAAGAATTACCAGCAGAGCCTTTACTCTGGAGAGTGCCAAGGACTTGCAGAGCTCAACAACTGCAATATGGTGCAAAGGGAGTGCTGGCACAAAGCAGAACAAGCCTTTACTAAACCTTTGAGGGTTGTTGGATGTAGTGCTCCCCCACTGCAGCTCAACACGACCATACAAAGCTCAGGGCAGGGCAGCAGCTCCCGGTGATGGATGTGCAATGCTATGAGCTATTCTACCCTCAACACAACACCAGCCAGCAACATGGAGACTCAGACATCAGGAGGAGCACCAGCATATCTTGTGTCTCCTGCAAAGCCTCTGTCCTCAGAGAGTTTTACCCTCTCAAAATAAGTGGGAGTAAAATTTATTTTGCTTCCCACAAGTAACCCAGATGAGCCCTGAAGCAGGAGATCAGCAAGAGACATACGTTAGCAACAAGCAGATGAGGCATTTATGAACAGTTCTGACACACACAGACTTTTCACAGGAAGAAGCATTAAACTCCAAGATTACTCCTCCCCTATCACTTCTTTTGTCTATACACTTATCCAAACTCTGTCTAAACAGTTTCGATACATCTGGGAGGCTGCCCCACTGTTTTCCTCTTGGAAAGTGTAAAATCTCTCATACAGAACCCAGACTTGAAGTAATATTTGACTTGTACAGAAAAGACACCCAACAGTAAAAAAAAAAATTAATCGGGAGAAGAAGCCAAATTCAGCACAAACCTTACGAACTTTATGAACTAAATGAAAGCAGAACTTGGTTATCTTTTTTAAAATTTTCACACAAAGAATTCTGTGGCCATTAAGAAATGCTTTTTCCTTAGATCTCCCTGAAACTCAAGGACTCAGCCTACTTTACAAATTCACTCCGCAGGCTATTGTGTGAGACCAAAATCAGAAGGATGTAGCCATATGCAGATGCCTGTAGAGCTGTATGGATCCAAGTTTTCCTGATTTGTACCAAAAGTGATTCAATTGTTGCTTATTTTTTGGTAGACCATAATCCATATCCACCATTTGGGATATACTGAAAAACTGAAATGGCTTCAGAGAACTTGCGTTACAGAGAAACCTTTGCAAAACTGTCTACCAGTGTTAGTTCCCCTGAATCTCATATTCCCTGTTGGGATAATGGAACAGATCCAGCTGAACTATCACACTGACACTAAAAAGATTTGTTGTAATGTATGGAAAGAGTTGGAACTCCTCGTCCTACTGGAGTTTATGTCTGTTGGTGAAAAAGAAACACCTCCTTTGGGGGAAAGGCAAGAAGAGGACTGTGCACGCCAGAAGGCTTATGTTGGGAATTCAGCCATATGCTGGGAAATTGTATATGCAAAAGGGCTTCCACTGATATTTTAAATGCAAAAATTGTGAGAAGAAGGTTTAAACATTCATTCGGATAGTACAAATAATCAAAGAAAATCAAAGACAGTTTGTTGGCAGATGGAAGAAGACTGGAAAACTGACACTTTTGTAATGGCTGTCCTGTGCAGTAGTACAACACATCTGGTTGGCTCCCTTCATAAAATGAACAATGTAATGCTTGTGAACTGAGCTGGCTCTAGATTCTATTCCTGAAATGTCTTCAAATAAAAGCTATCCTCTAGATGAGATTAATCCATTTGATTTCCTAAGGATAATGAAATCCACATCACAGGCCTGAAAGATCAAATTATATTTTATAAGCCACAGCAGAAAGTTGGATCATAATCTCCAGAAATCAGTAGAAAAAGTGTTTTCTGTTGCATAAAAGGCCATTCCAAGACCACTACTTAGATCATATCCCCTACTGAATTTTATATACTTTATATATTCACAAATAAGTTTGGGATATATTTCTTCTACTGGTACATGCAGTACAATTTGCTAAAATATTCTGGTTAAAAATTGGTATTCAGAGCCTGACTACCAAAGTGAAAGTTGCTGTTTACAATATTCATGATGTTGTTAACTTGTTGAGACAGCTCCTAGTGAAAACTAATGATTAACTTCAGGACACGATAAAGAAGGCAAGAAGAAATTGCGTGCATAGAGAAGTTATTGCAACAGCTTATGGAGGCCATGTGTTACCCATCCTAATTAACACATTCTGACACAAGAGGGAAGTCTCACAACTGCACAGAGGTTAGAGAAGCAGCCAAATGCTGCTGCCAGAGGTGTACAACAGAGGTTTCCAGGAGCTGGCTTTTCACTGCATCACCCAGAGCAGCATGATGCATGGGCAGGTGGCCCAGCTGCCCCATTAACAACCGGCATCTGCAGTCTGCAAAAGCCACCTATGATATGGAGAGATTTGTTGCTCTCTAGACATCCAAACAGCATAAAGGCCTTAATTATTATTATTATTCTTATTTAAAAGAACTTCATAAGCATTCTACATTCAGTGAAGCAAGATGTTATCAAAGCTATGTTGTGTTGCTGCTGATCGTACAGTTGATCTGGTGCAAACATAGCCACCAGAAAAAATGCTAAATATACCTCTTTCCAGCTGCCCCCTTTCAGCTGTGTTCTTAAATTTTTCATTAACACAAAAATTCTCTTGGAGAAACAACATCATGCAGTAGAAAACAAGATCTTAAGAAAGCAGTAGATGTTACATATATGTATAGAAACATTTTTAAAGCAAAGTGTTTCACAGATGCCTCCAGAGCAGCAACAGGATGAAAAGGGGAGACTGACACTGTCTGATATTCTGATCATGTCTGCACTGAAGCTAAGGGTATAGCTGTGAGAGACTGCATTTATTTACATTGTGCTATCCTACTGAGTTCCTTTAGACATCAATATGATGAAGGTAGTTCTGTTGATATTTAACATCATCACTTGGTATTGTTAATTAGGAGCAGTAAGCACTTTGTTTGCAGAGAGTGAAAAAAACATGGTAAAAACAAAGGCAAGGAGTCAGTAAAATAAATACTCCACAACAGTCCTAGGGGCAGAACCACATGTGCTTGAGGAAAACTGCTGGGAGTATTCACTGCCTCTGAGTGGGGATTTTTGGAGCAGGCGTTTTTCCATGATACTGATCTCTTTTCCATCTTCTAAGCATTGTCTGTGCTTCATGCTGTAATGGAAATGAAAAGCCACAGCTTGAAGCAGTGATTGAGCACCTGGTGGAAGGCAGGGCCAACCCAGGGCAGCTCAGGTGCATGCAATGCTGCTGAGTGATCGGAAGGGCTGGAGCCAGGATCCACCCCTTCCCAGACCTTATTTAAGAGCTGGCAGTGGAGGTAAGGGTATTTTGCTGGAGATTCCTGTATGTGTGAGGCCTTCTGAAGATAAGCAGAATTCTTCATTTGTTTCTTTGCTCATGGCTATTGCATTTGAGCATCTTCTCTATTGCTAGCTTAGAACTTTGCTGTTTTGCTGTTGTTGCTGTGCTTTCCATTGTTTTACAGTATTATACATGCATAAACTTGTTTTTGATGTGCTGTCTTAAACCCTGAATATTTTTAGCTTTGAAACAGTAGAGATCAGCTGATCTCTACTTATGGGCAGTCAAGAAGAGTAGAGTGATCTGCAGACTGTGTTCAAATAGCCACAATTTAATGTTCTGATGCACTCAGGGCACTTGCAGCATTGACTGTGCAATGTTATATCTCTGGGGCCTTTTATACTTTATTTGGTATTGAAGCTAGATGCCTTAGTCAATGCTAACAGAAACAGACCAGAGCCAGGCTGAGTCATGAGACTTCCCAAAGTGAGCCCCTATGTTAGAAACATTTATTTTCTTAAAAAAAGAAAAAAAACAAAAGAGTCCTACTGTTCAAGAAGGAAAAAGCCACAAGTGGTAAGAGCATCCTCTCAGACTCAGTGCTGCACATCTCTGCTGTGAGGACCATGCATGAACTAAAACCTTGCAGTGTTTCTAAGGTGGGAAGCTCACAAGAAACCAATGCACCAGGTGAGGTTGGATTAGATTTCACTTAAAGGTGTGACAACCTTTTGTTTCTATTAATACTGCTGTATGCTGTTTCTCTAATCTGCCTTCAGCAACATCAGCATGCGTTTATTGTACAACAGAATGGTCAGTAATGCACACCAAATATTTGTTCTTATCAGACAGAGTTACCTGGAATTCTATTGACTCTCACTTCACGAGTTATCTACCAGCTCCTCCTTGTTTTCTCTCCCACCTAGCTTAGAGCTCTTTGTAAGCATGGACACCTTCTTACTTTTGGAATCAGCATGAAGTCTGGGCCAGCTCCACCAGTTTTCAGGAGTAAAAGCCGTAGTAACACTTCCCATTCTATTCCTATATCTCCTGGGCAATGACAGCCCATTACTTTGCACCCTGTGCTTCCTCACTTTCACAGAAGTTTTTCATACAGGAGTTTGTCAGTAGTACTTTAGAGAACCCAGTAAGCACAACCTGATCCTATTTCATAGGTGCACAGCTGATACAGAAGGAACAGAAGCAAGTAGGCACAAACCTTAATTAGCCTAAACAAACATTCAGCTACAGAAGAGTGATCCAAGTGCTTTTCATAAGAACTCTCGATAAGGCCCTTCCCTAAGACAAAAATTACAACGTAGGAAATCATGACAGGTGACAGGATGAGGGGGAAATGGCCTCAAGCTCTGCCAGGGTAAGTTTAGGTTGGATATCAGGAAAAACTTCTTGACTGAAAGGGCTGTTAAGCACTGGAATATCATCCCCAGGGAGGTGGTTGAGTCACCATCACTGGATGTGTTTAAAAGCTGTTTGGATGTGGTGCTCAGGGATGTGATGAAGCAGAGGGTTGTTACAAGTTAGGGTAATATGGTTAGGTTGTGGTTGGACTTGATAAGCTTTAAGGTCCTTCTTTGTTTATGCCTTAACCTTACATATATATATATATGCTCCATATATATATATATGCATACATATATATATATATATGTGTGTATATATATGTGTGTGTGTATATGTGTGTGTGTGTATATATGTGTGTGTGTATATATGTGTGTGTGTATATATGTGTGTGTATATATGTGTGTGTGTATATATATGTGTGTGTATATATATGTGTGTATGTGTGTGTATATGTATATATAAGCTCCAAAATGTATGTATGTGATGATATGGTTGTTGCTGTTAACTGGGTATCAGTGTCTCAAACCAGTTAGGACTAGAGCATATGCTGAAGCTTTGCACAGATATGATGTCCAAGTTTGCTTCTCTTTTCCAGAATTTAATGTGCCAGACAATATCTGAAGTTGTGGGTTAAAGCACTCAGCTCACATGTTCTGTAATATTGCTTCACTTAGTTTGAATAATGTTTCGTATTATTCAATAATCTGTTATTTGAGTAAGGAGCAGCTTTCTCTCAGTATTGCATCTGATTAAAGGAATTCTTATGAAAACAGCAGAAATACTCTTTATGCTATTAAAACTTTCCTGTTTACATGGAAAATTTCTATGGGGCCAATGCTGAAAGAAGATGAAGACCTTAAAGGGTAGAACCTTGACTTTCAAGTTCTGTTAAGGAATGTGAGTCATCTTTGGGAATGGGATTAAAGTAAATGCCTGCTCCTGCAGTAGGCTTAACAGTGGTGCTCCTTTTTCCTGTTCTCTGACTGCCTGATGTCCGTGCTCATAGCTGAGCTAAGGAGGAGTAAGCTGCTGCCACCAGGGCATTCCTGCAGTATTTTTTTGTAGTTCAAGATGTGAGGCTTCCACTGTAAAGCAGCCCTGTTAGAAAATTAGTTCTCTTGAACAAAACAGTCCTGACTTGAGCAAGTGCTGCCAAGCTCTCTGTTCTGAGCAGACATCAATGAGAGCTTTGCTTGAAGTTAGCTAGCTGTGATCCCCAAACCAGTTGTCTTTTGAGACTATATGTTCTTGTTCCAACTTGTTGGAGTGGGAAGAGAAGAGCAATTTCATGAGAACTCTTGACAGTGGGAGCTAATTCCTGTTCTGTGGTGATCTAATGAAAGTTTTGCTTATTTTTCTTGTACTGCGTTTCAATTAGCTATGGTTTTGCTTGAGCCATTTATTCTTCTATAATCTGTAGGCAATACAACACATAGTACCAGTAGCTTACTACCTAGGGTAAGACACCCTCAATGATAAAGTTGCAATAGAAAGGAAATCTGAGGCATTTTATTGATCCCTTAGCAAAGAGCAAAGTCAAACTGAAAACAAAAAATCTGCAGGCTATGACCTCTATAGTGTATGTAGCAGTAGAACAGGGACCTGGACATGCATCTGCTGATGAGCTTCTCCAGTTCACACCTCATTTAATGCTTTAAAAATGACAGCTGCCTCTTTAGTCTTATAAAACAGGCTGACCTTTGCAGTTGGGCAGTATGTGTATGTTTCCATCCTAACTGAAGGTGGAGGAGGAAACTCACTCCACCAGTAGGGATTTGTTGGCAATCTCCTTTCTTGGCTTGATAAAGTGAAAGAAAAACATCTGAGAGCAAGCTCAGGATTCTGAGTGTGACTGTGCTTTCTTCTTGGAGGTGCTTGTGCTGAAATCAGAAAGCCCTGATCTGTAAAAAAGCAGGGGGAAATTCCAAGGGAAGGGGTAAAGCTATTCCAGAACCCCTTGGGAAGGGGGTAGGAGTGAAAAGGGATGGGAAATAGTTATTTCATACGAGACCTGAATTCTTAGGGTCTGTATTATTTCACTGCCATTAGTGGAAATTCAGAGCTGGACTCCCTTGTTTCTTGATCAGGACTGTAAGAGGTGTGAAAGTTCTGGAGCATTTCTAAGAAGATACTAGAGCAGCTTCTGCTTCTATTTCCAGTGATTTCTATCTCTGAAAGTAGCCTTGTCACCATGAACTGAACTGCTAATTCAATGCACTGAAGCATTCTGTAGATAGCACACAGATAAGGCTTATTCCTGCACTAAGTCTGTTTTGCCATTTGTGTTAAATCACTTGTTAGTATTCCATCAGGGCACACTGGTGTTAGGGGATTTGGAGGATGTAATCTGAGGAAACAAAGAAGGCAAGAACAGGAGTAAAGCAGCTCTATGTATGGTGTCCGTGCTCTATGACCTTTCAGAGAATACAGTGAATGAAATTAACCTAATGTTAAATTGTTCTGATGATCCTCACTTTCACAATAAGTGTTAAAACTTAAAAGCAGGAGTTCTTAAAGTGTGAATAAGTGGAAAATAGGGATACGTAGTGGAGAAATTCAAGCACCTGGCTGAGAACACCTTCCAGCAGAATTCACCCTGGGTGATACCACCTGAAGTTTGAGATGCTCTTACAGAAGGTGTTTTGTGTTTAAAGAGAGGGTATTTGAGGCATCATTCCAATTCTTTTGCAAAGTTGTCTTTCCACTGGCATTTTGCTGGTAGTTATGGAATTCGTATTCTGGTAGAATTTCTGCTTCTGTTTGAGAATAGTGATGTTTTTATTGAAGCCACTTCAAGTTTAAAATGAGTTATTTGGAAGTGTCAAACGACTTTCCCATTCTTTCAGAGACCTGTAACAGATGATCTTTGTTTTGGAGTATCTAAAGCTGTTTTTTTTTGTCCAGACCACGTTTTTCAGCCAAGCACCAACTGTGTGTACAGAGTTACTGATGCTGAAGTTTATACAAACTTTGAAGTCAGCAGGACTCCTGGTAGCACAGGAGGACCTGGGATGTCCACAGTGTCCTGCTTGATGGAGGTCTCAGATGCTGTGTCTAACAGATGTTGGGGTGAGGGTCCAGTGCTGTGAAACAGGCCATCCACACATGCCTCATTAGTAAGATTGAAGAGCAGTTGCTAATTGGGCTAAAATCCTTCCACACTGCATGGAAGATAAGCAATGCTGGTATAGGTTTGGCTCCATCTGCTCCATGGCAGTGCTATAGCTGCTCTGCCCTGTTTCCACATCAGGCTTCCCTCAACCCTGTGCCTTATCACTCAGATCCTGCTCTGCCCTGAGTGACATGGAGACTGAAATCCCAGCCCCTGGGCCTTCATGGAAAAAAAGTCATCTTCACCTCAGACTCAACCACCAAATCTCTGTTGTCTTAGTACTGGACCCATGGCTGTAGCCAGCATGCAGCTGGGTGTCTGCTGACCTGCTGTAGGCACTGGGTTTTATATTCATCCCAACCAGGGTGCAGCATTCTCCAGAGAGGAGGTAATTCTGCTGCACTGGCTTCTAGGCTTCTAGCTCAAGCAATTTCTGGTGAAAACAAAACCAAGCTTACAGTGACAGAAGAGGGCAAGGAATTAGTAAAGCTGTGTTGTTGGAATAGGAATTGGGAGTTACATTGCTGGAAGCAGGCAGTGTTTGGTCATGGTCAAAAAAACAAGTAGGGTTGTTGGTGATCATGAAAAAGATGTCACTGTTTTCTTAGAGGCTTCATCACTACTTGTAGGGATGCTTGGTTTGTTATTCAGAGGCAAATGCTAACCAGATGAATTATGTTGTACTCAGCTCTGAAGCTACTCCAGAATGAATCAATTCTGAACTACAAAGTGAAATAAAGGCATATAATATTTATACTGTGTCAAGTTGATGCCCTTGAAAAGTGCAGATCCCAGCACTGAATTTGTGGGCTTCCCCAGCCTTCAGTGGAGATATATTGCTGTGGTCTTAAGGAGAGTAGGCAGCTTCATTGGTTACCAGGGAAAATTGTTGTTCTGCTGATGAAATAAGTGCTATTTGTCATTCTCAGGCTATGATCAAGAATAAAAGCAACTGCCAAGGGGAAATAGGTAGGCTTCATTTTTTTCCAAGAGTGCCAGCCTGTCTTAGATTTTGCTAATAAAATAGTTTATGAATGGTCTGATGTGAGTGTTAGATAAGGAGTTTATTTTTCTGAGGAATGGTTTCACACTTTTTCATTAGACTGAATTGTGCTGTAAATCTGTGTTCCTCTTTCCAATGTGTATGTGACCACCAGTTTGACTGGATGTGACACAGTTGAGGACACTGCTCCTGAAAATGTCTCTATCTTATCTGAATTTTCTTCTCACTTCTCCATATAGCATTGACAGTATTTGCAAACTATATTGGATCTACTGGATCAAGCCTTCCTGTCACTTTCAAAAGTTGGGTGATCTTCTGTGGCTGGATCACAGTTGAAATAAATAAAAATAATTCTGTTAATGAAGTGCAATGCATATGCAAGCCTACATGACTGGGGTTCTTAAATTTTTAAGGTTTATCTGACAGCTGGGGTCAGTTGCCTACAAAGATATAGCAGTAAAACATGTCAGCCTTAATTCCTGACAACCTGACTGCTGGGTGCTGTCATTTCTGTGGCTAAGCTCTACTTTGCTCCAAGGTTTCTATAGCTATGCTATAGGTCTGCTGAACATGCAGGTGGGTGGGTGAAGTTCTGATGGGTTTCAGAGTCAAGGTGTTCCTGCTTGTTTCACCTGGGGAGCTCAACTGTGAAGATGGGCTTAAAGAATCTTCTTGGCTTGGTGGTTTTGGGACCTTCTAGAGGGGTGGGAAATGAGAGATTTGTGCCATGTCTCAAGTAGAAGGGGGTTTAAAAACTGGATCATCCATGTACCAGTTAACAGATCCAGAAGACTAATCTACTGCCTCCTTTTCTAGAAGCCCCACTTTGGGTTCACAGCTGTGAATGTTAGGGCAGGAATTTCAGCTGCTTGAAGGGTGTTTAATCCATGCTCCTTGGTGTGCTGTTTAGGCAGCAAAGTGAAATCTGTGTCAGCACTCCAGTTTGAGCTGTGTTTTTAGGCATTTAATTATTCCCATCTATTCTAGGAGTCATCAGTGCACTCTTGCATGTCTAGCTCCTGAAGCCTGTGTGTAACTACCTCTTTGGTAAATTTAAAAAGATGCATTATCTGATGAAGTGCTTTTTGTGATTTAGAAGCAGCTGTGGGACTAAATGCAGAGATCAATCAATATTGATTATCACAGTTTTTCCTGGGCTTAAGAAGTGCTCTGTGATGAGGGACTGCAGGGCTTCACTGGTTCTGAAACATTCCCTGTGAGATATCAAAGTGAGGGTAGTTAATGCTGTGGGCACGGGCATTAATTCTGGACCAGTGATGACACAGGCAATAAAAGGGGAACGCAGCCTTTGCCATAATGTACTGCAGTTAGAGTGTATGTATTTTTGGCTGTAGCTGAGCGTGAATTATCTGCCTGGCTCCTGCCACTACTATTTCTCTAAAGCTCCTGAAATACAAGGCAGAGGCAAACATACTGGCATGGTGTTCAGGGTTCTGACCGCTTTCAGGCATTTCACAACGTGTGTTTGTGCCCCAGTTTCTCCAGCTGTGCAATAGGAGCAACGGAGGCTCCAAAGTACTGTGGACAATAAAGAGCCGCATTAAAAAGGAAGGAAATACTGATGCCTCAGTCTTCCAGGGAAAACAGCACTTGCTGATTCCTGCAGTGCTAGGAGGGGAGAGTTAGAGAGTCTCTGTGTGTGTCTGTGCTTTGCTTTTGCGTGCCCTTGAAGTTGGTAACAGCTCAGCCTGTCAGAGCAGTGAGCTGGGTGAATAGTTGTGCCTTTTGTCCCTGCTGGCCTGGGATGAACTCAGCCTTTCTGCCCTGCTTTGGGCAGGAGCTGGCTGTGGGGGCAGGTATAGATTTAACACTGATAGTCCTCCAAGCCCTGTACCTTCTACATAAAGCTAAGAGCAGAGTGATTTGTCATACTGGGGACAGCCTCCCTCCTCTCTGTGTCTTTACTATGAGAGTAGGAGGTGCTGGAACAGCTGCCCAGAGAAGCTGTGGATGCTCCATCCCTGGAGGTGTTCAAGGCCAGGTTGGTTGGGGCCCTGGGCAGCCTGGTCTAGCATTAGATACAGAGACTGGTGGCCCTGCATGTGACAGGGGAGTTGGAACTTGATGATCCTTGAGGCCCCTTCCAACCCTGGCCATTCTGTGATTCTATGTCTCTGTTCTGAAACAATAAAAATTCATCTGTGTCTTTCAAAAGCCACTCTGTATATTGCAGCCTCAACTGCATGGCAGCTTGTGTGGCTGCAGTAGTCCAAAACACTTTTTTCAGAGACTTACATAAAGCTCCTCTGATTTACTGTGGAAGAAAGCCCTCTTGGGGCTGGGCATAGGGAACCACCATTGGCCCTCTGAACTGTGAGGGTTTGTAAATGTCTTCAATTCAATGATAGAGAAACTGAGGCAGAGATTTTTTCTCCTTACAACACTGCATACACTGATCAGTGGCAACATTTATTTTAATATAATGCCTCATGGGGTTTTTGGTATCTAGGCCATCGGAGCATGGCGTTCTGGTGGCCCCTTCCAAAAGGCTAATAGCTTAAAAAAAAAAAAGCCAAGAAAATACATGGCATCTAGAACACTTAATTTCTTAATTAACAGCTTAAATTTCCACTTTTTAGCATGAAGATGATGGAGATGAATGCTTTCCAACCCCAAATCTTAATAGCTCTACGACTACAAAACTTGTTGCTGATATGACAAATATCTCATTAGCTCCACCTGCCCCCACGTTTTTCCTACAGAAAGCTGTCAGAAGACAAAATACTGAAACAGAGCTGCTGGGCCTTTCTGATTTGTTTGAAATAAATTGTGACTTAAGGCTTTGGAAGTGTTTTTTTTAAATGCTGCTTTAGCAAAATGCTTGTCTCAAGCTACCTCAAGGTTGCTTGGCTTGTATTTGAAGGCTCTTACTAGCTTGATGTTATCAAATTTACTTAATGATTCTTTCTTTGCATATCAAAGACAAACACTTCCTTGCATGCTTGCAAAGCCAGATCTAATCTTGAATCTTGTGTTAATTCTTTGATCTTGGTACTTCCAGCAGTGTAAAACAACAAACCACAGCATTTTCATTATGATACGTGAGTGATACAATTTCCTGAGAAAATAGAATCTTATTTCTAGATCTTCTGAAGAGATTAGTGAATGTGAGATCTATTAGTGTAGTACATAAAAAGGTCAGCAACTCTACAGGGCTGTTGAAGAAGGAACACATTCATCGCTTGAGAAAACAGAGAAGCTGATCTACCTCTGTGCAATGTGAGCATCGGGTCCCATGAAGTTGATGAGAGTAAAACGGGGCTGTGGCCACCCATAGCAGCACCTTGCAAAGAGCCTCGGTACAAGGGATGAATGAAGGAAGCATGAGTCAGGGTCTTAGCTGCTAAGCATCCACCTCCTTGGTGTGGGTATGCTTTTCTCAATGGGAGACTGATAGAGGAAGCTTCTCTGGTTGGAGCTATTTGGTTGCAAAATAATAAGGGTTAAGAGCACAACTAGGAAAGCAATGAGCAAATGTTTCTTATCCCACAGCTCGTAAATACAAATGGTTGAACATGAAGAGCTTCAAATCTGATTCGCTGCAGTACAACGTTTCTTAAGCGTTAGGGTATAAATAAATAATCTTGTTTTGATCTTCCTGATGAGAAAAATATACACAGAGGGAAAGGAGAGAGTACAAACAGTACGTGTAGAATCCAACTTGTGTCTCACAGCATAAAGCTTGTAAAAGACCTTGTTTTCCTCATCCTTAACTCAGAACATTAGTGGGTATTGCTCTTTTTTCAACCATTAGCACTGTCATTCATCATATAGTTTTGATGGAAGAAGTCTATAAACGTTCTCAAGGTCTAGAAAAAGCCTGTGATTATCCTGGAGGTGCCTTTATTCCCTCTGCAGTATTTGCAACTCTGAGCCACCACAAATCTCTGATCCATACAGTTGTGCTAGTCCAGTGGCCTCGCAGCACCTGTACTGGTGATTAATGGTGTCCTGGTGATGGGCAATAGACTACAAAGGAAGCAAGCCTTCAATTGCTGTTATCCTGCACCTCCCTGGGAGAGCAGCAGCAGGGCAGGATGATCAGGAGGAGCTTTTAAGACGGATTTCTTTCAAGTTTTCTGTGAATAGCTGTAGACAATGGGCAGGATGTGGCAGTGCTATGAGCTGGGGCCTGGGATGAGAGTGGGAAGGACCTGATGACTGTGACTGAAAATGGAGTATTTCTTTTTACTGATGGTTGGAAATGTGATTACGGGGTGTAGTGTTGCAGCAATGGTAAGTGAAGCCTGGGAGAGTTATAAATGTCCTGTCACTGGGAGCCAGGTGAAGGTGGGGTCAGCTGTGATGCATCTTGCAAATTACAGTCCATGTAGGTAGTGGTCTTCCCCAGCAACTTCCTGAGGACTTGGTGTTTCCCTTTCTCCTGTTGCTTTTGATCCTTCTTCTGGCATCTTAGGCATGATGGACCTTATAGGAAATGGAGGCTCACTGAGTATGCAGCCCAGGCCCCTTGTTCAGACCTCAAAGAGCGATTAGGGAACCAAACCATTTTCTCTGCTGACTTGGAAATGCCAGTGAGGGGTTTGGATCCTGAAACCTTAACTTCTGGGAGTCAGATTTGAGGATTCTGAGTTCCAACATCTAGTCTTTCATTGTGCAGTGGCTTTGCCAAAATTCTCCTCCCAAAACCCATAAAAAGAGAGATTAGGCCTGAATTTTCAGGCTCAAGTGCATCTTTTCTAGGTATGCTGCACATCTGATATTTTTGTCAGACTACTAAGTTTTGTTACTGCAAAGATCCTATTTTTAACAGAGCTAGTATTTCATAAGCTCAAAGTGGATCTGGCAAGAGAAGGATGCTGCATTTGTTATTCTAAAGAGTGCACATGAGAGAAGATGCCTGCATTAACAAGCTATCGGACAGCTTGCCATTTGTAGCTTGCTTAAACTGATCAATGATACGGAATTATGAGCAAGACTTGCTGCAAGGCTGAAGGTTTTATTGGAACGTTTGCAAATGATACTAAAGTGAGACTTATAACAACCCCCTTGATGAAATTGAGCTTTTTAACTACAGAGCTGGGTTGCAGTTCATCACAGAAGTCCCCTTTTGGAAGTTTAAGAGGTGATTTCTGTAACTGGGTGGATGCTGGAGTTTGTGATGAATGGCAGCATGGCTCTGCCTATGGGCTTTAGTTGCGTGAACTGTGAACATCCTGGTGTGCTGTTCTGATATGATTCTGCTCCTGTAAATGTCTGTTGCTCTGGATACTGAAAACATCTGCGTGGTTACTTGTGTCTCCATCATCTTGTGCTAGATTTACTTGCCATCATCCCTGCTAAGTGCTTGTTCCAGGCACAGGGAAATCAAATCTTGACTTCTTTGAGAAGAGGAAAGATGGGTATGTAGACTGAGATTGATCTCTAGACCTTTGCTTCTTGGTAAGCTGAGTTGCTGCCTGCTGCTGGAGATATCCAAGATCTCTGATGGTCCCCAGAGGTGGCAATGCAGATGCTTGTGTGCTGCTAATCTCATCTGGTTGAAGACAACAGATGTGGATCTGTTTCTGTTTCTGCCTGTACTGCTCGGGATGACACGTTATAGTGCTGTGTGGCATTGGAGAGTTTTTCAGATTTCAGATTCTGATTTCAGAAACAAATTTTTGGCCCTTTGCTGATTTTGGTTACTTTCTAGCAGAAATTTCTTGTGAGTGAGTTCATTCCCAATGGAGAGGAGACTGGCTCTTTACCATTGTTTAAAGCTGAGATTGCCTTGGAAATTTCTTCTTCCTAAAGGGTTTAAAATTGTTTGAGCATACTAAAAAGGAACATTTTCTCTATTTAGAGAAGAAAGCTTTTTTCCTGACATCTTTTTTTTCTTTTTTTTCTTTTTTTTTGGTTTTTTTTTTCACAGAAATCCTACGAAAATGAGTGAAACGCCTCCCTCAGAGTGCTATTTCATCTTTGCTTTGCTTTTGTGCCTCCTGCTTATTTATGGAAGTAGCTTTGTTTCCTCAATAAACACAGGCCACATTTTTTCTTGATTTCATCAGCCTAACAGCATGAGCTGCTCAGATCCACCTCTGCTTTGCTGTAGATGCTAAGAGAAACAGTGATTGTGTCAAAGGGATGAAGTGTAGCTATAACTACAACATGGGCACAGGCATTTGTGAAGAGTTGATACCAAATTTCAACAGTTGTTGAAATATGATAAACTGCCTGGGGTTGTAAAGGAGTGACTGGAAAGGTCTTTGACAGAAATGGAGGTGTTCTCTCTTTTTTCCCTTCTACATCATTCTGACTCTGACATAAATGTAGTAATTCTGGTCCTGTTTGCAAGGGCAGTATCAGCCTTATCATTCTCAAATCTGACTATAAATAAGAGGAAGGGCCCACTTTCATGCATTGTGCAAGCTCTGTTTCTCCTCATGCTTTACAGGAATCATGGTTGCAAGGCAGGGTGAGCTGGGAGAGCCGGTGGATGTGCTGGTGTTCATCTCCTCTGGTCCTGGCTGAGGATTTCAGCCAGGGTGGACCTGGAGGTCACTTGTCAGAGACATGGGCAGTAATTTCCTTTGAATTACCCCATGAATCATACAAGGCTGAGAAACTCCAAATCCTTTTTTTTTTTTCTTTTTTTCTCTGCAATCAAATAGAATTATTTTTCCCATCCTTTTTAGAGGTGGTATTTCACTTTGGCTTAGTTGTTGGCAACCCCTCCAGATACAGGGCCAGAGCAGCACTCCTTTTACTTCGGTGGAAGGATGCCAGGAAGTGCAGCTGAGGACCTGGTTCTTCTATCTGAGCTGCAGTTACAGCACTTATCCAAGCTGATCTGTAGATTTTGCCTGGAGACTTTGAGAACCAGTTTTCTCACATGATTAAGATATTTCTTGTGTCAGGATGGGCTGGAAATACCCCGTAGCAGATGTCCTGGTGGCACAAGTTATGCTTGCATTCCTGATGTGGCCTGACCCTGAAATAGCTGAGCACATATAGAGAAGAAGAGGAGGAGGGAGGCTTGATGGGGAAATTCATCCTTCCCTATGGCTTGGTTCAGCATCAGCATGGAAAATTTAGGTTTTGCCATTGCTGAAGGAAGGGAGCTTGTGTCTCTATCTCAGCTCCTTGGCTCTTCTATGTGATATTAACTCAAACTCTGCTGCTCTGATTCATTTCCAGCTGCTGCCAGGGATGCTTATGCTGCCTTGAGTTTAGAGCTCCCCTTTCCTTGTGTCCACCACATGGGTATGCTCTCTTGCACTTAGCAATATCCCACATGGAAATCTTCATTAGCTTTGCTAATTATTGTTATTGTTATAGTATTTCAAATTACTTTGGTTTTTTTTTTGACTAGCCAGAGCAGACATTTATCATTAGGACTGAGTAATTTACACCAAGTGGGCTTTGGGATTGCAGTGCCTGAGGCTCTGCTTGTCTGAGTCTGCTAATGCTCCAAGGAGGTTTGTAATCACAAGGAAAAAGAAACAGCAACACTTAACTCCAGACTTTAACATAATTCCTATAACACATACATGAAAAATGCTTTTAGCCATTGCTCTTTAGGCAGGCAGTGCTGATGACTGGGAAAGCTGTGCTTGCTGTGGAAAGACTTTCCTTGTACAGGTGTAATGTAATGCGTGTGTACATTTGGGTCTGCTGATGTTTTAGCAATGTATTACCCAGTAATTGAAAACACAGGCAGGCAACATGTGATATGAATGCTAAACCTGCTGCTGAAACCTACAGCCATGCAAATGGGAATGGCCTGATGTGACCTCTGTGAACACAACTCATTTTTAAAGGATGTAAGTTTCAAACTGCATGAGCTGAAAGCTTGGCTGTTCCAGGGAAGTTTGATCTTTACTGCTCACTTGTCCTATAGTGCTCTACCTATGGGTCACTGCGTCAGTGTTTTATATGGGTAATTACTTCTTATGATGTATATAGTAAGTAAATGGGACAGATTCTGCCACTGGAATATGATGATAAACTATCTACTTCTATAGTGTTCATTTTTAGATTCGAAAGCATTTTATAAAAGAAAAGCCAATTACTCCTACATTCTACATAGGGAATAGAGCCAGTAAGCGTTTAAATTATTTATGCAAAATCCATTAACAGGTCACTGGCAACATCAGAACCTGACTTGAACCTCCGTGCTGCAGTCCTGGTCTGTTTGGCAGCCCTGTGCAATGTCCAGGCTATGGCACATGATGAAACAGAACAATGCTTTATTAGTCAGCCCTTAATTAATCAGGGTGTTGCAGTGAACTTGCTATGGCAGCTGCTTCAGAAAGATTTCAATGCTTTCAATGAACACCTTGCTGAAGTTCGATCTCCTGCCCGAGTCACTGAAGCACAGTTGATAGAACAAATCATCATCAAATGCTATTTTCAAGCAGTACCTCAAGCAGGTTGACTCCCCATTACTGCATTTGCTCGTACTTTTCTGGTTGGTGTATTAATGCCTGTCCTGCAGTTCTCTGGCTGGACTTATGTGTGATAAATAACTGAGATGGCACAGGATCCTGTCTTCAGCAGCAGTGCAAATGCGCATTTGGCATGGAAGGGGCAGATCCGGAGGAGGCATGCACTCAAAGGAAGGTTTTCTTTACATTGTATGCAGCTTCTCTTTGCTCGTAATTACAGGCAAAGAGCTATTTGAGGCATTTCAGCCCATTGCTTGTTACCTAAAATAACTTCAAAGTACCCATTTATACCCTCAAAGTGGGTGTGTGCTGCAAGCGTAGCTCTGAATAACTCCACAGACAAATATGTCCTAGCAGTGCTAGGGCACTGTAATTGAAGCACATCTCTGTAACCCTCTGCTGTGACACCTCCCATAGAGGGTGCTGCACAAGTTGAAGCCTGCTCTTTGCTCCTAAGCTCCCTATAAAAGGAGAAAATATGTTGTGTCAACTTCCAGCAACTACTGTTATGAAAAGGCAGCCACTTTTGTATCTTGGTCACTGTTACTGCAACAAAGAACTGTTTTCTAGCACACCCATATTGCTGCTTTTTTGTGCAGCTCCAGGAAATTCCAACCACATGTGAATTTCTCCCTAGAAAAATCTCTGCAAACATCCCTTGCAGCACCCTCAAGAAGATCCATTCTTGCTTCTGAACAGGACACTTAAAGCTTATGGAATGCTATTTTCAATTGCTTAAGGGCCTGGAATTTGATTTGTGGCTAAAACATGAATCTTGCATGTTTTGTCTGAAAATCAGGCCATGTTTTTTTTTTTCTTGAGCTAATATAAGGGAGAAAAGCCTTTCAGAGGCCAAAGTGGCAGGGAAGAAAGGAGACATATCTGTGCTGGTTGTTTGCTCTTCACTGGGACTTCCC
Source organism: Lagopus muta (assembly GCF_023343835.1). Classification (NCBI taxonomy): domain Eukaryota; kingdom Metazoa; phylum Chordata; class Aves; order Galliformes; family Phasianidae; genus Lagopus; species Lagopus muta. Next base: position 62,413,774 of record NC_064437.1, on the reverse strand, counting down.
ACAGCAGCAGTGTGGTGCTGGCTGCTCTGCAGGTCCTTATCTTTTACAAATCCCCAAGAATTCCCTTCACAGGCTGTGAAATCTTTCCACAGAGGATGAATTGCGAAGGCAGAGAAAATGAGCTTGGATGGAAGATGGAAGGAAGAAATCCACGGCTGTGGCAGGGGGCAGGATCAGTATTGGCTTTGTGAGGTTGGGAGAGGACCTTTACACTGTTGTGCTCTGTGTGAGTTGTGCTGAACTTTGTGGTTGTACATCTTTTTTTTCCCCCCTAAGCTGCACCTTGCTCTATCTCAGGCTTCTCCAGTGTGGATTTCACAGCATTCTGCTGCCTTGCTACCAGCTCCCAAAGGCTTTCCTCCTCTAGGATTTTTACACCTTGCTGCAACATAGACAAAGACAAATTGGCCATTTCACACTGCTGTGCACTACAACAGCTGCTCAGTTGGGCATTCAGGTGTGCCAAAGTGAGGTGGCACAGTGCTGTCAGCAGAGCAGTGCATGTCCTGTCGCTGCTGCAGGAGTAGGGTTGGGAACAGGGGTGAAGCAGAGGAATAGAGAGGTCTCTGGGGCACCCTAGGAGTGCTGGAGGGCAATATTCATGCAAATCCACTTTTATTTTTACCTTTAGTTGTGCAGTAACTTGAGGCTACATCTTATTATGGGTGAGGTCTTAATTACACTTGTCCTTGGTGTGAACACAGTTGGAAAGGAAACTTCAATTTCCATTATTTTGGTGTAATCATTGCAAGCTACTAGGATGGCAAGGACTTTCAAGACATCTGTGTTGTAAATCTCACTACACTTGCACTTCTGTTGTACATGCTCTCCTTTCTGCTAAAGCTTCTTCTCATGCTTGGGGCATTATTTTATCCTGTTCACTTGCAAAGAAGGGCTTTAAAAGAAAGTATTACTGTCACCACTTTACTGGTTTATGGCAGGTAGCATGAAATTTGGAAAGGAAGTAAGGAAGCAATCACTTGTAAAACCTTTTGCAATGACACTTGTAATTCTGCAGAGTTAAATAGGCTGGGCCTTGCTGCTTTCCTTTCTTAGCCAGCAGAAAAGCACAGGAAAGGAAAACCACACTCTTAGAGACCCTAGTTTTGTATCAGGGCATTCTAACTACTGTATGAACTCCATTGCTAAAACCAGGTTTTTGAATGACACAAGCTAGTGAAGCACTGGGTCTGGCTTTAGGAGTGCACAGTCTTTGAAATAAGATTTATAACACAAGACAATGTGTTCCTACAAAAAATGAAGGGTGCATCTTGCTACATCACAACTGTTTGGCTTCTACATCACCTACTTGGCCACAGAAAACAACATCATTCAGTTGAGGAATATTTTGAGCAAAAATATCACCTAATCTTATATAGGTGACAAGGTCATAGCATAGGATGTAGGGACATGAAGAAAGGGAACTCGTGATATTTTTGTCTGTAAGTTTTCAAATGAATAGTCCCAGTGAGCAGTTTAGAAGAGATGATTTACAGGAGAATGGAATTTGGGATTGGACCCTATAAGCTACATGGATAAGCTGAATGGATTTATGGGGTGGTGGAGTGACCTATTTGCCCAGTTAATTTCAGCACTATAGCTGTCATAGCATTGGTCTTGACAAAAAACATCTCAGATTCATATAATTTTACAGTTTTAAATAGTTGAAGGAGATTGTGCAGCCAGATGATTGGTGGTCTGTGTAAATGCCAATACTAAAATTAAATGGTTAATTAAGTTTATTTTCCCTGGGCTGCTCCATCTGCATTCTTCCAGTGTGCTGCTGTAGGCAGACAACTCTTCTTCCAGGAATGAATGGGGTTTTCTAGGTATAAAATGAAGCCAAGAGACAGCAAACTAGCATGAAACCCATTAAAATGACTGGGAGGCTTTCCATGCTCTTTAATGGGCTTTAGCTCATCCCTTTTATGAGCTATATGAGAGCTGTTAGCTATTTCTGAAGAGGCCCCTCTCTGGGGTCAGTGTTGGCCAACTGAGTTGGCAAAGCTGGCAGCTGGTGGGCAGCCACATCTCATCCCATGTGTCAGAATCAACCTCAGAAAGAATTACAGCATCCACACACAGCCCAGTGATGTTGCACCTCCTGAGAGGCATGTGCTGGGTAAGTCTGATTTCTTGCAAAAGAAGTTGGCATCACATCCAAAACACCTAACATGGTGTTAATTCAACTCTCTAAGGTCTCTCCAAGTGGTGTCTCCATTTGTTGTCAGCCTGGGGTTACTCAGATGAAAAAATGTCATGAATTCTACGTGCTGAAATCTCCCTGTGCTCTGGTACAACCTAGGGATACCTAAGCAATATTAAAGTGGCTCTCAAGCAGAAACAGCTTTGTTGAAAGCAGGAATTTATCACAGACCACTGTCCCCAACGTTTGTTGGGGAAACTACAGTTATGAGACTTCAGTATAGGAATCCTGAGTATATGAGGCTTGTGCCCTGTGCTTGCCCAGAAGTGTTTGGTGTTGAGACTTATCCAGGGGACAAAACTTGTGTTCTCAGTGATGGAGGTGGCCCTGACGAGGTGCTGGTGGGGAGGCTACAGCCATGGAGGCTGTGGCTTTGGTGCTGCTAGTTCCTTTGGGCTTTTAGTCATTTTTCTTCCTTATTGACTTCACCTTTTGGATAGCAGAGATTCCTATCTGGTTGGCAGTAATCTATGTTACCTTTCCCTTCCATTTCTTCCTTTGTGGCACTTACCCTGTTTGATGGGTTTGGGGAAGAAGAGCATCTCATTGCAAGGGCAGCAAACCATGTCCAGGTCCTTCTTGTGCTTCCATCTCCTGAGCTGCTTGTCTCCCTGCTGTTTCCAATCACTTCAGTGATCTGTATGCTCACATTTTGTCTCCCTCTCATTCCTGTGCTCTCTCTAACTTTATTTTTTATATTCAGAACTATCCTCAATGTCTGAGCTTCAGAGTGGGTGAAGCTGAACCCAACTTCAGTCTCCTCGCAGCCCTGGGATTTCTTTGCAGTGCTCATCTCCCAGCAGCACAGACCAATTAATTGGGTCCTGTTCCACACTTGTGCATGTTCTTGTTGCTCTCTGAAAAGGCACATCATCTCCATCCCCACAGCTGCGCCTTCCAATTTATTTTCAGGTGCTCTCACTGCAGGTTGCATCCACCAGTTCCCTTTCCAGAAGGGTTGATTGTAATTGCTTCAGTTTCTTCTGAGAGTCTGTATCTTAAAAGGTGAGCCACAGCTTCTTCAGCTGGAGTTCCCCATGGCTCTCCTGCATGCAAAGTGCATTTCCTCTTGCCAGAGGCTTGAAAATTTCTGTGCACCTGCTATAATATGACGCCAGCACTTTGTGGTGTTTCATGTTGGGTCAGAGCTTTTCTACTCTAATTCTGCCTGAATTTGGAGGCTTAGTTGTCAGCTTTTGTTAGACAGTACCTAAGTCAATGACATTTCATGCTTTGAAAAGCTTCTCTGAACATGCTAAGATGAAGCCTGTTATTTAGGTGGTGTTTGAAAAGTATTTAAACTCTCAGCTCTATTTTCTACCAGACCACTTAGATGGGAATATCTGGCATCGGTCTTCTGTGCTGAAATCTGAAAGGCCCAAAGTCTTGCTTGGAAAAGTGTTGAACAGTGGTGGACCAGGTAGTTTGTATCTGGGAGAAGCAGACCATACTTGGCCTGTTTTGAGTTGGGATTGTGAAAAATGCTGAACTGTGGAGAGTTTTGCTCTTAGGGAAGTGTTATAATGAAGTACTTGCTTTGGTGTAGCAGCCTCTACATCAGCGTATCTGGATTTATCAATGTGGTTCTTCTCTCCCCTGCATCCTTCAGGGAATTTCAGGTGTTTCACCAGTTACTTTCTATTTGCATGTTCATTTGATGGCTAGGTGTGTTCTGGTGCTTCATTCAGCTTTTCTATTCCTGTGTAAGTCACAGATCTTGAGGAGTTCCATATTTCTGTACTTGCTAACTCTTTTCCCTAAAAAAAAAATAATCAAGTGAGTCTATAAGTGCAGGTTAGATTGTAACTTAAAGTCTATTTTACATGCATCATTTCTCAGTATAATATATCTTAAAGTTAAGGGTTGGCTCTTCAGTCTGCAGTGCTGCATGCAGCAGCTTTACAGGTAGCACCTGTGTACCTTCATGCTGAAACAGAAGACAGTGAATGGGAAAGTCAACTATCTATCAATCAAGTGGTTAATTAAAAGCCTTACTGTCTCCTGTGTGGTTCTGTTGGGTCTGGATGAACTCTGCCATCATGGTCCCTTCCTTAACTACCAAATGGCATAACACTTAAAGACAGGCAACAAAAAAAACTGTTGGGGTCCGTAAATCATCCACAGGCCAACAATTATTCATGGAGTACTCTTCTGTTGTGTTCAAAGGTTCAAATCACACATCCTAGCTGGTCTTAAACTGGGCATTCACGGCATTCAGCTGAAGTTGCAGGATGTTGCCAAAAAATCAGGCCAAGCTGACTGCCTATTGCAAAACCTGAGCTGTTACCTTCTCAAGTGGCCTGACAGAAGATCTGAAAACCCATCTTCTGTGGCTTAGCTCGTATTTCATTTCATATGTTACAAAGAAATCTCTGTACACTTTGTTTAATAAAGAGCACTTTTCATGCTAAATATTCTATTGGAGCCAGCTGGAAGTTGCTGTTCATTTCTTTGCTAAAATTAATTGAACTATTTTCCTGGAAAAAGCCGCAGTGTGCAGGAGCCATTGCTCCATGGCACACTGCATTGGTCTGAGAAATAGTTATGTAAAGCCACGGGAGTAATGAGCAGTGCATCGTGCAGCTATGTCTGCAATACCAAGGAGCCACCTGATCAGTACAGAAATGCTTATATTCACATACTGCTCTTGTTTGTAATGTGTATTTATTCTAATTTCTAATGAGGAAGCTGCATCGCTCCACTGGGAGACGGATTACAACTGGAGTCCTGCAGTGTGTTAATGGAGTGAAGGCAATCTTGCCTTTCTGTTGATTCACACTGTAAGTCTTTTCCACTTTGAAGGATTACTATTAGTTTGGTTTTCCAGCTTTGCTAGGAGACGTCTTGTATCCTCTGAAAATAGGAACATTTGAGTTGCAGTTGGCATGGACTGAGAAAGCCTTTGTTAATGCACCATTCTGGGGGTTCAGCAGCAACTTCTGTGCCCTCAGAGAAAGAGCACTCATGGGGATCACCCAGTCCATGCAGAGCTGAGATGGAGCTCAGCTCCTTTAACACAGCTACCTTAATCCAAACCATCTGGCCCCAAGTGATGTGAGCAGTGTGCCTGCCTATGACAAAACTGGGAGCCCGGAGCTTCAGCTAGTTTGTTTATTGATAAGAGAATTGCTGTAAATTTGCTTCAGGTATGTATTTTTTTTTTAATAAAGACGCATTTGTTCTAATAAGACACACTTCACTTCATGCAGCTGAAGCCGTAAGTGAAAAGGAATGGTGGAATTTGGTGCGTGATGTTATTTATACAAATGTCTTTCACATTACTGTGGTTTCTCTAACCTGGAAAAGCAAATTTGCCTGTGTTTTCATTTCCTAAGAGGAGATAAGAACTCCCTGGAAAAAGCCCACTGAGCTGCTGAGCCTTGATGTGTGCTACCTTATAAAGCATGGCTATATGTAAACCACATAAATGGAATGTAATTGCAAACTTCTGCTCCATCCTATATATATACAGTGACCAGACTGTCTGGTCAGCAGCATCCTGAGGGATGTCTGGTCACCTCTCTTTGCCCCTGCTCTGCCTGTTCTCTGCCAATTTCCTCATCCTTGCTCTGAGCTTAGAGGAGACCTGTCTGATGCCATGGAAGGAAGCAGGGAGGATTTACATCTTGCAATACTGCACCAGTTTTCTGCTGCAGCCCTCCTCACTCCAAGGCCAAGGGTTCCTCCAATCAGCAGTGCATAGGATGCCTGTGCTCTGCTCTGTAAGAGTGCAGAATAACCAGCCCTGCATCCCACACCAGCTCCATCTTTCCTGGTGTTCCTCTACTCTGAATCCAGGTCTGCTTCTACCGTTAATGGCCAGAAGGGAGATCTTGAGGTTTGACCTGGTGTCTCACCATAGATCCTAGCTCTTCTATTTCTGTTCCTGAGCAGTCTGAAGATAAACTGTTAACGCTTACCAGGTTGCGCCTTGCTCCAAACTCTCTTATTACTTTGCCTTGCCATTATTTGGCTTGTGACTACCAGGAGCTGAACTCTTTCTTCTGTTTCTTTTTTCTACTAGCCAAGTACAGATTTAGCTTTCTAGTATCTCTGCTTGCAGCAGTGATTTGGATTGCCCAGGTTGCAGCTGCCCTGTGTGCAGGGCTGTGGCCTTGCCAGACAGCCTAGAGGATGGAGCTGCAGCCGCCCCGTTCCTGTGCTAAACCACATCCTCAGTTCAGTGTCTATTTAAACTTTGCAACCAGCACCTTGAGCTCAAACCTCAGCGAGGTGAAGACTGGTCAGGGTTTCACAGTCTCACCCCCTGCTCTCTGTGGTGGCACCCATGGACCTGGGTCTTGTGGCAGGCTGAGTTTGTGCAGGCTGCAGCCTGAAAGCTACCATGTGGCTCCTGACAGCCTGCACTGGGGGTGAGCTATAAATAAGACCCTTTGCAATCCAAGCCTGCCAGCCTTTCTGTGTTTATGGGATAGGCAATCGTACCCTGTGTTTTATGGACATATTCACTTATGCATTGACATCAACCACTTAGGGCTATGTGAGCCTTTGAAAGTTCTCACAGCCTTTCACTGCCCCAACTGATTACACACAAATCTAGTTTGGGTGCTGGCTCCCAGTTCTGCTTGTTGCCATGCCCCAAGTCCTTTCCAGGTCAGGGAAACCAGGTTTAAAAGGCTTCACCAGGACACCCAGGGAAACATGGTTTTGCTGAAGCTATCAGCTGTCTCAGCATGAAACCAGATTTGCAATAGTAATTAATCTTTCCAGCAGAGCTTCTTGTATGGAAGTTTTGCTTGCACTTCATCCAACTGTCAATGTACATCCCTGTCACTTTGCTCCTTTCCTGTTCTGTTTTACGTGTTTCTTGTAACATTGACAATAGTATCTGCTTCTATATGGGAACAACTGTATTTTGTAGCACAGCAGCACACAAGGTGCATTTCAGTAAAAGAGGCAAATAGAAGTTAATTCACACTTGGCAAGCAGTGAGATAATGAAAGCAGAAATCTGTGCAGGGATATGAAAATCAGGTACTGAATTTTAGGCTATCAAGTAATGAATGTTTAACAGCAGAGGATTTTTTTAATAGGAGAAAATTTGCATATATTCTTTATATACACTCTACATCAGGCAGAGTTGTTAAAGCTTGGAAAAAAAGTTCTGGGTAAGCATTTTTTTTCCTCTGATTGAGAGAAGTTTGCTTGCTCTTCCATTTTGCTTTGACTTTGAAATCCACTGCAATCCTCATTCCACCACTGTCCTTAAAATGATATTTTTAGTGGGGTTTTTCCTGTCTTATGCTTGCTGTCAGCTCCCCTTGCACTCCTGTTGTGGGGCCACAGATGGGGATGTTGGAGGGGCTGACGTGGTTCCCCAGATACATAGACAGAAGAGCAACAGCCAGGGCTCCACATAAGCCTGCCTTATGAAGGGCAGAACGTAAAGGAGCAGTAAAGGATAGAAACATTTGTTTTTTCCTCTATAAACCTAGGGAGATTTTAAAGTCATTGGGAAAAATTCCAGAAAAGAAATGATGTGTTTAATAGTGCTATTTGTGTGCTGAGCGCTCTGCAGACCTCATGCCTTTTCCCTCCTCCCTTTTGTTCTCCTGATCTGCACTTTAGGATTTATAAACTAATTCAAGTGCAGATTTTGAACCCAAAAAGATTGTTTCTCTCTCCTGAAGTTATGTTCCCCTCTTTGCTAAGCTGTGGCATGGCCTTGATTTCCAGCCTTGCAGCACCAAGAGAAGTTGAGGGAGTGATGCTAGAGGCACCAGAAACCATGCAGCTCCTACTGCAGCCCAGACACCATGCAGATGTCTTTCTGCAGGCAGATGAAGAGCTCTGCTCCTGACCCAGCAGCCTGCAGCCCCGCTGGTGGGAACCACAGCAGGGCTGGGATCAGGGCCAGCCTCCCTGCTTCCTTTCCTCCCTATTGTTGAATGACCATGGCTGTCCCAATGGGCCTCCAAACAGCCTTGTCATGGTTGATGGAGAAAGATCTTTCCTTCCTTTATCTCTTCTCATCCAGAACATCTTTTTATTGTTTTCCTGCTTCACTGGTTCTTACATTTCAGATTTCAGCTGCATGCATGTTTTATCCCTTGTGCTCTCTTAAAGCTGAAACTATGAGTTATGATAATCTCACGAACAGCGTGTTTTTCTTTGCAGTTAGTTGCACAATCTCCTTTTTGAGAGGGAGCAAATCTATGTTTTGACATGAGAGTTGGCCTGCCTGCTTTGCATTCAGGTAAATCCAACTTGAGGCTTTAAAAAAAATCCCTGACTGGCAGAGGGGTGCATTCAACGCCTGGTTTGCAATGTTTCCTGCCACTCATTTCTTCTTGCTCTCCCAAGAGAGCCCAGCCCTGCCTGCGGTCAGGTCTCTGCTTGTTTCATGCGTTGTTCAAATTGTTCACTAAGTTCCTACCACAGAAAACAGCTCAGTCACAAGCAGGTTACGTGGCTGCCGTGAGCATGACTGAAATGTCTCCTCTAGCTTGGCGTGGGAGAAAATAAAACTGCTTTGTGTCCAGATGCTGGCAAAGGTACCTGGAGCATCTTGGTGTACAAATTGATTCGCCAAGTTGGTTTTCACAGCGGGATTGTATTCCATGGAAGAATTACTAATGTGATGCCAGAGAAAAAAAAATAAAAGGGTGCTGTAGTCTGGGAAGAGAAGATTTATCTTATTTAAATGAATCTCAGTGAATTCAGTGAGAACATCTCAGGGGTTGTTCTTTTCCTGAGGTTCCAGGAAGGTTTCCCTCCCTGCTGCTGGCCCTGTGTTTCTGAGCATAACATCGCCAGCTGCAAATGAGCAGTGAATGAGACACAGTGCCCAGTGGGTGTTAGTTATGGGGTGCTCAGTTTGCTGTCAGTGTTCTGCCTGTGGTACTGTCTGAGAATTGGTCTTTTGAAATAAAAAGAAAAAATAAGTAAATTCAGCAACGTTTCTACTTGTGACATGAAGTAAGGAGCTTTTTTTCCCCTCTAAGCTTCCCATTTTTTTAAAGGATGTTTCACAAGAAATGCTTACAAATCCTACCGCTTTTTGTTGAGAGGTTGGTGTGGGGTGATACAAAGCTAATTTGGAGTCTGCTGCCTGGTTGTGCTGTAAGTTGTGCTGTAGCTGACATCAATTTAAAAGTCTTGTTGTAGCATTACAGCTTTTGCTGGACCTAAGTAGACATCAGATATATTTATAGCTGAGCACACTTTGTAAATCTGAAATTTTGTTCTTTGCTCTGTCTGGGCTAGGCAAGAAATCAATACAATGATTCCTTCGGTCCATTTTTCAGCAAATATGACAGTCTATAAACTGATGTAAATCAGCAGTTTGTGTACTTCATATTCTACTTAGAGCTAATTTGGATTAGACTAAGATTTAAGATTAATCTTAATGCAGTGTAAGGAGTAGTTTATTGCTGTTTCCTCAAACAGTATCCTGTGAATATGCTGTGATCTACAGTACACTTTAAAAAAATATTTCCAGTACACCACTTTAAATGATGGATTTTTCAACACTTATATTCAGAGATAATTTTCTAGTCTGGCTTTGTGATTACCTGGACTGTTAAGTGTTTGGAAGAGAAATGAAAGTATGTTAGTTTCAGGTGAAAATATTATCCTTAAGTAATGCAGATGTTCTTAGCCAAACTTGTTGCAAATTGCCTCAGGCATTGAAACTTTCTCTCTAAATTTTGTTAGGTATGTAATTAACCATCTGAGATGCACGGAGATGGAAAAAATATACATGAAAAATCAAGTTACAAGCCAAAGTTTTAACAAGAGTTGCACACTGTGTCACCGTTCCAGTCCGTCACTGTCCCATAGGGCATTTTGGGGCATATTTTCTTCACTTAAACTAATAAATTGCTCCAATGAATCTAATAAAATATGATTCTTCTGAAATATGGCCTGCGTTGCATAAAGCAGCGTGAAGACACCCTAGTGACAGTGATAGGACAAGGGGGAATGGTTTTGAACTGAGATGGGAAGTTTAGGTTAGATATTAGGAGGAAGGTTTTCACCCAGAGGGTGGTGAGGCACAGGAACAGGTTGCCCAAGGAGGCTGTGGATGCCCCATCCCTGCAGGCATTCAATGCCAGGCTGGATGTGGCTCTGGGCAGCCTGGGCTGCTGGTTGGCGACACTGCACATAGCAGGGGGTTGAAACCAGATGATCATTTTGGTCCTTTTCAACCTAGGCCATTCTATGATACAATACTATGATTCAGTAACACTCTATGAGCTGCTTTCTTCTACTCATAGCAACATCTGTTCTCCCAGGATCACATAGGGAAGTAATTGAGGTTTCCTCTATAGCTTGGAATCAAAGTCATTGGTGCTTTCCAGCTATATGCACTGTCCTGGTGATGCAAAGCAGCCCCAAATTTGGCTTAGCTTTGAGATATTAGATGTGCATGTTACTCTGCACCACTGGCCAGAGCTTACCATGGATCTGGCCCACTCAGTGGGCTCGTGTTTATGAAGAGAGCTGCTAAAACCATGAGAAGGCTTTCCACTGCTCTGAGCAAAATTCAGCACAAAGTAAATAACGATCATCACAATATGATGATATGGTGCTTTTTGAAGCACGACACAGGATGCAAACAGCAGCCTGTGGCTTAGAAGCTCTTGTGGTTGGAGTCAAGTATTGAAAACTCATTGAAATCTAGGCATGTGCACTGCACCTGAAGGGTGACTCCAGTGTGCATCCCAACTCACTTTTTAGGCGTCCACATGAACTGCATATTGCATGTAAATTCAGGTGATCGTTTAATTGGTCAGCGTACACTTTAAATAGCAATTGTAATCATACATTTTTTTTCTTTTCGGATTGAATCATAAACCTCAATCTATTTACTTACTCATTTTGCATGCCAAATTTCTCAAGAAGTTAAAGGCAGGAATTTGTTACATTTCACAGCAAAAGATTTACCAGCAAAGTGGTTTCCAGTGAAACATGAATCAGTTATTTTCTGTCTCTATCAAGAGTTTGCAAAAGCTTTACTTAAATAAGTGAGATGAAGAGAGAGAAGACTACATACGTGTTTTCAATGCTTAAGCAATATTTTCTGTGTCCAGTGTAATGTGGGAATGGAGCCCTTACGCACTGTCCTGTCCTGTATTTGCAACAGTACGTGTTTGCCTAAGTCTCAAGAAATCAGTTGCAGAATTGTTATTTATTGGGTTTTCTTATAAAGAACAGTTTCCCTTCCTGAGAAATAGCTTTTCATTACAGAAGGTCTAAGTAAGTAGATGCAATCGTGTTTTCAGAACGTATTATTTCTCAGGGAAAACATTTTATTAGAACTTCTAGTCTGCGACAAATGTTGAATGGGAATTCTAAAAGAGTTGTGTTTGTTTGCTGAAGCGTGCTTAATTTAAGCTTAACCATTGGCCACGACTTCTTCATTACCATTCCCAGTAATGGACTTGAATATGTTAACATTCATTTCTACATTCCAAAGAAGATTTTCAGAAAAAAAAAAAATGAGCGTTGCATTAAATACCCTATTTTCCACAAGAAGAAAAAGTTATAGACAATTTAACATGCAAACTCCTTGTTCCCAGTCATTGCAGAGTCTGAGGCAAAAAGAAAACACTTTATTTGACATTCCTCTCAAATAACTTGCCATTTCTGCTTTGTTTCTTTCTATGAATAACCTGAAATTGCCTTAATTTTTTAATTCAATTAGTAGTCAGCTAATTACCTCTGCAGAAAAGCAACTAATGAATGTAAAGGAGAAGGTTTTGAAGCCTCTTGTGGGAAAGTTCAAGTATTTCTGATGAGCTCTGAAGTGTGGAACTTGGCTCTGTGCTGGGGTGAGCACAGCTCGTGCCCCCCTTCCTCCAGAAGCCTTGGAGACCAAATTGTAGTCGTTGCCAAACCGGTCTGCACGTATACAGAGCACACGGGACCACTGCAGGGGATCTTAGAGAGTTTCTCTGTTAAACGTGTGCTGTTGCCCACACCACGTGTCAGGGGTTGAGATTAAGGGACGACGTAGGAGGGTGGAACTTCCCCATGCAGGGGGCTGGAGGATGGTGCCAGCTGCCTTGTAGCTTGGTGTTAGTTGCCTGCAGGTCCTGGGCTATGGAGAAGAGTTGGCCATTCCTTGTGCCGAGGGCTGCTTTTCCTTGGAAATGTGAACAGGGCTTTTGCTATGCAGAAATGAAGGTCTGTAGGTTGTGTGAATCGATATAGCTTCTATGGATTGTAATGGCAGTCCTGATTTACCCCTTCTGGATGAGCTTGGACACGGAGGTAGTCCTTGAGCCATGTGCTAGGTGAGCTGGGGAAGGAAGCTATAAAACCTAGCAGCACATGGAGCTTGGGTTCACTGTGGTACCAGCATCACAGAATTTCAATGTTTGCAAGACTAATTTCTGGGGTGTGTATGAACCCAGCTAAAACACGCTTCTGTTTGCAGATTGTGCTTAATTAGGGATAGTGACACCTTAACGTACTACATAGGAGTTACGCTCTTGGTATTCTCTACTTGGAAATCATTCATTTTTGCCACATGTGAGACTTTCTGTCTTGCAGTTCAGCAGTCTTTTCTAACAAAATGTAGAGAATATTTAAGAGTAGATAAAGTGGAACTTTTGGGTAAGCTTACTGGGGCTTTGGTCAGTGTGATTGGGATAGAAGAGCAATGTTTTGTTTCTACTTCTGTTATTGATTTAATCTCACCATGAGCTCTCAGCATCTCGTTTTCTTGACTTGTAAGATACAGGCCTGCTACGTTTCAGGGTGCTTTGAGTTATAGTAGGGAAAAGTGAGGTTTCTGTTTGAAGCTGCATGGAGGAGCAGTCACACGCATCAATAAAGAGATGTACCTCCTGTGTGAAGCCATCTGTATGCACATAAAGTTACACCAAAGCCAGCAGGGAGGGCTGGGGAGGTGGGTTTGCTTCAGAATGATGTTATTCACGCACATTTCACAGTGTGTTTAATTGTCTTTGTTTATTTTCTTACCTGGGGTTACTGATCCCCAAAAAACCTGAGTCAAACACTCTCACTTGCAAGGGGCAAAATTCTATTAGGGTTCAAGAAAGAAGCTTGAAAAGTCATCAGCCTTTGGAAGAGAGCTTCAGCCCTCTGAATTACTTGCAGAGGAGAGTTTGAGGGTTCAGCCAAGGGAATCCAGTGCTGGGAGACAAACACATTGTTCAGCACAGAAGGCTCTGAAAAGAGTGTGAGCTGAAGAGCTGAGACTTCTTTAATTGCCCTTTTTCGTATGTTTGGGTTTTGCTTTAGTGCCTATAAGAGGAGCTGGGTCAGACAGCTGCTGGTGCAGGTTCTCACCATCACACTGGCACAGGCAGCGTGAGCCTGAGCCAGGTCAGTTCATGCAACCCACCTAATGCAAGTTAATTTCTAAGCCATGCTGTAATATCTGCGGTGCACATCTGGTAATGACAAACGGTTCTAGCTCACTAGACAAGCAAAATAACTGTCGGCTCTGTTTTCCTCTGAGGCAGCTTTTATGGACGAGGCATCATTTTTCTGTAATTAATGTTTTACAGGATTTTAGAACAGCACGCTTGCAATTCATTGAGGACATAGTCTTGCCCAGGCACAGGGACAGCTCATGCCTGCTGTCTTGCAAAGTAACAAAGAATCATGGTTCGTGTTAATTTTTATACATCTGAATAAGAACTGTTCTAAGCATGGCTTAGAGTCCGTTCTCTTTAAAGACAGCATGCAGCAACCTATACATGTTCAAGTTTTGTCTAAATCATACAGAAGCTGTAATGTGACTTAGACATGAGTCCACAAGTAATAAATTAAAGGTATTAATATCAGACAGAATAGAAAGGCTTCCAGCTTCCCTTCACTGATATGAATTTATTGGAAGAGTAAGGCTTTCCATCTCGTTTGAAAGACAAGATCCTATAAAAATCCCCATATGGAATGAGGAAGGTATTTGGAAATTAGCCTTACTCCTTCATCACCAGTCTCTCACCCATGCAGGTGCTGGGAGCCGTCCAAATCTTCTCTTTGTCCCAGCAACATCAATCATCAGCTGTTCCTCGCCTGGTCCTTCAGATTATGATGCCAACATTGCTGGTAAATCTGCATCAGCAGATGCTGCCCTATTCACAAATGAATTACAAGAATTGTTCACAATGCAGTCTTGCCCAAATACGGATCCACCAACAGTTTTGTAATGCTTTAAATCTAATGCCAAAAGGTTTGGGGACTTAGTTTATGAAGAAACCCAAGTAAGTATCAGTTCCATGTTCTGTGTATCAGGAGTTAATTCCAGCAAAAAGATACTCGCAGGAATAAATATCAGGAGAAAATCTGTAGCTCTGTGATATAAAACTTGGCAAAAAAACAGTGCATCTGATGCATGAAGGGAAACAGGAAGCTATCTGAATTCAAGAGCAACTCTGGGCTTCAGACAAAGGCTAGAATCTCATCTTCTTTGTGCTGCTTCTTGGGGGTACAAAACATTGCTTTTTAAGTAAATGGTTTCAAACTAAAAGAGGGCAGATTTAGACTGGATATAAGAAAAAAGCTGTTTTAGATAAGAGTAGTGAAGCACTGCACAGGCTGCTCAGAGAGCTGGTGGTGCCCATCCCTGCAGACATCCGAAGTCAGGGGATGGGCTCTGAGCACTGATGAAGCTATGGGTGTCCCTGTGCATTGCAGGGGCCTTTAGAGATCCCTTCCATCTCAAATGATGCTTTCATGCTATGAAATACTGATGCGTACAAGACTTCAACCTAACTAAGAGCAGACTTGAGGCCATTGCCTTTCTCTGCAGATTGCTTGCCTGTGCAAAACTATTTCTGATCGAAAAGATATGCTCACTTCTAGCTAACTTTAAGCCACATTTACCCAACTGGAAACAAAACTCATCTGATTTCAAAACCAAAGAAATTTGTTACTGTTTCAGAAAAAAAGCTTGGTGCTTTTTGTTCAGAAAGAATGTCCCATTAAAAGGAGGAGCCTGCATTGTTATTGAAGGTGAACAAGAGAAGTGTTTACACAATGTTGAAGTCCATACGCGGTTTTGGTTTGGACAGAAGGTTTCCTTCCCACCTATCACACAACTACAAAATCCATTATTATTTCACCCCTCTATTTTACTGGCATTAGAGCCAATTATTGAAGTCTAAGCTGATAATTACAAAACAATGCACGTAATGAAAATACGTCCTTAAATATTTGCACATCACAGTACTCGACTCCATCAGCATCTTGGGGCATACACAGAACAGAGAACACATTGATTTCATATTCACAGATGTCTGAGGGAAAGATTTTACACACAGCAGGAGAAAAGGAGAAGCATTTCACATGCAGCTCATAATTCATTTAACTTACAGGAATGACATATTTAGGGAAGCCAGGTCAGTGTCCCCACTGCTGCCAACCCTCTTCAGTGTGAACCAGGCTGCTGTGTTTCTTCTCAATGAGGAAAGCACGCTTATGGGAAAATGACAGCATGGCTATTGAATGGTTTGACCCTGTGGTCTCTACTGGCCAGGCCCATGTGGTGTTTAAAGGATGCTTTTCCTGGATGATGCACTTCAGATGATCTCAGACTCACCAGATAATGCACACACATCTGCAGTTGAACCCACATGGCTTCGTGAAGTGAAGCCTCTGTACTGGATTCACATTGCCTGAAGCTGAGGGAAAGATGGGAGAGAAAGGATGAGAGGGGAAACCCTTCCATCTGCATCCATCCGGCTGAATGGTGTGATGGGAGGCTCTGTTCTCTTCCACACATCTCCACTGTTTTGCTGCAGGCAGAGAGGCATTTATTTTTATTATCTGAGGTAAACATATTGGAAGGAAAAAGGGAAATGTTGCCAATGTTTATTTAGCCTTACTGACTGATATCCTGCTACTACTGCACAGGGATTTGCACGATGTGCCAAGACTTGATGAGGATGATGTTTCAAGATCAACTCAGAGAGTGGGTGGATCCAGCCCCAAGACATATTTGATTCTTCCTTGAACTACAATTTACTTTTTGGCGAGTCTCCTTGCACCGCTAGTAAATTCTGTGCTTGGAGGACAAGGTTAAAATCAATGTTGTGAGGACCAGAGACGTGCCTGGGCAATCACTTTAGTAGCAGTGACATTTCTGGGCCAACTTGGGAGCCGATCACATCAGAGCAATAATGAGCTTCCTATGACTTATGGTAAAGTATTTGATGTCAGTGCAACACGTAAGGCAGCTATGAGAGACAGCTCTCTGTTATCACAAGCTGCAAAATATGTGTGGTCAAACTTGAGATAGCCGTTGTGCTGGATTTGTCAAGTAGATGTCATCAGATACCACTGGTGCAAAAAAAATTCCCATCCTTCCACCACATCTGTGATGAGTTAATGCCATGTGGTATTTGCCTCACATGTCCAGTCATAGCACAGCTCTGCTGAGCTCAACCCACAACACAGCAGTTCGTTTTTGAGGATCATTCAATCATCTTAAATATTTGCTGAGAAGCCACCACAACCCCACCTACGTGGGAGAGCTCTGCAGCTGCACGGCTTTCACGTGGCAATGGAAGGGAGCAATGCCTCGTGGTATTAGGGAGCCCAGCTCTCAAAAAGACAAAGGACTTTGTTTTTGGGTGCAGGAAAGCTTTTTTGCTCTTGACATGTATGGAAAAGTGATGGGAAAATGGAAACCCACCCTGATAGAAACAATAGTTCTAGGGTGATTGTAAGTGATTGCTTTAAAAGCTGTGTACAATTAGTCTTTCCTTCTCTGGCAGTTCCCCCGAGGTTAATTAGTGCAATACTTTTGGTTAATCTTGTGACAGGGAGGAAATTTGGGAGAGGTAGCCAATAACGACCTCGAATTCGTGGGTTCTTAGAAACAAATAAAGAAAATAAATATTTTAAAAACAAAACATGCTTTCCTTGTTCTGCTGTTTTCCTGAGTTGGAAAGTAACCTTTGAAGAGTGCTGAACAAGACGACCAATCTTGGAAATGGTTTGTCAAAAAAATACCATGCTGAAACACTAAAAAAGGCTGCCTTAGGATACCTATGCTAAAGCGTTTACATGGGAGGAGTACATAGACTGACTCAAGTGCTATTTTTCACTATTCCAGGGCTGATATATAAGAAAAAAGCAGTACAGTGATGTATCTCCCAGCTGGCATCTGAGGAAAGCCAGACGAAAATAAATGGTATGCAGATAAATATGGAGATGCTAACTACTGGAGTCTGTTATTGGGCCTCGGTAGCTGTTGGTTGCAACAGAGAAAATCACAGTGTAGACCCAATGTTTTAGCACCGTGCTGTTTCATCCCAAGTACTGAAATTGCCAAGTATTTTTAGAAGCTACTTTGCACCACAAGTGGCCCATTAGAAGTAAGGTGTTTGCAATAATGGCAGCTAAAGGAGCCTGACCTGAGCCCCTCCTTAGAGGGGCAAGTTATCAGGTTTGTATCCAGGGGTTGTTTGTGGGGAGTGCCCTGGCCAAAATATGAGCAACGAGTTGTGAGTTGTGAGCACATGATGCCCTTGTCACCGTGCACTGTGTTCATCCCATTTCCAAAATGGGCTGTAGCAATTTCTGAGGCCTAAAACTATTAGGAAGGAATGCTTTTGGTCACTTCTGATTCTGGGGCCATATGCTTTGTTTGCCATGATTCTCTCTGTACAAGGCTCAGAAAAAAACCCTATAAAATATATGGAAATGACCCTCAAGGCTTTTCAGAATGTTAGAGTTAATAGTGAAATTTAACATCTTGGACTTAACCAGAAGTGGATCTTTTCTCCCCAGAGAGTCTTGATCTCTATCCCTATACACAGTTGCTAGGTAGTTGCTTTGGTTTAGTCCATGGTTGAGGCAGAATTCAGTCAAGAGATGCCCAGTGTCTCCTTTAACATGCTTTTCACACCAGTGGGAGTGCAGGTTCCTTTCATTTTCAGAAGAAAAAAAAAAACAAACCAACAGATTTCTGCAGTGTTCCATTTCTTCTTTTTCTAATGTCTTCAGTTTGGTATCTCAGCGGGGGTTGGTTCATGCACACTCACAACATCAGGGTCTGCAGAGCCTACTCGGATGGCAATTAAAGGACACAGCTTTGGAGACCAGCCACTCTTCAGCCTCTGAGTTGTCCTCTCCAGTTTCACAGCCTCGCTGGTTATTTAGAGACAAACACCAAAATTCACCCCCTTTTTTATAATGAATTACAAACATAGTTATGACTAGACCACTGCAAAGATAAGATTGTGTGATTATAATTTTTTAGATACAGCTTGCTTTAATGAAATCCATTAGCTTTCTGAGATCCAACATAGACAGCTAGGGATGATTACAGGGGATGTTGTGAATTAAAATCAGCAATTGTCTTAAAAATATCCTGTAGGAAACACTCTTCTGGGTTCCAGAGAAGCTAGGAAAACCTAATTACTTCCAGCAGTTCACAAAAGATTTTCTGGTAGTCACCAGAGATGCAAGAAGCTTTAAACAGTTCAGCATGGTTCCTCTCTGAAGCTGGACTTGATGATCTTTATGGGTCCTTTCCAACACGGGATATTCTGTGATTCTATGATTCTGTGGCTCACAGACACAATGCCAAGTGACAGAGACACATCATCAGCTTGAAGATTACAGCTGGAAGCTCTTCCCTTAGTGTTCCAAAAACTATAGAGGAGCACCAGAGTGCTTTAATCAATGAGTCGGACAAGGAGGAATATTGGAAGAATTTGTTTACCTCCAATGGTGATTGCTGCCCTTGGAGTTTCCTTCAGAGGAGGCAATTTCAGACTGGAGGATTATGAATAGCACGTGGAACCATAACACTAGGTAATGTTATTTAATTACAGAGCTGTAACAATACCCAGTGTTTCAGCAACCTTCAATCGTCTTAGTTCAGTAACCTTTAAGATCTGTTATTCTTTGCCTTATCATTGAGTCGTAACATCATCAAGGTGGTTATCTCTAAAAGGTTTAAATTTCCAATCTATTAAAGTAATTTTAGCAATCTATTATTTCTAGGCCATTGAGAAAAGGTTAAAATGAAAATTATACTGGAGGGAATAAGTCCCGTTCCAAGTGCAGGTTGAAAACATTTCAGTTGCAGAAAGAAGTAAGGTTTCAGGGGAAGAAGCAGTTATCAAGGGAAATGAAATGGCTGATAACTATTGATTAAAGCAGCTTGAGTAAGGCATTGTGAAAGGATTTTTTCACCACTAATGTAACAAAGAATTTGCAGTGCATGATTTAGAAGGCTTCTACCTCAGAGGTGCTTTTGAACGACTGAGTTAGACTTCAGCACTATATTACAGGAATGAAAAATTTCATTTTCAGGAGTAGGCAGAAAGACCAGCATCCACCTCTGCACAGCCACTCATCTGTTTTAAATAAAGCTGCGTGGTGCAGGAGAAGCTATAAATAATGATGTCTGAGAGCAGGAAGCAGGAGTGAACCCAGAGACTCTTTGACACGAAGACCTCGTGTGTCTCAGCTGGACAAATAGTCTTCACCACTTAAACCTTTGATGTGCAGAAGTGGCAATGCTGTACCTTAGCCAAGTAAAGTGCTGTTAGGTCATGGCTTAATGCCTGCTCAGAGTGTGCCTATGGCAGCACTGGCCATTGCTTGTGGCTTTGGTGTCTCCTCCTGCCCCTCAGCCCATGGTCAGCTTTGCTGCGAGGCTTTGAAGGGAGCCAAGTGCATCCAGCACTCAGCCGTGCTTTGCAAATGAGTCTGAGATGAGGGAACAGAAACCATTTGTTCCCATGTGCAGAAACAGCAGCAGCAGCAAAACCTTGGAGAAAACCTGGTTCTTAATGCTAACTATGTTTACTTTTTAGTACAATAGCAGCAGTTGATTTTATTAATTTTTTACTGCACTGTTGGGAAATTTAATAGTCCTATAAAATCTAGTTTTAAACTCCCGTAATTGTCTTATCTCTTCAAATAAATGCATACTCTGGGAATTTTAAAAATAGAGGCTATCAACAGGATAGGCCCATTACTATGAATAATTTCCCTCTTGAACAAATACTGAGTCCTGACACAATAGACAATAGCCCTTCAATAACACCACTAAAAGGGGCGTTTTGTTCATTGACCCCCGTCTGCTGAGGGGTCCTTTTGAGCTGCCATGTGTGCAGAGTAAATTACGGAGCACCAAGGATTCTTGTTCGATGTGTGATTGCACAGCCCGTTGTTTGAAAACAAATAATTCAGTCATTTAATGTATTTTTACATAGTAAAACTGTGTAGTCTCTGGTACGGATGAATGGCATGTTCAGAAAAAGGAACGACCCACTTGGGGCCACTGGAGGTAAGTCTCCAGGAGGTGCTGGTATGGCAGACTTTACAGGAGGACACAGATTTTTAAGATGCAGAGTCACATGTTAAGCAGAGGAAAGAGGAAAGTGGATACTTTCCAACAAACACTCAAACCCATGTTTTTCCTGATGACTCCAGAAGGTGGATGTAACCGATTATTGCTTTTCCTTTTTCACCAATCAGATTAGTGTGTCTTTACGTAGTTGTTGTGTGGCTGTGAATACAAGAAGAACCTGGAAGACATGGACAATCAATTCCTATCTATTTCCTCCCTTACAAAAGTCATTTCTCCAGCTGCACACACATGCAAACACAAATGTGTGCTCTGTGCATTGCCTACCTCCACTCACTTTCCAGGAGCTCTTACTTTTATGGCTCTGCATGTTTTCAGGAGATGACCGAGCCCTTCTAGCTTGTGCTGTCCCACTGCTCACCCCATCAGCCTGGTCCAGCTTTATCCTGATGTGTAGCCCACTGCCCCCAGCCCATCACCATAGCTTGGGGCTTACCCTGAGCATCCTACAGATGGGACTTGTCCTGCAGATCACCAGTTTTTTTTTCTTGTAGGTCGTGTTCCCATTAAATTATTCCTGCTTCTGATATTGCTTTCCACAGCTGCATTTTTTGTTTTTGTTTTTCTCAGACGAAAAGACTTTTGAGGCAGTGACTATAATGGGGTTTTGCCTTCAGGAACCATCTCTTCTACTGACAGAAGCTGTAAAATGTTTTATGCTCTGCAAAAGGAAGAATGTTAAAAGAATGAGAGCAGCAGATCTGGAGGGATGTTTCTGTCTTTCTTCACCTGATCACTTTTCTTCCCTTGCTGTGCTTGCAGGCAGGGACTGCAAGGGTGCAGAGCACACAGGTGACATGTTGTGCTTTGAAAGAGGATGTCCCAGGCTCTCCCAAGGCACCCAGGTGCTCTGCTCTTCTGAAGCCCTTGCAAAATACCTTATCTACTTGTATCCCAAATTTGCACCAGATGGGAATGCAGTTTTTTAATTGTTACCTAATAGTGAGAATGGCAGGGATGCTACACGCTGTCCTCCTTCCCCTCTGCATGCAGAAAACCCAATAGCAGACGCACGCCACACATTTTATTTTCAGAATGAAAGCTGCCATCTGCAGCATATCCCCCTGTTTATGTCTGCTGCATCTCCCCAGACTGAAAGCTGTTGTGTGTGTCAAAGTGGAGTCTCTCCAGTTGATGAACTTTTTTTTTCAGGGATGACTCACACCATAACGACTTGAGAAAGCCATTTCCAACCACAAGGCTATTTCTGAAAGAGTGCTTGGCACCGGTGTGGGAATCTTGGCTACGAGTGGTTGGTTGTAGTGGCACATGCAATACCCAAAGGCAGACATCCTGATGAATTTTTGACAGAGCAGGGTGGGAGATAATTCATCCGGCAGCTCAAGGAGGACTCTGTACCTCTCTTCCAGATAATTGAACTTTAATTTATTTAAATTTAATGGAAAACCATATGGAGAGGAACAGAAAGCTAATTTAAAGCAGTGCTCAAAGCAATCAATATGTTAACAGATTCCTTCAACTTTTCACACTTGGTTGCTGAAAAATGTTTAAAATGTGTGTTCTTTTTTTTTTTTTTTAGTGGTATTATGAAAACACAGGGCTTGTGGCGGGTTGTATTCCAAACTCAAGAGCCAAAATGAGCCTCTGTTGTGGAAATGAAAATGTACTTTGAAAGGACAAGTCTTACTAGAACTGAAAATGACAACTAAGCCATCTTGTATCAAAAAATATGCATCTCTGAAGTCTTCTAGGAAGACAGATATGAATCCTAAGAGGTTCAAATCACTGGTCTTCACAGGGCTCAGAATAAAAGCAATGACGTTGTTGTATGGATTACATTAATATAATGAAATTGGCCGCAGAGCACAGTAAGGAATGCTTGATTATTAATGGAGTGCATATGGATTGTTGCAGGAGACTGTAAAATCACCAAGTATGCACATCAAGGACAAGAGATAAATTTTACTAATGCTCATGCTTTGGTCCTCCTCATGGTCAGTTCTTTCCACACTGACTTTTGAAAACAGACTTTCAACAGATATTCAACTGCAGGATATCTACTAGTGTGTATCTCCTCTTAGATGTTGATCCAGATGTTGACTCAGATGTTGACTCTCCCATCTGTGGTTAAATGCTAATGCTATTTTGCTTGCAGCAAGTTACAAACTGATTTGATTTCATTATATATTAAACAAAATATAGGCGATATCCTAGAAAATGATAAATATTCTAATTATACTTTCATAAAGATGTAATGGCTTAGTAATGTCAACGACCTTTATAGACATTGTTTGCCATTACATCATGGTTTCAGGCTTGAAGATTACAGGCTGGAGAAGAGTTGAAGCCTACACTTTCCTCAAGTTTATTAGCTTGAGATTGTTAACAAGGCTGGAAGCTGAAAAGGGCAGATACAACTCGCAATGAACTTTCAGCAACCCCTAAAAAGTCTTCTGGAAACTCTATAAATAGTCTTCAGTCGAACCTCTCTGAGGGCAGGTCCAACTTCTCTGTGGCTTTTTTAAGACAAGTTATTCTAAATAACATTTTGGACACTATTTTTTTGCAAGCAAATGATCCTTGCAACTTTTTTCATTATCTCAGGCCTGGAATTCATTTCAGATTTGGCAAGTCCTCTCCTCAAATTCATGACCGTGGTGGTAGAGCTCCACAGACATAGCTCCAAAGGAAAATGAGCAAATAATGCTACAGTGGCTTTTTATTTTTATTTTATTTTATTTATTCTTTATTTATTTATTTATTGTTAATATAAGATTATGTTTCTTCTATTCATTTGCATCTTTTCCTTCTGGATTTGTTCTGTGCTGGCATGGTCTCAACTATAGATAGAGCAACAGATAATTAAAATTCGGAGTTCCTGCAAATGCTGTATGTTTCTTGTAAATCAAGATAATAGTAAATCCCCTGGATACCAAATGAAAATTAGAGTCTTTTGAATAAAATGCATCATAAAATTGCTATAATTAAAATGTTTGTCTTCCAGTGGATAGTCTGCTGAAAGCAATTTCACCTACAGTGGAGCACAGAGGAGCTGGAAATTATCCTTTCTATGACTTCTTAAGGCCTTATGAAAACATCCATTGTGGTCAGTGCAAAAAGACTTAAAGATCCACCCTCAGAGGGTGAAGCCCATGTCAGTGTTCTGGGATGCCCACGACAGCTGAGCAGTTGTAGTTTGATGCCCATTTGATAAACAACACTCAAAGTGTTGTTCAATCTCTGCTGATCTGGCAGAAAATGTGCAAAACCCCTTCCCACCAAAAAGTCCTGGTGGTCTTTCAGAGTCGTAGGTCAGCAAAATGGAATTAATTACTAGCATAAATATGGTGGGATCAAAATTAATTTAGAACTACTCAACAGATCTCCTTTCAGTCCCTCACAAGGGAAACTACCATTCAAAGCCTTTACTTTCTAACTTAAGGATTCCTTCTGTTCTGGTACCAATCCCATCCATTCATCTGCTAAGATCCATCCTGAATTCCTCCTTCCTTTATGAAATTTTGATGGAGGGTTTCAGAATTTCAATGCAGTGAATAGAAACATTTCAATTCCACCCTTGAAGTTATTCAAGACCTATATACATCCACTTGATCTTGAACTACCCTTCCCCTCAAATAATTCTGGTAGTTTTCCCCAGCTGATTTTTACAGAAAAGTGTCCTATTCCTCTTAATCTTTAATCTCCTGGCTTTCTTGGTGATACCCGAGCAGCTCAGTTGGTTAAGCCACTGTCCGCAAGGCGTAAGCCTGCTGATTTTACTTTACACTTCCTTACAGAAAGCAGCTCTGCTTGACCACTGCCCACTTATACCACTTCCTCAACTAGCTGAGATTGTGTTTTTGGGAGGAAGTGGTAATGGACAATCAGTGGGAGGACACTGTTTTATTTGCTAAGCAGAAACTCTGTGACAGCAATGATGATGGCTTTATGAAATTAATGTTGCAACCAGCTTAAATTGTGAAATTGGGAAGTACAGAAACGAGTGGGCAACAAGGAGATCTTGAACAACAGGCATGGGATGTTAAGGCCTTGCTCATGGGGTAAATTGTTATTTGTATTGTCAACTGGTGAGTAGTGCAGTGGTTTCTTTTATTCAACCCTCAATTAGAGGCCTATACTCTAACAGTGACATGTCTGGTAATCTAAGAAACCCATGCTTAGAAATTATTTCACAGCAGGAACACCATTTGGGATTGTCACTCAAGTGTTCTGAAATACTGTAGGTTTCCTGTCCATTATTTTTAAGCCTTCTCTCAGCTTGGCTGTACAAGTGTGCCATTGGCACTGGTACTTGACATGGAGCAAGTACAAGGGGAGAGAAGATGTAGAACCCTCATGTTTTCCTAACCTCCCCTGGAAGCTTCCTCTAAGGGGTTTCTTATTCAGGCTCTTAAAAACCAATGGTGAATATTATTAAAGTGGTGAAGATATAATTGTTTCTCCATAAGTGGGCATCCATTCTGTAGTGACTGACTACATTTACATAATTAAAACAAACAACTCATTAATGACTCCCTTCATCCTTTACAACCAGGCACCACCTGTCATTTATAAAGGAAGTTGGCTTTCCAACTGATTTCACCCTTTATTAGAATCTATTATTTTTTATTTCCATGGCAGAAAGTATTTTCTGGTTCCCAAGACAATTTGTGATGTGCAAATCAAGTAGTACAGAAAAATGTTAGATGTCTGTTATAATAATGAGTGTCGCTTCCATGTGCCTGGAAAAAGGTGCAGAAGTTTTGCAGAGCACAACACCTGGAAATCCCAGCCCTATATGATGCTCCATCTATCACCTCACTTGGATTGCCTGCATGGAGCCAACCCTTTCCTCCTGTGGGACTTCCTTCTCATGTTCTGAACCTCTGCTCATACCTGGAACTCACCTCAACTTCTGCATTCCTTAAGAAGCTCTTTGGAAATAATTCCTACTTCCAAATAATAATTTCCTATTTTTGCTGTTATTTCAACAGTAGTCCCTTCAGAGTTTTCCAATCTGTGTGGAAAGACTGATTGGTTCCCTGTGACTCACTGTTGTTATTTTTGTGCATTTCTTCCTTGGCATGGGCGTGTGTTGGACATTACCTGGCACAGAGACAGGGACAGAATGGGAAGGGGTTGGGCAGTGGGTCCAAACTGGGAGCAGAGTGAGACTCCATACATGGCATAGGAACAATATTCATTTCTGGAGCTCACTATTCATCACTTCTGGCTCTCTGTGGGGGAAAGAAAGGGGGAAAAATGCCTGTTCTCTCTGAGGATGGCATATTTTCAGTCCTTTCTCTTTGAATTTTCTGAGAACAAAGCAAGCCCAGCAAAAAGAGCGTTTGTCCTCAAAACAAACAGTCAACGTGAAGAATGCTCTCCTAACAAAGATGGTAGAGTGATGGTTTCATCAGGAGATGAAGCTGGAGGTCATGGAACCCCCCTCCCACTTTAACAAAGAAAACTACCCTAGTAATTCCTTTTGTCCTTCGCTCTATCTATAGCTTTTTCAGTTGTGCTCCCTCAGTGCCACAGGCTCCTAATTTATTTCTTGTCACATCGCTGCTTGTGCTCGTTTTGTGGATGAGGAGCAAACTGCAGAGACACTGAAATTTGACCTGTGAGACACGTGGGGATCACTGTGCAGGCCTGGATGTGGGTGACACGCAGAGGACAGAGAGCAGGGAATCAGAGCTACGCTTTCCAAGTCTCTACAACCATGGCTGTGGATGTGGCAGATCAGACACATCATTCCTACACCCTTTTGATCTGAAGAGTGTGCTAATACGGGTTGACATGAGTACTCCTCCATCACTTGGTGCAGAGTGGTTGCTTCCAAAGCTCTGCCCGTGAATGCAGCTTTTCCATTCCTCCTTGAAATACCGAAGTCCTTTGCAGCCCTCAGTCTCTCTGCACAAAGAGACCAGTTCTTGTAACACACAGCAAGAAATTCCTGTGGTGATGTTTCAAAGTGCCAGCACATGTGGACTGCTCTCTGGGCACATATTTTTACTGTTTCCATTTCAACATGATTTAAGGCTTTGGGAAAATAGCTACAAAGGGGCTAAAAACAAAACCCCAAACTCTCCGAGACGGCTGAGGTTGGGCAGCTTAATTTCATACTTAGCAATCATGATCTGCAGCAAGATAATTAGACTCAAACATGGCAAGAAAAGAGCCAGATGTTTTACGACCTGTTCAGCAGAGATTCTGCCTTTGATTGTGACAATTTACCATATGAAATAAAACTGTCTATAGTTGGAACTGGAGTTTAAATTCTAAGGAAAAAATCCTGCTTCCTCATAGGAAGCTGTCTCAAAAAGGAGTAAATAGCTTGTGAACTCTAGCAAGATAAAAGGCACAGTTAAGTCAAAAATTAATGAGTTATTTGCCCTTTGTAGAGCTTAAGCCCAGGCTACAACAGAGAGGCCATTGGAGTATATGACAAACTGTGACTGCACACAGAGATAAGAATTTTAAAAACTCTCCTTTTGATCTGCTTCCATAACAGTAATTATGAAAAACAAAAGATGTGCATAGGAACATCCACGCCATGCCAGAAGAATAAAAGGAATATGTATGGAAAAGTCATGATGCTTTCAGTTTTTGAGTTTAGTTTTCCAAATTTTTATTTCAATACTGGGCTAGAACGAAGTCAGCAGTTGCACTTTGAATGAAAATCTCCACCTATTTAATATATTTTTTTGTGGCCCAGTACAACCAAAGAGTTTGTTGGAGGACTGAGGAAGAAAAAAAGGTAATTATGACAGCAGAAGCTAATTAGGATTCTGGAGCTTTGGAAAGACCCCATGTACACAGACTGTGAAAGGTCAGGTAACTAAGAGACAGTCCAATTAAATTTACTTTCCCCTTCAGCTTTCCAAGAAAACCTCCTCAGCCACCGGACATTTCAGACTCAAAGGAAAATTGCATGGAAATATTAGATGCACTTTAGAGAAAGGGCTTATTTAAGAGCTTTCTCAAGAGCACTGGAATATTGCTGTAAGCCAGACAGATCTTTGAATTGCAAGAATAGAAATCGGTAGGAAACCAGCACATGTAGTAATTATCTGGTTACCCATCCTTACACAGACATGTAACAAAAGCAGAGTTGCTCAGAATCCACTCCGTGGCTGACCCTTCACACTGCAGAGCTGTAATCCAATAACTTCCAATAGCTAATGTGAAACGTGTGGTCATGAATGAAATCTCTCTGGACTGACCAGGAAGAAGAATGACTGTACTTTTGCCAAGAGGAATCTATGGCCTCACGTTGTGCCAGGGGAGATTCAGATTGGAAATGAGGAAAAACGACTTCTCCAAAAGAGTGCTCAGGAGCTGAGGTGGGCTGCTCAGGGAGTGGTGGAGTCACCGACTCTGGAGGTGTTCAAGGAGTGTTTAGATGCTGTACTGAAGAACATGGTTTAGTGGGTGCAGCAGAATTGCCAGGTCACAGCCTGAACCTATCATTGAGCACCAGGCTAACCCACAGCGTTCAGGTGCAAGCAATGCACCTAAGTGACTGCAAGAGGTGGAGCATAGATCCATCCCTCCTCACCCTCATTTAAGGGTCAGCAGCTGAGGGTGTAGTGTCTTTTTGGATAGAGATTGTACTCTTCTTGAATTACTGCTGGTTGTTGGAAGGGGTGAGTCAATTTTCCTTCTTTTTTACCTGCTGTTGGTCTGTGGGGTTTGCATCCTGCTGGAAGGCTTAGTTATTGCTTTCTTTTGCCATACAACAGGAAATACCTGGTGATAGGTGGATCGTCTTGGAGGTCCTTTCCAACCTTGGTGATTCTATGATGTACCACACTGGCTGGCTTGGGGAGCCAGCCATGTTGCACGTAGTACTTTTAGTGTTGGAGCTCATCCTTCAGCCTTCAGGCACTGAGACTGGTGACCATGTGTGTGAGCTGTGATGATTGCTTCCCAGTGGGATAATTGACTGAGGAAACACAATCCATTACTTCATAGTAGAATTGCATATGATAATGTGATTTCCTTTCTAATAACATCTGCAATTCAGAGGCAATTTGTATTCAGTATTACTGTTTCCTGATACAATATTCCTACTGAGCAGTTTCTACATAAGGTCAAAGATACAGAGAAGGATTTTTGTAATAAACTATTGCCAAATAGCATAAATATTTCTTGCAGCTACAATTAACCTGGATAGGTCAGAGTCTTCAAGCAATTCTTCCCAAGCTGTTCCTATTCTCCAGCTTCCTCTTATAAAGCATGCATAACTGATTTCAATGCACATACTAGGGAAGTCCATCTAAGGTCAATTCTTTTCCTAAGCAAAATGGAGCACTGCTCCTATGGAGCAGGATGTAGGTGGCACACCTCATGGATCGCTGCGGTTTCTGGATCAAAGGCAGCTAAGACAGACTGATAGATGAGAATTCTTTTTTCACAGATAGCTGAATGAAGCCATGCAAGTAGCCCAAATTTTCTTTCAAGGCTTATTCATGCCTTTTAAAATGTGAATCATGGTACACAAAGTATCTGCGGAGGATATTCTCTTCAGACCCTTGAAAAACGATCAGCATTTTATGAGCCTATATCATCTGCTGACGTGTGCAGTTCTCTGCTTTCGCAAACAGAAATTTCCTTTCTGTATTTCTTAGATATTGAGGTCAACACTGAGTTTTCCCCGAGTCTGAGGAATGGAATTTGTTCTTTTATGGTGCCTCTTTGTTGTTCAAAGTGATATCTTTTCACTCTATTTGGTTAGAGATCACAACTTCCTGTGAGCTAGGAGGGAACTATCTTCATTTTTCAATTAGGATGTCTGAGTTTTGGAGGTTGACTTATGTATGGTCACACAGTGTGGCAGCAGCCGTGCAGAGGCAGACTCAGACCACTTAATGTTCAGACCTATGTTGAAGCTGTTAGGTGGGGACAGCAATTGGATTCTCACCTGCAGGATATCCTGTTTTATTGTGGGTCAACTGACATAAAAAAATACAGTCAGAGAAAATTAATATTTAATGAATTAGTAAGAAGAGAAGTTATTTTAAAAAATACTTTTAGTTCCATTTATAGTAGGAGAGCAAGATTTAGGCTTAAAATAAATAAATAAAAAAATGTTTTTCATGTGGCTTGAACCACAACAGAACTCAGGTCTGATAAGAATCTAGCCAGAGATTAGGCACGTCTTATTTATGTCATTTATTTTAATACAGACTTTCAAATTCTTGGGAACCTGTCATCCTAACCATATGTTTCCAAAAAGAATCCATGTAAAAATGCATCCATTCATCTGTATAACTCTGGTAGCATGTGATTTCTAGTTTTCACTGGTCTTACAGGCAAAAAGTAATTGGATGAAAAACCTTCCCAGTTTGACGGGTATGAAAATACAGTCTCTGTATAATTCTTCTTTTTGGAAGAATGCGTTTAAAAATGTTTCACTGCTGGACAGAGGAGAGTGTCATTTCTGATAGTCCAAATCTTTTATGAAATTCAATAAATATGTATTTACGTCATGCATGGCTGTACAGGAATCTTCTTAGTAGGACTGCTGGGATGCAAGTTCTGGCATTCAGAATTCTAGGGATCAAAGTCATCGTGGATGTACAACCTAAGGCTTTCATGGGTGAGGATGAAGGAAATGGGTTTAAGTTGAAGGAAAGATTTTGATTGGATATCAGGGGGAAGCTCTTCACAGAGAGAGTGGTGAGGTACTGGAACAGGCTGCTCAGAGAGGCTGTGGATGCCCTGTCCCTGGGGGTGTTCAAGGCCAGGTTGGATGGGGCCCTGGGCAACCTGGGCTAGTATTAGATATGGAGGTTGGTGGCCTTGCATGTGGCAGGGGGTTTGGAGCTTGATGATGTTTGAGGTCCCTTCCAACCCAAGCCGTTCTATGATTCTATTTCATGATTCTATACCTATGGGGCAGCCACCATGTTGTAGCCTGGATGAGATCTGAAGGATGGCTCCAGAGGTCACCTGTGGTCAGGTCAGAAGCAGCTTTTCTGGCAGCTGGCTTACACAATTGCACAATCTCATGGTGATGAGTGTTTGTCTCTGACGAAGGAAAGTAGATGCAAGAGAGGACTCGTCACAGGAAGCTCGCACAGTCACCCAGGGGACCAGCAGCTACTGAGGGCTGTTATCATGAGAGATGAAAAAAACAAAACAAAACCCACAAATCCAAACCCAAGCTCCTATGCTGCCTGAGTGCAGTGTGCTGCGATGTGCCCATCTGCTCGGGGAACAGCAGTGCTCACGTTTGCTCCTCTAGCAGCCACCACTTGGCAGGCGAACAGGAGAGCAGAAGCCGCACGGAGCAGCCTACTTCCTC
Organism: Lagopus muta; assembly: GCF_023343835.1. Classification (NCBI taxonomy): domain Eukaryota; kingdom Metazoa; phylum Chordata; class Aves; order Galliformes; family Phasianidae; genus Lagopus; species Lagopus muta. The sequence continues at coordinate 62,382,962 of NC_064437.1, read as the reverse complement.
TGCTCATTTTTCTCTCCCTCTCTCTCTGCAAGTTTTCATTTTGCTCTTGCAATTGCTTTTCGCAATTGCTTTTTGTAATATTTCATTTTAATTTTACAAGCGTTGATTTCTTCATCTCTCTTTCTCTACTCTCAAGCACATTAGCATCCAGCATCCTGGAACTTAATTCTCTCTGAATCCTCTTCCCCAGCCCAGATTTGACCTCTTCCTGCATGACTGAAGTTTATTCACGAAATTTGCTATTCCTGGCCAGTTTCTTATTCAGACAGCTGCTCTTCTCTTTCTGTCTGATTCCCATGCAAAACAAAACAAAACAAAAAAAAAACCCACCAACAAAAAACCTCAGACTTTGTGAAGACAGAAACTCTCACAGTTCTGCTTTTTACTTTCGTGCTGATCAGCACCTTTTTCAGCAAAGGAAGAAACTCCAGATCCTCCCACCCTTATGGGATCACCCAGTTTATCCCATATATCTTGTGATGAGGTGCTGGAACAGAGAAGCTGTGGTTGTCCCAGCTCTGGAGGTGCCCAAGACTGGCTGGGGCCTTGGGCAAACTGAGCTGGTAGGGAGCAACCAGCCCACAGCTGGGCATGGATCTGGTTGGGCTTGAAGCTCCATTCAAAACCAAACCATTCTATGAGTCTATGGTCTATCTAATCTTTCAATTTGAGATTAAAAACAGTCTCTTATCTTGAGAAACCTTGGTTCCTTCAGTTTAAGAGAGGCATGGCTGAGACGCTGAAGGCTGTAGAATTGTGAGCTGAGCTCTAGCCATGAAATGCACTCATTCTCCTTCCCAGTACCCTTTACTTCACTACAGATATCACAATCTATGCAAGCAGTTTGTTTTTCAGCAAAAAATCTGCTAAACCGGCATTAAACATCCTTTTCAGCTAACAGAGTGCCATCAGCACCGTTTAAAGTAATGAGGTGGGAATGTGTAAGGACACGGCACCAGGCTCCCTATCGTTATTTGCAGTTAATTGGCTAGTGGGAGACCTGGCTCAGGTCTGTATCCCTACTTTTTAAATTGGTGCATGGCGAATTAAGCATTAATAGGGAATAGGAGTCATCATGAGGCAGAACAAAAAGCCCCACGTGTTGCTATGAAAATGTAAGTTTAAGTATAGCAGCTGCCAGCAGAGAGATAATTAGGTGCACTTCTGGCCTTATCTGTAAATCCAACTGTACAACAGGCTGTTAAAAGCCATCTCTCAGCAAAGAAGAGCGCCTGCATCGTATTAAGCTGTTTAAATGGTGCACTATAATTATGCTTACAGATGTTTTAAGTGTAGGAAAGTAGAAAATGGCAGGTCTTTAATTATAGGCTGGCTTGCTGTTGGAGAGCCCAGCTCTGCTCAGAGCCAGATCCTACTGCCCAGGGTGGCCTCGGGAGGTGCTTGGGTAGGAGCAGGAGATCGGCCCCTCCTGGCTTTTGGTTTTTCATAGCAAACACAGTTTCCCAGAGGCACATCCAGCTCTTGTGGCTTCCTATGGCAAACACAGGACTCGATGCCCCTGGCACCAAAAGAAAGCTGAGTGCTGGAGCTGCCCAAAGTGGGTACCCTTCATTTTCTACCTTTGGGATTCAGCTGCCTCATGCAGGCATTGCCAATGGGCAGCTGAGCAACATCTGCCAATGGGTTCTCCTGTCCTTCAATTTGGATATCAGGAAAAATTTCTTCTCAGAAAGAGTGGTAATGCTTAGAACAGGCCACACAGGGAGGTGGCAGGGTCCCCCCTTCCTGGAGGTATTCAGGAACTGTGCAGATGTGGTACTGAGGGATGTGGTCATGGGCATGGTGGGATGGGTTGGAATTGGTGATCTTAATAGTCTTTTCCCACCTCAATGATTCTATAATTCCTGTTGTGAGCTTTTACTTTCCCAGCTGCTGGATGAATCCAGCCTGCAGAAACAACAAGCGCACTCTAGTGCTGCTAATTACAGGGTACATGACATGATCACTTTTTCCTTGGTTTCCTGGGAAGCACTTTCTCCTTCTCCCTGTCACCGTTTTGGCTTCCTGTGCCCTTTTCCTGTGAAGAGTGCTTCAGGGCAGTGTCCCTGTCTGTGCACAAATGTGCAAAAAATGTTGTGAGTGGAATTGAAATGCATTGACAGTAACTATGCCAGCGTGCTTATAAGCTGCTCAACCAGGAGCAGCAGCTCTATAAAAGTTGGCATCTCAAAATGCAAAGTGATGCACCTCTTACACATCCAGTTACAGCTCAACAATCAAATAAGCTGCTGTCCTTCAATTAAATTTTACTTCTACTAGCCTGGCTGAGTGATGCTACCTGAGGATGGATTCTGTTTGGTGTGTTGTGTGGGAGCCTGGCCAGCTGTGATGATGGGTTTGGAGCTGCAGTACCAGCTCAGCACTGGGTCCTACCATGCTCATGTACTTTTCATAAAGTGAGATCTTATCTTCACTGTCTTCCTGTTTTCCAGTTATAAACCTATGGGCGTAGCAGTTAATGTCTTTATTAAGATTAAGCACCTTTTTATTAAAATGTTTGAAGACAGCAAATACCAGAGAAGAGAAGCAAGTGAAGTGAGGATCCTGCTCACAGGGCAGCAGGTATAGGCAGTAAAGGTGACATCAGAGGATTTCACATCTACTAAGATATTGTGAAGCAAATTGAAGTTCAGAGCAACGTTCTCCTGCTCATAGCAACTCCATTAGAGGCTGAGGGAAGCATCTCAGCAATTCTCATCTTTTCATACAAGAAAGCAAACTAATAAACAGGAAGAAGTCTCATGTGGAGAGACCACAGCAATAGAATGAAAAGGGAGAAAAGGTTAGAGCATACTTAGCAAGCTTAAGTGTGAGTGTTTCCAGACTTTCTTGGAAGTGGATGAAAGACACTGATCTCCTCCAGGCTACTCTCAGAGTTCTTGGTTCACAGCTGAGAGGAGCATTACATAAAAGCATGCTTTCCTGCAACAGTTTCATTGTTTCACCATTTCCTGACCTTGAAGAACAGAATAATTAGACTAGATCCATTGCTTGGATGTAGTGATGCCTGTTGATAACCTGTAGCTCATCCACACTTAAAACTCACTGGCTATGCTAGCTTTTACCAGCAAATGCTTTTAATGGCAGAGAGATGTCAGACGTTTAATAGTGGGCTCCTTTGTGGAGCAGAGCTGCTGTCTCAGTTCTTGAGGCTTTGCTAAGGAAAGCACACTCATACAGGACAGAGGAAAATCCTATACCTCTCTCTAGTGCAGACAGTCCTAGCAGGGTCCATGCCTCTGTTCCTCACACACTCAGAAATAAAATATTGGTGCCCAAGTACCTGAAGTTCAGGCCCTGTTTCCATTTTTTTTCCCCATATGTGTTGCCAATAATTTCAGTTCTTTCCAAAATATTTTGTTTAGTATTGTCCAGAGAGCAGCAAATAATTGAGAGGAAGACCTTGGGGTGGTAAACTTGGTTAAATCTTGGAAGGGTAGGACACCGACCATTTGTAACCCATGTGAATTTTGGAAAGGATCCTAAAGTCACAAGTAATCAGGCTGTGTCTTTCATTAATCAGACCATCTTTCTGCCTGGCTCCGGTGCCAGAATAAAGACAAGCTTCAATTTCACAATTTCTGTTGTGAAACTTCTGCATTTTCTGTCACCTCAGTCCTCCATGAGCGCTAATTTTAAGAGGTCAGTGGTGATGCATCCACCCACAGAGGGTGGTGAGGAGCAAAGTTAAATAGAAAAGCCACAGATGAGGCGAAGAACTGCTTAGATAGATACAGGATTCAGATCTGGTTATTATCCTTTTGTCCTAGTCTATTGTGTATGGATAAGAGCCTTTTAATTCATACAGCAGTGTTACTCACAGCTTGCTTTAACCTGAGAAAAGTTGTCTGGTTAAAGCAGTTAATCTCAATTTTCTTACTTCCTTGAACTGTAGTTGACATAGAAAATTATAAGCATGGATCATGAAAGCAATTGTGCAACAGAGACCTGTGTTCGCCCTCCAGCTCCTGCAGAAAACAAGGACTACAATAGGAAACCAATTGAAGAATAGCATCTATAAAATCTTCCTCCTTGGCTTTTGGGAAGCGATTCTTTGGGATGACATAGCACACACCAGTGAGGCTGGGTTGCACGTGAAATCAGAGAAGTAGGTGGGCATTTTTACTACCACGTCTTTTAAGATTAAATCTTCTCTTGCAAGTACATGTTTCCTGTGGGTTATGGCTATGAACAGCTCACTCTCTCTCCCTTTTCCTTCCTCTATCTCTCTCTGGGGTAGGTTTGATGACCAGAATTTCTAAATAAGTTGGGTGTTGCATACCTGGCATTATAGTGAGCCATAAGTATGCGAGGTTTTTCCTCCTATAGCTGAACGACGGAGATTTGAAAAATAAGTGTTATGAGCCTGCAGACTTTTCTATGCAGGAAGATGCAGTAAGGTCAACTTTGCTCATTAAAATATCTATTAATTTATTTCTCAGACATATTAACAGCACTGGCTATTACAAAACTTCTACACATTCCTCGGCAGATAGTGCTCCCACTATTTTCCTTCTTTGGTATCAAGCAGGCATGTTCAGAAGCTTCCAATATTCAAGAGTTTATGAGTACAAAACCATCTGCAGATATCTATAGGTATGATGAACAGCCTGCATGCATCTGCTGCACCAAAGCATCCTTCTAAAGCAGCAACAAGCTGGAGAACTGTCCAAGTTACGCAGTGCACACTCAAGAATCTCAGCTAGAAGATACCTGTGCTTTATTGGAGGTTTTCCTCTTAGCTTGTGGGTGTGTAGAAGGAAGAAGCTCCACTTGGGAAGTTAGGTAGCTCTTTGGCAGCTCTTCCTGTGGGTGACTTCCCAAACTTTAGATTAGTTAACACTGTAACTAAGCACCGGCTTGAAATGAAAAGTCTAGTCTGGGTCCACACTCCGTCAAAATCAAAGAGCTAGTGCAAAGGGATTTTTAATTTTAACTCCATCTCTAATTTTATCTATGAGTCTGAAGCTCTTGGGTTATGAAATGGCAGAATCATTAAATGCCTGCAGGTCTTCAAGCTTCAACCTGTGTTTTCCAGCACCATGTGAATTTTATTAATTTCACATCAATTTTCACAAGTGCTGGTTGAACCCTCACTTGAAGTGTTTCTAGAACCATCATAGAAAGACTTGAGCCTAGCAGTGAGAAATCGTATCGAGTGAGACACAGAAATCAAAGCTCCAGTGGAAATTTCAAAGCTGAGGCACCTCCTTCCCGATACCACTTCTTACTGGACTTTTCCTGGAGTTTCCCTCCATCAGAGAATCATTAAGATTGGGAAGACTGCTAAGATCATCAAATCCAACCATTGACCCATCACCACCACACCACTAAACCATGTCACTCAATGGGACATTGCCCTTTTCTTGGACACCTCCTGGGATGGTGACCCAACCACCTCCCTGGGCGCCCTGTTCCAATACCTCACCATCACTCTCATGCAGGCTGGAGAAGCTGAAGTGAAGACTACAGGTGATGCAGTAGAAACATTGTATTATACAAAATGATGGGAAAAGTTAGTCTCTTTGTTTAAACAGATTCCCTTCTTTTTGTCTCAGTCATGGTATTTCAAGCATGATCATCTAGAGTTCAAGTGAAGCAATAGCTTTTTTGGAGCAGAAAGTTTATCTTATGTTGGATCAGCATAAGACAACAGATAAGCACCCAGGCATGCAAGGCCAGACATCCTGAAAGGAATGGCTTATTTGAAAAGCTTGCCTTCTCTCTCCAGTTTAGTTAGTTTGTGTACAGAAAGTACTTCTCCCTGCAAAAAAGCATTGGCCACCCTTGAAATGCTCAGAGGAGTTCAGGACATGGCAGTTTGGATTCCCTGTCAGGAAGTGCTGCTGGACAATTTTCGAAGAGCTGGAATGCCAGCTGTAAACATGAGTTGTACAGAGGTCTCAGGAACTTGGATGGGAGCAAATCTGTGTTTTGCGCTGTGGATGCTCAAGGCCATTCCTTGGCCATGTTACAGGAGCAATATTTATGCAAGGATGAAATGCAGCATTGTCAAAGCATTTGGACAAATTGAAAACTTTGTTTTTCTTCACTATTATTTATAATAGTGCTCTTAAATTTTTTTTTTTTGATGAAGGAATTTTAATTGGTTTTCGTAGCAGGACTGAGTGACATTGTGGCCCTTTCTCAAGAGCATAGGGTCTGGGTTTCTTCATCCCCAGTGAGAAGGGAAGTAGACTGTTACAAGTTTTATCAGAGGAAAAACAGCACTAAAGAGAGGTCAGTCCTGAGACCTAGCATGCTTCACTGCCTTGCTCTAGCTTCTTGGACACTGTCCTTCCCATCTCTGTGGTACTGCAGTCCCTCATATGCTTCTTCAGACCCAGTGATGAAAGCACTCTTTTGATGGCAAGGTTGATAAGCTCTATGGCATCACCCTCTCAATGGGGAAGCAACTGGTTCATCAACTGTAGAACCAAGGAACCTGTATGGTCCAGGGAAAGTGGAGGCTATCAGTGGACTACTATGGTCTGAATGAAGTCATGCCACTGCTGAGTGCTGTGGTATCAGACATACTAGAACTTCAGTACAAACTGGAGCCAAAGGCAGCCAAGCACTATGCCACAACTGATAGTGCCAGCTTGACTTCTTTGAGGGAGGTGTACATCTGGAACTGACTGCTCCAAGGGTGGAAACACAGCCCTGCCTGGCATTCTTCTGTGAACTGAGGTAGCACACCAACGTTCATAAGCTGTTTTTGGTAACCTGCAGGTGACTCTTTTTGAGTTGCTAGGGAGTAAAAGATACGTGTATGATGTTAAGGTGTGATCCTGTCACTGAATTCATTCCTCCCTTTTGACTTGGTTCTGTCTTTGATAAATCCTCTGTTCTTGAAACCAAACTGCTCAGACTCTTTTCCTGTCTGCAGCTTTGCTTTGTAGGCAAATACTGGAATTTCTTCTTTTCTTTTTTACTCCAAAATAAAACAAAAAGTTATCATTTGGTGATGCAATTGTAATCAAGAAACACTGTTGTGGTGCTGTTGAAAAAAGAAGAAACAACAAAGTTAGCAGTTTATCAAAATAAAAGTGTTAGTTTCATTAGGAACCCAATAGATGTAGTAAGAATTGATGCATTATCTCAGATTGTTGCTACAAAACTGAACTTATTCTGGTCCTGTTGCACACCTTTACTAGCAAAAGCTATGGAAGCCATACAGTATAGAGCTGTCCTGCAGCTTACTTTTCTCATGTATTAACAGTGGAGTAAGAATTTGCCAAGAATACTATTGAATCTGCTGGCATCAGATTCTCTTGTGTTATGGTATGCTATGTATGGTCAATTATGACTGAGCAGGCAGAAGCTCTTTCTGCCCCAACACTGTCTACCACAGGATATACTACACTGTCACCTTTGTGCTGACATGTTCTATTTGTGATAAAGCCTATTTCTTGGAGTCTGGGCTATTTATGTATCTTTCTAATCCTATCCTCACTGTCTTCTGCAAAAGGTAGCTCTCAGATTTGCAAACTTCTGATCTCAGCTCAAGTTATACCTTCTGTTGCAATGGAGCAGTAGTAGGAATGGGGAGGGGGGGGAATGTTAGAGAATAAAGTCTGGTATAGAGAAGGGTGAGCCAGGTCCCAGAAAGTCTATTTTGCTCCAGAGCTCTTTTAAGTGAAAAGCTTCATGCATTTGTTCTTGCTGACAGAGTTAGAAATGTATGAGGCTGTCAGAAACAAACTCAGAAGCAATGTTATGTCTGTCACCGTGTTGGTGGAGTTTAGATATGACTGAGAAAACGAATTTGTTTCCTTGGTAGCAGAAAATTGCTTATTTTACAAGGTGCCATGGAGAGTGTTATCTACTTGGGATTTATGGCGTAGAGGCTTTAATAATGCATTTCAGCAGGAAAGGAATATTTGTTTTATGACATGCTTCCCAGTGTGGTGGTTGGCTTTTAGACACACTGAGTCTTGAAAATTAATAATGCACATTTCAGAGAGTTGGGAAATCACTTGCCCCAGGGGCAGGAAGGATTTGTGAAGGGGCTGGCAGCTCCCAACTGAAGGTCCTCAAGGCTGAGGGCACCATGGCCACTGGGTACCCTGGTGGGACACAGCCAGGAGCAGAGCATGTGTGCTAGCAGAAAGTACAGCTCGTTATTTTGGCCAGCACCTTCTGGTGTAGAAATGCCATTAGCAAGGGTGGTGGTGTTTGAGCCATAAAATTGTTTCTGCATGGTAGTACTGGGAACTGGTCCTGTGGTACACAGCTTGGTAACATCTGAAAGTACTGATGAGATAGCAGAAGATTTCAAACTAAATTCACTGAGGATAAAAATGGTGCTGTTTTTTTCATACTAAAGCCAGAGCATCAGAAGGCATAACGTGATTTGCAGTTATTAGGCATGCATTGGTTCTGTCAGCTGAGTGGAACTGCCACACCAGGCTGGGAAGGGAAGAAGGCAGGCACGTTGTGTGACAAACACCAAATAGGGGCTGAGAGTTATTTGTTTGCTTAATGAAGAGCTTCCTGAGGTTAAAAATGGATGGTTCTTGCACTGTTCCGTTCTGTCAGAGTGCACAATAAAAATAACCATTGACTAGACTGTGGGGATGGCTCAATGCACAGGGGAAGTACTGCAGACCTTGAAGACCTATGGCACAAAGTTATATTGATGAGAGGAGGCAGACTTGGAAGATGAGCATTACTGAGTTTTCTCAGACCAATCTGCCTCATGATTTCTACCACCTTCTCCACCTTCCTTGAGGGAAAGGGCCTGGTCGAATAACAGGAATCTAAACTGGATTTTGGTGAATGTGTTCAAGGCAGGAATGCAGCACCACTCTTTCAATCTTTGAAAGGGTAGATAATAGTAGGACAAGGGGAAATGGTTTAAGTTGAAGGAGGGAAGATTGAGGTTGGATATCAGGGGGAAGCTCTTTCCTATGAGAGTGGTGAGGTGCTGGAACAGCTGCCCAGAGAGGCTGTGGATGCCCTGTCCATCCCTGGAGGTGTTCAAGGCCAGGTTGGATGGGGCACTGTGCAACCTGGTCTAGTATTAGACATGGAGGTTGGTGGCCCTGCATGTGGCAGAGGGTTGGAGCTTCATGATCCTTGAGGTCCCTTCCAACCCAAGCCATCCTGTGATTCTGTGACCACCTCTCTACACCATGTTGTAACTCCAGAGAGGTAAATTACAAAGAAAACCAGGTCCCCTGTGGTTGCAGAAGCAAAACTTATGTCCTACTGACAGCTGAACTTGATCTTCTGATGTGGCTGGAGTTCCAGCAGAGTCACATTATCGGCCTGTATTTGGCTTCATCCCGACCCCCTCTCCAGGCCAAATTTATAAATAACGCTCATTTCATTATACTTTTCATTTCCTGGACTAGCAGATCAATAGTCCAGGCACACAGAAATATAATCCAAATCTTCTCTTCATTCCATTTCAGTTCTTATCACAAAAATGGCTTACCCTGAAAAGAACTTATACAAAAGATTGTTGATTCTGCCAGGATGGATGAAAGCTAAATCTGTAATATGAAGAGATGAGAGAATTCGAATAGTCAGGAAAAGGTAAAGGCATCTCGGGTACAAAATAATTGTGCAATTTTAGCGGTAGCTCTTTCACCTCTGTTTTCTTGTGTTGTTGTTATTATTATTATTATTATTATTATTATTATTATTATTATTATTATTATTATTATTATTATTCTAAGTAACATCTCAGATACAAAATGAGCATACTACCTGAAATGGGAAAAAGATCAGAAAAGCTACTCAGAACCCTAAAAGAACCAGTATAATTTAGAAACTATTTACTGGATCAGTGTTTTTAAGGTACATGTGAAAATAGTGTGAATTGAAGTGCTGAAAATGAAGTTGTGATTGACATACTGGCTTGGTGCTGTGTCCCATTTCAATTGCAGCCTTAGGAAAATCTTTCAACCCCCCTGGAAAGAGTTCCCTACAGAGAAATTGTCCTCCAAAAAGAGAGACTGGTCAGTGGGGCTTCTCTGGTTGCATCTTCCAAAGAGTTCAGCCACTTTTGTCGGAGAATCATAGAATTATTCAGGTTGGAAGGACCACTAAGGTCAGCTAGTCCAACTATCAGCCCGTCCCCACTACACTGCTAAGCCATGTCACTCAGTGTGACCTCTGCCTTTGTTTTGAAAACCTCAGGGATGGTGACCCCATCACCAATAAAAAGATTGCATCCAAATCTGCTAACACCAGATTAAGACCAAATAAGGCCAGTTATTGTTGTCCTTAACACTTCTTCTGGAGACTTTGAAGAAGAGAGGTCATCTGGAGCAGCTGATAACCAAGCTGCACTCTTCAGTTCCAGCCCAAAGTTGCAGCAAGAGCAAGATGGTGTTTGCCTGAAAAATTGGCTAGAAGTCACTTTTTCATCTGTCTCACAGCAGAAAGCACCAGGAGCCCCAGCTCAGCTGTGACCAGTAGGAAAGGAAACCAGAACAGGCGGTAGGAAGTCTCCAGCCATGCAGTGGGGACACAGTGTGACTGTTTGTGTCCTTTTCTGTTGGGAACATCAAACCTTTCTGTCGCTATGAGCTGTAGGGGAAACAGCTGAGTACATGGCTGGCCACTGCTGAAATAGAAAAGTGCAGAGATCAAACCAAGCACTGGGTGCAGAACCAATGGGAAGGGGTTGCAGGAAGGGGAATGAGGAAGAAGGGCTGCAAGGCTGTGCCTGGGCCACTCACCAGCAGTGGAGTCCCCATTTCTGGCAGCATCCTGCTACAGGAAGCACTTGCTGAGTCAACAGGAAATGACAGACAAACATAAAGTATTGGAGAGGAAAGCAATGTTGCAACTTGGGATGCAGACAGCAATGTTTTTGTCAACATCGTCACGTTGGCTGCATACTGCTTTTATTGAAAGAAGTGAAAGAAGTTGGAAGATGGAGAGTTGATCCTGCTTCACACCTCCCACCTCCAAGAGATGTGCACAGAGTGAGTTTGCGATGCCCTGGTGACTGCACGGTGCCCCATGAAGTTCAGCATCAGTACTTTTCTGTTGCTTGCAGGTCATAATTGACAGCAGCGGTTTAATTAAATAAAAACAGCACAGCCGTTTCTTGCTAAAGCAGCAGACCCTAATCATCTGCTAGAAATGGATGCCTCCCGCTCTCACTGAGGATAAACACTTGGAGCACTTGCAAATTCTGATAAGTGAGTTCAAGCCTGCATTGTTATCTTGCTTTTTTTATACTGCAGAGTTGTTGGGAGGAATAAAAAGAGCCAGAAATCTTTATTATTCTTCCTTAGGGATTCATTGCATTCTACTTTACAGCGCATTGTTATATTACCAATTGTGACTGTACATGTTCTTAATAAATACGTAGCGTTACAAAGATAATAACACTCTTATCTCATTAATGACTTTGCACTAGTGTAAATGAAAATGATTATTAAGTTAACAGTAACCTTGATGCAGGAAAAAAAGATTCGATGGTTATTTCCTTTCACAGATCAGTGTCGTTTCTCTTACTAAAAATATCTTCTCAGCCCCAATTCTTTCCCGAGACAGTTCTGCTGCCTATCAGCACTGCAATGAATGAAGACACCATATGTGCATTCCTTCCTGCACGTACACAGGTCTTTAGGGGTTCGGTGTGAATACTAGCATATGGGTCAGACTGATATTTCTCTTTTTTGATCCAGAATCAAAAAAGCAATGGTGTTACAGCAGACTTCCGAGACAGTTCTGCGTTGTCTCGTCCAAACAGCTTTTCCTCTCTGATTGCTCATTCCTCAGGGTTGTGGGCCAGCAGTGCATGCAGCCACCTTTGCTGCTGCCTGGATGTGTCAGACCACCTTCATTGCCCCGGTTTTGGTTCTGCTCTGTAAAATAGAGCAAAGCTGGGGTCATGTCCTGGGGAAGTGCAAGCTTCCAGGCGGGCTCAGACATTGTGTCAGAGGGGGATCTGAGAGCACACAGCCAGCTCAGGTGGTGTGGGGTATGTCCAACTGGCTGCATCACTCCATCCTATCTGTGCAAGACACAAGCACTTGGCCTGGCACAGCCTGGAGAGACTGGGGTTCCTGCGATGTTCTTTTGATCTCCATGACTGCAGGAGCCATGTCTGTGAGTTCCAGAGGTCATGTTGCTTGGCATGAGTCACTGGGAGCTGTGCTCAAGGGGACAACACCCTGCAATTGCAACCCATCAGAACAGAAAATTCTGTGGAAGCAAATGCATCGTGGCACTATTTAAGTGAGTCAAACAGATCATTAGGTCATCCCATGTTCTTTAAAAATAGTCACCTCCAAGTAAAGAATCAAATGCAGAGATTTTTGCATCCCTGTATATATTTCTCAAACACTTTTTTTCTGTTCAGGAGACAGCTGAATTTGGCATTGAGAGCACGTCAAGCTGAGTACCAAAGCTTTTTGCATGACTTTACTCCACTGTAGACTGCGCTGACCTAAAAACCTCCTATAGGAGCAATTAATACCAAGCAGTAGTATGTTCTACAGCAGAGAGAATAATCTATTCTCAACAAATTGCTCTCAAACATATGGTACCTCCTTAGCCTGAAATGAGAGTTAAGCCGAAGTGCTGAATGTGCAGTCAAAAGGAAAAAAGATATTGCAAGATTTCAAACGCTGAGCATGGATATCTTAAACTTAAAAACCAAGAGCTTATGTAAGCTTAAACCTTGAGATTTTTAAGTCTGCAAAATCTGATAATTTTAAAGTTATTGTCCTTCCTACGCTGAACCCTGTCACATTGCTCATTTGCTTTTATAGTTGGTGGACATTTTTATACACTAAGGCATAAATTTAACAGAATAAACACTGGTGTGATATACTACAGATGGCAACTGCAAAACAACCAAGCATTGGTTCTCGCAGTGAATTTAGCTTCAGAGTTTCCTGGTTTAACAGATGGCAAATGTCAAGGCTGATGTTGCATTAATGTAGACTTGTTCAGTGTAAACTTTTGAGGGAGGGAACTTGTGGTCAAATTCACAGAAAATCTGCATTAAGTGGTGTCAGTACGTTACCCAAAATATTCACTTGTGGTAACAGCATCTCAACTAAGAGTATATCTGCATGGATGTGCAGCTCATCTCAGATATTTGGGCTTGGCTTTCCAGTTTGGTGCTTTCTGGGATTTATAATGGGGTGGAGACTATCTACAAGCACCTGGTGGCAGACGTTAGGAGAGATTCAAAATGGAGAATAACTGATTGAACCTGACAGCCTGGAATAGTGTGTTTCTCTATTTCTGATTTGTAAATGTAAAGAAGATGGTAAGAAGATGTGGCTGTATCACTATGGGATCCTGCAGTAATTCAATCAGTGATCCCTGGAGAGCTTCATGAATGACACGAGAGCTTGACTGAACTATCAGCACAGCCCTGTTTCTTGCAATATTATGACAGTGTTACTAGCCTTGGGTATAAATGAAATGTAGCTGAGTTTTACAGAAAAACATGGACTGTTTGTTCACCTTTCCACACTGGCATTGCTGATCTGTCTTTCTTCACCACTCTGATTTACAGCACTCCATAAAGTGTCTACTAAGGCCTCCCATGATTGTTATCTCAAAGTCTTTTTTTTTTTTTTTTTTTTAATTTTGTCTTGCTTTCAAGCCACCAGAAGCTGACAGTTTTAAGTATAAGAATGGATTGAATAAATTTATAATGGTCAGAGGGTACCGTGACATCCAGAGGTGTGGAGGAAAGTGGCCAGGTTCCCAAACACTGTGAGTAAATATGGCAATATAACCTTGGCAAGTTAATGCAGCATCAGTTGCCCACATCCAACATGATAATTTTACCATTCAGAAATACTCTGGGGAACTAAACATACCTCATGATTGCCATTCAGAAACAGAATGGTGATGAAATGCAGAAAGTCTTGGTTCTTGAGCAAAGCACATCAGTATCTGGGACATAAAGCTAATTTGTAATACGATTTTAATTCATATAATCAACAGAAAGACTCTGAACACCAAAGTGAAGGTTTTCTGAAGTGAAGATTGATTTCTGTGCCAGTCCTTCTGTGTGAAACCAACAGAAACTGTAATTATTGTGGTCAGGAGTGAATATTTTGATGCCTTAATATCCAGTAGTGTTTAACAATGGACAGTTTGCCAATGCAACAAGAAATAAGCAGTAGAGATGCAGGTTTTCCAAATCTGATCTCTCCAGTGGTGCTCCTCTGCTCTCACTTTGAGGAGTGCTGGCTCAGTGTGCATCTCTGTCCTCAGTACTTTTGGGTAAGAGTCAGAAAATCATTAAGGCTGGAAAAGACCTTTCAGATCCCCACGTCCAACCCCCCACCATGCTCACTAACCATATCCCTCAGTGCCACATCTCCATGCTTCCTGAACACCTCCCAGCATGGGCACTCCATCACCTCCCTGGGCTTCCACATGTTTCATGCAATCTGCGTAGTAAAGCTTGACGTTAATATTTCATTTTTCACCAGAAGCTCTCAAAGCTCTTTTCAAAGCTAATTAAGGTTCACATTACCTTTAAGAATGGGGCAGATATCCTCATGACAAGACGAATAAGGATGGGAGAGGCAAAGTGACCTACTCAATGTCACACAGTTTCAGTCTTGAGCCTGAAACACAAAGAGCTCAATTCTTGGTAGTTTGCTGTAACCACTAATGAATAGTAATGACTGACCATATTGATAATTAATAGCACTTTCACCGTGCTTAGCACAGTTAAAGTGCTGCTGAAATACTAATTCATTCACCCTCGCTGAACACTGAGGGTATGTAAGAGCTTCATCCTTCAACTCGCTCAGCTTTGCACACATGGGAGACCGCTGACTTAATCAGTGGAAAGCAGAGCGTGGAAGTGATTGAAGGATGAGAAATGAGAGAGGATGCTCACATTGTTTGGCACCGACTGAAGAGTCTGATGTTGGAGTGCTTGAGTTAAGAACATACCATCAGCAGAGAGAAGTAGGCCCCATCAGATGGCCATTCAAGTCATCTAAATGAGGAGCTATTTCTCTCCGTGGAGCCACTGGAGAGTCCAGCATTAGAAGTCTCGAGCAAGATGTGTGAATACTCTCCCTTAAGTGCTGATTATTGTTCCCAATTTGCAGGTGGGTGAACTGGAAAGGACGGGACTGTGCCAGATGAGGTGAACTGCGTGCAGTGAGGAGGCTCCCTCCTGCCCCTGAAAATGTGGATGAGAAAAAAGAACACAGAGATGAACAAACCTCAAGGGAACACGTTCAGGCTGTAAAAATACTGAGGCAGTATCAAGATATCTGGAAGCTCTGTTGGTATACCCTGTGAGTCATGGGCGCTGTATATTACATGCTCAATGCTTATTCAACAGAAGTAATTTCTCATGCGAGACCACGGGAGTCAGAGAAATTGGCTTTGCACCAAGGTGCCTGATTCAGCAAGATGTTACCAGCACGGAGGCTCTGCTGCTTCTAAACACCGGGAGAGGGGAAGCAATCATCGTGAAGAGAAAACAGGAGATCCCTTACGGCTTTGAGCATGGCAGTGTTTTAACTGTGTGAGTATAAACTCATCAGTGAAAAATATGCAGTAAGAATAGGCAATATACACACGGGATTCATCCCTCCCGTGCTGTTTCTTTGTATGATGCAGACTGAATGCTGCCTCCCTGTTTTCTGCCACCTCTGGCACTCCCCCTGAAGTCAAAATTCTGTTGCAGTGACGGCAGTCATTAAAAATGATGAGATAAGGAAGTGTTTACCAGTTTTATTATTGCAGATGTACTGGAAGAATGATTGCACCTCAAAATGTCTCTGTAATGAAGCTTGACTTAGGGGGGAAAAAGGCGGAAAAAAGTGGCAGAAAACAAAAGGAATATTCTTTTTTTTCCTGAAATTAGCAGAGAGAATTACACTTGGAGAAAACATTTATCAGTATGTCAGCAAGGAGGTATGTGGTTTATCTTCATAATAATGGTTTTCACAACTTTGAAGGTAAAGACAGCCTATCCAGCTCAATGTTTTTCACATCACATCTAGCAAGTTAAATGACTTTATTTGTGCACACAAAACAAAGGCAAACACAGCAAAGCATGCTAGCAGCATCACCCTGCAGCTGGATAGGGTCAGGGTTCCTCACCCGGCCTGGAGGGAAGGAAGCATGGCATGAATTGTTGTTGCACAACCAAACCCTCTTCTGAAGGGTCTGACCTCACGCTCTGACCTCATCGTGACTTCAGGCCTACGGGAACTGCACTGACCATGCCGTTCCCTGCACCCAGCACCATCAGGGGATGCTGCCTGAGGATGAAACCAGAGCCTACAAAAGCATTGAGAGGCCTCAGCCTGTGGTTGGGCTCCACATTTTGGCCCCTCTAACCTCATTGCAGCCAGTTAGCAGAGTCTTGCCAGCTCTGAGCACCTCCTGGATCCCCTCTCATACAGGTATGGGATTTGCTCTTCATATATGGGATTTCTACTGCAGCAAATGGCAAGTCCATAGAGTGACCATGATCCCCAAGTACTCCAGTAAAAAAAACCATCCCTGGTAATTGAAATATTTACACATCATGGCTAAAAGAATCAGTCTTTTTCATTTCATTATTATCTTTTCCCCCAAGCAATATAAAGTGTTTATTCAGAATGTGAATAATTCTTAAGATGCATGCATGCATGCATGGCCTCATTTTTGGGTGGTCCTGTGTGGAGCTGGGAGTTGGACTCAATGATTCTTACAGGTCTCTTCCAACTGGCGATATTCTGTAATTCTATGATTTCATCACTGCATGTTTATTAAATGTGCATGAGATTCATGCCACAGTCTTTTTTCAGTGCTGAAGGTGCTGTTGAAGGTTGGGGTTTGGATGGAAATTACCTTTAGGCATGAACAGATGGCAAAGGGGGAAAAAACAGGGTATGCAAACTTACATTTATAAGATGTATAACTTTTTATAAAACACAGTCAATCTGATTTTTCTTGAGGCAAAATTGTCAACACGATAAGAGATGCAGAATCCAAGTATTGCTTAGAACATGTACCTGATCAAATTTTAAATGTCTCATTTTGAATCCAGGAGATGAAGGGTAACAATGTATGACATGGAAGGAGAAATGCTGGGCAGTGGAGTGCACACAGAATGTCCCAGTGACCTACAATTCCCTGCCAAAGGCACAGGGGTAAAGGATGTGGATTTTATAATGTTCCTGGACATGTTTTAAATACACGACGCAGAGGAGAAAAGATTACTGCAGCACAGAGCAACACTCTTCCCTCCTCACTCACAAAAGCAATAGGCAATAATTGAGCTGTGCACATGGGGAGACTTATTTTCTTCATGAAAACAAATAATTTAAATAAGAGCCAGAACCAGCCAAATGTTGAGCCTCTTGGCTGCCAGCTCATGGATATACCACGGCTGTGAAGAGCCCTTGGTTGGTGCCACGCTCTTGAGAGGAGGAGCAATGCAAATCGGCACACGTGAGCTCTTTGTGGTGCCAATTGGAACCCATCTCCACTTTCTTCTCAATCCAACTCCTCGCTCGTATTCTTTTAGAGGATCACAGAGCACTGAGCTGAAAATTTCACCTGCTCTAGGAGCTAAAGGCACATATTTCCAAAAGCAGCAGGCTTCAACCAGCTCCAAGCCTTCTCGTTGCATGCGGAGACACAAAAGCATTATGGTAATTCTGAGCGCTGAACCATTTAAAATCTATTCTAATTGATTCCTGGCTATTCGTGATTCCAGCATGCTGTTCAATGAGTGGTAGATAAAAGTAGCAGGAGGTAACATCTTCTGTACTGCTGCGGGGAGATCACGCCTAAAATACAGCGTTCAACTCCGGGTACCTCATTGCCAGAGAGATGCAGACAAATTGGAAGGAATTCATAGAAGAGCATTAAAAATGATTAAGGGTCTGAAGAGACTGAGTTATGAGCGAAGATTAAAGGAACTTAATATGAATCACTTGGCTAAACGATGACTAAGAGGGAAACGATACCCTTCAACAAGTACTTGGAGGGCATAAATATCACAAATAAAAAGGAATTATTTAGGGCGCTGAAGGACGTGCCACTTGGGATAAAAGGATGGTGTTAGGCAAAGGGAAACTGGCTCTGAACGTACATCTTTAAAGTCTAACAGACCATTTAAGGGAAATCCCGACACATTTGTCTTAATTTTTGCCTATGATAGTAAAAAATATCCCATTATCTTCAGTTGAAGATTGAGAGAGGACTCCTAAATGCAGTCCAGGGATGTACGGGAAACAGGCATCACTCCCAATGGCAAGTTGGGAAAACAGCAAAGAAATGTTCAGAGCTTTTGAAGGTTGATATACCCTTTACCCAGCACCAAAGGATGTATAAGACATGAAACCAGTGATCTGAATTTTAAGAATGTGTCTGTTGCCAGGATACCATGGGGAAAATAAAAGTAATAATGCATTTCTTTACAACATACACATTCCATTAATTCTGGTGAGAGCTGTACCAATATTTTAATGGGAAAACAGTTCACAAGGAAGAATAAATCTTTCTCTAATTTTCTCCTAGAGCCATTGTGCGGCTGAAAGAAGTGCCAAAAGGGAAGAAATGCCATGGTGTGGCAGCCCTGACCCCGGCCTGTCTTAGAAAGCAACTGTGCATTGAACAGGATTGAATATCAGCATGAAATCAGACTTGGGCCATGCCTTGATCAGCAGAGCGGATCAGCGGCGCAGCGCTGTGATTCCTAAAACTGCTACCACGTATATCTACATACATCACCTTGTGGTTCTTTGGGCTTACTGCATGGAAACTGCTCGGCTGCAGCCAGAAGTCCCCAGCCAGGGGGCAATCCCAACCTGATATCTCCTGCAGATCGAGGGGCTTTCGGTCTTTCTCATTGCAGACACCCAAGGTCAGGGGATGGGCTCTGAGCGCCTGATGGAGCTGTGGGCATCCCTGTGCATTGCAGGGGGTTGGACCAGATGGCCTTTAGAGGTCCCTTCCAACTGCAACCAAGCCTTGAGAAAGGCTTTGGAAACTGTGCCTGGGAGGTCATGGGAAAAGGGCTCCCCAGAGCAGCAGGAACAGGAAGCAAAAGCCTCTGGGGTGGTTATGGGCAATGAACTTCTCCATTCAGTGCATGAGGCACAGAGCAGAAACGTCAGCATTTCCACCTCTCTTTGCAAGGGTAACCTAAAGATGCTGACACTATAGTGCAGTCCAGATTAGTATCCCATCAAAACTGTGCTCTGAGGACACATTCCTACTAGTTTATCACAGAGTTACATCTGGCAGTAAGTGTGCAGCCCTATGGGCAAACCCAGCCAGTGAGCCTCTCCTCCAGGCCTCTGCCCCCAGCATGGTCAGCAGCTTGAGATGACAAGGGCAAAGGACTGGCTTGCCTTAAAAAAATCACCTTTCACCTTCATACTTGTGCACTCCCAGTTGTACTTTTCAATGGGAAAGAAGGCTGTCCCACCTTTTTCTGCTAGATAAACTTGCCCAGCACAAAGGAATATGTTCAAACTTGTTTGAGCAATGGGGTGATCCTCTGTGTTGCAGGGTGAGCTTGGAAAGCAGCAGAACATGAACAGAGGTGGAGGTCAGGAGGTTTTGTTTTGTGAAAACCAACCTTGATGGAGACAACGTTCCTATGATTTCTCTGTTGAAATCTGTATTGAAATTGAAGGGAGAATGCGGCATTGAGTGTCATGGTGAGTGGGCATGGTGGGGATGGGTTGAGGATGGGCTTGATGGTCTTAGATGTCTTTTCCAACCTCTTTTGTGGTTCAGAAGAACTATAGTGCTTCTATGATTCTATGAGCTTGAATCACAAGAATCAAAGCCCAAACTTGGCTGTATAAGTGATTTATTCTGATTGCTCTTTTTTTCCCCGAGTATAATTGTCCACAATAACATAATTAGTTGCTGGAGAGTGACTCATGATGCCCACACATGTTGGATTTCCCTCTCCACCTCACCAGATAGCACTGAAAATACACAGTGAAGAGACAACCTTCGGGGACCATCTGGGACATTGTGGATGCTGCAGAGAAACACTGACTCCAGGTGTTTGTTGGTAGGGAACAGTGCTACAGGGCATTCCCCAAGGAGCAAAGATTTTGTTTTCCTGGCGTTTCTTTGAAATTGTTTAAAATACATTAAAAGGAAGGAAGGGAGTATAATTATGTAGTGATACGACTGCACGTAATTGCAGTTCAGAGCATCTCACGAGGCCTAAAAAGGCCATGAAGGGCAGCATGTTTAACCCAGGGCAGGAACGTGGGGTGTGTGTGAATATTCCCAAAGTCACAGGTTTCCCTCAGTCAGCTGCTCTGCTCTGGGAGGATTTTGCAATGAAAAATCAGTGAGATTCCAACGTGACCCGAGCAGAGGTTCTCTAATCCATCCTGAGCTCACTCACACCACAGGGAAGGAAAGCTGTGGATGCATGTTTTTAAGTCCAACCCTTCATTATCTACATGTGGTCTCACAGGTGTATAATCAATCACCCATTGGAAATTCTTAACCTGCTTGGCTACAAATCCTTAGTTTGGAAGGCTCTGTTTTGTGATTTACTATTTCATCATTCGTGGTTTCTTATACTATTAAATTTGTATTTTACTGTGGTTTCACTTCAAAGGATATTCCCACAAATGGATGTTTTAGATGCTTCCGAAAGGGAAAACCTTGTCCCAAAATGCAGTATCTTCACGTTTAGCTCATGCTTCATTACATCAACTTGTTGGCAGTAACACTGCTGAGCTTTAAGTGTGTGGATTGAAGCCCATCCGAGGCTTCATGCAGTGACTGGAGGGCAGCGTGGAGGGCTGCACACACTGGGATAAGAAGCAGCACGTTGTGTCAGAAGGTACGTGCACAGGTTGTGTGGATGCGTTAATAAACGGCTGTGCATTCACATAAACATGTATACATACACACTGCAGGGTACTAATGAACGTTGTACTTATTGAGTACTGGCTTCTGGCTTCTTAGTCAGTGTTTGTGAGCATTTCGTTACAGAACTGACGATGGCGGTACCGCGAGGAGGGATGGGGACCCGACACGAGCCGCGTCCCTCCTCGGCTCTACCTCCTCCCCATTTCCCCCCCGCCATGCTCTGCGATGCCGCCTCCCCCTCAGCATCCCACACTGTTCGCTCGGGAGGGACGGAATTTCCTGCGGGATCCCTCGGGAAAAGCCCATCTCCTTCGGAACGCTTCCTCCTGGCGGGTCGGAGCGCGTATATGCGTGTGTATATTTGGAGGGGGGAGGCACTGCTGGGGACCTCCTCCCCCGCGGAGCAAAGCACGCCTCCTAATGGGCTGCGCAGCGCGGCCGAGGAGTGGCGCGGGGCCGCTCCCTCCCTCCCTCCCTCCCTCTTTTTCTTCCTCCTCCTCCCCCTCCCGCAGGGCAGAGGCGGCGGGTGCAGCGCGGATGGGCGGCCGGAGCGAGCTGCGGGCGCGCCTCCCGGCTGCAGGGAGAAGCAGGAGGTAAGAGATCACCGCCGGGTTTGGGGCTCCCTGGGTCGCCTCTCCTCAAGTTTGGGAGGCCAGCGGGGACTTTGCGGGAAGTTGGAAGCACGCACTCCCCGCATCGCGGAGCCCGGAGGGGGCGGCCACGGGGGTGCGATGCTGCCTGCTGCCGTCGCCAGCCGGAGGAACCGCGGGTTCGGAGCGAAGCGTGCCGGTACCCCCGTAACTCTCGCCTTGAGAAGCGGGGTCTGGGAGCTCCCCTCACCGCGGGTGGGTGCTGGGAGAAGCCGGGGGGATGTGTCCACACGTGGGGCGCGGGGAATGGGGTTTGCCGAAGGGATGGTGATGGGGATAATGGGATTTGTTTTGGGGACGGTGACAAAGATTCGCTGTCGGCTCCTCGCTGGCCGTGCCGATTAGGGGAAGCGCTGTGCCGGTTGCTGAGATTTGGGAGAGCGGCTGCATGAGGGTTGCATCCCATTCGGGCAGCGCGTCTCTGGAATGAAGCTGTGGATGGATGTTGCCATTCTCCGCTGCGTATTTTTAGGTGAAGAGGGGTATTTCTTAAACGCGAGCTGTTAGCTGGTAAAAATAGCTTCCTGCGTGCATCTGCCGAGAGTGCTGTCAGGGTTTGGGGATGGGTTTTTATGGGTGAGAGGATCTTCAGCAGCAATTCTCCACCTGAACTTTGTCGGTGTCATAAAGTGAGTTGTAGGGGGGTGGTTGGTCGGTTGTGTTCGTTGTAACACTACTCTGCAGTGCCCTGGGATGATAGAGCAGGATGACAGAGTTCAATTCTTAGATGGCACATCTCAACACTGACCAAACTTTCAGATATGGAAATATAAGTTTTTTGGTTTTTTTTTTTTTTTCATTGTATTCTATGGTTTTGGGCCCAAAGGTGTCTTCCTATTGATTCATTTGCATGTGACATAAGGAAAGTTTCGCTTCTTGAAAACTGTGAGCATCCAGAGAACCAGCGTGTGCCGTTTGTGTGTGGTGAGCAAGAAAAGGGCAGAGCGCTCAGCTGAGCACATTGCAGGTTAGAACTCCAAGTTTGCTGGAGCTGTTCATGAAGGGTAAATATTTTTAAGGTCTTACTGAAAACTTTGTGCTCACAGGTGTAAACAGGTGCCTAAATGAACAGCATTGCACTTCAGGCTAACTGGGGAATGCCTGATCTCTGGCAAGAAGGGAAATTTCCATTAGTGAGATGTCACAGCATCTCTGTGAATCTGTGTGTACGTTTATATCATAGAATCATAGAATCACCAAGGTTGGAAAAGACCTAGAAGATCATCCAGTCCAACCGTTCACCTATTCCCAATAGCTCCCACTAAACCATGTCCCTCAACACAACATCCAGCCTTTCCTTGAACACCCCCAGGGTCGGTGACTCCGATACTCATATAAATTGATACAAGTATTTCATATATAGAGACACATACATCACATATATATATATATATATATATATATATATATACTCACACTTGAACAGTAAATACTGGTGGAATAGGTGTCCTGGAGCTTCTCTTTGATAGCAATCAAAATGTTGTCCCACTTTGTTGACTTGAGAGCTCCTCTGGTGCTGGTGCCACCCCGCTGTTGGGCACTGAGTCAAAGTATTCATCTGGCTCTTCGTGTGCCACCAGGAACAAAATCAATTTGAATGCAGAAAGGATGAAACTACCTCTGTGGTGATTTAGTAGGGAAACTAATTCGTGGTTTTTTTCCCCTTTAAATGGCACTTAGATCCTGTGCCTCCAAGTGCAGCCAGTGTGCAGTTCTGAAATCAATAACAAAACAGTTTTATGGTTCAAATTTTGTAATAGGAACACTGATCTCAAATTCAGAGTGCTTTATTTGAGGGTCTGGAATGGGAACATGATGAAACAGTGGAGATTTGCATGACAACACACTTAATTCCACTAATGCAGTGGAAGACAGTAATGGATTTTATCTTTGCTAAACAAAAAGGAGTTATCTGGGAACTCCAAATGAGCAGGTTGGAGCAGGCTCTGGTGTTTGGATTATTTCGTGTGGCTGAAGTGGAAGGATAAAGTTATATAATCCACTCGCAGCATTAGCAAGGATGGGATTATGTGGGCATAATCAAAGAGAGGCAAATAAGATCCTGCTGATATTTTAAAGCTATTTTAAGCAACGCAGACATTGTGCTATTTGTACCTGGAGGCAGCGAGATTTGGGAGCTGTCGTCTTAAAGTATAGAACGTTGCTGTGTAGTTACTGGCTGGAATGGGTTGATTTGCTAGAAGCAGGCTGGTAACTGTCAAATTAATATAATCTGAGACACATGGCAGGATTTTATGGTGGGGAAAATGGAAATAGCCAGAAAGTCATAGGCCCTCTGGACACAGTAAATACGCCTGTGCCAGAAATGGTCACAAATTGGGATGAACAATTCTAATACTGATTGATAAATCATTATTCTTGTGATTTATCATGATGCTAATGACCTCACAGTGCCTGCCAGCACTCCATAACAGTATCAGACCTTGCTGAATTGTCATGGAGGGTGATTTTAGCTTTTGTGGGCTGGTAGCAGACATCTGTGGCAGGAGCTGCATGAGAACCAGGTGCTTCAATAGGCAGAGATGGTAGCCCAGGTGATTTCAGTGGGTGTTATTTTCAATAATGGAACACGTCCCAGCATTTTTGCCCAATTGTCATTTAGTTAGGTAGATGGCAGTGAGCTCCAACATTCACGGGGCGTTGTTGATTATGATAGTACATCCCCATCACCATGTAAGGGTTTCTTTTTTATTAAAGTCTATCTGCTGCCTGGATGGGGGATCCTTCTCATTATTAAAAAAATTCCATTGTTCAAAGATGCAGCATATTATTTGGGTTAATATTTTTATATATATATGGGTTTATTACATGTTTACATGGGTTGATAGTGATAGGACAAGGGGGAATGGTTTTAAACTGAGACAGGGGAGGTTTAGATTAGATATTAGGAGGAAGTTTTTCACACAGAAAAGGTGGTGAAGCATTGCACCAGGTTGCCCAAGGAGGTTATGGATGCCCCATCCATGGAGGCATTCAAGGCCAGGCTGGATGTGGCTCTGAGCGTCCTGGTCCAGTGGGTGGCAATCCTGCACACAGCAGGGGGTTGGAACTGGATGAGCCTTTTCAACCCAGGCTGTTCTGTAATATTAAGAAGCTGTAACTCAACACTGTGTTACTTCTACGTTTTGGGTTCTAAATGTTGTTCAGACACTTCCCATAGGGAGAGAGGCAGCAGCAAGCATTGCCCAAATGGCATACTGACTCAGGGAGCTGCAACATCCAGCTGTGTTGCTGTTTCAGTACCGGTGCATCGCTCAGGCAAAGAGAGCCATGACTTAAATAGGTGCCAATATACTCCTTCTACCTCCTAGGTCTTAATTACACCTGCAGTTACTCTGTCCTTAAGGGCTATGTATCCTGCTACTAGAAACTGCAAGGAAATGTGCTGTTAAATTGCTCGGTGCTGCTCTGAAAATTCAGGTGATGTGAATTGCCCCATTTCCAACAGCTCAGAGTTTACAGGAGCCTCCCCTGGCTTGAGCTGGGCTCTCTTCAGGCTCAGTCTTCCCCCACCTCACCCATTTTCCTCTTTACCTTGCATTCCCACCACACTTCTTGGCTGAAGAATGCAAACCACGGTGGAAAAAATAAGGTACATTTCCAATAAAAGAACAAATTTTTCAGTGTTTTCCCCCCACAAATTAGTATTATTTATTTAAGCAATTAGTGAAGTGCAGCGTTGCTTTTTAACTGAAGAGCTGTGGTGCCAGATTGGAGTCTAAATACAGCTATTCACACGAGGGGACGGGATCTGTAAGCTCCCACAAGCTCTTACCTCAAAGCAGCCTGAATTACACTGATCTCTCCACTTTTACTGCCATCTCACTAAAGCTGCCTGGTTATGTGTAGCATTGTTGACCCGCTCCCTTAAAAATATGTTGGGCTGCCTGTGTGTATCTAGCAGAAAGCACGCTGTGTGCTCAGCCACACTGGCTGTTTGTCTGTACGACCTTTCCATTTGTGTTTCTGATCCGAAGGACGTGATTACGATTCTACCCCAGTTGCTTGGTTTGGTTTTTACATGGGAGGGAGAAGGGAAGGCTCGCGAGGAGCTGGAGAGCAGCAGACGTACTGCAATGGGAGCTCTGTAATCCTTTGATTACACAGCTGTGCCCGACATGCCACTAAACAGCACTTTAGGGGCAAGCAGTTAATGTAGCTTTGCTGTGCAGTATTTATTGATTTATGTTACACCTGGCTTCCAGCAGCTGTTGGATGTGGCTTGCAAATACACCTTAGAGGGGCATGGCATCCTTGTTAGAGAGGTAAACAGGTGAGGTGCTTTGTGCTTTGCAAGAAGAAACACTTGAAATGAAGTCTAGTTGGGTAGCAATGGGTGACTGTGTCTTCTGTGTCCTCCTGTGGCTGCACACTGGAGTCGGTGGTTGGACAACACCAGCCCACTGCCTCTTCCTGTTTCTGGACCCAGATGAGGGTAGTAGTAGAGAAATGCCACAGGCCTTGGAATTTCATGCTAAGATGGAAGTGAAAGATTGAAAGACACAATTTCTAATATGGCACCCGCAATCTGGTAGAACCTAGGGAGCCTACAAACAGGAGGGGAATCAACTCTATGAAAGGGTACATAACTTCAGGACAAGGGGAAATGGTTTGAAGTTGAGGGAGGGAAGATTTGTTTGCTTAATGAAGAGCTTCCTGAGGTTAAAAATGGATGGTTCTTGCACTGTTCCGTTCTGTCAGAGTGCACAATAAAAATAACCATTGACTAGACTGTGGGGATGGCCCAATGCACAGGGGAAGTACTGCAGACCTTGAAGACCTATGGCACAAAGTTATATTGACGAGAGGAGGCAGACTTGGAAGATGAGCATTACTCATGATTTCTACCACCTTCTCCACCTTCCTTGAGGGAAAGGGCCTGGTCGAATAATAGGAATCTAAACTGGATTTTGGTGAATGTGTTCAAGGCAGGAATGCAGCACCACTCTTTCAATTCGTTGAAAGGGTAGATAATAGTAGGACAAGGGGAAATGGTTTAAGTTGAAGGAGGGAAGATTGAGGTTGGATATCAGGGGGAAGCTCTTTCCTATGAGAGTGGTGAGGTGCTGGAACAGCTGCCCAGAGAGGCTGTGGATGCCCCGTCCATCCCTGGAGGTGTTCAAGGCCAGGTTGGATGGGGCACTGTACAACCTGGTCTAGTGTTAGATATGGAGGTTGGTGGCCCTGCATGTGGCATGGAGGGTTGGAGCTTCATGATCCTTGAGGTCCCTTCCAACCCTGTCCATTCTGTGAGAATAAAGCACTGTGGCCCTTTCCTGGACTGAAACTTCTCTGCAGTGTCCTTCTGGCAGCCCCAATCCAAGTGCAGCTTTGGGCTTTCATTCCATCCTCTGGAAGCAATCTAAAATGCAGGAGTCAGTGTAGGTCCTGGGTTGTAGATCCTTAAGTTGTGCATTTGAGTGCAGTGTTAACTGTGTGGTGCCTAAGCTAGGATGTAATGACTTGTGAATACCAGAATTTATTCTTTCAAAGAAGAAAGACTGGTATAGCCAGAAGGTCTGACTGTGTAAAGCAAGGAATGGGAGGAAACCGAGAGGGACCATTTAATGTTAGGAATATTTATCATATGAGATTGGTTTGCCTGCAAAGCCAGCTTTTCCTTGGAAGCTTCATTCTTTGAAAACTCTTTAAAAAGTCTTAAAGCCAACACTTCTTTTGGAAGGCCCTCACATGGCTTACCTCGAAGTCCTTTCCAACCTCTTGGACTTTGGCTACTTGTTAGATCAGAAATCTATCTTCCAATAGACATATAAAGATATAAAACAGATCATGCGATACAGACATTGTTAATGTTAAATAAGTAGAACATCTAAAATTTCTGAGGCTGTTAAGGAACATCCGTGAAGAACTGAGGTTTAGATCTGTTTTCACAGTGGGATGCCAAGGGTTGTGCTTTTCTTCCCTCTGCAGTCGTGGTTAGCACGTTAGTAAACTGCTGCTGTGTAGAGTTGATCCTTTTGCCTTGATTGCTGAGACTTTAGAGAATTGCTTGGGGTCATTTCTGTAAAGCATTTTGGATGCTATTTTGTTGAAGTGGAAGAGGGGCAGGCTGCACGTGTACATCAGGCTTTGAGCTCATGCAGAGCTGATGGCAGGTCAGCTCCACAAAGCAGGATGGGTTCACGCTCTGCAGCTGTGCTTCAGGAACTCCTTGCTAGTTCACTGGCTCTCTGGAATCTTAACCACGATATTTGGATAGTAGTTTTGGATTTGTTGAAAATGCAGAGCTCAGATAAAGTGACTGAGTTTCTCTGGGTGAGAAGCTACCAAGAGCAATTGCTGCATGAGCTGTGGTCGTCTCCCTGTATAAAAGGACAAAAACTTGTTCTTGAGCACTTCAGCATTGACTATTACAGCTTCAGGCCTTGAGCAACTCGTTGGACCTATTCATAAGGAAAATAACTTAGATGAGAAAAGAAATCATAAATTATAGAGCTATGAAAACAGTATCTCAGGTTGAGGATTAACTTGCCTGAGGAAGAGATAAGAATAAATCAGAATGAAACCACTATTGCTCTTGACATTCAGTATTAGAATTACTTTGCAAAGCTATTTATGTCAGCTTTAAAACAGTTTGAACAAGAAATGAGATGTGAGAGGTGAGCAGAAGGGATCAGTGGATCCTAAACTCATTGCTCTCGTTACAAGAGGGAGGAAAAATTGATTTGTCTAACATCAGGCTATTTAAATACCGAAGCATCTTAGCTCTTCAGAGGAGATACTTGGACCATTGCTAAGGAAAGCAGCCAAATTAAAAATATTCAGTGTATTAAAAAGGAATGTGTATATATATTGGTATCCATGGAAATCCCACATGGGTTTCTCTTGCATTGGGGCTGGTCAGGAGCAGCTCAACTCTTGGTGTTCATTGAGGGGCATGGTAGTGATGAACTGATGTTTGGGCTTGATGGTCTTGGTGGTCTTTTCCAAACTTTATGGTTCTGTGATGTAAGGTAAACCAGTATTTGGCTCTTCCAATCTGTGTGCAATGGAAATATTTTCCAGTTGTTTTGGAGAGGCTCAATATTGACTATGTGAATCAGGAGTGGATTGGAGCATTCTCTGGTGCCTTTAATGCTGCTAGACAGTGACAGTAAGGAATCTAAGTCTCCACTGCCTTTTTTATTTATTATTATTTTTCCTTTTTTATACAGGTTTCAGTAACTCTTTGGATAAGGTATCCTTCCTGAGTGGCTTCAAGTCATCTGCTGCTTATTTCTGCCTGCAGCTTCAAAAATAAAGAAATAAAAAAATAAAAATCAGTATTCTTGCTGCTTGAAATAACAGTTTGTGTGCTGCAATAACTTGTTTTTGGTCTAATACAGTGGAATGCATAAAAAGCTTCTGCTGTGACTTAATAGCTTTGTCATTTAATGGTAGCCATTAAGTGGGTGTAGTAATCTCTTCAGTTATGTAGGTTTTCATCTTGCTATACTGCTACGTTGGATAATAAATGACAGAAATACTGAAAAATGTACTTTGAAAATACATGTAACTATGTAAATACCAAAGCCACGTAAATGGCTTTTGTTGGGCTATTGTAATTCCTAGGTATTTTGCCAAGGCTTTTCAGTATTAGAAACTGAAGTGAAATTTTATGACAACTTGTGCATTAAACCCACTTGCTTGTCACTGAAACAAGACTCTCCCAACCATAATCCCTAAAAATGTTACATTGCAATAGTTTAATAACTTTATTTGTGCATCTTGAAGGTAACAAATAATTCTGCAATAGGCAGTATCATTAAGCTGCATTTACCAACAAATTGCAGGGTTTCAAATTAGGTAATATAAATGCTGTGCTCATTCCAGCACAGCAGTTCTCAGGATAAACTTCTGGCTTCATCAAAATCAATGAAAACTCTTCCTGCTGACTTAAGCATGTCAGGATTTAAAAAATAAAAATAAATTGAAATGAGATCTTAAAAAGTTTTCTCGATGAGTTGCTGAAGCTGGAGTCATGCAGCTGTGGATTTCTGTGCGCGTGTTCCTGAGTTCAGCTGGGAAGTCTGAAGGTGGAAGTGATGTCTGCTGGGGTTGAGAGCATGTGAAAGGGGATGATGCTTTCATCTGATAGCACCACTACTGCTCTGTTATTTCATAGAGCATAGGGAATGTCCTCAGCTGGGAGGCATCTGTAAGGGTCATTGTGTCCAACCACTGGCTCCAAACATGACCACCCAAAATCCAAACCCTGTGTCTGAGAACATTGTCCCAGTGTTCCCTGAGTTTTGTGCCCACTGCTCTGGGACACAGCTTTTCCCCATCCCCCAGTTTTACTCTCTCCTGATGCAGCTCCATGCCAGGGGTCCCCTTTTTTAATGCACCTTGGAGTTGTGCAGGTTTCAGGGCTAAGGGAAGCTGAGTGGTGTTCAGGTGGACTTCCCTGCTATGGATATTTAGGTCCTAAAGGTGATGGCAACCCCCAGAATCCACCTCTTTATTTAGACTATTGCATTGCGTGGATGGGAGTTCAGCCTTTTGCATTGGGGCGGCGTTCAGGAACAGTCTTAGGGCCATTTTTAGTGTTGTCCTTTTGGCACCAAGGATTTTTTAGGCAACAATTGAATAGAAGGAAGGAATTAATTTGATTTAGTGATGTCAAACTGAGAACAGAGTTCTTCCTTGCACATCCATCGAAGAACGCTTAGTGGCTCTGGATTTAGCCTGCCATCCGCTTTACTTCACAGAGATAATTTTGCACTTCCTTTGCTGATAAATATTTAGACTCTGTTTATATTCCGTCTGATTTTCTGCTAGATAGCGCTTACTGACTTTTTTCTTCCTGTAAATACTTATTACTGTGGAGATTGGTATCACAAGATTTGAAAGTGTGCTGATGGCAGTTTTGTAATTTTAACCATAGCTGGCCACATCTTTGCTGATTATCCAAGAGAGGCTTATTATTTTCTAAAAGGAAATGATGTTTCTGGCTGCAGGAGTTGGAAGGGCAGCTCTAATTGCTTTGCTCGCAGTGCAGGTGTAGGTGCAGAGGGCATGAATGGATTAGATGGGACCGTTGCTGAGGATTGAGAAGGGATGAAAAGAGCGAAGACTTCCAGGTTTGTTAAAGGTTTAGTTATCAGCATGTTGCTGAACCCAGCATTCTTTCTTTCAGTTTTAAAGTTAGCAATCTAAAATCTAACAACATGGAGAAATCCAAGCTAATATTCAGTAATTTGAGTGCCTGAAGGATTTCCTTCTCAAAACTGTGCGTGCAGCCTTTCCTTATGCCCTGGCTCTGCGATGTGCACTGGGGTAGCTTGGCTAAACCTCGGTGCTGTTTTGCTATGCTTTGCTGATTCCTTCTTGGAATCCTGATTTTTTTTTTTTTTTTTTTTTTTTTTTGGGTGTTTTTTTCTTTTTCCCGATGCAAATGTGACAACCCCACTTTAATTAGCTCACAGCAGTTGTCACCATTGCTGGGGATCACAGTAAACGACAGTCTTAGAAGTATCTATGTCAAAATAAATAAATAAAACATCTAAGAAGCTTCAGGGCTTTACTAGGAAGCAATAAACTTAACCAAAATGGTTAACAGCCTTGTGGTGACTTGCTGACTTATATTACAGCCTGTAGCCACCAGATGTCACTTAGTTTGCGCGCTGTGTTGGGGAGAAATACGTCCCTGTGTATAGAACATTACAAAAAGAAAAATAGCAGCTTGCTCTAAATGGATTTGTTCCTGTTTGTACTCATAATTGGCAAGTTGCCTTCCTTAATAAATATTTTCATCTTAAAATAGATTGTATGGTCCTGTTTCTCACAGGCAAGAAAGACATTGCATTTTTTATGAGCCTCAAATGTCAGCAGTGACACTTTGAATTCCAATCCTTAAAAGCATAATTAATAGGCTTACTGAATTTTCAGAAGGATGAATGTACATTTTATGGAAAGGGCATGTTCTTTTGTTATGAACTACACAATCATTAAAGATGCTTAAGCAGGATTTTACGTCAGTGGTCAATTTAAAAACAGGGAGATGAATCAAAAACTCAAGGAGGACTGAAAGCAACGTGGAAGGATGCAAAGATGGGAAGGGCCGCTTCTAAACTGGATAACAGCATCCACTCATCCTCTGGTTTTAAAGTCTTTAAAGCAGAATGTAAATATGGATAGACGTATTCTAAACTGTAGAAGAAGCGCTTGGTGCCCAATGTGAAACCGCTTCTTCCATCCCCAATGAGCATAACCTGTCTCCGTGAGTAGAGTAGGATGTGATGGCTGATTGGTTATTCTCACTGGTGGGCGAAGAGGCTTCATTTTTGCACACTAGAAAGTCTTTATCCATTGGGTGCTCCACTTGTGTTAGTGCCAGAAGGTGGAGAGTTCTGGGTCCTTGTGTTAAGCAGTGTTTCTTCCCTCCCATTACCGGTGATGCTAAATCTCTGCTGCATACTTGGTCTTTTTCCAAAGGCAGTACTGTGAGAAAGTAGAAACTGAATTTACTGGACTTGATGCAAATAGACTGAAAAGAGGATTTTTTTGGGGGGGGAGGGGAGGGTGGGGAGGGAGGTAGGGTTAGGGAGGTAGGCTTAGGGTTAGGCTTTTCTGATTTTGTTTCTTTGCTGTTGTTTGTTTTTACTGTTTTAAATGTTTCTACCACATAGATTTCAGTTTGGGTTGGTGTTGTTTTGTGTATCTCGTGCAGATTGGAGGGCATAAACCCATTGTTTGACGCGAACAAGGTTGTTTCTCTCCCATCTTTTCCTTTGAGGTTCTCATGAATAGCTGTTTTGAAAGACTACTTACCTTCATTTTTCACCCATGGTGAAAAATGTGCTCTAGTATGGCATTCAGTAACTTGAGGCAAGAGTATATGACACAGACCTTTCTTTTTCCTTTTTTTTTTTTTTTTTTTTTTTTTTTTTTTTGTGCTTGAGCAAAACCAGAGAACAGCACATAATTTAAGAGAAACGGCGTTGACTAATAAATGGGGCAAACCGGTGTTTTAGCAGCTAATACGAAACTGATTATACTAATGAGGGCTCCAGTGTATTAACTGACTGCTATTTACGAGCCCAAGGGTTTCACTTCCTAGCTGCAGGGCTCGCCGCAGTTGCTCCGAAATGCCACCTGCGACCGCGACCGGGGCGAGGGGCGGCCCGACGCGGGCAGGGAGGGCCGGGGGGCGGCGCTCGGCTGTGCCCGGTGACCCCATGGAGCGCTCCGTGCTGCCGGAGGCGGTGCGTCCCGTCGGTCGCTTAATATGAACGATCTGCTTATTCTTTGAAGCTCGCAGCGAGACTGGTATTTGCCCAGTTTAGTGTGGCTGCTAGGGGGAATTAAGATTCAGTGCTGCTTTAGATGGTTTATTTAGAGCTTGGTTTGCCAGCGCTTGTACGGTGCTTATCTGATTTTTGGGTAGTGTCTCTCAATCCCTGAGTAATGGGTTTCTGGTTGGTAAGTATATCTAGGTTGTTCTTGGACTTCCACCATTTTACACCACATGGCGATATAGGTAACATATATCAGTACTCAGTCATTTTGTCATCCACAAACCAAAGAGTACCTCTGGCATCTGCCACTGGGTGATGCTCCATGGAAAACAAACAAACAAAAAGTCTGTACTGTGAGGATCCGATCAAACCTCTGAGTATGTGCGAGTGCACTCTGTCATCCACCCAAGTCTGCTGTTTAGTCATAAGTGTTTGCAGCTAAGAATATTGTCTTTACGTTTTTAATTGTTCATGTCTGGAGGATGCATTTTGTCTTTTCCATATTGGTTTTGCTGGTGTAGCTTAGCCCTGTACAAGCAGCCTCTTTGAGGAAAACACAGGGGTAACTTTCAAAGGAAGGAAAAACGTAGAATTGTATGGCTTTATTTTGATTAGCTTTTATTATCAAAGTCGAATTTATGATACTTAGTTATGCAATAAATAAACTGAAGAACATTATCAGCATGTAACTTATTTTTTTTCATGTAGTGAGGATAGCTGTGAAATTGTCTGGGTTTATGGATTATTCAGAACCTGTGGAGGCACTTACTTTGAAAGTTTTAGATAGCGAAGGCATTTTCCAGGATTTAAACAAGTGAGAGAATTATAAATTAAACTGAATGGCCAATGACGAGGCTCTCGTTTCTCCTGTGCCACTAGGATGGTTTTCTAGCTTATTTCTCCACTGGTTAGGTGCTGTAGAAGCAGGAGGTGAGTGACTTTCACAGTAGGCTTCATTTTTGCACACTAGAAAGTCTTTATCCATTGTGTGTACCACTAGTGTTAGTGCCAGAAGGTGGAGAGTTCTCATGAGCAGAAGACCAAAGCAACATGATTTAATAATAATAACTAACCAGTTTGGCTGACAGCCTCACTGCTTGGATTAGAGACCCCCACATGTGGGTGATGATGTTCTGGCTGCCCTGGTGATGGAGGTGTTTGTAGACACGGAGGGATGACAGAGCCGGCTTTACACCTCTGTGCTGCAGGGCTGTTCCATCTGAGAGGGCTCTTGCTGGCTGCTGAGTCACTCCTGGGGCTGTGATGAGAGATGTGGCATTTAGCAGCACTTCATTGCATGTTGCTGACTTTGGGTGTGGGCGTGGAGTGATCTTTGCAGGAGACAATGATTGATATGACCTTCTGCAGCGCACGGTGTGTTTTGTTAACAGCATTCTTGAGGGTGGAAAGCATTAAAGGAAACCAAGCGCAGACCAAGTTGTACAATGCCGTATTTCTGAAACCATAAAACTCCTTCTGGTGCCCTTAATAAAGCTGGAGGCGTAATTCAATAGCATTATTTATAGAGCAGGTCAGCACGGAGCCCTTTTTTCACATTTCTCTGGTCTTGAGGCACTAAAACAAGGGCCATCCGTGGAGCTGCAGTTTGATGCATCAGCTATAGCTTGCGCTTCCACTGCCAAATGCACCATAACAGAAGCATATTTCCACACCGTTATCTGCCTAACACACACACATTTTATTTGTCCTTGCTTTGTAGCAATGAGTATCGCTCTTGAGAAATGAACCCTGCTTTCCTAGAATGCTTGTGTTGTCATTTACTGACGGTATTTTAGGGATTTTTTTTAATGATGTCATTATTTATATCATAGTAGTGCTTGGAAGCCACCTCTTCTAGCCCTAAGACACCCTTTTAAGCTTTCATTTCAGTGTAGACCTTTCTGCAGACATATATTAAGGAATTCACAGTTTATTTCACATAAAAAAAAGAAATATCCCCTCCAAAAGCATCTGTATTCTCCTGGTGCCTGAGTCTCCTGGGTGTCTGAAGGCCTCAAACGCATTAACAACCTAAATTAAGTTATTGCATTAAGCTCATAAAATCAAAGAATTGTGTCTTTAATTCGGGGTAAAGTAAACACTATTGGAAAAGGAGAAATCTAGCAGATGGAAATGCATTTCAGCACTTCAGAGGTGCTTTTGCTGGAGCTGGTTTTGATTAGATACGTTAATTTGGCTAAAGTTGGAGTTTATAGGTCCGCACAAAACATTTCTCGAGGTGTTTTCTGTAGGTGCTTCTTGTTCTTTGTGGAGTTTTGTAACGCCTATACTCTACTGACAGAAAATCTGAGATAGAAACTAAGCTTTGTATGCTCTCATTACAGTCAGGCATCTGTTCTGGAGAAACTGGCCGCCAACTGTAGTTGCTAGAACTTCTCACTTTCCATTTTTCTGTGAATTGCTTCAGTAAATGATTCATTACAAGAAGAGGAACCCATGTTCCGTGACTACTGTGGGTCTAGATTTCAGCTGCAGTTTCCCAAGGAAGATCTGTCCTCCTCTCAGCTTCCCCATGGTGCTCAAGTAGAGGTGCCTTAAGGGTGAGATTTTTCTCTTTCATGTTCTCAATGCAAAGGTTTTAAGAAAGGAGTTTTGAGCCCTTCATATGTGACTTAATTACTTAACATCTCCATTGGGAAAAGATTCTCTTTGAGAGCTTGCCTTGGCTGACTTCTGACCCACAGATAAAGACTGGATTGCTGTGCTAAATGCTGCCTTTATGTTAGAGAAAACTTTACAGAAGAGGAAAGGTGGGGAGAATGCATGCCAAGTTTCTCTTGGTGCATTCATCCATAAGCAGAGGTGGAGGTTGTTCTCTCTTTTATTTTTAACCTGGTTCTCAGAATTTTATTGTTTGTTCACAATCTGCAATCTGGCTAAGTGTGACATAAAGCACGCAGAAACATTTGTGCTTATATTCTTTCCAAGAGGAACATAAATACAGCAAAACCAAACATGGGCGAAATCTATAGGTGCACACGGCCAAGTCCAAGGACCCAGTGACCCTGTGGATGAGGAACAGATTTATGGTATTGTTGTTCTGGGTATTATGGTGCGTGCTTGCTGGGAACAGGTTGGTCCCATACATGGCATAGCCTTATTTGTTGTTCCATTGCAAACTGGGATCTTTGTGCTGTTAAAAGATCACTGGGCTAGAGTTTTCTGAGCTACGAAAGCCGCATGAAGAGCAGTAAATTTGTGAGAGGCTGATGAAAGACTGTTTTCTTTGCAGTAGTAGTAAGTATCAGCAAATGAAGGTATTTGAATTTCCTCTTCAGATTGTGGTCTGAATGTTGTCCTTTAACTGTGGTTATCTGAAGAAATGAGAGGATGATAAGCATTAAAGCCATTATCAAATGGCATTAGGTTCCATATCTATCACGTGCTCTGCCTCTGAAGATACAGATTGCTATCAACAGATAACAGAGTGCAGTCATGCTGTCTTCATCAGAAAGATAGCATCTTGTAGGCTGGTTGGTAAAAATTAGTATCACTTTTGTGTAGTTAAAGCACGTGTGGTATGGATGAATTCAGGGGCTTTGGTGAAGTGCTTAGGAGGATCAGTAGAAGGCCTTGGAAGTAAATGGTGTTTGACATGTGCAAGGATAAATGTTTTCTAAGATGCTGAAAGCTATGAATTTCAGCAAAAAAAACCCCTATTTCCTAGTTAGCTGTAGCTGCAAGTTACCTGGAGGGATTTTAGGTAGAATCACAGAATCACCAAGGTTGGAAGAGACCTACGAGATCATCCAGTCCGACTGTCCATGTTATGGTGATAACTAATTAGCAAGTACTGGATAATACTTGAACTTTCTCAGGCTCTGAACTGTCCTTACTTTGGAGCAAACGTGTACTTTCATGGTACTTTAGCTGGCTGAGACTTATCTGCTGTATCATCACTTAAAGAATGCAAGTTATTGAGCGTTTACAGAAGTTACTGCTGCTCTTGGAACACTTATTTCTTTTCTTTATGTATTGAGACAAAGCCACAGTTGTGATCTGATATCAATGAGTAGTTTCTGTTGACTAATTTTTGTTTGAGTTTACAAGAAACTGTAATGACAGACTCCAATACTCAGTTTGTCTCTTCAGGATGCAGCTGTGTATGTTTCCTTTCACGCACTCAGCACTAGATGAGAGATGAAATGCCCTATTCATGAAGAAGTACTTACACGGTACTTATGTACAGATGAGATATGTTTTTCCATCCGTTTTAATGCATGTCTCATGGAGAAGGTACCATACATGAGTCACTATGGCAAATTTCAGATGACAGGGTTAAGATAACAAAGTTCATGGAGAAAATTCAGTTTGGAGGTGGAGGAAAATCCCTTTTCCAGTCAGAAAATCAGTGAGCAACTGCTAGCATATACTCTAGAGTTGTCAGAACAATATTGTGTTTAACTACTGCATCATAGAATCATAGAATGGCCTGGGTTGAAAAGGACCACAATGATCATGTAGTTTCAAACCCCTGCAGTGTGCAGGGTTGCCAGCCAGTAGACCAGGCTGCACAGAGCCACATCCAGCCTGGCCTTGAATGCCTCCAGGGATGGGGCATCCACAGCCTCCTTGGGCAACCTGTTCCAGTGCATCAACAAATCCCCTTCAGAAAGGCTGCCTATTTATTGAAGCGTGAAGGTGTATCAAATGGATTCTAGTAGATGCCTTTTTGTAGTACTATTGTAAGCAGATAAATTTCACCGTAAGATGAACGGGTACTGAAGGCATCATATTATGCATATTCTATTTATTCCACATAATGTTATTCATCCCTCAAAAGCATCCTTAAATAAGCAGCTGATTTCTCACAGCCCACAAGTTTTAGCCATTTCTACTGCCTACCATTTGCAAAGTGACAGAAAGTATTAGATTTCAGATGGTGGAAAGAATATGTTTCTCACTTTAAATCAACTTGAGGTAGCAGCTGCTACAATCAAGTAAAATCAAATGTGTAAAAAGAACAAGATGGTAATCAGAGTAACATAACTGTGAATGTCAGAGTAACATAACTGAGTGCCCACTGTTTTGCAGCATGCTGAGGCTAAAAATGCTTGGCAAGTCCACTGGAAATACTCTGGGAACATTTATCTCCCACGTGTTGGTTCTGGACCCGTAATCAATGCAGGAGACAAAGACCCATGCTGAAAATAACTCCTCAGCACTGAAAGATCTCTTCCTGCAAATTCAGCTGTGTTATACTCTATCTGCATCTCTTTCTTGAATAAGAGTCGTCAGATGCTATGAATGTGAAGATTTATTTCTCTTCATCCTGGTGAAGCTTTGGTGTGCATCTCACCTTAGGGGTGTGAATGGTGTAAGCCTAAATCTGAGACAGCCACTCGACTTTCATGTTGCAACCAATGCTAGGAGAGAGGCTTTCCAAGGATTTGGCTTTGCTTTTGGCTGCTCCCAACAGGTCCAGTGTGATTGGATTGTGTGTAGGTTTGTGGCA
Organism: Lagopus muta; assembly: GCF_023343835.1. Taxonomy (NCBI): domain Eukaryota; kingdom Metazoa; phylum Chordata; class Aves; order Galliformes; family Phasianidae; genus Lagopus; species Lagopus muta. The sequence continues at coordinate 62,344,737 of NC_064437.1, read as the reverse complement.
TTTACTTTCCTGATGAATTTCATCTCTTGATTTTTGGTTCTCGGAAGTGGATCTTTAGGTGTGAGTGCATGCTTAGGCTGGATGTGGCTCTGGGCAGCCTGGTCTGGTGGTTGGCGACCCTGCCTGTGGCAGAGAGGTTGAAACTAGATGATCATTATGATAGTTTCCAACCCAGGCCATTCTATGATTCCATGACTTTCAGCTCAAAAAACAAATTTGTCAATGTTTTTGAGGAAAACTAAAGTATGGAATTGCCAGATGGATACTCGGTTTGGCTTACCACCCAGTGTAAATTTATAAAGCTGCTAGGTTAAAATTAGATGGGTTGAACACACCCAGGAAACGTTTATTTTTTTTTTGAATGAGTTCTGGATTGTGCAGGCAGATACAAGCAGCGTTGCTTCTGTAGGTTAATGCTCTAATAATGTACATTTCAGAGATGTTATTTTTACTAAAGCTTGGAGAACGGACTTTTACTTGCTTCTCTGCATTAATCATACTCTTGTTTATACAGTTTGGTAAATGGCGTGAGACTGCTGCACTATAATCTAAATTTATGTATCTCTGATGTTAGGGTGTCTGTATTTAACGCATTAGGTCTTGGAAGGAAGTAGAATGCTTGAATATTAGGAAGACTTTATTCTCTGAAAGAGTGGTGATGCAGTGGCATAGCTGCCCAGGGACTGGTGGGGTCACCATCCCTGGAGGTGTTCCAGAGCCATGGGGATGTGGGCAGTGGGCATGGTGGGGGTGGGCTGGGGTTGGACTTGGGGATTTGGGAAGTCTTTTCCAAGCCATGGGGAAATTCTGTTTGTCTCAGCAATAACAAGACAGCGCTGGGGATATCTTCTCCTTCCAGGTTATCTTTGTTGTGGGTTACGTGTACTGCAGTTTTAAGATTGGTGCTTGCCCAGTGCTCAAGAAGAGCTGTTATCTGCCCAGGGTCTTGCTGTATGCTGTCTGACTGCCTTGAAGGCTGTGCAGCCACGCAGTCTTGTTCTTTGGTGAAAGAAAGAGCTTGACCCAAACTCACTGCTGAGCTTTACTCTTCGTGGCTTGGAAGCAATCACTGCTGTAGTATCTGTGTGTTCTGTACTCACTGTATCAGGACTATTTGGTGTCCTGGTGTGAGCATGGAGAACAATTTTCACGTGGTCAGATAAGATGATGGAAACAAGCACACTGCCCTCACCAAAGCCAGCTTTGCAGGAATGCAAAAGGCGTATCTCTGTTGAGCAAGTTGCTCCAGCAGAGCATTTTTAAGTGAATCACAGCAATGCCTGTCCAGGGACTCAGACAAGAGAGCAGGCTTTGGAGTCTGAAAAGAAGTGGGATGGACCGCAGCCAGAAAGAAGTGCATGATAAAAAATAGCCTGCACTTAGTAAGTGAATTCTTCCAGTACTACAGCAGCTCTCTGCCTCTAGAGCTTTCTGAAGATAAGTACTTATTTGTTTTTGATTACAGATTGACTACGGGGTGTATGGAAGCTGTATTTAAATATGAAAGCTTTTCCTACCTGTCTCTTCCCACCTCCTGGATTTTGGTGATTAAAAATACTTGGAGTGGAAAAATCCTGTATCAGATTAAACCCTTGTTTCATGTTTCTGTGTTTAATTAGTGCTTTTAGAGAGAATGCCATTGATTTGCAGGGTAACGGTGTGATTTATTCCTTGAAAGTGCATGTAGGCAAGAAGTTTTGTCATCGTGAAGTACTATGATAATCCTGTACTGAAAATGAAACTTCAAGGGCTGTTTAATCTTATTAAATACATAACAAAGATGCTTGTGGCACAGTCAGGCTTATCACTTCTGCTGTGCCTAAAAATGTATTCTGGGTGTTCTCTTTGCTTCTACCATGAGTTCCTTGATTCTTTTCTTTTGCTTCATAACAAAAGAGAATGCATATGGCAAATCCATCCTGACGAATTTTAAGTGATATTAAACTGCTGAGTGGTTTAACCTCCTGTCTGTTCTGATCTTACAGTTTATACTGGATGTTTTTCTGGAGATTTAAGAAAACATGGCTTTTTTTCCAGAAAGGGATGAAAGTTAATTGACATTAACGCTGGTACTTTGCATCACCTCTGGCTTGTGGTGATTTGGTCGCATTCAGTGAGGGGCCAGCTGATTTGATAGCTGTTAAATAGATCTGATTTCTTTCTGCTTGTATTCTGAATGCCACGACTTTTAAATCTGGTTCCTTATTTTTGGGAAAGGAATCTGTGAGCCGTACAGAATGGATGCATCACTTTCTCTGTTTTTGTGGAGCGACCTCAAGAACTGTGTAGGCTATATCAGGAGGTTGCTTACAGTAACCAGTGAGTAATACTAATAAAAAAGAATACTGAACTTTGACCACGCATGATGTTCTAAGCCAGATTCAGACTTAAAATGGCACTTCTGTGAGAAGGCATGCACTGCTGTAATTAATGTAAAGATGAAGTTTTTATACAGTGCACGACTTTTTCCATATGCAGTATAAATCCATTAGTGTTTCTCTAGCAATCCGCTATGTGAGATGAATAGAAAATAAGTGAGGCAAAAGATGAATTGCTGGAGATGTTGCACATCACAGCAATGTCCTTTGATCAAGTGCTGAGCACCCAGTGAGCACTGTAGGCAAAATTGTGCTCTGATAAATACATCAGCACAACATTTTGCTCCATACTTGGGGAGGAGGAGTGTCTTAAACACAGTGGTGTGAGCTCCATCTGGATGTGGATTCTCAGTGCATGGGACATGTGGTGCTAGCAGCCTGGTGGCTGGACGTGGTGGTTTTGGTTCTTTTAGGATAAGTGTTCTTTACAGATAATGCCCCACAGAATCACAGAACGGCCAGGGTTGGAAGGGACATCAAGGATCATCAAACTTCAGCCCCCTGCCACATGCAGGGCCACCAACCTCCACATTTAATACCAGCCCAGGCTGCCCAGGGCCCCATCCAACCTGGCCTTGAACACCTCCAGGGATGGACGGGGCATCACAGCCTCTCTGGGCAGTCTGTTCCATGCTCCAAGACTCTACTCTTTGCTTCAGCTCTAATCTTTGATATAAATCTTGCATGGGAATTGTTTTTAGAAAATGCCCTTGAGTGGATCTGCGGCAACTACTGACTGGGCCTGGTCCCTGATATAAATGTAGAGGAATGCAGCCCTTGTCTTCTAAACCTTAATTCTAGTTTAAGTCTAACTGAGAGACCATTATGAGCTTTGGTGTTTATCAGTAGGACAGAGGCTGGCTGTCCTCGGATCTGTTTGGTTTTTCTGTCTGGACATTTTGATTTGCGCTGAACTCAAAGAAATGATGGGCCTGATTCTAGGTCAAGGTAAAACAAGTGAATTGTTAAGATAAAGGATTTTTTTTGTTGTTGTGGAAACTTTTAGTGATGTGTCTTCTACTGGAAAATAATTTGACTTAAAAGTGGACAATATCAGGCTGAACAGTTATTTTCACAGCAGCAAGAAGCCTGCATCATTTCCAGGAACCTGCAGGAGACTTCAGATGTAGTGATGGATTACTGCGGAAGGCATTGCTCCTCTTTCCACATCTCCCTTTTTCTCCTTGCTTCCAATAATCCCTTTACTCCGGCAGTGTTGATGCCCTAATTAAGTGGCGACTCAAACTTAGTAACAATTTCCTGAGTGCTGCTGGACAAATAATAGGAGTGGGTCCTTATGTGATTGAAAATACTGCTGTTGCTATGATTTTAGAGAGTTTGCAGGTTTTCTGCAAATAGAGGGTTTTGCTTGTTGCCGTTTTCTAGGGAAGTCCCTTGATGAGTCAGGAGCAGAGTCTGTTTGGTTTAGATCTTGAGGAAGAAACCATCTGGGTTAGGGAAGAAGCCGCAGTTATGATTTTGGCAAGATTGCCAATTTTAATTGGCAATTAGTGTCGATTCAGGAGGTTTGCTTTGGCTCTAAAGGCTTTAGGACTGTATGCCTTGAAGAGTATTGTGCTCTTGAACAAGTGTTCAGCAGTTGTTCAACAGACTGAGTGTACAACCATGGGTTATGACCACTATATTCTGGCTTTTAAACTGCAACCAATTGTCAAGTGATTGCCTTAAAAACATCTGTGGTGGCTTGATGTCATTTCTTGGCAGTTGCATTTATTTTTTTTAATATATATAAATGTATATACATTAATGGGGGAACTACATAACTTCAATCTGCAAGAGACTGCTGTGCTTTCCTAAAACCTCTGCAGGAGCATTTTTGTATTATTCTTTTATTTTACACTTATTTGTGTATCTTGCAAGGAGGCTGCAGAGATCACTGAATCAAGATCCTCATTTTATTGACTTATCATTTTTTTTGGCAGCTGTTTGATTTCTTTGAGGTAACTAGGAGAGAGTTCAGGCAAAGTTTATTTCCAGAAGTGCTAACTTGAGCAGCCAAATGTGTACAATAAGCAGGACAGAGCAAATCCACAATTATTCCTCTCCTTTCCTGAGCTTGTTTTCTTTCCTATAGACCCAGTTTTTATTACTCATACTGCTTGTTTATACAATGGGTGCCTCCTGCCCACTGACAGGATGAACTTCCTTGCACTGCTTGCACAAATACCTTGGCTTGCCCTGATGAGACTGTGTGTTTGAGAACAGAACCTTTATGCAGCCTCTAATCTTGGCTAGTCCTTGTCTTTTTCAGTAAGCTTGTATGGGGGGGAAAAAGCTAGTGGGTCAACAGGCGATGTGGGAAAGGGAAATGAATGGTGCAACTGTGCTGCAGTGCTTGGAGTATCAATTATTTTTCTTGTATGAAACTTTCATGATGATTTCATGGTACTAGCCTTCTCTTCTTCCTTTCTCTTTTCACGTGAGTCGTGGAAGTTGATCAGAGAATCACCAAGGTTGGAAAAGGCATTCAAACATCATGCAGTCCAACTGTCTACATACATCAATATTTGCCTGCTAAACCATGCCCCTCAGTACAGCATCTATCTGTTTCTTCAGCACTTCCAGGAAGAATGGCTCAACCACCTCTGTGGGCAGCTTGTTACAGCTCCTGACTGCTCCTTGTCATGATATGGTTGTGAGCTGTTTTGCTTAAAGCCCCACATCTTCTTGTGGCTGCACAGGAGCTTTGGGCTTCAGCTGTCACTAGAGGTGAACTCATGTCTGGAGCTTTCCTGGAGGATGTGGGATCAGCTTTGCTCTGAGATCCCAAAAAGCCTTAAAAGCACAAACTGTGAATTTGAATTGCACTGATTTTCTGCAAGGAAAGTACTTAGGCAGACAGTATTTATCCAGGCTGTTGAAAGCAATCAGAAAACTGTAGATAGAACAGTTTTGCCCACTAACCATGCCCCTCTGTGCCACATGTCCACAGCTCTGAAATGTATGCAGGGATGATGACTCCAACAGTTCCCTGGGCAGCCTGTTCCAATGCATTGCACTCTTTTGTCCTAATACCCAACCCAAAATTAAGAAGATTCATTAGGGAAAAAACCTTTCTTTCTCTAGTGTTTAAAAACAACAACAAAAAAAAACACACACAAAAAAAAAACCAAAAATGCACATCAGCAGACAAAACCTTAGCATGCATGGCATGGGTGGTGATTAGAAAAATGGAAAATGGACTGGGAGAAAAGAGAAAATCCCAAATCTCAATTGCTGAGACTGCAGAGCCCATCTGCGGGAGGTATGTGAGAGGTGTGCTTTGGCTGGATTTCCTCTCATCTGGCCTGTGAGTTGGTGGATGGCTTTGTAATTTGTCTTAGACATTTTCAGGTTGTGACTTGCCTAACATGACAACCTTCCCAGGTTGCATCTTCTAATGGCACTGATGACTCTGTCCCTGGTTCCTGCCTCTGGCCATGGCCATTAGTGAGCATGGCCTTACTCAGTGTAAGAATGATATGAGCAGATATTTATAGATTTCTCCCAGCCCCAACTCTTCAAGCTTGTGGGAACTGGGGATAGCAACCATCAGTATATTAATTAATTGTTTAGTGTCTTCTAAATGCTTTCTAACTTTTGGCCTTGCTGAGATCCATGTTTTAATTATACTGTGTGAAGAAAGGAAACAAAGTGATGTGGCTCCATTGATATCAAAGAGGGAAAAACTGTTATACGTCAATTTGGAAATATGTTTCTGGTCTACTTGAAGTGTGTTTACTATGGGTTTGTAGCATGCCACTCTTTGATGTGGCAGCAGGAAAAGCTGAGCATATCTAAAGGATAACAAGGCTAATAGAAAATGCAGAACTAAGCGTACTAGCAAAAATTTGTCTTCCTTTTAAAGAAATAGGAGAAAAGAACAGTACATTAAAAATTAAGGATGGTGACCTGAAAAGTAGAAGTTGTATGCTGAGATGTCCGGAAGATGTGTGTCCATGTTTAAAATCTATTCCATCTGGTTTATGTTATTCTCAAGGAAGGGGATTTTGGTTATATGACTGAGCATATGAAAGTAACTTCTTTTCATAGTCATTTTGATTAGTCTTCCCTTAAAATCCTTTTAAAAGAGAGGAGGAAGATTATATGTAAAGTCTTTATTTAAAATAAATAAAAGGAAATTTCAAGTATTTTCTAGATGGCATTTGAAAATATACGAGTATTTGTTTATTCTTGGTGGTATCTATCTTTTTATCCTATCTAGCTGCCCTCTGGGCAAGAATTAAGATATGATGGATACTCCATACTCAGTCTTCTGGCTGCCCAGCCTGCGCGGTATGGGGCAGTTTTACATAAAGAAGGAGTTGTACAGAGAAACTAGCAATACAAAATCTGGTTTTAACAGTCCTATTAAATCCTCTGTTATCTTAGATGGACTCTGCTTCAGTTTAAAGAAATAATGTGGGACCCGTTGGCTTCAGCAGGAGTTTACTGAAATTTGAGGTAGGGGCTCTTTTTTTTTCTTTTCCATTCTGGTGTGTTGTCTCTCTATTATATTTATGTCTCCTACTTAGGAGATCCCCCAGATATTTTCATTTTTAAGAGGAGAGTTGATTTGGCCAAGGCACTTGAAAAGGCTTCTGTGGATTCCTGCTTCGTCAGCTGGTATATATTTATTTACATGCAGAGACATGATCATAAATAATTCACCATTCATCTCAACAAGAGGAAATTACATGCTACATTATTCAAGAATGTACAAAGACGCTGCCTGTTGTGTAAAGAGTGTAAGATTCTGCCAGTGAACCAACAGCAGTTTCGCAACTAAAATAAAAAGACATAAATGGTTTATTATCAAATCTAGTCTCATAGATTTTTCTTCTGTCTGCAGTTTGCTTCCTACTTCAGTCAGTACTGAAATACAAAAAAGGTAAACTGTCTGTGATTATAACTGCTGGAAATGCTGAATGAGGGGAGTGACAAAGAGATGCTTTGGATTGCTTGCTTTTGTGGGATGAATGAGGAAAGCTTGGGCTGCTTACACTGGGGAAAATCCTGGCGTGCATCCTGCGCTGCACAGTGAAAGAATGGGGAATGAATTTAATTAAAACCTCTTGGTGAAGAAAGGGAGTGGCTGTAGGGAATTATGTTCTGGCTTTCGTGTGTTTATTACAGTGGGGTTTTATGGCATGAACATGACAGTGGGAAATCACATTAAATGTAAGTCTGCAACTAGCACTTACAGATGCACCTCTCTGTGCTCTGTTAGCTGAGTGCTGCCATACTGCCCTGTGGTAGGTCTTCAGAGATCATCCATTGAAGCAGCTTGTTGCAGTGTGTAAGCTGGCAGAGTTATGGTTGCTGGTGAACTGCAAATTCTCCCTCCTGACTGGTGTGATTAAGATCTCATTTATGCTGTAGCCTAAGCATATTTCTTTTTTCTTTTGCCCTTGGATCACCTTTCCCATAAAACATTTTCCTCAGCTTGCAAAGATGTAGTTAGTAAGATTTTTTTTTTGAGTTTATAATATGTTCACTGCACCTGACGAGGGTTCAATAAATTCCAGTCCATTTTATTAACATGCAAACGGACATAAAATTGTATGGAGAAGCTTATGCAGCATTTGTATAATCCTGTGCTCTGGATCCATTAATGCATCTCAGATGGCTCTTTTAAGAAGTTTGAGAATTAATGTCAAGTACCCAAACCTTGGATTGATTGTGCGGGAGTGTCTCAGATCAATCTGTTCAGCCACTAACACCAAGTGAGTTTTAGGTCCCAGTTAGAGGAGGGCTGGAATATAAAAATAGATTTTTCTTTTAGCAGGGCATAGTAACTGGTCCCTCTGAGATGCGGGCAGATTGTCAGAATGGAGGAGCTTAGGGAGGAAGGACTGCTCAGAAGTACATGTGTATCACCTAGTATGTTTAATTGTACTGATGCTGTATAGTTTTTTCTAGCTACCCAGATGTTATAACTACCAGCATAACCTGCTGTCTGTTCTTTGTGCATTTTTTTCCAAGAGGTTGCTGCTTTCACCTCCGTTTTCTTACTGAGGCCCTTGTTTCCATCTCCTCTTTATGGGCAGTGTTGTTTGTTTGTTTGTTATGGAAGGATTTCTGTTTTCATGATTTCTCCTCTTGGAACCTCTATTCCATCCTCCATGAATGATATCCAAATCAGTCTTCCTTCAGTCTCCTCCCACCAACCTTTTTTCCTCGGTGAAATTATCTGCTCAGGTGCCATATTGCTGCCAGAACAGTTGACTGACAAAGTGGAGACTTCTTTCTTATTGCCAAATCCTCCCTTCCTTGTCCTCCCGCTCTCCAGCAATAGGGACTGTCCATGTCATGGTGTTGGACTAGATGATCTCCCCGATGAGAGAACTGCTGACCTTTTTCCCCAGTTCAATCTTGTATCCTCCTCTCTCCTTGCCATTATGTTGGTGCTGCAGAATGGAGGTGTTGGGGGAAGCGGGTGGCTGCTCTCACAGATGTCCACATGGGGACAGACAAAGGGTGTCAAAGTGATGGAACCATTCTACCCAAATCAAGTGACAAAACCCAAAATAAATGTTGACCTTCAGAGGCATACATTACGACTTCTTTTTTTTTTTTTTTTTTTTTTTTTTTTGGCATCTATTATTTTCCTTTTCAGGTTTTCTTAAGTTTACTACTTCATTTTTGGCTTTTGAAAATTGCTTTAAAATATTTCCTGTCTTCAGTTCTCAAACCAAAGTAATTCTTAGGATTCTTAGAAATACAAAATGTAAGTATTACCTGGAATATTGAAGCACATGTATCATCTGTCAGCTTTTGTATTTGATCATTTGTCTTCTCTAAACAGAGATTTGCTTTTGACCTGAAAAACTGGGTATTCCCAGTAAGGGATTTTATACACTCCAAAACCAGAAAGTCTAGAGGAACTACACCTTAACATGTGCTTTAATTATGACCATCCCTTGGAAGGCTGATCACTTGGTAGTGCATTTAAGTGTCTGCTCTGAGTTGTGCCGGCAATCACAGAATTGCTCAGGTTGGAAAAGACCTTAAAGATCAAGTCCAACCGCAACCTAACCATACTGCCCTAACAATGCCAAATATAAGCACAAACAACTCTGAACGCCTCTGGCCACTCTTTGGCTGTAAGCAACCATGGTGCTTATTAGAGGCACATGCCTTTTGCAGCATGGTCCTTCAGCCTGAATGTGGCACCCACAAGTGCTCGGAATGAGGAAACATCCACTTGAGGGGCTCCTGCACAACCTCACCTGCACTGAAGTGCTGGCATTTGAGAGGGTTTGCTGGGTCAAGGCTTTGTCTTGGATTTGCTGTGCTGATGGTACATTTCATTTAACTAACACATCTTGACGTTTTTTATTGAGCGGTATGTTTTCAAGATATATTTGACAAGAAATGCTGAAAGCATCTTGCTGACTTTTCTCTGTGTTACTGGTAGTTGCTCTTGTCCCAGAGCCATTAGGTACAGAAGCCGGAGATCCTGATGTGAGTTTTTGCTTACATCTGTATTTCAGCCCTTGATTTTACTGAATGCTTTCCTTGTGGCTTCTTTGGTTGGCTGTTGTTTGACCTTCTTCCCTATGGTCTTGAAAGCAGGCTGTTGCCTTTTCCCTGCCTCATCTTCTGACCTGAGTTCCTGCCTCATTTCAAGGAAGTTAATGTAAGGCTGTCGTGCACAGAGGGTGGGAATTTAACTTGTGTTACTGGCTGCTACCCAAAAAGAACAGATTAAAAGCTGTTACAGAGGTCAGTGACCAGATGAAGGAGAGACAGTGGTGTTAACTGTGGCTGCCACAACTATTTGATGTGGGCAGGAGTGTGGGTGAAAAAAAAAAAAAACAAACCAGCAACCCATTGTAGACCTGAAGCCAAGCACTTCCCAGGTTTAATATCGTGAGTACTGTAATTAACATCCTTAGCATGCAGGAGACATCTTTCAAATGCTAGTGTGAAATTGATGGTGATGAATTGTAGTTCTGCCATAACCTCAGTTGAAGGTGAACGTGAGTATTTCTCAGTTTGCTCTTCTGGTTGATGGTATATATGGCTTTGTTTCTTTAGGTTACACGGCGCGGATCCTTGAGAGCATCTCTGGGATGATGAAGCTTCCAGGAGCAGCGGCCTGGTTTGGAATCTGAGTGCTTTAAGACTATCTGGGAATTTCTACCCACATTTGCCTATTCCAGTGTAAATCAGAGGACAATGAATTCATTTCATTTTTTGCATATTGTCACACTACATAACAATTTTTCTTCTTTCCCGTTTTGTTCAATGGGTAAAACTTGAGCCAATGGTGCAGCTGATTCTCACTTTGCTGCGTTCCTCCTCCTGAGCCAAATTCCTGGAAACCACGTCTGCAGTACATCTATTTTTGAAGCTGGTGTTCTTTTTTCTGCATATGCCACACGTGGCTTTTGGAGTGCTAACTATTCTGGGTTGAACCTGCCCTTTTATGTTGAAGAGAATTCATAGAATCACTCGAGGAATTCAGTAATTTCAGTCTTTCAGAAAATGACTCATGCTTCAGAAATGTTTTTGTGGCTGTCCTTGGCTTTGTAATGCAGGAGTTTAACAGTATTAATATGAGGCATTGCATTAATTGTTGCATACACTTATTACCAAATGACTTGAACAGACAGTGTTTCAGATGTCGTGGCCATAGCCACAATAACCAGAAGTGTCCTGTTTGCAAAGGAGAGAACGGAATCCCTTTGTACGCTGATAGCAAGCAGATGAAGTTGCTTGCAGTTTTGGAAGTAAGGACTGATCACAGTGAAAGCTGGAATGGATTTTTCTGCTTGAAGAAGGGGAAGCTATGCAGCTTAATATTTGGGTTGGTTATAATGACTCTAGTGATGGCATCCTATGTACTGACTGGAGCCAAGCATGGCCTGTTGTTAATACCATCTCCCTTCCATTATGGAGCTTTTACTAGCAATCCAAGCTTAATGGACAATGAAAGCCTTACTGACATGAAAGATCATTACCAGCCTTCTAAAATTAATATTTCATATGTAAAGGATTATCCAAGCATTAAATTAATTATTGACACTATTACTTCAAAGATAGAGTTTATAATGAGACAGCGCCCTGGTTTAGAGGAGCTGAGGAAACAAGAGCCACATGTAAGTATGAATTAAAGCATCTGAAACTGCTGCGTGTTGGTTTGTTTCGAGGATTTGAGGTTGATCTTCTGAGATCAAAACAGTGCAGCTACTCTGATGTATGCATTGTGATTCACACCACCCGGAGCCTCCTGATCTACGCCTGTTGAAAAGCTGATATTACAGACCACATCCTTCTGAGTCACAGGCAAAATGGATGGGCTGTCTAAACGTTCTTGACACCTGAAACAGAAAATCAGGCAGTCTTCCGACGGCTGTACAATCTAATTGAATTGAGAACTTTGCCTCACTCAAAGTCATTCTGAGTTAGTCACATTTGCCAGCAACCTGAAATGATAAATAAGAAAGCAGCCTTTCTGTCGGCAGTATGCGTTCCTGAAAAAAATGGACATTGCAGACTTTGTGTAGTTCAGATTGGAAGTTAATCTGAGCATTACAACTTTGACTTGAAAAGTTAATTCCTGGGGTGGCAGTGAGGTGGGGAAGTATGGATTCTGGCCTTAAAATCAAAGCCTTTCCCATTGTATTCCCCTCCCACTCCAACTGTTTGTACTGGATTTGGTTCCAATGCCACTAGAAGAAAAAAGTTGTTTTTCTAAAAAAAAAAGCTAAGGAGTTATGTCCAAATATGTTTCTATTGTTTACTGTGCTATGTTAGAAAAATAGAGTTGCCATTTCCTTGCTGCCTGTACTGAAATTGTTGTTCTTTATGTTGCAGATGTTTTCAGTAATTCCTAATAAATTCCTTCCAAATAGCAAGAATCCTTGTTGGTATGAAGAGTACAGAGGAAACACAACCACAGACCCTTATACAACAAACTCCTATGCACTCTATTCAAAGCGTTTTCGAACCATATTCGATTACCTCAGGAAGGTGTTTTGGAACCACTTGTACCATTACAAGGACAAACACTACCGGCTGCGCTGTCTCCCCCATTTCTACATCATTGGGCAGCCCAAGTGTGGGACGACGGATCTGTACGACAGGCTTCGGCTGCACCCTGATGTTCGGTTCTCTGCCATCAAAGAGCCTCACTGGTGGACGAGGAAGCGCTTTGGTGAGTCAGCGTGCTTTGTAGTATTCAGGAGAGCTGCCTCTATGAAGCTTTGATGCTTCTTGTGTGTATCCGGGATTAATTTGCTGGATTTGTTGCGTACTGATTTACCTTGTTGTTTAAAAAAATATATATCCAGGTGACAAATGCTTTTGTTTGGTGATATTTTGGGTTAAACCTTTGGAGATGATGCATGTGAGGGAATGAAGGGTCTGGAGCACAAGTCTTATGAAGAGCAGAGATTGTTCAGTCTGGAGAAGAGGAGGCTCAGGGAAGACCTCATTGCACTCTACAGCTTCCTGAAGGGAGATTGTGGTGAGGAGGGTTTGGCCTCTTCTCCCAGCCATCAAACAGGACTCGAGGAAATGGCTGCAAGTTGCACCATGGAAGATTTAGATTAGATATAAGGAAAAGCTTTTTCTCTCAAAGAGTGGTCAGGCACAGGAAGGGGCTGCCCAGGGAGGTGGTGGAGTCACTGTTCCTGGTGGTGTTTGAGAGGAGTCTGGATGAGGTGCTTCAAGATATGGTTTAGTAGCTTAGTGGGTAGCATTGGTGATATTGGGATGGTTGGACTGGGTGATCTTGTAGGTTGTTTCCAGCCTTGTGATTCTATGACTTTACGTTTCATCTGGTTTGTTAGCAGTTTGGAAAATCTAAGAAAAAAAAAAAAAATTAAAATCCTGGATAAAACTGATGCTGTTTTGTAAAAGCAGGAAGAATAATAGATGGGTTGTGATAGGAGATTTAAAGAATAGCAATAACTGTTTTACTTTGCAATGTTTTTCTGTAAAGCCGTTTTTAAATGAATAGTGCTGGGTTGGTATTTGATACATGGATTTCTTCAGTCCTTCTGATTCAGTAAAGTACAGCTGGTTTTGGTAGCTGCTTTGCTAGACAGCTCTCTCCCACCGAGGAACCTGGACGTATTTCTAATGCTTTTCCTCCTGAGTGGTATCAATATTTCATGACATGACTCTTCATCTCTAGAGGCAGACAGCAGCTGAGGTTATGGCCTGCTGGAGCAAGGCACATCCATCTCTTGTGGTTGCTTCTTCAAAGGATGGCTGAGAGCCATGGGCCTGGCTGCATCATTTTATCCAACTGAAGTGTTTATGTCCTTCATGTTCTCTTTCCCCTGGGTGCCAGCACGGGTCAGTCTTGTGGTTAAAGACGAGATGAGACTCAGCAGCTCTAGTTTTAGTTCCTGGCTTTGTTTTGTGCTTAGTGCTTTCCTTAGTACTCAATTTATTCCACCCAGGAACACTCTGTGTCTTCCCACCCCAGGAGGTGGGGTCCAGCTGCTCGGAGCTGAGACACTGATATCAGAGTTCACAGGCTTTTCAGTGATATAACCATTTCCAGAAGGAAGATGCTGGTTATCTATGCTTCTATTATAGGAGTTTTGATCTTCACTGCTTGCTGGGGTGGGCTCAGCCATGGATCTGTGATTTCTAACCTATACACAAATGGCTTTGTTTTCTTCTCTGGATTTGTATTTTCTTTCTTGGCAAGTGCTGTGAGAAAGTGGTTCATTTCAAACTCTGAGTGGTAGCTCATATGTAGCATAGCACAGAAATAGCTCAGAAGCAGTGAGCTTGGCTTTCTTTGTTTTGAATACAACTAACCCTCTTCAAAGTATTTTAGACATTGTTATAAATTAAGAGCTAAAGCAAAATGATGAAAACAGTTTTGTTTTTGACGTAACTACCTCCAGTTCTGGAGATGCTGGAGGTACCAGTGTGCATGGGGCTACTTGAGAACTCAAGAGCCATCATGGTTACCAGGGAGCCTCATGGGAAGGAGCTCATTCTGCACAGGCAGAGGCTAGCTGAAGAGGAATTGATAAGAACTGCCTTCTGGACTGAGGGAGGAAAGTCAGATCAGTGAGGAAAGTGGATTTGAGAGTTGGATGCTGTGAGTGCCACACTGCTTCTCTGTGGGTCTGAAGGTGCAGGGTCCATCAGCAAAGCCATCTGTAGAAGTTTGTTCCTTCCATGAGAGTATCTTGTCCACGACGACTTTCTTTTCATAATTTTTTTTTTTAAGTTTTTAATTTTTTAAAGCTGAAGAATGAGGAAAGCTTGCAGAACCCAGGATCTGGTGGGAGGGAGATCAGTAGAACTGACCTGTTCATCCTTTCAGGCTGTCTGCCATTTGGGAAGACGAAATTTTTGTTTCCTTAGCAGTACTTTATCTGGTGGCTGCCATTTGGATGGGGAGGTGCATAAAACAAATAGTCTAAGCTGTGAAACTGAGTCAGCACCATTTAAAAGCCAGCTTGTGGGTATGACTCCTATGCTGCTGGCTATTAAGTCGTTTAGTTTCTAACACTTATCTGGAGAAGAAAGTCTCTTTGTTCCATGGCATTCTCTAATTCAGTGATTTTTACAAGACTGACTAATTTCAGCTAAAGCCAAATAACCCTCCTGGGAAGGTCTCATTTCACAAATCATCGCTTTCCTGTTCTGCTGGGATGGCTGATGCTTGGCAGGACTTTGTCCCAGCTTGACTGTCTCTCTTTCCTGGCCCTTAGCCACAGCTTCCACTCACAGGTGTGGGGTGACAATAAATGACGCTGTGCATGCAGGGAGAAGGCTGGTGTCATTGAATGTGCCCTGGAGTGTGAGGTGAGAGAGGAGAAGTAAGGTGCCAATGTGTAGCCTTGCTTTCCTTCTTCTGAAAGAGGAGCACATAAATGATTTCCCAGTTCTGATTTTGCTGAGTGCGGGTTGGTTTGCATAGTTGTCGTTAGAGTCTGATTTTAGTCTCAATACAGTAACTCTAGTGGGAGTCCGTATTACTCTGGTTTATACTGTTGTAAATGTAAGCAGAATCTGGTCTTCCATATTCATTCTTAAAGCTAAATTCAGAAGAAAATAAATACAAGCTATTCATGCAGGAGCTGTAAAACAGATTACTTAAGATATCTGCTATCATTGTGAATGTATGGCTTAATCGTATAGTATCTTGCATCTCTGCTACTTCATTATTGGCACTTCTGAGTGTTACACTTTATGGCTCTAATTTTGTGCTGCCGTTAGCTGGATCAGATCCAGAAATGTTAACGAGGCTGTCTTCATCTACCCAGCAGTTAATCTTGCACTGCTATATATGTTTATGTATATATTTAACTTCTTTCTTTTCACTGTTTCTAGGAATCATTCGTCTCAGGGATGGATTTCACGATCGCTACCCAGTGGAAGATTACCTTGATCTGTTTGACTTAGCAGCTCATCAAATTCAGGGTGTGCTGCAGAGCGAGGCAGCAAAAGAGCACAGCGAGATGAATAACATCATAATTGGTAGGGCAGATACAGCTTCTAAAATATTTGTATCTGTGGGTTCGTAGCATCTGGAATTGACTGGAGAGGGGCACTTTTAGATGTGACTGAATCACTGCATGGGGCTGCTGATAGTGGTTTCCTCTGCTGTGTGCGCATAGTGTGGAAGTTGTTACAAGATGCCCGAGAAAGCAGAGCATGCCTGATGAACATCAGCGTTTAATTATATAATACAATAAAAAGAGAACAAGGGAATTTCGTTAGTTTGTGTTTTGTTATTATTACAAAGGGTTTGCCTGTAGCTTCAGGTTCAAACGCTACAGTGGTATATGTTTCCCCCAGGCATAGCAAACAAATTATGCCATTTGTTTTTACAGTCCTATAGAAATCCTGAGCAACGCTTTCCATGATAGCAACACAACTCCAGTTGGTTCTTCTCAGGCTCCATCATAAGAGATGTGTAGGAAGGGGCCGCCCTTTTGTGTGCCATCATCCCTATGTAGCCTATGGTGGACTGAAATAAACTTAGTGAAACCCTTGAGCTGTCTTGTTACCAGCAGAGATAGCACAAGTTCCTAGCAGGAAAACATAGGGTCAAGCTGAGGCTATCTAAGAACTAAGAAGCACGGTACTGGATCCAATCAGAAGATAATTTTATGGCTCCAGTTGATATTAACTTAGCATTAGAAATGTAAAGGTCCAGTTCAGAAGTGCAATTGTGTTGCCCTGTGTGGAAGCTTGCAATCAGATCCAGGCTCCATGAAGTGTGCCTGGATTTGCTCTCCACAACACATGGTGGCCAATGCACTATTGTGCAACTGGATTATGGTGCCTGTGAGGAAAGTCAGCAGGTATTCTTAAGTTCTGGTTTTGCTTTCTGCTAGAAGCAGAAAACCAAAGGGAAGACGCTTTGGCCTCAAAACCAACCAGGGAAACTGGATGTTTCCACGAAAAGGCTGGTTTGTTGAAAAGAGACTTTTGAAGTAAGCTGAAGTCCTACAGAAATTGGGGTTTTTGCTTCCCTTCCTTCAAGGGAACACCCTCAGAATCTTCATCACATTCTGACGAAAGAATAATGAACCTGTTGTTGACTTGATGAAATGGTGACGTTGTCTTCCATTGCCCAGCCTTGGCTGCAGTCATGTCTGTGTGACACCACCTCAGCCTCTGTTGAAGTCTGCCATCTGAACTATCAAATATTTGGTGCTGAGCAAAACTCGTAGGACTAAGAAATATTGCCATCAAGGACATCTGCAGATTTTCCTCCTACTTACAGTAATATCTCCTGCCCTTTTATGGGTGAAGTGTTTATACTAATTATATTCCCTAATCTAATCAGCAATGTACATCTTTGATTACTTACCTCCTGTTGTAGCTTTTTCTGGAGCTCAATTGTGTTTCTTTTTCCTGTACTCTCATTTCTTGTTTCATTAAGGTTCTGTTCACCTTTCTTATTAAGTTTACAGCAAAAGTCTTGAATGATTATTCTCATTAAGTCATTTTTTTATTACCTTGGTTCAAAAAAAAAAAAAACCAACAAAACCAAAACACACAACCCACAGCAACACTGAAACAAGGCTAGCTTGTCAAACTCGAATTTGTGTGAATATCAGGTTTGCTTAGAATCCTCCTCTTTCTTATTTTGAGTGATTGGTAACAAAAATCTAATTAAAGCTGTGAGCATTTCAGTTGTTCATCATGCTACATGATTTTGAGAACTTCAGCTTTGTTGGATATTATTGGGTAATAATTGCATTTTTGCAAATAGAATGATGTCTGCTGAGAGATGAACCAGAGCGGACGGTGCTGCTCTAGCTTGAGGCATTCTGAGCAAGGCTTGTTTATCTGTGATCATTAATAGGATGAGTTCACAAGATTGTCTTTAGAAAACATAATATGATTATAATCCATTAGTGACCAAATACAGAAGTTATACATTTATTCTTTAGGCAGCTTATTAATTCATATTTTCTTTAAGTCCATAAGAAAAGATAATTTTTTTGGTTGCTCTGCAATAATGAGATGTAATTGCCAGCAGTGTTTAATTTATCTCATGTCTAGCATGGCTCACTCTTTGCAGATATTAAATCTGTATTATTACACAGTAGAGAATACTGCCAAATTACTAGGAGATGTTTTTTTTTTTTTTTTTTTTTTTTTTTTTTTTTTTTGTATCAGGAAACTAAAATTCTAAGAGTCAGGAGAGACCAGAATGATTTTATTTATTTATTTTTCCCCCCCTTTTTAATTCCTGATGGCCATCTTGTTTTGAGAAGAGTGGCCTTGTGGAACCCAAGCTCTCCAGGGCTGCATGCATTAGGGCAGCACCTTAATCTTCTGTTAATGCTTCAGCATTGTTTGGTGTCTCTAATAGTCCTTTGCTTCTGCCCCACTTGTGGATGCTGGTAGTGGCAGCTGATCCAGCTGAGATTATTTCTGTGGAGTGTTTTGGTCTGTGGCAAGAATAACATCCCATTTATGACTAAGTGCAATGACTTTATTTGGTTCTGCTAGCATCTGTGTATGCAGATGTGTTCAGCTTTGTTCACTCCGCATGAGCTAATTAGGGAAAATCCTATAGAGAGCATCAAATATGATCAGAAGTCTTTGGAGCAGTGGAGTATGAAGGAAGAAAAAAATAGAGAGGAAGAGACTGCGTTATAAGAGGATGTAGAGATGGTGGGGGTCTACAGTGCAGCCAGACACTTACTGTGCAGAATGCTTCCCATTGTAAGGAGCACCAAGCACAGGCTCTTAGTGAGGTTCTAGAATTCAATTATCAGCATGATTGAGGCAAGTGTTGCTTAGGAAGTGTTTTCAGCTCAGCCCTTGCTATTGGGGAGATGTCGTGGTGACTGCCCAAGGCCCTTCCATCCCTGCAGCACCTTTATTCTGTTGCTCTGGGCATGCCTCGTGTCCTTCTCTGCTGGCACAGGTACAGCTGTGCAATGCTTCTTGGCCTGGCCATCTCCTCTTGCCTTCTCTTGGGTCTTTTATGCTTCTGCTTCGCTCAGCATGAGATCTGGGCCGAGTGCATTTTAATTGACAAGTCAAAGCATGCTGGTGATCAGGCAGTGCCTTGGTTAATTAATTTAGAGCGGAAAAGCAGAGCTGTTGTGGACACCCAGCTTTAGCCAACAGACCTGATCTCCTCCCTTTGAAATGAGGCAAAGTGAACATGACAGAAGATTAATGTGTTTTCTAACGACTCCGAGACTTTACTAATGAATCACATTATGCTAAGCTGGTTTGGAACAAATACCTAATTCACTTTGTATTTTGGCAATCTTTTAAAGTCTTTATTGGACTTTCCCAAGAGATGAAAACAAGGAAAATCATGTGAAAGTCTACAGGTCTGCAACACTGTTATTTTTTTTCATCTCATTACCTTTGATTGAAGGGAAAAAAAAAAATAATGAAAAATCTCTTTAACAAGAATTAGCTTTCATTAAGCTTTCAAAGTCTGGAAGTTGCCAAAAGGTTTTTATATATGTTTTATTAACATATCCATGCCACGTGAATGCCAGTATGACTTCAAAAGAATGGGAAGGCTGAACCATTCAAAGCATCATACCAGATCATTTATTCTAGTTGGAGCATCACACACCTTGCTCTGGCGGGGATGCTGCTGTTTGTGCTTCTCCCTGTAGCACTGCTTTGAGAGTAAGTAGCTTAAGAATCTAAGAATGTAAGAATCTGGCACTTAACCATGTGTTAATCTTTAATACTTAACTTCTTTCATAAAGGGATGCTTCAAATTGCAGCAACTGAATTCAGTGCCAGTGCTTTTTTTCGTTCTGTATTTCCCATGTGCTCTCCAGCTTTCCTGTTTCTGTTCTAAGCAATACTGATCCACTGAAGTGCTGGTTTCCACTTCTTGCACTGGTTTGTTGCAAGCTGTAGCTTGCAGTGTTCTATCACTGGGGAGCAGCAGCCAGAGCAGTCTGCAAGAACCAGTAAAGTGTGCTGGAGTTTGCAGCTTTTAAATGGTTTATAACAGCGATCAGAATTCCACTCTGATACAAGAAATGAAATGACTTACCAGGAGAGATGCTTTCTATTTCCAGGGGAAGCCAGTGCCTCCACCATGTGGGACAACAACGCGTGGATTTTCTTCTACGACAACAGTAGCGAAGGAGAACCTCCCTTCTTAATCCAGGATTTTATCCATGCCTTCCAGCCAAATGCCAAACTTATCATCATGCTGAGAGATCCTGTTGAAAGGTGAGCAAGGGTTGTGTTGTAAAAGTATGTGAGAACATTTACATGCCTCGGTGTAAATAATCCTGTGAAGTGCTTCAGTTCATATTAAATAATAAGCTTGATGCCTTTGAGGACATACCACTGCAAATAAATAAGATTGCAAAGAGCTCCAGGATCAGCAAGTGATAAACTTCTTTAGTAATAAAATGCTTAGTGCACCACTCAAAGCTCACTTATGACGATGTTATCCTGCTGAACTAACAACTACCCAGGAGCTCCCCCTTGGCCTTTCCTGTCTTTGTGAAGGAAGGGCTCTATCTTTGCAAAAGTGTAAGCTGCTTTTAAATGGTTTTCCATAGTTTTGGCCACAAATGTCCTTTCCGTCTGCATTTTACTTCTCTCTCCGGTCTTCCTCCAGTCTTTTAGGGAACTTCTTTCTGCTGTGTCCTCTGCAGGAGGAGGAGGATAGATATTGGGGAGGGTGGAGGAGGCCTTTTCAGGTGCCTATTCAGGTAACTTGGGCCAGGTCACGGGGGTCCTTGTCCCTGGAGGTGTTCAAGAACTGTAGAGATGTGGTACTGAGGGACGTGGTCTGTGGGCATGGTGGGGGTGGGCTGGGCTTGGTGATCTTAGTGGTCTTTTCCAACCTATGACAGAGGCAAGCAGGATGCAGATGTCAGCAGGCACCTACACATGAGCTGCAGAGCTGTGCAAGTGCTTCCCATCTCCCATGGCAGCAAATACAGATCTCAGCTTTCAACTGCTTCTCCTGACCTCAGGATTGAGCAGATGATAATGCTATGCAGGAGAAGTAGTTGAAGTGGCTCCCTCATGTAAATTAGCAACAAATTCCCTGATTGCTTTAACCATCCTCCATAATGTGTGTGCCATCTATAATAAGGATGAGATGGAAAGTGAGCTTCACCTCCCTTATTGTCTTCACAATCAATTGGCTTCTTTTTGTTTACAATTCCTAGTGCCCTTGTTGGTGACAGCTCACCTGAATGGCAGAAGAGGCACCTGGGGGCAGTCATCTTGCAATATTTTGGAAGGTGAAGGAGCTGCACAGAGCCTGGTGCATGAGAGGCCCCCCCCCCAGAACGGGGGATGTTTGAAGAACCTCAAGGTTTGGGGCAGTGGGCATCTATATCCCATTGTAATGGATGGGTATAGAGGGTAATGACTTTAAGGATCTGGAACAGCTGAAATCCCAATCAGTGAAGGTTTTATTTCCAAGCAGATGTCCCCAGAATCAAAAACAGATGGGAAGAAATATAGAAAAACTCTCTCTCTGCAGAGAGAGAGAGAGCTTGTCTTCAATATTGTAGCTTTCCATAAGATGTCAGCAAGTCTTTAACAATCTGGGCTTATTTTAATGGATGACTAGAAATACTGAGCACTCCTATTAAGCCTTTCAAACAAGTGACATCCTGCCCATGCTGTATGTGATGCCTGCTTTGCCCCATATCTCTGTCCCAGCTCATAGTTGTAATCCTCAGGCATTGCTGGGCCTTGGTGTCCTCAGCACTGCATAGTCTGCATACTGTGCTTAGTACTGTCCCTCTGCTCTGAAACAGAGCCCTTCCATTTAAATACGTTTTTTTCCCCCTCCTTTTATTGCTCATGAAACAGGACTGATCCTTAACTTTTGTGGCAATTTTTCCAAAATATGAAGCAAACTGCCAGTAAGATATTTCAATATATTTTTTTTTTCAGGCAATCAGCATTAAATTAGTATCTGTAGGATATCACTGATGCAAACAGTCTGCTGAGGTGTTTCTCCAAGCAGTTCTCAAAGCACCATGATCAAACACAACATGCAGTGCATGGTATGGCAGAATAGTGTTAATTCTGTAAATGGAGAAACCTTTGGGAATTTTCTGCTTATAGCACAGAGAACAAAGGTGGGATGCAGTGGCTGGAGCTGTGCACTGCCTGTGCAGCTGGGTGTTCTGTGGGCTGATGCCAGGCAGCATCACCTAAGCACTGAGTTGGTATCTGCTGGTTAGGAAAGACTGGCAAAGGTCAGAATTGTCATCCTTAATAGTTGTGGCATTGGGTGCTACTGCTTCTTTTTTATAGTTTGCCGTAACTTGTATTTTAAAGGGTGCAAAAAATTAAACGAAAGCCAGTCTGCAACGTATGCATCTCTTTTCTTCCTTTTTAAGTGAACAGATAGTTTTCATTTATGTCACGTGGGAATTAAGATCCTGTTGTTGCAAAACACCAAAACAAATAAGTGCAAAGGGGGGCTATTCCTGTGCTTAAGTGCTTTGCTGGATTAGAGCCGAATCTTTCCAAATAAAGTGGTGGATTTTTTTTTTTAAAGCACCTGTGGCAATCTAGGGAAGTTTAAAAATAAATAAAGCTAGTGCAGTACAAAAGGCTGCCACAGCAATAAAGGGAGCCTGTGTGTTTTGAATGAGGCTGATAGGATCAATGGACTTGTGTTAAGGGGTGGTGCTGTGGAGTTGTGATATGCTGCAAACACAATGGGAAAGCAACTCCTTCTCAGGTGTTTCAAGGTTGACTAAATAAGAAAGAAAATGAAAATACAGTGTTCCACAGATGGTTCACTGCCTTAACATTGATGCCACGCTACAGCGTCTGCCTTGTCTCTTTTAACCAAGTGTTGTTGGAAGAGTTTAATCAGGTTCTTAAGGATTAACACACAAGTCAATCTGTTGTTTGGATCTGGGTTTTAGACAGTTTTCCATTCCACTTTCCCCCAAGGGACAAGATTTTAGGTGATCTTTTCTAAGCAATGTTAAACAACCATAAAACATGTGCTAAGAGTTATGCCATGAGGGGATACCTCCTGAGTTGCAGCTTAGAGGAATTCTGCTGCTGGTGGCTGACACAAGGCTCTGCTCCTGCCAAGAGATAGGGCCATGTCCTGCTGTCCTCAGAAATGGAGTGGGACTGGTAATTTGGGGGGAATTTTGAGAAGTTGATGTAGAAACTATTTGGGATTTGAGGTGGAGTAACTGCAATAACTGGAATTTTTCCTATTTTTGATTTTTGTTAGTACCAGTTTGGTAATTACAGAAAAATCACTGTTTCTAACTCATCCCATTCCTCTTTTGGTCTCATCTGTAAGCTTTTTCTGTCCATAGCAATGTAGAGCATGTGGTACAGAGGGGTACTAATATCACCTGAGATCAGTTCTACCATACATGTAAATTATGTATGTTCACTGGAACAGGCTGGCACTTGAGCATCCCCTGAGATGGGATGCCCACAGCACATTTGGATAACTTGCTCAAGGCCAAACTGGATGGGGCTCTGGACAGCCTCAGCTGTTGGATGGCAACCCTGTACAAAGCAGGCACTTGGAACTGAATGTTCTGTAACGTTCCCTCCGACCTAAGCCATTCTACATGACCAAAATGTTGCATTTAGAAGGAAATACTTGCTCATGCAATTTACTGGGGTGTGGATTTCATATGGTGCTGACCTTGCAATCAGGGATGAGGGTGAGCAGCTCCCTGGAGTAACTGCCATTCTGAGCCAAAACCCATCAAAATGAGTACAAAACGTGCTGTTGCTGCGCAGTGCAGGTGGGGCAGTGCTACTCACACGTGGCTCTTCTCTCAATTCATGCCACTGATTGCAATTGTTCTGTAAATAGATGGTCTTTCATTTCCTTTCTCATTTACTCGCGCATATTTCATTCGCAGATTGTACTCCGATTATCTGTACTTTGCAAGTGCTAATAAATCTGTGGAAGATTTTCATGAAAAAGTGGCGGAATCGCTGCAGCTGTTTGAGAATTGCATGCTGGATTACTCCCTGAGAGCCTGTGTCTACAACAACACCCTTAACAATGCCATGCCTGTACGTATTCCCAAAGCCATTGGATTCCTTGCTTGTGTAACAACACGCTGTATCGAGGTTATTAAAATGCCCAAACAACTATGCCTATAAGCATCAAGAAGTAAAACTCTCTTTTCATTTGTAAAGTGGATGACATAAATATACATGCAGGCATGTAAAAGCTGATGTATTGGCTCAGCTGTCTCACCAGTCTGTTCCCTGATGAACGCCAACAGCAATAATATGGTTGTTCTATTGTGCAGGCGTATGGAGAGCACATTTAGTGAAGATTGCAGTTTAATGTGTAAGCTTTTTGCAGAACTCTCAAAAAGTAGCTCTGGCAAGGATATTCGTGATATGAAATTGCCTCAAAATCAGAAAAAAAACTGTGTATTCTTTTTCAAGGAAAGGCTAGCAGTAACTAGATAAAAATTTCTTTTTAGAATTGTGGACATCCAAAAATGATGACAAGTACAGAAACTGCTGCCAGAAGATCAGAATGCTGAGCCTGTCGTACCAGAATTCACATGTTTAGTGTAGAACTGGCTTCAAATTTTGCTTGAGGGTGAGGAGAAAGGCTTTGTAGAATAATATGGAAGAGATTGGCTTGAAGTATCAAGTCTCACTAGTTTGCCATTCAATCCTGTTTTATTTGCTAAGACTTCAAAGGGCTTGGACGGAATACTGCTTTCTTTTGTCACCAGGGTGAAGCTATTGCCTCCTCCAGTCAATAAAATAACCATAAATAGCATACCACAGAGTTGTTTGCCAAACTGCTGTAGGAGCTGCAGGATATTCCTCTTCCTTACTTCAGCAGGTAGATGGGAGCTGCCAGGCTTGGATGGAAGCCTTCAGGACCTCACAGATATGAGCTGCTGCCAGGCAGCGTTATGATACTTCCTAGCCATCTGATTGCACAGATGTCTTCCAGTACAGGGAAAGAACCATTTTTTCTCTCTTCTTCTGAAGCACACTTCATTTGTTGTCTTAGGCAGCCCACAGAAAATGATATGAACACAGGCAGGTGTTTGTAATAAAACACAGATGCTAACGGTTCCTTGATGGACCTCAGCCTCTTCTTCAGCCAAGTTAATGGGCTCTTTTATGTGCATCGTTTGCTGCAGACGTAGGGATTATTTTCCCCTAAGAGCTCATTTGATTGCCAATTGTGACTTCTTGCTAATTGTTGTAACAGAAAAGTTTTGTTTTGCTACTGGTTAATATGTTCCTGAAAGAAGAGAGGCGAATGTCATAGATGTTGTCACTGTGAGTGATGGGTGCCAACGTGTACAGAAAGGGATGCTTGTTGGCTTGTCCTTGTGGAGAATCAGTGAAAAATACGTGAATTGGAAAAAGGCATGCAGGGCCACAGTGATCAAATAAAATGTGCAGATGCAGATGTTATGGGAGGGAGAGTGGCTTGGGAAACTAATGCCTTTTGATGTGCAGGGGGAAACACTGGGACTTAGGAAGGATGTAACGTTCTGGAAGGGTAATGGTGAAAAAGAAGTCAGTACAACATGCTACAGGATAGAAAATTAAGATTCTATAGCCAGGAAAACACATTATGATAATAATGACTTAGCAATAATTCAAAATATGGATTATTTTGCTGGAGTTCAGATGTCAGCCTAGGTTTCATGAGTCAATGTAAGAAACAGAAGAGACTTGTTATCTGCCTTCATCAGTTCCGTGGAAATGTGACTTGAAGTTAAGTATCTTTTATGAAAAGCACTTATGATTTGGGAATTGTGTTCCTCTCTCTTAAGCCTGAAGAGATTTAGAAAAATATTCATAAGCATAGCCAGAGGCTGGACTTCTAAGAATGTCAGACAACCCTTTTAATACTGCAACTTGTTATGTAAAACCAAGGCAGGGAGACAAAGACCAGTTAGGTCAGGACAAGCTTTCCCATCCATTCTTGTCCTCTCTGGTTTGCACAAATTGGTGCTTCTGCCATTTGGAGTGCATGGTCACGTCGTTTGTAAAATGATTTCTTCACCCTGAGACCATCTGCAAAGATTTCCGTAAGCTGCACTGAAAACAAGAGGAAGATTAAAACGTTTTCAGGTGCTATCTTCTCATGAGAAGACCTTCTAGAGATCAAGTCTGGGAGTTTTGCCCACAAGACACGGGCAAGTGTTGGTTTGTTACTGCTCAAAGTACTGCAAATGAATTCTTCTCCTGTTTTTCTTTCTGTGCTTACAGGTGAGGTTGCAGGTTGGGCTTTATGTTGTGTATCTTTTGGACTGGCTGACCGTTTTTGACAAAGATCAGATACTCGTTCTTCGCTTAGAGGACCACGCATCAAATGTGAAATACACCATGCACAAGGTGTTCCAGTTTCTGGATCTGGGTAGGTGTTCTCTGGCTGCTTGGAGATAAGTACACGCAAAATTGTTGTTGTCCTTCCTCTAGGTCACTTTTGCTTTATCCGCAGACAAAACTGAAATGTGTGAATCTGTCTTGAAGGATACATTAATGTTGTTGTCTTGAGTCAAATGAAATTCCCAAATTCCCATAGAACAGTTGGCATTAGGAGAACTTAAGGCTGCATTAAGAAAAAAAACCAAAACTTTGCACAGCATGGAGTGAGCTTACCAGAAAGAAGCCAGCCCTGCTTCTGAAGGCAGGCAGGGCTTGTTTGCCGTGGGCTTACATAGGTGCAAGAGCTATCTCATGCAGCTTAAATAACTTGAAGTGCTACTGGGTTGTGAATGCTGTTGCCAGCTAAAAATGATCCAGCATCTAAATCTGCATATGATGAAAGGTTGTGTTTTTAGCTGGGAAGAAGGGGGAAATCATGTTTTTGCTGCGTTGACTGAGATATCTGTTGCTAGTCCCTAGGCCAACTGTTGCCCAATGTTGATTTGATAGTAGCAAGAGGACAAAAATATGGCTGCAAAATAGTCTGGCTGGTCCAAACACTGGTCTAGATAATGAGAAAGTTTGAATGTAGCAGATTGAACAGATGAAGAGCTTGGCATCTTCTTGAGAATGGTTTATGTTGAAAAAGTCTATGGGTTCTTATCCTTCTGTCATACATATTCCAGGATTACATCTCAGCCCTTGACTATGTGTATATACAACCATAGCTGTGTGTCAGTTTGATCCCAGTGACAGCCTCAAAAACAACAACAAAGGGCCTTTCATGACACAAGTGAGTCTAATGGAGTTTGTACCAGATATTAGACAACTCACTTCATAAAAAGAAATAACAGCGTGTAAGAAGTTTGACTCTGCAACGGACGGGGATTTATGCTCAATGTCTTCGTTGTTTTCTGAAAACAGATCTTTTCCTTCAGAAGTGATTTATATTGCTGGTTTTAGAGATGATTAATTAATGTGAAAGAAAAAACGTATTATTTCCATATTTACTAAAAGTGATTTATTTTACTAATCTAAGCCTGCACTCAGTATTCTGAAACGTAGTCTCTGCTAACACAAATTCCATTTATCTTCCCTTGGCAAGCCTTCCAAGTTAGTCATCTGTCTTTTTTAGCAAGGGCATTGCTGGTGAAAGATATTAAGATAGTATTCTGCTTTACCACAGGACCTCTGAGTGAGAAACAAGAAGCTCTGATTACAAAAAGTCCTGCGTCAAACACCAGACGACCTGAAGACAGAAGCCTGGGACCAATGCTACCAACAACAAAGGGAATTTTAAGAGATTTCTACAGGCCTTTTAATACAAAACTGGCACAAGTTCTTTTTGATGATGCTTTTTTATGGAAGAGGACATGATCTGTAAATTTAGTGCCACAAATACAGTGCTTAAAGGAGTTTTTATTTTTTTAAATTCTATTTTTGTGCGTGGATATTTACATGTTTTTCCCATTCCAAAGAGATGCTGATTGAGGAGATGAGACTCCTTCAGTCAGCACGCTTCACGACAGCTATATCACATTTTTCTCGTGAGAATGTAAAGCATCTTGCTTATCAGTTTCTTGCAACTTCTTTTACCCCAGCAGAAGTATGGAGTGGAAATGCATTAGTACAAAGGTGATGTCTTACACTCTTGGCTGGGATGCTGAAGTGTAACCTTCTCTAAGATGCTGCAACACGGAGTTAGCATCATTTTCTTACAATTACACTTATAATCTCATTTTCAATATATGTAATTCATTCTTTTTTTTTTTTTTTTTTCAAACTATCAATGTCATTTAGTCATTAAATTTTTTTAATTGAATTCAGCCAAAATTTTGTTGTTTCTTGTTCACAGATGGTCTTCGCTCACACTAGGATTTCTGTATCTCCTTCATTCTGAAAGTAACCTTAATAGATAATCATATTTGCATACACTTCCAATGCTAATTTATATCTTTAGTAAATGGGCTTCCCTAACCACAGTTCTTGTGGCTGTCTTAAAAGAAATTTTCTATTCGCATAAGAGTGAATGAAATTTAAGTAACTGGCCGTCTTCAAAGTTTAGAGTAACAATTCCATTTGACTTTGTACTTTGTTTATATTAATACAAATATATATCATCTATTCATATCACACATTTTCCCAAGGAACAGCTGTTGGGCTTGATTTTTACATCCAGTGCTGGCTGTGGTGAGCTTTTGTGTAGGAACCAGAAGAAAACTTCATAAGTGATCTGAGCAGAACGCTCAGCACCGTGTGTCCTCATGGGAAAGTTATGTTAGCTGCTGAATCAGTTGCATGTTGTATCTTTCCCACTCCTGAAAAGGTGTATATTAACAGTTAAAAAGGGGCTGGAGTTAAGACTTGATGAAAAGCTATTTTAAAAACGAGAAACTTTGGATTCATTCTGATGTTTGGAATGGCTAAAATAAATAGTTTGGGTAAGTAGTTATGGATGACCAGAATTGTTTCAGAAATGCTTACAGATGGAGTTCTTAGAGAACTGAGGGTGGATTACTTTGTGTTCTCTGGGTTAGAATCAGCACGGTATGCTCAGGGAAGCTGAACTCTCATGGCCATGTATTTCTGTTTAGTTGTCAGCTGGACCCATGATCTGATGGACTTGATGATCTTCAAGGTCTTTTCCACCCGATTGATTCTATGATGCTCTGATATTACCTCACCAGCCCTAAAAGCTACTGAGTTTTATTGTTGTTTATAGTGTGTATGATTTGTTCACGAAATTAGTTTGTGCCATGCTGAGGCATGATGGTGAATTTCACTACTTGCCAGGGAGGTTCTGTCCCATTGCCTGTGTGTGCAGTCCAAATTAAAACATGCTGCATGGCCAAAATTTCTGCTCCAGGTTGGATCAGCCCCTGCACCCTTCACAGGTTCCCTGTATGAAAGTGGATGGTGATGGCCACGTGTTCCCAAGTGTGGGTAAGTCCAGCAGAGAGCTGTGCTCTGCATGTCACTGTGTTGTGTGTAGCCCCATAACGTGACAAGAAAGAGCCATAACTATCAACAATATGGCAGGAGTCTTGTAGTCCTTCCAAAAGTGAAGTTTCCAATGAGTTTGCTTTTGCATCACCTCTTCCCTTTCACGAGCTCCAGAAAATCACATAACACTTGATTTTCTCGAGTAGTGGTGGGTATTGGGCTGCACCGAGAGCATTGCTGACCTTCAGTGGCTTCACGCTGGACTCACAGCAGGCCCATCCCAAGGTCTTCCACTTCCCTTTACCCTTTCTCTCGACAGCTAGAGATGCGAAAGAATACAGTATCATCTTATTATTCAGTGCAGCACTGAGATGGCCTACCTCCCCAAAGCAGTAATTTGCCAAGGAACTGGACGTGCTATCAAGACGGTGCATTCTCATGTATGCCAAATTGCAGCAGTGGCTCTTTGCGAAGAGCTCAGAAAATGCATTCTTCACTCTGTTTGCTCTTATCTCTGCTGAATGAAAGTAATCAGGTGAAGATGCATCTTTCCTGAATCAAAAGGCACTAGGGAAAGGGTCAGTTTCAGATGTTTTTTGTTGCTACTGCAGAAGAATGTGAAATGTGTTCTCTGTAAGACCTTGCTGGCTCGGGCCAAGCGCACCGGCTGGAGGATGCAGTGAGAACAAAGGCTCTCCTGCTGAGAAAAACAGGCTGTGATTTGCACAGAAACGTTGTTATCTGTTGAGTCCAGCGCACAGGCTTGTAGGCTTCAGCTAAATAAGATGAGCAGCGAACTTATCATGGTACTGAATATACTGTTCTACCAAGAAATTAATCCATCTTGTAGCTGGTGCTGCTTTATGAGAGTTACGAGGTTATTCCTGCTGGATGCCTCTCCACAGTGGTGTCTGTTCTGAGCTGCTGCGTTCTTTGGACAGAAACCCTTGTGTTGCAGTGCCATCCTGTGGTAAACGTGCACAGTACTTCGTCCTTTGGACATGCAGTTCCCCTCTTTCCCCCCCTTCTTTCTTAACAGTGAAAAAGAAAAGGCAGGTAAAAGGGGAAAACGCATATCCTTTTAGGATCTGCAGATTTGCTGGATCACTTGATTTTCGTAGTATTGAACGAAAAGTGAACGAAAGGTGTTCATAAAAGTCCTGGTTTGCAGAGATGCTGCTGCAGGGTTTGGACCGTGCTTCTATCTGTGCTAGTTCTCTGACATGGTTTCAATCAGAGATGCAATATCATCAGCAGCGGAGGTTTGAGAGGTTTTGGCAGTGTCCTGCTGGGTACTTTTGCCTTTAAGTCACAGCTCCTATGGAAACTGACAGCTTTCTGTGCTGCCTCCTTCGGTAGAAGAGTGCTTAACGTGATTGCCAGCGTGGCAGGGGTTTAATGGATTGGCAGGCTGAAATGTACCTTTGGAAATTAGAAGCCTGCTGTGTGCACACTAAGCCACAATTAGCAGAAAATAAGGCTTTAAGATGACAAAAATAGTCATCAGCATTTTGCATTTCACAGGAAGGAAACACTTCCTGTCCCCTTTTCTCTCGGCTGCTGAGCATTCATTTGCTCAGTGGAAAAGCTTAGGGTGGTATGCTGTGTTAGTGTCTCTGGGTCTGGGTGGGGACAGAGGGACTGTGGGGACAGAAGGAGTCCATGACCACCTCCCCCCACCCTCCCAATGGGCCAATTACATCCATCTGATACGGATAATCTGGAATGAAGATGATTGAAATATAACAGCAGGGGCTTTAGAAGAGCTATTTAGCCACCAGAGTAGCAGTTGCTGGGCTAACAACTCATGGTGTGGTGCTGGTGGCATTGCATGTGCATCTTAAGCAAGGAATGCACGGGAAAGCTATCCTTAAAGGAGGCCATTCTCAGACTAATTCACAGTTATTTTCTTGGTCTGGCTATATCTCATGCAGAAAATGATCTCTTCTTCTACTTTAATAATGAATGGGAATGAGCAAAGAGAAGGGTTGTGCTTGCACACAGAGCATTGCAGTGGAAAGCCAAACCCAGCCTGAGAGCAAGCTGCTAGAATTGTACCTGTCCTCATCAGCAAGCTGAAAATTGTCCCCCTGTCCTCCCATTTGTGGATGGTGGGGCCTACACACCCCAGCTCCTCACCTGGTGTGCTGAAATCAAAGGTAAAGTGATGAAAGCTCCTGTCTGGTGGCATTTGGGGAGAGGACCAGAGGGCACAGCAGCTGCAGGAAGGTGTAGAGGATGGGTGAGAAGGGAATCCTGCAGTTGAGCCAAATGAAATCCTGGAGAAGTGAGAGAATTCGATCAGGTAAAATTGCGCTGAAGAAAATAAAACCAAGCAAGGTATCAAAAAGAAAAGAAAAAAAGAAATTGGACAGAGAAATAAGCAGAAAGAGGAGAGGCATTTGGCTGTCAGACAGAAGGAGAAATAGATTTTTTTTCTGAAGAGGTTTAGGAAATGAAAATAATGATATAAGTGGGTTTAACTATGTTGGTTTGGCTGGGAAGGTGTCAGCTGAGCTCACCATGAACTTTGGTTTTGGGGCACCTCTCCGCCAGGCTGGGTGGGATGGGTCTGCAGAAGGGCTGCAAACTGCCTCTGTCTGACCTGTACAGCAGAGTCCAGCTCTGCAGTTGTGATGGGGAAGGGAAAAACCTTTTTAAAGGGAGTAAAACAACTAGATTATTGTGGGAAAGGACATAAAACAAGTGTTGTTTGACTAGGTCTGAGAGAGGCTGTATGCTACCTGTATAGCTAAGAACAGGGAATGTCAGCATTGAGTTTTCTTTAGTTTCCCCGATTGATTATCTGTAATACACAGCAGCAGAGGGCTGTAGCTGCTCCTTGGGGCTCCCCAGGTGCTGATTCTCCACCAGAGGGCAGCGCACGTCTGAAATTCAGCTGCGGCTCGCAGGGACGGAGTGCTGTGGGACGAGGAGTGGGATGAAGGCGGTGCTCTGTGCACAGCTTGTGATTTGTAAGAATCTCCCCCAGAATTGCGCTGAGCGATAGAGGGAAAGTGATTCTCAGTGCTGCATAGAGCGAAGGTGTATATGTTGACTCGTATGCAATGTAACTCAGGATAGCCCAGGGCAACTGGAGAACGGAGTGAAGAAACAAAACATGCACAGAAGACCATCTGTGTGTCGGAGGGTATTAGCGGTATGTGCTAAAATGCTGTTTGTATTGTGGCATTAGCAGTGAGATCCCCTTTTGCTCTCCTGGTGGAGATAAGCAGCACTCTTCCTGCTTGCTCTGACCCAGGCTGCCAAGCACAAATCCCTTCTCAAACCTCAGCACAACACTAAGGATTCTGAAGGGAGCAAAAGAAAACTCCCTATCTTATCGTGATGGGCATCCTACAGCATCATACATCGGGAAAAGGACGGTTGAACAGTTTTTCACCACTGAAAAATGCTTTTCTGGCAGTTGTGCACTAAGTGGTCTGTTCAGGATTTATTGGACCACTTAAAGATATTTGTTAAGTACGGTGTTGCCTTATGGTAGTATCACCAAACCAAGGGGAGCTGAAGCGCTTTCTGCATTGATAGTACTACCAAAGCATGAAAAAAAAAAAGTTATTAGACTGGAAAATCCACACATTTAAGTAACACCTCTTGAACAGTCATGTATGAGTCAGTCTCTGAATCACTGCGTAGCAGTAGCTGCATCATCCATCCCAAAGTGAATCCTACAACATCTGTTCCCAACCCAAAGCCCGCAGGAGATGATGCGTGGCTAATTTAACAGCTAATGCTTGTGCTTCCCCAAGCAGATGGCAGTCTGAGTGCATTTGCAGCAGGTGGTGCTGTGGAGCAGTCCTGTCCTTGTAACTGCGGCTGAGCTGTTCTCGTACTGCGTTTGAAAGTACTGAATATATACATTTACTTTAAGCTGATTTTCCAATAGTTTCCCATTCTCTTTGTATTACAGAGGTCTGTGTTGTTCAGTCAGCGAACACCCCCGTGTTGTGTAATTAGAGGCTGGGGGGCTGCAGGCAGCACAGCAGGGACTAACGCAGGTATTTGAGGCAGAGCAACCCAGCAAGCAATCAAAACTCGAAGTTTCTGAAGCCAGAAGGTTCAAAGCACTTGGACCAGCCTCAGTGTACTAGCAGGAGCATGATAAAACCTCAGGAGGCAGAAGCTGTTGGTGTCTGGCGCTGCAGGAGGCAGGCTTTGCTGCAGTTAAACTGCTGGCAGAGCCAGGGAATTGGATATGTTAGCACTTCTGAAGTGCTGGAGAACTCTGGACAGTGAGAGATGAAAGGTTCCAAGAGCAGTCCAATAGGGTAGGAGTGATTTGCTTTCTTTTATAGAAACTAGAGTGGATGCCAGGATGTTGAGGTGCTCTGGCTGCAATGGGAGCCAAACAACAAGATGTGCTCGCTGGTTACTGCTATTGTGGCAAGGAGCTAAATTTTACACATTACATCTTCAAAACCTGGTGAATCCTCACCTATGGGTGCTGAAAATCTGTTCCTGCTCTTAGGAGCTCATTTTTGAAGAATTACCTATCCTTATTGTCAACGTTTTCTATATTTTCAGGAACGTTGTGCTGCACCAAGGATTTGCTTCAAATAGTAACAGATCCAGTAACAGTAACAGATCCAGTTCGAGGCTGTAGTCACCAAAGCTAAAGGAAAGAAAGATGGTCTTACAGCTAATGCACTTCCTTGGGACTCAGATGATGGTAATGACTGTTCTTTGGAGCTTGGCAAGGCCTGTGTGCAGACACAGAGAGGAATTCCCATGCTGCAGAGATCCAACCTGGTACTTATTTTACTGGTTGCTTTTAAAGAACAAGGTGAAGCGGAACATGAGTAACCTAATTGATTAATTTTCAAATTCGTGGAGGTTTTTACAAAGCTTTGTGAAGGCAGTACAAAAACCTGGTGGTTTCCAAAGCCAAAAAACAAGGAAATATTGGGGTTGTTTCTAATTTTCTGTCATTAGAAACGTTGTTCAGGAAGTGTGATTTTTCATGCTTCTTCCTTTTAGCCATTCCCTCCTCTCTTTATCCTGTCACCAGTGAACAGGTTCTTACTGCCTTTCAAAAATAGATGTCTGCCATCTAACTGGGTAAAATAAAAATGGTGAATTTTCTGTGCTAATAGTTTAGATGACCAGAAAACGATAAAGGGTATAAATCTGTAAAACAGTTTTCATAGAAAATGTGCTAGGCTTACAGGTAGTATAGATAGTGCTGTGATTAACAGCATCAGTTACCAGTGCAGCACCTCTAGTTTTCTCTGTAACACATTAATACAGATGCAGGATCTTTCAGCATTAGGTTATGCAGTGTTTTAGGAAGTCTGCTGATTGAGATGAAGTTATGATGTGTCTACCATATGCTTTGGGTGATGGGTTGATGGTTGGACTAGATGACCTTAGTGGTCTTTTCCAACCTTAATGATGATATGTTTCTATGATAAGATGGGAAAAAAAAGAACAGTTTCCTACAGAACTTCATACTGTATTGCTAATCTATTTGCACCATATCTTCATTTAGCTATTAAGGCCTGGTTTTCCTAACACGTTTGTCCTACTTTTCTCCAGAGCAACTGATTTCTAGGCACATTTTCTGCTCTGCAGCTCATGGAAGTCCCCAGAATTGCTGAGCTGGTTCCTGGTTGTCCTCACAGCGTTGTTACACTGGCCCAGTTTTAATGGGCAGATGTCACAGTAAGAACACAAGCTCAGGTTTGCGTGTTGGTGTAAGATGCCACCTGAAGAGGTGCTCAGTATAATATATCTCCTAATTGAAGTGTAAATTGCCTTTAAACACACACCAAGATTACTGGGGCCAAAAGTGAGCATGTCAAGCTGGACACCTGGATGATGACCTGGCGTTCCCTCACTGCACATTTTGGTGCCAAAAGTCTTTTCCTGCACTCTGTGACATAGGAGGTAAAAGGCTAAAATAACAATATTTTCCCCTTGAATTATAGCCTTTCAAGTTACTCCATGTTTAGTATATGGGAAGTATGCACACTGAGATTTAAAAAAAAAAAACCCAAAAAAGAGAAATATCTTCTCTGGGTAAGTCACAAGAGGAGACTTAACTACACTTACAGTTCAGGAACTTATGTTCATTGCAGTCTGGAAGTTATTTCATGTGCTTTAAGTCAATTTGGATAGCGCTGCAAGGGGCAGCAAGATTTGCTTCTGCAACACAGCTTCTGCTGGACCCTGTGCTGGTGGCCATGGCCCAGCTTAGCCTGGTGCTGCCTGCCTGCAGAGCAAGCCTCAGCAGGGGTGAGCAGAAGCCCAAGGGTTGTGTTCCTTGGTCTGAGGCCAGCCTCAGGGGTCCGAAGGGCTTAATGAACCCACGCTGTCATGCTGTTACTCCCCTGTTTTGAAGCAAGAGGAGAAATATGCAAGATGAAAGCCAAAGCCTGAGGAGGGCATCTGTCTGAAGCTGTAGGGGATCTAGGGGCAAGCCTGTGACTTCTGCTCCAAAGCGCTTTGGCCTGTTGTCTATTCTGATTGTTGTGTGTCCACGTCAACCTGTGGAGAAACATTGCTCTGCTGTTTCAAAAGGTGTCTTACTGGCTGGGGATTAAACGGAAAGTCAGTGGGAATCACAAGGCACTGTGTCAATGGCAACTATTTCTATTTCACTCCAAAAATAAAGAACATGCAACGTAACATTGCTGACTTTGCACTGAAAAAATGGAAAGATATAATGTAATCAAAGTAAAATGAGTAAAAAGGAGATTCCTCTGTATGCTGCCCCTAGCAGTGTTGAGGTGCTGGGATCTGCCCTTGGATAGATTTGTGCCCACTGGGACACGCTGTGCAGGGATGCATCTCCTCACCCCTGTAATTATGACTCTAGGAAATAATTCCAATCCACTAAAAGAAATTAAATCCACTTAAATGCCTTCTGAGTGCAAGTTGGCAAGACCCAGGTGGCTGCAGAAGGAGAGCAGGAGAATTCAGGTTGTGCCAAAATCACCTGCAGTGAGAACAGCAGAGCTCCTGGGAAGACCTGGGCCCCCTCCCTATGCTTTCCTCCCCCCCCCCCCCCCAGAAAACCTCTGTTTTCAATTCTCTATTTGTATGTGGGGTTGGGATGGTGCAAATCCCAATCCCTGGACCTGTTGGGTGCTGAGCAGTAGCAGGAGGTCCCACTGTGCCTAGGGGTCTCTTGGTAACGGTCTCCATAGATGACCAGGTCCAAAGAAGACAGATGTGCACCCAGCACATCTGCTGTAGGCATCCGATGAGTGGGAAGGTGCTGGGCCTCTGCTGGAGCAGAATCTCATTCTTCCCAGCCAGCAAAGCCAAGCAGAAAGCGTGGGTTGCTGTCTCAGCCACGTGAACAGATTGACTGAAGTGGCCTAGTTTTAACTGGAGAGGCACTTTCAGGTGAAAAGTTGAATCCTCTCACCCCCCATGAGAACACATCTCATCAAAATTTCACGTGGCCTTGGGATCTCAGTGTTTTATAAGCAAGGCTTTTCCAGACGTGTAAATGAGAAGAGGTGGGAATAGCAGAAATTGTTCATCAAGGGAAAGACATAAAGGATGAAAGAGAAGCACGGGAACTTACCTAAAATAAGTGAAAATTTATATGTACATTTGGGAGTTTTATGTAACAGCAATACTTGCTCCTGCAGGGACCTATGGCACCAGGGCTGTACTGCATCTTTCCTTCTCTTTTCCAGGGAGATTTTATAACACAACCTTTGAGCTGGGATCCTGAATGTGTTGCTGGGATAGGCTTTAAAATCAGCTTGAATGGGGTTTTAGAGACACTTCTGAACTAATCATCCATTTTATGGCTTTTTTACTTTACTCAGAATTAGGCTTGGTGCCCCAGTTGTTCCTTCCATCTCTGTGTTAAAGAAAACCAGTGGAAGGAAAGTGTTTTCTTCAAGGGCACTTTTAATTGCCGTGAGGAAATCTCTTAAGTTTCTCGAATTATCGTCAGTCATAACGCTGTAATGTTAAAATAAGGTTTGATCTCTGTGTACTTATCATCCGCCTCCCTGATGAAAATAACATGCCTTCCCTTCATATGAAAAATGAAGCAAAGCAAAAATTGCTAGTTGTGATGGTTTTTTTTTTCCACAGCCTGTCTATGCAAAACAAACAAATAAATAAATGAATCAAAAAATGACAGAATGTATTTTGAGCCAATAAGGAAAGAATATGAGATTTTTGGACTGGTATTACAAGATCTTCAAAATTCTACATTCGTTCCTATTAATTCTATTCTTCTTGGATAGGATTAATAGTTCTGTAATAGTTCAGATTCCTTTCTCTGTTGTTAATTTTGCCTGCATTTGCAGCTAGGCATGTTAGCGAAGGAGGAATGCACTGCAGTTGTTCTGCTGACATGAAGCTGCAGAGGCAGCTCTGCATGGGGTCTTACTCTGAGTGCTCTTTCAGTATGGGTTTGGATTATCATATAGCCATACTATCCTTGGCAGACAGTGATATACAGATTCTGATCAAACGATCATTGCAAGTTCTAGAAGAAAAATGCCTTTGCTTTAAAAGAACAAGATCCTTGACTCCTTTGGATAACCACTTCTACCACCTACTGCAGAGAGGCTGCTCCTCTGTCTGGCTTAGCTCTCCCAGTATTTAACAGGTACAGCTGCTCATCTTGCAGCAGTACTGCAGTTCCTGTCAGTTTTCAGAGCTCCTGATATTCTGTTACTCACTCAGCTACTTGGTGAACCTGGAAGTTACAGAGTGCTGGAAACTGGGACGATGCTTGGAAGTGCACTTGCTTGGAAGGCTCTGTGAGGTTTCTGTGGCCTGCTCCCTCGAAATCCCAATTGCTATTCAAACTAATTTTGATGTGGATGTGAAGTTGCTCTGATACGAATGTGATCCAGGCGGTCCTATACTGCTGGGAGCTGACATGTTTTGTCATAGAGAGACACTGAAGGAAGTACTTCCCAGATGAAGGCACAGCGAAGGCTGCCAGTTTTCATTTGTTCAACAAGCAGAAGGGTCAGCACTGATTACAATGCACCATCACATCTCTGGTGCAATCCTCGAACCACAAGTGGAGTCTCTGCAATAAATAGAAATAAAGCTGAGCAAGGGCTTCTGAGGCATAGATAAAACCACCTGCTAAAAATTGACCTGACTTCCATTGCTAGAGTGCTGCCTAAGACAGAGGGTGGCTGCCAAATGCATGGTCACTACTTTCTCCTTTGCTAAGAGGTCAAAAACAAGCATTTCCAAACCAGGAGTGGATCCTTCTTGCTTAAGGGCTGAAGAATCAGTTATATCACACTTCTGGATCACCTCCAGCAGAAGTCTAGCAGCTAAAAAAGGGCTGTGGGATGCACAGGCTGACAACAGGCTGTATGCAGTATCCATTGCAATAGAAATCCTCATCTGTTAACCTTTTCCTGAAGATGCCTGGTGGCCAGACTTTTAACAGAAGACTGTTTTTTGTGGAGCTCTAGTGCATGATGTATGACTTATACCTTGGTACCTTGTCGGGAGTTAAATCAGTCATTGCAATTAATAGGAATGTGAAGTTTTAATGAGAATGATCACTGTGTGCCTTGGATACCCATCACTTTGCATGTAAGTTGGGATTGTTCAGTGCCAGCAACGGTCTCTCTCCTTTTGTGATATATGGCCTTTACATTTTTAGGGATGTTGTATGGAGTGAGAAGAGAGAAGGAAACCCTTTGCCCAGGCTTACTTACCTGGAGGAATTCCCAGATTTTTGTGATTGAGAAGCCCAAAGCACATCGTTTAAAAAAAATAAACATATATATATATATTATTAAGCTGAGTTATTTACTAAGATTTTCAAAGACATTTATATATGGAGGAAGACTTCCAAGATGTTCCAGGAAGGATAAGGAAATCCTGTGAGTGGAGTAGACTTAAGCAGCAAACAGATCTTAACCCTTTCTCAAAGTAGTAAAATCAGCTGAGAGGATAAGTATCCAAATGTCTTCAAACTGTTCTGGTAAATTTGTCAGCTCAAAGGCAATATTTGCAGGAGTCAATAGTGGAAGTTCATTTGCCATCAGCTCCTCCATGCTGACTTCTGAGGTTTTGTCTATGAGATTTAAGCTACATTAATGTGTCTGTTTGTAAGATGTTCTCTTGACATTACAGACAAGTTTTAATTTTCCTGTTATAAGGAAGCTGCCTTTTTAAGGTTCATTTTACTCCATTGGGATTTGGACTTGTGTTCAATGTTAAATTCACGTTTCAAAGCCCACCAAGATTTTGTTTTAGTTGTGATAGAGTACCATTCGGTATGACTTCCAAATATTGTCTTTTCATTATTTTAATTATGCCTGTCATCCTCAGTGGAGGAGGAGGAGCTGCACATAATTACTACATCAAACAAAAGTTTTCCAGATGTTGAAGCACAGTAGCAATAGGTTTGCATGTCAGTTCTGTGCATGGCCTAGCTGAAAGCACCATGCCAGTTTGTGGATCTTCCGAGAGGGAAAAAAGAGGGCACTTCCTGATCAATTCTGGGTTTATCCAGAAAGATGTTTTCACTCATACAAAACAGATGTTTCACCCATACTGTCAGCAGAACGTCTCCTGCAAAGGTGCTGCTTCAGACCTCTGATAGAAGTCAGTTTTACTGAGCACTCCAGAGATCTCTGCTCTTGGATCGCGGTGTATATCACACTCGTGCAAGAAAACAGATAATCTCTAAAAACAGGCAACCACACAAGAAATCCTAGAATAATTCAGGTTTAATTAAAATAAGAAAAATATTATATATTACATGTGCATTGCTGCTAATCCCATATATTAAAAAACGTGACTCCAATGCCGTGAAATGTGAGAGAAATTAAAATAAAACATTTGGGCTCTTTCTGAAGATTGCATTTTGATCCACTGGTTTCTTATTTCATTTTCATGTTTGCCTTCCCAACCATGTGGGCTAGAAACAGCTTTTTTTACAGGAAAGTTGAGATTCTTGCACACTAAATGAGTTAAGCTGGTGAGCCTCTAAAGAAAATATTCATTACCAGGCAACTTTTAATAACACCTTTCGGTGGCTGCACAGTGTTGTTCTTGGGCTGGCTCAGGTGTTTGGCCCACATTGCTCCCAGGTGACTGGCTGATCTCAGCCCTCAGCCAGAGTCAAGGCAAATGCTGAAAGCTGGTGTGACTGCAAGGCAGAGCGTTGGCCCTGTAATGCTGCAAGTGTGTTGGCTGCTCTATGGGTGGCGTTCCCACAGCGTTGGGAACTTGTGTCAAGTATGTGCATTCATCTACTGGGATAAGAGATTCTGTTTGTTTTTTTGGCCTTAAGATAATGCCTTTGTATGCTTTTACCATGACAAATACTATATAAATAAAAATGCATTTTTTTTTCCTAATGCTTGAGACCGTTAGGAAATACCACATCTATGCCGAGTTAAAAAAGGGGGAACTGCCTACCTAAGAAAATAAAGCAGGCCTTGAACCAATTAGCACCACATGATTCCAGTCAACAAATTTACTATGGTTTCTAATAAAAAGCCAGAACTTGCTTAGTTACATAATGCTATCATTTTGCAGACAACAGAACTGTAACTGTTTTATAAAACATATTATTTTGGCTCATGATACCATGAACAACTTTCTCGCTTTGCTTCTCTTTCTATGGAAGCAGGCCGAATCTAGAACCGACAGCCTAGAAGGAAGCAGGTACTCATTTTGTGTAACTGTTTGTGTACCAACCACTTAAGTGAAGTGAAGAATGCACAGCCACATTTACAGTTGCCATCACGTTGAGTTGGGTACCACTGATGGAAGAAATCAGTGTTTTGTCCCACCTCTCCATCCTTGTGACTTGTTTTTTTCCATATTGAGTTATACATTTATTGGTAGTTTTGTATTGCTGCTTACAAGCTTTCCATACACATTTTCGTATATGTTTCCAGATAATGTACCATTAAAAGACTTTTAGTGTCTAATACTCCTCTTGATGCCTGACAATTTTATATCATCCTTTTTCATGAGAAAAAATTCACCTCACAGTTCAGGACAAGGACTATACCTACAATACCCTGAGTGTTGAGTACACAAGTTCTTGCCTCTCAATCTAAACTAGTTAAAAGGGCCTGTGGAGTTTTCATGTTATTGCCTCTGAATTCCTGCAATAGTTACTGCACGCTAGCACATAAGATAATTGTAGTCTTGCAAATGCTAATTGTTTTTAAAAGTTAGATGAAGATTATATTCTTGACACACAGACAACTAGAAAATTACCCCTTTGTTAGAACTCCAACCTGAGGAGAAAAAACTTTGACTCAGGACTCACAACATTAAGAAATATAATAGGATCTTTCCTTCTTTTTTAATTTTCTCTCTTTCCTTCAGTAATAATAGTAGTAGCAATAATAATAATAATAACAGAGCCAGCCATTTATAAACCTGAATATATTGCCTTGATTGTAATGCAATGAGATTCACTTCGATTGCCTGGAGTCAACGTGGCATTTATTTCTCCAAATTTTTAGTAGCAGAGCTGGGTTTCTGTTTTTCTTTTATGTTAATCAGAAAAAAAAAAAGATGTGTTTTGCTTCTTTTCAAATGAAAATAAGACATGCAGTTTACTGCAGCACCAACACCACCACGTTCATTATGCTTGATGTTCTGGCACGAAGTTCTGGCACGAAGGGCTGCTAATGAAGATGTCAGACGTCAAACTGTCACAGGTCCCACATCTTTGGTGACACATGCCTCTGTCTGTAGCACAAGGAAAGACTCCATGGTCTTGTTCTTCACCAGGCAGCTTCTCCTCCCAGGGACCATGGATGGATCCTGGTTTTGGTCAGAGGAAAGCTTTGGGATTTGTGTCATCACCTCTGTTACACAAAACTTGGGTTCTGTTGGCACCATCATGGCCTGCTCCCAAGAAAGAGGCCCCGCATGCTTTTCCTCAGCATGAGGGTGAGTCAGTGCCACTGAAATCTCACTGGTGGGCTGCTCTTGCTTGTTTTTCTTCACTTAAAACACGTATTTGGACGTGCTATTGTTACTGGAACAAACTCTGGAAAGCATATGACGACTGCAAGCAATAAAACGTATTTTATTAATATCCTATGGGTGATTATCAAGACACAGTTGGAAATTTGAAAAAATCTGTTTTTATTTAAATATAATAAATGAAACAGGCTTGAGCTTTGCAAAGATTGTTTAATAATATTTCTTTTCATAAGCATGCATGTGCTCATGATAAATACAAAGCACAACTTCATGCAAGTTGTAATGGAGAAAAATGAGCGTAGGAGGGAAATTAAGGAAAGGAATCTGAAGCATTAACCACAGCCTCATGGTATGGGGAAAAGGGAAGAATTCTTGCAACTTTTCAGAGAAATGTATTCATCACACTGACATTTTGAGGCTGTAGTTGGGGGTGCTTTGAGAATAAATATTATTATACAAGGAAAAAGAGTTTGTAGGGTCCTGACAAAAGCAGATGCCAAGAACTTGATTCATTGCCTCAAGCCATTCTTGTATGTAAACAGAAGCTCCCAAACCCACTCCTACATACTACTGAATACATTCACTGTTTTGTTTAGTCAGCTGTTGAAAGTCATATCGCAGTTTGTATAAAGAAAAAGCCTTTTGTTTCTGAAAACATATTCTCCAGGAAATCACAAGAGACCAGTCTGTATAGCATAACATGCAACAACCTGAGATCCACGGAAACTCTTACCCTGGGAATATGAGGGTAAACAAAATACATTTCCACACCAAAATATCTCTAGCTTCCTTGAACATATTGTGCCATGAACCCACCTTGTACGTAGCTTATAAAATATGGGCAGAGATCTTAAAGGAAAGAAACATATTCCATTAATTTTGGTCCTTTGAGGTCTCTCCTGGGGTGTTATTTATTATTTCTATTGCTAGATCCATATCAACAGTGTTTGAATTCACTGATACAAATGTTTCTACCACTTCTGAGAAATCCAAATACGTCACAAATGTTCTGGTAACATTTTTAGGGGGAGACTTGACTTATTTTTCCTCTCTACCCTAAATATTTAAATTTACCTGCAGCTTTGGGATCTGCCATACACATTTCAGACCCATCATTTACCACTTAGCATGTGATGATAAAGAAGACTAATGGGCCAGA
Organism: Lagopus muta; assembly: GCF_023343835.1. Taxonomy (NCBI): domain Eukaryota; kingdom Metazoa; phylum Chordata; class Aves; order Galliformes; family Phasianidae; genus Lagopus; species Lagopus muta. The sequence continues at coordinate 62,301,498 of NC_064437.1, read as the reverse complement.
ACAGTCCAGGTCCTCACTGTAATTGGAACAACCCAGCTACAATTACCCTGTTGTATCTTGGCAATCACTTGAATACTTCTGGTTTGGTGATTTCCCAAGAAGTCAAAACTGTCCAGACACACTAATAAAAAATAGAGAACAATGTATTTTATTTCTATCTAGAGCAGATCAGAAAACATTCTTGTATTTATTTTCCTTGTCTAAGTCTCAAACAATGTCCCTAAACTGTTCTGTTTGCATAAGACTAAGTCAGGCAAAGAATGAAAAGCAGAGAAATATTGAATAAATATTTATCAGGGTAGGTGACTGTGATAGTCCATCCATGAGAACACCCTGGCCTACAGACTTTTTACTCTAAGGGAGAAAAAATGTTTTCTAAAAAAAAAGATTTATAAAATAATTTAAAAACCCATCTAACCCTATATTGAAATCCTGTAATTGTTAAAGAAGTCCTAGGTACTCTCTGATTAGCTGAAAATAGAGCTATTTTCTTAATCTTTTTTTTCCCAGTTAATACATAATTTTTGCTAATGATTGGATGCGTCCATCAGAATGTTTCAGCAGCTTTCTGTCTTCTTTTAAGACTGACTCAGTATCCATAAAGACAGCAGTATGCCATCAGCTGCATCCCCTATGGCCTGGGACAGAGTTCTGCCAGTTTGCCATCCCAGTGAAGTGCTTTTGATAGAGTATAAAGTACAGGAAGAACTTGTTTCAAAAAAAAGAATCCATAATTGAGACAGGCCATCCAGGGTAGGGGATGATGACCTAACTGAAGACACTCCAACTAGACATGGTTTCTCATCCATGCAGCAAAAAGTCCAGGTTAGCTAGGCTTTGCTTTCATCAGTTTGCATTCAAAGCACACTCATTACTTTTTTTGCAAAGAGCCTGAATGCTTTGCAGATAGCAGGCTGAAGTCTGTCTTGCTAAGCCTTTTTCAATAGCAGTCTTCACGACTATGTACTAAGATTATTTTCATTTCCAGAGACAGCAGGAGATTGTTGTTCAGATACAGCAGTCTGAAAAGGCAGCTGGAACGTCCTCACCCAGTCATAAATTCCTTTGTGCCTGAACCTCAGATTTACCTATTATCCCCTTAATTTACCCATTGGAAAAATCTACTGAATTTCATAGTTAAAGCATTTTAACAGGAAGATGAGAGAGAGAGAAGACAATGGAACCAAAGGGGTGAAAATCCTTCATCTAATCCTTATTCACCAGCTGAGATGCTTATTGCCTCACATGCTTACACCCTCACAAGTCTGAGAAGTGCTCAGGTCTCAGCTCAGCTCCAGTCCTGCAGGTTATGAGAGGTGAGGCATGGCATGGCATGGTGGGTTGCTGCTCCAGAGCCAAACCTCCCACAACTGCAGTTAGAAACAGCCGTGAGGTTCCTCCCTTTGTGCATTGGAATGGAATGAGCAGGAGTGAAAACTGCATCTTGGAAATGCAGAGTTTTCCCAAATCACAGAGGAGGAAAAGAGAGTGGGCAAAGAATAGCTGGTTGATGACTACAACCACAGTGGCACAAGGCTGGTGATGGAGATGCCCACGAGGTCTCTGAGCTGGTGAGCTCATGATACTTATACTTCCAATAATCAGAAAGTATTCCCAAGCATCTGCACTGATTGACAGACTGGCAGGATCTACCTGCAGGGTAGGAATAGCTCTGACATCATAACAGCAGCCCTGAGGGATTGATGTGGCGAGGTGCTGGGTAGGTTTGCTCAGCACTGGTGCAGGAAGAGCAGTGGGCAGAGAAGAAACAAGCCTGTCTTTTCTATTTTTTTATTCCTATATTTTCCTAGAAGCCCTTTTAGATGAGGGCTTTTGTTGTAAAGAGTTCAAAGTAGTAAGATTATTTACTTCTTTTCTTTCTATTAGTCCATGCCTTTCAAGAGGCTTAAGTCTCACAATGGATTTCTATCTGTTTCAGCCATGGCAGTGCCACCATCAGGGGGTGGCTCATGGTTGCACAAGGAGCAGTGTCCTTTGGGGGTTTTCAAACCTCCACAGGCTTCTTCTAGGGCAGCAGGACATCCCAAACTACCAGTTGGGAACCATTTTAGACACCATAAGAAGGTGGAACCTATGCACTGCAGCTAGGAAGCCTGTGGACACAGATTGCAAGTGGGGACATTGTTTCTCTTCCCCATCACCTCTGCCTTTGTGCCCAGCACTGGCTGTTAGAAGTAGGAGCTTTCCTCCCTTCTATGTATTTCTCCTAACTTCTGCCATATTCAGCATGTGGATATTATTGTTCATCTTGTTGCTTCTTCAGTAATGCTGCATTCTTCTTATCCTTTGAATTCTCTGGGCTTTGCATCCTAGAGGAGTGGCCATACACTCTGCTTGTGCTGGTAAACCTAAGTTACATCTCTAACCCCATTTGTATGGAAGATTAGTAGCAAAGCGAGCTGTAGAGAGATGGTGAGTCAATCACTGAATTAACCTCCTGGTTAAATGCCATAGTATGTGACAGCACAAATGCATCATGGTTCCTCTTTGTTTTAGAAATGCAAATCTCAACAAGGGAGATTAATGCAGTTTATAATGACCTAAAACGTTTGCCTTAAAAAAAATGATATTCCAGATGCTGGCTGGCAGACAAGGATTCAGCTTCTTGAGTCTCAGCAATATGCTTGCAACATGAAAAATGTGCTCTTATCAAGGAGTGAAGACTCCAGGCACAGTATTGATTTAAATTTATGAGTATATTTCAAAAGGAGCAACAGGTTTATTTAGTGTAGACGACTGGCTGAGAACAATGTTTACCTTGCTTCCCAGGGCCAGCAGAGGTAATACTGCATGTGCCAGGATTCCACCTGGAGCAGAACTGCACACATCCTCTTAATGTACAAGGGGGAAGCACAAATCCATCCAGTCAAGTGGCAGAGCAGAAAGACCACCCAACAGCCTTGAAGGATCAGCTCTGGAACAGAATTTTCACGGAGTCCTCCTGTGTTGCTGGGGAATCAACAGTGGTAGCAGCTGGTGTGTGGACAACTTCAGTTTTGTGTCTGGAAGGAGAGAAGACAGCTGATCCCTGGAGACACTTAGATGAGCTTCTTTGCTCATTAGTGAGTGCTGAGGAGGATCCCATCCCTTTCCTTGCACTTGCAGAAGGGATGATTTATGACAATGACTATTCAGTATTGGAAATTTACTGCAAGCCTCCTAGTTTAGCTGTGGGTTGGCCAGCTTTGGCACGGAACTCTTTCTGAAGGCTCGTTCTTTAAGTGTCTATCATGGATTGTCTTATGTCATCCTTTTCAGCAGGCCCACACTCTTTACTTTACCTGCATATAAATTAACTCACTGGTTAGCAAGAAATTAGACTATTCAGCTTGTATAAATATCCCTCATATCTTACTGTGTATTGGCTGATGCAGAGTTCTTCTCTCTCTTTTAGGACAAGTGTTACATATGTTTTAGGAAGGATTCCTAACTGATTGAAGCTTGTACATACTTATATAAGTTTTTAAAGATTAAAAGAGGGATTTGGGATTTTATTTTACAATTAGAACCTTTCCTTCTGCTTTTCAAGATCTCAGCTATTGCTTTTCCCAAACTCTTCAACTTTCCAGGTGTGCACTCTCCATTAGATGGCGTGTGTTTATCTGTGATAAAATACTGCAGTTGAGTTCTTAATAATTTATTTCACCAAATTTCCTCTTTGATTCACGTTTTAAACAGCTGCATACAGCCTTAAGAGAGTTTTTAAGCATCAGAAGAAAATAAGAGCATTCTCAATACAAGGGTTCTTGACTTTTCTAGGCTGTTCTAGGTTGATCTAAAATTTTTAGAAGTATTTATTTCCACGACCAACACATTTTCCACAACTGGCATCTTTTTAAGAAAGAATTTGTTTTATGCAAAACAAAAGTTCATCTGTAACCAATACACCACCAGACAATAAGAAAATACATAAATAGATACATCCCTTATGGCAGTCTAGGGGAGACTTAGAGGAAGGGAAAAAATGAGATTGAAAATCTGTCACAAAGCATTAAGCTTCTTACTTAACACCTTTATAACAAAAATCTTTGCTGTTTGCATGGTGCTCATAAATATGACAGGGAAATACAACAGCTCTGTGCATTAGCGAGTGTGAAGTGTCTGTCTTTTAAGTTGGGGCCATTCTCTGAAGATAAGAAGTGTTATGACACAGGGATGTGCCAAGCTGACTGACACATAGATGTGTGTATTACATTCTACACTATATTTTGCAAATGGACCCCGAAGAAAGAATTTCGCACTTAAAGGGAGACTAATTATATGACCTTTGTATTTTGAAGATCCGTCCGGAGAATTTTAATCACTCAGACAGCATGAATGATTCAAGTCAGCTCTACTTACAATCAATTCCATGTAAGCAGCTTTACTTGTACCACAAAACAAACTAGCAAGAAAGATACCTTGACAGGAATTGCACTGTTTGCACTGCATGCTAGAATACACATCATGATTTCTTAATTTCCTGATAGTAATCAGGAAGTCAGGACACCAGTCCTGCTGAATGTACAGCAGCCAGGACAATGCTAGGGCAGGACGGCACTGAGAAGCAATATGTTTTCTAGTTTAAGAACATTGATTTCTTTTGTTCCTTTTTCTTCCCTCTTTTTAATGTTTTGTGGGGCAAGCTGTGCTCTTTTGTGCTGCAGTTCAGTGTCTAAACAACTTCAGCATCTTTAGTACAATGATCCTGCTGCTCGAGCCGCAGAAGCCAAAAATGCCCAAAGGACTGGCACACCGTGCAAGTGAGGCAAATGCACAGCTGGAGATTGTTCTTAAGGAGCTACAGTGGGGGTTGCAGTGTCACACGTCAGCTACAAAAGCCCTAGGCATTTTATAGGCTCTGTGTTACACAGAAACTTTGCCTACAGTCCCTTTTGGACAGAGAAATATAGCGAGTTGGGACAGGTAAAGAAGGAGATAAGATGTATAGAAGAGAAAGACTGGATGGAGAAACTGGTAGAACAACAAGAAAACATTTGGAGCTGCTATAATCATGAGTTCAAGACTAAATTTTGATCTTATTATCTCGGACTGAGCAGTATAATTTCTCTTAATTTGAAGTCCACTTGAAGATATTTTTTCATCCTGTGAATAAAGCAAACTGACAAGAGCCAACAAGCCTCTATGTCTGCACATCTCTCCTGTTTTCTGCTTTTCTGATGAGGTGTTGAGGCAGTTCATTAAGAAATACTGAACATTTGTGTGAACTTGATCTAAAAGGTGATTTCTCTATCCGTGTGCCAAATGACCCCTTTGCTGTAAGAACTTTCTGTAGCATATCACAAGGCTTTGGCCAGCACTGCTACAATGATGGTGATCTGTATTGGCTGTAAAGCCAGCACATACATGGTCTTTGCAGAGTGTGTAGGCTGGAAGTTGCTTTGAATCTACTGTTCCCAATTATCTGCATAATTCTAGGGACACCACTAGCCAGACTTTGAATATTTCACTGCTATAGAGCATCAAAACTGTTAAAATCCTAAAAAGATGAGAACTAAACCTTGCTGAACCAGCAGCCATAATCTGATGATTTGGTATGCTTCTACATCCAGATCTAAGGCTGGAAATTCTTGTCTTTGTGATACTGATAGTAGTAATAAAAATAGCAGCACATTACTAATATGAAATACATTTTGATTTCCTTTCTGAACACAGGTCCTGCTGTCTGTTGGCAATGGATGTGAATGAAACTCATGGGAGACTGAAAACAGCATTTATAGGATTAGCATTACCCAGGCCTTGTGCCCCTATTGCTGATCATGTTGAAAAACATGCTGGTATAGCTGGAGGCCATATAGAGATTTCAGACCTAGATTCCTATAGAGAAATTAAATAAATAAATTTCTGTTTCAACAGCTGTAGGAAATGCTTAAATGTGCCCTTTAATTTCTCCCATCAATCAGTTAAGATTGTTTTTAAATGGGGATCTTAGGGGAACCATATGCTTTGAGATACTCCTAACGTTGTACAGCCCAACAGAACTGAGCTTGCTCCTTAGGAGGCTAATTTTTCACCATAATGTTGTATTCTGATTGAATTTCCTAGCAGTGGGTGGTCGGTTACGCTGTACATCAAGGGCCATTTCGATGAACTCCAAAGGAACGTGGCAGAACAGCTCTTATCTCACTTTCTTCTAATTGCTTAAACCATCTCCATATGTGAATGGTAGCACAGAGGCTTTGCAGCGAGCAGCGATCAAGGTCGGATCAAAGCAGGAGATTGTTGTGAGATACCGTCTTCATTACAGGAAGGAAATCTTTCCTTTGTCACACTGACTCAGAAGACGAACTTATGTACAAGCTCTGAAAAAAATTAAAGATTTGAAGGTGATTGTGTGTGGAGGTCCTGTCTCAGATCCCTTTCTGTGTGAAAAACTCCTTCCAAAAGGAGCAATTAACTCTGAAAAGCTGCTGGCACTGGAATGGCAGAGATATCCACAAACATCCATATTTTATTTTCCTAGCTTTCTATTGTTTATGAAGGAGGCCCTTGGAAACAGAATGAACCACCTTTCAAGTCAACTGTAGACTCTCCAGCTCTGCTCCCAAAAGTTGCCTCTTGTTACAGGAAGGCTGAAGGCTGGGGCTGACCTCCAGCCTCTGCAGCTGAGCTTGTGGACATGGCACACAGCTCTGTAGTACATTGGAAAGATGCAATTTATGGTGTCAGCTCACCTACAGTGAAATGCTTTAAAATGGGAGAATTTCAGTTTTGCTGATGTTATCTCTTTCTGTGAAAGGAGAAAGACTGAGCTCAAAAGCATATATCGAATGGATCAGCAGCAAAGGAAAAGTCTGTGTCCCGACTTAAGGCCAATAACTTGTTCATATGTGTTCACAGCTTATTGCCTGGAAAGGGAGGGTGTTTGGGAAGTGAGGGTTGACTTGCTCTTGCTCTTGAAAGGGAAGAAGCTTCTGCATGGGCCTCAGACCAGTGTCCAAGAGCTAACAGGACACATTACCTCTCAGGAAGAGGAGGATGAACACTCTTCAAGGCTAATGGAAATGCTGGCACTGGGCATTGCACGAATATCACTTGGTTCTTCTTTCAAAGGAATGTAATTTGAGACCAAATCCATTCTGAGCAAGAGATACTACATTAAAACTTCTGTCCATAGGAGAAAAAAAACCAAGAACGCTGCTTCTTTTGCTAATGGCTCTTTGCAGCCTTTGGCAACAGCTCAGCTTGGGAAATACTTTATATAGCAACATCTGGTTACACAGTGCAAATTAAACAATTTACACAAGGGCACGTGAGAAGATTTGACATAAGGTATTTATTTATTTGTTTCAAAGAATTGCCCGTATTTAGTTTCCATTCAGATATTCCATATATCCCATGAACAGACCCCATATGGTTTGTACAGAAGACCGGGCCATTTTGGTGTATTTAGGCATTAAAATAACTGCCAATTGGCAGACTCAGGTTAAGCAGAGACTCATTACAATTTTCACATAGCACAGAGAAATATGGCAATCTTCTACAAGAAATATTAGCAGTAAATTCAGAACTGGGAAAAAAGTCATCACAGTTCATAGTTAAGGGGTTCAGGACCAAATACAGGCCATCTCATTTATTGTAAGACATCTCCTATAGGGCATTAAGCACCAGCCATTAATAGCAAGCTTTGATCTAGAAGTGACGTGGAGTCTTCCATTAAGTAGAAGCACCTTTTATTGTTTAGATGGAACATACAACATGGCATTTTCCTAGTGCTTTTCCTCCTGAGAGAATAAAAAGTGTGCCTAATAAGATAAAAGTCATAGCTGTGCACATCATTTAGTTCAGTTCATGGTGATCGACTCAGCCATGACAAGCGTGTAAACTCTCCACATCTCCATGCACAGCTGTTCATTTCCGCTCTTATCTTCCAAGATCCTGAGTATACAAAGTGGTCTCAGGAGTAAAAGATGCATGACTTGATTACTAAATTACAGATCTATAATGTCAACTTCATGTCCCTGTGGGAAAAAAAAAGTATCATTTTACAGTGATCAAGAGCAGTAAGTTAGCTAATTTCAACTACTTTACTCTGATTTCTTTCCAAATATTAAATCCAAGCCTCAGATGGGATTTCCAAATACTTTGTAAATATACCGATCTGGTGAACTTGCATAGCTGAAACTCAATGAAATGTGAAAAATCTGTAGACAACATTTCCATCAAAACAAATTTCCAGAGCAGCAACATATGAAGCCTAAAAGTTAGAATCATATTAACCCCAGATCCTCATGTCATGACATTGCCTGTAGAAGAATGAGAAGCTGTGAATTTGGAAGCGATTTTAATGGTTATCCGGCTTGACATACTGCACAACAGAGACTAGAAAGAAAGATTGTTTAGATTATTTCTACATCAAAATTCATAATTATAAAGACATTCTCAGTTCTCTACTACATCTGTTACCATTTAAGTTTTTTTTCCAGTAAAGTTAGCCTTGCCATTAAAAACTTGCAGATCATTCCTATTATGCTTTTTATTTATCAGTTGTTTTCAGCTACTAGAGCTGATAATTCTGGCCGTTGCTGAGCCAAAAGAGCCCTCTGCTGTTTGAAACCTACTTCCACTCAGGGGACTTCCAGCCCACAGTCGAGTGTTCTGTTGCACAGTGTAGACAAACAGAGTTTTCAGTTTTTGGAAGGCAATATTTCTTATTCTGGTGTTCTTCTTGCATCTCTGTTCTGAAATGCTTCTAAAATTGCCAACAGTTGCGTGGGTTGGCATTGCAAATACTGGCATTTCGGTGAAAGTACTTTCAACCCTCTCTCCTTTTCTCAAGTTTTTAACTCTCAGATTTCACCTTCAAATAGGTATTTGTTAGACATTGTCTTTGGTGTGAGCTCAGCCATCACAGAAATCGAGAGATGTTTCACTGGTCATCCTTATAGAGAAGGCAAATATTGTTTGGACTGTGCCTCACAGCACAACCACTTCAACCAGTGTAGAAGAAAGAAGGATTTTAAAAGGCAAGATGATAGTGCTTGCAAACTCAGTCAAGTCTAGCAACACTCCAATGAAGCCTTTTGTAAATGTAATTTATTTCCATGGCTCTCACAAAAATGTGGCTCTCATTAGAAGTACAGACTTTTAACGCAAGCTCTGCTTTTGCTGAGAGAAAGCATTTGGCTTATGTGTCGTGGTGCATTATGTCCCTGTGCCCACCATAAGCATTAAGGGGACATCAAGGAAGAGAAAGGAGGAGAGCACAGTGCATGTTGGCTGGCAGCATGGTGGCTGCAGTATGACGGTTTTGACAGTACAGAGTAAATTCACTCAATGGAAACCAGGGCTGGGTAGTCCATTCCAGCCAATGCAGGCAGCCAGGATGAAATACTAGTTTTCTCCATAGCTGATTTTCAGCTGCTTAAATGTGTGCTACAACCTCCTATGGGCAGTTTGAAGCAGCATGCCTGGTGAATGGAGCTGATGGGACCCAGCATGGGCCATGCTGGAGGCTGGGTAAATGAACATGAACCGTTCTCACAGCTGCTTTCTTTATTAATTGTAATGAGCATTTATGTACAATGTCATTTAAATGGATCCATCACACCTGAGAGAATTTCAAGGAAATGTTCAAGAAGCTAAAAAGAAATTATGCCCCTTCAGCTGCATGGGCTGCCCCTGGCTCTGTAACTGGCACAGCAGATATCTCCATGGATCTTATTTCATAGTACCTCCTGCATTAATCCATGCCTGAGAGCTGATCTGTTCAATACTCCACTCACAGGACCTTCCTCACCTTTGCCTGACGGTCAAGGGAGACTTGAAAATTACAGATTATTGCCCCAAAACCTCACAGCATGTTAATTGAACACATGTGATCAGTTTTATTAGTGCTCTGGATATTGTCATCAAATCCCAGATTGATTCTCTAATTAGCCTGTTTTTTCAATTAATTAGGCTTTTACATTCATACTGCCAGAACGTTTCCTCTAATAAATTTTCTTCCCATTGGCCAGACTCCTTGGGTTGCAACAGAGAACACAGAGTATGCAGAGATTTAAAGTCACTGCTGACTTCCTTTCCCACACGTTTTTTTGGTATGAAATACAGATTACCCATGCTCTGGGTGAGGAACAGGCCATAGCTTGAGCTGGCTTCTTCACAAATAGCACAGAATTTATGTGGGGAGGCACATCACGAGTAGCTCTGTCACAGTAAAGCATCATTTATCGTCATTTTTGTTGCAGTGGCTGATAATGTAGTGTAAATGTCCAATAGCTTCTGTTCTGGTTTTGAGGCAGATTTTTTGCCTGATTTTGCACTGCGGCTACTTCCCAGCCTTTGCAGCTCTGTTCAGCCTGGCCAACAGAGCCCAGGGAAAAATCAGCAAGGGAATGAATGCAGCTGGGGATCTCCACACCACTGAGGGCCATATGGAGAAACCCCAGAGGTGTTATGCAATAACATACCAACACAAGAGGGGAGGGGGAAACTGAAAATTCAAAATAAGGAAAAATAATTATCACAAATGAACACTACAGCAACACGAAGGAAATGATGGAAACTCATTGTTTGCTAATGCAGACTTTGAGCTGCCACATTAGCTGCTTTGGAAATAGGAATAGTGATGTGGTCTGAAATGACTGGCAGTAAGTCTCCATCACACAACATGATCTGTTCCCAGATTTCCATTTATGGTTTAAATTAAGGTGTCGTCCTGGATGTGTCACAGCACTCAGGCTGGGGGCACTCAGCAGGCTTAGGCAGAAGGGGCTGTGATCAGAATAAGAATCAACCCAGAAGCAAGAATCCTCCTGAAACAGCATCTACCTACACAGGGATGGGGATGCTCACACTCTCCCTCTAATAACTCATCGTCATTTCTTTGTTATACTTAAAGGCTGGCTTGGCTGTTGCTGCTATTTATTTGGTATTATGATCTGCATTTATTTTGGGCTGTAACAGTAGCAATTCAAACTAACCCATTCTGACAACTGTGGTGTGACAGAAGCGTTAATCTTCAACTCTCCAGAGAGACTCAGACAGAAGAGTTAATTAATAACATTGACACCCACACACGTTGAAGGAAAGCTGCATGATGTCACCAAACATCCTGAATGTCAACAGGCATTTCTAAGAGTTTTTATGCAGCTGCTGCCCAAGACCACTCAGCTCCTCTGAGCTCCTGTGAAAGGAGTTAAAAATCCAATTATAACAATTTTTGCCATCCAGCTCAGGAGCTCATTCCTCAGAATTAGCCTGAACTCACGATAAGCTTGGAAGAAGTTGCACATCATTATCAGCTGCATGTTTTTCTGGACAAAATCCCGAATCCCTGACCTCATTTTGAAACTCTCATTAGCAGCACCTGTAAAGGAGATCAGCCTGCCCCATCCACAGAATTGGCTGAGCACACTGGGGCTATATGGCCAGGGGCACAGTGTGCTGTCCATCAGGCTCCCAGAGCAGCATCACCTCTTGCTAATGCTGGCAGAGAATCAGATACCAATCTGAAGTCTGAAATGACAGTGATTCAGAGCAGGTGCATTCAAGAAATCAACACTGATAGAGCCAACTGCTTATGAGGAGCACAGTCTATACAAACATGATCCTATTCTGATATTAACCCTAAATTTGGAAATGATGAAGTTTTCTGAAAACTCCTAAGTTTTCCTTCTCAATTCCTTTCTCCTTCACATCCCTGCATTGAGGGTAAACAGCAGCAGCCTCTCTAAAGCAATCTGCTAGCAAATGCAGTCCACCTGTGCTCTCCCAGCTTTTCCCATAATAGTTAGCACAGATGGGCTTCCCAATACCGTGTTATTAAGTAGTTGTAAACAGCTACACACAATTTACATTACAATTCTAAATTTACACAGACATAAAATCCATGTTCCATTTGGGTGTGATGGTCTTTAAGGTCCCTTCCAACTTAAGCAGTTCTATGATTCCATCTTAAGTTGTTTAGGTTAGAAGGGGCTTTAAAGATCATTCTGCTTCAACCTCTCTGCTGTGGGCTGGGTGCTCCAGGGCCCCCTTCAGCCAGGCCTTGGATACCTCAGGTAAGAGCAGATGAAGAAAGTGAGTTGTGAGAGCTGCAGCTTTGTGGTTGTGGTCACAGAGCACTAAGGAGCTAAAGGTAGGTCTTGGCTTTAAATATGAACTTCTATTCCCTGAGATAATTGCTTTTGGTATTTGATTTACAGAAGTACAGAATGTAATTGTAATCCAGAATTACAGCTATCCCATTGTGATGCTTGTTTATAGCACAGGTCATCTTAATTACAGTGTTAGAGAAAGGGAGTTGTGAATTGGAGCTGGGAGCTGCTTGCATGAGGCCATTCACATTGGGATGCTGCTGCAGGTGGCATCTGAACCTGTGTACAGCTTTTCTTTCTGAGTGGCTGCAGTAGATGAGTGAAGGAGATGCTATGTATACAGAGTACTTAACTACTAGTAAGTTTAAACCAGAAGCTACCACCACCATGCTTTCAGCGATCTCAGAAATTGAAAAGTTGTTTGTTTGTTTGTTTGTTTTCCAGATCAGTAACCATTTGTAGCATTGGGCTCTCTATCTGGAATGTATGTCTTTGCCTTCTTCTGCCCTACTCTTTTGTTTTAAGCTTCTGGTGTTTTCCAGAGCATTTTCAACATTGCCTTATAAGTAATTTTTTCTTTCATGCCAAGTAGGCAAGAGGAATTTACAAATGATTGGGTGAAATAACATAAATATTTTCCGTTGCAATTACAAGATTGGCCTCCCCATACAAATTATTTATGGAAAAAAATGCTCTTAATGCTGTTACCCACATTTTCCAAGATAAAAGAGGATGAAACTGAGGTTGCTGCACTGCAATCCATTAGCCTGGTATGTATGATGGATCACAGCTAGATGCAAACCACGTACCAAGGAGCTCTAAGTGATCCTCCAGCTGACCCTGACTATTGAAGCTTATTTTCCACTACCCAGGTGCTACAGCCCAACAGAACTTTCTAGGCACTTGGCATCCATCCTCCCTGCTGAGCTGGCCCTCAGCTAGCTCGGAGGCACTTTGCTGTGCAGCTCTGGACTCTGCAGGTGATGTGCATATGGGAAATCTCATGACGTGAAACACTCCACACTGGAAAATGTAATGTTGGGAAACAGTTTGTCTGAGTGGATTCCTGAGTGAATTTCAGTTAATGTTGCCCTGCAGAACATTGCTGGATGTGTGCAGGGGCACGTAGGGGAGGTGACTTGCTGAGCCAGCCAGTATCTTTCAGGGCCCTCTGCTTCTTGTCATCATAAAAATTCAGGAAAGATACCAAAGATTGCTTTCATATTACTTTACGAAAGAAACTAATCATGGTGCATGCTCACAGGTGTTAAAAAGCCCAGAAATTCTTAGTTGTTACCCAAGTTCTACAGAGAGCAACTTCACTGTGAATTAGGACAAACACTGCAAATGCAGTTTCTTTCCTTCTTTTTACATAAGATGGATTCTATGTGATTTATATCAAATGTGCCTTGGAAGCTCCCTGCCATTTGGTGATGTGCTGCATATGTGCCTGGAGCCCCCTTAAAGAAGAGCTTTGGGCAGTCTGCCCTCCTCCCTGCTTGCATTGTGTTACTGGGAATGTTGACATGCCAGAAATGTTGGTGCAGAAATGATGTTGAACCACTGCTGACTTCTGCACAAAAACATCAGTGATATCTGCCCTCTGTGGATGGTGGATTTTCCCCCAGGAGAGACCCAAAACATGGGTCAGTCTGTGGGCTTGTTCAGGGGCACTGGGACAAGATGGCCATAGTAGTCTTTGGAACAAGGCTGGTTTAGAAGAAGAAAACTGAGCTGGAGCTGTGCGCGTGCAGAGAGGACACTGAGTATGATTCCTTGCCGGTCTCCATCCTGTGACCTTCTGTAATGACTCGATGCCTCTGATTGCCCATCACAGCCAGTCTGGTTTCCCCTCATGTCTCCTGCTCCTCCATCCGGAGTGAGTACTCTTGGCTCTTTTCCACACTCTGTAATTGCCATCTTGGCAACAGGATTTGTGTGCTTGGGTTGTTCTGAAAGTGTCTGTATGTTGGTAAATCAGCTTGCTAAACATAACATAAAATCATTAAATTCACAGTGCAGTTTTCTTCTCAAGTTCCTGGCTTGGCTGTTTGCACACCATTCACCCAGTTTTCATTCTATATGAAGTGAATTTGGCTTCTATGTTCAGTTGGAATGAAATCCACCAGCGATTCAAGCACTGTTAGGAGTAAGGTGCTGTGAACAGACGTAGCCTGGGAGGACCAGAGGACAGACAGTGCAGTGCAATGGGACAAGTGTTTCCAAATGCTTTACCACAAAAATCACCTTCCATGGGCCTGGAGGGAGAAAAGAGGGGTAAATGGTGCTTCTGTAACAATCTGGATTTGTCAGAGGTAATCCAGATGTATAGGAAGGGTGTAACATTGTAGGTATAATCACAGATTTCAAATGAGTGTTTCTAAATGACTTGTACATCATGACCTCATAAGATTGTAATCTCTTGTATTAAAATACAAAGTACTCTTGAATTCTAAAGCTGTCACTCAGTATTAAATGATCAAAATATCTGAATGCATGACAGAGTTCTCCAGAGACAGAGAGAGAGGAGAAAGCTTTTCATTTTTTTCTCATTTGCTGGTGAAGAACCTTTGGTAATGTTCCCTGTAAGTAATCTGGAGCTGAAGTGAATGAAACCTGGATGATGAATGTGTTTGAAAATACTTGTTTATGTTTAAAAAAAAAAAATATAAATAAATAAAAGCAAAGCATTTAATATTGTTTCAAACCACCTGTGAAGCTAACCAAGGAAGATAATGGCAGAGCAGTGTTAGTCCTCCATAAATCAGAAGCCAACTCTGAAGCTCAAGAAGTGTCCAGTCCCTGGATCTCCCATTCCCAGCCTTGCTGTCAGTACAGTCAGGAGCTCCAATACCTCATTTCAAAACTGCTGCAAGTTCTCTGCATTTCTCACAGAAACTGAGCCTTGAGCAACAGGCAGGTATAATGAAGCAGAACACAACACCAAGTGTGGATGGAGATCTTGGCAGCAAAGTTTGTATTCAAATCTTGGTGCAACAGTGAAGTTTAGGGGAGCTCGCTTGGGTAGGTGATGTCTCAGCATCAGGAGAAGCACTGTGTTACATCTCTGCTGCTCTCAGGGCTAGACCAACCCATGCCAAGGCCAAACTAAAGGTGGCTAATCCCAAATCAGATGTGCAGGAAATATGGATGGGAGAGGATGAGAAGTTCTTAGGCAATAACAGCCTCTACATGGATGACAGGAGTACCTAGAGATTGCTTTGTACCACTTCTGGTTTTCAGTACAGATTGAGAAAGAAAATTTGTCTGGATAATGTTCCAAAGGAGGCAGCAGTTCTCACTCACTATTAGTCACCAGTGATTTGCATTAAAAATAATTTTTGTTGTTATTGTCATTTTTTGTGACGTAAGCTGTTAAGTTCTGATGGATGCTTCTGGAAATAACTCTGTTCAGCTGACAAGCTTACCTGACCCCAAGTGAAGCTGAGATATTTCACTTGCTCTGTGTTTGCCATACCCAACATGGAGCAAGAGAAAATAGCCTGAGCTGTATTTTGGGCTGCATTTGACTGTAGTTCAGTGTCTCTAAAACTCAAATTCAGTAATCCAAATGTTAATGATGTTCTTAATGATATAACTCTAATGAAGTCAAGAATATCCTGAACAGTGCAGTTCCCATTAATAAGGGACTGCACAAGCGCATAGTGAGAAATAAAACCTTCCTTGGAGATCTTGTAGTCTACATGTTAGAGAGAGGAAAAAGGAGAGGCTGATCTCCTGGAGTTCCTTTCCAATCCAAGCTGCTCTGTGATTTTAGGAACTGAAATACTCAAGATGGATTAAAAAATGTCAAGAATTAGATTTTAAAAAATGCAGTGATTACTATAGCAGAGCCCTGTCCTTTTCCCCATCCTGTGTTCTTGGCAGTGCCCAGGATCACCATGAAGAAACACTTTAATGCATTTCTCAAAGCGGTGCATTTGAGATAATTTATGCTATGCCGCATATTAGTAAACATCTGCATTGCCTTAAAGCTTCACTGCATCTTCAGGGCTGATCACTTCACCTTTTGAACAGCTTCATCAAGCATGCTGGCACAAGTCCTTTTTTAACAGCTATAAGTCAGGTTCCAACAAGTTTATTACACAGCTGTGAATTATATTGTCATATCCAGTAATGTAAGTCTGACATGAATCTTTGATGCCTACTGTATGACAAGTGAAGGCTCATTTCAGAGACTATCTTTCACATAATTTCTTGTATTGTACTGCTTTAATAGGTGAATCCATTATGGAAAGTACTTACAGCATATTGTCAAAAACACAAGATTATGAAGATTAACAAAATCGGCTTTTGTCACCTTCAAACAAATAAATCAGCTATAAATACCAACATGTCACCAAATCCAGATTTGGATAGAAGCTCTGCGGGGACGGAGTTGTTGTGGAAGTATCACATTATCCATTTATTAGACCAAATGGATCACAGCCACAAATACCACTCATATCTGAAAGGAATCATTCCTTGCTGTTGTCTTTAAAAAGCAGTCCTTAAATACAGAATTTTTAAGGACTACTCTCATGATGTCACCATTTATTTAGCATGATAAAGACTGTTATATTTATCCGTTGCCTTCTGGATTTTTGCTCATGACTTCTCAGGCTGCAGATACAGACCAAATCCCAGGGAAAAATGTCTCCTGAGTTGGTTTCAGACAACAAATTGCATCTCGCTGCTGCAGCCTGGGATGTGTTAAACATACTGCTCACACTCTGCATGGCACACGTACAGCAGTTTTGGTCCAGGAAATACCAGACAGAAATGTGAGAGTCATTACTTCTTGAGATTCAAATGTTGGCAGGTAGGTCCATGGGAATTTGCTAGAAGTGGCTGTTTTTGTATAAGTAAAGCAAAAACGCCGTTCCTGCTGCACATCACCCACAACCAGGGTATTTCTTCCCATTTTCTCCTGCTATTCCTTAAAATTGTTGTCATCCAGACATTTCTGTGGCACTAATGCTAGCTCAATCTTACAGTTAATGTGAAAGACGTGTAAAACTTGCTCTAGCTTGATCAACACAAACAACTCTAGTTGAAACTGTTGACTAATGCAGACCTACAGTCTTCCAAATAGAGAGAAATCAGCCAAAAAAAAATAACATTAGAAAAAAAAAGTATTGTCTATCTTTTCTGTACTGCTAATATCACAGACTTCTGAATGTAGCACCTTCTTCAGTCCCCTTTCCAGTGATAACCCTGCTGGCACAGACCCAGCAGTGGCTGCCAAATCCCAGGGCAGTGTGTTGTCAACATGAAGTGTACAGCCCTTCTGGGGCATGGAGAAATGCAATTCCCACTAACACAAAAAAAAAGAAAACAAAAAAAGAAAAAAACGATTGCATTCTTTGCAAAAATACCAGAAATTCTTTTTGGCTTTGTGTATGGGTTAATATTGTCTTTCTCAAAATGCTGTTTCTCAGCCGTTCAGTGTAGAAGAGAAAGGAAAACTCTGGAAAAAGTATGCAGAGACTTTTCACTTCTCCAGTGCAAATGGGCTGATGCAAATGTTTCTGATCTGAATAACCCTGAATAACAAGGATGATGCATGCAGCCTCTGAGCCACGTTCAAAGCATTTCTGCTGTGAACTGAAGTGTCACCTAAGATGGCTTTGGGATGCTCAAAACATGAAAATCCCACATTGCCCTTTCTTGCTAAGAAAAGGGTTCATATAGCAAAAAAATGATATCATAGCACAAGGAAGAAGAAAAGAACAAGGAACTTTTGTTTCCATGGCAATGTGAGCTCCTTCAGACAGAAGCACAAAGGCAATATGCTGAATGATTATCCGAAGGTCATGTTGTTCTTACCAGAAAAGTTAAAGAGAATACACTAGGCTGATTTCCCCAGGCAGGGCACATGCTGCATTGCTAAGCAGTTCAAATAAGCAATTTCTGAAAGAAATAATTGCCTTCATTAATGCCATGTGTTTATTTTAAAGTCTGTTTTCATAAAGAAAACAGCAGCTTGCTCAGAAGAGAGGGGGACTGCTCTTCACTCGTATTTTGTACCATTATTTGATGCTCTTAGAAGACAGAAGTTCAGTTCCTGCACGTTTCTGATAGCCACCACCCAGTAAAATAATGATATTCTGCTTCACATCAGACGCTTCTTAACAATGAAAGAATGTCTCCATATAAGAACTGGTTTATGTATCCAACCAGCTCCACTGCTGCTGCCTGGATGCTGCAGGATGCACACAGCCCAGATGGATACAATGGATAACCTGTTATCCCTCTCTGTAACCTACACAAGGAACGGGCACTCAAGAAACCTATAAACACTAAATGCAGTTTATTTTGTTCTTCCCAATGTTTCCTCTAAGATGCTTTGACCTTGCTGACAACAGGAGTAAATACTTTATGTGGAAAAAAACCACCAGACTGCTTAAAAACTAATTCTGTTCTCTTCCTCCACTCTGTTCTCCATGATTTACTATGGACCTGAGAAGGACAGAAACTTTCTGGTGTTCAGAGGAAAAGTTATTTTTAGTCTTGTTTTGTTGCCAATGTGTATAGAAACCTTATGTGCTACTTGAGGAAGTTACCAGGGAATGGGAATGGAAGGGAGATGCTTGGTTCTTCGCCTTTGTTTCCAACCACAAAGCTTTTCTTCAATTAGAAAAAAATGATGTATGTGTTCAATGAGAGGTTGCAGGAGTCACTGTCCAGTTTGAAGAATTAATGAAGGGATGTGTGAATATATATAATGTGGCATAAATATAGAGACCTTGGACCAGGACAGCACTTAGGCACACAACCCTACCTGTCCTTCAGCAAAAATTCATTCCTGAATCAGAGCTCCTTGAAAATGTGGTTGTTGAAGCCAGGCAGGGGGAAGCAAGGCTGAAGCCCACTTCTCCCAAGTCCATTATTAAAGCCATAGAATTTCAAACTGGTATAAATGAAACAAAAGTTGGGAAAAAACATCTCAAGGGATAGGAAATATGAAAAAGTGCAGTTTGTTGGGGCAGGGGAAGCTGGAAAGGTTCCTTTCCCAGCAGTGTTGGTGGAGCTGGCTCACAGTACATGGCTTGGAGGAGAAGCCATAATGCTGTAAATAAATACTTTTTGAGAACAGAGAGGGAAACCCCTGCTTGTTCGCTGATAACAGTATGTTTTGTTTCACTTCAGAAGAACAAAGATTTCAAGTAAACTGTAGAATAACTTAAACATTGTCGTGGCGTTGTTCCAGGAGGGAGGACATGGCCAGCTGCAGTCATTCTGCAAACATATTAGCTTGCTTTATCTCCTTCCATATCAACTCAAGTTTTTAAAAGCTATTGTGATAATTCACAGGCAAAAGTAGGGAGCAGCCCTTCTTAAGCTGGAAATATTTCTCCGTTCAACTAATGAGGCTTCAGTGAACTTAATACTCCCATGCTGCTCTAAGAAGAAAAAAATATCTCTTCTCTTGTGAGTTGTGTATTGCAAGGGTGTTGATTGATGTTGAAAAAAAAAGAAAAAAGAAAAAAAGAGAAGAAAAGGGTGAAAACTGCTTTTCCTTCAGAATACCCAAATTCTGCCCAGAGGCAGTCTTTGGCATTGCAGCTTGGGTGCCCTAAAAGCAGAGGCAGACCCACAGGTACCCATAGCAGCAACAGCTATTTGTGGGACTATTCTTTGTATACTAACCAAGTTATAGGAAATATAAATCAGCAGGAAGGACTGAAGTTTGAGAAAAAGAAGTGTAGGCAAGGTAGGTACAGACATGAGTAGACACATCAGACAAGGTCAGCACGCAGAAATCAGTTATTGGGTACATGGATAGTGAGGTATTGTATTGTGCTGGGGAACATTTGAGTGGAAATTTGTGTCACTTCAATGTCAGTTTTTACATGTATCAAACAAGTAAAGTCCTGACATTGACTGGGGAAGATTTTGCTGTACTACAATTAGCTATAGTAGTGCATCTATATATATACAGGTAGTATACACCCATTAAAGAGGTCCAAGTCAGATGTGAAATATTGCTATAATATAACAGGTAAGAAATAACATATTATGTAGTATTATATAATATAAATAGATAAAATGCATAAAATGATAAGTTGGCTCTATAGAAAAGGTGTCGTATCATAGAACAGTGGATGTGCATGAAAGAAAATACATGATCTTTGCAGGCATACATTATTGAAATGTATATGTGTAAAGGTGCCAAAAGCAAATAATTTAAAATTGCCCCAAATCATATTCCTCAATCTTTAATTAATATACACATGACTCTGTCTTGCATGAAAATACTTCCTGTTTTGCATGGAAATATAAATAGTCTTCAGTTTCTATGGAACATTTTTTACCACTGCAATGAGTTAAATAATACTTTGCAGCCAAAGCTCCTTTACCAAAAAAGTAGGTCATTAATGATGACATGGAAAAGCCAAGTTTTCTGCAACTTCTGTAAAGATGTGGAAATCCATACTACTCACGGAAGTCTGGCTGTGCTACAAACAGTAGCAAAACTGTGCAAATTTTCTGCAGCCCGTGCTCTGCCCTCACAAACTGCTGCATACACAAACTGTGATTGAAAAGGCAGAATAGAGAGTGCAGTAACAGATGTAATGCTTTCTCCTGCATGACTGGGCAACGGGAAGAAATACAATACACATGATGAAAATATAAGCTGGTATTTTCAACACAGGAGAGAGGATGCATATTCCACGTGAGCCAACTGCTGCACATTTCCTTCAGCACTGAATGGTATTTTGGACGTATGAAGAAGATGAAAGATAAGATTTAATTCCCAGACAAATTGATTCCATTAACAACACTGGGTTGCATGTGTGCAGCTGCCAGCACAGTGCATCCTAATCTGCTTGGAAGATGTTTCAGGGAGAACAGAAGTTGGGATCTTGCCAAGAAGAGCAAGAAAAAGGGTTACTGATGAAACATGTCCTTCCTGGCGTGTCTCCCTGCACCCCAGGAGATGCCCATAGCTGGGCACATGCTACGTGTGTATTTATATTGTTTGGGGCAACCAGGGAAGCTCCGATCTGTTCTAGAGATGGATGCTAAAAGAAAACACATTGCAAAAAGGTATATAATCCATCACACACGGGATGAGGGTGATGGGACACAGTTCCATTCTATGTCAGCATTTGCCCAGGGCTCAGAGTGCCCACCCCATCCTGCATAGCATCTCCCAGGGATGGAAAAACTCTTTTGCTGGGAGGTGAAGGCTTGCTGCCAACTTCACTGTTCTTTGAATAAATGCTCCCTTGGATCAGCTGCACGCGGGACGACTAAAGGAATTGCAAGGGGTTTTCTCCGGAGCTGTGAAGAAAGAAAACAACAACAGCAAAGGGAAGTGTGCCGTGCTGGAGGTCACACCTGCCAAGACAGCATCCTGTCCTGCCTTCTCCAGTGTGTCCATCCATCCATCTGTCTGGCTGCCGAGCGCAGTGATCACATGCATCCCGCCTGCCCCCTCCCTCCCTCCCAGCCCTGTCCCGCTGCGCTGCACGGCTCCTGCAAACTCGCCCCAAGCAGAGGAACTTTCTGCAGACAGGCTTCTTCATCCCCCCTCTGCTTCCCCTCCTGCCAAATAAGGTCTGGGGGCTTTGCTTCAACTCTAAAAACTGATGATTGCCCTTAGGAAGAGAAGCTCATGCTCCTCTCAGCTGTTCCCTGCTCTCTGTGCCCTCGGGCTGGCCATGCTGGGGGGTCTGTCCTGGGCTGTCCCCATGGACGAACAGGATTATTATCTGCAAGAGATTAGCAACAGGGATCACTATTACTCCTTTCCATACCCTGGTGAAGAGTATTTTTCTTTCACGGAGCAACCCGGAGAGGAAGGAACTATCCGTGCTTCAGAGCCAGAGGAACACCCAGGGTTCAAACCGAGCAGGAAAGAGTTAAAACCGAAGAAAAGCAGCAAAAAAGGAAAAGCCATTCTTGAACCTCCACCAGGTAACTTTTCACCTCCTCCTCCAGAGCTCAGAGGCTCTGAATCTCACACTGACTGTGACTTTTAACATTAATGAATATCCTGCTAATGGCAGTCTTGGTACTAATAACAATAATATGCTTGTGGTGGTGATGCTGGCAATGCACTATGTTTAATATCCTGCTGAACAGCTCTACAGAACTTTTACAGGCTTTTTAATCCCTTCCTTGTCAAGGGAAGGCTTTTCGGATTGCTAACATTAATTATTTTGCACTCTAGATAGGATGGTTTTCCTTCTTAATTGCACTTGACAGCTGGATTGTTGTGAGAGCTGCAGTTCTATGAGTAAATGAGGAGGGACAGATTCTGCAGTGTGGGCTGTCAGTAAATGCTGACACCTCGCTCTGTCCCCAGTTTCTTGAATATAAGAGAAGTTCCTGAGCTGATTTTGTTTACAGTTTTGACTTTCTTTGAGGTTTTGCTTTAAAGCCCTCCAGAGGAAGATATGTAGACATAGATTTTGTCTGAAATAGACCGAGTCACGGAAGCTCAATGTTGTTATCAGCCTGTAAAGCAGAGAAATTAAGCGACAACTAAAATTCCTTATTAAAAACAGACCACCTGCAATTTCCTTTGCGTTTTCTGCATGTGATTGGCTGAAAATATGCAAACATTATTAAAATGTGTAGGAGCTGGGTCAGCTGTTACCAGCCAGTCATTCCCATTAACAGCTAGTTGCACCACCAAATCTCACTTGCTAAGGACTGAGCTCCTCTTTACTTCAGGAAGAAACTTTTCATGGCAACAGCCATAGCACAGGGCATAAAGTTGGTAGCTCAAAGGCACTGCTGCATGCAGAGCAGCAAAACAGAGTGGCAAGAATTGTATAGGCATGTTAGCTTTTCCTTGTTGTATCCAGCCAATAGAATATACAGAATTTTCAACTGAAGGTTAATGTGGATAGAAATCAATTAGTTTTTGATTCACAAAGACTTTACAATAATGAATAGTGATAAGGAAATATTATTTGTGAAATCTCAAAGCTGTTTGTGGGGCAACCAGAGATCACAGATGAGAGCAGGACAAGCGCCTTTATGGGGGAATGGAGACATGAGACATCTACGCCGTTGGCTCCATCATAGCCTAGCTGCTTTTTGGTCTCAAATACTGCTTATTTTCTATCTAATCTGGGGAACAGTGGATTTTTAAGCCTTTAGGTATCAGGATTGCTCTTCCTCAGAAGAGTAGAGACAGCACCATTTTCCCACCTGTAGAGGAGTATTCTGCAGTTTAGCTCTGATTTTGCCTTTCCTGTTGGCTTTTTCCCAATTTCCCTGGCACTTTAACTACTCCAGAAAACGCAGTGGCAGCAATGAGGATGGCTTGTAATCTCTGAGGGCAGTTTTCATTCATCAGCACAAACAGGCATCCACCTTGCTGAGCACCTTGCAGGTGCAGAGAAGCAGCAGCTGTACCAATATCACCCTCCTTCATTGTGCATCCCTCTTCCTTTTCCAACCTGATTTGTTTAATGCACTGTAGATAAAGCAGCACAAAATTCCAAGTCTATCCACTGGGAGAGCAAACTGAGGTCTTACAGGCATTCTGAATATGGTCACTTCCTAACAAGATGGAATCACATTCCTTTTATACACAGGAAATGATGGAATAAGAAAATTTAAACAAACCTTCCATAAACCCTCAGAGAATACACCCTGTTGTGCACTGACCACTGGATTCATGCTGGATTAATCTCTTAGTATCCGCTTTTTGCTTTCCACCCTACCTGGCTCTGAGTTCAGGGAGATGTTATTTCCATGTTCAGCCCAATGTCCTGAACTCAGCCTCCTCCTCTATCTCAGCATAGATGGGCACAAGGCCAAGTATGGAAGAAACTCATGATGTGCCACCAAATTGCTGGGATCAGCTCAGTTGCTGCTGCTGCCACAGCAGCCGTGTGCTCTTTTTGACACAGCTCCCACCTACAGGAAGATGTTTTAGAGCCTGTGAGCTTTTGCATAGGTACCACATACAACAGATCCCCTGCACCAAACTTTTGCTCCAGCACACGGAGCCTTGACACCAACTCAACAAGTTGGTTATTAGACCTGCTACAGTATAGTGAAATGCAATGCATTTCCTCAGGAGCAGCTGAGCTATTTTAACTGAAATAGCCCTAATAAAACCTATTCAGACACTCAGCAAAGAGTACGGCTACCGTTTGTTGAAGAAGCAAGTAACTGAAGACAAGAGTCATATTCAAAAGGAAGTTTCAGGCAACTTTATCTGAAGAGAGTAATAAAAATTCTGGCTGCAGTATCAGAATTCTTTCCTTTTCCCTCTCCCAAAGACAAGCAAGGACACCACACAGCAGTCTGGCATGGGCAAAGAGTAGATGTACAGGTCCAGGCAGTGCAGGGACACCAAAGCCCCATGCCATATCATTGGGTATCTGTTGGAAGTGAATACGTGTACATCTGGAACCATGCAGAAGGGACTAAATAAGAAAACCTGCCTGTAATTTCTCACATTCAGCCCTTGAGAAAGACAAATAGAAATATTTATGGTGATAACCAAACAGCCATGAACAGCAGCTACAAGTCTGGCTGTGTGAATATGTGTACATGTTGTATATACGCGTATACATCCATATGTTTATACGTGTATCCAGAACTGGAATTAATTTATTGGACATGCAATAAACACAAAAAGTCTGCTTTTTGTGAGGCTCACTGGGAGCTGGGGCATGTGGAATTAATTATTTGTAACAAACAATAGGCTGGCTTGGAGCTGGGATGAAGGAGGCGGAGGGCTGGGGACGTGTGATCTGCCCTTTGGCTGAGCAGCTGGTACTGATCAGCCCAGGCTTGGAATCAAAGCTGAAATCAAACATAGCAGGCTGAAGGATGCAGCTCGTAGCAGATAACACAGGCTCAGCTTATTTCAGCTAATTATTAAGAGTGTGAGAATACAAACATTTCAATCTGTGAAATGTTATGGTGGGAAAAATTCTATGGATGTCAGTGGGGTTGCAATGTCTGTGTTTTGTTTTTGTTTTTAAAATATAGTTAAGAACCAATATTTGCAAAATACGTGATTCAGATAAAGTAACATCAGCCTGCTTTCTTGCCCTGTAGATGACTTGCAAATGAAATGGTACTAGGCCATCCCTGGAAGGTAAGCAGTTGGATTGACAGGTTTCTGTATATACATATTTCAGTTTTCTAATTCCACCTTTGCTTTTTTAGGCCTCGATCCAAAGCCCATTCAAATCAGTGGAAAGAGTCTCATTAACATCAGTGTTTTTCTTTTATGAGTTTTTCAATAGAATTTAATAAATGCCATCTCAGCCACCACCTGGGTGGTAAATCCCCACCAACTCTGTCTGCCCATGGGCCAAAATTTAACCTCAGAGAGGTTTATGGGGCTGAGGTGCCTGTGAACACGGCTTATAAATGCTTAAATGCTGCATATTGCTCTCGATCAGTTCCTACTCTCGCTCCTATTGTGCTTGAGTTTGCCACAGTTATCTCTGTAATTAAATATTCCTTTATACTTTTGTTGCTTTTCAGCATAACTATGAAATGATTTTAGAAAGATAATGCTAAAGACATCCTATTCCATATATCTGTTCAAGTCTAAGATTATACCATGCTTTCCAAAATACCATCTACAGAGCTTTCTTTGAGACCATCTATCAGGCTCACAGGGAGTGGAGAACAGGGGGATGTACCAAACATTGGCAAAAATTCTTCCTAGGAAACAAATTTGACTTAGACAATTATACTTGTGCTGGTGATTCGTCTTCTGTCTATAGCACAATTCTGATTGCTACTGGAAAATAAAGGAGTGGTGTTCATTTGTATGGCAGAGCTCAGAATGGTTTTTAGTGAACTTTTTCACATTCCACAGGTCTTCTATTGCCTGATTTCTGGGCAATCCAAAATACGCCACAATTTCCTTCCTTGTCTGTTTCTTTCGCCAAGTTTGTTGAAACTCTTCAGATACATCACTCTTCACTTCCCTCATATTTGTTTATTTTTGTGTAATATTGGCACACACTCAACAACGTCTTTTTTGTTGTTGTTGTTGTTAGATTTGTTTCTGTATATCTTGCATGGGTCAAGATCTAGTGGAACCACATATCAATTTTCAGCATCTGACATAAGACAGCCCATAACCCCAGCAGACGGAGCTGGGAATAAAAAGCTCTCTTTCATCATCATGAAAAGCAGGAGGATGAGCCTGGGGAAATCTGCTTTCTGTCAGGCTTTATGAGGCACGTGGACAAAAGGAAGTTTTAATCCAGTCTGAAAGGAGGTCAAGGAGACATGCTTCCTCCCAAGCAAAAAGCTGCACAAAGGCAGGTTTTGACCAGATAGGTGCTGAAAGCTGCTGCCTTCATTGGTATGTCCTATCAGAGGCAGTAAGTTAAGAATGCTGGGGGGAAATTGCTGCTCAGCTGGTGTCTGTGGAGGCATTAGAGACAAAAGGCAAAGAGAAGATAGCATGGCCAATGTCATGAGATACTGTATGAGATATGTCATGAGATATTGAAATGCAAAGTCACAGCTTGAAGCAGTGATTGAGCACCTGGTGGAAGGCAGGGCCAACCCAGGGCAGCTCAGGTGCATGAAATACAGCTGAGTGACCAGAAGGGTGGAAGCCAGGAACCAACCCTTTCCAGACCTCATTCAAGGGTTGGCAGTGGAGGTGAGGGAGTCTTGCTGGAGCTCCCTGCATACTGGAGGCCTTCTGAAGGTAGCAGATTTTGTCCTTTATTTTTGTGCCTATGGCTTTTATATTTGAACAAATTCTTGCTTGCTGTAGGCTGGGACCTTGCTGCTCTGCTGTCATTGCTGAGCTTTCCATTCTGTTTCTGGTATGAGGTGAGAAATGCTTAAGCATTTAGGAGAGTTCAGCGAGTGAATGAAAAGCTGAAACAAGGATGTCAACTGTGGAGAACTGGGAAGGTATTAGAATCACAGAATAATTAAGGTTGGAGAAAATCTCTAGGATCACCAAGTCCAACCCTACCATGCCCAGAGACCAGTTCCCTCAGTGCTATAACTTTATAACTTAAACATCTCCAGAAACAATGACTCCATCACCTCCCTGGGCAGCCTGCTGATAGATACAGAATGGGGACAGATATCTGAGGGGGGTGTGGAGTTAAGTACTTGGTTAGATTGTGGTCTTATAGATAGTTAAAATGTGGGCTTGTCTGCTCTGAAGAAGAGATGAGAGTGAAAGACATGGAATGGATAACTGAAAATACATAAGCAAAGGTTTCTAGGGTACTGGTTTCCAGCTAGAATAGAAGGAAATATAGAAGGAAGAGGTGCTTGTACTTGCCAAAATTTTGGGGTTTGGGGAGGGATTAGCTAGAAATGAGACTGAATGGGAAAAGGGGAGATGTAAAATGGGTAGCATGCTTCTAGGCTTAAAGGAAATCTAGGAGCAAGAGTGCCATTAAAGTCAGTTTTCTGAAGGCGCTTGTTGAACTTTGTTGGCAAGCTGAAGGTGGAGTAATGTCTCAGAGATGCAGCAAGGAAGAATTCATTAGAAATGTTGGCAAGATGCATTTTAGTGGAATGCCAGAGCTGAAAGCCAGGCAGCAGGAGGATGGCTGGGGTCTGGGAGAGAGCAATGACAGCAATAGCTTTAGGCAATGTGGTAGAGAGTGGATGAGAGGAGAGAGATGAGACAGCAGCCAGAATACAGCAGAGATAAGGGGGGGACAGGGTAGAGGCTTTGGTGTTAGGGAGCAGAAGGAGGTGGTAAGAGTTGTCAGAGGTCATGACTGCATACAAGGGCTGATATGTGAGTGAAGGCTATTCCATGGTAGGTGACTTATACAGAAACCAGGAATGCTATCAGTGTTGCTGCTATCCAACCCACTGATATCTTTTGTCTTCAGCCTCATAGCTAGTTCCCATTCCTGTGTGGTCCAGAGAAAGTAAAGCACTCCTGTGACTTTAAAACTTCTGCTCAAAATTCTTCAACTAGCAAGATCTTAGAATGAATTTATAGGACCTAGATTCTCTTTGGAATATTTCCCATAGATTTTAATATAACATGTGTCATATCCTAATTGCCAGATGTGACAAGCAAAGCTGAAAACATCTGGCTTTTAATGAGTTTTTTCATCTATCAACTTCTATTTTCTCCTCCAGAAATATGTAGAAAACATAACAGAACCATTCTGTTTAAGAGCCCATCCTTTAAAGAATGTTACAACAAAAGAGGACAAAGATGACTAAGAATGAATAATGAGCGGGGCCTTCAAAATTGGCCAAAACTTTCTGATTAACCACAGCTCCAATGAATAATATAACACGAGAAAAAATGTAGAATAAATACATTTGATTATGCTAGAGAAAACCATTTTCTATGATAATTCTCCCAGCAAGCTTCTCTGAATTGAAACTAATTTTTAAGGTGAAAAAATAGCTCTTTAGAAGAAGGATGATTTCACTGAATAGATTTTAATAATATGAACCTGAGCCTAGACCTGCTCCTGAAATGCCAAAGTTTTATGAGTTACTTGTTATTTAAGCTCATTCTTGTTGTTTTTAATGTTATTCTCTGCTCATTGAGCTGGTTAGAGGGGTCACTCTAAAGGTGCACGATTGAATCTCAATTATTTTTTGGTTTTGGCAGGAAGGCTTCTGTCAGCTAGGCGGACTTAGAAACTATCAAAAAGATGAAGTAGGGGTATTTGAAGGTATGGTGCAGAAGTCCTTTATTGAATTTTTATAATCTGAGCCTTTTCCTCCTGGAGTTTTGAGCCTCACCCAATTCCTCGTCTGCACAACAAATGGACTCCTGAAGTCACTGTCTAGGAACAGAGTTGAAATGTGACTGACATATTCACACAGAATAGCTGCTTGTGATTACATTAATATGATAATGCAAAGCATGCAATGGATCTGCACCTTCATGAGGTTATGTCTTTTGGTATTGCTTGTTTTATAGCGTGCAGCTCTTTGAAATAAATGTACAAATATATGCCCTTATCGCTCACTTTTGCTTATTCGTGGGGAAAAAACAAATCAACAACAACAACAACAAATTCTGATGCAGCTGAAATTTCAAAATCAAATGACTGTCCACGCAAAACACTCCCGTAGCCTTTACTCAGCTCAGTCATTTCCCAAGAGAAAACAGAGGAATAGTAATAATCAGTCATCTTAGGTGCAGGCACCTTTTAATTTTTCCACCCCTGGGAGATATCTTAATGGATGGTTTGGTCCTTCCTAATTCAATAAGCCATGAGTTGAAGGGAGTCTGTTTTGGATTTCACTCAAGGTTGGTCATAGCCGTCATATCCGTGCAGTTAGGTCTCTAATGCAGAAGTTAATTCTCTAGAACTTGCCTGAACACACTATCCATGCCATGACAAGTAGAAAGGAAATAACAGGACGCTCTGGGTGGTTGCTGTGTGTTGGAAGAGAGGAGCAAGGCATCTTATTCTCTGTGCAGTCAACAGGCAGTGCTAAATCAATTTGACAGGTGTAAAAGGAAAAGCGTTTCTCTTTTTTACCCATAGCTAAAGATGGCAACAACAAAAAAAAGGTGAGAAAAAACAAGAGGGAGATAGAAAAGATGCCAGATGGTGACTTGGAGAGTCAGTGTGCCTAGGAAGACATCAGAGGAAGTGCATGAGGATCATTTAAAGCATCTTTAGAATACTTGGTATAGTTGATGATCTCTCTGTCTCTGTTTGAGTTAAATTATAAAGCATGTTCTGGAGACCGAGATATCTAACTCTTCTTTTAGATATACAATCATTCCTTTCTATGGGATAACACTGATACTGGGAAGTAAGGATTTGTACCATATTATTATAGCATAAATGGAGACAAGATAAGGTTTTAATTCTTCATTTCCAAACTGTGAAATACATCATTTTTCTTAAACGAAAAGCTTTAGTGTGGCTTTCTGATTCTGGAGTGGCGTTTAAAGGAATTGTCTTATAAATGGGAATCTGGCTCAATATATTGTAAAATATATCTTACAATAATGTCTTCTAAAAAATTATACAAAATACTGATATTTCTGAGTTGGAGGAGCATGTTTTACATTGGGAAGAATATGAATGACTTCATATTCTGACACGTAAATGAACTGTAAACCCTTATTGCGTTGTCTGAGGCTGAGCCTCAGTGCACACACTGGGATTTGATATTGCAGAAGGTCACAACAAAGCTGGCATACTAGACCACAGTGACCTCCAGTAGCTATTAATCACAGCTGAAATTGAATATCTGATCATCTCGTCTATTATTAGTGAGTACAGATACCAAAATAATTATCAGGTCAGGATTTCTCACCCTTTATCCCTTTGGCTAGAGAATCATCCCCGTATTCCCCAGCCCTCATTTGGTTCCTTCTGAACTCTATGAAAAGTGCTGCAGAATGGGAGCAGAATGGGAGCTAATACTAAGCTTTAGCAGCTTGATATGAACTCAGCAAGCTTACCTGCAAGATGTGTATTCACATCAGTAATGAGAACATTTTAGCCATGTGGGCAATCACTTCAAAGAAGATAATGATCCTCTTCCATTATCTTGCCTGAAGGCCATGTTTCAAGCCTGGTATGTTTGAGATATATACAATACATTGATATCTTCATAAGATGTAAATAGACTCAAAATTGAGCATGTCTTAGTGCATAGCTTTTTTTCTTCACATTTCCAAATGTTACCACAAATGTAGTACCTTTCATGACTTTTGTTCTTGTTGGCTCTGCAAGATTGATTCTTCCATCTGGAACCTAAAAGGGAACCTAATAGGAAACCCCCAAAACCCAACTTGACTTTCAGATTTTTCTTTATGAAGAGGTCCAGTAGTTCTGTGGCCTTTGCTGTCACCACATTTGCCTTTTCCCCGTTCCCTCATATGAACTCTGGTGAGCAAAACAATCCCCTTCTCGGCCTCATTTCAATGGAAGTTCTGTTGACAAGAGAGTAGAGAGCGAGGCCAAGTAGCTCCTGATTCCAACACGTCTGAGATTTCCTGTAAGCTGCCTGATTGCACTAATCATTGTGGCGTGCTGGGAGACGTGGAGTTTGAAATGACAGCAACTGAACACCACCTCTTTCAACCTTTCCCAGAAATATTCTTATGTTTTCTTCTGAGAGACTGTATTTTATGGTGATAGGTTTATGGCTCTGCTTTACTGTCAGGGTGCTCCTAAAACTTCTCTCATATGAAGGGAAAAGTTCAAATTTTCTTTAAAAAGTTATTTCAAATCTGGATGTGAACGTTCCCTTACCTATGCTCTTACTAGTGAGCCTAATTCCCTCTTTGGCTTTCACATAAACTCCTTCTTCCCCAAGATAATTTTCAATGGTGTCATGAGTTTGTGTTCATGAGTTTGTGTTCATGAACTGAGTTCACCCCTTCTGAAGATTTTCATTGGCCTCCAGCAGAAATTTCAGCTTCAGCCAAAAGCCTTTTACATGTGGTTGTCTGAAGTAGAACTTAAAACCCTCAACAATATGAATTTTCTGATTGTTTTTTTTTCTATTTGTTTCTTACATACTGAGAAGTTACAAAACACACTTCAGAAACAATGAAATTTGACATCACACACTGGATGGCAAGTACTCCCAAAGATAGACCCAGTCTTATCCTACCAAGTGCTCAATCCACACTCTCTACATACTTCAAATTTCAAGGTAAAAGTCCACTCAAAACTCTGCTGAAAGTACATCTGGGTTGTGAATGGCCTGCAGGTATGGAATTTCCCAGAGTGGACCTATAGAGCTGATGGGAGGGAAGGATGAATAGCCAGAGGCAGTCGTAGCCAGGGCCCTGGACGTATCACAAATGAAGAGAAGAATTCCTTATAGGTATTTGGTCAGATGTGTTACCCTTAGGCTCCTCTGTTTTGGATCCCATTGGAGGACTGCAGTCCAGATGTCTTCCAGGCTCCCTTCAGAAGCATCTCACATCTGGCCCAGTTCCTTCACATCAGGTATTCCATCAGATAAGTGTAATTGACAAAAAGAGGCTCCCAAAGTCTTATTTCCTTCTTGTGGAGGGACAGATGATTGAGAAACCATATAGAAATGCAGAGAGCTTTGAGTTTTCTTCTTAAGACCTTTCTATGTGCTTTGTATGTGCTGCTATAGGGAGATACTACAGAGACCCAGAGATGGGTGGGATGCACAGCTCAAATGGGAGAAATGGGACTGAGATAAATTCCTTCTGAAATCATAAGGAACAGCATCTGTTCTCTGAGTGATCAAATTCTTCATTTATTTAAAAAGAAAAAAAAAAAACAAAAAAAAAACAACTAAATATGAGGGTTAATATACTACAAATCTTTCTTTTTTTTCTTTCTTCCCCGCAAAGTTCTTGCTTGGTACTTTGGATCTGGAAACTCTATAAAGAAAAAAGGATGATGTCTGCTTGCAAGCAACAGTTCAAGTCCACAATGAACAAAGAACAAGACTCTCATCCAGCAAATGAAGGCATTCATTGTTATTTTAAGCTATTAAATGAAAAGGAGGGAAAAATTCATGTGGATCTACTTTCTAAATAGTCCAAATCATGACAAAGGCTAGTAATATGTGGAATGTGAACTGCTGCAGACACATCTGAATTGTTTGACATTGCTAATAATATGCAGAGAGCAAATATATACTTTGTGCTTTTTAATGCTTGGATGCCAGTCAAATGGCAATGACTGAGAGAGTCCATACAGTCTTCTGAGAGGACTAGAATGGGAAACCTTTCAAAATGTAATTAAAATGCTAGGATGAAAGTTATGCGGCTAAAATGCCACTGAGATCTTTGAAAGCATGGAGAGAAAATAGCATGCAACTGTTTTCCTGCAAAACTTCCTGATTTCTATTCATTAATTCTGAACTAATTTTTTTCCTCCCAATTAACGAGTTGAAAAACAATTTGTTATGCTCATGGAAGCTTGCCTTGAAACTTTTTCTATTCCACTGCTTTCCAACTGCAGAATTCCCATGCCCACTGAATGCTTCCAGCTCCTGTGGGTGGTTGGGAGGGTGGGCGCTCAATGGCAGTGACTGATTTACTGATAAATCCCAGATCATGGCCTGAACATTTCACATCAGCACATTCAGTCTTTGCATTGAAAAGAGTCTGTTGGAAACATTGTGGACTACTGCTGCTGTAAGACTTGTGCGAGTAGTGTCTATTAGAGACAAGCAGTATATATTGGGGTTTGTTTGAATGCATTCCAAGGATCCAAAGGATAGTAAGGGCACATCTTTTGGTGTGAGCCTTAAAGAAGAACATATGTATTCACACGCACAATTTTAAACTCATGAAAAGCTTGTATTTGATGTCAGTTGAAGACTCTGACACACTCAGCTTTGCATCATGGAGACTTCCTATGTGCCAAAGGTTTGGCCTGTGATTAAGTGCCTTTTCTGGACCAGAGGAGTGTTTTTAAACAAAGCAAAGAAGATGTTTAGACAGAATGAATTTTGGGAAACTTTTTGTGGGCTGCGCAAAGCTGAAAGTTCATAGGAAGCTGGAATAAGGTGGAAGGACCTCTGGACACTCAGCCATTTGGATTGGAGAGGTGCCCACTGTTTGAGATGTTTGTCTGAACCTTACTTGAACTATTTCAGCTCCTTTACTTTCTAGCATGGATCTGGAGCTTTGCAAGAGCCTCCCTGCAAAACTTCCCTTTAATCCATTCAGAAAAACAGAGTGCCATGCCTTTCAGCATTTCTGCAGGCAGGAAGACCAGAGGTTTGTAAAAATGTTGAGCCCTCAACATTTCAAAGATATCAACAGAGCTCTTAAGACCACGGAATCCTGGTACTTGGTCTTGAGGCATTTTTTTCCTTTTTTTCCTTAAAGTTCACTAAGTTGTATATTTCATGGCTAGCTTAAGGGCAGACAGAGATGGGGAGATACAGTGGATGGCCCATGGTGTGTTTGAACTCTGCTTTCAGGGTGCACCAGCTGGGACATAGGGTGTGCTAAAGGAAGGGAAAAAGCTTTGTTACATGAGTTCCTAAATGTTTTTAGGATTTCCAAGTGTAGCCAAAAGGCCTCCATTATTTTGTGTGTGCTCTTTGCAAATTTCTCATCCCATCTCTAAAAGCATTTCCACTATTCAAGACTGTAATTGTATCAACTGTTTCTGCTGTCCTAGTATGGTATTAGAGCTAAGCTTGGGGGAAAAAAAAGAAAAAAGAAAAAATCCACCAGAAAGAATAATTAATTAAACAGCAAACAAGTCAACTGAATTTATTTTTCTCTTCTGCCGTGCTCAGGAAAATACAAACATTCCTTTTTAAGGGCTGGGAAGGAGCACGTGGTTTGAAATCAGGTTAATTGTAAGCACATAACTTTCTTCCTAAATCCTTGTCTGAGTAACAGCTCCAGGCACTACGGTGACTCCTATGCTTTTTGAGGAGAGTTTGCTCTTATTAATTCTTTGTATTATTTCATAAATAGCAGTATCAACAGATGTGATTTGGGGGAAAAAATATGTAAATGTCTAAGCTCCCTGCTAGAGCAGACACACCGTGTCTCCGTAACACCGAGCCTTACTCTGTATAAAAGGTTTTAAAACCAAGTTGGATGGATTTTAGGTATTTCCTGTCACAGGCTCTCTATATAGGTCAAGTATTCAGCCCAGATGTGCAACCTGGAGGAGGGCTGGGCTGCAGCTGAGAGCAGCGTGCATGGGGTGGTGGCTCACAAACAAACCAATGAGCATTCCCATCACTCCTTGACAGTTCCTCGTGGTGGGCAGCCCACTGCTGCTGCTGTAGGAAGAGGGGCAACTCAGTGCAGGGAGATGCTGCATGCACAGTTAGGTGCTGGGGTGGTGATGGTCAGCTCTGCTGAGATGCTCAGCCCATATTTGGGCATCTTTTTGCCTTGTGCATGGAGGTGTGTTTGCAGCTGTGTGTTTGACAACTTAGAGGGGAAGGGGATTTTAATGCCACTTAAAGGCCACGCGTCCTTTGGAAAGACTTAAAACTGGCAAGGATTTGTTTTTCATTCAGCAGAGGAAAAAAGACTCTTAAAAAAAGTGGTCACAGGTATCATTACAGATACAGAATACTTCTACATTCTGTTGGTAAATGTGTATTTTTAGTTCTAATCATGAAAAAAATGAAAGCTGACATTTCAACTCACAGTTAAGATGACTAATGACTGTCTGCTGCCTAGAGGCACTGCTCCTACTGCTCCATGGTGCTGGCACTGAAGCTTGCTGGCTCCCACCAAGAGCTAAGTCAGAGAGCTAAACTGGTAGAAAACAGCCTTCTCTGGAACCCAAAAGTGAATAGCAGAGTGATTCTATCTTCATCACTCATTCACTTGGCTTAGGCCTTGGACTGCTTCATCAAAGGAACCTAATGCATCTGTTTTGATATCATATTCAGCACATTTTCCATCTTTTTGGAATGTCAAAGAAATGCAGTTTGGTCTATTCTAGAGCTTAAACTCGATTGGAAGTTGAATGGCATTAAGTGGAGGTGGAGCAGACGACATTTAAGGAGATTGCTTCCAACTCAAATGATTCTGTGATTCCTTGAAGTACTGCTTACTGGAAGGTGGCACATTTCAGTCTTTCCCAAGTGTAAATTGAGTACTTAAGGATGGAGGCAACAGTAACTATGGCAAGAAGATGTAATGGTTCATTACTGCTATGAAGAACTCTTTTATAATTGTTCAGGTTTTTTTCTGCTTGATGTCTGTGGGCTTCGTGTGTGTGCTAGGAAGAGAGAAGGTGGTGGGACTAGATGACCTTAGTGGTCTTTTCCAATCTTCCAATTCAATGTGTCTATTGCATGATATCAGTGACAAGATAACACTCATTTCAGTGAAGTGATGTGTTTGTAGAGAGTGGAGTTTGTATGAATTTCACTACTGATATAACTCCAGGTTTGCCTCCAATTAAAGCTTGTAGAACACTTTGTAGATGCATATTTCCAGGAGCCAAAGCAATTTTTTCATCTTATGCATGTTTGAAGAATTTCATGCCTATGCTGTTTGTCTGTACAACTGTGCTCTAGTTATGACTATAGTCATAACTATAGTTACTGCTTCAGCTTCTGTAGGAGCACGGAAGAAATTGATTGTATCATAAGACACTTTTGTACAACTGTTTTATGCAGTTGTACAATTTTTGGTAAAATAGACTCAAGGGGAATCGTTCAATTTGTAAATTTTTGCACTTCAAAAGTGTCTTGTTTATTGGGCCACTGAAGTATCTGATGATAGCAGCTATTTTGTCTTGTTTTTTTTTTTACTTGTTAATGGTATTCCAAGTCTCAATGTTTATTTTTAATAGCTACAATTATGTTCTTATTGTAGAATCTTTGGTCCTGCAGTATACCTCAGTGATTTGATATTTTAAGCTATTTTTGGCTTGAGCACATTGGATAGATACACATTTTAATGGTTCTTTTAGTCCTATATCCAGCAAGTCTGCAAGCAGTTTGACTGCTTTTTCTCCATTGTTTGTCTAAGTCTGTTTGTTTAGATCTGGGAAGAAAAGAGTGGTTCTCATTTTGACGGCTGTATTCAGTTTTGTGGCTTTAGTTGGAATTACAGAAAGTCTTCATCCCGTGCTTCAGAAAAACAGAGGAGACATTTTAAATGAATAACACACAAGTCAATGTTACTCAGTGCTTATAATAAAAAGAACTGATAGAACACTTGTTGGTTCTTCAAAGGGATGTTTCTTTCCCAGAGCAACTAAATGCACATATTCCTTTGTACAGAGACTGGAGGCCATGGGTAGCAACAAGGGCGCACCATGTATTACAAGGACCTGGAAGCTTTCCTCAGGCTATGCCCGTGGTGATACTTAACAGCTCAATACAGTAATAGCACTGAACACCACTTGTTATCACAGCAATTCGTTTGTCAGGGCTTTGTAGCTGTGACCCTGTTGGGAACATGCAGCTGTGTGACTCCCGCTCTCCTTCCCCACGTCAGCTCAGTGTAGCTGGTGTTCCCATGGACAAGAAGAGTGGGAATTCTGGAGCAGGCCTTCTTTTTCTCCACCTTTTTCTTCTCCTATGGATGTATGGGCTTGGCTGCTGCTTCTTACGTTCTTGGGTGCTTTCTTAAGTTCTTTACTATGGGAGTGGTGAGGTGCTGGAACAGCAGCCCAGAGAGGCTGTGGATGCCCCATCCATCCCTGGAGGTGTTCAAGGCCAGGTTGGATGGGGTCCTGGGCAGCCTGGGCTGGTATTAGATATGGAGGTTGCTGGCTCTGCATGTGACAAGGGGTTGGAACTTGATGATCCTTCAGTTCCCTTCCAACTCAAGCCATTCTATGATTCCCACCTCCCAGAAGGACCATGGGCAGAAAGATCCAGTTGCAGGAGAAAAACAGGGAAATGTTTCTTGTGTTCAGGCACACCATGCATGGAGGGCAGGGATCCTGTACTGCCCATATCACAAATCATGCCATCTCTTAGGTAGAATGTATGACAGTAGCAGCAGGCAGCTCTGGGGAGACTACATGGCATCTGGAGTGTAGCTGAGCCTCCTGAGCCTGAAGTCTAGGTCAGAAAACTCCTAGAGAACAGGCTCTCTGGAAATTCCTGCCTCCAGCTGTGCCAGGAATAATAGATACTCTTCCTGTTAATTGTGCTGTTTTGTCACCACGAGAACAATCTGGATGTGTGAGGGAAGAAAACTGTGTAGTAATAAAACAAAAGAGTATTTTTCAAATTCCAAAAAAGTTTGATTTCATGTCAGATACGACCTAAGGATCAAAATAATCCTTAAATTATTCTTTAATTGCCTTGAACTGCTGAGTTTTCCCTGAATTTCAAAGGCAGGAGAGGAAACTCTTCTACTCTTGCATAGTCTGCAGCCTTCTGGCAGATGACTGATTCTTGCATCAGTCAGCATTTAGGTGGCAGGAAGGAAGCTTTCCTTTTCTGTGATTCACAAAAGGTCCGTGAGGCTGAGGACGTAGCTTTGGTGGCCTTGGAGACTCTGAAAAAGGGTTGCAATAAAGAAAAGTATCTGATCATCCAAAGTAGCTGAAAGGTATCAGATGGGTGACGTTTGTGGAACCCTCACTGAGGTTCTGCCTTCACCTGGAGCCCATGAAAATGTTCCTCTTGAGCTAAGGAGGCTTCGGCTCAAACTTCATATCAAAGCAGGCTTTTGTGGTTTCCAACTTAAGGTGTTCATTGTTTGTTTTAAATATTCAACAGGAACCATTAGAAGTGCATGCTGCAGCACAGTAATAAATCCAGCCTTCTCTTCTCATACAGCCTCTTACATTTTAAACTCCTGTGCAGTGTATTCTGCTTGTACTAGAAACATACACAGTTTTGATGCAGCATTAGAGTGCAATTAATGTTGTCTCTAGATAGGAAAATGTGGCATCGACTCAATCCTTTGATTGATCTTTGATCTGGGACTATAATTCAGCTTATTTAACTTCTGCCCAGGAGATTTGACGTGTTTGCTTTGTTCTTTTGGGTTTATAACAAAAAGCAAATAAAGGCAAAGTGTGTTTTGCCTGAAGAACCTTTATCTGTCTTTACTTCTTCAATTAATCTGGCGGACTGAAGTCAGGCCAGAGAAGAAACTAGCATGCATTAATATCAATACTTAGTGAACATGGTCAGAAACTGCTCAGACTGAAACCTACAGAGCTGTTTCCAGGGAAAAGCTGGGCCTTACCAAGTATAGAGTGTGACTCATGAACATCTGTGAGAATTTCACGCTTCCACGATCACATCTGCAGAACAGCAAAATTCAGCCACCCCATGTCCCCCTACAAATGGCTTCAGACTGTAAATATAATGATTTTTTTTTTTTAGCATGGAGAACCTTTTCCTGTTTAAGTCAGCCCCCATAAAGACTGTCTGTGACAGCCAAACAATCAAAACACACTGTTGGCAGGCAGCAGCTCAGCAGAAATGTTCTCTTACTTGTATTTCACCTTTCAGGTGCATTGCAGTTTTAAAATAGTTTGCATAACTGAGAGCTAAGTCTTATTAGAGACATGGGAACTAGATTGCCAGAGTTTCCTTTAAAAGTTTCCACTACTGGGAGATGAATCATAAACCACACATTCCATAGGAAAAGCTCTACAGAAAGCTAATAGGGCTAGACTTATTAAATAAGCTTCATTAAGAATTTTTGTTAAAAACAAGAAAGGTCTGAAATTGGACAGACTAAAACTGGATCAAAATAGTAAGGATAATATAAGTGTTAAAGTTTTCATCCCCCAAAATATGTGTGTGGGCTTAACTAACCTACTGTAGCAGCTTCATACATTTGCAGCTTCTTCTCTACCTTTGTTTAAGTATTTTATGTAAATGGAACTCAAATTCTGCTTCTACTTTGGGATGACCCAGAAAAAGAAATAGGGAATCGGAAGCTGAAATGACAGCTGCCTTATGACATGTGATTTTGCCATAGGTTCCTGAGCAAACTGTGTCAGAAGGATGAATTTTTAGCCCCCAGAGAATGAGGTCTCTGGAGAAGAGATGTGCCTGTAGCCAAGTTAGACAGGCAAACTCACACATTTGGTTTTTGTTTCAGGTTGGACGTTAGGAGACATTTATTCTCAGAGTGCTGATGCAGTGGCACAACTGCCCAAGGAGTGGTGGGATCATCATTTCTGATTCAGGAACCATAGGGATGTGGCACTGAGGAACGTGGGCATGGTGGGGGAGGCTGGAGTTGGTCTTGGGGATCTGAGAGGTCTTTTCCAGCCTTAAAGATGCTGTGGTTCTATGACTCTATGATAAAAGCAGTAGATTGCTATCAGAAATACAACCTGAAGCACATCCTGCTGGCATCACCCTGCTTCCCTCTCAGGCAGTGACAGACCATCTGGTACTGCAGATGCTTGCTGGTCGCTGTCATGCTCCTGCATGGTGAACTCTGGCCATGTGGAGGCTGAGATGTGCAATGTGGGCTTTTGATTCTTTAAATTGACCATCGTTGTTTCTAGAGATACTTAATTGCCCATTGAGAGAACTTGGGCTGTGCTGTGTTACTGGAAATTGTTCTGGCAGTGTATGTTTGGATGGAAAATGCACAACCTGAAGAAACAGGTTACACTGCAAATGTCAGGAGGTCTTTTTCATAGTAAAAACCTGATCCAACTTCTACGATAACAGTGGGGGTTCTTCCATTGACTCTGGTGGTGCTGGCTCAAGCCCCTAGTGCAAAGTCATAGACGTCAGCAGCAACAAGAAACTATGCTGGCTCTAAAGCCATTCTCTGCATAGAGAAATTCTCTGTCAACTTGTCATCAGTGCTGCCTCGTCCTCTTCCTGCCTGTCTCTACAGTGTAACTTCCTTTCTCCCCAAACATTTCAAAATGCAAGGAGGTTCTTAGGTATTGTAAAACGAGAAAGCTCCTGGAGCTGAAACACATTGGAATCATAAGGAATAACCAGTTATCCAGAGCACATCCTGCCTCCAAACGTCAGGGAGCCTGTCAGACAGCACAGGACTGATATTTCTCCATTTCCGGAGCTGAGAGTGAGGAGTTAGACAAGCTCAGACTGGTGTGGATTGAAAAGGATTAGTGATATGGCTCCTAAAAGTGTAAGTAGAAAAAGAAACGTGCTCCTCTTTTTTTTCTTTTTCATTCCATTTGAAAAAAATGAGCAGGTTCTTAAATTGATGGGAAGCATTCTTTAAATGCAACAATCATTTGTCTGCTGTGCTTTTTAAAAGATAATAAAGAGTAATTTCCTAAATGCTTTCCCATTAGATACCAGAGCTGCAGAGACAATCCGTGCTCACCCGAACATCTTTATTTGGACCAGCAGAAAATAAAATAAATGAGTGATTTAGGAAATAAAGATGAACAAGAGTGTTCTCCTTGCTCTGTTCATACATCCGTCTTCTATTTACAACATTAATCTGCATTTCCAAGGATGACTGCTGATAATTTTATCACAAAGAATAGTTAATCTTGCAGGAGATTAACTATAACTATACTGCAGGTGTAAGGACAAGCAAGATGGTTCTGTTAAGGGTGTTGTTGCTTTTCTTTCTTAGCTGAGTTTCAGTGGTAGATGCATCGTTAGGGCATGGCTATCCTGAGGCTGAAACTGCTTTCAGACCTGGTTTAATATCTCTGTACGGAGCCAAGCTGAGATTACAGCCTGAGGTGGTGCTGGCTGCACCTTCAGCTAGTCCTCCTGGTACAGGCAATACCCAAGTCATACTGGGTCAATTCAGATTGCCAGAAATGAGCTGGGGATTGAAAGTAATTCCTGCATGCTTCAAGGAAGAGGTGATGGCTCGCAATGCCACACTTTGGAAAACAATCATTTTCCATCTAGCTAGCAGAAGCAAAACTGAAAATCACGAACATGGAGATAGTTAGCAAATCTATTTTGAATTGGAACCCCCACTAGATCATTGTTGAAGAGGCAAACATTACATCTGAATCCATACCCTGCCTCTTATTAGGCCTTGGAATTAATTAATTTGATCCAGACATCTTGTCAATGTGTTGTTTTTAAAGTGAATACCCATTCATGGTTGAAAATTGCATGTGAAATCATGATTGGATACAGCCCAGAAAGAGAGAAATGCCCACGCCTCAGCCTCTTCCCCAAACCTGCAGGATGAATGCTTGCTTTTCTGCCAGCGAGAAACATAAATATGTTGTTGGATTTTGTTACCACATTTTTATGTACACAGCATTTGGATTAAAATGCTGAATTTCCTGTATTTTCAAATTCCTTTTTTCAACTAGTTAAAGAAATGACAAAATAATTGGGTCGTTGCTTGCTGAATCTGTAACATAAAGCTGTTCTGGTTGCTTATGCTTCCCCATTTCTAAAGCTTCTGCATGTGTTTTCCAAACTAGCATTTAGACAGTCTGCGTGGCAGTTTTCATTGTTATATGGAAAGCTTCTCTAAATTACTTAGAATATATTAATTAATACTTTCAGAAGTGCAGGCTTAGCCATAAAGCACTTCATTTTCCTGTATATTTCCTAAAAATAATTAGGTTGTCTGAGTTACCTCTAGAGGAGTTAGGAAAGCTTGTAAGGGAGGATGAGCCAACACAATAGTGTAGATAAACTGAAATTCACAGTATGACTCTGGATTATTATTTTTTTTCTGTAGTGTAATGGCAACTTCAGCTTGATTGTATGACACTGTAGGGATTAACTTGGACTTCATCTGATGAGCTTGTACTGAGAGCTTTGCAGTCACCATCTCTGTACACTATAGGTCAATGATTTGGTCCAAGATGCTTCACAGTGCATCTCTTTATTGATGATGGAATTTGTATGTCTGTGAAAAGAATGAATATTTCTGTATTTTTCATATTTCTACATTATTAACAATCAAATGTTGTCATTGCCTCCCCTTCCCCAGACCAAACAGTCCCAGCCTTAAAGCCTAGTTCACTTTCAGAGGCAGTAAGTTAGGTGCTCTCCTATAAATTTTTATGAATAACAGTAAAAAAAAAAAAAAGAATTGCTGGGTATTATTGAACAGCTATTAAAAATCCTAATCATTTCACTTGATACATTCTAAGCATTGACAACATGAAGATAGGACGCTGCATTGCTAATAATATATTTTCATCAGAAGTATCTGTATTTTGTGTCACCTGCTCTTAGATCCTACTCTGTCGTCACTGACAACTCCCACAAACCGAGCATTTCATAATATTGGCC
Source organism: Lagopus muta (assembly GCF_023343835.1). NCBI lineage: Eukaryota > Metazoa > Chordata > Aves > Galliformes > Phasianidae > Lagopus > Lagopus muta. The sequence continues at coordinate 62,258,875 of NC_064437.1, read as the reverse complement.
TGTTGACCTGATGCCTTTACAGGCAATACAAATAACTGATGCTGAAAAAAATAAAGAGCAGCTAGGTGCGTTTAACAGGGATCCATATGAACAATGAGATAATACACACCAATACATGCAGGCTTTTTTTTCCCCCAACATCCTGCAGCTTAAGAAACCCTGCCTGAAATCCACCAGTAATCCCAGAAAATGGCAGTTTTACAATGTTAAGAGTATTTTGGTCTGAATAAAACCAAACCCAGTTCTTTATACGTACACTGGCACTGCATGTCACATCTGGGAAGGCTGGGGAGCCTCAGCCAGTATGTTGCTGGTGGAGCAGGCTGTTAGCTCAGTGGGAAATGCTCTGCTTTTTCATTAACTCCCTTTAGAACCTGTGCATTGCCCCCCTAGCCTGTATTAGGCATGGTATAAACATGGAGCAAGTGATGCATGAGTGGTAAGGCAGCTTGCTCTGGGTAGATGCTTTAGCGTTGTGAGGGTGTTCGCAGACTCAAATATACTGCAGTGCAAAAGGGTTTGCAGGATTACCTGTGAGATTCATTTCCCAACCTGTCTGCAGGACTGAACTTGCTAAAGGAAGGCAGGCAGTCCCCTGCTCTGTAATTTACTCCCGGTAAAGATCTGTCAAGAGCCTGAGACTTCTTCCAATCGCAGTGCAATGAAAGATGGAGCAGTCTGGAAGGAAATGCAATTAAACCCATCTGCCAATGAAACCCAAATCCTCTGAGCTGCTCCGTCCTCTGGTTCTCCTTATCCATCCTGTCTCTTCTCTGCTTGGGGTAATTAGATTGAAAGCTCTTCAGAATGAGGAACTGTCTGCAGCCTGTCTCTTGTGCACCACTACGATTGCAGTTGGTGCATAACAAAATACATCTGTAATTAACGTTTGTCTTTGCCGCCTCTGATGAAGACATTAAACTTTGGCCACTGATTTCTGTGAGAACTTTCCTAAGGATGAGCACACAAATGCTAGCACAAATAGCACGCAATGGTTTTCCTGAGGGATTTTAGGTTGTTGTGAGCTGAGCAGGAGCACAGCAAATCTCGTATACATTTTGACAGTTTGTGCACAGCAATACAAAACCAATGTGAGAGTCAGACCTGGCTAAATAAGCACCAAGGCGCTGTTTCCCACCTCTGCCATGTGCAGGCTTTTCAATCTTGGTCAGTGCTGAATTCAGGGCCCCTGAACTGTGCCCTTCTCTACCATTCAGACCCTGCCAGAATGCCTCTGTGCTTTTGTCCACCTTCTGCAGAGCACAGCGTGCACCTCCCAGCCCAACTACAGTGTTTCCAGGACAAATATGCTGAGGACAGTGAGAGACTCAAATACTGGGGTCATCTCAGACCACAGTGTTTTCTCTGAAAACAATGAAGTAGACTCTTTCCAATGCCTTATCTTCCAAAGCCTGAGCTCTGGGCTCTAGCTTGCTGCATTCCCAGCTCACTGTTGGGGCAATGAGATCTGCTTTTCTTTCTTTTTGCAATTTGGAGCCGAGAGAGATGGCCCCTTGTTGCAGAATTGCCCTCTTTGTGCTCAGTCATTACCTCTGCAGCTCGGCGGTCGGCCTCCCAGACCTCTGTAACAGATGCTATTGTGCAATGTGAACGACTGTGATTGAACTTTCCAGAAGAGATTTTAATTAGAACCATAACTTCATACAGTAGCTTGGAATGAGTACAGGGGAAAAATCAAAACGAGATGAAAAAGAAAAATGCCAAAAGACAGGAAAATAAAAGGCCATTCTCTTGGCATCTTGTACTGAAACACACTGGACAGGAAATATTCTGCATATCTGTGAAAGACAAAAGCATAGAGCAAGCAATATTAATTTTATGCAAGTGACAAAAAGCCAGATCCTCACTGGTGTAAATCAGCATTGCTTCATTGGTTTCATGAGAACTGCCATTTCTCATCGACTTCACTGGTGCTGTGCTTGTTACACCAGCTGAAAGCCCAGGCCAGCTTGGCACAAGTGAAACCAAAACACTTGGAATGCCTGTTTACAGTTTGCTTTTTTAAAATAAATCAATACACACTATATATATTAAGTTTTAATAAATCTTTTGTTTTGTAGATTGTCCTCCACTTGGTCTAGAGACACTAAAAATTACTGACTTCCAGCTCCATGCCTCTACAGCAAAGCGATACGGCCTCGGGGCCCACAGAGGAAGGCTTAATATTCAGGTAACATCCATTTTGCTGCTAAGTGGGAGAATGGCTTCAGGTTGTACGGCTACATAAAGGGAGCCAGTGGATGGTTATTGGTTCTGACTGCCTTGACAGCTCATGTAATTCAAGCGAAGGGGAAACGCTGGAATTGGAACAGTGAACAGGGTTGATGGATCACCCTTAAAGTTGTGGGGTTTATTTCCCCGGTTATAGAAGTCACGTGCTGAGGGTGCAAACCTCAGCAGAGCTCTGTGGGTGAGCAGAAGTGGGTGCTCCCTGCATGGCTGCAGGGGCATCTACAGGGAGCATCTATGTCTACAAGGAGGCTCCCACTATCAATGACTTTTTGCCATTTGCCAGCAGTTAATGACAGCAGTTAATTGGAAGTATGTGGTTCTAAGTGAAGCTCTTGCCCTGAGGCTGCTTTTCAAAGGTAACAAATATGCTACAAAAGATTCTGCAATTTGTAAGCCATAAGCAGACAGTCTGCTTTCTCCGTTTTTATTTAGCATTAATGTTGTGCTTAGCTACTTCGTGGGTCCAAAACTCTATTTCTCTATTTCTTGTGTTTCTCTTTTTCAACTTCAGTAGATTTAATGGGTTAGTATTTGTCAGGAGGCCCAGTAAATCAATCTGCAGTCTCTCCAGCAGCAGAGCCAGCTTGAGTGGAAGGGGCCCAGGTGCAGCAATTGGGTGCATGTGAGGTCCCACCTGTGGGCTCTGCAATATAGTTGTACTGAGGGCTGAGCAGTTTTCTGCTTCTCAGAAAGAGTGGCAATGCTGCAATATGCTGTTCTGTTCAAGGAGTGTTCAAGAACTGTGGAGATGTGGCTCTGAGGGCTGTTGTTAGTTGGCATGGTGGGGGTGGGCTGGGGTTGGATTGAGGATCTTAGTGGTCTTTTGCAACCTTAATGATTCTATAAAACTATATATAGATGTATCAAGAACTGTGATGCAAATCTCTGAACTCTGTGTTGGCTGCGCTTTTTCATGATCTCTAGAGGTCCCTTCCAACCCCTACCATTCTGAGATTCTGTTAAAGTCCACTTTATTTACAAACATAAGAATAACATATGGGTTCAGACCAGGAACCGATCTAGCCTTGTATCCCATTACCACCAGTAACGCCACCTTGAAGTAGGAGGAGAGTCTTTGGTGTAAATGATGGATCTCCTAATGGTGGTTTGGAGCCTCCAATGGAAGCTGAGGGAGCAGTCTTCTGCTGGGAAACGAACAGCAGGCAGCTCTTAATTCCCAAAGGTAGGTGAGGCTTAGGGCAGGCTGGCTTGGTCTCTTTTGGTGTCCTGTCTCCCAGGTTATTGTGGCTGCCCTGATCTCCCCTATGTTCACCTGCTGGTTATAATAATAATGCTTCTGCCAGGTCTGTGATGATGGATTCTGTTCCTACCAAAAAAGTCTCCTTTCCTCGATGCTGTAGCTCTGTGCCCTCTCTGCAGTGCTGTGGGGTTTTGAGTGGAAGGACCTTTGCTCCAGTGCCAGCTTAAATGGGAGATTCTCTCTCTTCTTTGGTCTGAGATGTTTGCGTAGAAAGATTGTACGTTTTACTTGGTAGATTGGTTTGTTTGTTTGTGGATTCTTTTTCCCTGTGAGCACAAATTTCATGTCACACTGCTGCTTGATACAGATTTTCACATTCTCATTTCCTCCAGCTGCAAGTTCTATGTGGAATGATTTTCTTAATATGCAACAGCTATTTTTGCAGTTCTCTGGCACGTGAAGTTATCCTATGGCTCTAGAAGACCTGTATACAAATAATGCAACAGCACCCAGCTCATGGTGAACTTCAACTTCAGTAACTGCTCTGCTGTATTTTCTTGTTGAAATGTAGCCTTTTTCTCTGCTACAACCTTAGCTCTAAAAGGAGATTTCTAATAATCCTCCAATCCACAATTTTCTCTGCTACTGAAAGCTTATCTGTATGCTATAGACACAGCAATTCCCCAGCCCCCTTGACCATTAGGAGTTACCACTATGTCTGGCGCTTATTTCTCCTTAGATACTGCTTCCTTTGAAATCAGCTAAAAATTAGCAGCACTTACATTTTGCAGCTCTCTTCGTGTACCTTGCTTTTCAGCATTAAGTTTTAAGGCTTGTGAATTTCAGTCCTGTTGCTGTGGTGCGTATGCTTGTCACCAAGCACACACCAGACTTAGCAGGGCTGTGTAATGCCCTCGAGGATCTGCTTCTGCAGAACCCTGTGTTGGGTGGCACCTGATGTTGGATGCTGGAATTCCAACTTATCTTTGTTCTTTGAGGAGTATTTCATGATAATTGTTCTCATCTTTCCGGAATGAAAGCTTTCCATAGAAATGCGATGTTAATTTAAACTACTGAATAATAATTCTCCTCTCTTTCTGTCTTTCCTTGTAGAGGAAAAGTTTACAATGCAACAAGCATCATTCTAATGGGCAGCACGCTTAGTCTGATTGAAGACTGAGGGTCCCAGCCACAGCAATGGGAGATAAGGGCAGAATTGGTGGAATGCCATCAGCGAGCAGGGGATTAGCATGACGGTGGTTCAAGGTGCTCTGCAGATTGTAATGCTTCCTGGCAAGCACTGGTTTTCAACCCTAAGGCTCCATCAAATTCCATTTCATTTTAAAATGCTCTGAAACCTTTGCTTGAGAAAGGTTTAACTAAGGCAGTGATCATATCTGTGTTGTGTTTCCCTCTGTTCAGGCCTCCTTGAAGAATTTCTCTTTCATTAATGGAGTTCCTCACCATGCAATGTGCTTCCCCTTGTACGTGAGCTTTGCTTTTAAGATACTGGAATGAGGCCACAGAAGTGGCTTCATATAAATTTGGCCAGTGCAGGAAAACTAATAATACTTAAGCTTCCCTGATATTAGATTTGAATGCTGTAGAAAATGAGAAGCCTCAGGAATTGAATCTGTGTCTTTGCAGTGCTCTCTTCAGATGTTACCAGACTCAGTCTGGAGAAATAGGATTGACAGCTGCATCTCCTTTTTGTGGATTAAACCAATCCAGCACCTGTGACAGAAATTCTGTGTACAAATGGAGACTGACAGTTATGTCAGTCTCTGACATTGTTACCCAGCTACGGCTGTAATCTCAATCCAGTGATGGCTATAATTTCAATCACAATAATAGAATAGCTGTATGTCAGAGCTTAAAGGAGTCTCTAATACACATTTTCAAAGTTTTCCATACTCTTCATTTCTATTTGGGAAATATTTAAAAATATCCTTTCTTGGAGTTGCATGGATGGCAATGATAAATCCACATTAAACACAGATGATATAACATAAAAATAAATGTAGCCTCTGAGAACCATATGGAGAAGCTTCTGTGCTTTCCATGACAGTAGCCAGCTTGATGCAGAACATTTCCTCAGTTTCAGTAACAAGATAAATATCTGAAGACCTGGCATGACATGTTTCTTTGACTGTTATTTCTTGAGTGCTTAGATTGTGCAAAATAAAAATATCTTTTGGCTATCTCCCCTTTGAAAATGTGTAGAAGACTGCTTGTGGGGTTTATTGTTGATATAGTTCAGAGTATAGATTGGTAAGCAAGCTGGAGTCCAGCAGGGAGCTGGCACTCCTTAAACTTAATTTTCTGTAAGGTCTGAAAATCCCTGATGTTGAAAATGTAGCGATGGGAATGAGAACTGATGGAACACGGCATTGCTGTTTCCATATGCTTTACAGTTTCTTTTTCTGATTCTGGAGGAGGAAGAGTTAACTCCACCACAGACTATTACTGAGATGGAGCAGAGATCACTTTTTAGGACTTCCATCACTCTGAAGACCATGTGGGTAATTTGTTCTTGGTGAAGGCTCTGTCAGGCCGCAGGCACAGACAGGTGGACTGGACTAGACTGAAGTTCTGTTTGTGCTCTCTGAGCCATATTTGTAAGTAATGGCTCTCAGGTTTTGAAGGGGTTTTGCAGAGTTCTTTCTCCCACACACTTTGAGCAAGAAAACATTTTGGCCATTCCATATAACTGTGGAGAATGACAGTCTCAGGGTGCTTAAAATTGAGCCAAAGGAGAAAATGAAATGAATGATGACTTCATGTTTTCTTTTCTTTTTCCCAAGAAAGACCTTTGGTTTCCTGGTTCTGATTTATGAAGAGTTCTGCTTTCTTTTTCAGGCAGGTGTTAACGAAAATGATTTTTATGATGGTGCTTGGTGTGCAGGAAGAAATGATCCATTTCAGTGGATTGAAGTAGATGCTCGAAGGCTAACAAAATTCACTGGAGTCATCACACAAGGAAGAAATTCTCTCTGGTCGTAAGTACATGCTTGATTTTTTTCCTTGAGATTCTGAACTTTCAAGCCAAAGGATTCATGCTGCAGTGTGCTTCTGTTTTTCAAGAAAAAGAAAGAATAGAAATGATGCATGAAGTTGAGTATTGAATGGAGGAACACTGAAAGGCAAAGTGCTTGTATGTGGCATAAAATGCAACTTTAAAGGTAGCAAACTTCTATAGTTGTTATTTACATCTGTTAAAGGAGGCAGCAGGTTATATGCCTTTATACTTATTTAGCCAAATTTCATTCTGTTAAGCTTTCTAATTCTTTTCCAGAATTAACTTGATTAGCTTATCATATTAAAGAGTAAATGGTAGCACTCCAATATGGTTCTGAAATTAAAACAGCTTTTTATATCCTTACTTTTTGTTCTAAATTTATAACAACCCAAACCCATGCAGAAGGTTTTGACCAGGAGCGAGCTGTTTGGTAGCAGGCATGCAGTTTGGGCTTTATGGATGGGACGAAGACTCTGTGCATTTCAGGTCTACTTGCTATGAAGATTTTAAGGAGAGATTGCAACAAGTCAGGCAGTAGCCTAATTCTGTTGCTGCAAAGAAGCAATCCAGCCATGTGTAGCTCAGGTCTACCACAGTTGATTCCCCAGTGTTGGCTGTTTCCAACGCTGAAATCGACTGTGAGCTTTCTGGTTATTTCTTGAGTTATTGGTTGAGTATATTGCACTGGGAAATAACTGCTTTGCAAAGAGTTGTATGCATTTGTGTGCACTTACTCATCTGTGGCCTGCTTCTGAGTGTAGGCGCTCAGATTGCTACGATACAATTGGAATGAGATGTTAATTGTATACCAGGAGCAGAGCAATCAGTTGGCATCAACAGGACCTGGAGGTGAAGGTTTATCTTCTTCCTGAACTCTGTGCAGTGTTCACTCAGTCTCGCTTAACTTCTGGTTGGGTCTCACTGCGTTATGTGAGCAAATTACCCTGCTTGTGGGGAGAAGCCTTTTCCAGCAAGTACACAGGAGATGCACAGTATAAGATCGGTTCTGGTCAGATCCCTCATTAAGAAAATCTGTGTGATGCACAATAAAAGGGAAACAAGAAAAAAGGGAAACATCACCATAGCTAGGAGAAACATTAAAAAGATATAATTTTCCTTCCACTCTAATTTTCTGATATTTCGTTTCTTTAAACAACCGAGTGGAAGCAAGAGCCTTTTTGGCAATAGGGTTTCTATATTTATTCCACACTGTTCTGCATTGGATAATTACAGTAGCAAAGGCTTATTCTTTCTTGTATTCATACCCTTGACGTTGCTATTCTCATCAACACCAGCACTGCACTGCTTTATCTTGTCACACTGCTATTTTTAGTTTGGCTGTATTGTGAGTTTGCAGCCAGACTCTATGTTCTATTTGTAGCTGGTACTGTCTGGGTTTTTGGAGGTTTTGTTTTTGGTTTTGTTCTTAACTGAGTCTTGCTCCATGAAAAGTTGGTGGGCAGAGTGGTGATGGCCTTCAGGAGGATTGGGGCTGATGCTGGGAGAGCTAATCCAGGCTCTTCCTGAGTTGTTGCTCAGTTTGCAGTGAAATTGGCACATTTCTGCCTCGTGGAGCAGTGGTGCAGTGTGGGGCAGGTCAGTATCTCCTGGAAAATGTAGCTTCTCTTGTCAAGGTCTGCTGTAGTAGGCATGGTAGCATGGGTCAGTGATTTGACTAGATGATCTTAGTGGTCTTTTCCAACCTTAATGATTCCCTGTTTCTAACTTAGTTTGTGGAAGTGGCCTCCCTGGACTCCACCTCATTTCCTCAGCCCCCATCATCAGATAGAAGAGATGAAATCTCTTTAGTTGATGTTTGGGTCATCTTTCACATGTCAGTCTCTAGATTTTAAAATTAACTTGATACTCATAGAGGTACCAAAATAAGATTTTCAATATGTAGCCCTTATCTGGACCAGGACGGGTATCCTATGGTTTCCAGCATCACAGCACTAGGGGACAATGTGTCCATAGCAATGTCACATGCTAATTTCCAAATTAGTTGTAATGGGGCATCCCTCCAGCAGTCAAGGAAGTGAGAGAAAATTAAAACCATGAAACCCTGGGGTGGACAGGAGCTGCATGAAGAGAAATGGAATCTAGTAGAGACTGAGCATGAAGCAAAGAATGCCTTGGGTTGGAGTTGAGGAGCACTGGTGGGTACACTGGTACTCGTGATGGCATCAGGATTGCATCAGACACCAGCCTGGTGGGACTTGTGTTGCTGTGGGCAGGTGCTTTGGTGAGTGTTCTATTACAGTGGGCACTAAAGACAAAGGAGAGAGACGTAATCTTCTTCTTATGCTTTGCTGCCAGTATCAAAAAGCACTACTGATGAAATGGGAGTTTGTACAAAAGATGCCGTTATGCTACCTGAGGCATCTTCCCAACTTTATGAAGTTATGTGACAGGAAAAGTGCATTCATAGATAATAGAAACATAGGTATAGTGGAAAATAAGCTTATTTTGGGTAGGAGAGACAGAAAACAGCCTTCTCTTCTGTGTCGTATTAGAAGCAAAAGCCTGCCAAACCTGAGAGCCAAGGTAGGATTTTATTTAAGCCTTGGAGATTTTCCCAGCATTATATAAGAAAGTCAAGACACCGGGATATGTGTGTGCTAGGTTCACCAATGCTATTATGTGATACAGATTAAGAATCAGAAAAAGCAATTTTTCTGTCTTCATATTGAACAAGAAGCTTGAACAAAGCGGGGAAAAAAATTACTTAAACGAAAGTCACCTGTGAACTACTGCCCAGATCAGATTCATACCTGTCCCTGTCCCTTTAGCAGCTGACTTAATGGGGACATGTAATGACAAGGAAAGGCAGGCAAGGGCACTGCACCGAGTGCTGCAGGAAATCACTCTGCTCCACGTTGTGAGGCTGCAATCCTGGAGCCACTGGGAATCTGGCCTTCGATTCTGCAGCTACTTCTGATGCTGTAGCCAAAGCTAGCTTACTGGCACAGGAAGCAACCCGTTACTTCTTTATAACAGCCCTGGCAGCTGTCGTCTGGCTTTGCTGACGCCTGCTCCACCCAAGCAGAGATGGTCTTTTCACCTCAGCCTTGTTTATCAGTTTTAGGGACTTCATAGGAAATGGATGAGCCTAAAGGTCATGCCTGACATAATGCAAAGAGCACAAAAATGCATGAAGCTGTCACCCTTTGTACTCTGACAAGAACTGTTCCACCTTAGTTTGTCCTCTCTTAGTTTCACTTGCAGAGTTGCCTTTTCTGGTCTGCCTTCCCAGGACATTTGTGCCCGAGCTTGAGACATGAGAGCATTAAGGAGGAAGAGGCCAATGTACTGAAACAGCTCTTGAAAGCACACGTGACCTGACTAGAGAAAGAAAGAAACCATGCTTGGTTAGTAATGAATACTTGAATTGTTTAATCATTTCCTTTATAGAGAAAAACACTTCTCGAAGTCAAATTCTGTTCTTGAGCTGTGTGGCTGCAAATTCCATGACAGCTACTTGGAAATGGATTGTTCTGCTTTTCTCTCCCTCTCCTGTCACAAGCAGAAACAGGCCTTGCGTGAAACCTCCTGAACTGGGAGGATTTTTACCAGTCAAAGCAAATATGTGCACTTGGTGGGCGTTGCAGTTTGGGCAGCACAGGCACTCCTGAGAAACCCAAAACCGTGGCAAAGCACTCTGTTTACCATCATCAATACCAGCTGTGGGTTGGGCTCTCCAGAAGATCTGCAGATGTTGAGTTTCTGAGGCAGTGGGGAACAGCTCGGAGAACCAGGGCTCCTTTCTGGCTTCCATTCTGATGAGATGTGGAACTCAGTGCTGCTTGTGTGGGCTGGTGTGAATAAGAGCACACACCTTGACAGCGTGTGGGGCACCCATTTCTTCCTATGAACTGAGCAGGTTTGGGGATTAGCATCTCATGGCCCTTACCACACTGCTTCACTGTGAATATCACTGTTAGCAGAAGGACGTTACTGAACTCTGTTTGCAGAGCTGTTTTGTTTGCCTTTCAAGAAGGTCGTGTGAGAGATGTAACCTTTTAGAGATGCACATGACATCCTCTTCTTAGAGACTGAGGATGCCAACAGATCCAATCTAGCTGAGCTACCGAAGGGTTTATGGCTGAATATTTGGGGGAGAAATACAGTGTGTAATTCTCTTTAATTCTGCCAATACATCTTTGAGTTTTATGAATTATGTATCTTCAAACAACTGTTCAAGGCTGAGAGGGGCACTGGAGGCATCACAGTGGAATTGGGCTTTATTTAAAGCAATGATGTGATAGTTTAAAATATGCACTCTTTTGAGAGAGGGGAAGAAAATATTAATCACTCTTAGCAGTTTGACAACATGTTTCCCACAAACCAACAATCTTGATAGCTCAGTGCCATCTTAAACCCATATGTTTAAAGAGACTTGGTGTGTTAATACAAAGCTTCAACAATTCCAAGGCAGAGGATGTTTTGATTTTTAGAGAAGTGGATGAGATGTTTCAGCAAGTTATATTTGTGATGATGCATTCTCTTTAAGTTAATCTTTCAAACATGCTAAATGATGCACTAATATTACTTGTCAGGAAATAAAGTGACAATGTAAAAAAGCATGGATGCAACAAGCTGTGCAGAATGCTCATTCTGGAGTAAATTTCCACAGTTTAGCAGGAGCAATTCAAAATATGTGTAATAGATATTTATTATATATATTTATAATATATATAACATATACAATAAATATGTATTTTATATATATATATATAAAATATATACTCAAATGCAAACCATTCATTTTTAATTTAAGGAAACAAGTGTGGACATAGCAGTTCTCAATGCCCATCACGACCCCCAGCATCTCTCTTTATAAACCATTAGTAGGGAACAGCAGGGCTGCAGCAAGCTGAGGTTAAACTCAAGTCAGTGCTGTTTATTTGCTGCTGATTTGGGTGGTGAAGAATGCTGCTTTTTCTTGACTCATGAGCTAAATGTGTTGCCCCACTTTCTTGTTACTGCAGTGTTCACCTCCATTTCCTGAGGAGCCAAGACTCATTTCTATGGGACAGCTCTTAAGTGAGGATTCCAAGATGGTAAAATTTGATGCTTGCAAGAGGGTGAAATTTATTCCTTCCTCTCCTCTTTTTAGCCACCTGTTATGTCTTAGTAATAGTAAGATTGTCTTTTTTGTGAGTCTTATCAGCATCTTTGGTATTCCAATAATCAGGAATTTATCAGGGATAGCCCAGTGTTGCACCATTAGAATTTGGGACAGCAGAGTGGTTATTTATTGGTATTTGAGTTGTTGCTACAGATACCCAAGAAAACAATTTGCACAGTATGTGAGAATAAGGGGTAAAACACAGTGATAAAACAAATCAAACACAACACTGCTTTGGAAGCACAGTGGAATAAATTGTAAACATGGTCCAGTTCATGAGAAAAACAGACATATTGACTTCCAAAGCAATACCATTTTTCCCCATGTTGAGGGTGTGAAAATAGAACCCTCAATAACAACTTCAGCAAATTCAATGAAAATGTCTCAGTGTTTTATTCGCATCCTGTAATAAAATAGGCAGCTGCTGTGTACGGACACAAACTGTTAAGGTGCATTAAATCAGCATGAGCTGATATTGGCCCTGACTGGGTGACAGGACTGCAGAGATTGTTACAGCCTCCCTCAAGTCAGGTCTCACTGAGTTGAGTTCCCAGTCCACTGACATCATATCAAATACATCATGCAAGTTATGCAACAATCTGATTTCAGTGTCACTAGTTATCATTGTAGAATGGCTTGGATTGGAAGGGACCTTAAAGATCATCTAGTTCCAACCCCTGCCATGGGCTCTTTCCCTAGCTCTGGCATGGTGGAGATCCCTTGTGGGGGGAGAGCCTGCCCTGCTCCTGGGGGTGTTCAGAAGGGGAAGGTTACTGCAATGGGAAGCTTTAAACCAAATGAGCTGAAGCTTTTAGGAAAAGGGTATACCAGAAATGTACAGGAAACAGATTAGTCAAGTGTATTACCCACAGCATTGATTTGTATATCTTTTAATGTGAATTATGCCTCTTTGCAATGACAGTGACTAAGTATGGGGTTACCAATAGGTTGTTGTGCAGCTGCTCCTTTTCCCCTTCCCAAGTCAGCATTCCTCTTGCACACATCAAGAGCTTGGCCATGTCTTTGTGCATACTCAGTAGGCAGGAGCCCTTTCAGCATTGCTGTAAGTGTGCTCAGAGCTGTGCACACAAGTGGCAGTTTCTGCTGTTTACTGTCAGAGCAATCAGAGGCTGATTGTATTTAGCAGATATAAAAGATGGGGAAGGTGTGGTGGAGGAAGAATTTCAAGCACGTGCAGATCCCTTTGCAAGGAGTGGCCTGTGAATGAAAAGTTTTAAAACTGTAAAACCTTTAAGGCCAAGGATATCTTTGACCCCATGCAAGAGGCTTGGGGCTATACAGTGTTTTTAAAGCATGAAAGCATAGTAGTTTGGGAAACACTACAGCTGGATTTCCACTGGCGCTGCTGCCCAGAATTACATGGTTCCCATCCCTGAAGGTGCCCACATCCATCAATGGGCCTGGGTAGCCTGAGCTGGAGGGGGCAGGCAGCCCATAGCAGGGGTTGGAGCTGAATGAGCTTTAAGGTCCTTCCAACCCAACCATTCCATGGATTTTCAAGGAAGGCCAGAGACTAAAATCTTACAAAAACTCACTGTAAGATGCTGCCATTGGATGGGAAACACGTTTACAAATTCACTGAGAAGGGAGTTAGGAAAAAATATAATAAAATCCATGTTTAATTCATTCAGAGCAAGAGAATTTCTTGCCTTGAGCTTTTCTTCACAGGGCCTCCAAAGAGCCAGATCTCACAGCAGTGTATTCATTTAAGTCAGCTAGAAGCAATTTTAAAAATTAAATATTCAAAGATTTCAATTATTAAAAAAAAGAAGCCCACCCTTGCTTGCTGTTCAAGCTCCATCTCTTTAAATCATGTTCATTTTAATTAGTTTGTAGAACTTGCTGGGCTACCTGTGGTTAGCCAGAGTATTTTTTAACTTGGCTTATTTTTGAAACTGTTGGGCAGTTGGTGCTTTAAAATGTTAACCATGGAAATGTTATTAGGCTATATTAATGGTTTTATATTTATTTACGTGAGATTACAGATTGCTTTTTCAATCAGAAAATCATTAGCTGCCAGCACACTGATTGTATTGCATCATTAGAGATTAATCTAATGTTTGCCTAGCATTTTTTTTTTTTTGTATAAATTCTTCTATTTCAAGCACTTGGACTTGTTGATTTATGTATTGTTGAAGGATACAAATCTGTCTGCCTATAGTTTTTATTTTCTACTTTTGAGTTTTGCAATGTAGACAGATTAGATTGCCCTGACAGCAAATGAATGACACAGTCAGCTTGGAGTCTGGTGATGCTCACCTGAACTCTGCCAATGCGTTCTGGTCTGCTCTGCAGCATCTCAGTGGCTATGGGGTTGAATCTTTGCCTGTTTGCCTTAAATCCTGTGGGACTGGGTGGTGCGGATGAGCATCCTTTGAAGCTGGAACAACTCACCTGTTGCTCACACAGCTGTCCATAATGGAGAAGTTTGGCTCTAAATAGTTCACACAGCACAAACTAAAACCATATCCAGAAGTCAGAGGTTGATGTGCTCACCTGCTGGAGGTCAGGCAAACCTCCTGGCACCTCTCCACTGTTGCTCATGGAGGAAATCTGCTCCATGCTTTGATAAAGTTTCCCCTCTGTCCATGGGTGAGTTGCTTAGGCTTCCCCCCAGCTTGGTTTTTTGGATGGAAATGGATAAGCTGAACATTTCTCATTCATCATAGGAAACTGAATTTAAAATTGAAGATCTCCAGATAAGCATAGTCTGTAGACAATGCATCAAGGATGAAAATTGGTTAATTATAAAAAATGCTTTTTTTGAAATCCATTACAGTGAGTAAATTTGGATTGTATTTTGATACTTGCATTCACTTGCTGGTTAACTTGCTAACTAGTCTTAGCAAAACACACTGAGATTTCTCAGATAATTTTCTCTTGAAAAGTTAAGGCTGGCATAAATCTCACAAGGAATCATTAATGGGAAACACCTGAATCCAAATAATTCCTGTCACATCTGAATCTCATGGCCGTTTTGTAGCTCAGATGAAATGGGGGCAGGCATGGAGGTGGTGCCTGAGCTCATCTTTGTGCTGGTGCGTGGTGAGCTAGAGGTAACTTTTAATACTTCAGCTGTTCTGTTTCTGTTACGAGTTTCTCTGAACACTTCACATTTCTGTGTATACCCCAATAAAACAGGCACTCTGCGTGTGTCAAACTCTTCAGTTCCAGAAAGTGCCGTGCTTGCCATACTCAGACAGGCTGGTGGTTGGAGCATGTGCACCACATCCATTTGCTTCTTGGAAGTATCAGACCTTCTGTGCTGCACGTGTGTGAAATACCTACAGCTTTCAAGCAGGTTGATCATGTGAATGCTGATCTGCTTCCATAGAATTTAAAGACACTCAGCTAGAAATGTGACTTCAAGACAGAAGATGCCCTTTTTGGAGGGGAAACTGAATTTAATTTCCTTAGCAGTGGCAGAGGCTTTTTGCTTGGTTAATGGCTTTGTTTCCTTTTTTTTTTTTTTTTTTTTTTCCTTATGATAGGTAGAGGGAAAAAAGAGGAAGAACTTACACCCATAGATGCAGTTTTGGTATTTATTGCTAGTGGGAAGGAGAAGGTCACCTGTGCTGTGTTTATTCTGTACCTCACAAGTGCAAAGAGGATGTTTATTCCTTACAGGTGAGCCATCGTGCTGATTTGTGTACTCCCAGGATCCTCTGAAATCCTCCTCTTCTGTAACTGTACAAGTCTGGATGTGATCCCATCTGTATTTTAATTGGCAGGCTGCCTCTGAGAAGCATTTCACTTGTTATTGCTCAGGATGGATTATGTGTACAATGATTAGTATACGTTTTCCTCCAGGAAATGTCTGAACTTCTATTGAGTATATGGAGTGAGAAAATTAAAATATGGAAAATAAGTCCTAGCTGGGGAGTGCTTCAGAAGCAATGATGTCTCCTGGTTTGTAACACTGCCTGTTATGGTTGTTTATCCTCACTCTGTAAACTGGCCCTATTTCAGTTATGTGCATTGAATACATGCGTCCCCCATTCAAACCTGGGATTATTTCTCTCAGACTTGATTTCTTTTTCAATGGGAAAAGTTATTTTTTCCTCTTATTTTGGTTTTCCTCTTCCTCTGGTTTTGGTGTTGACCATTTCTGAAATTCTTCCTTTCTGTCTTCGCTGGGTGGAATCATAGAATGGTTTGGGTTGGAAGGGACATTTAAGATCACCTTATTCCAACCCCCTGCCATAGGCAGGGACACCTCCCTCTAGACCAGGTTGCTCACAGCCCATCCAGCCTGGCCTTGAATGCTTCCAGGGAGGAGGCATCCACAGCCTCACCAGGCAACCTGTTCCTGTGTCTCACCACCCTCACAGTGAAGAATTTCTTTCTAATATCTAGTCTAAGTCTACCCTCTTCCACTTTAAAACCATTTCTCCTTGTCCTGTTTCTACCTGCCTTTATAAAAAGTTTCTCCCCAGCTTTCCTGTAGGCCCCCTCAAGTTCTGGAAGGTTGCTCTTCTCTGAGCCTTCTCTCCAGACAGAAGAGCCCCTGCTCTCTCAGCCTGTCCCTGTAGGGGAGGTACTCTATAGCTCCTTTAATCATCTTTGTTGCCCTTCTCTGGACCTGCTCCAACAGCTCCATGTCCTTTTTGTGTTGGGGGCTTCCTTAGGTGCCTTACAACCTGTTGCATCTCCCATAAGTGCCCCCGTTCTTTCTAATCCCAGGAGCTTTCCTCGCTCTGCTTTCACCCCCAACACCTTTAATACACAGTTCAGCTAAGAACCTGCTTTTAAGAAGGACTGCTTTAGAGGACAGCTGGTTACCCGTGATCAGTTTACGCACATGAAAACAGGATTTAATAATCTGGACTGACTTTAAAGTACAAAGGTATCTCCAAGGCATGACTCTCCTCTAAGTCACTGTGTATTGGAAATTGCTGTTATGAAAAAAGCAAATTACCATTACTTCTTCAGAACAGAAAGCATGATGAGATATTTGGGGCATTACCTTCTCTGTAGCTGTACGTGTTGCCATGGGAAATGCTTAAAGAACCACATCGGTTTTGCTCCACTCAGGTTATGGGAATCAATGACCTATTTCACCTCTTCAGTTGAACACAGGCAAGGTACTGTCTTAACATGAACGAAGATTTTGTTTTTGTTGTATTAGGGTATTTTCCTATAAATTAGGAAACTGGTATCTAGGGTATCTCACCGTATCAAAGTCTGATCTCGGTGTGTAGTAGTGTGCTAGTGCTGTGATCAATTGCACTCTGCTGTACAGGGGGAGAATTATGTGCATCTTCCTCTACTGCTAATAAAACCAGGAATTATTGCAGGCTGTGGTTCACAAGCCATAGTATTCTCAAGACCCGTGCCAGGTGGAGGCCTAATGCTCATAGCAAGGAGTGGAACCAGCCTGAAAACAGAAGGAAAATCTCAACCAGGGAATGAAAATGTTCCTTCTTAAAACTGGCAGACTTTGTAGAGGTTTTAATTTATTTTTTCCTAAGCTCTATGATGACAGCAGCAGAAATAAAAAATATTGTGAGGCTGTAAAGGTAAGACTTCTGAATGTTGGAGTGAATGCACATGATGTTTTTCTTTCAGGATAAGTGGCCCCTCCAGGAAAGCAGTGTTCTCTCACGTCCTGGAATTCCAGAATACTGACTTGGGCTTTTCTCTGCTTCTGTTCACTAGGATTTTTTGATCATCTGCTAAATCTAGATTCACATGTCACTTTTTTCATCTAAGTGTTGATGTGGCTCTGCCAAGTGGGATTTCCATTGCTAGCAACCTTACATGCTTTATAACGTGAGACAAAATTTGCAGTCAGTTTTAGCTGTGGAAAAATAACTCCAGCCCTCTTTGTCTTTTTCCAGGAGTAACTGGGTGACCTCCTTCAGAGTATTGGTGAGCAATGACAGCCATGCATGGACTGCTGTCAGAAATGAATCTGGAGATGTGGTGAGTCCCAAGAAGCAGACGTTTTTCTTTATAGAATCATAGAATCATAGAATCACCAAGGTTGGAAAAGACCTAAGAGATCATCCAGTCCAACCGTTCACCTATTCCCAATAGCTCCCACTAAACCATGTCCCTCAACACAACATCCAGCCTTTCCTTGAACACCCCCAGGCTCGGTGACTCCACCACCTCCCTGGGCAGTCCATTCCAGTGCCTGACCACCCTTTCTGAAAAGTAATACTTCCTCATGTCCAGCCTGAATCTCCCCTGCCGTAGCTTGAAGCCATTCCCTCTGGTCCTATCACTAATGACACGAGAGAAGAGGCCAACCCCCAGATCACTACAACCTCCCTTCAGGAAGTTATAGAGAGCAATGAGGTCTCCCCTGAGCCTCCTCTTCTCCAGGCTGAACATTCCCAGCTCCTTCAGCCTCTCCTCATATGGCCTGTGTTCCAGACCATATGAGGTTATGAGGTGAAGCAAATAGGATAGAGATGGGGACTGTCCATATGGAGCTCTGTTTTGCAACATCAGTCAGTACAAAAGGAACATCTCTCAGTGGTCCCATCAGCCTGAAGTAAATTTAAGAGCACATCATGTAACACAGGGAGAGGCTCGGGCTATCCTTTAAGGGAAATCTCCATGTGTCTGAGCAGGGCAGTGGATGCTGCCCTGATGCTACCTGAGATGAGATATGTGCATGGGTTGGCATCAGGCCACTGTTCCATGGGGTCACATCATGTACTCAAATGCCCATTACAGAGGGAGGGTGTGGGCTCCTGCTCCTCTGCCCCTCTCTCAGGAGGGCTATCAGTCTGGGGCTGTAACCAGGTGACTTTACCTGATCCTTTTGTTCCAAAAGTATTTTGAATAACTGATCTTAGCATTTTCATGTGTTTGGTGCCTGCACAGATCTTTGAGGGAAACAGTGAGAAGGAGATCCCTGTTCTCAATATGCTGCCTGTGCCACTGGTTGCACGCTACATCCGCATAAACCCTCGGTCCTGGTATGAAGAAGGCAGCATCTGTATGAGGCTGGAAATCTTAGGGTGTCCTTTACCAGGTAAGTCTTGCTCAGTTGGTATTGCCATCAGTGCCTGTGCCAAGACACAGCAATTTTAAGTCCTTTGAATAATTTTTGCTCTTGACACAATACCTCTCTTTAATGGAGAGAGCTATGCAAAAAGAATTGGAAAAGTATCTGTCCAGAGATGTGGGCAATATCAGGATAACTCATTTCAAATGAAACTCTGTAGAATATATAATTGGCTATATTAATAAAACAAGATTGTATGGCAGATCTAACAAGATTGTCTCTGTTGTTTGGGTTGAAGTGTAATGCAATTAATCTTACTGAGTGCACACGTACTAGGGAGGCAATAGAATTATATATCAAGACAATCACTTGCGGATGTCTTTAGTTTTTGAGGCAAGAAAGAGCCATTATAATAATGCAGTCTGATTTTTTTTTTTTTTTTATTCTTCTTTTTTTAACTTTATTGCACAGGCTATAGGACTCCTTTGAATTAATTTGAAGGCTCTGACTGATGGTAAATGGTCTTAATCCTTGGTTGAGACTAGAAACTGGGTGCTGAAATGTTGAGCATTTGATGTTTCTTTTATAACACTAGTGTAGGGTATAATTAGCGTTTGTTGCTGCATACAAAGTGAAACCTTAGAAAAGGGGCCTTCTATGTGACAGACCCATATTTCTGATAGCCATGTCGTAAATAGTCTCACGGTGGATTAACTTCTGCATGTCTGAAGAACTCTATGTCCAAACCTTCTCTAAGTTGCCATTCTGCTTGCTCCAGATCTTTCATCTGCTATTTTTTTTTCTTTTCTCTTAAATCGTGGCACCCTGGGGAATCGTTCTCTCTCTGTTTTTTGTTTTTTTTTTTTTTCAGGGGGGTATGAATAGCATTTTCAGAAATACTAGAACCACAAAGAGCACTGCCTTTCCAGAGCTTATCATTATTGCTTTAACTGTACCTGCTGCTGTTCAGAGACTTGCTGCCTCCCGTACCACTTTTGATGTAGGGTCTTCAAATGCCAAGCAGAGGTAGCTTGATTTTTTTGTCCTTCAGGTGTTTCAGTACTATTTTAGAAAGCGACTTAAAGAGTAATTCTCTCTAAGGACAGAGGAAAGAGCAAAAATGCAGATATTTTGAAAGACGTGTTTTTGTGAGCTTGGTTTGTTTTATGTTGCAACAGTTTTACACTTATATCCTTACTGGGTATACACCCATATAGGGCCAAATTCTGCTTTCAAGTGTTAACGTTTGTCACAGCTTCACAGCACCATACTGGTGGTGAAAGTGTTACTGAGATCAGAATCTATCTGCACTTCGTCTGCTGTTGAAATGGGTACTGTTACAGCTTGCTGAAGAACTTGGATTAGCACAGAAACAGCACTGGGGCTTCCTCCTGACAGTTCTTTATTGAGTTAATTGTCTGCAGTGACCAGTTCTGTTTATTCTTGAAAGAAAATGCTATATGCATTCATTGGGCAACAATTGAATGGGGTGGGTTTATTCAAAATGTAATTGGACTGCAGGAACTAATGAGTTTTGATAAGCTGCTGGCCCATCTTTTTAACTCAGAGAGGACTGACATCTCTTTCTTCTAGCTCACTTTATTCATTGCAAGCAAGACACTCAAAAGAAAATGTTCCCCAGGTTGCGGAGGCCTTTCCATGCATGTTTTTGACCAGCAGGATATGGCTTATTTTTTGCAGTTCCCTGTAAATGAACGTCCTCACCCTTTCTAGACTTAACTTGATTTGGTTCCAGTTAAATAGCCAGCTGGTTTGGCCTTCGGTTCTGCCTCGTTGATCGTGCTGCTCTGCTACACTGCATTGACTGTGCAACCAGAAATCAAGCTTCCTTTTCTGAAAGAGGATTCCCATGTAAAACTGGGAAAAAACAAATTCATAAAAAACAGTGAGTAGGACTGTGTCGGTTCACCCAACCTTATCCTTCCAGAAGCCAATGATCCATAGAAGTTTTGCCATACTCAGTTTCTTTGAGTAACTGGTACACTTGTCATTTGCACCCTGCAGGTAGATGTACAAGATATCAAATTGTCAAGAGGAGCAGCTTGGACAGATTTCAGAGCTCCCATGCACTGTGTCCTCCTAAGCCAGTGTCAGTGCACAGGTAGATAGGGTGTAGGGAAGCAACCCAAGATGAAGAGGTTGTTTGTAAGGAAGGAAGATGGTTCTGCAGGTTTTTCATAACAGTGCCTCATTTCATGTCATTTTAACTTGTAATAGTAGGTTTTATGTCTTTATTAATCCCTGAATGCATTAAGTGGTTGGCATTCAGCCGGTGCTATGTATCAGCTTTCCATCATGTAGGCTTAAAGGAGAAGAAATACCAGATGAAAAAAGAAACCTGGATGAGATATTAATATTCTAGAAAAGCTTGTTAGCACTGGCAGGAGGCCATGAAAACAGCTAGAGCCAGTGAGGTCCTGTAGTAGGACCTGCTAATTAAATCTGCAGTGTATGACCCAAGCATGGACAAAAAGTGAGAAATCACTGCTTGTGGTTACAAGAAGACTTGTACAGAGATATTACTGATTAGATCAACAGTATTACTAAGATACTTGTCACTTTTATCAACACAATGATTATATATTATTCATGATGCATCTTTGCTGTACTGCAGGCTAGTTTTGACAAACAGCCTTTTCTAGATTATGACTGTAGCTCTTCAGAAACGGCTGTGCTATCCAACAATGTCAACAATGTACTGCCTTTCAACCAACAGAAGACATTTACCATTTCACCAATGGAAAAACACTTAACTGCTGGGAAAAGGTGCCATCAAATCCTACCTGTGCCAGGGGATCGGAGCTGCCATTTCTTGCTGGTGAAAATAGAGGACAAATGCACCCGCCTGTAATTCTCTCCCCGTTCTCCAGAAATGTCAGTGTTTACATAGATGTAGACTGACACACACAATCTTTTGTAATTGCCTCAGAGGGATGGATGTACTTTTCTTGCCTGTTCTTTTTCAAACTTAAGGGAAAAAAAAAAATCAAAAAGAAAATGTGTATGATCAAAAGTAGCCAGAGAGAAGAGAGAGAAAATTAGCCTAGCTCTTCATGCATTTATTTATACTGTCGAGTATTCAAGGCAATAGGCAATCTTTTAAATTGAATAAATTTGTGATAAAATTTAATTTTTAATAATTCTTACATAGAAGAAGTATCATTGATATCATGATTATGCCATCGCTTTCAACTCGAGATAAAAGATGAACTTTAATTCCCCTATAATGGAGTACTGCAGTAGATGCATCATTCGGTCCTATTTTCACTGCTTGCCTCTTTTTGTCAAGCTACCTGGTTAAGTGCTCACTTTGTATGAAACTCCACAGTTAGCTTTGATTATTGGTGATCGTGCATGGAGCTGCGCTGAATTCAGTGCATTACTTTTGAGAGTAAATTTTTGCTTAAAATGACAGCCTGTCCTCAGGTTCTGTTTGTATCGTTACAAAGCTAAAACTTAATCTTCTACAATTTAAAACTTTTTTTGGAAGTTCTCTTGAGCAAATACTGAATAAAAATGAGGCCAATTTCAATACTGCTCCTGGGAAAGGCCAATGCATTATTTATCTCCATACTCCTCTCAACAGATGTGACATCTTCAAAGAATGCAGTGGCCATCTTTAAAAGGCTTTTGTTCATATTTTATCTGTAGAACTTTACCATTCTAGAGAAGTATTGCCATTGCTCATTGTTATTATGATTTCCATTAGAGTTCTCCATTTATTATTTGAATAGAATTGTAGG
The DNA here is from genome assembly GCF_023343835.1 of Lagopus muta. Lineage (NCBI taxonomy): Eukaryota > Metazoa > Chordata > Aves > Galliformes > Phasianidae > Lagopus > Lagopus muta. The sequence goes on along the minus strand of NC_064437.1, from coordinate 62,236,528 downwards.
AACTCATTAGGAAGATAAAATGATGATAGAAAACTTTTAAGAAGAAACTACCAGAGGTCTTTTCTCTTGCATATCTCATTTGGTCTGTTGAATTGGAATTAGTTGTGAGGTATTTGACTATACCTCAACATATGTAGAAAATAATCCACATATAGTAGAAGAGTACAACAGAAAATCCAATCTACGTATCAAACTACTCAGCAATGGATCTTCTCTGGTGCTAGGTTTAATTTATGGGCAATCTCCAGAGCTGTCATGATGGACTAGTGGGCTACTTTCAAGCTGATCTCCTTTCATAGAAATGGAGATAGAAAAGACTTCCTAGCCATTTGCCTATCTTTTTGGAGAAATACAGTGTGAAGGTAATGAGATATCTTTACCTGAAATCTTATTTAATTCTCTCATGGTAACGTAAAGATAGATTAGTGCAAGAAAATGCTGATATATTCCTCAGTTTAAATGGAAGTGCCACACGTTTGCAGTATTTTTCCCCCTTGGAAGAAAGAGAGGCTGTCTGAGACGATGTTGTGAATAAATGAGCACATTTCAATTCAAATTATTCTCTGGTTTGAATATCTTTCACTCCATTTCATGAAAGAAAATAATTTTGCCAAGGTGGTCCTAGACAACTGTGCAGGGTATTTTATGCATTTCTACGTTTCAGTCCTTAAGTTTCTGATCTGTGTTCCTGCTGCAGCAGAAATCCAATGATCCCAGCCGACTTGGAGTAGAACCTGGCAAAATATGTGTTAACTCTCTGGGGAGCTGTCAAACAGTGCAAGTTTTTTGAGAAGGTCTAGAGATGCCATCGTTCTCACTGTATGTGTTTTTCAGTTCTTTGACTTTCCACCAGCTCTGCAGTATTCATAGTCATTCCCATGACATTAATGTTTGATGTATGGAAAAAGTGCCAGACTTTGAAAGGAATGGGATTAAAGTATCAGGAAAAAATCAGCTGCTGTATACTTTGGCTTGTGGTGATAGAGAATGCCTTCTACATCCCGGCTGTTCTGTTTTTTTTTTTATGCTTATTTTTATATTAATTTTTACAACGTAGATATTTTTACGATGCTAAAGATATTCCTTGAGGCATTAAGCACGTTGCATCTTTCTACAAGAAGCGCTTTTACAATTTCTGTTTCTTTGCCATCGATACATTGACAAGTAACCTCTGTGAATTAGCATGGGCTGACCTTGAAGAGTTTGGCATCCCTGAGTTGTCTGCAGCACTGCTGCTGTGGGTGGACCTGGATGACCTGCAGTTGATTGAAAAAAAAAAAAACACCTGAAAATGCAGGTGTGCTGTCTGAAATGTCACCCTCTTGACTCTTCAGAACTTTTTATAGGCAAAGGAATCTTGTTTCCTCACCTGGTTAAGCTCCGAATGAAATAATTTTCCAGTTGGGCTTGCTAAACACAGGTCCATGTGTATTGAACAACCAGATTTGGGTGGGACAACATGTTTTTTGCCTTTTTACATCCCATTCAATAGACCATACAGAAGTATTTGTGGAAGTGAATGAAAGGGGAAGAGAAACACTTAAATGAAAATTAAATATGTGGTGGAATACATGAGTGATTTTACAGTAAAACCTAATAAAGTTTGCACGTTTCATTTCATAAATAACTTAAATGATCCAAAAAAACCCCAACCCCAGAACCAAATATAAATACATTAAAAATGTTATGGTGGGAGGAAATATGAGAATTTAGATATATTAATATCAGAAATGTGAAGCTTTAAGGTATTCCTAGGTAGTTTTCCATAGTATCAAAAAGCATTAGTTATTGCAAGAAATGACAACAAATGTTCCTCCTACCAATAGTTATCTTTTTCCCTTTCAAAAAATCATGGCTGTTTAGTGGTACTGGTTGTTGGTTGTTTTTTTTTTCTGTAGAGAGTTGTCTTTTAACTGTGTAGCAACAAGATAGAATGATATTTAGATTTTAATATTTGGTTCTCCCCCTAAAAATTTTAAACCAATTCAGGATAGCTTTGTGGGAAGAGAAATTATTTCTCAGTTTGACAATTACATGAAGAATAAGATGTTCTGGAGAGCACATTAGCGAATGTCTCTGTTATCCAAAAAGCTTTGTTTATTCCTAAAATAAATCATGATAGATTAGATTAGGAGTTTGTGTATCATAGAATCTAAAGCTAAGCCCTAACAGTCTTGGCTGGTCGTTTGTTGTTTTTTTCCAGGTGAATGGCCAGAACACTCACCAGGAAAGTCAAGGAGGAGAAAGGTTTTTTATTCAAACCACATATTCACCTTGGATAGTATGAAACGCATGAATTACAAATTATACCCCTATAGAAAAAAGCGTGATTATTTGAAAGTTTCTTTTTTAAAAAAGGCCTTAGACATCCATAACAAATGATGAGGGAAACAATTAGGGATGTTTAGTATGTTCAGTGGTTCCTTTCTGTAGGCAGCGCAAATACTCTGAGAATACCACACAAAGTTAAAAACAACTCACCATTCCTTGCGAGAGCAAACTGATTAAGTAGACATAAAACATTTACTGGAGCTTTTTCCTCTGATGTGAGATATTCTTTTCCGCCCTTTTATCTCGCATCTGACTCATCGTCTGCCCATGTCCTTTGCACTCCCCTGTGGCCTGTGGATGCCCTTTTGCGTTTCTGCTGGAGTTTAGCAGTGTAGCTGCCCAGTGAGCAGATGCCTGCTGCCTCCTTGCTTTTGTTCAAATCAATACCCGTTGGTTTCTGCTGTAACAGGGAATATTTAAACTCGTTCTTCCTTTTCAGTTTTGTTTTTGAAAACCCGTGTAGAAGCGTGGAAGTCAAGTTTCCACATTCCATGCCTGCATTACAGTTTAGAATCCTTCTATTTCTAAATGGCTAATAAATACGTGAAAATTGTTCTGTTTCTTTTCTCAGACCCAAATAATTATTACCACAGAAGAAATGAGATGACAACTACCGATAATCTCGACTTTAAGCATCATAACTACAAAGAGATGAGGCAGGTAAGCAGGGTCTGTGACCTTCTGGAGGAGGAGGTGGATGTGTGTAGTTCTTCCAGAGCTCATACAGAGTAGGATTTCTTCCTACTGAAATGTTTTTAAATGTGCCTGCAATCTATTCAATTTTTATCTCTTTTATTCCATTATTAAAAGTTGCAATCTATTAAAATCTCAGTACCTAAATTTGTAAGTCATCTTAAGCAAGAGTCACTGCACTACAAGGGAATATTTACACCTAACATGCCATCATTTTGCTTCCATGTGTATTTAGCTGGTAAACATTACACAAGTTTCTCCTTACAAATTTGACCCTGATTTGGCCATTAGAATTCTTCTATCTTGCAGTGGTTTGGCATAATTACAGTGAACTATAGAGCATCAGGTTCTGTAGAGTACTGAAAATCTCACGAGAAACTGTTGAAATTGTTTTGTTGTCTTAACAAGCAAAAAGAAATCCAGTTAGTTTTAGTTCTAAAACTCCTAGTCTTGTTAATTTTGTTCCTATTGCTTCAAACAGTCAATCTTGGTTTAGTGTTTGTTGTTTTTTAATCTTGTTTTGAATCAGTGCAGACATAGGTGTGGATTGCACCAAGGAGATGTTTCTATGTTTCTGCCTCCTTTCTTTTAGGATGTAAAGATAATATATTTGGACTTGAAGTGTGTGAATCATTTGCTGAATTTTCAGTATATTTGTACTGCATGAATCACTGTTCATTTTTATTGAGCAGTTGTGTACTGAGTCACAGGGCTTATTTCAGCAGAGATTTCATGGCCTATATCTCTTAGCACAAAGATTAGACAAGTAGAAACTCAATTGGCACTATTACTGCCAAGATCAATGAAGTAAAGGGTACTTTAGATTCTGATTGCAGAGAGACAGGTTGATCAATTTAGAAAAGTCTTTGGTAAAATAAATAAAAAATAAAAAATGAGTTTTAAAATTGGATGCTTTTCCAGTTTTAATACAAGCAGAATATTTGCAGCTGTGGTTGAGACTGCTCAGTTGTGACCTGTCTGTGTGTTCTCCCATGATTTGTGTTCCTGAACGTCAAAACAGTTTGTGTGTTCAGAACTGACTGCATTCTAATTGGGTTCTGCTGCTGGTAGGCAGAAGATTGCGAGCTGGGACGTGTTAAGTTTTATATCCCCCAAACTGCTCTTTGGTGACAGCCAAAGAACTTGATGTTTCCTTTCCTGAGTATAAAATAGAACAATAACTGTCAATTTCTACAGTTAACATCTTTTTTTCTTTTTTTTTTTGTAATACAGAGTGTTGTTATCACTTTTGTTAGCACTGCCAATCATCTCATAAAAGCACTGATCTTTGGAGTTATTTATCATAAACACTGAAGGAGGAGGAGGGTGTTTCCCTGGGCCGTGTTTTGGAAGCATTACATTACATTGCAATATGTCAAGCATTTGTAGGAGGGAGGGATTTTTCAGTGTCTGATTATTTTAATAGAACTCTCTATTTAGGATGTTGAAATTTATAGCATGAAATGTTTCTTTGGGAAAAGTGCTTGACTCTTCCTTCATTCGATAGGGACACTCACTGTAAGTCACACTCAGAAGCAGGGATCATCTTATAGTCCAGAAATGCATGATGCATTTATACTGTAAAGCAAGCTTTGAAAATGGCTGACAGATATTTCTGGAAATAATTTGAGATGGACACTTGAGTACACGTGTTGCTTGTGTAACCTAGGTGAATCATACAAAAGGATGGAAAACCATCCCTTCTCATAAGATGGAACATCTGATTAAATGGAATGTAGGAGAAAATCCTGCCAAAGTGTCTGACATTTCTTTCCATGTTAGAGCTAGCTATTCTAACATAGCTATCTTCAAGCTTCAGAAGGAGGTGAAGCTGAATATGGCCCAAAGCTTCAACCTTGTCTTTGTTACAAACTGAAATGTCTAACCAGAATCATACTTTGCTTAGAAAATAGGAGTATTAATTTTTAAGTCTGTTTAACTGTGCATAATTCTTTCCTCTGGGACAAGTCAGATTGCAGTCAACCTTCAGGTCTTGTGTTTGTCTTCACGGCCAGCTTTGTTCATGGAAGTGGTGGAATGATAATGTGGAACGTTCTGAATTTGAGCTGCATGCGTTACCTTTTTATCTAAGAGTGAGCCAATGAAATCTAGAAAACTAGTGTAATTCCCAGCCAACATCCTGTGCTGCATACAAGGCCAGATTGACGGCCTCCATCTCTCCACTCAAGAAGGAGGCAAGTTCTGTTTTGACATGAAGCAGAACAGAGGACACAGAGATATCCATACCTGGTCTGTTGTAGGACTCAGATACCCAAACGATTTTCTTAAAGGATAATGGATAGCCCTAACCTGAACGGCATTAAGGGAAGAGCCTTTTTGCCTCCTCCAGGTTTAGGCAGCACTCAGACCTACATTTAACACACCTTTCCTGCCAAACTGAAGAACTGGACCTTCAGACACCAGCTCTGAAGGGCTTCTTCAAAGCCTGCATGCAGTTTTTCCGGGGCGCTAACAAGATAAATAATTGGTACTGACAAACAAACAGGAACTGTCAAATAAGAACTGCTGGTGAGCACAACTCTGGAAATGTTTTACAGCCCTGCTGGTTGTTAATAAAGCCCTGACAGACTATTATCATCAATTGTCTCTGACAGTTTGTACAAGCACAAAGAAAACACTGTGACATTCCAGGTGACCTATTGTGCCGTTTGGAGGAAATGGGCATGAGAAAGCAAATATGAAATATGTTGGTTTCCAGCGTTGTATTTATATATAAACACTTATCCACGTACCTTACCCACACTGCCATCAGAGGGACCTCAGTGGAGAGTGCCGTGTAGGACCTGATTTAGGAAAGGTTCTTCGTTTAACTTGGAAATCCTCACAGGCCTGAAATAAAACAGATGGTTGGGAGTTTGCTGAGGCCAATACAAATATTTCCATTGTTTGTAAAATGCTTTGAAATTCGTTCTAGGCATTTTTCTCACCAGGAATGAACTTTAACATGCTTTCCTAAATTGATGCTCTGGATATTTGGTGCCAGGTACATTGGGAAAGGTTCTGCACTGCAGAAGGATTTTGTGAACACTCTGCAAGGACAGGCTCATCTCCCTATTTCAGAGTTGAGTAGCTGCTCTAGTAAGAAAGATTTCCATAGCTCATTTTCCATTGGTATTTTTGGTTCACTGTGAGCAATTTCAGACACAGTGGCTCTTGACCATGGAGATGTAAAGCATTCTGTCTTAAAAACTTGGCAGTGATTCGTTAAATCTTGTGTAGAAAATGTAAAACAGTGTCTCCTGCATCCTATATATGCTTCTATTGAAAAAATAAATCATGGTATACCCTTATGTACATGCCCAGAAGGTTGGAAAAATTCCATGGGAATATTTGGGTCCTCATAATACCAGCACGTTGATGATGATGGCAGTGGTGGAAAAAAGTACATACAAAACCTGGTAACACACTGATGAAGCATATGTGAATGCATTTTTAGAGGAGCGTTGAGTTGAAATTTGCAAAAGAAATTGTTTCTCATATGCATAAAGCCAATGTATGAGATGGAAAAGCCTTTGAGAAATAAAAACACGAAACATCTCTTCTGTCTTTTAGTACGATTATAAATAGAAGTCTTTTATGAGAGGAATTTTAATGATGTTCTTCTCAATGTGAATTGTTTCCACTTTGATTTACTAAATGGTGACATGGGAATTGGACACAACTAATTAATGTTTTTTTAAAAATCATCAGCTTTGTTATCATGCAGTATTGTCTCTATATTAATGCTGTGCGAGCAAAGAGGTTTTGTTATGCTGCAGTACTTCTTCAATAATGCATGCACCCTTGTTTATGCAAAGATTGTCTAATTAATAAACCCTAGGGCTCCAATTTACAGTAAAGTCCTTATTTATTTCTTTAATCCCTTCCACTGAAAAAAAGATCAAGGCAGATAAATTTTGTCATTTAAAGCTATTTACAAGAATTTCTTAGTAAGAACACATGTTTTTAGTCTTGTTTGTGAGTCTTAATGTTCACCTGAAATGTCGCAGTGAAAATAGGTTTTGTTTCTTTCTTTGAGGGATGATTTAGACTGCAGATGTCCTTATCTGGATGACATCTGCAAAACACCACTGGTTTAAACAGAACTACAGCCCATAGCATGACCTTCCTTATGCACTTTATTAAGCAGTAAGGCTAATTGATTACATTTAGATGTCACGCAGTATCTGGAGGAATGATTAACTGAGTAGATTTTGACAATGGATGCTTTCAGACGGATGTTGGCATTGCCATTTTTTTCTTGCTGAAGCCTGGTAAAGCAATTCACAGGAATTTGTTATACCATTTATTTGCTGAAAGAGTATATCCCGTTATGTTCATGGGAGTAATTCAGATAACAACCCGTCTTGCTGTTTTGGCCACATCAATACTGCCTACAACAATGATTTTACTCATATGAGATTTTATATTGCAATACAGAGTGTGTAGGAAGAGGTGTTGAGAAGCCTAATTACCCTCCATCCGTCGTGTAATGTTCTGAGAACATATGCTCTATTATCTCCTGATAGTGTAGGACTTATGTAGGCAATTGTTTGTTTGTTTGTTCTTTATTATTCCTTTTGAACCTACCCATCACGCAGTTAATTCTGTGATAATACCACAAATACATCTCATGTAAGCAAGATCTAGAACTTCACCTACACTGTGCTGTTTCAGCTGAACAAAACTGGTGTTGTGTGACAGTAGAGCTCTGGTTCATAAGTTAAGCATAAAGCATTTACAACTAAGAAATAAGATAGAAAATGAAGAGTGTCTGAAACAACGAATCTGGAATAAAATCATGATACTGTTGGTGCTGTTAGTTTAACTCTGTGTCATTTTTTCTTTGGCAGTTGATGAAAACTGTGAATAAAATGTGCCCAAACATCACAAGAATTTACAACATTGGAAAAAGCCACCAAGGACTAAAACTGTACGCTGTTGAGATTTCCGACAACCCAGGAGAACATGAAGTTGGTTAGGATTTAATCTAACTAATTATGTTGGAAGGTGTTGGGCTTTGGTTTTTTGCTTTGGTTTTGGTTTTTGTTTTTTTTTCCTCCTCATTCTATCTGCAGTAATTATCCCTGATGGAATTATATTCATGGCTGCAATGATTTCGAATGTATGTGGGAGGAACTTCAATGCTGAGTTTCTAAAATGAGAAGAGTAGGATGAGCACAAACAGAAGGCATTTTGAATGTAGGATCAAATTCTTCAATGATAATGAGTTTTATTCTTTGCAGTAATAAAGTAAAAGTGAATCTTAGCACTGGGAAATGGATTTCAGTGCTGAAATTTATGTAGCTTTGGATGAAAATTTGCTTTTTTATATGGGAGTGTATGCATTGCAAACAAAGACAGGTCAAATCTCCCAGTGTTCTTTCAGCGGTGAGCGTTGGGGGTTCAATTTCCTGCGGTAATATCATCCCACAGGACAGATAGTCATTCAGTCTGTGATCCCTCTGTGGGTATGAATAAAGATCTCCCTGTGTTGCTGTCAGGCATTGGTGTGGATGCACTCTGCCATACCTGTGAACACCCTGCTAAGTGCTCACCCCATAGCAAGGGAGGTGTTACCCAGGTGCTAACACCACAATAATTCATCTCATGTCCTTGCCCCCCTCCCCATCAATGCCTGAGATCGTGTGTCATGAGCTTGGCAGGTGGGAGGGTGGGCCCATGTGAGGTTGTCCCTTTTGGATCTGTTCTAGTTGGGGTTTGCAAGTCTTATTCCTTCAATGGACTTGGCCGTGTTGATCCTCATTGGGTTGAGGTGGGCTGACTAAAAAGGCAGAGCCTCGTGTGTACCACCAAGGTGATGCCGTGACTCGGATTCGAACCGAGGTTGCTGCGGCCACAACGCAGAGTACTAACCACTATACGATCACGGCGTGCTACCAGGGCTCTGATGCATATGCCCGTTATTTTAGAGTAACTACAGAAAGTAATTATTGGTTTCTTATGTGTTTTCATTTATTATTTTTTCAGTTAAGGTATTTCTCCAACCCACACTAAGTGAAAAGCTGCTGCTTGACATCTGTAGACCCCTCATTTGCTGCTCTGACTGCATTTCTGTCCTATGTGATTGCCAGGTGAACCGGAATTTCGGTACATTGCAGGAGCTCATGGGAATGAAGTGCTTGGACGTGAGCTGATCCTTTTGTTAATGCAGTTCATGTGTCAGGAATACCTCGCTGGGAACCCGCGCATTGTGCATCTCATCGAGGATACCAGGATCCACCTTCTTCCCTCAGTTAACCCAGATGGATATGACAAGGCATACAAGGCGGTAATGTTGAGGAATTATTTAGATCTGTTAGATTAATGTTGTCTTTTTTTTTTTTTTCTTTTTTTTTTTTTATATGATATTTTGCAAGCAACTAAAAGAATAAAAATCGAAAATGAAAACAGAAGCATCAAAGCAAACATAAGCCATTGAAGCATCTTACCTGGCGCAAAATTTGTATCGGTCTTTATGTGGTACTGGCTAATATAAGGATGCATGTGGAAAGGAGGGGCCCTAAGACTTCCACAACACACAGTACTGAGGAGTAAATCAGTGAGAGCACCATCATGGAAAATGGAGAATTTGTGAAGCCTGTTTTGCCATGGGAAACCAAGCTTAAGCACGTGAAAATCTGTGTTCTTTTGTAGCTGAAATTTAATATAGCACCTAGCACCTTTAAAGAGCACACAATGTGTTGGGCATCATGATATTTCAGTCTGGAATAAGACAGACAATGGGAAGGGAAAATTCATGGGCTCTGTTCAGGTGCACTGGAAAATCTTCCTGGGCAGTCAGTAGCAGCAGACTAGAATACAAAAGCTGTGCTCACAGCCATAGAAGGGATATATGCCATCTCCACTGTAACCTAGGGAAAAATAGTCTTCTGCAGAAACCTTGAAAACAAACCAGAACATTTTGTCTAACCCCAGGTGTTTTGTCTTTGGCTTTACCTCAATCAACTAAAAAAATAAAAAAAATAAAAATCCATGTTTTCATTTCTGTGATAGAACTAATTCATCCTTCCATTTCTGTGCATGGATCATCCCCAGTTACTTTGCTGGGGATTACAGATTATCATTTTCTGAATAATCATTTCTTTTTCTTTTTCTTTTTTTGTTTTTTTTTTCCCTTCAATCTAAGGGCTCAGAATTAGGGGGCTGGTCTTTAGGTCGATGGACTCAGGATGGCATTGACATCAACAATAATTTCCCAGATTTAAACTCTTTGCTCTGGGAGTCTGAAGATCAGAAGAAGAGCAAAAGGAAAGTTCCAAATCATCACATCCCCATTCCTGACTGGTACCTATCTGAAAATGCCACCGTAAGTAGCACTGGCTCCGGAGAGATGGGAAGATGAAGTTGGGGGCAGGTTGAGAGACTGAGCTTTGTATTTTTCATGGAAAATGCAGCTTGCAGCTGCATACCTGCTCTAAGACAACTGTCTGGGCTTCCCTGATAGTCAGTGGAAATAAAAGTGCACCACAAAGATACAGTTGGGTCCCATGTTTTAGCAGCTGCCCTTGGAAAGGGAGCAGCTTCCTGGAGTGCCATGTTTTCCTATTTTCCAGGCTCTTGGGTGAGCTTGGAGGACTTGATACCTAAATTTGAGTCCCAGGCAGGTAAAGAAAAAGAAACACAGCAGAAGCCCACAGCTGGGCTCACCTCTGAATAAGGCTGCTCCCCAGCTTTGCAGCATGGATGAGCTCTTTTACAAGATATGCACCATGCAGATTTCTCCTGTGTTTTTTTTTTTCTTGATGTTGCTTGAAATAACGTCACAGTTGCTTATGCTTGCCATGTTAAAACTTAATTTATTTTTTGCATGGCATTTGAAATAACTCTTTATAGTGGCCAAGCTTCCCCTGTTTGCAGGGAAGGCACTTAACTGCAGCAGTTCTGTGGGCTTTAGAAATATTCCCCTGCTTAAAATCCCTTATTTCTCAAACTCATTCTAGTTGATGCCGCTGGGCACAGCGTTATGATCTGACAATTTGGTGGTTCTAGATCACTCCTGCAGGATAAAACAAAAATGTTAAGGTTTGTGTTAGCTTTTATGGGTTGTCAGTGGCCTCCAAAATGTGTCTAGCAGGCACTGTCATAAAAATATTTTCTTCTTGGCTGCATCTCTTGTGCTGACTACTCACTCTGTGTGTAGCATCTTCCAGTTTGCCTCCAGAAGATTTCCAGATCTCACAGGCCACAACAAAGCTGTTTCCTTCTTTCCTAGGTGGCGGTGGAGACGCGAGCAATCATTGCATGGATGGAAAAAATTCCTTTTGTGCTGGGGGGCAATCTGCAGGGAGGAGAGCTGGTGGTGGCTTACCCCTACGACATGGTGAGGTCCCTGTGGAAAACACAGGACTACACACCCACACCAGATGACCACGTCTTTCGCTGGCTCGCCTACTCCTACGCCTCCACGCACCGGCTGATGACAGACGCGAGGAGGAGAGCGTGTCACACAGAGGACTTCCAGAAGGAGGACGGCACAGTTAATGGCGCCTCGTGGCACACAGTGGCTGGAAGTAGGTGCCAGAGGAAATTAGCAGAGTCACAGAATGGCTTGGGTTGGAAGGGACATCGAAGGTCACCTCGTTGCAACCTCCTGCCGTGGGCTGGGTGCCCCCCCACTAGCACAGGCTGCCCAAGGTCCATCCGTGGACATGAGCACCTCCAGAGATGGGCACCCATTCTTCTCTGGGCAGCAGTGCCAGGTCCTTGCCATCCTCTGAGTACAGAATTTCCTCCTAAATTCCCAGTTATTGTGCCATTACGCTGTTAACCATGATAATGACATCTCTGCCCAGTATGCACTGTGGAGGTAAAGGTGGTAAAGTGTGCTCTGAGAGCAATATTTCCTTGTCTGGAAATCCATTCATTGCGTGTCATCAGGTAGTAGCAGATTGACAGGGGCTGCTTTGTCACTAATACCCAATGGCCGTTCTGTTTACTACCAGGGTTTCCAGAAGTGCAATGTGTTAATGTATAGATTCTCTACATTCAAGATGGTTTGCTGGCAGAGCAACAACCCAGACCAAATCTCCTATATATCAGGGGAACCTCAGCTGTGTTGAACAGACCTGCTTGCCTGCTGCCATCTTCTTTTTAAGAGACCTGGATGTGCTCACGCTTAAAATATGAATAGGCTCCGCAGGCATTTTTGCTGCCAGAATAAATTACAGAGCACATCACTCACAGTGTGCCCCAGCCTGTGTCACTGTCACTGAGCACAAAGGGGAAGCTGTGTCCTGTAGTGCAGTCAGAGCATCACTTTCTAGGGAAGCCCAATTAAAGACACATTATTATCAGCAATAGCTGCAGTTATCTACGGGCGCACACTTGAGCAGACTGATGAGGCGCTCTGCAAAATCATCACAGCTCTACTCAAAACCAGGTGCATCAGTTAGACAGCACTTTCTACAGAATTAAGAAGGAAGCAGCGTGCCTGAATGATAACAGGAGCCACTGCAGCCCTAATGGCAAACAGATGCAGGAAAGCATCTGTGCAGACCACGTTTTTATTGGAACTGGCTCTTGTTTGTAACTTGCAGGTAGTTTCACTGCATAAACGTTTCTCAGCTTTGGACTTTTTTTTACATTGGCCCATATATGATTAACATTGGCCAGCCTTTGAAAGCCAGAGCCAAGAATTAACTTTTCAAATATTTTTTCAGGAGGTTAAAAAGTGGTGGGTGAGTTTCAGGGAGGGGGAAGAGGAAGATTGAACTGCTCAGGTTGGAAGGCCAGTGTCTAATGATAGGTTTGTATGCATTTCTCCAAATTCTTTTAAAAATATAGAACTTGCTAACTTGACTGCTTAATTATATAATTTATGAGCTTAATTTTCCTAAGTGAAACACAGAAACACAATTATGAATCAACAGAGAAAAGATGGCACTGGCCTGACAGATATTGGTATTAAGTTACATTAAGTAACAGTGTGCAATGTGAATAATGTCTTGATTTCTTAGAAATGATTATATATTGGATTTTGTTCATCTGATCTATTTTATTGCTTTATGATGTTTCTCATTATATTACATATCCTGCTTTATTCCATAATAATAATAAGACTTCCAATATTGTCTTTGAGAGAAATGCTTGAAATATTGCTTTTGCCTTTGTTCTTTACATCCCAGAGCCTAGGCTGAACCTTGGATGATGTGGTCTCCATTCAACCTGTGAAATGGTTTTAGACCTCATCTCTTCATCGAGAAATGGAATGAATTTTGTGGTGTAGATATGTGTACACACATAAAGACATGCACATATGCACACAGACGTACTCTACAGCTGACAGTAACCAATAGCACCCTGTGTTTTCCAAGTATGATTTCAGAATTGAAAGCAAATTTCTCTCATACTTTTTCCATTCCATTCCCTCTGTATTCCCACGCTGACACAAGTATAGATACATTGGTCACTCAACTTTCTGTTTATTTACCCTTTAGTTCAATGTATAACAGTTTCTGCATGCATTCTGGACTGCAATGAATGCAAGTTCTTTAGGCAGATTTACATATAACATTTATGCACTGGGTGTGCTGCTCAAAGGCAAAGAACAGATGAATTTTATTTTATTTCTAGTGTTTTCAAGGCTGGAATTGCCTGTTAATGCACAGAGAGTTGCTCTTGGCAACGTTAAGCCATTTTCTAAAATACACATACTAAAACTGAGCAATTGCTATGTATTGCAAAACATTTCACAATAGATTAATCAGGATGTGATAGAATATGTGAGGGAAAAATAATTGTGGCTGTTTCTCAGATGGAAGGGAAGCGCATTTGTGCAGTGCAGCATATGCCACTGTCTGATATTAAGGCTTTCCCCACCAAGAAATGTGAAGAGCATAACATCTGCCTTACATAACCCTCCAACTCTGCACCCAGGAGGCTCTGAGGTCTCATTAAATATTTGACTACTGCTCTGTGGTAATTGGACAGGACTACAGTTTTTTTTAGTTTGTAACTCTTTTCCATTAGAAGTGAGTGCATTTCTTTATCTTTGCCAATCTTTGCCATTGTGAAGTATAACTCTTAGTGATCGTGAACAAACATTTGCTTACATATTCTTTCATTGTAAAAGCAAGTGGATAGTAATGAAGGAATCTCCTATCACTCCTTTCTCTAATGCTCATAGACCGTGCCATGTTATCTGTGTGGTTGTGAAGAGCGAATAAATGGAATTTTCCAGAGGAAAATAGCTGCAGGAGTTGGAAGAGAAAGCTGAAAAATGGAAATAGTTGAGATCTGAATCTAAATAGAGTCTTCCGTAGCAGTCGAGACCTTTGTAAAGGTCACAGCACTTTCTGTAATGCAGACAAGCTGCAGCTCCTCACAGGCTGATGTTCCTGGGTTTTGGTCAGGACAGATTTCTAATGGAAGTCCATATCAAAGAGAGATGATGCAGATTGTATTCCTTTGCAAAGCCATAAGAGGAAACACAGAATGGATACTTTCACTCATTACAAGCTTATACATATATATATATATATATATATATATATATATATATATATATATACACACACTAGATACATGTTTAAAATCTCATTGTTTCCATTTTATTACGTTCTATTGTATTTTACTCCATTATATTTTTTTACTCCCCTTTGACAGGCATAAATGACTTCAGCTATCTGCACACCAACTGCTTTGAGCTGTCCATCTATGTGGGCTGTGACAAGTATCCCCACGAGAGCGAGTTGCCTGAGGAGTGGGAAAACAACCGGGAGTCCCTCATCGTTTTCATGGAGCAGGTATTCAAGAGCATCATAACTCCTGACCCACTTGTTGGCTTCCTTCTCTGCTTCTTTCTCTGCATGTCAAATCTGTCTCTCATATTCAGTGTTGCTGGGATCCTGCCAGTATTTGTAAGCTGAATTCACATTGTATGAACCCCAGAATAGGTACGCTTAGCTCACATGTGGAATTCATGATTTGCTCCATCTTTCTAATGGCAACGCCGCTCCTTGCTAAGTAATGTTTATTTTTTTGCTTGTTCTCTCAACAGGTCCATCGGGGCATCAAGGGCATAGTGAAAGACATACATGGAAGGGGGATCCCAAATGCCATTATTTCAGTAGAAGGTGTTAACCATGACATTCGCACAGGTAATGAATGATGATAGTATTGAGCAAATAACCTTCCATCTGCCCCTTATCAATTGCTTGAGTCAAGCTATGTTAAAATAATTTTTATTCCTCCTTTTCTCATGAAAAGCTAATGCAAATTTCAACCCGGAGTAACTGCAGCACTGACAAACAAGGCTGTCGTAGCAGTTTGCCATACAGTGTTCCTCTGGCTGTTAAGTGATGGGAATGTGTTGAAGACGTGAGCCTGAGCTGTGTCCAGAGGAGGAACAGCTGCTGCAGGAAAGGGGTTTCACACACTGCAGTCTTCTGCAAAGCATCACAGCTTTGGGAAAGAGATTTTGATGGAGCTCGGCCAAAGCAGTGTTTCATATGGGTGAATGTCAGCCTGAGAATTAACTTTCAGTATGTATAGCTAAAAGTAAAAAATGCACAAATGTCTGTTAGCCTTGTTTGATCTACACCCAGATGTAGCTATCTGTGCTCAGAGTAAACTCCAGGCCTATTTAATGGCCTGGCAAGTAGACATGGCACTAAATAAAGCATTGCCTTAAATAGACACTAGTGACTACAGGATTAATAGTAATACCTGAAAACTGTTGTTGGCAGGTCAGGGGCTGGATGGTGTCCACCAGCTGTTGTGTTTGTGGAGGTCCTGTGTGATTGCTCCCAGTGGCTGGGGCACTTCTGAGCTCTGACGCTAGGAGAGGGATGTGGAGAGGAGATGGGTAAGCAAGAGGTGATGGCAAGGGCTGGCTGCTGAGGTGCAAGATGGCATACTTTGGTGTGTTGGCTGAATCCAGGCTGTGGCGTACCATGAAGATAAGAGAGTTCCACCTCCTCATTCTTTTGTTGGGGACGGTAATAAATCTTGGAATATCTAACTTAGTTTATAAATAATTTTATTTCGGTGTTACTGTGTCCCTGTTGTAAAACAGAACGTTGAATAACAGATTCTTAATTAGGCAGTAATGACTCTTCCTTAAATATTTCACAATTGGACAAGTGGGAGATGATAGCAGGAACGAAAGTAATCACTTGGTCTTCTCTGGTTTGGAGGAGGGTCACAAACTGTAAGTTGCATTCTTCTGCTAATAGAATTAATGTGTTTCTCTGGTTGAGACCAAGCAAGTGCAACAGGCTCCAGCTCTCTGTATGCTGGATTCTCACATGAAAGAAAAATCAACTGTTTAAAGACAAGCATATGGAAGTGAGTCCTGGTGGCATGGGGAGAAGTGCACAAGGTCCCAGAGCCCAGCTTTTACCACTTGAAAGCTCACGGCTGCTTGCATTAGGCTTACTGCTGAGCTTTTGTGGCTTAAGGCCATCTCAGTGCAAGCAAAAGTAATTGCTTTATTATTTTTACTTATATTTTTAATGAGAAATGAAGTTGATACTGTGTTTGGGAATCACTTTTTAGATTGGAGCTACAGGACTTTGTTTTCTGTTAGGCAGATAACATCGTATATGTTGTTGGAGACAAAAAGCTAACGTGCCACATACAACATTAGAGAAAGAAGGTAGACTGTTGGCATTCTCCTTCCTTCTATACCTTTTAAAATGAAAAAAAAAATATATCCATTTGAACCTCTGAATTGTCTTGATATAAACATAGTCCATATGGGAGGAGAGTTATGGCCATCACCTTCATTCATGTGACTTTTTGTTTCAAGCAACCTAGGCTGTAAGGTGCCTGCTGTTCCTTTGGTGCATCTACGTGGTAGAATACCTTGTAGAGCAGGCAGAATTGCCTGCAAAGGCCTTCTAACATCATTGATTTTTTTTTTTTTTTTGAGAAAATCTCTTGCCAAACATGCACAGGAAGCACTTTTTTATTTTCTCTTGGAAGTACAATATGTCTTATGGGAAAAGGAGACTGGCGGCACTGAGCTGGTAATATTAATAGGCTATTTGGAATTATTGATTTTGAGAGTAAGAGCTTTATGGAAGATTATGCCATTTTCTCTTGATGCAGATGCAATTATTGATTAACTGTGATTATATTTGATTTACAATCATTCTATGATTCTATAGGGTGTTATGGTTAGACGTGGACTATTTTCTATGAGATAACCTTTGGAGAGGAGTTCATCAATTGGGTGAAGGAATGCACTGGCTGCCCTTATTCCCTGATGCTCCAAATGCAGTCAGTTTTCTGGGTTGTCTTAGTACCGTAGAATCATTCTTGTTGAAAAAGACCACGAAGATCAAGTCCAACTGATCATCACCGTGTCCACTAACAACGTCTCTAAACCACATCCTATCACTCCCACTAGCAGGATCAGTGGAATTTCCACCACAGAGGAAAAGTAGTTTGCTAAATGCATCTGGTTTACCATGGCCACTGTGTTTCAAATCAGACTTAGGTGGCAGCTTTCTGAGTATCATAGAATCATAGAATGGCCTGGGTTAAAAAGGACCACAATGATCATCTAGTTTCAACCCCCTGCTATGTGCAGGGTTGCCAAGCACCTGACCAGGCTGCCCAGTCCTTTGGAAAGGATTGCATTTTGTTTACTACCAGCTGCACGCAGTAAACAATTAATATATGACTAAACCTGGAATATTTAGTGAAGGGTAAATAGTTTTCTGCATTTTTGCACACTTTGGAAATCTCAAAGCAAGTCTCAACCAAGATACATACAGATCTCTTCCAGTGAAGCATTTTGTACTGGAGCCTGTACCAGAGCTCAAAGACTTGTGTATTTCTGTGTGATTTTTTTGCAATTAAGCGTAATTAATTTAATTTCACACAATGTTCAGAGAAAAAAATTATGAATAATTTGGTAAACTTAATGTGCTTTCAGCATACATTATGTAACCAAATTCAAAGATTTTGAAATAGCATCTAGTTAGTATTTAATATCATTAGTCTCAGCTAGGCATATTTCTATTTTTTCCTCCTTGCTGGCTGCCTTTCAGTGGAGAAGTTAGATTTCAGTTATTATATGCATTGGGCGTACAGCACTATCACTTGCTTTTCTGGGGACATTTTTGCAGGTAACAGAGTATTAGGATAATTTATATAGGGTATTTAATAAAATTTGTTGCATTTATCTTAATGACTTCATTTTAAAACAGGGGCCATCATAGTATCAGAGAATAACTGAATCATTCAGGTTGGAAAAGATCACTAAGCGTATCTAGTTCAACCATAGACCCATCAACACCACGATCCTATCAAGGAGTGAAATACATCGTGCTCACAGCTTGATATTTGGTGTTGAAATGATTTCCCAGTGGTGTGTCAATGGGTAGATGTTTTCCTGGTGTGTGGCTATGATAAAACTGCTTATCAAATGTGTTAGAGAAATGTGGGTCAGCCTTGGGGTGGGGATGCAGCATCCCCAGGGATGTGATGGTGGACACATCAGTGGTAACCCAATCCCCTTCCTGATTCCCTTTTCCCTTGAGGGGCATAACACAGCATGGCTGCAAGCTGAGCCCATGGGGAGCCACACTGGGAGCACAGGAACTGCCAGAGTTGAGGGGCTTCTACAGATCAAAGTAGGCTCTTAGGGAGAAATTCAAGCAACATGGACAGCTTTCAGTTTTGCCTTTCGGTTAGGATGCCAACAGACCCAACAGCAAGGGTGAATAACTAAACAAGGAGCTCCTCAGGGAGCCCATTCTGAGAGTGAGGTCGCTCTGTTCCTGAGGTCTAAGAAATAGGAAATCTGGACCTTGGCTGTCACCTCACAGCAGGTCACAGAGGCTGAAAGAAAAACCTGAGCAAGGTGCTGATACAAGAACTAACACAGGTGTGCTTGTACACAGTTTCACGTTTGCAGTCAGAGGCTGCAATACCACAGTATATAGTTCATATTTCTGTTTTGCTAAGGCTTGCTATTTGCAGTTTTTTACCATGCCCTAAATAAAATCATATTTTTTTAAACCAAGGCCAGCAAGTCTGATCTTTTCCCAAATATCATATTTTTACCCAAATGATCTTTAGCTTTTGCAACACTGCATTGCAAGCAACCCAAGGCAAGTGGTAGTAAGGCTGTCAGCTGTCATTAGAGCTAAAAACAAGAACAACCAAAAAACCCTCTCTGTATAAGAGATGCTGTGCTTCTATTTATATATAGAATTGCATGCTTGATTGAAATATCTATTGTCTTTTTTTTTCCCCCCCATTGTTTTGAAAATGTTGGTGCCATGCTCTGTAGGGCTGGCAGTAGAAGGAGAGGCACATGTGCCATGGGGCAGCCTCATAACCATCCTCCTACCACGAGGCTGTCAACTTACCCATGTGCTGGCGAGTCTGCATTCACATCAGTAACACTTCACTCAATTTCCCCTGGGGAATAGTGTCTCTACCATGTGCTATTTTAACCCCTTTTTGCTTTTCCTCCTCATGCATTCACATGAAAGCATTCTTTATGTTCATTTTAAGGTGGTCCTTTCTGGAAATGCATTTGATTCTTCTGGCTTGGTTTTGCTGGTGACATTTCCTTCAGCCCTGCGTGTATTTTACTATCTAGTGGAACATCTGAGGGGAAGTGGGATTACTTTGTATTTAAGTTTACAGAAGGCTGAATAATAAAATTCGAATGGATTTTTCCTTTCTATTGTCTTGCACATGGAAGGTTTGTTTGCATTTTCATGTACAAGCCCAGCTAGTTACATCTGCACACAGCCAGGTCCAACGCCACATGCCCATGTTGTATATTTGAATCAGGAACATTCCTTCTTAAGGCATGAACACGTATTCAGAATAAGAAACATGTTTTCCCACTATTTTTTGAGCAGTGGTTCACCACATAGGGTGGCACAGAATGGTTAGAATTGGAAAGGACCTTTAAAAGCCATCTGGTCCAACTTCCCTGCAATGATCAGAGATATCTATAGCCAAATCAGGTTGCTTAGAGCCCCATCCAGTGATGATCTCTTCCAGCTGTGAGGTTTCCTATTGGAGCTCCAGATGAGAGATTTTTAGGGAACACACAGCAAGGAGTGCATCCCACTCCCTTTGCCTCTTGGGCTGGGGAGCTTGCATAGCTAGATTACCCTAAAATTCCTCTGTATTAAAGGACTGCTGGGTTTCTGTGATGGCCTCAAGTGCACCATGAGTTTGGTTGTTAGCTGCAAGGTCTGGATGGTTGAGAAGGATGGATGCAGAATTGCCAGTCCAGTGTCTCATCTTTACTCGTGTCATTTGAAAAGCAGCCTCCAGCTCATGTTGGATACCAGCCTGTGCTGCATGCCAGCCTGTGCTGCATGCCAGCCCACACTGGGTACCAGTATGCACTGCAGAAGAAAAAAACCCTGTCTAAAAGCATCCCTTTTCCACACAGGAGCTGATGGAGACTACTGGCGCCTTCTCAACCCAGGGGAATACATGGTCAGTGTGAAAGCAGAAGGCTACACCACTGCCACCAAGAACTGCGAGGTGGGCTATGACATGGGAGCTACCCGCTGCGACTTCACCATCTCCAAAACCAACCTGGCAAGGATCAAGGAAATCATGAGGAAATTTGGGAAGCAGCCCATCAGCCTGTCCCTGCGGCGGCTCCGGCAGCGGGCTCGGCAATGGAGGCAGCGCAGATAGAGCCCAGTTCTGCCAACATCAGCCCAGCTGTAGCACTAGTGAGAGTTGCATAGCCCAACCCTTCCTACGCATTTCCCTATCTGAGGCTTTTCTGCTAGTGGAGCTGGATGTGGGTTTGTCAGTGTGGCAAAAAACTGGAAGCAAAGATTGGTTCAAGCTGAAGTGAAATAAGCCCTGGTGTTTGTGGGGGGAGGGAGGTGGGAAGAATGGAAAGATGTTTTGAGTTAAAATGAAATGTTTGGGGTGGTTTTTCTGTTGTGTTTTTTTTTTTGTTTTTGTTCTTGTTTTTTTGCCTGTGGATTATTTAATCCTATGTAAATCTGTTTTCTTTAAAAATAGCAAAGGAAGAAAAAAAAGATACTTGTAAATGAGAAATACTTTTGACTGAAAAAAAAAAAAGATGTTTCTAAAGTATAAAATTGATATATTTTTGCAATTCAAAAAAGTTATGACGATCTTTAAATTTTCTTCTCATATGGGAGAAAAGCTGAGAGGGCACTGCTTTTGCTGAACATCATTAAAACGTGTCCAAATTTTGGTCTCCATTTCCTTGTAAATCCACATTTTGACAAGCATGGTAATCTCTGGGGGAAAAAATATCCTGAAGTGAATAAACCATCTCAGCTTTTCTGTTTTGGTATTCAAGAATGCCTGATGACTCCAGAACTTAGTGCCCAGCGTTTTGTTTTCAAGGTTGTGTTTTTACTCTGAACTACACGTAACAAAAAGGGCGCTGGGTAAGGACTGCTGCAGCCACAGCACCTCCTCTCTGACACAGGAAAAAGACTTGAAATGAAGCTTTCCTTGTGGACGCAGGCTTGGGCATGGGCAAAATCCACTGACAGCATCTTTCTTCTTGATTCTGGCCTGCCTATAAGCACCTTTGTGCTCACACACACCTCACGTCGCTCTCTTCCACAACCTGGCAGGGACTCACCTTCCTCCACATGGTCTGTTTGTTTTGCCACTACAGCTGCTGCTTTCCTGGCCTCGCCGCTCTGAGAGCTGGACTTGTGCTTTATTATTGGCTTTTAAGTAACAAAGTTGTACGGCAGAATGGGTTCGAGGTTTGGGAAAGATGCAGATTGAATCTGGGAAAGAATGAACTAAATAAACACTGGTCAAGCCATCAGCTGGTAGAAATCAACTTTGCTCTGTGAGATTCAAAGTCGTGACCTTGGTTGTACCAAAAGAAGGGCCAGCTGTACCTTTTTAGCCAGCCAGAAGTCTGTGGATAAATAAACATCTCTAGCATGCATGGTAGTGAGGCTGCAGTGTACGCTTCCACATAGAGTTTTATTTAGAGCCTTTTAATTGCCGTTACAGTGCTTGCCTATACTGATGTGATTCTTGGAAAAGATGTTCACCCAACCCTTATTCCAGACCAAGGAGGAATAAACTGTGAGTAGAAAACTTACTGTAAGAATATTATGTGCCATCTGTACTACATCTATTTTTATTTTCTCAGCAAAGAATCTTGAAAACACAAAAGGCAAAATATGGCAGAGCGAATAATATAATCAATAACCCTTCCATAATAAATAGTCCTGTTCTTAAATTTCTTAGATAATTCTAGCCTATCCTTGTTCTGCAAATACCATTAAATAACAGCAATCTGTGTGACAAAGAGAGAACAAAGAAAACAGCAGAGTGCAGACATAATTCTCCTCAGCTGAAATTATGGAACTCCAGCTCCATTGTCAGCACTGTTTAAACTAAATCAGAGACTCAGACAAATAATCTAATCACTACATTACCATTTTGAATTGTATTTTACATTGCCAGTCTATTTACCACCTTTGCAGCATTCTGTAGTCCCTTCATTTGTTTTGAACAGCAATTGTAACGGCACAGTTGTCAGCAGCTCAGATGTCATTCTTTTCTTGGGCAGTGATGAGAAATATGTTGAGGAATATTGGAGTAGTGACAGCATATCAGTACTCCATCTAATTTGGTTCATTCATTGGCATGCATAGGTTTTGCCAACACCGCAATGCCAGGTTTTCTGTGTTATGATCTGATGAAGGTCTTCAGGTTGGTTCTCTATGGAGTCCTATGATGTCCCAGCCATCTTGCTGGGGGTGGAGGTCTGAACAGTCATACAGGGAGCAGAGCAGCCGCATTTGAATCACTGATAGCTGGACTGAAGGTGGAAACCAGTAGATGGGCAGTCGTAGAACTGGCAGGCCAGTTCTTTCTACTTTTAAGTAATGTACTTTACAAACCCAAAGGTCCTCATGCTCTGTTCTCAGGTGTGAGGTTATCTCAACCACCAGGTATTTTTATTCAAGGAGCGGATCTGATGAGAAATTCTTTGATATCTGTAAGCTAAAAGTGAATGGCTCCTGATTGCTAAGACCTCAGTACCGCCAGCTGCTGAAGATGGTGGCCTTGGTGTTCTGTGCTGGAGGCAGCCATGCTCACACATACCCAGTGCAGCAGCACTATGACTAAGGCAGATGACCTCACCCTATTAGGCCCAGGCTTTACTCAGTAAATGGCCTAAAAGCCATCGAGTGCACTCATCAGTGCAAGTTTTTGTGGGTTTTTTTTTAAATTTTCAGCACTTTTAGACCAAATATTCCAGTTCAAAAGGAGTAGCTTTAGATGTGTGAACATCTCATGCTGAGACAGGGCGCTTATGCCTGCCCTAAATACAATAATACCAGAATGAAACGTGCCCTAGTTATTGCTGTAGTTACGCACTTGAGAACTAAATGTTCACTTAAAGAAAAATATGTGGCACTGCTATTTAATCTCTATGTAGATCCAGCAACAAACCAATAAAGGAAGTATTTTACAGTTGTCTATCTTCTCCAGGTCTTTAGAACAGCTAATTTTTTTCTAAATTCTTTGGTTTTTATCTCCTTTACTTTTGTACAAAAAAAACCTGCGATGCTGCAGAAACAACAGGAAATAAAACTGGAGGATAGATACGCTCCTTTTATAATTACAGATCCGTTTTAACAGACACTTGTTATGAGGACTTTGCCAAGCTTCGATCATTCCTTTGATCATCTCCCCCTTATCAAGGGGAAGAAAATATCTCTTCAAGTAATAAGAAATTCAACATCACCCACGCAGTAAAGGTTGAACAAATAAAAGATTAAAACAGGACGTATTCTGTTCTCCTTGATAATACCAGCCATCAGTCATCTGCTCCCATACAGAGCCCCTGCAGTCACAAAATGCAGCATCAGCCCACTGCTTTGAGCAACTGTGTTGTGCCATCCAGTTACTTATTTGTTAATCTCTATAACAATCATTATTTCTATCACTCTATGTCTGTTTTTCTCATCCATCTTAGTTACTACAAGTAAGCAAACCTCTGGAAGACAAAGCTCATTATCTGTAGATCAGTTTGGGAATGCTGAAGCCAATAATACTGTATCTGCTAAAACTGTATCTACTTACCCATGTTGGGATGGCTGTACTGAATCGTGGTAATCTGTAACTCAAATTTAATCAGAAAACTGTTAGGATTGTCCAATTGTGCCTTTGAGTGTGAGGTTGAACTCTGTGTGGACAAAACACGCTGATGAAAATGAACGCAAACAAAGTTATAGATGATGCTGGGGAAGAAATGCAATTTTTCCTGGGTTGTTTTATGCCTGCTGTATGTTTTCCATTTCTCTCACTTTCTTTCCCCTCCTTGATCCATGTATAGTTGTTTTCCCTCTGACTTCAGCTCGTTATTTTTCGCTCTACCTTCAGCTCATATTTTCAGTGAATCTGGGACATTTTACCAAAGTATGGATTTTAGCTGTCAGTAACAGAGTTACATAGCCGGATTTATTTTCCTCTCATCATCCTGCAGTGGGTGCTTGACCTTTCTGAGAAACAACTGAACAAAGGGCGGTTAACTTGGAGTGGAGCACAAGTGGTTCCACACCAACACCTTTCCTTAATTTAACCTTTAAGGTTGGCATATAAACGCCTGAGTTTGGAGGGAGAAGTGTCTCTCTATTGTTTACTTTTGTAATGGTCTCCACATGAATTCACCCACCAGCCAGGTGTGAAGAAGTATACAAGCTAGTGCCAATAGCATAGGTTGGGGCAGCAGCATCTCTTGTGGCTGTACATTTTTGGGCTGGACAGGCACACCTCCAGCTGTTCAACAGCAGTGCAGAGAAGCCCTATTTCTTAATAAAAAAGATATGATTCACATCTTTCTCCTTTCTCACTCTTGCATACGTGGAAAGGGGGAAGTGATTTTTATGGTTGATTCCACCAGTAATCGTAAGGGTCACTTTTCCATATGCTTATCATTCAGTCCTCTTCAGTAATAGGTGTACCAGTCTTTAATGCAAGTAATGATTGTTTTTAAGCTTCAGGTGATTAACTTGTAGATGGTGAAGATCTTTATTCCAGCGTTTCCTCAGTTTTCCAAGTTTAAATCACAAGTGTATGCATAGACTAACATGCTTATTCATCGTTAATTTCTTTCTAAAGGTCATTTAGCTTGAGATGACATTTTTGTCTTTCACTGTGACACTTTAATAAGATTTTTGAGCTGCAGAATTTATGGTCAGTGAAGCCATCATGGTGAATGTGTCTGGAACAGCAAGTCACTAAATAACCATTCCCTGCCATCCCTATCTCTGTACAGTTTGTGTTGCCAGTTTACATCTAGTTGGGACTTGCAAACTGAACAAGTTCATATTCAGATTTCTAGGACAACTTGTTCATGAGTTTTTGTGGTAGCTCCTCTGTCCTCTTAACCCATGAAATTATGGATTTTTTTCCTCCTCTGTGTGGATTTGGATTACTGCTTCACATTACATTTTTGAATGGTGCACTCCCACTGACTCCATTCTCCTTGCTCATGAGGCAGCAAAAGGACAGGTTTATGCTTGTTGTGAATTTCAGAGGGGCTGTGCTCCTCAGATGACTTTTGACATATCATTTTAACTCACTGTTAGCTGAAAAGAACATATTTATCAATAAATACACCAAGAACAGAACTTTAGAATGCTAATGAAATGGTCATAAATATGCTTGATATATCTGTGTTTCCGTGCTATTGCCTTTTTGGCCTCACAAGCTCCATTAATTACGTGACACAGAGGGCCAGGCTCAGAGAGGTTACATCCATCCTTGCCTTTCCTCTGCCTGATGGTTTGCACAAGCTGGATCAAACAGCATCCCACACAGCTTTACACTCAGGCCACTTTGCTTGGCTCTCTACTAAATGATCCTCAGAGACCTTCCAAGCACTCACCTACCCACACCAGCCAGGCTCACACACAGTGCTCTCAAAGTATGGCAGAATACAGCAAAGGAGCATCACACCTTTTTTTCCCATTGCCTACATCTTTAGCTTAATTCTATTCCAGGACAAGACAATGAATATTTAGTGAGATTAAGGTCATATATATACATACATTTAACGAAAAAGCCAGAGAGTTGATAAACAGTGGGTATTAAAAAAAGGTGATGAAGTGATAGCTCAAGGTCAGAAAAAAAGGTATATGGAGGAGATCATATCCCAACCTGATGTTATACAGTTTGCTGCTTCAAGCATGGCAGCATGGTATGTGCCCAGGTAGTGGGAGCCCAATGTATGCTCCCTTGTGATAACATCTCAGTCCAAAAATGACACATATAGAAGAGGCTCTTCCTGAGAATGAGATTAAAGACAAAACCAAACAACAAAAACAACAACAACAAAACACTTTTCTGCACAAGAAACAAAACAAGCAAAAAACTGCCTCTGTATATGTACCAATAGTAACACCAAAACGTGGTTATGGAAAAAAAGCTTTCTCTCTTAATTTCAGTTTATTTCCATTCCAGATCTCTGGGATTTCTCTATTCTGAAATACTGGTGCTTTTTAGAGCTAACGTGTAGCAAATATTCACTCCTGTTATCATACTCAGTTAAATCAATCATCCCATATTTTAATTTTTTTAATCATTAACTCTTACTCAATTCACAGCAGCTGCTTTCCAGAATTCAATATACCACTTATGTCAACACCACAATCACTCTCATTAACTCAGCACTACCCCAAGAGCAACAGAAAAGAGCACTCAGGATAAACCACCAGTTAAAGATCTAACAAAATCCAGCCAGCCTTATTGGCAGCAAGCAAAGATATGAAAAATGGAATTACTTTTCATGCTTTAGGTGTGACAGAAATTCAATACCTGGGTTAATAAGGATCAATGACAGCAGAATCTCACTTGAATAGACCAGAGGGATTTAAATTTGAGATCTATTTCTTACCACAGAGACCTGGATCTGATTACATGGCTTCAGGTGTTGTTGGTTTTTGTTAATGTAAAGGGCTTTAAAATCACATTCTTATTTATTACAGTGCTCTGAGACCTCTAATTGGTAGGTGAATGGAGTCATTACTCTGCTTGTCTCCATGGTGCAGCTTTAAGGCAGCTCCCTTCAAGCGGCTTCAAGGGTGGATCAAGCCCTTAGAAGCACAACTGATAGATTTACAGTATAATTTGGAAAGGGATGGAAGTGGAAAAACAGCCTACATGCCTATTTATCTTGTATCTACCCAAATGCAAAAGCTTGTTTTCCCATATTTGGCAATTAATAACATCTAAAGCTGCTCTAATAAATGTAATGCTTCCTGGCAATGTTTCAGTACCCCTCTGCTTGCACCAAAGGACCAAGGTCATTGAGTCAACAGTTCCAACAGAAACTGTAAGCTATGGCGCTTTAAATCTTAAAACATGTTGATTGAATGTTAAATCTTGAGGTATTCTTGTGCTTTACTAAAATTTTGCAGCAATATTTCATTGCACACTTTATGCTATTTTTGCCCTAAAATGTCACCAGGGAGAAATTTAACAAATCTGAGTCACTTAGAGTGTACTGACGCATGTACTGAAGGTACTGTATTGTCAATAACTGTGCAACTTTCAGCATTAGGTAATGTGCAGAACATACATGACTTGGAGGAAATCCAGCAGTATAAAATCAGTTTCTCTCTAATGAAAGCGTTCATAACATTAATTGATGAATTTTCACCTTGGCTTTGGAAGCAATCTATCATTCCTAAAGCAATATGGGCCTCCTGAGAGAGCTTTCCAGATTATCACACTCCTCAGATGTACCATTAATTATTTGACTGTTGGATGATTTGTGGTTAGACTGAAATTCAAATGTAATAGGCATTTAGGATGGGGAAGTGTCACTTAGCTGTTTTTTTGGAGGCTCACTGGCATTAACTCTGGAGACAATGAAGAATAAGTCTCCCAATTTCTGAAAATGTCTCAGTAATGCTGAATGAGAAGAGATGCTTCTTCTCACCTTTTATTCCATACAAGTTTTTCTCTGAAATGATTCCTGCTCCTGACTTTTCAGATAGTCTGCTTTTGACATTCATTGAGATATCCAACAAAGAACAGAAGTAGAAGTAGCTTTCCAAGATTTCCAACCAGAGAACTCAGAAGCAGTCATTTCTCCCTAAACACTGACAAATGTAATTGTTCAAATAACAGAAAATGACTGAATTTGGGGATCCGGTAGGAGGGAAGAGGGATGCAGAAATAGAGCTGGCAAAAGGTCAGGCTAGGAAGCTGAATGGTCAAGAAAGATTTCTATCAACAAGGGAATGGTTGGACATGAATTCCATGTTTGGTGTGAAAAAGGAAATGGTGCTATAAGCTTCTGATGGCAGCGAGACGGACAGTCATGAAACTCAATGCAATAAGCTAAACCAGGTCTCAATCCACCTTCCACTGTGCTGAATGCTTGGCCCATGCCAGGCACAGGCACAGATCTAAATTACCAGTCCCTCAATTGAGAATCTAGGGAGAAGAGATCAGTTTCTAGAAGTTATAAAGGTAGCATAGACTGCTGAAATAATTCATTCTAAATCTAAAGTAAAACAAATGTATAACATTAAGGGGAAAAGATTAAGGCTTGATGGGGGAGAAGAAGCAAATAAGGTTATTAGGAACAGTAGAGTTGAAATGCATCTTTTATGACCCATGACAATATTGGTATGTGTATTTATGTGGTCTTCTGTGGGTATGTAGCATACACTTCATATGCTTACTTGTAGTAGGCAGAAAAAATTATGAGGACAAGCAGCCCTCAGGGGGCATCAATGCTACAGAGCTGCCAATTGCTTGATGTTAGGAAAGCCAGACTGTACAGATGTAGCCTTATTATAGTAACAATCAGAGCAGAGTGTGGGAGTCTGTAGTATTTATCAGCTTTCCTGATTATGTCTCATTGAATTTGTTTCAGTGATCAAGCTTTAGCCTAACAACTCAAGATGTAAAATAATGGTTTCACCATCGTTCCACTTTTTAAAATGGGAAAAAGCTGATGAAGAAAACCCCATGGTCTCCTGTGAGTTCTGCATTTCAAAATGCTATCTTGAAATATTTAGTATCTTGGCTAGGCTTTTACTTTAGTCAGATTATAAGGAGGCTTTGGAGTAGCAACAAGAGCAAATACGGGTTGAAGCCATCCCAAATCTACTGGCATCAAGATAAAATTGCCCAGATGCTTTTTGCTGCATTTACTTTCTTATCATGGCTCCTGGTCATGGCTCACGAAGAGTTTTTGGTTTTATCTGATTCCCAGTGCAAAAAAATATGTTGATTTTATGTAACACAAGAAACTGTGACCCACCACCACTTGAATATCTGTGAAAGGTTCCACATGTGGGTGCTCTTGTAAACATGCTACTAAAAAATAGCATATAATTTGGGTTCTGGTGAAACAGAGATAGGTGTGCTGGAAATCTCCCTAAACAGCCTCAGGTGTTTTGTTTTGGTTTGTTGTTGTTCTAAGAAATTTCTAGGCTTAGGAGCTATAAAGGAAAGCCCCAAATCACATGTCTGCAAGCTGGAGAAACCATGGCCAAACACCACTGTCCTCAATTATGTTTTCCCTGTAATTTCATCATCTTTAAGCTGAACTCATGACTTTGCATGAGCCAGAATAAAAAATTTGAAGACACTGGCTCAACACTGTTGTGAGAATATTTTGCTTTTTCACTTGTTACTTCCTAGAATCATAGAATGGCTAGTGTTGAAAGGGTCCCCAAGGATCAAGTTCAGATCTTCCTGCCGCAGGCAGGGCCACCAACATCCAGAGACTTCCTAAGACTGCTGCTTCTTACAGGAGCTGTATGTTTACCATTATTTCTGTACCTGGGAGATCAATTTAATGACCTCTTTATTAGCCCACAGTCCCTGTCTCCTTTGCCTCTTTCTCCCCTCCCTATGCTGCAACCCCAGTACCTTAAGCAACAAGCAGAGATGGGCCCATGATCCAGGTCACTGCTGAAAACTGCTGCATTTAAGTGACAGAAGATTTTGTAAAGTTGTATTGCTGCAAGAGGGAGAAAAGAACAGCTGCAGAGTCCCAGCAGAGGCAGGAGGCACTGTAAGGGAATGTGGGGACTGAGATGGATAACTGGCACATCCAGTATTGTACATTTATGAGTTGTAGAGAAAACTGCCTAAAATTCAGCAGTACCTGCCTCCATCAGCCAGTCCTTACTGATTTGTAATGGTGTGGATGACAGCGAGAGAAACAGTATAAGGGGACATGCACACCAAGAGAAAGACAAGAAAAAGCCTGAAAGGAGCACATTGGCAGCATGCTCATGCAAAACATGAAAAGAGCACGAAACAGCAGTGATGCAGTGGCACAGCATCACTGTGGTGAGGTCACTGTCCCTGGAGGTGTTCCAGAACAGTGGGGATGTGGCACTGAGAGATGTGGGCAGTGGTGGGTTGGGGTTGGATTTGGTGATCTGAGAGGTCTTTTCCAACCTTAATGATTCTGTGATTCTATGTATCAGAAGGTATCTGAGGTTGTTATCTTCATCTTCTCTGCAGGAGCAGCGCTTCTACATCTACTCACTGTGTCTGGGCAAGCAAGAAGTTTAAAGCAATTAAATCCAGTGACATTAACAGCTGCCCAGAAGCTCTCTTGTTTTATGCACAGTTGGACCAGAAAGCTGACAAACACAGTGTGGAAGGACAACCAAGCTCAGGCTCTACATACTCAGAGGGCAGCACGCATGCAGTTATGATCAGGAAAACTCAGATAGTCCACTGGAACTCAACGGGCACCAAGTGAAGTGCTAGATATAGGCAAACCAGCTTGAAAAGTGCCCCATTACATTTGAGAGTCTGAGTGTGTGCTGTAAGCAGCACTGCTCGTGCCCCTCAGCCCAAAATATCTGAAATGTATTACTTTGGTGACTCAACAGCTCTATAAAGCTGTGAACTAGCAAGGGACTGTTTATAAACAGCAAACAGGGCTCAATTCAATTAGCTGCTCACAATAGAGCTTGAACAGCTCTGTATACACAGCCAACACAGATAATTTTAATGTGAAAATTATAGCAAACACACAATCATTTTAATAGGATGATTAAGAGCTGCGGGCTCCTGGGGAGGGCACTTCAGCAGTGCGTGCACCTGCATCCATTAAAAGAAGCAAGACATACAGGCTAATAGGCAATATCTCATCAGCCCGTGGGCATGTTGTAGCATGGGGCAGGTAAAGCTGAGATGGAAGAGGAAACTCAGAATAAGGACCATTTACTGAAAGCCTTGAACTTAAAGCCAAGATTACCAGGGTGCTGATCTCAGGTGTGCTGAGGGTTGGTGCAAGGAGCATGAAGCCATGTGGGCTGTGCTGAATGCTCACCTCCTCCAGGAACTCCTCATCATCAGTGGGGATTTTGGAACATGCAGGTCACTTGGGGTACAAAGTGTAACATTGGAAAGGCGAAGGCAGCATCTTCAAAGTCCCACAACTCAACCTCACTGCTCACTTCTATCTTAGGTAAGAATATGGAAAAAGTCAGGGCAACTTGGCCAAAAACAAGAGGAATAAGCAACCTAAAGTAATCAGAAATTCTTCCGAGATGACTCTCTCACTGCCTAAATATATTCAGTATTGGCTGGCAGCAGTATTTGCTGGTTTCTATTGACACAGAAGAAGTGAAAATAGTTATACTTTTAAAATATTGATATTTTTATACAAATAATTGAGTAATTTTTAGCAGATAATAGATTTTATTGCCTTTTTTTGTACCTTCTGGAGGAATACATTTGTAAAACACATACGTATTTATATGCAATATAAATATCTAAGCCTATATATATGAAAAATGCATAGATATTTTTCCATGCCTCATCTATCTTTTGCATTGCAATGGAGAAATACAGCATGACTGAAAATATCTTTGGACAAATACACCCTGGCTCTACAGAACAGTGTCAGACTTTGCTGGTCCCCTTTCAGGCTGTACTGCAGGCATAGATGTGGGAAACCCAGGTGACCTGGTTCTTTGCATCGCACTCATCCAGATTGTATTTTATATTATGACGATACTCAGTCACCTGCCTGGAAGCAACCCCCAAAATACTACTTTTGTTGGTTTTTAGTGTTACATTTCATTTCCTCACTGAGCTAAAGGGCACTTGCTATTTAGGCTACGATGCAAATGCTAAGTGGCAAATTGCCACGCCATGGCTATCAAGCACAAGGTGACGTTTTATGTGGTTACCAGTGGTGAGCATTAAACCCAACATATCATATCTTGGTAGCAAAATCATAAAGATGGCATGAACAGTGATGAGCAGGCCCTGCAATGTACAGCAACTGACAATGTTACGTGTCAGCCAAAGAAGGCTGATATGTCCCTCATATGCAGGATGCATGCCCTTGAATTCCTGAGCAGTGCTTCCTTAGGAGGAGCATCTACCTGCTGCTAAATACACTATTATTTAGAGAACTGTCTCAGTTCAGCATCATTTTCCTTTAGATACAGCTACCTTCTGCTGCTGTTTCCTTTTCCTTTCTATCATGGCACGTAATTACCATACTCCTAAGCATTTCTTCTCTTGTTCCTTTACACTACAAGCTTTGCTTTGGTTTCTCGGTCTTTAGCTTGCTTAAAACCCGCAATTATTAGGAGACACTTAATGAGATCAACAACAATTATTGGTGCTGTGCAAATATTTCTGAAATGGATTAAACAAGGACTGATGAAGTGCTGAAAGCAATCTTTGTATCAGAAAAATGGAAGGCTGTTGACTCTCATGGTATCCTTTCCCTCTGAATCCACACTGTGCAGGAGGATCCTTTCCTAGCAAAATACCTTTCAAGGATGACTGTTGTAACTGTCAACATTTTAACCAGCTGTTTTACATAATTACTATTCTAACCTCCAGAATATTGTGAAATTTTTAGCATCTGAAATTGTTGACAATCAACATCAGCACGAGAGCTGTGCTTTGCTCAGAGCAGTGACCGACTCAATTTGGGCAGAACATGAAGAAAGGGCAGCAGCTCTGTCTTGGGACTGCAGAACGTGGCATTGGCAGTGCCCATGCTTGTTCCCATGCCCATAAAGAGGTGGGGTCACCATCCTTGGAGGTGTTCCAAACCCACAGGGATGTGGCACTGAGAGACATGGAGGCATGGTGGGGGTGGGCTGGGGTTGGCCTTGGGGATCCTAGAGGTCTTTTCCAACAACTAAGGCAGCCTACCAGAACTCATCCAAATTCAGGGATACTTATCTCTCTTTCCAAGCTTAAAAATAACACTGAAAACACTGCAGTCTATCGGGGATTCGACTAACAGTTTACATATATCATTAATGTTGTATGTCATGTATAGATTATTTATGAAATAACGTCTTAGGCTTACTACTGTAGACTGTTGTGAGACAAAAAAAGCTAAGATTTTAACCAAATTTTTGGTAAACAAAGTTTTCAAAGTCTGTGTTGTTGAATTTTTTTTTTTTTCCTATTTCATCATCTCCTGAAGTCTTCTCAAAAAAATATCATATGACACTTGCTCTTGATTTATCAGCAGCTTGGAAACAATGCAACCAAATTGTGCCAGCATGCATAAAGTGTCCTATTGTGCAAGTGTTTATCCACTTCAAGGGTGTTTTGCAGGAGAAAAGAACTGGGGAACTTTCTTCCTTTCTCTGAAAGTTTCCTTCATGTTTTTAGTGTCTCGTAAATAGAGCTTTAACTCTTCAAATTCTCATCTGCCGTAACTGCACATGCATAAAACAAATCGAGATCTATAGAGTTTGCATCAATGTTTGCAGCAGAGATATTACAGAGATTAATGTAATAGCAGGAATCATAAAATTGAAATTGCCTGGAGAGGATAGATTTGTGGAACAACCATGGCTGGGGTTATCATGTGCTGATGCTGGATTTGTTTTAACTGAGCCCATCTGAGGGCAGGAGCCCCAAATGCCCAATTTGCTACAACGTTTTCTTTACTCACTATTTTCTTTGCTTGTCTCCAAATTGTGGCAGCTGGAGATGATTCTGTTAGCATACGCGTGGCAGATTAGCCATCAACCAGATTGTAAATCTGGTGTTTATGGGCAAAGAGGGAATTCGATAACCCAGTTTCTTTAGATCCAAGACTTCATTTGGTGGAATGCTTCAACCATTAGGTTGCTTCAGATCCTTTCTTAAGAATCTACTGCTGTCATCTGCTGTCCCATTTTCCTTTAAATTCCTCCTTACGGTCCTATGAGAATTTCAGCTGTTTGGGATTATTCATGCTCACAACAGAAGTATAACAAAAGACAAAAAATATGTGCTGGGCTTGTACAGCAGCACTTCAGATATTATACACAAGTTTTGGTTGAAACTCTTTTAGCAAATTTATTGGAAGACATTCCAACATCAGGTCATACCACTTACGTAGGTATCATACTGCTTCCAACGTGAGGGTTTCTGAACTACCTTCTGGAAATGCAGGTCTCTATTGACTGGAAATGCAATCCTAGGCACTAGGCATGACAAGTCACCACTGGCAGAGAGGCAAAGATTGCTGCTGAAAAATAGCCTGCAACATAGATTCTCTTAAACAGGGATGAAGGCTCTCGGGCCAGTGTATGTAATGAGCAGAGCAGATTATATTAATTTATTGAGAAAGTGTAAAGAAAATCGTCTTCTTAAGCAATGAGACACATGGCTTCCTAAAAGTCTCCATGAAATATTTATGGTTATTGGCAGCTCTTAAACTGAACAACGAACAGAAAATGTACTGAACACATGTTGATCCTTCTTGTGTCCATTTGAATGATGATAACTCTGGAGTGGTGGTTTAAAGACTGAGTGGCATAGGTGATAATGTGGAGGGATGTCTCTTGCCAAGCAAAGCTGGACCTGGAGTTGGGACCCTGCCTAGATTCTGTGCCCTGTGGAGACCATGGGACCCCATGTAAGCAATCCTGAACACTGTGTAATATTCTCTTTCTCTGGAATGCTTTTTCCTTCTGTTCGTACAATGCTAAACACAGCTAGCTGCTTATTTACTTCTAGATAATTGTGTGTGATTTCCTTCCTTTAACTGTATTTTTCATTAGAGTCTTTCTGTCAAAAAATACACTGGGAATACAGGGAGAGTGTGGAGTGATGGGGCCAACGTCCACTGAGGTGTCCCAGAACTGTGGGGATGTGGCATTGAGACACATGGGCAGTGGGCATGGTGGGGGTAGTTGGGGTTGGGCTTGGCGATCTGAGAGGTCTTTTCCAGCCTTCAAGAATCTATGAAAACTACTGCCTGAGCTGAACAAGTCAGACTGTGTTTTCATGCCCTAAATTGATATCTGGAGCTTTCTATCTGCATTGACCTCAGTATAAATTAATGTGGCCGTGAGGTGAACATGAATAAATTATTTTCCCCATCCTGCCCTGCGAGGCTTTCTGAGATAATTGCATCTCAGCATCAGTGCTCACAAATCCACAAACACGGCATCCTCACAGCACTGTCTGCATGTGTGAGGAGGGAAAGTGTGCACACCAAAAGACAGACTGACTGCTGAGCAGTTTAAATAAGGGGGGATATGGGAACCAACAGCATAGCACAAAGTAATCATAATGGTCAAATCTGAAATTATTCCATGTCTGAAATGCTGAGCTCTTCTGGAGGTCTCTTCTGCTTTTCTACACCCACAGGGGAAGGAAAAGAGTCATTAAGAGTCCTCATTTATGTACTGGAGTGGGATTTAATCTTCAGCTCAAATCAAGAAGTCTGGGGGTATTTGTGTCCATTTCAATGAGTAGTGTTCAAGGTATCAAGGAAAGTTTAAGGACCAAATGTATCATGACTAGATAAATGCATAACGTATTAAGGTTCTCTAATTATTTCCCCTTCGTGTTGGTCGTAAGCACACTGAAGTAATATTTTGTTGCAGTTGACTTCACTGACTTTGACTTCAGCCAAATTTTGGAAATCAGTGATGAGGTCAGATCACTGCCATGGCTTTGCAGGCTTAACTTTCGCAACAAGGAAATGAAACTGATTTTTTTAAATGTAAAGTTTTATATAAAAAAATAGCTCACACGAAGTCATTTAATCATGATCACATTTCATTAACAGTAAATATAACAAAATCACAACACACTTGTATAGGACATATTTATTTATATGTTACTTTGTATTAACCATTAACTTCATGTATTAAAAATATATTACAACATTTGATATGTATTCACAAAGCACAAGCCATTGTAAACAGAATAGGCAGCACAGGCCCCTTATGCAAAAATCTGAAGTCAGGATTAAAATTAATTGTCCTGTATTCCTTTCAACAGTATTAATACAACATAATTTTACGTTTCTGTCCTTATGTGACAGAACAGGTATCTCTGGAATACACACTGGGAATTGATAACAGTTTAGCTTACTTGGGACTTCAAAGTTCCATGGTCCATTTTAACCCATGGAATTCTCGAGCATCTTATTGTTACCTGTTGGTCTGTGCATCACTCTACCCATGTTTTCATATTGCCTTTTTTCCCCTCTATAAATAGCCCCATAAATTACAACTCATTGTTATTAAAAAATAATAATAAAATGCAATAAATTATAATAATATAGTTTAAACATGCTCTACCTACAGCATTTATTCTTAATGCTATTTCAGAACTATCTTTCTGCAGACTGGCTAGGTGCTAAGAAATAGGAAACCATATATTTTTGATATCTCAAAACAAACCAAAAAGGTTTAAATACACAGGCCAGATCCAGTCTTATCCTACTGATGGTCCTTACTCATCCAAGGAATACCAGTGTCCTTATTGCAAGGATTTGTTAAAAAAAGTCCCTAACTTTTTCCTCTTATCTTTTTTAAAGCAAACAATCACCTAATAATCTTATTTAAAGGAAAAGATTGAACTGCATCTATTAAGACTGGTAATACATCACATTCTTGCAAGAATTCGGAGGGGAATGATTAATGATTGCCAAACATATGAGATTTTGTAATCCTAAAATGATGTTAAGAACATAAAAAGAATATGAAAAAATTCAAGGTTTACAAAAATGCTCTGTGTAGAAATAAAGGTAAATCAAGGCACCTTTTAGTTATCTATTTCTATTTTCCAAGGCAATTTGTGGTAATGGTTTTTCAAACGTTATTATCTGGGAAGCCCTACGGTTTCTATTATAAATGACCCATCACACACTGTGGCTGATGCAGGTTGGATTTTGTGGTCAGAGAAGCAATGTAAACCACTTTAAACCCAATAGGTTGTTTTTCTAATTGTTTTCCAGGACTCAAGATCGAATAGGTGCAAAATGACTGCATAGGACTATCTGTGGTGACCAACAAGGAGAGGGGTACAGCCACGTTTGCACAAGGGCTCACACTGTGCACCCGCTGGCATCCTGCTCGGATGCACTGGCACTACATTTCAAAGCATTTGTTTCCCTCTTCCTTAAGAGAATGATCTTGCTGGATCAAATCCCAGGAGGGTGGAGGCTCTCCATTCCCTTTCTTGCTATTTCTGCAATCTTTAAGAACACGTTTGTTTCAAAGCTGTAATTTTATAACTACAGTGATGAGAAAAGAGTTTCCCAGCATTCAGTAAGCTCCAAATGGAGATCCTTTTTCTAACATATCTTTGAGGACTGTTAATCAGCTGTGTGGACTCAGGCCTTTGGGTATGTTGTAACCATGTACAATCTTCTTCAACAAAACAAACGTATTTTACTATATAATTATCACACGTGCATGCTGTCATACAGCAGATACATTTGCTTCTCAACACACAAAGTTCTGAATTGCACTTACAGCCTAAAGGGCTAACCATCTCAGTTATAAATACAGACATGTATGGGAAACCATAGCATCCTCTCGTTCATTAGATCAGCATCATTTGCTTAAAAACCAACAATTCTAAATACATATTTACATGGTACACATCAGGACTACAGGTAAGAAGTAGACAGTACAAAGACTGCAGCAGCTCTTATCTCCATGTAAACTTTTATACCTCCTAAAAAGGACAGCTGTCTGTTTGAGAAGGATGGTTGATGGAGAAACTTCATCCATCAGAGATTCTGAGATATAATTAGTGCTCTGGATTAAAGCATAACATGCAAATTAAAAAAAAAAATAATAATAAATTTAAGGCTAAATTGTTATTATTGTCTCACCTGTTCAGGCTAGAGTAGCTTATATAGTCCCTGAATCTACAAACAAGGAAGCCTATGTTTAGAGCTAATTACCCAGGGCCTCCTGAAGCAAACACCATAGGATCCACTGACCTAACTGAGCTTTCTGTGCTGAACATGGTGTGCAGTAATATACTGGGATTGTTACTGTGTACTGAGATGTATACTGACATGGGTGTGAAGTCTCTGGTCCGGTTCAACATAAATTTTATTTAATCAGAAGAAGGTGAGGGAGAAGATGGTCCTGGGAGCAGTAGAAAGTGAGCGATTTCCAGTGGGCTGTTTCGAAGGATTCACTGCTCAACAGACTGGACAAGGTGCTTAGGGACCTCAGAGCCTTTCTTCAGTATTAAGAGGCAGTGAGAGAACTGTGAGAATTTAGGCAAGTAAATCCAGAAAAAGCTTTCTTCACACAAATGACCTGAGCCTCTGGGGCTTTAAGTATTAGGCTGTCTCCCAAAGCAAGACTCACCCAGGTGGAACTTGTTTCAAGGCCATCAAGGTGAGGCTTTCCCACACATCCCACCTGAAAGCTATTTAAGCCTTCCCAAGCCAACAAGGACTTTTCCATGGAGACTGTGCTGCTTGTGGAGACTGGGATTCTTCCATGGCAGCTATTGAGCCTTACCAGAAATGTTGTCTCTGTAAGTGGATGGTAAGTGGATGGCTGTGAGATCTGGCAAAGTCCTGGTTTGGGAGCAGGTCATTAGGGAAATGACCACTACAGCCTGGGTGATGCACATCACTGCAACAGAATAAGGATGGGAATTCACAAACTTTCTGGTCCCAAGCCTCTCGATCATATTTTTGACCCAGTATAGTAACCTCTGAAGTTGCACTGATGCAGCTGTTTTTGATGTCAAGTCTAAGCCCCAGCCAATTTCTAGGAAGACTTTATTTTTGATGTGGACTATTATCATCTAACAGCACTACTGTAGAGTAAACACGTGTACTGGCAAAACTGAGATGGCAACATGAGGTGGGGATTGTCTCTTGGGAGGTGGACAAGATGAACTCCGGAGGTCCCTTCCACTCTCAGCTGATCTGGAACGATATGATGCATGTGGTACTGCTGCAGAAGTCCTCAGCTTCATAAGGAGTTGTCTGGGACTTTTAAATTGTCTAGGCTTGATCATTTCAGGAATAAAACTTGGTGCTGTAGAAAGTATGGCTTGGGGCCATCAAAAACATAATTTTGAGGATTTTTTTTAACTCAAAAAGGAGTAACAATGGGGATAGATTTCATTTAAGATGGGTCTCATGGCTGCCTAACGCTGCAGATGAGCACTTACACTCACAAGGAACTCAACAAATCCTGTTTACATCTTGTCATGTGTAAATACCTTTGAAGACATGGCCTTACACACCTAGAAGTCAGAGGTATAAAATCTGGATATAGTTATCTAATGGGACTGAATCGTCAACTGAAACAATAGTTACGTTGATTTATGTCTGGAGGTGGATTTGGTACTGCTTATTTACTCAATAAACTCATTTTGTTCTCTTATGCATTCTGCCAGATGGAATTACCTGAATCTCTACATCTAAACTGGATTAAAAATGTAATACAAAACGGCGTTCACAACTATGGCTCTGAAATCATATAAATAATATATGGTTGTAAGATGAGTAGCGGGAAAAGCTCAGAACCTGCAAAATGACATACTGGGTTAAATACTTTTAATTGTCTGCCAGTGTTCTGCCTGCCAAACTTACAAGATAGGAAGAAAATGTTAATTGGACATGCATGTGAAAAATAGATATTGCATATGGATAGCAGATACCACCAAACAGACAACTGCATATTGCCTAAGCAGCTGCACAAGCTTTGCACATGCAGTTCCATATTTTGGGCACATTGTAGCTGTAATTTACAACATTTTTCCAAAAACATTTAAATAACAAATGGAAAACCCAGCCCTCGCACGCACCCTCTCATGGGCGTTTGACACGAGAACGGTTCCGACTGACGATCAGAGATAATGAAGTACTGAGCATTATGTCTGCCATCGTTATTCTAACTCACTGGAGTGAAAGTGTTGTGCAGTACATACAATGCTCAGCAGACACGTAGTTAGTCATAGCTACATTCATCACTTAGACAGACATTTCAGAAGATTTTGCTGGTTGCCTATAAGAACCCAGCTGAATAGCTAGCACTTAACGAGCCACAGTATCATATTTCTATATCTTATAAAATGTCATCCGGAAACGTTAGGGTATTATTTTTATTTGTATATGGAGGCAGTTTGCCAAGTGCCAGCATGCACAGCTCCCGCTTGCTTCAGATGGTAGAAATATGACAACGTGTCAGAGATCTGATGTAAGTAAGGGGAAATTATGTTTATTCTCTGCTATGAGATTAATTTTGAAAGAAAGGCACAATGAAAGAAAGACAAAGCTTTAAATGCATACAAGGGGAGAGATTTATTGCTCATGGTGACACATAAATCAACCAGGGACTGACTGTGATACACAGTCTGATGCTATATTCTTCTCCACCTTTTACCAGTCATTCTAACAGTAGCTTTTCTTTCTTTTTTTTTCTTTTTTTCTGGGAAGTTATTTTTCTCTATTGGAATAATGGATTGAAAATGTGAAACCCCTCTGGGGCTGAGTTTATCAACATGCAAACCTCCCTTTGACTTGGCAGCAGCCCAGTGTATAAACTGGCAACACTTACGGACTTCAACTACCACCCCATTCTAATTTGCTTACATAGAAAGGGTCTTATACACATATATATATGTATATAAGTCAAATACATAGCATCTTGGTACAATGCATTTTACCTTTTTAAGCTCACTAATAATCACAGAATCACAGAATGGCCAGGGTTGGAAGGGACCTCAAGGATCATGAATCTCCAATCCCCTCCCCCACCACATGCAGGGCCACCAACCTCCACATTTAATACCAGCCCAGGCTGCCCAGGGCCCCATCCAGCCTGGCCTTGAACACCTCCAGGGATGGATGGGGCATCCACAGCCTCTCTGGGCAGCCTGTTCTGCCTGGCCCTCCTCTGGACCCTCTCTGACAGCTTTGTAATATCCTTTCAGGATACAACAAAGTTATCCAAACAACTTGAATTTCGTAAGAAACAAGTATCAAACAGGGTTTTTTTACTTATTGCACCTGAGAAAATTACATTAAGCCTAACAAGTCCAATGGTTAAGATGAGGTAGACAATGCAATATGACTAATGGCTAACCTTGAACACAGTTCCCATAGATCCCATGACTATATTTGTGTATGTATTTTACTTTACTTATGCTGTACTTTTATAACTAAACTGGATAGCTAAGCTGAAGATTTTTATTTACGTGACTGTTACTGATCTTCATTCTATTAAATCTTGCATTTACAACGCAGGTGGCAATGAGATTAACATTAGATTAATATTTTCCTTGCAGCTGTGATATCATGCCAGAGAGTGGGGCTAAGGCAAGGCTCTGCACACCAGCACCCGAGCTATTACCCCTAATATATTGACTTTGGGGTTCACTGAGTTACCTATCCAGGTTTTGAACTGATGGTGAGCAACATCAACAGTAGATGCTTTTTGCAAGGTATCAAGGCGATTGTTGTTGTCGTAATGTCTGTCGTGTTAAAGGACAAATATTCATGGTGGAACTTGTAAAACAGAGTATGCCGAGGTTTGCAAAATGATTGATACTGGTTATTTATCATAAATGAAGCAGAATATACTAATTTAGCTACTTTCTCTTGTATCTTCCAAGCAAAGGGAAGGTCTTTTGCAGAGCTATGGACACCATCCAGTGCCCTTTGCTTGGAGGACACAGCTAAAAAGTAATTCCATCAATATGATTCTGATTTCTGTATTTACAGTGGGAATATAAGGAAGAATAAATGTTAACAGAGCCAGCTGTGACAGCTGTTATATAAACTGCCAATGCATGCATGGAACCTGATAAGCCAAGACTATTCATTATCTGGGCATGTGATACATTTGCTGTTTCACCTTACCAACAATTCATGTACTTTATGGCCACTGAACAGAAAGTTTGTATTAAGTAAAAATTTCTTATGTTATCTTACCTGTGCCTTGTGGACTTTGCTGGAGACAAATGATTAGAGTTATGGTCAGAATTGATTGCAAGTCTTTTGCCTATCAAAGTACAAATGTAAAGCCTCTGAGACCAATAGGCCTTTA
Organism: Lagopus muta; assembly: GCF_023343835.1. Lineage (NCBI taxonomy): Eukaryota > Metazoa > Chordata > Aves > Galliformes > Phasianidae > Lagopus > Lagopus muta. Next base: position 62,194,232 of record NC_064437.1, on the reverse strand, counting down.
CCAGAAAATAATTTCAAGATATTACGAGGAGGACACATTTTCTTGATGCAAGTTGTATTATGAATTATTACTAAAATCATAGCAGGGACAACCAATTAATTATTATTCTTGATTTCTTGATTTTTGCAGCTTTGGGACAAATTTCATCTCTTTATAATTCAGAAATCCTAAAAAGGGGGTTGAGGGTAGGCAGGAGGCATCCTAACCATTCCATCCTATTTATCTACCTTTTTTTTTTTTAGTCTTTTAAAATTTAATGAAGAGGAAAGTAATAGAATTCTGTGAAAGTTACTTAGAGGACACATCAGAATCCAGCCTGTAATGTACTCAAAAGAGATTTTCTTTCCACTCAGTTCTACAGAATTGTTCAAATGATATGTACCAAATGAGATTGAAAGCTATACTGGTCACTGTATGAGTGCCCAGGTAAAGATTTTGCTACTCAGATTTTCCTATTAAGATCTTTACTGTAGGGTACCTGCTGAAGCAATCAGGTTGAGGTTGTTTTGTAAAGCTGGCAGATCCATCAGAAAGACCCTGATCTGCAGCCAGTGAAGAACATGGCACAGATATATTTCTGTGTAGCTTTTTTAAAAGTAATCTCACTGTTTCACCTTTCTGCTCCTGCTACTCTCATGAGCCCTCCCACCAAGGAGCAGCTTTTCACTCTATGTGTAACTGCGGATGGAAATCAATGGGAGATTGGTCTTGGTGAAGTCTGCAGGACCATGCACCAATAGCACACTGCAGTTGGAGAGAGGAGGCTCAAAGCAGCCTCCCGTGGGTGTATGTGGGCTGTAGAAGGGACACAGCCCCTGTGACCACTTCCCAAAGCCTTGACAGCTGAGGATAGCTACTAGGGATAGGCCAGTTACTGTTGTTTCTCATATATCATTTAATGCTTCTGGAAGATCCCATACCCACGAGGAAGGCTCCTCATTCATTCAGCTGCAATATATTTCGATTGTGCGACTCGCTCGTGAGGGCAGACGAGTTGATGGAGCTCCTTTTGAGGATCTTGTTTATGATGTCCTTCCATGTCTTCTTGTACTGATTCCGTAGCAAAGAGTAAACAAAAGGGTCTGAAACTACTTTGCTGTAAGCTAAGCACTTGGAGATAATTCCCCAGTGGGAGTTGATGGGGATAGAAGAGGATAATTCAACAAGTCTGTGGGAAGAGGAAGGTTGAAAGAGTGAGTATTCCAGCAGCACAATGAGAAGTCAATGACACACCCCTCCCCAAATTCCTGGGACTGTGCACACTAGCAATGAGCATAACTTTCTCTGATTACTCTAGGGTTTTCAGCCTTAGTAAGAGCTCTTGTTGGAAAGCAAAGTTTTGCAGTTGGTATTTCTTTTTTTGTTGTTGTTGTTATTATTTAGCGTTTTCTTGTAATTACTTTCTAGTTGTGTAATGCCATAAGATCATGTTTTTAGCAGCTGAAGCTCATCATAGACTTGATTGAACTCTGAAAGATATGAAAAGAGTATAACTTTCCCCAAAAACATTTCCTGATGACTTCCATGCTTAACTGCACCATTTAATCCACTGTGCACACCACATTTAATAGCAAATATAATAGTATATATATTTCTATGTAGCCCAGCATCATTTCCTAACTAGTGTTGCAAAAACTTCGGGTTCCTAAGTCTTAGATCGAGACACTGACCATCATCACTGGGTTTAGTGGGTGTCATATCTCCCTATTGCTATAACTTAAAGTACAATATCTGGTCCATAGTCATCCTTCAAGTTCATCTCTGGAGTATCTGTGAAACCATCCTGCAGTGATACATATCGTTTACAAGTCCAGGTTCTGGAGTGTGATGCGTTTGAATAGTCTGACTGAGTCATAGGTGAAGCACACAAGGAAGGAAAATTATTCACTAAGAAATGGCTCAATTAATCTTACCTTTTAAAAGCGGTCAATTTGAAGACCTAAAATACTATTGTAATAAATCTAGCCCAGAAAAATGTTTAAGCTATTGGGAAGGGAAGGAGAGAAGAGCTTTATATGCATCTCACACCCCAGCACAGGCCGTTCACTTTGTTCTGAGACCTCCAGTGTTTTTGACAGTGCAATATCGATAACTCCACGAGATTTTCTTTTCCCTTGTCTTTGAACAACATTGAAGGGCAACTCTGTTCAATATGTCTCTACAGCTGTTGAGTAACTATTGATTTTTCTAGAGGAGAATGATTCCAAAGGGCATATGTGCTGCTACAGAGCCCCACTACGTGATAGCAAATGAGATCTTTGATGACAACTATCTTCAGACACAGGTGTTTTTAAACCTGCCTGGAAAAATCTTCATCTGCTAATCTTTCCATAGACAAAGGACCATTTCCAAGGAGCATTCTCAAGTGTGATTTCTACAGCATCAACACCAACACTGCTAGCATTTCAAGCGGTTTAGAAATAAGGATTTCCTCAGCCATTTTGTTTGTATTCTGTAAAGTTTCCCTGCATTTTGTTGTTTAAAATAGCACTGGCAGATGGCATGGTCTAGTCACTGGAGCATGAAAGTGGGGCTGAGAAGCCCGAATTTGGTACAGTGTGGCAGTAGTGCTCGAAACATCCCAGTGCTCAGGAATGCTAGGATGTCTACTACTCTAAGAGGTACTTCTGCTCTTGCAAGTTCTTTCTTACAAGGGCCTCTCTGTCATCTTGAAATGGTTTCTGAGCACCTCTTTGGCATCAATATGCATATACTGCAACAGCACGCAGTGCGAGCCTAAGCTGTATTAAATTAATAATTTCATGGAATCATGAGATAAAGGGAACTAATTGAAGTTCGACAATTCATGTTATATGCTCCTAATTTCACTGTCAAATAATTAAGTGTTAGTCACTGATAACCACCATGTTTCACCGAGAAATATCATGCTGTCACAATTAACATCTTTACATTAATATGTCCTATTATCAAAGAACAAATTATTTTCAGGCTCTTTATATCTTTACTGAGCTCAATGGCCATTTCAGAAATGTTCTGCATTCGTGTGCTGTTCTCTGGGGAGATCAGCTTCAGTGGAGACAAGGGCTGAAAGTATTATGCATATGAAAAGAGGAATGCCCAGTACTTACTGGGGTTATGGGCTCAGGGGCATGTAAAGCATTGGAGTTGACCAGGCTATGTTATGTGAAAATGCTTGAGAATTTGGCTCAACTCATCACTGTAAGCTGCTCTGAGTTCCCAAAGAACTGCCATAACTTTCCTCTCCTTTCATCTTGCCTAAGTCAATGCCATTCTTCCAACCTCTCCCTCTAATTTGTGGTTGATATCTTTTTACAAAGCAGCACCCAAAGTCAAACACAATTACCTTCTACTCTGGCTGCTGGAGGTCTGGTCTATTCAGACATGTAAGAAAATGTAGCTATGACACTCATGTAAATATGTTCCAAAATGAGATTTTAATATTTGGATATTCATCTTCTAGTGAGTCATATTTACTCTGTAATCTATGGTGAGCTATCCTTCTTCATATATTTAATGACTTCTTTGCATTTAAAATTTTATCATCTTGAATTTAATGTGGTTGATTTACTTTGGTCAAATGTTTTACAGATACTGAATTTGACTAAGTTTAATTAGGTGCAGTGGATGCTTTGAATGATCAAGGTATGACAAATTTGTGTCTGAACCTCTGTCCCCCAGTCCTATGAGCTGTTAACAGTCTCCATTTAGAGCACATCACATGGACGCTGTAAGTGTAGGCGTACAAATTCTGCCCTCAGTGACTGACCAATTAAAAATCCAGCACTTTTATCAACAGAATCTATGATATTTTCCTCAATTATTACCTCGTGTCCTTGACATTTAAAGATCTTGCCATTTTTGTGTATTATATTTGACATTTGCAGATACATAGCAACAAACAACTGCAGATAAGCCCCAAGATACGCAATTCTATTTGATGTAGAAACAATTAAATGTCTTCAAGTCGTGTCATATACCTTATTACCTTTGAAAGAGGGTTCTGTTTCTCATTAATGAGGGAAATTATATGCATAGCTTCAATTTTCATGAAACATTTCAGCCAGGAAGATGTTTTCAGTGAAGGTGCATTAATATTTCAGTGCTATCTCTAAATTAAATTCTACAGCATTGGCTACATAATTCCCTAACTTGCTTTCAAAAGCCACCTTCTACTTGTCTGATACCCAATTCCTGTACTTCAAAACTATAAACTGTTTTGCCACGATGATTTTTTAATATCTTAGAAACATAATTCCGTGGTGCACTTGGTGGCAAGTGGTAATCCAATTATTTTATTGCACTTTCAGAAGTAAACAAGGATGTCACCTTGAAGAGTAAGGCCTCGAACTCTTATGCAGATAACACAGAGGGAAAATGCTTTACATCCATGTGCAGATTACCACGTTAGTAAAATATTTTACAGGCCATATATAGGTCCATATGGGCAGCTAGTATAATGGGAGCATCTCTCCCATGCACTGACTCCCCTTCAGAAATTAACAGAGTTTTAGAGAAAACTCTGAATAGGCTGGAGGTCCTCAAACAAGTGATTATGTCTTGTTCAGGGGCGAAACTGAGCAGGAATTCAGGAACTTGGATCGACTCTTTAAGTTTATAATCCTAATCCTAATTTTAGTTCTGCTTGTTACCAACTGTGATTTTCTTTATTTATTTCACGCAGGACTCATAGTATCAGAATTTTACCTTGGTCTTTTTTCTTGTATTAATGAATAAGCTGAACAAGATGATGAGTGTTCCCACTTCTTTTCTGAGAGGAAATACTTTTTTCCTACTACCCTAAAACCTGAACCTCCCCTGGCACAGCTTAAGGCTGTCACCTCTCTTCCTACCCCCCACCTATGTCATATGAAATTTTGAGGAGGCCTAGAAAGCCTTCAAACATGTCAACCTATAAGTGCACACTTAGGAAAAGTGTGCATTTATAAGCAGACAAGCAAGAACATAGATCAGAACTCATTTGTGAGTTTGCCTGTCTTTGTGCCCAAGCAGTGTTTGTATGCAGAGGGCAGCCAACCAATGTAAAAATGCATTTTGTTTGTCCCATTCCCCGGAGATGATACGAGAGAATTTCAGCCTTCTGCCTCTTCTGCCATCCTTCTCCCTAACCCAAGGGCTTGGGACTGCACACCTTTTTCTAATATTGCTTCAGAATGTTTAATTTAGGGCCCATCGCCCAATAGTTGACAGCATTTAGTAAATCACTTGAGCAAAGTTTTGGATTTGTCTGAAAAGTGTGGAATTGGACACAAATATTAGAAAGTAGTATGACTTCTTATGATTTTCCTCATGAAGAAGCTTCTTGGAGAATTCAGGTTTTCAACACTGTTTTCAATCACATAACAATAAATATAGCAAAAGAAGGGATGTGTTACTAGAGCATTTTTCCAAATCAAGCAACCAGCTGTACCTAGCAATATCCAGCATATATCTGGTATGTGAAGACACTGAATCAATAACAGAATTGTTATTATTAAGATATACTACTTAAGGTCAGCCACCGAACTAATTAAATGGGCATTTCCTTGACAAAAGGGGTGACTAATCTGATCTTTACCCTGATGTAAGCTGAAAAAGACTCTGGTTGACCTAGAGAGGCATTTGTCCAACTGCAGCTCTAGGCATGGCTCCCTCCCTGGCTCGTGGGCTGCTGCAGACAACTGCTGGCTTTTGGTGTGGAAGCTGAAAGACGTTATAGTGTAATCCAGTACCTGCTCAAATTATCAGCTGGTTTAGAGCACGTTTAATGGAAGTGAGTGCCACTTTGAGCCTGCTGTTCACATGGGAATGACACGCTTTGTCAGCTATCTTCTGTTCACTGCCTAGAAAAGTGACTGGTTGCCCCTTCTTGTGAAGTGCAAAACACTCCGAGTTCAGTCCAGAAAAGAATACTTGCTTACATAACTAAGCTTCCTCCTCCTCGTAGGTTTGACATCAGTCACATGCAAATATCCTTCCATATATCATGGTGCAAAGCATCTCTATACTGTTAGGACTCTAAGCCTCAGTTCTTCTGGTCACCCCCAGCAGAAAAGCCATCAGTCCTTCACGGACTGAAGACTTGTGTGAATGTTTAGTGAACCTTGTAAGGATTGAAGCAGGTAGGTTTTTTCTAACCCCCCCCACTTTTTGTATTTCAGGATTAGAAGCACACAGGCTGCCTCGGAGATCAGTGGTAGCAGGGAGGTGGTGGCTGAACTCTGGGCTGAGCTGCAAGGAGCACAGAAATACTTCTGACAGCCCTGGCTCAAGTGCTCGGTGTCATCTGGGCTGAGCTGAGAGCTATTCAGTGCCTGTGATGATTTTCATTAGCTTCACACACCCGATATAAAATGAAATTTAGCCACTTGAAGCAAGGCATACTCTAATATCTTACAGCCTGACAGTTAAGGCTAAGTGCCCATAATTTTAAATCCTTTCTTACCCTTTCAGAGCACAGGGCAAGGTCTCTTTGCCACTGTAAAGTCAGGGTGAAGAAAAATTTCATAATGCTGTACAAATGTACTCCCAACATTGTCACAAGTTATTAGCACGGATCAATTAGCTGTTATTATCATGAGCATAAAGTTAATGTGGCATGCAGTTTTTTCTTTCTAACAAGAGACTACAAGACTGCTTGTTAATTGTTTTGTTAGAAACAGAAATTCAGGATATTGTACTGTGATGGGAAAATGAGTTTCTCTATTGCCCACTTACACTGAGTCTTAATTCTGGTTTTTCAATGTAGGGGTTTTTTTTGGCAATTCTGAATTTGACTGACATCAGCCTCAGTAATTTCTCCCCAGTAATACTGGAATAGGTGATGCTTTAGGTGTATATATCTTTTTCTTTCTCTGCTCCACATAGCAGTATTTCAGTTTTTCCTGAGTTTTAATAATGAGCACAAGTTGTAAATTTCCTTTCAACAACTTGATAACACTAATCCAGAAATACTTGCTTTCCAACAATTTTGTTTCATAGGACTACTTCTATGTTTCCCACAGGAGCCATTTTTAGAAATAAGCTGCTAGATAAATAGGAACATCTGAACATAAATTGCAAGCTTTTCTTTAGCCATAAGCCAGACTAACTTGATGTTTATGACCAAGCATTCAATCCAAGAAAGCTGCTGTTTAAATCTGAGCTCTGCATCCTGACCTATTCGGACTACTGTCCTACGCTATGGATTAGCTCACCCCCTGCCCCACTGGGGTATTCTGAGGTCTCCAAAATTCAAAAATTCCAAAATTCCAAAATTCTTGGTCTCCGAAAATAACTACAACATCTCCTGGCACCTGGGGATTGAACTCCCTAGTCCCTCCCATGCAACCCATCCATTGACTTGGCTCACAGACTACAGATGGGTTGGCCTGGCTGTGACATTCTACATAATGTGGTATTATAAGGTGCAGTGTAACACAGAACTTTCATAGGGAGCTTGCATCAGTTTCAGTGCCCTGCTTTTCTGACCATTTTTTCAGAACATAAGTTCCTGCTTACCTTGTGATGACATAAGGTGCAAAACAAAGTATAAAGGTACCAATGAAGGTACTTATTTTCTTTGTTGCTCGTTGCCTCCGTCTCTTCTGCTCTTCTAGACAACGCTCTCTTACACTGTGCAACATTCAACACAAACAAGAACATGAATCATAATATCAGGTAGCAGACTTGAACAGCTATACTTCTGAAATAATATAAATCAATTCTTCCAGTACATGCTGCTTTCACACAACTCAATAACCAATGCATTGCATTTCCACAGGAGAAGAGTGAGTATTAATGCTTTACATGACCTTACCTTCCAAAACCAATTACTGAGAAATGCATGCATGTACACTCATATCACATATGCACCCCATTACATTGATTTATTTATGGACAGGCTGGTGGCATTCAGCCTTGAATCCAATGGCATCTCCTTTCTGAATCACTGCAAGCTGTATTTGAGTTTTCCTAATGATGTTCAAAAGTTTACAAAATAGTAATAGAGTGGGATAGGCAGCATCCTACTTCCATAGGAAAGGCAATTCAAACAATCATATCACGATAGGAGAAACAGCCCAGCGAGGTAAGAAATAAAGCACAATGAAAACATAACAGGAAAAAGTACTCTCTTGCCAGTCAGCCCAACACTGGGGCAATCATTATATCCAGTAGCTGTGAATAATGCAGCCGTAAATCCCACAACAGCTTGTGCATGTGTTGAGCACTTTGCAAAGCCTAGACAACAAATCTGAAAAGCTGAGGTGTTCTGACTCTGAGGCTCAAACCAGCCTTTTTTCCAATCAAACAGACACCAATTAGTCCTGTCCTGATTTTTCCATCCTCCTCTACCTGCTTGTGCAACTTCTGTGCTGGCTGAATGAAGCCCAGGGATGTGTCTGTGGCTCTCCATGTGTTTCTGTGGGATTGGAAGTACAGGTTGTACATCCCAGAGCCATCTGCACCTGAACTGGTGAATCTGCCAACATACTCCCTTTAGGAAAGGATGAAACCAAAGCCAGGCTGCCTGCCCAAATCCCCCTCTAGGCACATAGCAGTGTTGCTGCCTGTGGGCCCATTGCACATGCCTCGTGGCAAAGTAACCACGTGTCTTGGGCGAAGCCGGTGGTCTGGCCCGTGCACAGCATGTTGTAACAGCTTGGAGCTCATCTCCCTCTGATGTTATTGTAAATTTGTAATTGATGACTCACTGTCAGGTTCCATGCTTGCATATGTTAATAGCCGTGTGGTTTATGACCGCACCTGTGTGCTGTTTGCTCTAAATGTCTGATCAACATCTAAGCACGTGCTGTGTCCTGAGGAACTCAAGGTGCTTTGGGGCTATCTGTGTCAGACAGTCCTAATGTCATCTTTTGATTGGGCTAAAAAAAAAAACCTGTTTCATTATTTCCTTTTTATTTACTCTCTTACATCCAGTTCCTAGAGCAAGTGCCATGATGGAAAAGTGAACAAAAGGAATAACAAATTGCCTTGCTCTTAAAGAATATGCCTAAGTAGAACTAAAATGTGTCTAACAGTGTTACATGTTCTACATCTGAGTTATACGCAGCTCAAGATGACAGCTGAGCAGTAAAAAAAGAAATCCACCTGTTTGAGGGAACCTATGCTTCCAGTTCTGCAGGAGCTGAAGAACTTGGTGTACTTTTAGGTGCAAACAGGATCTAAGAGGTTCAGCAGCTTCACTTAAGACCTGCGCTGGGACTCATAACATCCCAAGCACACATCAGTTTAGGAAAAAAATTCCAAAGCCATTTCAATTAGGATGCTGTTAGGGTGGGGAGGGGTATTTTTGTGTCCAATAGTTCCCTCTGTTATCTCTCTCCACTCATTAATTGGTATACAAAGCTGTTATTGACCCCAGGAGCTCACGTGTGACATGGGAAGTCATGAAGGCTTCGGCTGATTTCTTTTGTTCTGCATTTCCAGATGTAGCTACTAAATACCACATCACAAATGAAACTATTTTATCTTGTTCCTTCAGATAGATCATGTGCTCAGATGGGTATTTTACTTTTGTGCCCTCTTTCGTGCAGCTAGATAAGAACATAAACATGGGTTCCACGGATGACATTGGTAACAGAACTGGATCGTTGACTAAGCTTTCATTCAAAGATTTTAATATCCTGGAAAATCTGAGATACATCCCTTTGAAGCTTTGGTATTTTAAACAAAGCTTATGAGATACTGAAACTTAAGATCCACTATCTTTAAGAGGTGGATACACAAAAAGATAGCATAGATAATTTCGGTTGAGAAATACATGAGTTAAGCACTTAAGAGAATCCTTGCCCAAGCCTCTCACAATAACTCAGATAGCTCAGTCTAGGGAACAAAGTCAAGAGAGAGCAGTACCAGAAAGCAGTACCCAGTAAAAATGCCAAAGCTAACTTGAAAGGACACGTGCCCTAAACATTCACACGGCTCTGTGCGGTATTTAGAGGTTTCCTTCGTACTCATCTCAAATGATCTTCAGAAGATCACTTGTGTCTCCCCAAGTCACAGGTAATAAAGCCATCTGTCATAACGCCTGTCCCAGGACCCCTGGCGGGTGGATTCTGAGTCACAAGAAGCAGAAAATTGTCTGTACACATTTCTCAGCTTTGAAACCAGACCACACAAAAGCCAGGGGTAAGCTAAGCTACAGCTGCAAACTTTGGCCTCTCGTGTACGTCCTCCCAGTGCCTCCCAGTGTTTTGCTGTTGCATACTATCACAAACACTAAACATTCCTGTACGTGTGCCACTTATAACTCAATATAACTATATAACTCAATGCAAATCACTTTGTGAAGAGCCTCTGTGTAGAGTCTAAGATCTGACCCTGACCCTAAGATCTGACAGCTGCTGCAGCTGTCACTGATAGGACAGCAGCACTGTAGGTTGGAAGCAGCCATCGTTGCTGTAGTCCAGAGAAATCAAAACTCCCCTTTCCAACAGAATGGCCTGATGGAAGAGCTGAATAGCAGCAACAGAGCAGCAAAGTGCCTGTAAAACTCCATCTCCTCCAAAGAAGGGGTACGATACCCACAGCCCCATGAACCTGCTCTTCTGTGAGACGATTAAGAAATGCAGGAATACCTTCAAGTTAACTCAGACAAGAAAAAATGCAGAGGAGGAGAATACTGTTGTGATTTTTGCCTTTTTTTTCTAAGCTTTTCTATACAATCCAGCCATACTTTAAGCATTAGGTGTAAGGATTGCTACTTCTAACAGCCCCAGCACATGCACATCTACAGCACTGCACTGCAAGTGGCCACAGCATCCCACAGCAGGAATTAAGAGTGACTGGGATACAGTTTAGAAAACCAGACAGCATATGGGGAAGGAGGCTGTTTTTTCCTCTCTGTGACTTGGTGGATAAAGGAAGATTTATACATGTGTTTCTCAAAAGCAGGAACAGGACTCACCCAAGGTTCTGCTCCACATTTGTGGTCAAGACACGGATCAGACAGCTTAACTGAGAATTTTGAGCAAATGTTTCTGTTCCTCTGACACAGCACTGTCCTGCCCTGATCCTTTCAGACTTCTTTGCCTCAGGCTAAGGAATCCCCAAGCTCTGACCTCATTTTGAGGACAGCCACATGTGCTTCCTTCCGCTCCTGCAGTTGGCTGCAATACAGGAGCTGCTGCTTGCCTCCAGCCTGCAGAGAATGGCAAGGTGGGATGCTGCTATGGGACAACCCCCCTCATCTGCTCGTGGCTTTCCTCTCTTCTTCCCCAGCTGCCAGCACCTTGCTGAAAGACACTTCTCTTCCCTTCAGTGTGCACTTACAGACTCAGTTTCTGACAGCCTCCCAGTCATCGTGCACATCCTTCACAACCCCCCATAGCCAAACTATCTTCTCCCCCTTCCTCCAGGTGAGTCCATTGGAGCCTTTCCTTCCCAATCACCTGCTCCAGTCACACTCCTCCTCTAAGCGAAACTCTCAGCAAACTGGGCCCATTTCCTCCCACGCTACAACCAGTACCCCTGCTTTCGTAGAACCATAGAATTATAGGCTCATTAAGGTTGGAAAAGACCACTAAGATCACCAAGTCCAACCATGAACGCATCACCACCATGCTCACTGAACCATGTCCCACGTTTCCCCTGCCCACATCTCACTCTCTGTCTTTCCCACCTTGTCCCAGTCCCAACTGGTCCTTAACCTATCTACCCCAACTCATCGGAGCCTCCAAGCCCAGAGCATATTGTGGTCCATCAGCCACTCCATCCCACTGCATCCTGCCTTAGCTTTGTGGATTGATTTCTAATTTCTCCTTTTCCCAGGCAGACTGCTCTGGCATGTCCTGCCGCTGTCTTCTCACCAGCCCCAAGTCCCAGGGCTTCCATCCAGCAAACCTTTCTCTCCTTCAGCTGTACAGCTCTACATCCCTTAATGATCAGGAAAAAGTCTCTTCCACTCTCCCTTTCCCAGCCAAATCTGCTTCACTTGCTGACCCAGACATGTCCTATTTATGCAAGATTTATAGCCCGCACATCATCTCTGACAGGACTCTTGCACAGCTTCCCGGCACACATCCATGCCTGCTTGGTGCTTGCCATTCTTCTCCCAGCCCCTGGAGACTTTTCTCCTAACAATTCTCTCGCTTAAGGACTCTCATTAGCAATGAGCTTTCTACATCCCTCACTTGTCATATTAACATTGCTACTGAGGTATCTCAGTGGGATTTACGTACAGGCATTCAAGCATACCTACTTAGCAGATGTTATTCCCTTACGATGCTGCCTTTGGGAAAGATAAAGTTACAGAGAGCACAGCAACATGGACACAGCTGGAGGAGAAGCGAGTGCCCCAGCTCACCTTCCCTCTCAGCTCTGAGACAGGGACATGTGCTCCCTCTCAGCAAGAATCACTGTTTCAGGCTGACAGTGCTAAAATCTGTGACTCTATCAATCACTAAATCCACTTTCTGAGACAAAGAGCAGTCGTCTGATCACTGTTTCAAAGGGAAATGCATGCTCAGCCAAAACTGCTTGTTTCTTTGCTCTCCCTCCCAAAACAAGCTCCTAAGAAAGAAGACTTGTTTTTGCAGCCGGAAAAAACACAAACACAAGTACAAAGCAACGTGCAGAACAGATACCAGCAGGAAGGATGCTTGTTTTCTCCCCCTCCCAGTCCCTCCCTGCTGTGACACTGCTCAGACTGCATTTAACATAACACTAAGCCCCGTCCTCACTTCCTCTGCAGCCAATATTCTTTCTTGCTGAGCACACAGGCACCTACCTGGGATGGATGTCCACAAGCAGTACCAGGGTCTGCATAGTGATCACGTCAATCCGCTTACAGTGGAACCGTGCCACCTTCAGCACTTTGAGATAAGTGAAACACAGGACTATAAGGGAGAGGAGGAAGCTGAGGGTGTGAAAGACCCCAGTGAAAATCACAAACTGTGTCCTATCCTCTGGTCTCTTGTTGTACAGGGTGCAGGAGGCATAGAGGTGATGGAAACCCACCCAGGAGAGAGACGCTGCCACTATGGGGAATGACACGGAGTGTAACCACGTGTAGCTCAGGATGAGAGCAGCATCTCTGTACCTCATTTTGGAGTGGTAACTTAGAGGGAAGACCACGGCAATCCACCTGTCAATGCTCAACGCTGCCATGCTCAACATGGAGTTCGTGGTGAGGAAAGTCTCCAGGAAGCCCACAGCGTGGCAGATCTGATCTCCTCCCGGTTGCCTCTTGTAAATGATCCCAGCCAAGGTCAGGGGCATGCTGGAGACGGTCATCAACAGGTTGCAGAAGGTGAGGTTGAGGATGAACAATCCTGGGACCTGCTTGCGGATGTCGGCGCTGTACAAGAAGCACATCAGCACCAGCACGTTGGCCAGCAGGGCCACAAGCATCAGCACCACCATCACAAAAGCCAGGATCACCTCCCAGATGCTCATGGTGCACCCAGTCACAGGAGGGACATCTCCGAGTGTCCGAGGACCATGGTGCGAGCTGCTCTCCCCTCGCCCTCCTTCCCAGCCTGCTCGCACTCTCACATGCCCTCCGTATTTTTAGAAGAGCTGCCGTTTTTTTTCTCCAACCTCCCCCTCCTTGCTGCTCCTTTCCACGTCAACGCTCTCCGAGACGTGCACAAAAGCACTGGGAATGCCCATCAAACTGCGAGGAGGGCTTTAAAAATATCAGCAGGACTGAACCACTGTCTCCATTTGGTCCATCCGAAGGCAAGCAGGTTATTCTGAGAAACTGCACCCCTGAGATCCCTAATTATCAGCCCAAAGCTTGCAAGCAATTCACTGAGCGAATAGCACTCTCTTTCTCTCTCGCTTTCTCTCTCTCTTGCTCTCCCCTCCCCTCTCCTCCAACCCTCACTCCCTTCCAGGCTGAATGTAACCTGCTTTTTATGATCACAGATAAAAACCCCATTAATGGATTAAAGCATGCACACTGCTGGTGATTCGCAAATGTGATTATGTCATCCCCACTCCACAACCCCTCCCCTTCTCCTTGCAATTGTGACTAGACTTTCCTCAAGAGAAATCCCATGCTTTTATTTAATTGATTTAGCCATTAATTTGCAAACAGGCATGTAACCAAATTCCTGCACTACACTCAGTTTTCTGTATTTCAGTGCATCACTTTCACAGTTGCTGCCTGCTCTCTGCTAAGGCAGGGGAATTCTTTTCTGTGCTTGGAAAGATGGGGAAACGGATGTACTCTGCTACTTCTCTGAAGCCTTCATTAGGCTATCAGAACAACTTAGAGTCCTCTGCCTCCTACCATGATGTAGGAGGAAAACAGTTGTCTTCCTTCTTCCTTCAAAAGTAGGAAAACCAGAATTCCAACTGCCCAAGCAACTTGCCTGAGGTAAGAGGCAGGTAAGAGGCAGAGGCAGCCAGTCTCACGGTTCACTCTGCTTTCACAGCCCATGTTTCCCCCAATTACCCTTCCTTCTTGCAGGATGAGCACTGCAACCACAAAGGGGCTTGGCGGAAGCAAGCAGGGCTGAGTCTGCGTTGCATTTAATTAGATGTTCCAATTAAGTTTGTTTCAAAGGAAGGAGTGGGAACAGTTTTCCGATTGCCTTTGCTGTCACTTTAAAACCACTTTAACCAGGAGTGCTAGAAGACTGCAAGCAATCAGGACAGCTTTCTCATCAAGGCAGCCAAGCCTTAATCCCTGTACAATGAAGAGGGAAAAGATAGCCCGCAGCAGCAGTTATTGTGGCTGGGTAAGTGCCTCAGCACACGTGCGAGAGCTGGATGCTGAGGTGGATTGTTCCTCTGTGCTTGCAGCAAGCACTTGCCAGAGCCATGCACGCTTGATTTACAGCATCTCTTCCTCTCAGACAGTCGCTTGCTCAGTGGTGGAGCTGACATTGCACACAGCGTCGGCACTTTGCACACTGTAGGAAGGCCCCTTTGCTTCAACTCAGCTGTTTCTGCTGGCGATATTTTTTCTTAGACCAAGCTTTAAAAGGCTGACAGCAAAAAGAATTCACTTTTTTAAGTGAAAGGGTTGACATTACATAAAGCAGATGGTTGTTTCCTGAGGTGTTGGAACCCATGAGAAAACCCTGTGAGAGACCACTTCTAGAGACTGTTCTAAGGTCCCTGCTGAGGGACCCTTCTAAGAGGGTACAGGGACACTATTAGGAGAGATATGCTGAGGGGAGAAGGTGAAGATCTCACTGCAGTGCAGCTCTAGAAAATGGGAGTTTCTTTGTTGGGTACAAAGGAAAAGCCCTGGGTGAGAATGATGCCCTGGAATCAGCAGACAGAGCAGGGTGATGGTGCTAAGGGATTGGACATGGCCTCATGCTCAGCTATGAAAGAAAGGCGCTGTGGGTCCCCAGGAAGGGAACACAAGAGCTGGGAGGTGCAAATGCTGAAAGCCTGGGAAGTTTGTGAAGACATGGGGAGGCATCCTGGGAGACTAGGAAGGATAGAGAAAAAAAAGGAAGGGAAACCCAGGGAAACATGGGACAGATGTAGGGCAGCAGGCTTCAGGTCCACTCCCACTGCTGCTGTCAAGGTGACACTGATCACACCTTCCCACCCTCAGCCTCCTCCTTGGTCCTAAGCAGCCCTACGTGGCCCCAGCCACACAAATCGTTCGAGGCCCAGCAGCAGTACCGGCTCTGGGTAATTTGGACGTTGCCATGTTGCACACAAGGCCAGATCTGCTGCATCTTGTCACTGGGGCAGTGACATTGCCCCAGGATGAAGGGAAGCCCTCCACCTCTGTATGGTGTTGTAAGAGATTTTTCTTTTACATCATTGTCTCAAAGCTTGCTGGGGACACAGACAAACAGTCCAAGCAAGTCCTGGGCAAGGGTTGAGAAATCCTTTGTCTGAGGGACACAGACAGACAAGGCCAGGGGCAATGAGAGAGAGATAAGCTGCAGCTTAATAGCCGGAATCAGTGTTTTGTGTGGACTTATCTCAGGGAAGATGGCCATCTCAGGAGGCGCTGCACATGACTCTTACCCAAGCACCCAGGAATGCCAGGACGAAGGATAAAAAGGGGACCTATAACCAGTATTTGAACCACTGTTTCTTAATTTCACGCCCGCTATACAGATATTAAAAGAACCTCATCTCCCTCCTATAAGTTGGAGCGAGACAGGTGTCAGCTACTTCTTCTGAAACCTGGCATCCCACTTCTCTCCAGCCAACCCTTGTTCCCCAAGGGTTCAATGTGGCATCGATAACATTCCTATCAGTGTGGAAAAGCTACCTTCAAGCAGTAGATCCAGCTCATGCTTCAGTAATTATTAGCCAAAATGAATGAATCTTCCTAGTTCCGTGTTTCACAGTTTTCTGACAGTTTAGCCTTTTCCTACCAAGTAATTCTTGTACAAATTTTGGGGGGGCGGGTTAAGAAAAAGCTACACTCCCTGTACTCATAAGAAAAATCCATCGGTTAAAAAGGGCTTAAATCTACAGTCTAGTGAAAAAGCACTCTAAAGTTCAGGGAAAGCTGAAGTTTTCTTTTGATGACTGCCTTGAGTCTCGACGCGTATGTCTAACTCCAAAGGCCCACATACTTTACATAACTGATTCCCCTGCTGCTAATCCCTGCAGTTGAGGATATTTATTAAGTGTTTCTGGATTTATTTATCTTGCATAGCTAAGTGAGCATGATGGATCCAACAAATAGCTTCATTTTATACAAATCAGAAGGAGTTTGCTGTGCATATTTTACCATGGTAGAGGGGATGAATGCTTTGCACAGCTTGCCTGTGAGCTCCTAGCGGTGGGGCCTGCATGTTTTGTTTGTAATATTTCAATGACAGACTACATTATGAATGAGCAATAAGCACTACTAACAAATAACAACTATCACCAGCGACCTCTGACAGTGTTTGGTCTTGACTTGGAAAATCAGTACTCCTTTGACATTTGTTGCATTGTCAATCACATAAAACCACACAATATTTACTATGTTCTCAAATATTAAAAAGCAGAGGTGGCTCTGTGAAGCTATGGCCTGGCAGATGGGCATTGGGCCGATGACCAGGAGACCTGGGTTCTCTATGACCACGGAGACACCAGTTCACCAAAGCTCTCACCCCTTTCCTCTATTTAGGTTGTAAATTCACGGGGATGAAAACATGAAGTGTGTACAGAATGAGGACCTTATCTTTGAGGGATCCCAGAGGCCTTATCTCAATCAAATAACGAAATTTATCCACAAATGACTTGTTCTAGAAGGGTTACACAAATCTCTTGCTATTTTTTAAAACTACAGCTAATGGATTAGTGGCCTACATACCACATGCATACCAGGCTACCTTGACTGAGATATGATTTGTAACGATATTGTGCTAAACAGGAGGAATATTGCAACAATATGAAACTTCTCTAGATAAGAAGTTAATTTACCACTCTGCATTTGGGAGTTTGTATTACATTTTTGTCTATATTTGGCAATGGACAGAAAAGCATGAAGCTGATGAGATCGCCAATGTTTAGGCCTGACCTCTGGTTCAAAAGTTCTGTGACACACAGACAGAAGGTTTGTCTTTACTGGAGTGTTCATAAAGGAAAAAGTTTTTTTTTCTGCATGCTGCTCTACTGAGATTATGAAATAGCTAGTTGGGATCAGCAGAATTTTTTGAGGTTGTATCCTATATATATGTGGTATAAGAGATTATTTGATGACCTAACTAAAACACTTCAGTCACTCATTTCGTAGGAAACCAGTGTTTAAGGCTGAAGAACACCAAGAAAACTAACTGAAAATCTAACCTGAAGATGCGTTTGAGAACTGATACATTTCCTTTGGACTGAAAGATGCAGCTGCCAACTTTCTCTATCAAATTTTGGCATCTCAGTGTCATGTTTTCACTGCACTATTTTTCCCCTACTGTCTCGCCTTCTTCCTTTGATCAACAGTGTACAAGCTTCTCAGGACTTTAATAACAAGAATACTGACACATGGAAGAGTTTGTTTGTCCTCTATCATGGTCTTAGTCAGCTCTAAGACAGCCAATTTCCTCTGGGAAGCCCACATGCCTGCAGACAGCTCATGGGTATATCCTCTTCCTTCCATCAGCTTTTGCTTTTTGCTTCATTGCTGTTTGGAGAGTTTGTTCGTGAACTGCAGAGCTGATCCTTATGGATCCCTTCCTGCTCAGGATGTTCTATGGTTCTATGAATTATTTCCTTTCATAGTCAATTAAACCGACCTTGAGTAACAGCAGTATCTTTCCACTGATTATTTGAGGGTCAAGTGTCACACTGTAAAAAGCAAAATCTTACCCTTTTTTACACATACAAGACAGAAAATGGCTCATGAAGTCATCATTCAGCTGGATTGATGGTAGACATTTCACTGACTTCAGCAACCAGAATTTCGTCTTGTACGCACTGCACAGATAACGTAAGTAATGACTTGTGTAACATCTACATACTTGTCAGGATGGCAGACAGACTTAATGAGGCAGCTCATTGCTCCACTGAAAACGTCAGGCAGCAGACAACGCTTTCTTCTCTGCATCTGCAGTATCACAACCTCTGCATCACCGTGCAGAAGGAGATCTAAGCCTCTGGTCAGATGGCTTCTCACAGGCCACCGGTTTGGGGAACGAGCAAATGGAACCTTCACTTTCCTCTCTTTGTGGACATGAATGCCGCAAGAGCTACAGCACTTCACTGAAACCCTCCTAGTGAATTATTCATGCCCAGGTTGTCACTGCTAGTTTGCTTCACGGAATCAAAGAAACGTCAGGTCCTCAGGCAGATGGCTGATGCTTCTGGCGCTTCTGCCTGCCGGATGGATTTTTAAGGGCTGCAAGGGCAGCTAAGGAAATCAACTCAGCAGCAGCAGCGAGGCATGGGAGCCTTCAAGTTAGGTGGGAAGACGTGTGTAGGTGGGTGGCACTGCTCTCTTTATCTCCAGGCTGTTTCTGAGCAAGGTGAAAGCTTTCTTCCTGGGGACCAATTAGTGGATGAGCAGCTCAGTCACCTCCAGTTTGAGTGCAACTTCATCTTTCGGTGTTATTTCTGCAAATGTAAGATGTGAAATTACATGTTCCAGCACATTTTCACAATTTATATTTTAGAGTCATTCAATGACAATATTAGCAATGAGGCACATCTTGAGTCACACTTCATACTGAGCTATATTAGTCCCATTGGAAACTGTATACATTTTCATAGGAAATGGTGTTCACCTAAACGAGAAAGTTCATGGATGAACCAGCCTTATGCCTACAAAGACAACAAGGAGGCCTCAAAGAAAAGCTCAGTCCACAGGGCTTAAGTGAACTTTCTATTTTTCAATTAATTAGCTATACTTTATTCACATTAGGAAAAAAAAAAAAGTGAAAAGGACTTTTGTTTTCTGATTTTTTTTCATTCTAAGTCTGTTTTTACATCTTAACTTATTCCTCTTTCTTATGTACAAATGAAAGAGTAACGAATGAGAAAATTAACACAATTTTATAGATATTTTGAAAAACTCCATCAAACAAATGATTGAAATATTTGGAAATAGAATTAAAAGAATATATCTACAGTATTGCAACATTTAGAACAATATCAGAGAAGGGAATTAATTTTTCTATCCATCAGCTCTTTCACCATTCATCACTTTGAATTCGTATCTCCAGCCCAAATCCCAGAACATATTTCTGGAAAGGCGCATTTCCAGCCTCTGGAAACTGTTGAAATATGATCCAGGATGCTATATGCACTAAGTGACTGAGAGTTGCCTTTGGAAAATTGGGAAAATGGGTCCCATGTCCTGATAACTAAGTGGCATTTGTCATAGCCGTGCTTTTCTAGACAGAATTGGTTCTCTTTACCCCATAGTTCTTCAAAATGTCAGAGCAGAAATCATTTTTGTCACACTTGCTCTTTTTAAACATGCAGTATTTCAATTTCCTCTTGTTTTAAACTGGGCCAGCTCCTTCTCTTCTCACTCAGCAAAGACAAAAATAGAGGCTGGCAACAGAAGGCTTTAAAAACGACACATAGATGGCAGTGCCTATTTCTACATCCAAAGTAATCCATGAGCACCCACTCTCAGAAACTTCTGTTTATCCATTAACTCGGTATTTTCATTTCTTGTAATTGTCTCATTTTTACTTGGCTATTCAAATCTATTCACTTCTTTGTCTGCAGGAAACATTCATTATTAGAAGTGATACCTGAAATAAATGACTTTTACATCTTGTCGTTCTACCGAGCAGATTGCCATCCCTGCTCTTTCTAACAGGTTCTGTATGGGAGGAGGTTAGCATGCTTATAGGGATCATCTAACCAGACCCATCTGCTTTTTTAGGGAACAGTATTTGGATCTGTGCCTCAGGCTGGGCAGAAGAACTTGGGTTCAAAAAATATTTGTACGTGATTGTATGGATTTTTTACAAAGTTTTCTCCATTCCCCTCACTGTGATGGAAGCAGGAATTCAGAGCTCAATTAATTGTGCATCACCTGAAATTCTCCACTTCATTGCCTAAGTATTTTCCTTTTTTGAAAAATTAATGTCATTTCAAATCAGAGGATGCAACATTCCATTCATAGGTCTTTAAGGGACTACAAGGCTCAAGATGAAGCAGACTGTTAAAGGCTTAAGTTATTTCCCTGTAACAGTAATTTTGGGTCTGTGATCCCTTTGGATTTGTGTTACATTGATAATGTATTTATAAGGCTTTTCTCCCTTTTTTTTTTTTTCCTGGAAGATTTTCTACAGGTCCACTATCTTTGAGGATTTCAAAATGTTAATTAATGCTTTAACTGGCTCGCCATGGTAATGAAGGAATTAGGCAACCTTTCCAATAAGCCCATGCAGCCTTTTTAAAATAGCTAAGTTATTTCCAGGCCTGTCCTTTGGAAAGCAGTACTACATGCTCCTGCTATCAGTTTAGCCTTTTCACTGTAAAATGCTATTAGCCTAAAGGCTGTGGGGTAGAACCTGGAAACCTACTTCAATACTTTGCAATCAAAAGCTATTAATCAAAATATGTTAATATTAAAGATGGTTGGTTGCTGTTTTAAATCCAATCATTTGGCCACCAGCCACAAGTAGGGCTCGCATGAAATTACCACAGCGACAGCTCTGCTGGCATTTTATCTTTGCAATCAAGACAGACAGAGCAGTGGCCTCTGTTTGAAAAACAATTTTGCCTTCTTGTATCAAATTTTGAAGATCACAATAAACTGTGTGAGCTGATTCTGTCATCTTTTACTGACACCAAACAGGAGCTTATCTCCATAATATCCCAGCTGTGGTGTCACCGATTGCTTTCTAAAGCTGCCAGCAAACAGAGCATTCATTTTACTGCATCTAAAGGGCAGTGGATCTCCTCAGTCCTGGAGCAGAGCATGCTCCAGCAAAAATACAAGTGCAAATCAGAAAAAAACACAAATGCAAATGTAGTTGGCAAGCAACTGAGCTGATCAGTGTGGGCACTGCAGGGGCAGGAGGTGCTGCTGACCTACAGGAGCTCACAGGGGAACCAGTGAAGTCAGAAGTCTCTGTAGGACTGATGATGAAGTTAAGCAAAATGAAAACATGGGGTGATAAAGGCTGGATGGGAAATCACTGAAAAGTCAGGCAAACAGCCTCTGGAATCCCTTTGGGCAAGCTACAGAATGTACACATGATTGAAATACATGGATCAGAAAGCTACAGAGCAAGCGCTGATTTATCTCATTGGGAGATTAGTGTCTGCTAAGAAACATGGCATCCGTACCAGGCTAATTTCTTTAATTTCATCTTTTTCTTTTTTTTTCATTTCACTGATTTTATATCATTTATGTGCACAGTGAATACAACATACTGTTGTTGACTGATATCTTAGATTGCTTAAAAGACCTCTTTAAAACTGCATAACGATGAGAGAAGATTTTAAATGTTTTTAATGCATTTGTGTTTTTTGAAAGCTGTAGCAGAAACGCAAAGTCACAGCTTGAAGCAGTGATTGAGCACCTGGTGGGAAGGCAGGACCAACCCAGGGCAGCTCAGGTGCATGCAATGCAGCTGAATGACTGGAAAGGCTGGAGCCAGGATCCACCCCTTCCCAGACCTCATTTAAGGGCTGGCAAGGGAAGCAAGGGGTCTTGCTGGAGTTCCCTGCATACCTGAGGCCTTCTGGAGGTAGGAAGCTTCTTTTCTTTATTTCTGCATTGGTGGCTGTTGCACTTGAGCAAATCCTCACTTGCTGCAGACTAGGACTCTGCTGTCATTGCTGTGCTTTCTACCATCTCTTTCCACCATCTTACACTTGGTGAGCCAGGTGGGTGTGACAGTGGTGTACTAATTAGGGTGGGTTATCTTAAAAAGATGGTGCATTGGTTGGTCACCAGGACCCCTAATACCTGAAAGGAGGAGTTCCTGGGTTCCCTGTGGCTGAGTGCTGTATGGATTGTTGTCAGTGGTTTATGGGCTGGTTCAACTTGGTTCCATTGTGATAAGTGGGGGCCACTGCAACCTGTGTAAGGAGGTTGGCAGTGTCCTTTGTTTTGCCCCTGGCATAAAATATGTGGATAAAACTCTAAAAAGCCATAATGCTTCAGCCGACTGTAACTCTGCCTTGTCATCTTCTTTATTTTTTTTTAATGCAGTAAATATTTTGTTACCTCAAAGAATGAAATAACAAGTGTTGGCTACTTCCTTCCATGTTCATGTCTGTCAACATGCTCCATCTGGGTTACTGATAGTGAAGGAGATCTTAATTAAACCATGTGCAGAGAGAGACTAAGCAAAGCAGGAGTCCAAGATCAGCCAGTCAGTGATAGACCAATCTGGAAAGTACACATTCTACATTCTTACTGGGCAGCTGTAAGATATATGCAAAGAGTGATTCTGTTAGCTCTTACTGAAGGCTTTTCTAGCCTGGTCTCAAGGGATTTCCATCCCATAATAGCAGAAGTGAATTTACACATATTCATAGAGAATATTTCCATGTCTACTAGACAATACATTTGCCCCTTTAACATACTCTTCTGATAAAGGTTCAGAGGAACAATGGCGAAAGAAGCAAACCAGCTCCTCAAGAAAATTGAAGATTTGTGGAAGAAGCAAGTGAGGAAAGAGACTCTGAAGTGATCAGTTATATCATTTATATCATAATATTCCAGAGCACCTTTGACTTTTATTATATTAAATTTCACCTGGTAGTTGAGAGTCTAGCTACAAAATCTAATTATATGGCAGAAAAAGAAGAAAGCAATGAAGTTTTGTCTATGTCTTTAATCACTATTTGATTTTTATCAACTCCAGGCATAATAAACATTGCCTGCAATTATCTCCCACGCAGAAAGATTATTTCCTTTTGTCATGAATACCTGTCATCCAGACCCAGGAGCACTGTGCTGTTATTACTCGGGGCTCAAGGAACACCTGTGCTTTCTTGGCAAGCTCTGGGAAGGAAAATGCTTTAGCAGTATTCATGTAAGAATTTCCTCTGCATTCATGAGTATCTCATGATCTGGTAGCTGTAAAGAGAGAAAAATTAAAGGAGCTGCTGACTGATCCCTTTCCTCACCACTGAGGATCTTCTACTCTTCAACGCAGCTTTGAGATGATATTTTCATAGAGAATGTTCACGTTTTGTTGGAGAGTTGAAACCCCCAAGGATTTCAACAAAAACTCCAAAATATGTTTGCATTTTCCTGACAAAATGTGGTTTTCTCCTGAGTAAAAGGAAAAAGAAAAAACCTAATTATTGCCATTGCTCCTTACACTCTAAATTGCTAGAATTCAGTTCTCTTCAATGCTTTCTTTTTTCTCTGCCTCTGGGCTTGAAAGATGAGGGAGCTAGAGCCAGGAGCCCTCCATGCATGGAGACGCAAGCAGTGTCCTGCAGCCCTACTGAGGATGCTAGAGTGACCTTTTCTCTTTCACATGAAAAACAGCATCCACAAAACTGCCTAAATGCAGAGAAGTTAAGGTTGTCTTAAAACATCCCCTGCAGTATTACAAGCAGCGTTGCTATTTTGGATTTCCAACTATTACAGATTCCCCTCTCTGTATGTAATCCTCTTCCTTTTCTTGATACCGTCTCTGTGAAGTCACAGAGGATTTTGCATTTGTTTACTCTAACCTTTCTTGCAAATTAGTGGAGAGAAATCAAACAGGACTAAAAACTGATACTTTACTTGTTTTGTTTTGTTTTTTTTTCTCATAGACCTTTTTAGCATCTGATAATCTGTCTCTTCTTCAGCGTTGTCTCAGGAGAAGGAAAAGGTATTACAACAATCTCTATAGGAGAGCACACCAAGAAATTCAATCCAATTAGTTTCAACAGTGTGGGCTTTTTCCTCAGGAAAGCCTCTAACATACATTGGCAGGGCAGAGATTCAAGTGTCAGTGACACCCTTCAGATAAATTGCCCTTCCAAATGGAATTTCAGAGCTTAGGACTGACTTGTGTGCTCTGTCCCTCAGACCAGAGGATGCCTGCACCTTCCCAGCACGGCCTTTTGTCTGCAGGGCTGCAGTGACAGCCACCACGTGCTCTGGAGGGATGTGGCAGAGGTGGACAATGCACACCACTGTTTAGAAGCAACTCTGATGGAGTCAACCAGGAGAGCTCGAGTGCTCAATATAAGTGACGTGTGGGTGGACACACACTGTCTGTGTTTTGAAGTAGCTATGGCCCGAAATGATGCTAAGGGGAAAGTTTGAGGTGAAAGAGGAATGTGTGCTTTATGATGCAGGAGCAACTCTGGCTTCCAGCTCTGGTGGACCTACTGCAACACTAATTAAAGGCCTCATTTACGGTTTCAAGGAGGCCATTATAACACTCAAAACTCCCTGAAATATCAGTGTTGTAGCCATGCCCTGCTCTTCTGGTCATAGAACCATACAATGGCTTGGGTTGAAGGACCTTTAAGATCATCTAGTTCCAACCCCCTGCTATAGGCAGAGATACCTCCCTCTAAACCAGGTTGCTCGAAGCCCCATCCAGCTGGTCATGACCTAACATGCCCTCCTGGCTAATCAGAAGGCAAAAGCTCCTGCCAAAAGAGGCTTCTGGGCTGCCAGAAGGGCAAAGAACCTGTCCTGGGAGGAGGATATGGCACGTGCTTCAGGATGGCCTGTTAGATATGTACAACACGTGCTTTAGTTACTTTTAACCTGCATGTCAGGTCAGAATGTGTTTGGTTACAGCTGTCTCCTTAGCAGATAATGAAAAGGCACTGCTTTAAATTGTTTAATAATTCAAGAATTCGCCTATCTTAGGAGTGAGGAAGTGCTGCCGTGGCAAGTGGAGGAGATGACAAAGCAATGTTGAAGCAAATTTGTGCTCGTTATCAACAAACAGTTTGCTTGGTGTAATAAACCAGCAGCGCAGTTCCAGAGCAGCTCCCTCCCTCAGCAGCAGGGGCACCCAAACCACATGATGTGAAGGTTCCTGATGCAGAGTAGAAGCTCAGATTTATTGTCTGAGTCATGAATTGGCTAAAATCAATATCTTTAATTTAAAGCATTGTTTGGGATTGTTTTTTTTATAAGCCTCACAGGCAGAGGGCTGCACTGCTGAATCTCTGCTTTAAAGTAACTTTTTCTGACATGACATGCATCACTGAAAATATGGGTTTGTAATGAAAGTGATGGCACAATGCTGTAGTGTTGCAAACACAAACCTGCAGTGACAGTATCTCAGAGTTCTGCTCTGATTTTTACATGTTCATTCTTCAGAAGTGATCTCTCCTTAGTGAGATCCTGTGACAGCTTAACCCATACCTGATCTGAGCAACAATTCTGTGTCTTTTGGGTATTAAATAAAATGGTCTCATCCATGGCAGCAAAGGGGATGAAACAGTGAGTAAATCACCCCCTGGAGATGCTCTGGTATGGGTGGTGTCCCTGGTTATAGCAGCAGCAAACCTTCACTGTGTCTTCATCTGTCACAGCTCAGAAGGGTGGTGAGGCACTGGAACAGGTTGCCCAAGGAGGCTGTGGATGCCCCATCCCTGGAGGCATTGAAGACCAGGCTGGATGTGGCTCTGAACAGCCTGGTCTGGTGGTTGGTGACCCTGCATATAGCAGGGGGGTTGGAACCAGGTGATCTTTGTGGTCCTTTCCAACCCAAGCTGTTCTATGAAGTGTAGAGGCTCTGTCTCCCAGTTACCCACAGAGATCCTGCAATGGAAAAGGCAGGAAAATAGCCTTTCCCCTTGGATGCTGAGCTAAAAACAGGCAAACTGCTTTTGCAGCTCTTGGTATTTGTATTCTTCTGCATCCTTCTTAGACTCCTTTAATTCCTGATGGAAATAAAGCTGTTGCTTTCCTAAGCACAATGATAACCCTCATTTCTCAAATCTCCTAGTTGAGTAGACTAGATAGGTAGGCAGACAGATATAATATCCAGCAATATTCCAGGATATTACCTTTATCCACTAAAGGATAGAATTGCTTGCTGTGAGACTTTATTAAATGCTATGTCAGATCATTTTCACCATGGGAAGCTGTATCACATAGCAGATGGAAAAAAAAAGTGCAGAGCCTGCAATAAATATTCTAAGAGGCAATACATTATCCAAACTGAACTTAAAATCCTCTCAGAGATTCTGAGAGCACAGAGCTGTGTCTCATGTTATCAGTTTTTTTGATTGCCCCATTGCAAGGTGCTCTGTTTTGCATGTAGAAAGCCAAGGATGTGTTGTCTGCTAATGTGATTTTCAGAACAGCAGAGAATGCATCACTTGAAAACCTCCTAAATGAGATCTATCACATTAACAGCAAGACAAATGAAGAAAGCCATTTTGCTTGTCTGTGTGCTGAAGGAGCGTGAATTCTTAGAAAGGCTGTTGATGTGAGCACACAGAGCTACAGGGTACAGGCTTTGAAGACGCATGAAAGCCAGACCTTACAGAAAGAAGAGTCTGCTCAGACTTCCAGCCCCACTAAGAAAATCTCCCTTCTATTCTGCTGCATCTGTTAGACTGGTGTGTTTTGTCTCCAGCACTTTTTACTACTTTGATATAACAAGGTAAGAGGGACAAATGGAGCATGTTGTTTTCAAAAAGAATCTGAAAAACTATGGCTACCGTGTTAGGTTTAGTTTTATTTTTTTTCCCCAAAGAAAAATCTCATAGGTGAGAAAGACAGTACAAGAAAAATGCCTTTTCTGACCAATACATGAAATAAACTGTTCAGGAACAAGTAATCCTCCAAAAAATATATATATTTTGAGCAATTCTGGTAAGATTAGGGAGGGAAGTCTTACTTGTGTATCTCGCTGCTCTTGCAGCATGGGCCAGAGGTGTGAAGACACAAGTTTTCCAGGGTTTGGATATTTTAGGTAATCTTTCTTTAGCAATTCGTATTATTCTTTATTCATGTTACTTCTGTCCTCTGTTCATTCATTTAAGACTTCCATCCCTATGACAGGTGGAATTTAAGGCCCAATCCTGATGTTGGCAAAGTTAGTAGAAGACTTACTGAAAGACTAGTGGAAAGAATTTGAAGGGTTTTAATGAGGAAAATATTCCCAAGTGGAGGAAAAATAAATGGGTTCAGCTGCCTGCCTTTATTAGGAAAGGCTACTTAAGAGAAGACTTCTAGGACTGGGAGAGCATGGATTAAGTTATGAAAGATATACACGTGACCATTCCATATGTTTGTACCAAAAATGTGAAACAAGAAAACCAACCCAGCAAAACCATTCATGAAACAAAGGCTGAAAAGCCATGATTGATGCCAACCAGGAGAGAAACATTAATATTTCAGATTTATTTTACTGTGTGGTGTTTTCTGTTGTGCTCTGACAGCTTATGGCACACGATCTGTGCGATAATCAAGGCTTCTTGCTGAAGACAACACATAAACAAGTCTGGTTAGAGCTAGGAGCCTGAGAGAGCACCAATGGATTCAAGGGTGAGCATCTGGTGGCATTCATAGTAGTAGTTACCAAGAAATATATGATCCTGGTCAGCTAAAAGCAGATAAACCAGCACACAGACTACTCAATTCTGCACAGAAATGCAAAAATGGTTTGTTATGGAGTGGTCTGAGGTGTCTGACTGGGAACACACCAACTCCAGGGAAAGGAGTTTGGAAGCCATATAAGAGATATGTTTACAGGTGATGGGTGGCATCTCCACTAAGCCGTCAAATCCTGAAATATTAAGAGGATCTCTCACTTCCCAGAGCTGTGGAGACATTTATCTGCACTGGACTTTGGCACCACAATTGTGTCTGCATCTGTTCAGAACTGAGAAGAAAGACAAGTGACAACCAGTCCAAAGTGCCAGACTGAAAGCCTGTTCCAGCTTCCAATACATCTTTCCCAGCAAAGTGTCGGCAAGCCTGAAGGGTTCTCTTCAATCAGTTTTTTTTACTTGCTCATAATTGAAAACTGTCAACAAGTGTCTGTGAACATTTCCCTGATTATTTTTTTTGTTTGTTTTTCAGGGGAAAATTACAAGTGCATGTCTCAGCTTGCATCTGTCTGCTCCTTGCTATCAGCAGAGCACGCTGTACCTGCTCGAAATAATTACTGCACTCTACCTTGTGCATAGAGTAACTGAAATGCTCTATCCCCTTCAAGGATGCTTCCTCCTTCCTGCCTGTCTTCAGTCATGTGAGGCCACGCTAAATGAAGACTAACCTGACTGCTCAGTGAGCTCACACAGTAGGATGCAATGGTTTCCTTCTGGCTAACTTTGCAATCCCAATGACCAATTGTCACGATGCGACTGTTCAGCTGGGGCTGAGCTCTGATTTCTGCTCTTTTTGAGGGACGTGATTGCTGGCTGCTTGTGGCCCACACTGCCCTATGTGCCCTATGTCTGAAGTAAGTGCATTCAGGGATACGAAAGAAAGACCAACCTGAATTAGAAGGTAAGGATGAGACCCTTTCTAACAGTTTGACTGCTTGCTGCCAAAAGAAAAGCCCATTATTTCTATCTTCTGATAAATGTGGCTTTACTGAGTTAGAACAGGAGCGGTTGTGTTCTCATGCATCTTCAACAGCTGAAATTATATTGTCATGCACTTCTGTAGTGCTCTACTTGTTACAAACTAGGTTTCTGTTCATGTTTATGGACAATCTGCAGTTATTTCTTAAACAGAAGGAGCTGTGTATTTGTGTGGTCCTTCTTGTTCTAGTCATGGATTTAAGTGCAGTACAAAGATGGTTCTATCTAAACATGTTCTAAGCTCTGGAGCTTTTAAGTTAATTACAAGTATGTATTTTATTCAGCTACTTATCTGAAATTTAGCAGCCTCAAGATACTCTAGCTGAGATAATCATGTAATATTTAAACTGCAGCCACAGACTGTCGTTAGAATTTAATACAAGTGGTATTTCAAAGAGAATCTGGATAGAGGCTGGTAAACACCAAAAAGGTTTGTGCAATATAGGCATGCAAGGAACGTTTTTCAATTCTACAGAATAAAATAGGGTTAGAAAGGTGTGGCAAAGGGTTCAGAATGGGTCAGAAGCCCCTACTATCAACTCCAGTGTAGTAAAGGCACAGAGGACAGACAGGTGTAAAATCTGTAGTTTTCTTACCCACAAGGCAGAGCAATTCATCTCCTTCTCATGAGTGCAGCCCTTCACTGTGGCAACCATGACCTGTGTGGAAGACACAAGTCAATGTTGCTCTGTGTTTTAATAGGATTGATCTCCTCTTCCTGAAGAGGAGAAAGCACGGTGAATCAGCTTGGTGCCTGTGAACCATAATAAGCCCAAGGAAACAGCACTCAGACACATGGATTTGGGCATGCCCAAACCTTTTGCTTCTCTGTTTTTTAAAAAAAAAAAAAAAGTCATAGCCTAATGTTCTGCCATATCCAGGCTCTTTTAAGCTTTCCATTCTGCAAATCACTCAGCTTGCTGACTTTTCAACTTAGTAAAGAGAACATCATGCTTTTCCATGGGGTGGAAAAAGAGCTGGGAACAAAATGCTTATGCAAAATCTAATTGGCAGTGGGGAAGAAGATCAGATTTATGGGGGAAAAAAAAAAGTTTGTCTAGCAACCCTTCCTGCTCTGTTGACAGGAAAGTTTAAAAATAAAAAATAAAAAATTCTGCTGAATTACTTATGTCCCAAAACTCCTGGCCTTCCTAATGGCAGTGACACAGATATTGGGGCCTTGAGTAGAAGCTGGGATCCTTCTGCTGTTTAAAGAGCATGTATCAGGTAAAACTTTACAGGAAGTGTTGTTAAGCACTGGAATGGGCTGCCCAGGGAGGTGGTTGAGTCACCATCCCTGGATGTGTTTAAAAACCATTTGGATGTGGTGCTCAGGGATGTGATTTAGCTGTTAGAGTTAGGGTGGGATGGTTAGGTTGTGGTTGGACTCGATGATCTTTAAAGTCTTGTCCAACCTGAGCAATTCTGTGATTCTATTTATGAGCATTGTGCAGCTGCGTTTTCCAGCCTCTTTGGTTAATGAGAGGATTTCTAATGACAGATCCCTGAGGTCTGTCAAACCTTGCTGCGCTGCTCTCCCATATGGAAAAGCACAATCAAATGTATTGAAAGCAATTAAGTTGGCTTTTTAGAAATAAAATGAGAAACCATTGGCAATTAAAGACTGGGAATTTTCCACATGGAAAAGAAGCAGTTTTTTGTTTTTCCATAAACTCACTGAAATTTTGCAAAGACCTTAAATATCACAGTGCTCTGGGAGAGTTCAGCTGCAATGTTCTGTTTAATTCTCAAAAACCAACTTGAAAATGGGAAATGGAAATGTTTTTGTTTTTCATAACAGAACTCTGCAAACATCATCCGCTCTCTCCCCCTCAATTCTGTGGGACAAGTTTCACTTCTTCTAATAAAGTACATGGATTTCCACCAAACCCTATCAAGAAAATGACTTTGCAATGAGCTGACATTGGTTGTTATCCTACACCTTGCCACATTTTATTAACTTGGCTTTTAACAGATGGCTTTTAATGAATAATTGCACAGTAATGAAGAAAATATCTTGCTCTTAAATAAAGCTGTATGCAGATTTACTGATCAACTTAGACACTGTATCTCATTTGCTTACGGTACACCTCCTGCTTGGAGTATAATTATCCAACTTTGTGTCTGCATTTAACTGCCTGAATTGAGAGGAATAAAAGTGGGTAGAAGTAATTAATTGTCAATGTTACCCTCCAGCTTCTATTGAAGGCTTCATCAGCCTGGAGCTGATGAGCTCTGAATACTTCAGGCTTTTAGAGATATTGAAGATGTTACTTGTGAACGTTTTCCTCCTTTGTGGATACTGCATCGCATTGTACATAACCTGCACCATGCAGTAAAGATCTCTTGAAACATGCAGTTCTTCCTGAAGTATCACTGTCCTTTTTTGCTAAAGCACTGCAGTGGATGGAAGGAAAAAACAGGCTTTCAACTCTCTTTGAAGCATGACGTGCACTACAGTACTGTGTATTTATTAAGATGATGAGTCTGGTCCAGCTGTCCTTCAAGCCCAGGGAAAGCACTGCCAAGCCTTGATCTGTTCCCTGATGGGCTTCCTGAATTTGGGACAACTCACCACCAACTCTGTTTTCTTCTTCCATTGAGAGCCTTTCAGTTCACTCATAACTCCTCTGCTCCTTTGCTTGGGTTTCCCATAGCACTTTGATTCATTCCTCATCCTCACACACATTCCTCTTCGTGGCTGAGTTTTTAACTTGTAAATCAGAACCAGCAAATCCCAGCAATACTGTAATTTACCACAGAGCTCTCCGTGAAGCAGTCACAAATTAGCTGTACTAATGGCATCTAACTGGTTTGATGCTGACGAAGCAACAGCAAGACCCAGCAGTGGTGTGATCAGCTGCAAGCAATGCTGGTTTTGTGGGGCTCTTCAGAATGATGGGATTTCACAGTCCTTGCGTGGCTTTTTGTCTCTGTTTCTGTCACTGACAATTTTCCATTCTTCTCAGTTTTTTCCCTTTTTTTTAAATGAGCTCCTATAAAGAACTCTGTTTTGCTTGGGTTTGCGTGCAGGGGGAAGCCTCTTATTTAAAAGCAGACACCCTGGGGCACTGCTTGGTGTCATTTTATTTTATTTTTTCTTTATTTTGCTTATCGAGGCTTCTATACTCTGAAAGATTGTTATGTGAAAGCTTTTAGATCCAGCACAACTCATCTTAACCACCCTTAGGGTCTGGCATTTTGTATATACTCTCCAGGCATTCATCATCCCTAGGAGCAAACTGCAGAGGAATTTAGGACCAAAAACTAGGTCATTTCAGTGATGTATGCAAAAATTTTAGGCTGATGAGTGCAATTTCAGTGCCTAATTTCTTCTAATACTTGAGGTGGTTTGGAAGGACTGACAGCTCTTCTTTTAGAAGTGTTATTGTGGGTGATCCGATGGACAATTAGAATAGAAGTTTTAACTGCTTGAGGTTGGGTTTTTTTCCAGTTTATATGAAAATAACAAAGAAAAAGAACATGCATTGCTGCTGTCCTATGGTGTGTTGCTGATATTCTACCTTACATCAAAGGACACTTTTAAAAGGCCATTTAGCACATCTAATAAGTTAAGCTGAATGAACGTCTGTATCAAGAAACCCAGCCAACACCAATCTTGTGTACAAACTGCCATAAACCTGCTCCTGCTTATAACATGCATTAGAAAAAAACCTCCTTCCACACTGAAAAGAGCAATTGCCTCTTGTTGACATAAATCACGAGAGAACCTGGTGAAGCTTACAGCATAGGTATGAAACAGAACTGAGATCAGCATCTTCATAACAGGTCATTGCCAAGAAGTGGTGTTAGGAAAACTCTGCCTTGCATGCAGTATTTCATGCTCTGCCATAATATGATAAAGAAGAGCAAAGGGCAAGTGTTTTGTGCCATCAAATAGGATAACTGGCACAATCAAAATGCATGCATGCAGTATAAATATATGATGTGCTGAGCAGGAATACCTTTTTTTTTTTTTTTTACTTGCTAGTTTCTACCTGTGGCTGAAAATGCGCTCAGCATGAGATAGGGGGAAACCTGGACAGAAAGGCAGAGACCCAGATTGATCCAGACAGGTTCCAGAACAGAAACTGGAGGGACGAATGGTAATTGCAAGTGGTAAATCCCCTGCCTGCCTGTTGCTCCAGCTGCCCTTTAGGTGACAAGTCACTGCAGGGAGGAGATCTAACTACTGGCAGTGTTTGGCCCCCGGGGAGCAACTTGTGGAAACTGGAAAATGTCAACGAGCGCGATGGATCTGTTAACCCTGCTGTGGGTGGGAGGACTGCTAATCACTGATGGAAAGCAGGGAACCTCTTAGCTAAAGATTTTGAAGGTTTGCTGAAGGTCCTTCTGTCAGACCCAGAGCCTTCCCTCTGTGATGTGACCCTGCTGGCATGGGGCAGATCCAGCCCCCGGCCTGGATCACACCTGAGCTCTGCATTGAGCTGCTAGTACTGGCATGGAAAAGCCCTTTCTGACAGTGTGGAAATAGGCATGTTTCACTCAGTGCATCAGCTCCCAGGTGTGCTCAGCCCAAGCTCAATGCTTCATTAGCAATACCCCAGCTAGAGCTAAGCACTGTTATCCTTGCCCATCCCTGGGTACCACCCCTGGAGCACTGTCCTGCACACTTTACGGCAAAGCACCCAACATCTACAAGTCTGCAGTGGGAAGAGCTCTGAAAAAGTCAAGGGAATGGAGCAGAAAGTTTGGAGGAGTGCATTAGTCAGCTCCACGGTAGGTTGCATTGCTTTAAATCCAGGGTGAAAACTTCAGCACAAGGCTGATTTTGTTCTCAAGCTGCTCTTATTTGCAAACATTTTACACAGGCAAGCTACTATTTTAAAGCTTTCCATAATAACTTCATCATGCATGCTATGGAAGAGTGAGATGGCCCAAAGATGCAGTGAATCATTTCATCTTAGCAGCAAGCAGTGCGAAGTCTGTACAACAGTGTGGAGTATTACAACGCTGCTGTCTATCATGGGCTTGATCCAGGACGAGATCTTTTGGGAAATCATGCTAACAGTGAGGAAGCTGCCGAGTTAGATGAAGGGCTTATTTCTGGCTTCCGTGAAGAGCTCAGGGAATCAGAAACAAATCCTGCTGAAATGGATTTGGTGTGTCTTAAGCCCTAGCACAATTCCCAGCGTAGGCAAAGAGAGTGATGATAGATTTCTACGCTTGAGACGTGCCTACAGATTGAGGTTGGTCTCACTGCAGTTCCACTGAGAAACCCCACCGCACTGAGCTCTGTGGGCATCACTGCTGATGCTGATAATCCACAGGTGGTCCTCAGCTTCACGTCATGCAGGGAGAGCACTTCTGGATGGAAAGGATGTTGGAGATAGCGCCATCTCTCCTCCACTCACCCCCTTAGTTGGGGAGATTAATATCGCAAAGATTATGAAGGAGGGCCTCTCTTGGGGCTGCTGGCAGTGGTGTGGGGCGTGTGGAAGGGCAGCAGAGCCCCATGGGGCATAGAATGGAGACAGCCACGAGGGCCTGCAATAGCACAGGGACTTCATTTTGGGCACTGGCTTTGCTGCCGTAGTTGAAAATTGTACTGAGGAGAAAAAAAAACCGGTGATCTTTTACAAGGAGCAGCCTCTTGCTGAGTTACCAAGGAAATGCCAACACCCTGGGAATCAGCGTGGCAGCGAGGCATCGCAGTGTGACACTCACGGACCCTTTCGACAGCAGCTGCCTATGTGCAGGGAAGAAAATAGCAGCAGCCTTGGCACCCCGCTGCCATGCCCTGCCCTCCCAGCCTTGCTGGCTGCTCAAGGAGGCCACAGAGATGCAGGGTTATTTCCATTTCTTTGAGCAGCTATCGAATGAGTCGGGTTTACCGTGCTGAGAAAGACCATAAATAAAACCGAGAAGAAACTGAAACCAACCGAAGTGGGAATACAACCCGTACAAAAGCACACATATGTTTTGTAAATCCATTGCAGTGTTGAAGTTTATGGCAGCGTGTCAATGCTGTCAGATCTTTAAGAATATGCTATGCCAGCTGTTTCAGGACCATATCCCAGCATTATTATTTAATAAGCTCCACCAGCCTGAGTACAGAAATAAATAAACCACTAGGTTAAGTGCAAAAACAATTGCACTAAAAGGATGTGCTCTACTTGCTCTGCTCAGGTATCGCTAGTAATAGAAGTATCCTAAAATGACTCAGACTGTAACGGAAGGGCTGAATGCCTGAGTGCACAGCACAGAGGAAAATGCAGTCCTACAGACACTGAAATCATGTCCCTTCACATTAGCTTAGATAAATAAGCAAATGCCACATATCCCGGGTACGTCCAGCCCAAGCAGCAGGGTTGTAATGGTATCTCTGCTCCTGTTTGCCTGACTCTATTTGAGAAGTCAGGATCCCCTTGGAAAAATAACCTCCGTGCACAACAGGCACAATATTTATTCATCAGAAAATGTGTGTTTAACAAGCTCTGCTGGCTGCTCTCTGCTCTGGCAGCTACAGGAAAACCTCTCTATGCCTTGAGCTCTGCTTCCCCAGCGGTCTGGGGATGCCATCCGCTCCTTCGCCTCTGCTGGCTGTTTTCCACTTATTTGCTTACTCTTTTCCATCCCAGTTGGCTCTGCATAGCCTGGAGGGAGTGAACTAGATTCTCTTTCTGGGGCATCATCAAAGGAAATGTTTACCAAATTGCAGGCAGTCGCATCTATGTAAATCTGGTAGCGACACATGGGGAGAGGGCAGCAGCCCACAGAGATGTTATGTTTCCTGCTAGCACAGGAAGGAAAGCACAAAGTACGCCCACCCCAAGGCCAGGATGGGCAGCACTCAAAGCTTGCCATTAAACAACCCTTTCTGTCTGCTTGGCAAACAAAAGCATTTAAGCTAAGACCACTGGGAATTAGTTATCCCAATATATCCTTTAAACTATGCTTTGAAACAGTCTTCTGAAACAATCTTCCACCTTCCTCCATCAGCTACAAATTACCAACAGCCGCCATACCAAATAGAAGTTTGTAGCTCCTTGGATCAAACGTGTCAGCCAGAATATTAACATAATCAAATTAACATGCATTTAGCATGCGTATTTCTTGAGGCAGAAGTGTTTTTTCCTGTTCCATAAGGCACCAAATGCACTCCCAGCCATTAGTCTGTACTGACAGAAATAAAACTTTCTTTCACATCTAGCTCCTTGACTTGCAAGTGCAGTTTTCCAGACAAACTCTCATTTTGAGAAGGTGTCACGCATAGCAACAGTGCACTCAAATGTCACGCTGTGCAATGGCAGGCTGCATCAGTGTGCAACCAGTTCCTCTTTCCTTCCACCACATCGAAGTGATTTTTTACATATGCACTCATTAGATTTAATCAGAATTTTAATGACATTGCCTTTGTAAAATGCTTGTTTCTTTCCTCTGTCTCTGACCAGACAGATCCCGTGCTGGCTCTCACCAATCTGCCCCCAAAATACCACCAGACTTCTCATCAGCAAACACTGGTTTGTTCTTCAAGTAAGTCATCAAGACCTGACACATAGTTTACTGAAGCTCTGAGGTTGTGGATGCCCCATCCCTGGAAGCATTCAAGGCCAGGCTGGATGTGGCTCTGGGCAGCCTGGTCTGGTGGTTGGCAATTCTGCACATAGCAGGGGGCTGAAACTAGATAGTCATTGTGGTCCTTTTCAATCCAGGCCATTCTATGATTCTACGATTCTACAATTCTATGATTCTATGATTCTACAATTTTACTGGAATCAATTGCGTTAGCCAGCGGATCGCAGTTGACCACACTGCTGAGGATTAACACAGAGAGGCACAAAGAGCTACATTCATGGCATGATTTATGGACACCCTCATGCTGTGAAGCTGCAGGACAGTCTCTTTGGAGATGACTCTATACTATTGATGTACTTGCAGATTTTTTTTTCTATGTTCCTATCGTATCGTCCTTTTTCATTTCATATCCTGTTTCTTATTTTGTGTCCTCACTTTTCTGATTATCTTACATACTTATCCTATATCGTCTCCAATAACATTACGTAGTTTCCACTTCCTTAATCTCTATTCTTACGCTAAAAGTGTATGAAAAGCTAATTATTCACCTAAGCTCGTCATTTATTGCTCTTTTCTGTATCTTCCCTCTACAATGGGACAGTT
The DNA here is from genome assembly GCF_023343835.1 of Lagopus muta. Taxonomy (NCBI): domain Eukaryota; kingdom Metazoa; phylum Chordata; class Aves; order Galliformes; family Phasianidae; genus Lagopus; species Lagopus muta. Next base: position 62,157,269 of record NC_064437.1, on the reverse strand, counting down.
TGCACTTAAGCCCTTAATATCATCTCCTTAAGATACCGCCAGAATCCTTCATTCATTTTTTCCCCTTCAGAAGGATCTTGAAGCATAGCTTATCTATTCTGAGTTTATTACCATCTGCCTTCCTAAAACAGATTATATTTGTTCAATTATTCTTCCTTGCCACCAGGCCTGTGGAATCTGTCAATACATGGTGATTCACAGCAGATTACTTTCAGCTTGTTTCTCTCAACTAATTCTTTTCTCCTGCCAGGATCACAACAGAATCACAGATTCACCAAGGTTGGAAAAGACCTACAAGATCATCCAGTCCAACCATCCACCTATCAGCAATAATTCTCACTAAACTGTGTCCCTCAACACAACGTCCAAACGTTCCTTGAACACCTCCAGGGTCACTGACTCCACCACCTCCCTGGGCAGCCCACTCCAGCTACCTGACCACTCGTTCAGAGTAGGAGTATTTCCTAACGTCCAGCCTGAATCTCCCCTGGCGCAGATTGAGGCCATTCCCTCTAGTACTATCACCAGTTACATGAAAGAGGCCCACCCCAGCTCACTACAACCTCCCTTCAGGGATCTCACTCAGAAGCCAGAATCTACCTCTCTCCTTGCCTCTCCCCACTTGCCTTTTTTGTGATTGACAGAAAACATCTCAGAAAGACTCTCACATTAATTCAGGGATCATTCCCTAAAATATCCCTGGTGCCCACAGGGTTCCTGCAAGTTACGGGCACGCCACCAGCACAGCCCATCCATGCAGACATGTGTGAGATACCTGAGGACCAAGCAGTCAAATCCTCTCATGAGCGAATAGGTGGGAAAAACATGGTGATGAATCTGGCAGAAAAGGAGGCAGGTGAGCATACATTATGGTAACTGAAGCTCTTAGATGAGGGAAAGGAGTTTTAGGAAACAGACTCTGGGCTTTGCTAGGATTTATGGTTCCACAGGGCATGTTTAAGACACAGGAGCCTTCCTCCCCTTCACCTGGTAAAACCCAACCTATTGGCTCTCTCTCTCAGCAAGAAGCCCATTGGTCCTTGACTATGCAAGAAGGTTTATTTTGCTTCTCACTCAGCTGGGGAGTAAGCATTGAAAGGGGCTTAGCTCTACAACACAGTTCCTCTCACCAGTGTTCTTACAGCCATCTTTCCTTTTTGTTTTATTTATTGATATTATGCGGGCTTTATTTCACATACGCTTTACTGGAAAAGCAGTGCTGCTAACCGAAGGGCTGTTTTCACTTTTACTGGAAAGGCTTTTCTGAATATTAGCTTTGGATTGGCAAATTTTCAGTAATTTGTACTCTCAGCAATACATCGGTATGAAAATTGGATTTGGGCAATGGGCAATCCCTGAGCTACTTTACTTTCAATGTAATAACTTTAGCTAGATGTTAAGCATATATCATGCTTCCATCTATTGCTTTTCTGCTCTGGATCCGCTGTACATGTAGGGTCTGAGTCTTTTAGCCCTTATCTACATGGATAATATCTGACAATAGGAAAATGCCATCACTCTGATTTGTGGAGCTTGACAAAGAGAGATAAAAGTTCAAGCTTCTATTAAGAGATTGTTGTGAAAATTAAAGCGTAATTAAATTGTGAGCATACCACAGGCTAATCCTAAGTGGTTTGTAAAGCACCCCAGTTTCAATGGCATGTTTCTTTGGTCATTGGGCAGGCAGTTTAGTAATACTAACAGTGAAGTAGCTTTTGTTAGGACTTGAAGCAGTGCTTAGGAAGTGGGAAGGGTTGTGGCCCATCCATCCGCTCTCATGGCTGGCAGCATAGATGGTACCCATCAGGGTAAAGGTGACCGTTTCCTAATCTCTTGCACCAAGATGGTTTCCTGGAAATTTCTGCATTTTAGTTTGAGTCCGCTGCCTCTTGTTTTGTTGTCAGGCACCACAGAAAACAGCCTGGCTCTCTCCCGTTGGCACTCTCCCTTAGGGTATTTCTACACACTAATAAGATCCCTTCTTGGTCTTCTCCAGACTAAACAGGCCCAGCTCTCTTAGCCTTTCCTCACAGAAGAGATGTTCCAGATCCTTAATCATCTTTGTAGATCTTCACTGGATTCACTTGAGGAGCACTGTGTCTTTCTTGTACCGGGGAGCCCAGAACGGCACACAGTACTCCAGACTGGCCTCAACAGAGCAGAGTAGAGGTAAAGCAAAGGATAGCTTTCCTTGACCTGCAGACAACAGGATACCATTCCTTTCTGATGCTGCCCAGGATACCATTGGCCTTCTTGGCCACCTGGGCACACTGCTGCCTCAAGATCAGCTCACAGTCCACCAGGGCTCCCAGGACTTTCTCTGCAGACCTGCTTTCCAGTAGGTCAGCCCCAAGCCTGTATTTGTGCACGGGGTTATTCCTCCACAGATGCAGGACCTCTGCTTGCCCTTGTTGAACTTCACGATGCCCCCACCTCTCTAGCTGGTTGAGGTCTCTGAATGGCAGCCACTCTTCTATTTGGTATCATCAGAAGAAGGATTAAAAGTTTCATTTTGAAAGCAAATGTAGCAGATCATACGCAAACGTGTCTGTGAGTTTAAACGGGAGGTCATCAGTTTAAGAAATAAACACTTTTAAAACAGCATTAAATGTTATTGTTATTTACCCAAGCAGGGAAAAAAAAAATCTTTTTTATCAAGCCTTGCAATGCAAAATCTGTTTCTAAAGGCAATTAAATCCCTGCGATCGGCAGAAATTCGTGCCTGCCTGAGGCCAGGCTCTCTCAGATGTAAACAGCAAGCAAATTGGATTAGTAACTGCAGCTCTGGAGCTCCCTTTTGCATTGCTTTCCTCATCCCTAGGCCTGGTCTGTTACTTCTGTGGCCGTAAGGAGGAACTTGCATAATTTAGGCAGTCATAAATCTAAGCAGATGCCAACTGTGCTCACCTGCTGTATGGCGAGGCGATGTACTTATTAACTCCGCTAATCTGCCTAATTACTCTGACCAGCGAGTTCTTCTTCCTTTATCAACTTGCAGGCCAGATTGTGATGCCCTGGGGAGACTAAGTGACTATAATGAGCAAGCTCAGAGGTACATACCATATAATGTTTTTCTTTCCTTCTTTCTGTCATTGAGCCCCAGATATGTATCTCTTAAAAGTATCAAGATACACATGGAGGATGGTTTTGGATTAAAATTTAAAAAGGTAGAGAAGCAACAGTGGCTGTTGATTTCAAGACATAAAAGGAGGAACTGATGTACAACTCAATTTATCCATTCCCGTATCACCAAAGCTAGGTAGGCCTAGAACGAAGCACATCACAATTCCCATGCCATGACACAAGGGAAGATAATCAGGGAGATATTCCCCTGTTCTACCTGCATTTCCTTAAGAGAATAATTTACATTTACAGCCAGCTGAAAAAAAGGAAATTGCTGTCGATGAAAATGCTCTCAGTCGTGACACTCCCTCTGAAGTCGCTTATCTCACTGTGGGTGTTAAAGTCATATAGCTGAAGGATCCGAGACAGATCTTCGTGTTGCTAGCAGTACTGAGCTAGTTTCTTCCTGAAGATTAGTTGGAGCATCTTGCTAATCTTCCCTCAGGAAATATTTGTCCAAAGGAAAACAAAGGTAACAGTGTTCATTTCTGTGGTGAAGCTCTTCCTCTAAAAGAAGATGCTTGCAACTAATATAATTCAAGCACTTCCAAGCCCTCTGAAATCCCTGCTTTATCCATCTGCATAAAGCCTTGCTGCTTGCAGTATTTCGCAAGAGCTCTGAAGACCTGATTTTGCATACTCCAATTAATGTTAATCTAGAGAGATGGAAAATATAAACAGTCTTTCTAAATTAATACCCATATTTCTGAGCAAGCTTTTAATCAAAGAAGACAGCATGACACCTCCAGAGGCTTGTGTGCCATTGTGTTGCCAATAACATTATCGTTTTCTATTTGAAATATATTTCCTTCCTCCATTCTCAGGGTGTTCTCAGTTCCTTAGAAATTGCTTCCAATTATTAGTTTTGTCTGTGGTTGGTCTTCAGTTTTGGAGACTGATTTAGACGTGGAATGTGTTTTTATCACATACACGTATGTATCTTCAGTGCTGCGGTAAGTTATGTTTATTGAGTGACTTTATTGTGTATTTCTGGAGTAAAGTGCAAGCATGAGTGCCTGTGAAGCGTTAAAGAGCCAGTCGTGTTCTGGGAAGCAGGAGGCCCTCCAGGCCATCACATCAGGCTCTGGACATAGATGTGAGCCCTAGAGGCACGTGTGCGCGGTGGCTCAGAAGGGGCTCTCGCAGGCTCTTCCAAAAGGTGTTGCAAACGCTTTCCCAGAAGCTCCCCCAAGATTTTCTCCTTCTGCCTGTGACAAATCACATATCCCTGGGGTGTATATGACGGCAGACACGACGGGTGTAGATGAGCTGTTTTGTTTCTCATTAGAACTAAACTTCTGCATCAACAAAAACAGAAGCAGTACCATTAAATATATCATTCCTTGTAACTTCAGCCCAACGGCCCTTTCAATGGAAGAAATATTTCCCCAGGTGTTTTGTATTCCCAGAAAGCTGTGGGACATCAGACAGACTCTCAGGGGACACAGATCCTACTGTGGGAACAACAGAAATTAAATCTTCATCCTACTAGGTATCGTCAACTTTGAGAAATTCCTGGCTCAGAAGAGTTTTCAATCTATTTAGGGGCACAGATTAATGTTTTTGATGAAACCTTGGCCAAAAAATCAGTCTTTAGCCTTAGCTCAGAATAAGCTACAAACTCCTGGTTCTGTACTATGGAGTTCCACCAAGAGCTTTGACTGTTGTTACTTCCCAGCCTTGCTTCTGTTTCATGCGGACATTTTTGACACAGCGGTCCTCAGCGTGCTTGAGAGATAGCACTGGAATACTTAATTTTCCTTCTCTGTACGTATGCACATTCACACATTCACACATTCCGTGATGCTGTGACTCGGGGACTGCTGAACCCCAGCCCCTGTGCCTCGTCACCAGCAACACCACATTCCATTGCTGAAAGTCCCTTGGGCTCTGCCGTGAGCTCTGAGTGAGATCGAGATGTTGGAACAGTCGTGGGTTTGGGTGTCGGGTTTTTTTGTTGCTTGTGTTGTTTTTGCAAAATTAGAGATTAGTGTAAGCCCTGCTAGTGGCAGTGGTGGGGGGAGACCTCATGCAGGGCTGAGAGGCATCCCAGGCACTGCTGTCTTCTCTCTTGCTGGGGTGATGGACCCCAGGAACGAGGCGTCCCGGCCCCAGTGAGGAGTGAACAGGCAGCAGGACCTGTTCCTACCTCCCATCCTGGCTCCTCGTGGGGCTCCTCCATCTCTCTGGGGGTGGGAGCGGTGGGAGGGTCACTGAGATCCCCAGGAAGAGCCGTGCTGGAAGTGACAGGGAGCTCCTCCTCAGCGGGACATGCGGGGCTGCCTGTTGTCTGGGACTTGGGGTGCCAGTGCCCTGCAGGGAGGCTGTCAGGCTGCTCTCAGCTATGGACTCTGACAGAAGTGTGATGACTCCAGCTAGAGTGCCATCTGCCCTCACCGAAAATCTGACGGAACTCATAAGCCTCCCACAGAGCAGGCAGCTGAGTTTTCTCCAGGTCCACTGGAGGATGCAGCGGAGGCAGAATGTGTGGTTGCAGGGAAGCACTTAGGCCACGTCAGCTCTCACATCAAGGCAGATGGGACATGAGCACACGTCTTCCATCACCATGTTTTTTACATGCAGCGGGCTGGGTGGAGCTGAAGAGCTGCTCCCCTTGCTGGCACTGTTGCAGCAGGTGCAGGGCACTGCCCAACAAGGAGAGGCCAGTTGCTGTCCCAGGGGGTGGGCAGCAGCAACGTCCCGGTCCCTCAGCAGGAAACCCTCCCAGCCTCACAGCTGGTACATTTGATGCTCAGCACAGGATGAGGCTGAGTGAGCAAATTAGGATGAAGCTTCATCCTAATTCATCCCCTATTTCAAAACCCAGCATTATTTCTAGGCTCTTAAATACCACGTCTCAGCCAAGGCCCTGCTCTAAGCTGCAACTATCCCTGGTTGAGCTTCGATCAGAGCTTTCCAAAATGTCTCCATTCTCAAGTGACACACAAGGCACACACATTCACTGTGTAATGTGAAAGTTACGGGATTACTGATCCTTTAAAAAAACGCGTTTCAAATAAAATAGAGATTTAAAATTAGCTCAATTATACCTGATTTTTGATGTCTTTCATATTTCGTTTCACTTTATAAGAAGTCCTGACAACAGCTTTCATTCTGTAGATGATTTGCAGCCATACACCCCGCAGCGACTGCTGTGTTCCTGGAGTTACAGTCATTTACGATTTTTTGTCTGCTATTTACTGCTTCTGTGCAATTATTTCTTCTGTGCAAGAGAATATAACTGTATGAGTGTTCCTCTGATTACTTGCGATGGCTGAAATATGCTAAAGGGGATTTCTCAGCATTAGGAAATTCTGCAGTAACACGCGGCAGAAAGGAAGGGCAGAGGATTTAAGTCTGTGAAGCGAGCGGCTAAGGTGGTTAATATGTACCCACCTAGAGATTTGGACCACTGAGAAAGAGCAGGGGTGTAAAGCTGAAATAACCCAGATCTCACATTTAGACTCGGGAAGCAGTCTGGAGGCTTTGCTTGGGAATTTGGCATCAGAGGCAGCTGTTGGCATAGGCTGTAGGACAGACAGCACATACACTGACCGTGCAGTACGGGCTGACAACTGCACCACAAACCCACAGCACGCCAACCAACCAACACCACAGACAGCACTTTTTCCTGCCCTCTGGATACGGTGAGAGCGCATTAATGTGGTAACAGTATATCCTTCAAATTTGACCTCCTCACTTTCCAGAACCGCTTATGAATACGATTTTTGGTTTTCTTCTTTACTCAAACTTGCTAATGCGCTTCTTCCAGCAAGTATTCAGAATCTATTCTTGCACGCTCATGAAAGTCAAGTCATACCTCGCTTGTCTTCTCCTCGACCACCCTTATGAGAAATCATTTGAGCCTAGAATTTCAAAAAAAAAAATAGGGATTCCATTCTAGCAGAATGCATGCAAATCAGGCCCTTCTCAGAATAGCAGCATTTGCTATTTTTAGATTTTTTCTTCTTTTTTCCCCCCCGGCAATAGCTGACCAATGCAAACGAGCATACGTTCCTATTACTCACAGGCTTTCAGTCAAGTCACTGGTAGCATATGCTGCAACATAACATGAGTAGGAGCAGCAGAATCTTTCCCCTAAGCAATTCTTTGCACCAAACAGCTTCCCAATGAAACAGTTTGCCACGACTTTGTGTTTTTATAGTTTTTTTTTAATTAGTTCAGCTGTTAAACTTAACAACGAGCTGTCAAGATCGGTCCAGAAATTTAAGACTGGTTCAGACGCACCTTGAGCTCTGGCTATAAAAATAAGCCTCCAGCATCAGCCAATAAAACAGCAGCAGCTTCAGCGAGTTTCCAGAGGGCTAAGAAAAGGAATACCCACCCTGAATGTCTGAAATATCAGTTAAAATCTCTGTTTGAAGGCAGCTGGTGAGAAAGACAGGAAGAGTCCTGCTGACAGATTTCACTTCTGAGCGGTGGAAAACAAGAGAATACAGTGTGCCACGGAAAAATATCTGGGCAGGCAGGAATAGGCTTGTGAAAAACGTGCTTGTGCAAACATACTCGAGTGAAGAACCTCAAGGAGATGGAGATCTGAGCCCACCAACAGATATAATATTACATCTTAGTGTCTGATACCCCCCAGAGGAGACCTTTGTGTGTATCCTACTTCAAGGCCACTGAACAGCATGTCACTGCTTTTCTCCCCAGCTGCCCCACAGATGTTTATGGGAAGGCTAGTAGGTATAGTATTTGTATTCTTTAGATGTAGGATTGCTCCAAAATGTACACAACCGTTTAGTCAGACCTGACATCATAATACCATGCTTCTCTTGTAGCCTGCTAAGTTATTTAAGTTTAGAATGCACTGTAAATCACAAAAAAAAAAAAAGGACTTACACAATGATTATGTTTCCTGTGAAAGACACGAGTGGGAAATCACAGTCTTGAATACAAAAGATCAAATCTAAACTGCACATCAGCCAGTGCAGCCCGGCTCATGTATTTTGCTTTGCATCCTAGTATGTTGGTTCCTGGACTGAAGGATGTTTATGTGAGTAAGTAGCATGAAGAAAAAGCGTAGCTTTTGAGGAATGGATGCTAGATGCCATTAAGTAAGGAAACAAAATGAGAACTGAAGTCATTTTTTGAAAAGCATTGGGAACGGACTTTAATAAAAATAGCAAAGACTTGTTCTGACAGGTAGCTATCAAAAGCAAAGAAAATGAATTATTATGCAGAAAGGGTATTTTACAGGCAGAAGGATAAGTTGCATAAAGTTCTGCTTCTTCTTTTTTTTTTTTTTTTCAGAGTGAGGAGGACAAGAAGTACCACAGAAGAAATAACTGAACGAAGTGCACGAGGATAAGAAAATGGAAATCGCTGCATCGAACCGCTCCAGAAATGCAAATTGTTGTGAAGAGGTTTGCATTAGCAAAAGCCAGAGAAACTGGTCATGTGAAATGACATCTGACACCAATCATTTCTAAGCAACGTATCAAATCAGAGGTGGACAACTGCTGATGGGAAAATAGCAAGCAGCAAATAACAAGCAAAGGAGAAGCAGTGAACTTAATGCTTAATGGAGAGGTACTGGAAGAAAAGCATGACTCTGATGTACAGTCCCTTAAGCAGACAAAAATCCAGTCATAGATTTTATTGACATCTGCAGAGGAAATGCTGAGTCACAGCTTGAAGCAGTGATTGAGCACCTGGTGGAAGGCAGGGCCAATCCAGGGCAGCTCAGGTGCATGCAATGCAGCTGAGTGATCAGAAGAGGTGGAGCCAGGATCCACCCCTTCCCTGGCCTCATTTAAGGGCTGGTGGTGGAGGAGAAGGGCTCTCATCTGGGGATGTCTATGTTCCTGAGGATTTTACAGGTCTTTTAAAGGTAAGACATTTCTTTCTTTTCTGCACCCACTGCTGTTGCACCTGTGCATGTTCTCTGTTGCTGCTGCGTTATTGCCCCCAGCTATGAAGTATTTTGATGTCCAGCAGAGCTCTCCTATGCCCTGCGGAAGTCCCCTCATGGATATAAGCATAAGCTGTGAATCCAGATCAGGGCACAGCTGCAAAGAGATATTTTCACGGCTATGTAATAATGCATGTATGGTTACGTAAAGCCATGCCATCAAATCCATAGCTGACAGTAGTGCCTCTGTTGAAAAATAGAGCAAGTTTTCAGCTACAAAACACTATCGAATTGTGTTCTTGCGCTCTTTGTATCTGCTGTAGTTTCTGTAGAAATAAATAGGAGACATTACTTCCAGAGTAATCTATTTAACTGTATGGGAAGATGGAAGTCAACGGAGTCACAGGGTGAGATGTTACTCATCGTGGCTGTTGCAAATGATTTCTCCAGAGGCTATAATTTCGTTGATGAACTTGCTCATTGTAACTCATTTTGCACAAGTCATGCTCATAATTCATTCTAAAGATATCTGTACTTCCATGGTTTGCACTAGGTCCTGGCTAGCCGTCCTCCAGGGGTAGCGTGTCCTGTGGGGCCCTCTCAGCACTCTATAATGCTGTGCTTAGGGATATCAGCTTATCCAAGAGAAATATCTTCTTTCAGAAGATGCTGTAGTCTGGATTTAGCACTGAAGGATCGGTTACCCAAATAAGACCTGAACCAGTGGTGTGACCCGGGACTGAGGCAGGGTGTCCAACATGCTCTGGCAGTGCCTTACAGTGCACGTGCACTCAGTTCAGCAGAGAAATAGATGCTGGGAAGCTGGGGCAGTTGCAGCTGTCCCTCCGTATCCTCACAGCAGCCCTAGATACCTTTTCAGTCACAAGCTGAGGGTCTTCATCTCACAACTGTATATTTGGATGTCAAACCTCACCTAAATACCTAAATCCTTCTTTTGTTAATTTAATCCCTTATTGAGTCTAGTTCTCCGCCTCTCTGTGCTTTACTTCACTGTAAGGCTTTACTGTCTTGAGGGTTCAAGCATCTGGGAAGAGAGTACCAGCTAGCTCCAATTGGCAGTAAGAATGATACAGCAAAGCCACAAGATGAGTCCAGGGCTTTCTGATGCAATCCCATGCAGCAAGAGTGGGTCAGAACCACTGTGCTGTACAGGTATAAAACATTATCAAAAAATTACTTTCCCAACAGTAGCTTGCAAACAGTACAAACATGTCATTCAGTGGCTCTTCTAATTGTTTTCTATTGGCATGTTTGATGGCTGAGAAATTTTGCTTTCGAATCTCCCACTCGAACACGAGAAAGGAAAGCAGGTAAGAGTGAGCATTTGGGACAGACCCACATCAGGAGACAGGTTTGTTTAAGAGTATTAAAATCACTGTTATGTCAATGTAACTAGACAGGCAGTATGCAGTCCCTGGCTATTTATATCTCACAAATAAGGCGAGCAGACAGCTAATATAGCCGTGGGCCGGCAGAAACAGAGCAGTGAGGTTTATTAACAAGCCTAGGTGGACGTGGCACTTGATACATCCGTGTGTGAAATGATTTTTATCATTTACATGTTCAAAAAGGTCACGGAAGCTTTAAGTATGAAATGGAAATAAAATTAAACCTTGCTGAAGATAGCAGGATCCCTCGGGCCCTTGGAGGCTGTCAGCACCTTAAACAGCAGTTCTAGAGAGAAGTGGACTGAACCACTGGGGACCTCGGTCCACAGGAAAAAAACAACAGTGCCCTCTTTCCAATGTTAGAGAAAGTGACAGTCATTTAAAAACAGAGGGCAATTATCAAGCAATAGGGAAGAGTAACCACCTTAGTACAAACTTCCATACGTAGGCTTCCTGGCATATGAATTGAAACACAACTCCTTTCAACCTAACATATTGCAATTAAAAGTAACTATATTGGATAGCGTTATATCAATTCCATTGACCTTTAGACCTCATCAACTGGCTAATTAGGCAGCAAGTAATTTAAGCTTGAGGAGAGGTGTTAGTGGGCTTAATACACCTGCATATATATATATGTGTTTGTATGCATATATATGTAGCAGAGATAGCTTTGAGCTGTGAAAATGAAATGAAAGAACTGGCCCTGCATCATCGTATGTTACATATTTTGCTTTACCCTTTTCTCAATTGGAAATATTAGCCATGACATGCCATGTGCTTGCTGAAGCCTGAGAGGTCCCAGAAGCGTTGGCACGCTCATCTTGCATTCTCCAAACGGAAAGTGGCCATTCTTTTTCTGTTTTGTTATAAGAGCTATTAGCTGAAGACAAATATGTTGTTTTGGTGTTTAAAAAAAAAAAGTTTATAAAGAAGCCTGTGGTTTTTGTTTTTTTTTTTAATAACTTCATTGAGAAACTAAACAGTTGTATAGGAGGTGTAACCAGTTCCAGTTTTCTCCTGCATGCTTACAACCTAGAAGCATCCAGGAACAAGGGAGGGGAAAAAAGAGAAGCAGAAACTTCTCATTTCCTTCAAAGGCACAGCAGCAGCTGCAGTTTTGACTTGTGAATGTGTCTGTTGGGTGATTGCAAGTGTATGTGAACAGTTGGCCAAGAGGGTGGGCAAGGATGAACTGTTTGGGCTGGGCTAAGGATCTGTCACAAAACAAGCATTTGGGACAGAATAGCAGGGTGTTAACCAACACTGAAAAGCACAGGGAAACTTTATTTAACGCCACTCAAAATAAAAAGGAGCAGATTTTGACTTTGGCTCTGAATTAGTATTTTCTTTGTGATTTGAGATATTTTCTCAGATGTTCATATGTGACATCACTGAGTACATTCTTTTCTCTTTTTAAGATAATTTGATTCACTTTCCATAGAACGACCTGGTTTGCAAAGGACCACAATGCTCATCTGCTTCCAACCCCCTGCTGTGTGCAGGGACACCAACCAGCAGACCAGGCTGCCCAGAGCCACATCCAGCCTGGCCTGGAATACCTGCAGGGATGGGGCATCCACATTACATCTCCAAGTTACAATTACATAGTTGAAGCATAACATGTCTAAACCAGCACAACAAATGCTACTCTTTGCCTGTTCTTGGCATTCATACCTCAATTAGCACTGAGATAACAGGTAACCACTAAATAATAATAATACAGAGCTACTAAAGCTTAGAGGGACAGAGGGCTCTGCCCCCACTAGTGGCAAGTAGAAGAAAAATCCTTGAGTCATTTTTGTGAAGCCTGTTTGTTTTTATATCTATGGAAAGAAGCTCAGCACCTGGCTCTATTTTGAGCAATTTTGTGTGAATACACTAAGACAGAGCTCAATGTTATAAGATCAATCAGCTACTACAGATCAGGATTACATATTTTTCTTGTGTTAAAACTGAGAGCAACATCACCCTTAACAAACTTGTCTGCTAGTTAGTAAGAGAAAACCCAGAGAGAAGGAATATTCTCTGACACTCATGGCAACAACAGAGCCTGGTTCATTCTTGGTTGTGGTCAGAAATGTAGTTTCTCTCCCTCAAAGCACTCTATTGTTCATCAGGCAGCCTAACAAAGTTTCTTTGAAGGTTTGTGATCTATTTTAATTTGACCAGAGTTAGATTTTAGTACAGATCTCAGTTTGTTGGTAGATAGAGGATGCCTTCGAGTTGAATAAGATTTTCATAACCTGCTACTGTAAGAGACAAAGGGCAGAGAGTCTCCGCTTCATGTTTGCTTGCAAGACTTTGGTGTCCAAGAAATGAAGTTCAAAACCCACGACTCTGCCTGTAGAGTTCTGCTCTGAAATAAGTGAACAGTTCACAGCAGGAGACTTTTCCCTTTCTCCAGTGGTTGTAGAATTTTTATAACTTCCCAACTTCCATTCTTTCACTTGCATAAGGCAGCACCTGATGATTCTGTTATGTATTAACTGTTGCCTGTGAGATAAAAGTGGAAAAGTTAGAAGTTTGAGTTATGTGGAAGCCTTGGGCAACATCACAAAAAAGGGTTGTTTGATTCAGGGCTGTAGCTACAGAATAGAATTCTTGATGTTTTTCTCTGAGGGTTAAGTTGTACTGCAGAAAATGTTATGAGCACACAGGCCTTACAGCTTTATTCTGTGTACCTGTGAACTTCAACTGCAATCAGAGCCTGACTGTCATACAATGATTCTGAATGGAAATTATTTGTGAACAATGAAATTATTTCTTAAGTAATAGCAGTGAAATATAGCCTGTGACTCAGGGAAAGCACTCTCACAGTTTGTGATCATCTTCCAAGGTCATTCAGATCAAAACCTATACTGTACCTCCTTACATTAAACTGCACTCACATAGTGCATATACAATCACAGTAATTTTCTTGTTGAGAAAACCATTCTAAGACCACTTTTTATTTATTTCCTCCTCCCCTGGTACCGGTCAGACCAGGCCAATGGACTTCTAGAAGCATTTGGACAACACTTTCAGCAACAGCAGTTGAAGTTCAGGCAGTTGCACAGAGCCAGGCATCACTGGTTCCTTCCAACCCCCACTGCTTTCTTGCTGCATGACCAAGAATGAGACATTTCAAGGAGCAGTAACACTAGGACAAGTTTATAAAGAGGCAAACATCTCTGTAACATCCACTTCAGACATTCCTCAGGAAAAGAACATATGCTTTGCTTATCATGAGAAGTAACAAGTTAACAGCCTGCAGATATCCACTTAACCAAGGAGTAAAATAACTTAGTAACTCAGTGAAACTCACCTGAAGTCATTAGCAAAGTGGTATTGCAAGTAAGTCAATTAACTTTTTTCTATCCTGAGTTACCCAGATACCACACTGGAAGTACAGCAGAACTGGGTCATTAACTAATTAAAAGCAGAGGTGATTTATAATCACAGATTGTTGAATATATAAGAACAGAATATTATATGCAAGCATATAACACAAAGGCAGAATCCAGAGTCAGTTGCATTTCTTTCTGTTAGAAAGAAAAAAAGCAAAGAACAGTGCCTTAAATCATTTGCATTAGAACTATTTGGGATAGAGGATCACAGGCACCTACTTACCATAACTTGATAAAGGGCATCACTGAGACGCACTAGTTTGAGTTACTTAGCAAGAAACCGGAGATAATCCTCATCAAATCAGCATTATGAAAGGAAACCAGCACTGGTTTCCCAAGAGTCAACACCGCTCTGCTCTCAGGACAGCACACCCACCTTCATGCTTGAAGCTCCACCAAATTCAAGTAAGGCTGCTCTCCAGAACCTCAGCTGCAACAACACGAGCACTGGAGAAGTACTGCGGTTTCATTCAGCAAGTCAAACGAGGCTGACACGCTGTGCTATTGAAGTAGATGACCTGTGAAAGTATTGACTATTAACTTCAGTCTCACTTTTTTCTTTTCTCTTTTTTAATACAGAACATGCCGTGCTAAATGGCCAGTGGCAGAAGCGGTCACCATCCTCCTCTTCCTCCAGCTGAGATAAGCTCACATCAGCAGCAAGGAAAGACATCCCAAACAAGCACAGAATAACTGCTAGGTGCTTTATTTCTTCCCTGAGGTAAGCAAAGATTTTCTGCTTGTTTTAAGCTGGAGACAGCCAGGTATCCACCTCACCAGGAAAAAACTCAAGCTACATCAGTCTAGCCATTCTATTTTATTGCAGATACTCTTAGGCATCCCATTTCCACAGGCAACAGAGCATTCCCACCTGCAGCAGCAACAGTCTTTCCAAGAATTTGCTGCAAGCTGATAATTCTTTTCTAGAACTGACATATACTCACCCACTTCTCACACCACAAAAGCAAAATTACCAGTATTTTTGGGGCACACATTGAAACAAGAACAAAGTTAAGCCTTGAAGTTCTTCTCCACAGTTTCGCTTCAGCAAGAAGGAAACAAAAGTGAGAAGTCTCTCTTAAGAGGAGACACCTAGGTTTTCACTTTTAAGTTTAGAAGTTTCTAAGTTGTCTGTCTGCTGTTTTGTTTCAGCACATTTGGTGAGAGGCACAGTCTTAAGTACTACAAGTAAAACCTTACCCACACAACGAGATTTGTTTTTATATAAATTAATCTAGAAATCTGAGCTGGCCTCATTACAGATCTCTCCTAAAGAGGAGGCTTCGTAAGCATTTCCATTCATTTTCACATTAGACCCAGTTGTTTTTTTTTTTGCCCCCCAGGACGATTTGGCAAGAAAGTCAGATAACAGCAACCTTCCTCCTTCCTAACCATCTCAGCCTATTTCAGACATCACTGTTGCTGTAAAACATCCCTAGCATACATGGAGCATAGCCTTGTACACAATCCACAGGCACATGTCACCTCCAGCCACTTATCCAAACCCTTTTTAACTGTACACCCCAGGCGCAGTAAACTGCTACATAAATCAAGCAGCCTCCTAAGCTACAGACCAAGAGTTGTTTCAAAAAGGCTTTACCTCACTTTGAAGTAAACTGTACTTTCTCTTCCAGCAGAACACAGAACTCAGCTTCTCCCTTCCAGGCCAGGACCAAGAACACTGCCACCAAGGAGCCATCACCACTCAGGGGAAGCCCCAGGCCAAGACAGGCTCCCCCCATTCCCCCCCCTTAAGGGAGGCCAAGAGGGGCTCCCCCTCACCACCCCCCACTCAGGGGGAGCCCCCAGGCCAAAACAAAAAAATTCTGATACTGACCAGCACCCACCCTCCCACCCAAAAAAAATTAATCTCTTGACATAGTGCAAACCCCAGTCAACAGCCCCCATAAAAAAAAAAGAAGAACTAAGAAGAGGCTCCCAGACACAGGACAGCACAGCCACCAACACCAAATAAACACAACCACTCACCTCAAACCCAACTAACTTCAAAATCTACTAAAAACAAACAAAAAAAAAAAACAAAATACACCACAGGGCCACAGACACCATGTACCTCATCAGCCACTTGCACTTCTTCATCTTGATAGAGTGCAGCTCCCCATCGAAAATTCTGACCTTCCTCTTCAGAACACTCCAAACTCCTGAACAATGGCTGCTGAATCTCCACTGCAGGCACTGCTCAAAACAACACCTTAAAGCCTGAAAAAAACACAAACTACAATGAAACTTCACCAGGACAAAAGGCACAAAGGCAGCTCTAAACTCCATCCCAGGGACACCACTGGCAGGTCACAAACAAAAAAAATAACTCACCTCCCTCTGCAGAGGCAGCAGTTGCTACCAGGATCCTTGCTTCAGCACTGAACCTTGAAGAGCTGTGAACACCACCAAGGCAACCTTAGGGGTCTGTGGCCCTCAGGTTGGAAGGATCACACCCCTGCTACTCACCGCTGATGAAACCTCATGTTCAGCCAATCCTTGCAAAAAGCAAAACAAACTTGTCTGCAGCCTTCAACCTGAAACCAGATTTAAAAAGTCAGAGCAGTAGACAATTGGAAAGGCTCCTCTAAAAATTATCCTGTTGCCCTCCCTTGCTACAGCACCTTGCCCAGGAAAGCATCCTGACTCAACTTAAACGTTCCCAGAGAAGCACACTTGATACCTTCTCAACCAGACTATACCATTGCTCTCACAGAGAAATCATTCCTCCTTCCAATTGTAAAAAAAACTTATGGTGGCCAAGTGCATGAATATCACCCCCAAAGCAACCACACTTTACAAACTTAATAACAGTAGGGAGATCCCACTCACCTTCCCTTCTCTTGGTAAAGCAGCCATAGGTTGTTGAACATCCTTTCCTCAGAAGGGAGATGCTCCAAGCTCCTCATCTTCTTTGTTGCACTACTGCAACTACTGCACTCAAGTTTCTCATCTTCTTGACCTGTAGAGACAAAGAAGTGAATGCAGTAGTCCAGACACAGGCTCACCAGGGAGGAACCCTATTGCTCTCACTCATTTTCACACAGCCCAGGATAGAATTGGCTTTCTGGGGCGCCCTGCTGGCTCGCAGCTGAACACCAAGTCCCCCTCAGGTCTCCTTTCCAGCAGGCCACTCACTAACATGCAGTGCATGTTAGCTGCACAGCCTCATACCTGCTCTCCTTGAAGTTCACTGGGTCCTGCTGTCAGCTGCTCCTCCCAGCTTCACATCATCAGCTCCCTCTCTCTTCATCCAGGTCACTGATAAAAAATAAGCACAGTAAGGTGCAGTACCCACCCCACGTAACAACATTATTACAGCTTCTGACTACACTGCTGAGCCTGCCCATCCTCCCTCAATCACCAATCTCACTCTCAATAAGCACCATTACAAGCACACTGCCACAAACAGTGTTAAAAGCCTCACTGAAGTCAGGTGTGCAACATCCCCTGCTCTTCTCTCATCTGAAGAGATGGTCATAACCACATAGAAGGCTCCCATGCCGGTCTGGCCTGATTTCCCCGCCGTGAATCCACCTTCACTACCCCATAGAAATCTCTTCCCTTCAAGTTGCTTGGAGACGACATCTGGAACGAGCTGATCCAGGGACTGAGATGAAGCCATCCTCCTCACCCTCCTTGAAGGCTGCAGAGAAGCTGGCTATCCTCCCATCCTCACAAATCTTTCCTATAGCGAAGATCATAGAGAATGCTATAGAGAGCCAGCTGGCAGTGGCTTCTGCCAGCTCCCTCAGCACACACTGGCACATCCCCATAGAGCCCAGGGAGCTGTGGGCATCAGTTTTGCCTAGCTGATATTCACCTCTTCTGCAATCGAGAAGTCATCCTTCCTCAAAGGCTCTTTCCTGTGGGATCCAGGATTCTCAAAGAGAGGTCTCTGCAGTCTCAGTCCTGATGGCTAAAGCACAGAAGGTGTTCTGGGCCCCTGCCTGCCGAGACGGCAGGCCCACACCATCCCTAGTCTCCTTCTTGCTGTTCGCAAGCTTGCAAGCTTCTGTTACCCTTGACCTCCCCAAAGGTGATATTACCTGGGCCTCCCATCTCTTCCTGCTCCTCTTTTGGGGGCTCCTCGCTCTCCCATGCGGCTCTCCTGCCATTTTCCCCTCACTTTCTTGCTCCTAGAGAAGCGCTCCTCCTGAGCGCAGAAAAAGGAATCACACTAGCTTCAGCAAATGCTTGCTGGTCCCCTTCTGATGCTCTAACTGCAGGGATAACTCCCTCTAGGCCCTTTAAGAGGGCACAGCAGACTCCCTCAAAGTCTGCCGTCTCAATCCTACTTAGTGCTTTGCTTCTTCCACATGAGATACTGAACTTGACCCTCCCTCAACAGGAAGAACAAGCTCCTCTATCACCTGTGTCCAAATTTTGAGTTCCAACACACTACAGAAGCCTCATGCAACAAGCATGCCTGGCAGCCTTGCTTTCCTAACTATTATCAGGGCTGATTGAGCCACCCTGACAGCTAATGCCCACAGCTGTAAGGCTGCTTTCAACTGCGCACAGATCTTACCTGCTTTCCTCATCCTGGTTTGTCACCAACACCCTCCAGGGATGTTACCCACCTTCACCTGCCTATTAAGTCTCACATGAGCGCTCTCTTCTTCTTCACTCATCCCTAGGCAGGGCTCCATCCAGCTCTCTCAAGAGCAAGAACTTCTTTACAGTGAGGGTGACGGAGCACTGGAACAGGCTGCCCAGGGAGGTGGTGGAGTCTCCTTCTCTGGAGATGTTCAAGACCTGCCTGGATGCCTACCTGTGCAACCTGCTGTAGGGAACCTGCTTTGGCAGGGGGGTTGGACTCGATGATCTCTGGAGGTCCCTTCCAACCCCTACAATTCAGTGATTCTGTGTGATTCTCTCACCTCAACAGCAACTCCATCACCCTGCTGGTTTGTCATGCTGAAAGAGAACACAGCCATCCAAAACAGCATTCCAGTCACACAAGCTGTCCCAGTGTGCCTTCACAATGGGAATGAGATCGTGCTTCTAAAGATAAACGTAAGGAGGGGGTAAACACACAGTCCCATCCTGCTGCTAGAAGCAGGAACTCACCTACCGACTCCCAAACACTCGCTGGTTTGGGATGAGCAGAAGCTCTCCGCAGCCCTCGCTCAGTCTGCAATAGGAGAACGCTTGGCTTCAGCGGCTCTTTGAGTTGCTTCTCGCTCCCAGCTGCGCCGAGGCTGCAGGAGTACAGCCCCGTCCTGCTCGCTCTCATTGACGAGAGCGGGAGGAACTGAAGCCCCCGCTAAAAAAACCCAGGGATGGAAAGATGAGAGAATCGAACGCGAGAAAAGGCGGGCAGCGATGCAACGCCAGCTCTAAAAAGCCGGGGAAGCCTGGCGATAGCCCTGTGCCGGCCCCAAGAAGAGCACGGTAAGAGCCCGGCAGCCTCTTACCCCAAACGAAGAGCCCTTAAGGACCACAGAGCGCTCACCGCCCCCGGGGTCCCATTACAACCAGCACGGCTCATCCGTTGGGGCGAATCTTGACGCCGCTCTGCAGCCTGAAAACAAAAAATAAACAAGGAACAGAAAACATGAAACAGAGCTCCAAAGTTTCGCTTCCAAAGCAGCCCCAACGGCACCGGGAGCAGACAAAGAAACGTACCCAGCTCCGGCACGCCCAGCGACGAACTGCCCAGAGCTCCCTCGTAGCTCCTGGCAGCCCCCCGGACGGGCTTAAGAGGCTTTGGGGCGGTCCCTGCGCCGAGCTCCGGACGAGGCGCAGCTGTGCCCGGCACCTGGCGGTCGTTGCCTCGTTAGCGCAGCCGGGCCTCGTTAGGGCGGGCCTGGGGCTTTGGCAGGTAGACACGTGGACTCTAGATCTGAATGACGGACTTAAATTGCGCTTTGAAGATGCTTTGCCATTTGGTTTCTCTGCCCCGTTGCTCAGGGGTACGTCCATTTGTTGTAGAAATCACTAGGAAGACCTTCCATGAGATTTTAGATATGTCTAGCTAAGGACACAGATACACTGTAAAGACTTCAGTGATGGAATTCCCTTGACGTAGCATCATTCTTAATTTACTATCCTGAAAGTTGGACTGTGCTGCTTTTTAATTTTTATCGCTGCAGAATAATAATAAATGCTTTTATTGCATGTTGTTACAGACATCAGCTGTAACAGGTGGGAAAAGAAGGGAGACCTGAATGTGAGAGTGATCCTGCTGGAGGTTCTGTGACAGCTCGTCTCCCAGCTGAGCAAATCCCTGACGTTTCCTTTAATGATCTGAGGGAATCATTCTGGGAGACAAATAGCATCGTAGCACAGAGCTTACAGCTACTGGTGTGAGCTGGTGCTGCTTTCTGAATAGTTCCAACCCTCTGCTATGTGCAGGGTCGCCAAGCACCAGACCGGGCTGCCCGGAGCCGCATCTGGCCTGGCCTTGAATGCCTCCAGGGATGGGGCATCCACAACTTCCTGGGGCAACCCATTCCAGTGCCTCACCACCCTCTGAGTGAAAAACTTCCCCCTGATATCTAATAAACCTCCCCTGACCTCAGTTTAAAACCATTCCCCCTCGTCCCATCACGGTCCACCCTTGTAAACAGCCATTCTCCCTCCTGTTTATATGCTCCCTTCACGTACTGGAAGGCTGCTATGAGATCTCCTCCAAGCTAAATGAGCCCAGTTCCTTCAACCTTTCCCTCACAGGAGAGGTGCTCCAGCCCTTCGATCGCCTTAGCGGCCCTCCTCCGGACCCGCTCGGCATCTCGATGCCTTCTCTAATCTGCATTCTTAATTCAACTGCTATTTAGTCAATAGTTTCCAACGTACAAGCAGTGCTTGCTGCAAGCTATGCTGCACAAATGGGTGTGAAAAGAGTCATGTTCATTCAGAGGGAAAAGGTGTGGCTGGAAGGTTTCCGGCGTTCCGAGCCACATATTCTTCTTCTTAAGCCAAAACAGCTGTCCCTGTACGCTACACAACATATTGAATCTTCACAGCACAAACAGCACAGCGCAAACATCAAGGCTGCGTAGGACGCACGAGTTTGTGCGCTGACAGCCCCGGCTGACGGCCCCGTGACGGCGGCTCAGCGGCGCCCCCTCGTGGCGGCACGGGGCAACGGGCAGAGCGCTGGGAGCGACGTCCCGTCTCCCGGCCGCCGTCTGTTGGTGCCTGCGCCCCTCGACGCCCTCCGACTGAAGGGATCGGTGCTCCTGCGCGCCCTGCGGCTGCCGGCGCGGCGTAAAACTTGCTGGGATTTGCATTAGCGGGGGAAAATTCATCTTCAGCCCTTCACGAGCAGTGAATCGACTCAAAACCGCCCTCACCGTTAAAGATTCTTATCGTATACTTAACGTGAATCTGCCCTCCCTGAGCTGGAAGCCGTTTCCCCATTTTCCGTCGCCACGGACCCTGCTGTGCAGTCTGTTCCCTCCTTTCCAGGAGCTCCACCCGAGATACTGAAAATAATTGTCTTTAGCCAGGACGATATTTTTGCGCTGTCTAATCAAGTAATTTGCTGATTATAGGCTACACGCTGGCCCCGTTGAAGTCGGTGTGAATTCTCATCGGGATTTCAAGCAGAGTGAGATTTCAGCCTGTGTCTTCTAGGAGAGATCAAATGCGTATCTCACTAACCCTGCTGTCCTTAAGCTTTTTTCCACCTGTACAGACAGGGTTCGCCTTCTCTAATATACGACAGAGTATTTAATTCACCTTCATCCTATTCACCCATTTCTTTGCTTCCTGTGTTAATGTCTTAACATCCTCCAACACCTGGCAAATGTGCAGCACGTCTGGCTGTCTGCAGGATGTGCTCCGTCCAACCCTTGAGCAGGCTATGATTGCCCCGGTACTCTTGCAGCATAAAGAGCCACGTGTAGCTGTGCTTCGTCCAAACAAACTCGTTTCCCTATAAACAGAAAAGATTATTCTGACATATCAAGGTTTGCAGAGGGATTTCAGAACAGGCTGAGGGGCTTATATTCTTTTGCGATCAAAGTCATCTCAACCGTACAACTTATTACCTCCCTTACCTCCCTCCATCCTCCAGGCTCTCAAAACTTCAAAACTTCAGCAAGATGCAACTACAAATAAATGCAGCTCAACTTACAGAGAAGCTGCTGACTGGACTGACAGGGCAGGATTTATCCCTAAAGCAGCCGCATGGAGGAGAGCAAAACCACGTATGGCGGGAGCGGGCCCAGCGGTGTCTGCCTAAGAAAGCTCTGCCACCAAGAGACAATCTCGAATTTATCTCAGCCCTAGCATTTGTCTTGTTAGAGACAGGAATGTTCCCCTGTCCATTTTGCACTTTGTTCTATTTCATACTGCTATGGCAATCTTTTTCCACTTGTTAGCATTCGCTTTTCAGAATGTTTCGTGTCTTGAATAAAAAACGAAGCCACGGCATAAATCAAATTAAACATGGCCTGCTCTTTTTCTTTCTAGGTGTATCTGTTGAGCTGCGTTGTAAGTTTAACGTTACTGATCCGGTAGTTATTTTAACTGCTGCTTGGCTTCAGCCCTGTTGATATATTGGTTATTTTTATATGTGGTAGGCCGTTTGTGTGACTGATTTTACAATTCCTGCTGCCTGCTGAAGGACATCCCTAGAAACAGACCTCATAGCTGTATTCTCAAGATGAAAGCAATTGGACAGAAGTACCTTTCTGAAAAGAGGGACCTCTATTACATTTATTTTTTTTTTCTGAATTGCTTGCTCAAACCAATTGGTTGGGTTATTGGAAGAAATGAAACGGGGAAAAATTGGTAAGATTCAGGTGTCGGTTTGTGGCATTAAAGCCATTTCTTATCCTTAGCAAATGGTGACTTCTGCATCAAATTCCAGCATATGGCCAAAATATAGCACAAGGGAGAAAATGGTTATGCTTATCATGGTAGCACGGGGTTAGGGGAGGTGAATACAAGAGCATCAGAAAAGCGCAACCGGATTGCACAGGGTTGTTATTTTAGGCAGCCGGTCACTCGGTTTCCCTTTTTGTGGAAGAGGGATGCTACAATAACTGTAATTTCACAGATAACTTGTATTTTAGGGGCATTTTCAGTGTCAACGTGAAAAATCCGGAGCCAGACAGAAAGGTTGGCAATAGGAATAGGACTTTACATCATCAAGGAGGTTTGTTTAGCTCTTATGTTAATGCTCTTATGAGGCAGGAAAACGGTCGTGTTATAATTTTGCTTCTGAAAATCAATACTTTCAGCTAAAGCCATTTAAATACTTACAACCTTTTACTGCATGATTTTTGAAGCAGGCCATAGTGAGAGTCCTCTCAGCAAGTCCCAGAACACCTTACACATCTGTTGGGCTGTTACAGGCCATTTCTGGTGGATGCTTTGGGCTGAATAAGCCCCTGCTGGATGAGCTTGAGCTGAGTAAAGGGCGGCTGAGGTGCTGCCGGTGGGTTACAGGGAAGAAAGCAGAAGTACGATGCCTCTGCTGAAGACTGCTGGAGTTGTGCTGCTTTCCTTGCTAGCAGGTCCAGCAACTGAAAGAGTCGTAAATCAGAGGTTGAGATTATATGTGAATGTGTTTTTCTAATGTCTAATCAGTTTGATGGCTTCAGCCGTGTCTCTCTCAGACGTAGACCCTGGTAAACTCATTAGAAATAAATACAAAACATTTATAAATGGCAGTCGTTTTCCAAGTTAGAAAAGGGCCTTGTTTATGAAGGCTCACTCTGAAGCACTCACCCTCCTGGAGGCGCAAAGCACAAATTGTGTGTGCCCCGCTGTAAGCGTGATGGATTCTGAAAGGTGCTGCAAAAGGCATTGTGGTCATGCAGGCAGTTCTTAACTTCCCTGGTCCATTGAAGAAGCTGCTGTGAAGCTGGTTTGGGATACGCTCTGCTTTGCTTCAGTTATCTCAGGGCTGCTTCATACTCATGGTTACCCACTTCCAACCTCAGACTGCCGGAGGAGCTGAGCTTGGGTTCCAAAACGTAGTGTAACTTCAGGCATTTGCATGGATCAAATGTAAATGAAGCCACTAAGCCAGCTGGATCCGTGCGTGGTGGATTAGAGCCAATGATGGCACGCTCTGCAGTGTCTCAAACTTCCTTTCGGGAGTTCACTGTTCAGTGAGGGCAAGCCAAGAAAAATAAACCAACAGAAATGGTAGGAAGAACAAGCACACAGTCCAACCGCCAATTACAGAAGCAGCTGCCTTCATCCCCAGAAAGGTCCCCGCCATCCAATCTCAGCATCCTTAGTGAAATAATAATGGATATGATTTTCCCAGGGAACTAACCAGTTTACCATCAAATACCTGCTTGTGGTGAAAGGCGTAGGGAATTGTTCTCATTTCATACCGGAGTATGTTTCTGTCACCTTGCCTTTTTTTTTCCATAATCTACTCTTATCTCTTTCGCTGCACCTGAAAGAGCTTTTTCCTTACCAATCCTCCCTGAAGAAAACTTACAATCATCAAAAATCGAGCGACTTTGTGTTTTATTGTGAAATCAAACCGCTGGATTCTTCTCTTTCGGAACAAGGGCAAAAAGCAAGGATGGGCCTCTTCTTAAACAGCATATAGGACTTTTTGTTCAAAAATCGATGAAAATGGAAAACCGGGGCCAGCTTTCAGAGAGGAGATGTGCAGGTTTCCTCTGTGGAAAAAGTGAGTACGTCAGTAGCTCATGGGGTAGGGAGCCCACGTGAAGCCAGCTGAACCAGATGGGAATCTCTCGCAGCGGCTGCGGCAGATGGGAGCAGGTCCCATAGAGACCCTCTATCTTAAACATCCCCTCCTTGCCAGAAGCTCTGCTTTTCTGGGGCCGGACCAGATGGTTGGTGAAGCTCTCAGACACGGCGGTGATGGGGGTTTGGGAAAAGGTGGGTGAGTGGGAGAGGAAGGTGGGCTCCTCTCTAAGATGTACGGCCCATTGTCCCACGACATCGTGCATCAAAAGTTTTGCGTGGTCCTTTATTCAGCTGAGGAAGCTTAATCTTTCAGACAGACGGTTATTAAAATTAGAACACATTCAAGTAAATAAAAACGGAAAACGATCTGTCCTTCAGCAGCGAAGCTTTCCTCTGCCGTTCGCTTTTGCAGTGCTCTGTCGTGGCTCTAGAGGGCTGCCTTCAACCGCTGCAAGAACTCAGAGCCGATGTTTTTCAGCGCTTTCCTTTTACTCGCCTCCCAATTTCTGCCTCGTCATCAGCGAGCTTCTATCGCTGAGTGAATTAGCTGTTGTGATGGGCTAGGATGAAACGCCCTTCGGAAGGAGACTGCTGTCTGCAGCTCCGATCTCTGGTCTGCACAGTATGCATGTTATACATACAAGTCAATCGACAGTGCTGAGCTGAAGATTTGAATTAAATCTTCTTGACGCTGAGCGTTTGAGCTCAGGCTGGTGGAAAAAGTGCAGGTTTAATGGGAGAGTTAAAAAAAAAAGCTGTCTGTTTTTTGTTCCAAAAGGATCAAAGATTATGCTGTATTATATGCCACCATATAATAAAATACAAAATGAACGGATCTTGTGGTTGCACATGCCCAGTCTTTGTATTTTATAACCTGCAGGACGTTTCTTATTTTTAACTGCTGTAGCTTTTCTAGAGTTGGTCTGTTGAGGAACGTAAGTCTTTATAGCTCAGATGTTAAGTAGCTGCAGTTTGTATGAAGCAGAAAACACGAAAAGCCACCGTGCAGTAAGGACCTTTACTCCTCGAGTGGTTATTGCTGCAAACAGTCCTGTTTTGTAAATCTGATGATAATAAAGAACAGGCTCCGGTTTGAAATGCAGCAAATTCTGTGCTCGTTTCACTTCTGAGGAATGCTGACAGGAAGCACGCTGACTTTGTAAGAATTTGCAGCAAACTCCTCTCCTCATAGCCCCCAGAGGGGTGCAGGAGCTGACTGATGGGGAAAGCAGACAAACCCTGAACAAATCAGTGCACATGCAGAAAAGAAATGGCCACAGAACAAGAGGGGATGGTTTAAGCTATGGCAGGGGAAGTTGAAGTTAGATATTAGGAGGAAGTTTGTCACCCAGAGGGTGATGAGGGACTGGAACAGGTTGCCCAAGGAGGCTGTGGATGCCCCATCCCTGCAGGCATTCAAGGCCAGGCTGGATGTGGCTCTGGGCAGCCTGGGCTGCTGGTTGGTGACCTGCACACAGCAGGGGGTTGGAACTGGATGAGCATTGTGGTCCTTTGCAACCCAGGCCATTCTGTGATTCTGTGAAAAATCATTACTCAAAACTTTGTAGGTAGTTGGAAAGCTCTTTAGAAACCTGTCAAGTCAGCCTTGTGAGGTAAAAGCCCTTCACGGTTGCTCAGTTGCTCCAGATAACCAGGCTGTGCCCTGACTGAAGGATGAGCATGCCGAAGGAAGGATGCTTTCCTCCCGTGAGCTCTGGACACCCTCGCCCTGCTGGTGACGGGCACAGCCCTGATGTCCCCTTGTCCCTGCACTCGCTTCTGGGTCAGGTTTAACCTCAGACACAGCTGCGTGTTGTATTCATGTATTGAGGCTCTTTAAGAAAGGGCCATAGGTGCTTTCCAAAAGACACATTTCTTGAACGACAAGCAAATACAAACGTGCAAAACAGATGTTTGATAATGTAGACACAAGCACTCTAAATTACTTTACGGCTGGTCGATTTATTGCACAGCATTTAACCAAGCAGCTTGGATGGGACAGTTTGCACAGAGTGAAGAGTTTGCAGTTACTGAGCTGCTGTAGAAAATTACAGCAAGGGAATCAAATGCATTTCCTGGCTTACCTGATCATAGGATATGATTTCTCTAAGCACTGTCACCGGTGTTAAAACTATGTGATGGGATATATCAGTAAGAAGCATCTTCAAAGAGGATTAAAGGTTCAGACTTTTTTTGTGGGTTTTTTTTTTTTTTTTGAGGCAATAGTATATTGAATTCTTTTGAAGTAATTAAACTTGAAACTGATCCAGCTTTTAGCTTTTTTTTCTTTTTTTCCTTTTTGGGTACAATACTTCTTACAGTTTACAGCTAATTGGCAGGTGAGCAAGATTAGCAGCACTGAACACCGCTTGGTGCTGTTACTGCCTAAGGGAGAGCCAGGCAGCCTGCGGTACAGAAGAAAGCTGCTCGAATGCTCATGCTAGAGGAGCATAATGAATGTTCACCTGAGGAGATAATGCAATGACTTAACCTCCCAGAAGAAACAGGACCTCGGTGTTCCAGGAAATTTCTTACTGAGAAAGTGTTTCAGGGATGACAGCAAAGCTTCTCTGTGGCAACCTAAACACTAAAAAGCCTGTAGGTTGCTGTGCTACTTGGTTGAAATTACAGAATCGGAGCACTTGACTTGCATTCAGACCGCACTAATCCCCACGGAGCTTTATCCCATGTTTGTCATTAGTTGGCTGTGCTGACAGGCTCCCCTGCTTGCCCTCCCTAACCAAAACAGCAACAAAAACTCCTTTGCATCAAAGAGAATTTTCTTTCAACTTTGATCACATTTCTTGTGGTGCTCAAGCCTGTTGCTAAGAGAAAACGCGCTGGCAAGGAATGGGGAAATCATTATTATAATTACTCTTGTTACACCCCAGTGAGAACAAGGCTCTTGGAGCACTCAGCAGAACGACAGAGCAGTGTGGGGTTTAATTGATGGAGCTGGTGACAGCCCTGCTGGGCTGAAGCTGCAGGAGAGCCCGACCGCGACATCGGCACGTGGCACAGAGCGCCTGGCTGCTCCCTTGCAAGGTCTGCAGGGCACCACCTGCAGCTGTGCCACAGAAAATCAGAATCACTAAGGTTGGAAAAGACCACTAAGGTCCCCAACCCCCCCCCCCATGCTCACTGCTGCATCCCCATCACTCTGCAACACCTCTAGGGACAGCAGCACGTTCAAACCAGAGGCCTCTTCCCTACATCCCCAAGTATGTTTTACAAAGCACAGCGTATACAATATCATCTGCTTGGAGGTGTTGTGAAAATTTTATTTATTTATTATTTATTTATTATTACAGCTTCTGAGGCTGTAATAAATACATAAAGCAGTGCTAAGAATATCTGTGCTTGTTTGAAAACATGCTTCCGTGTTTCCAGAGCGCCTCTGCATTTCATGAAGGTGCTTGTTCTGAAATAGTGGTACCAAATAAAACTTTTTTTAATTTTCCAGCCAGTACAAATAGAGCAATTCATCTTTCTGGTGAAAGAAAGGAGGGGAAGGATTATCACTTTCACCTCCTGTATTTAAAAGGTATCAAACACAAGATGAGGTGACGTTTACAGGGTTCACCGCTTAGTCATTCGAGATTCAGCATGGCTGAAAGATGTCAAGTGCAGGGCAAACACCTGCATATTTCAAGGCAGTAGGAGCTACACGTGGCATGTAAAACTGGTAACGGGCAGTGAGATGGTGAAATTGCAGTGGATGTGAAAGGAAATGAATGTGATGAATACTGGACCTGTTACATCACAAGAGAAAGGCGATAATCATTAATGTAAAATTAGAGCACGTTGTGGTTGCTGATATTTGGGAACAACAGTGAAACGTTGCCATGAGTGTTCACAAAGCAGCATTTGGCAGCACTGAGAAAAACACGGATGCCTGATTGCAGTGAAACAGCCCTGCACTTGCTTTGTGTTCCTGGTCGGCTCCCCACACTGCTTCTGGTGGCTCCTGTGTTCATCAGTACACCAAGGCGCTGGGAAAAGTCCCTCTGCTGGTAGTCTCTATACTCTCTTGTACTTTGGGAGGTCCAGTGCTGGGAGACCCATTTGGATGGACAGCATGCCCTGTGTTTGCTCTTCGCCTGCTGTCAGTCACAGTCTGAAACATTAAACTCTGTCCCAGCTCAAAAAAAACCATTTCTAATCTTGTAGTAATAAGGGATGACAGCTTCATACAAGTGGAAGCATTGCAATGCTTTAAAACAGATTCCACTGGAATGCTGCTTTGACTTCCAAGCTGTTCTGAAGTTAATCAAAGAGCAAGGAAGGACAGAAAGCCTGCATCCAGCTACTTTCTTGGACTTACAGCTATTGATTACAGTTGCACTGATTACTGGAGCACTGCATCTAATAGAATTGCTCTCAGATGGCACTACTGCAGTAGAGAGAAGTGCTGCCAACTTGGAAGGAAAGTTTACAAGCATTGGAAGAGGCAATATTTAGATCTCACGATAGAAATGATTTGGTTAAAACTTCCTTTGCGCTCACTGCTGTGTTTAGCTGCATTCCTGTAGAGTCTCTGAAATGAGAAGAATGCTGTTGTCTCACCAGGAGTAATACAGCACATAAATGTTTAGTAGTTTTCCAACTGTTTCTGTGTCTTTTCCCATACAATAAAGTTACACAACTGCCAAACCCTAATGCTAAGTCAGTAACATCTTCCTGATCAGGAGGCAGATATAGTCCTAAAAGTTTTTTTTCAAATAGTTTCTGCTACTTGTTGCTTAATATGGAGTGTTTATTATTTGTACCATGCATGCTATTCCAGAAATGAGAACTGTGATGCGTAATTAATGCTTGGTAAAAACTGTTCTTTACCAAAAAAGAAAAGAAAATGCAATTGCAGATTGGAGTATAGCAAGACATCACCAGAAATAGCGTATCAGTGATTTTATACTTAAATTAACATGATAGTTTCTTGATTCATCTCTTTCATCCCAAAATAAGCCTAGCAGTGCCCAGTTTCACAGTTATTTTTTAATTTTAAAGTCAGCATTTCAAATTAGATTATTTTGGTTACTTACATCAACTAGTGAAGGTCCTCAGCGCTAGCTTTAGAAAAATAACCTTTGCAGACAAGACAAAGCAGCAAGAGATAACCTGATTGCCTTTGGACAGCCCTTCATTGATTTCAGATCGCACTGTAATATTTCACTAGGTAAGAGCCTCTTCAGAAGAGGATGGAGGCCATTCCACTGCTGCTGTGCTCACTCAGAGCCCTGGGAAACATCTGCAATCTGCCTTCCTGCAGCAGCTTCCACTTCTAATTATTCCTCAATAACTTCTCAAGACAATGTCTTCTTCCCTACGTAAGCCCTGACATCCTGTCACCAGCCCATCTTTTTAACCCCAGCCACCACGGCTTCCTCCAGAGCTCTTAGGTTACCCATTGCTTCCCATGCTCAGACCTGCAGCCGCTTCACGCCAGCATTGCAGCACTTAACTGCAAGTGTTAATTGATGGAGCCCAATTAACGAGAGCATTCCTGCCAGCCAGAGTTTTGCTACTGTGCCAAAGGAACTGGAGGACGCGCTGGCTCCTATTGCCTTATCTACAGGGAGTGCCTGAGCCCTGGGAGCACTACAGGTGTATTATCAATGGGGGGCACTGACCTGGCTTTAGTGGGACTTGGCATCAGGGCTCAGACAGGAGATGCTGCAGAGTAATCCAAGATGGAACAGCCTCTCTTGAATAAATCACACATGAAAATCTCTCAAATAGTGATGCTCAGTGAGTTGCTTTGTCTCCCATCCTTCCCCCTCCTCACTGCGCTGCAAGTTTAATAACCCAAAACTTCTTGGCCTGGAGCTTTCTAAGATTTAAGACTTAAAAATGAAGCATCTCTTTATATCTGTCCATTTCCAATAGAAAGAAAGGGAAGATGGGGGTGTCACTTCAATGTCTTATCAGTGGTACTTGTTTGACTTCTCTTTCCTAAGTGCACTGCTTGCCTTTTTTTGTGATGGAATCAAACACTTCTGAGCAGTACAGTATAAGAAGATGTATCAGTTTTCACATAAGGACTTTAAAAAGGAGAGCAGTCTGTGTTTCACTCTGTAGAAATAAAGAACTATTGTACAGTATAGCATATAACACTTGCACCATGGCCAATTGACTTCCTTCCTATTAATCAACTACTCTGTTTACCTTCTTATACAAACCATTTCAAAACCATTAAAAGTAAGAGGATTAGCATCACATTTCTGGCAAAATGCACCTTAATTTCAGCAAATGCTACTTTCACTGTCTGAGGAAATTTAAAAAAAAAAAGAAAAGACCTTGAAAGCAATGGATTCTTTATTGTGGCAAATTCATGGAAACTGGTATAAATTATGTCTCCCAGTAAAAATAGCAGGGAGAAAAAGGGAGGGGGAAGAAGAATACAATTCCCTCACTCCAGTGAGAGAGAATTGTAAGAAGATTAAATTACCAACAAGAAAAAAAAAAACGCAAAGCAATCCTGAAATGCAAGTTAAATCCTGACAACGTGAATTAATTGTTCTTTCCTGGCCATGTACAAGTAATGCCTACTTTTGTAGCCCTCGTTTAAGGAACAGTCGGAATTTCTAACTTGGTTCATAGGTAACACTGCAAGACGTAAGTTTAAGACCCAGAGCTCCCCTTCCCTACATCCTGGGAGTTTACCTGGTGAAGAAGCCCTCCTGTGGTTCATTCCAACTGCTTATTTGGCTTTCAGTCTCAAGTTTAAAAGGTTTGGTTTAAATGGGATGAATTCACAGAGATCTTCATTAGTAACAAGCATTAATAAGAATAACACATTTTCAGGAGGGGAACTACCCAGATATCCATGTGGCACCAGCCTAGGAGCCTACAAACAGAGGGGAGTCAACTCCTTATAGGGGGAGGTAACAGCAGGACAAGGGGAAATGGTTTTCAGTGGAAGGAAGGAAGATTTAGGTTGGATATCAGAGGGAAGTTCTTTACTATGAGAGTGGTGAGGTGCTGGCACAGGCTGCCCAGAGAGGCTGTGGATGCCCCGTCCCTGGAGACATTCAAGGCCAGTTTGGATGGGGCTGTGGGCAGCCTGGTCTGGTATTAAATGTGGAGGTTGGTGGCCCTACATGTGGCACGGGGTTGGAGCTTCATGATCCTTGAGGTCACTTCCAGCCCAAGCCATTCTGTGATAGCTGGGTGGTGGCCGGATTGGGATGAGGCTTCTTGAGGTGCTTAATTTATTGGGCAGGCATTGCAGATCAGTCTCTGGGATCTGATGGTGATGGCCCCTTCTGTCTGAAAAGATGAATGAGCCTCTATAAGTCTGGTCATATCATATTAGCTGGCATCAGGAAATTAAGATAAAACTTTTTGGCTGGCTTTGTATTGTTATAAATCTAAATGACAAAACTCCTTATTTCTGGAAAAAAAAAAAAAAAGAAAAAAAAAGACCAGCAACTCCTGGGCTCTCTTACTGAACAAAGGGTGCAAACTCACCAAACGTGGAGGAGCTGTGCTGTCACTCCTACAGCTCAGGGCAATACACTTGAAAAATAAATTGTTCATCTTCCATAGCTTAAAAAAAAGATTAGTAATCAACCTCCTGCACTTGCTGATCAAAAATTCCCATGCTGGAACTTCTTGAGGAAGTCTTAAGAAATAAATATTGTACCTACATTCAAGAGAAAGCTTCTGATAAGAAATAGACCTGGTATTGATCACAAAACTTCCTGATCAGCGATGCACACAACTCATATGCAGAACATATGGAGATAATCTTTTCACACCAAGTTGGCTGCTTCTCACCAGCAAGTTGTTTAAAATTTCCTCAAATATTTTTCTTCCACTGCAGTGACAGTTATGGGAATTCTAGAAATACAATTGAGATAAGTAATCATGCATTCGGATAGATAACAGCAAGAAAATCAAGACACTGTCACGATGCAAGCAGTGGTCTGGGCCCTATTCCACCATTCCAATCTGTCATACATAAGCATTAGGGCTGCTCTGGAGTTCAGAGCACACTTAGGATGTTAAAATCACTATCTTTTCCAAGTCCTAAATTTCTACCTACACCTTTTGCAACTGCAAGCTCAGAGCTGGCTCCTCACCTTCTTGCACAACCACCAAGAAAAAAGATGCTATTTCCCATTCATCTGTTCCACAGAACCTTGTGCAAATGTCATCCTGT
Source organism: Lagopus muta (assembly GCF_023343835.1). Lineage (NCBI taxonomy): Eukaryota > Metazoa > Chordata > Aves > Galliformes > Phasianidae > Lagopus > Lagopus muta. The sequence continues at coordinate 62,124,674 of NC_064437.1, read as the reverse complement.
GCTTCTTCTACAATGGAAGATGAGTACCAGCAGCCCAATGCTGGGCCATGCCTGATGGCCTGACATGGATAGCATTGCCCAAACTGGCAGCTTCATGTCATTATGCACAACCAGCTGAACGAGCAGCCCAAGAGGGATGCCTTCAGCTCCACGAGACATCTCACAGCATTTTGCTGCGAGCTGGCAGTGAAGAAGAGGATAAGGAACCCAGCTTAAATTCTTATTTTTGTCAAAAGAGCTAAAGGCCATTAACATCAGTCTCTTAAAGCTGGCTGAGAGCGAGCCGTAATAGATTCAGCAAGATATACTGTATATTAAAAGGTTCCTGGTTTTTTTCCCCCCCAAATGATAACCTGCTGAAGGAAATGATGTCCTCTGCCACAGTACCTGCTTGTCTAATTGCAAACCATGCAACCTTATCCCCCTAGAGATTTGGAGATAAAAAAACTCCACTGTCATCACCTCCACCCTCCCTGGCTCCACTCTCCCTGAGCAGCAGGTAAGACAAGAAACAAGGATAGCAGATTTAAATAGATGGAGTTCATCTGAGAAACCAGACAATTGCAAACACCAGCACGGACACGCGTGCGGCAGGAATGTAACAAGTTAGTGACAGGAGGCTTTTCAACTGAGCAGCAGGAAAATAAATAACAGATGTCACTTTGAAGGAACATGGCTGCCCCAAGTACTTCAATTCAGGCAACCGATGAAAGTGCTGGTCTGGACAGAATTTTGAGTTATTTGGGGGGGGAGGAAACAGGGAGAAAAATGTTTCTCTAGATAAAAATGCATAATGGGTTGAGGGCTGTCCTTGCTTGCAACAACCACTGCACATCACAGTTCTTGTAGCACAGCTGCCTATATACCCTGCTTGTGAATTTGCACTGAGACAGAGTCATCCTTCTGATAGCTCCTTTTGGATTTGCCCTCTTGCTACTCAGAACTCACACCCAAGATGGGATCCTTCTGCAATAAAGCCAAGTTTCCTCTCCCTTTGATGCATTCCCCCAAACCCATTCTGTAAGTCAGAGAGAAAATTCCACATTGCTTCTGTAGCCTCTTGCCAGTTTCATCCCACTGGTGTTTGTGGTGGGACTTAAGAGACACTGCAGCCCAGGCAGTAATCGGGAGAGGTTACTGCAGCTTCAAGTCAAAGCACTGGACTTCAACTCTTTTCTAATTCTGAACATATTCAGATTTTGCAGTGAAGCCTTATGAAGAGGGCATCTAAAGCGTAGGCTTAAGCCCTTTGTCTTCATAAAAGTCCATAATAGCAGATCACAAACCAATCGCTCCAAGCTTCAGGAACCAGAGGCTGAGACCATCGTGGCACAAGACATCCATTATCCCAGCACAGCTTAGGGAAGGCAAGGCAGGACAATGTCAAAGAATCACAAGTAATCACAGAATAGCCTGGGTTGGAAAGGACTCACAAGGATCTCTGACTCCAGCCGAGTTCAGAACAACCCAAAATCCAAACCCTTTATCTGAGAGCATTGCCACAATGCTCCCTGAGCTCCAGCAGCTTGAAGCTATGCCCACTGCCCTATGGCACACAATCTTCCCAAGACCTACCAGACCCTCCCCAATGTAGCTCCACGCCATTCCTTCAGACCCTGCCTGAGTTGCTGCCACCAGAAAGAGGTAGATTCTTCTGCCCGTCTCCATTTCCCAGAGCACTATGCTGATTTCTTGTCCCATTCCTTTGCACTATCCCATTCTGTTATCCATTTGGCCCCCCCCCTCTATGGAGGGAGGATAATAGGAGGTGATGATCTGGCTGTCTACTGCAGGAGTGCGTTAATTGAACAAATTTTTATGGCTCTGGAAGTCTAAATGACTTTTCTGCCTCTAGGCTTTCTGCACAGGATTGTATATTCAGGTGAATGAAATATATGAGTTCGGCTGTGGGAACATTTAGCAAAACTAAAATCTTTAGCTAAATTTGCCACCCCTGACCCCTACACACATTTATTTGGTCTCATTTTAGAAAATTATCCTTTTTCTGGGCCTGATATTAGGCGAGAACAGAGGAAGCAGATAAAACTGGATGAGGAAAAAATTGCCAAATCTCCTTTCTTCCCCTGCTTCCCTGGGTAGGCAAACACTTCTTTAGAAGGAGAGGCATGGCAAGCAGGGGCAAGGCCGTGCTGGAGAATCACTTGGTTAAGTGATGCCAGGAAATGCAGCAAGCATCAGCTGTGCTGATGTAGAGAGCTGGACCCTTTCTCCATTTGCATCCCATAGGCACTACTGCGTCAGATAAAAATATATCCAGTCTGATGTATTTTTCACCATTCACTAGTGGGAAAAAAAAAAGGAATAAATACAGACAGATTCTCCAAGTGTTGTCCAAGAAAACCAGAAGCCATGACTTCTCTAAAGGAAGGCCATGACTTCACCTGAAGGGTGAGAGGTGAAGCTGGGAACATTCGCAAATGTATACCTCCATCATTATCCTACAGGCAAGCTGGCAGAGTCTATTTAGTATCATTTGAAAGTTCACTGAGATGAAAATAATGACAAAAATACTGTGACAAGATAAAGTACAGTGCTATAAAAATTCTCTACAGTGCTATAAAAATTAGATTCTTAGCAGAAAAGAGAATGAAGAGGTAATTTAGTAAAAGTGATGGATGAACCTCTGAAGGTTTGGAATTCCAGTTCAGTGCAGTCACTTCTTCAGATCTGAAGAGTCAAGGAAATTCAGGATCATGGTCACCAGCCATGATAACCAGTCCCCCCTAGTTCTAACCCACCTGAAACCCCTCAACAAAAGGAAGACAAGATTGGATTCTCCAGCTAGGTTGACCAGCAGTAGTTAAATTAACCCTTATTCAACCTAAGCTAACACCCCTTGTATGATGAGGACAAGCATTTCTATCAGGAAAAAAAAAAGAATCAGCTTGCTATAGCACCTGGTAGAGTTGGGGAAGAATCACCTTTTGAAGGTATCTCACACTGGGCAAATGTGGTTGAAACCCACCGTTCCCATAGGGAAACAGGCTGGTATTAAGAAAAATAATTCAATAGTGAATAGTTTGATGGCAATACAAGAGCCTGGCACTGAACAATTCAGCGTCCTCCATAAGCAGAAGCAATCACCCTCATTACATAAGAGCTACTGAACCTCAGATGACAAAGCACTTTACAAAACAGTTACCTTTCTTGTAGAGTTTGTGACTGGAGAAGAGATGGCCCTAGTGAAAAGAATGAACTCTGGCCACCATGGGACTGGATATTGTAAACAGAAATAAGATTCAACTCCACCAAGTTTTCTTAACAGAGGCTTTACCTGATAGGATAATAGGCTGGTTTCCAACAGGTAACCATGTTTTTCCCAGGCACTTTGTGAGAGCAAAAGAGCACAAAGTACAGACTAGGGGAGTTGTAGAAGGGCAATGAAATTCATCCCCACAAGGCATTCCAATCGCCTCATTTCTTAGCGTCAAGGCCTACTTAGGGAGTTATTGTTGTACTAATATGAAAGATCAACATGATGCAATGATGATAAAGGAGATGCAATGACAAAAGAACCAGCACAATAGAAAGGTATTACAAACAAACAAACAAACAAACAAACAAACTCACCTGCCTCCAAACACATTGGCTTACAGAGAGAACTCCAAAGAAGAAGGAACTCCAACCTGAGGTCCTTCCCCAGTGCCAGCCAGCCCTTAAATGGGGTCTAAGAGAGGTGCAGCCAGGCTCCACCCCTTCTGGTCACACAGCTGAATTGCCCTCACCTCTGCTCCCAGGGCTGACCAGGTCCTTTCCCCAGGTGCTCAATCAGTGGTTCAGGCCATGACTCAACACTTACCATACAATTGTACACACCTGGCCACTGAGAGCCTTCCCAGGCTCACTGTGGATATAAAACAGAGGGTTTAGATAACGGCTCAATGAATTGTAAAGTCTGTAGAGCATAACTCTAATGACAATTCTTTTCCTTTTCACATAGAACCTTTACAATTAAGAGTGAGCACCCAAGAATGTTCATGAAGCGCTTGGGGTTTTTTTGTTGGTTTTTTTTTTTTTTTTTTTTTTTTTGTTTTTCCACCTGTCTTTTTTTCTTTCATTTTTTGCTTCTCTCTTAAACAAACATTTTGTGTTCTGCCCAGATGGCTGTGCTTTCAAAATAACACAAAGCAAAAATAATTGTGCTTTTCTCACAGTGAGCAAACAGTGCTGGAAAGCTGCAGCTGATATTAATTGTATTTAAAATGTGACCCTTGATCATTCTTCTTAGTGGCTTTCACCTTGATTAAGTTTTAAAGCAATATTAAATACGTTTCACTAGGTATGCTTAAAGCATTTTATTAACAAGAATGGAAAGAAAGAAGGTGAACGAGGTTATATTTTGTATCTGAAGTTTTCCCACCTGGAGATGTCCTAGGCCACGTATGGTCATATATGTTTAGTATGAATATAGTAAAATGGATTTAAGGTCATCTTTGGCTGTGTGGGAAAACATTCCTTGAGGCAGGCCCCTCTACTTCCTATGGAAGAAAAGCTGCTGCTGGTTGAGCTCTGGCTGAGCAAAGGTGGATGCATTACCCTGCATGCTGTCCTCCTGCAAAGGGCACATGCACCATCGCACCCTCCCCTGGGAGACGGTTTCTCCTTTTGTCATTTTCCCCTCACACTTTTCTGATTGGATACGTTATTTATGGGCTGTGATATACTGTATTTCTGAATTGATTTTGTGTTCAGCTATTGTAAAGCATTCTTGTGGACCAGCACCTCAGGGTGATATATATTTTTTTCTTTCCTGATGTTCTGACTTACCTGTTTCTCTCTGAGTTTCTCACTCTTTGTTTCTTGTTTTCCCTTTCCTTCCATTGTGGACTGGAATATTCAGCTGTCCTCCTCACAAAATAAAACCACAGTAGAAAATAAGAAATCAAATGCATCCATTTTAATGGGACAATTGTATTAATTTGCTTATGGCCGGTACTAAAAACTGAGAAAAACTTATTATTTCGTGCTTTTCCTATTTTCTTTTGACACACTGTAGTTTTGTTCCAAGGAAATGCTAGGAAAACAACAAAATGACATGTAGACATGGGGGAGCATGTTGGCTGTGTAAAGTCATGCAGGTTAAGGGAGCTGTTTGGAAAATGAATCCTAGAGGAGAAGGGTGGGTTTTAGGATATAGGATATGTAATAGGATAACAGTGGATTTAGGGAGAATAGCATACCTGTGGAAAGGAGTGGGTGGGCTATTGGAAAATCATCCAGGCCTGCATCCACATCTGAAGCAAGCAGCAAATACACAGGTGTCAGTGACCTGTGATAGAGTCTCTTCAGTACTGCAATTATGTTGGCAGTCTGTAGGAAGAACTGAAATGGAGAAAGTGTAGAAAAGCTGGATTTGAAAACATATTCAAGTCATGTTGATAATTAAAGCAGGAAAGCACTCAAGGCTGCAAACTGGCAGAGATCCTTTGGGCTTCTGAAGTCACCAACTCCTCCATCAATAGAATCCATTTCTTCCATAAATGGAGCAGGTGATGGCATTTAAGAACATCAGATGGAATAACATATTAAGATTTCTTGTGGCCAGAGCTGTGGTTGCTGTTGAATTGTTGCTCAAAAGTTGGAAAATATTTATGAAGCAAATCTATAAGCAAATGTGTAGGGATTTTAGCTGTTGTTGGAATTGGGAAACGGGGATATGTTTCAGGAAGCTGACAACCCAACCCACTTCAGGAAATGTGAACACAGAAATGACAGGAGGAGAGGTTATTTCTACAGTGCCAGTACTAGCTGTATGAGCATTGGTTCCTCCTCACGCCTGTGTTTCCCATTCAGCAGATCATTAAAGACATTCCAACCATACACTTTGTTCTGCCCAAAAGGTAAAATTTCAGACATTTGCTGATTATACCTTTAATTAATAAGAAATGGCATTGGTAAGTGCCTCATTCAGTGACTGAGATGAGGATGGGTGACCGTAATGTCCCTGCCTTTTAGCAAGGGCTTTGGGGAGGTGGCAGCTGTTTCACGGTCCTGCAGCAGGCAGCAACTGGAAAGGAATAAAGAAAGGTGCCAATGGCTTTGAGGATAGATCACACATTTGGGTGAGAAGTGTAATAGAAGGCAAAATGGGCCTTCTCCAGAGAGGGTCAGACTCTAGCATGCTTATATTCCTCTGCGCTCTGATCTACCTTACTCAGAGCTAATTGGGGTGACAAACGTACAAGCGGACCAATGAATAAACACCTAATTGGCTTGCTTGTCCCGTTGGTGCCTCGAGTACCTGTTGTACCTGTTGGCCACTGTCCTGGATCAGCCCCAGTGGGTCCGTGTCACCCCGAGGAGCCCAATTTGGGTCCCTGTGTCTTGGCTGCCTGCCGAAATCCCTTTTATTTTGGAGCAGTAGTGTCACCCGATCCATGCAGATGATAGAACTGATGCTGTAAAGTCTCTCTGTTCTCGGCCAGTTGAAGACGAAGATTAGCAGTTAATCGGGACAGATAGCGTGGGTTGTGTTACTCTGGTGGCTCTGTGTTACGGTTGCTGAATGGGCAGTTCTGTACAAGGCAGGCAGATACACATCGAGTGCAGCTGACAGCTCAACCTGGGCTAGGTGCGCAGTGAGCGCGGGGAACAGAGCCTGGGCTTTTTGTCCTGGGATTTTTATCATTTAACCGGGTCCTATTTACTTTCAAGCATCTGCTCAACCTTTCATGTGAGATGAAAACAATAGCTTCAGCTGCTTTCTGCCCGAGCACCGGAGGAGTTCAAGCTGATACTCACATCAAAGCGCTCTGCATATTTATCATTCCTTATTCTGTAATAAGCAGCGGCGTCTGACAGATGCACAAAAGAACCACAGTTTCCACTTGGACCTTGCAGTGGCAGCAATGGCTTCAAACACGTATTAAAGCCTCACTTGAGAAACACCGAGCGTTTTTCTTCCTGAAGAATTCCAACCTCCTCACAGCTTTCCGTGCTGTCAGGGCCACACTGCATCCAGCAGCTTGGGACTGTGTGCTGGGTGCTGGGCTGGTTGTAGTGAGGACAGGAATGTGCCTACGGTTCTTCTGGAGAGCTCTGTCAAGTGGCACGTAATCGGTTTGCTTTGAAATTTTTCAGACCTGATAAAGATGCATTTGCTTGCAGGCAACGAAGGTCTTATTCTAAGGAATCATTCACTTTTTCATTTAGCAAAAAGCAAACCTTGCTCTGCAACAGAAACTTATGTTTAAGAGAACAAAACATACCGTAAATATATTTTTTTAAAAATCTGCATTCAGCCATCATGGGTGCAATTCCTCAGTAGGTTGTCTCAGGAGTAACTTACACCTGTGACAGCCCCAAAAGTAAATAAGGGTATGGAGTAACTTGATGTTATTCAATACATAGAAAAAGCTGTCGAAAGAACATTGTGTTGCCTGCACAGAAGGCAGCTAATCACCCCTATAAATATTCAGATTACACTGAGGGTGCCCCATCACTGGAGGTGCCCAAGGCCATGTTGGATGGGCCCTGGGCAGCCTGAGCTGGTGGGGGGCATCCAACCCATGGAAAGGGGTTGAAGCCTGATGATCTTTAAGGTCCCTTTCAACCTTGTTGTATTGAGGGACACAGTTTAGTGGGCAATATTGGTGGTAGGTGAACAGTAGGACTGGATGATCCTGGAGGTCTTTTCCAACTTGGTGGTTCTATGATTTTTTTTCCTTTATGAATTTTGCACCTTCACATATATTTTTAATTGGATATACTGCATTATGCTGCGGGAGAGAAACCACAAGCAATGGCCATGAGCTCCGAACACATTCAATAAAAAGCATATTCAAAGTCTATTGAGAAATTTCAATGCCATTATGGAAGATTTGCATATATATGGAGACAATACCTGACTTTCAGAAAGCAACAGAATATAGACTCCTACTGATTCCAAAAGACGATTAAAACCACTTTAATTAACATTAACAAGTTGGGTTTTTTTAGTATGCTGTAATCACTTTTAAGATTGTCAGATTTAGACGTGGATGTTTTATTAAGAAACTTTAAAAAAAAATACCTTGCCCCATTTGAAACAGCTTTAAAAGAGAGCTGGGGCCTCATCACCAGCATGCAGTTGCTGCTTGCTTTGTGTTGTAGTGCGGATGCATCTGCAAATCAGTAAAATGATACAAGAGAGTCTTTAAATTGATCTTTTTAAGGCATCATTTGCATTATGGGCTCACGCCTGGTGAGATTTATCTCAAACAATAGCATATCAGTATTAGCATGCTCAATTATAGATCCTCCAGCAATACAATAGTTAAGATGAGTCCCTGAAGGCTAAAACGGTTCTCTTCCAGAAAGCCATGTAGTTTTATGCTTAAATAATCCATAAAGACTGTCCCTGTTGAGAAGTTCAAAAAGACTGTTCTTAATGCTTCACTGCAGGGCTTCGGGCTGTGCTGCACATGCCAGCCCTGGCAGCCCTGCAGCAGGGCCCTCTCTCAGTGCTGGATGGCCTTTTTTGGTCTTTATGTTGACTGCTGGAGTGGGATTCTGATGTTCTTTTCCCTTGCTACTGCAGTCTAGAGTCTCTAAGCGTAACATTAGGACATAAGCTTATTAAAAGTGACCTTGAAAGTGACCTTGCTAAAATGCAACAGTGGCCGGAGCTGGGGCAAGCAGTGGACATTTCCATCCATACGTGCGTGTGTATTGGTGAAATGGCTGAACTCATGTGTGATGCTCTGCCCTTTGCTGTCAATAATGGGGCACTGATAAAAAAAACTTGGCTGTATAAAATCATAGAATCACTACGGTTGGAAAAGACACCTCAGGTCATTTAGTCCAACAGAATGCGCATTCAGAAGCTGCCCTGTAGGAATCTTGTGACACGTGTACTTAAAATTAAGCACACCTACAAGCTTTGGCCAGGTTGGGTCAGAGTGACTTGCTCAAGATCAAGGATGAGTGGGAGACCAGTTCTGTGACCAGGACCCTAATCTCGGGGATACTCATCCCCCCTTCTCCTGGGTGCAGATGGGTGCAGATGGGTGCAGACATTCACTTGCAACATTTGGTAAATTTTAAGAAAGGCCTTTTTCTGGTAGGCTTAAAAAGGAACTTAAAAAGCCATCGCATCTTGATAGCTTTTGTTTTCTTCTGGAGGACTTCTTCCTACCTCGCTTGAATTTGCAATTCCAAACTCTGTCCCCATATTAAATTATGAAGGAGGCATTTTTTTTTTAAACATCTTATCTTGACGTGCATCTCACATGCCAGACAACCTCAGGCCCAGTTCCTAATTAATTATTTCATAAAGAGCAAAAATAAAGCTGGCAAGAGCTATGGGCAGTGACCCTTCCCAAAGTCCTTCCAGTGGTGTCCTCTGTACCACTGCTCCCTGGGTTGGAGCCATCACAACCGTGCCCCAAACACAGGGCAATAAGCACACGTGAAATAAAATGCTCCTTTTCTGACATTAAAAGCCACTGAAACAAAGGGACAAAGGGGCTTTTTTTTTTTTTTTTTTTTTTTTTTTTTTTTTTTAACAATATATTCTGAGAGAATGAGAGATTAAGTTTGAGGAGTCACTTCCAATCAGAAAGCCACCATTTAATTACAACACACAGGAAATTACAGAGTGAATGGCTGGGACAGTGATAAGAGACTGACACCGGAGGATGACAGGTACTGAAATCCGACCACTTCATCACAAAGCTACTTATCACAAGAGCCTGTCTGGAAGGCTGACAATCTGATTGTACTGTCAACTCAATTCATAATTAATATATTTATCAAATTAATTACTGAAAAAAACTCACTGGTGCTCGCCATAAAACAGTGGCTAAATTCATTGCCTGTTGGCTTCGTTTACTGCTAATAACTGTGCTGTCAGTTTAATGAGGGCAGTGAGCGGGCCCTGTTTTAGCTGCATGACAGACAAATTGCCCTCTTATATAGAATGATACAGAGAATTTAAGAGAAGAAAAGAAATATGTCATTGTTTGGTGACAGCCACAATCGGAGCCTTGTCTCAGAAACTTAGCATCAGCTCTAACGTACATGAAAGGGAGGTTGGGAATTCCTTTGTCAGCTAAATAAATACTTTATGAAATCCTGACTGATCCCTTCATCTGCGCTGACCTCGCGGCACCGCGTGGAGCTCTCAGTAATTCTGTGTTGATTCCGAGGCCCCGACAGGATCTCGCTGCCCGGCATGCCCAAGGCTGGGCTGGGTCTGGCAGTGGGACGCAGGACATGGGAGGAGGACAAGGACGGAGCTGTTGGCAGGCCTTGATTACAACGCTCAATTAACTGCCTGTAAGCTCAGTGAGGTGCTGCAATGTTGTGTTGCAAGGTGTTGTGCACGACGAGTGGTTAAAATCTGCTCCATTCCATTGCCAGGAGATAGAGGGATGGTGAGAGTGATTGGTGCCTCTGAGAAAGGGATGCTGCTTACGCATGCGTGCTAAGTAGCACTCTGTGGTGAGCTGCAAGATACCCAGCTAATCACCAGTTTTAATGGGATTTCACACACATCACTTCAACTCATTGAGTTGAGAAGCCCGTGGAAGCTGTGCTGCAACAGAACTCATCCAAGAAATGAATATTTAATTGCAAAAGTCACGAGAAATATGATTTGTTTTTTTTTTTTCCCCCTCTGATGACTAATAAGCCAGGCTGTCAATGGTGAGAGGTACAGAAACCTGGCTGAATGTGAGCTGATCCCCTCTGCGTGGGAAGGAAAGGAGTCAGTATGCAGTGTAGCATTTAGCACTGAGGTCAAAACCCCATGGTGCAACCCTCACCCTCAAAATATTTTGCAGAATGGATGTCTTATTAAGTTTTTTAATTAGATTACATAAGTAGTGTTAAGTTAAAGGCCGAATAATTTATCCAGTGTTTAAATAGGTTTTAAAAAGGTAGTTTTTCTTGTTTAATGGAGTTTGAACAAATATGGACAAGCAGCGACACACTGCGATTCCACTTCACAAAGGTTAAGTGATAAAATTAATGCTGTGAAAAAGCTCCGTAGCAAGTGTTCACATTAAAAGCCAACATGTGTTATCAAGGCTATAAACACCTGTGATCACTAGGGAAGGAAGTTTGAGGAGAAGGAAATCCCTGCAGGTTACTCACAGCATTCAGCCGTATACTCAGCTTCATTCTAATCTTTATCACTTGCTCCTGCCCAAAGTATCAATATTCCTCACTCTAAAGAGAAAGGGCTGAGGGTTATTTAATAGAAGATGGATTTCAGACTCTTACTTGGTAATTTTTAGTTATGAGCAATTGGTTCAGCCGTAAAGCCAGGAAAATAGTTGATCACTAAGGCGGTAAGCACCCAGCAGGGATGCTGCTGCAGACACACATCCAGCAACATCCCCAGGCTCAGGTCACCCCTGCACCGATTTGGGATGAAGATTGCAGCACAAGATCCAGGCTCGTTTTTCCTTTCATCTCAGCCATCCCCAGATTGCAGACTGAGATTGCGGCTGCGGCCGGCTCCCTGCTCACCCACACTGTGCTTCAATGCCCTCCCTTGTCCGCAGCCAGGCGATGCCTCTCAGTCTGCTCGGCACAAAGCCTGGCACCTGCAGAGTGCTGGGCAATGCCTGAGGATGGCTGGGCACAGGGCAACATCTGCATCCCGTGCAGGGACCTGTTGTGTAAAACGAAAACTGCTCTTTCCCACCATCAGAGCTGATACCGTGCATCATGTCTGCAGTGCGCTGGGAAGTGCTGGCTGATCTGCAGGAATGGCCGCTTTCATTTGAGCACCTCGTTTATCCCAGTGCCCAGCCCCTGTCTGAATTAATAAAGATAAAAGCGCAATCGTATCGGTATCGGGCAACGCTTGAGAAATAAAAGGCACGGCTCAGTTTACACCACGCATCCCTCAGGGATGAGAGTCTGTCTGCAGTGAATGAGCTCGGCTAGAAAGGCTGTCCACAAATAATAAAAATGATCAACTCCTTAGAGTTATCTTATCCAGTCATCTTCTGGGAAACATTGGGATCAGATATACCCTACCTGAGTTATTTTATTTGGCAAATAAGCACTTTAGGCAAGATTTTCAGGAGGCAAATAGGAAATGAGAGTTGGAAAACATTAATTAAATGTGAATACAACAGCTTAATGGGTTTTATCTTCAGATGAACTGGAGATGACTCTTTGCCATTCACTTCATCAAACTGCAAGCAGAGATAAATGAAATGTAGCAAGAAAAGGCGACCAGGGAAAAGGTGAAAGATGTGGCAGGTTGACAAGACCAATGTAATTTGATTTGTATTCAGGATGGATCAGTTCACAAATTCTACATATTGCTGCCAAACCTCTGCATATTCGAGTGAAAGAATACTTGATTCTTGCACTAGCAGCTTTTAAAAATAAAGCCATGCTGTTTGAATGCCCTTTTACAGATGGCCTTTTTCTACAGGCTTTGTAGAGCTCTCTCTCCATAGAGGAGTTTTCCTCATGTTCCATTGACAAGGATTCTGAAAATTGTCAGATATGTCCAGAAAGCTCAGCATCAAGTGCTCATCCTACATGTGGAGCACACGCTATATATCCATGGTGCACTGCTATTTCTGTCTAGAATTAAAGCTGCATAACATGTAGGGCCCCATGACATTCTGAACATTTGGCTTCTTGCTCTCTTCATTAGAAATGGCCAAGAAATACCACAGATACTCTTGTTTGGGTTGGATTGGTTTAGTTTGGTTGTTTTTTTTTAATTTGCTTTGTTGTTGTATAATTAATGGAAAGTAATCTAAGAACGTGCTTGAGGGATACTTGAAATGTGCGTGGATTTAAACCAATTCTTGCCTGTGGTTTTCATTACTATCACTAAAGGGAGAAGGTTTTCAATAACGCCCACTTTTAAACTGCCAGTTGTGCAGTTCCACCTCCATACTGAGTTAGAATTTGCTGATGCAAAGCCACAGCCCATTCTCACACAGCACTGCGTCCCCTGGCAGGCACAGCACCATCTCCCCCACCAATGCAAGAAGTGCAGTTGGGGATAGTTATCTATAGATGGCAATCTTCTTCTTAGCAGAGAGCTGAGGTGAAACCCATCTGCTGCTCTTCTGGAATTAAAAATAAAACACCGTTATGTACAGATACAGATGAGTACAGAAAAGCAGTCCTTTACAGTGGCATTGTACAGGATGCATTGCATCTGGGCTTCAGGCTTGTATTCAGCCTGGAGGTGCTGCTTTACAATTAAAAAATATTTTAATACAATTAAAAAATATTTTATAAACATTGGAATTTATTAATGTCTGCTCAACTGCCCAGCTATGATAACATGTGAAAGGCTGCAGTGAGTTCTGCACTGAAGGGAAGAGCATCAGTGTGCTCTTTTTGTGTTATGGCAGAATATTGTGCCTCACACTTCACGCTTTTTTAAAAAAACCACACCAATTATGCTATTTTTGTTTTGCTTTAAATCTATATTCTTTATGGTTCTGTTAGATAGTTAGGACTATTTCTCTGGAAGGCGTGGTGGAGAACTAAAGAGTGCTCTGGCATTCACTCCTCTGCTCCTCAGATTAAGGCTATTTAAGAGAAAATGGAGGGAACGATACAGAAATAGCGTCCAAGGAGGGGATGTTTTGCACCTCTGTGGGGATCAAACACCATAGAATGGATGGTGGTTATCCTAAACCTTGAGTGTCCAACTTTTTGGCTCCATCACATTGAGTGAAGAGAAATCGTCTTTGGCTACATGTAAAATATACAATGTAGTATATTATATAAATATGTACATATATATTTAAGAAAACATAGAAAAAAAGAGAGCAATAAGGACTTAAAACTAGCAGGTTGGGCACGTATGTTCTACACCCTCTCCATTTGCTCAAGAAAAGAGTCTGAATGTTTTCAACCTGTCTACATGAAGACCATAAGCAGTTGGCCATCACTGTGGACTCGGTGGGGAAAGGTGGTTGATGTTCAACCAAGGCACCTGTTCTCAAGGGGGTCTACAAAGAGAGACACTGAGCCAACTGCCACAGGTACTGCACTCAAGGGATAATATTGGGGAATTAATGTTATATCGAAGGCTACGCTGCAGCATTAATATGTTTAATAGACACGTCACATGCACCTCAAAGAGATTTTGATATGTATTTGAGATTGCTATGGCCTTCATTTAGTTCTGTCCCTGTGCTAACACTGATAGATATCAAATAACCTCTGCTGACAATGGTACTGTGTTATTGCTGGAAGCACCTTCCAATGAAGCCCCCTTTGGCCGGGAGTCTGGGGATACAAAATATTGATGCTGTCAGTTATCCAGAAGCTGAGTAATTAAATACACAAAAGTCTGGGCAGATACAAAGTTCTCACACACGGTAAAGCTGGCAGAGGCAAGACTCAAAGCACAAAAAGCCCCTTTGCTCCAAGTGCACGGCAGTTTCGACTCGCTCTACGCAAACTGTGATGCTCTGCTGTCTGTTTTGAAGCAAGTCCCAGAGAAGTCCCTCTGCATTGAACTCACCAGTTTGCACTTGCTGGGCCCACTTCTGATAAGTTGCAAAATCTAAAACTCCTCATTAAATGCCAGATAATTTGACTGCCCTGAGGGCAGGATGGGTGAATGGGATATGTGAGCTTGAGTCCCGTTTCTTATAATTAACGAGGTCTGAATAAGCAGAACCAATCCAGCCCAAGCGTGAATAAAATTACTGCACCTAGCAAAGTTCAAACAAGGAATATGTGAACTGTAAAGTAGTTAAGCACAAATCAAGATGCTGAGTTTCTGCAGCAACTGTTCTGAGCTCTGAAGTCTGGAGCTTAGTACATCTGTTTTTTTTCCTAAAGGCTTAAGATTTAGAGAATACCAACTTTCCAGGGCCCCAATTCCAAAAAGTTTATGAAATGCTTAATTTTTGGGGACCTAAATACTTATGTCTGTTCTCATTTCTACATGGAGAAGTCATCCGCATTTTTATTTTGTATTTATTGGTCAAGGGAAATTTCACTTCTTGCAGCTTTTTATATTTTCCCTGGTGTTCAAGCGTTGACACGAGGTATAATTACATCCGAGACAAAAAATATATTGAACTAGAATAGGGGATTTAAAGGAGGCTTTCCGTAAGCTGCAGTTAAATTCACGTGTTATCAGAAAGCAGAAATATTGGTTGAGCCTTTGCTCAGGGGAAAAGCCAAAAGTAACACAAGTGCATCTTTAAAGTAGTCACATTTTCTCTGAAAAGCAGTTTCTCAGGAGACTGTGGTCAACTTCAAGGGTGCCTTTATCAGACATTCCAGGGGAAAAAAACAGGAAGAAGAGCTGAGTGCTGCAGGTAACACAATAGGGGTCTGCAGCAGTCACAGGAGTATCAGTTACGATAAACCAAGCTGTGCAACAAGGAGATTAAGACGTGGATTACCGACCACTTACTATGTGACATAAAGAAAAGAATAGCTTCAGATGCCAGTTTGACTTAATCTGGTACTGGTGTTCTTTCCTGGAAAGGATTAATGGGCACGGTGGTTTTTTTCTGCTGAGGCATTTTTAAAGGGTTTGTGATAATAAAGATTGAGAGGAGCAACAAGTAATGACAGAATCTTCAGCATGAACTATTAAGGGATTTGATAACTAATTAGCCATTTCTAAGTCAAACCAAACGGCCATCAGCTGCGTGCCTTGCTTAATTAAGGAAACATTGTATTCCGATGGAAATTAGCTGTGGTGGTGATATGGGGCCTTGAATCAATTTCTGTAAACGTGAATACAGCTCAAAATGCACATTGATTGTAAGCGTGGGTGTATGAGAGTTGTTCATAGAATGGCCTGGGTTGAAAACATCCAGAATGATCACCTGGTTTCAACACCCCCCTGCTGTGAGCAGGATCGCCAACCAGCAAACCAGGCTCTCCAGAGCCACATCCAGCCTGGCCTTGAATGCCTCCAAGGATGGGGCATCCACATTTTCCTTTTGTGTGGGTTGGTGATGCCGTCATGCTTTCCAGGCATTCCTCTCCAGTCTTCCACTCTTCTCTCTGACATGACCTTCATGCAGATACACAGTGTAACTGAAACACCCCACTGCTTCCTTTCTCTTCCTGGTGTGTATTTTTACAGCTTACATCCTGAGAAAATAAGAATTGCCAAAGAGTAAGTGGTCCACGTGGCATTTTCCAGCCAAGACTGAGAAGCACACAAGCAGGGACACCAGCTGCAGAGAGTCTTCCTGCTAACACACCTTTAAACGGTGTATAAAGAAGAACATTTACAAGTGGAGAGAGGAAAATAAAGAGGGAAGGGGAAGAGGTGAGAGTCTTACAGGTGCTCATTCAAAATCTCAGATGTGGCTCTAAGCAGCTCAGCTAACACCAAGGGGTGCAGCTCCAGGACCAGAACACCAGGGTACTCACCTGTTGGAACACGTCCCATTCCCATGGCTCTTCCTTCTTTCATTCTGCTGATATATCCTCTTAACCGATGAAAGGTGGCATTTTTCTCTAAATTGAACCTTCTCCAGTCAGTTTAATATTGCTCTTCACTGTACATCAATGTATGTTAGTACATCATTCCACATTTACTTGAATAAAAATAAAAACCAATTTGATTTTTTTGTGAAGTAAAACCAGTGAGTAGGTTTACTTATAAATTCATTTCTGAGTTTTAGTCAATCATGAATTCCAAGCGCTGCTGCAAAAGAAAACCACTTTTATTTAAATGCAAGCCAGGAAGCGAACATCTAAGAGAACTCTTAGAGAAACCTTCCTCCATTGGTATCTGCAATACAGAGATTTTATACAGCTCAGGTACTCTGTGTTCATGCCCACCCTCAGCTATGTATTTGGGACTCCTGTCCACCCACTGTAGTTCACTCACATTCCAGAGCAGCTGACTATTGCTGGCTGCTCCGTGGGTTTTCCTCATTGCTTTTTCTCCAGTGATGAAAAGAGGGGCAAGATAGTGACAGCATCCCCAGCTTAAGTTCCTATCTTGGCTTTCACCCAGTTTCAGCCTGTAGAAATCAAAAGTCTAAGAACACATTAATCAGATTTCTCAACAAAGAAAACCTAGGCTTGAAACCTTATAAGCCTTCAGATGCATTTTTCTGACCAGAAAGATGCATTTGTAGAGGTTGGGTTGCAGGTGATGCCATGTGGGACCAGCCTGGGTCTACTGGGATCAACTGAAAAACAATCCTTAACTTCCACAGATTTTGATTAGCCATTGGATAGGATGAGTAAAGTTACACTAGTCCTAGAAATACTTCCTTCCAGTCTGTTTCCTGTTATTTCCATCCTAATTTAAAATTATTTTCTATTATAAAAAAAAAAACAACCAGAAAATCTTATTTTGAAGTGTTACAATCAGAAAGATCTACACAGTGGAAGGGTAATGCAGGAGTGTAACAGCAAAGGGACTAGTATGAATAGAGTGTTATAAAGGAAAAGTGCTCACCCAACTCAGATCTAGACTTGTGAGGAAAACAACACAAGGGAGAAATCCCCAACAGGAGATCATTCCTCACTGCCATTCAGCCCTTAAATGAGGTCTAAGAGAGGTGCAGCCAGGCTCCACCCCTTCTGGTCACACAGCTGAATTGCCTTCACCTGTCCTCCCAGGGCTGACCGGGCCCTTTCCCCAGGTGCTCAATCAGTGGTTCAGGCTGTGACTCAACAGTTACCATATGTGAGGCATACAAAAGATCTATCCTCATTTTCCATAATGCTTAAATATCTCTCCTTTCAGCTCTCTGCTACACTGTAGGTCTGCCTGCTGGAAGATTAAGTGTTAAATGCTGTTTAATTTTTGAAATACAAAATAGAGATGAGCTTCGTTTAGTTCTGACTATCAGAAATATTCTCAACCTGAAGGCAAAACACAAGAAGACTTCTTTGCAAAGCAGATTTCAACTGTGGGCATTTGTGGCTCAGCTAAGAAGCTTCTTATCATCCCAGAAACCAAATTCCTAACAGACATGCTCAGCCATAAACACAGAAAGAGTCCTGCTGCCTGAAATTCCAGTCATAAAAAAGGATGACTCTCAGTTGTTTCTCACTATATTTCGCTTACTTGGGCAGGATGCATTCTCCTCACTCAGATTTCACATTTAAAATGTCTCTCCACAGATTAGGAGTTGTCAGGGCAAATCCTTAGCAATGATGAGTTCGAAGGCTACTATTTTACACTATCTAAAGATCATGCCCAGCAAATACATAGTGATGCTAACAGGCAATGGAATAAATACATTCTCAAACCTGAAAGCCTGGAGAACAGTTATGCGTTCATATTTGAATGTATAGTCTTTAGGTTTAAAGCTTGCATTTCTTTCACAACATAATTTTTTGCTAAAACCATTTCCCAGGAACTCTTTTGATTTTTAGTGAAAGGTAAAAGAGCTCAACTTTCTTCAGTTACAGCTGGAGTACCTTAAAATTAACTAGTTGAAACTGCTTTGATTATAACAGTGGTTACCATGATGTCAAATTTTAGAAGCAAAGGCGTTTTAACACTTGTGTCAAGGACAACTCTTGGGCATTAGAGCAGTTTCTAAGGGGAGGTAATCTGTTCAACCTATCCACACACATCTACACCTACACAATGGCTGAGCTTATCCACACTGGTCCATCCATATGGAGTAATGGAGAGAAGGAGTATCAGTGAGGAGATACTTGTATGTCCACTCACGTGGCCACTGCAGTGCCGGATGAACTGCTCCTGAGTTCACCCCAACCACATGCTTTGCCTTAGGAAGCTTATGGCCGACTGCAGGAGATGGGAACTGCCCCAGCAGGATCGTAGCATGGGAGATCTGCCACTCATCGCTGTGCCACTGTACAATTTGTAAATAACACAACCAAAGGCTGGCGTTTTTTTTCTCCTACCCGCTACACAGGTGGTTGGATTTTCACCAGACCATTTATGATCAAAATTAAAACCTGCAATTTGGTCAGTTCATAAATATGCTCCACCACACTCCACTGTGACCTTTAGAAATGCCAGTGTTAACTGGAGCACTCAGGGACATCTGAAGGATATTTGTTTTCATGGGCCAACGTGCAAAAGAGCTCGCCTTCATTTTTAGTATTTTCCCCAATATACACATGCGAACCAGCCCAGATCTCATCACATGTAATTGAAAATGTACAGTTTTGTGCTTCCATGCTGAAGGGAACAAGCCAAACAACAAGCTCCTGTTCGGGGCCGATTCGGAGAGCAGCTCGGCGGTGTCTCGCTGGCTGCTCACTAACAAACCCTCCATTCATTGCAGTTCCGTGCAGCTGAGCTGTTTCCACCTGAGCCAGCGTTACAGACCTTTAATCAAACAAATGTACAAGGAAGCTCAACTACTTAACTGCTGTGCTTGTTCTGCGGGCTGAGATAGCCAAATACAACAGAAAGAATTTTACCCCGCTTGAGACGAGTGCATTTCCTTGCCGTTGTTCCCAACAAAGGGCAGCAGGTACAAATGGCCCACTATCTGTGTCACTGAGAAGTGGAGAGCAATTTGTTTCTATTAAACAGGATGCTTCTATTTTTTATTCCATTGGCTTAGCCTCTCTGCAGCCTGTGCCAATCATGGTTTTAATCTGAACTGCCCTTGACCGTTCCTGCTATGCCACAGAAGAATTCTCTCTTTCCACCAACCCACCCCCTCCCTTCCCCGTCGTCTTGTACAGGTAATTGTGAGAAAGCAAGTGAAAGCCCTGGGGTATTGGATTCAAAACACAATCCTGCCATTCTCAGGAGCGTACAAAGAATAAACTTGAATGCGACATTGAGTCCTTGCAGACTGCACCTGCTGGTGAGCTCCAGTTCATGGTGGGGTCACGGCAGGCCCCGTTGCTCTGGTGGCAGGAGAGCTCCTATGTTTTTGGTTCACAGTGAGATTAGATCTACAATGTTTGACCCGTCTAATTTATTTTTTGTTTGATGAAGCAAGGAGAGCCCAGCGCACTGTTAAATGCCTTCCTACTTCTTCCCTGGAGAATGCTGCTGGTGTCTTTCCCCTGACGTGGTGGCATTTGGAAAGGCTGTAGATTGGAGCTGACGTAATTTAATGTTGTATCCATGTACAACACAAAACTTTTCTGTCTCTACAGATTGATCTGTGTCTTCTTTCCATGGGAGCGTAAGAGGAAAGGCCCACAGAACTATCCCAGGTGCAAGTTCTGGTTCATGTGTTTGGGTTTCTGTGGGTTTCAGTTTGGGTTGTCTTTCATATAACTTCCTTTGGATTTGGAACCTGTCCTTAGCGCTGCTAAGAGGGACTTTGTTCACTTCTGTTTCATTACCCTCTCTGAATTTCACGATGTCCATGCTTTGTTGCTGGGATCCATGGATCCACTTTAATGACATTTCTGCGATATTTTCTGGCCTCCTTGCACCCGTAGCTGACTGGTTTTCTTCTGTTGACATCCATCAGATAAAATTCCTAAACAATTTCACAGGCTAACACTGAGATGTAAATACATTTGAGTGCTCAGGCTTCGCAGGTTTGAGGCATTCACTGCTCCCTTTTGGAAGCAGAACATGTAACAGAATTAAGAACTGCATTTTGACTAAACACCAAAAAATTCCAATGTTTTTCATTTTGGTCTGGAAGTCTCATAACAGAACAAATCTCCTGGCTGTAAGCCCCCGGGAAACTGGAATTGCAGCTACTCTTTCTGCACCGTATTATATCTGATGCTGAGATAAAATCAGAGGCCTCTGACATAAAATCAGGCTTTTGTGAAGGGCTGCTGTTAAACAACTTCTTACCTTTAAAAATACTGTGGAAGGAGATGTTCCCATCTGAATTTTTTAGGGAAAAATTCAGGTTCGTTATAATTTTTTCAGAGTATTTTTGTCTATCCCTAAGGCAAGAGATAAATGAAGTGTGATAGTCCTTTGGAGAGCTTAGGAACTATTTGTGGTGAATAATTTATTCGACAAATTTCGCCCTTATTTCAGTTCATGAATTATCTGTGAACTGACTTGTACTTTCACGAATTTATTCATAATTCAAAATTATTCAAGAAATGTTTCTGCGCAAACATATTTCTCTGCACAGTTTGCTTATGAGCAGATTATTGATCTAACTATTTATTATCTGCAGTGTATTGCTTGGAGTATGAGGGGAAATTATTCTTTTTCAAAGGCCCTGTAACACATCTGTAAACTCAATTTGAAAGGTTTTAGAGGGGATAATCTTTCTGTTTGTTGCCTTCGTGGGATCTGAGTTCACTTCTGCTAATTTTTTTGGTCATAATTAGCAGCCCCAGCTTCTCTTTAAGTGGATGTTTGAAACTGATTTAAGTAAACTGGCTCACAACATAGGTTGTGAGGCCAGCCAAAGAAATATTGACTGTATTGATTGCTCTTTCATCTATTTCCAACATACAGAATAGGTATTTCCCTGTGTCTGTCTAGATTTTAGGTGTATAGACATACAGTAATCAAAAGCTCTTTTTAATCTATGGTCAAGCATTAGATCTTGTTCTATGAAAAAAAAAAAAAGTATTAAAAAGGAAAATGGAAAGAACTATTTTCCTCTAATTTCACCTTAGTTTTCTATGGATCTAATGCCTTGATTTAATTTGATGCAATTACAATAAAAGATGCAATCTAAGGCAAGCAAATGAATTTTGTGTCAAGAGTGAAATACAATCTGTTAAAATTGGTTTGAAAATACAATTTTAGGTCTAGTACAGCAAGTCCTGACATTTCAGATTAATCTGTCCTATAACAAAATTAATGACACTCAAAGTTGTTTAAGAATGGCTGTTAACTATTCTTACCCTATTCATCACCAGCTCTATCAGTCTAATCCAAGGAGTCACCAGGCTATTAAGTACAGTACATGGCTCCGTTTAAGGACATTCAGATTGTGATTGTTTGAGGGATCACATTCCTAGCAGTAAGAATACGAGGAACGATGGTAAATAATGAGGGAAATCCCTCTGGAAGTTTGTCAATGTGATGCCTGTACACTTCTGTCACCACTACTCTCTGCTAAAGAAATGTTAAAAATTAGGGGTCATTTCTGACAGGCAGGCGGTGTGGGCAGCTATCTGGATGATCCTAAGCTTTTTGGGCTTCAGGTGGCACAAGATATCTCACGACAGAGGCTTTGTCCAGAAAACCTGAAGATCCTTTCTCCAGCCGTGTAAAAACCATACAAGAGCCGTGTCAAAGGCAGCAAAAGCAAGATTCCTGCCTCTGTCCCACCTTTGTCCAGGTTGGACGTGGAAGAAGACTTCAACCTGATGGCAAGGCCACGTGCTTGTCCATTACAGCCTGCTTTGCTCCTTTAGTTACTCTCAAACACACCACAGCAATGGTAATTTGGGCCACAGGAAGCTTTTTAAGCAGTTACAACAGTGCTCTATGTGCTCATCTGCTGAGCTGAAATGGAGGGGATCCAGAATGAATCTTGTTCTCTGCTTTCTATTCTTGCTTTTTTTCTTAACTAAGAATGAAAATAATGACATATTCAACATATACATATACAACTTTTGTGTAAAGTGGGTTTACATGAGCCATGATGGTTTAGAGATACTTTTATTGTATGCTCCTCAGGGCAGTGGGCACAGCCCCAAGCTACCAGAGTTCAAGAAGCATCTGGACAACACTCTCAGTCACATGGTCTGATTTTTGGGTAGCCCTGTGTGGAGCCAGGAGTTGGACTCCACAATCCTTATGGGTCCCTTCCAACATGGGATATTCTGTGGTTTATTGAGGAAGTGGTGAGACTGGAGTTCTGCACAGGAGAAGCAAGCTATAATTCTCTCTTCTGGATAAGTGTATAAGATCTGGGAGGCCAAGATACAGCTTCTTTCTCTGCCTCCTTTTGAACTTCTGTACTCAGTTTCATTGGATGCTGCTCTTCCTGGCAGGATGAATTCATAGGAAGGGCAGAAGATGTTGGTTCTAATGCTGGAATATAAATCTCTTTTTCATGAGTTCTCTACTGACTCTTGAGGTAAGCTTTCTGGTAGGGGGCAACCTTGGGCTTTCTCCTTGGAGCCGCTGCACATCCTTCACACTGTAAACATGAGCAAGAGTCTTACGTGGTAGCATTAGCGACAGAGTGTTCTGTCCAACAAATGTTGAACCAAAACCCAGAGAACATTAAAAATATATCATTCTTATACAAACACGAAGCTGTGTTATGATTCCATCCCTGTTGTCCCATTTGAGAAAAGCCAACTGGACGTGTTAACTGACGCAGATTACCTGAAGCTGTTTTCTTCAGAAAGTGGAATATTTTCTTCTCCCAATGCATCACCATGTTCTGGCAATATTACAATTCTTCTTGTTGTTCTAAGAACCAGCAACGTGAGAAACTAATCTAATGATGAAAATGGCGCTCACTGTTTCATTTAGCTTCGTCTCTCTTTTGGTCTAAAGTACTTGATTTTGCATAAACCATGGCCCTGATTCTCTGCTCCTGTTGTGGTGAAGCTGAGCTAACTTCATCGAGGTGACTGGAACTGGCAAACAGAATGCTGGGCACACATCTCTGGCTGTGCACTTTGTGCTCTCTGACACCATCTCCTTCTCCTCCCCACAGAGAGGACCATTCTAGGATTTACCACCCAAAACTTTCATAGCTCACATGGCTGAGTTGATTCTTCCTTACTTTTGACACTGAAGGTGATATCCATTCCTCTGGGATAAAGTGCTACATTTGCTCACATAATAGCCATACTTTTTGCCCAAATGTTGCCATTAAAACTCAGGTCTGGCCATTAGGCTCTCCCTGGAGTAAAGATGAAGAAAATTCAGGACTAAACCTAAGCCGTAATTATCTAACTGAATGTTCATCCACTTACACATTTTTCATCCACTTTGAAATTGCATTCCCCTATACGTTTCCTGTATTCTAATGCCTCTCCCGCAGCTTTTAGCTAGAATCACCAGAGTAATCGGTGTCCCTCATCGCAGTCTAGGAAGACTAAATGCAGAGCTAACACCCCACACTGAAGGGGTCTGAATCACATCACCACAAAAAGCCTGACATCGGGGATCAGGGCTTACCACATTGGTATGTGGAAAAGAAAAATTGCTTTTGATGTTTCTCTCTCCCCCTGTTCCCCTGTTATTACTATATTTTTTCTTTTTTTTTCTTTTTTTTTCTTTTTTTGAGAGAAAGAAAGAGAGAGAGAGAGATGAGGCTAGAACTGTTACACAGAGATTTTTCTTTTAAAATCTGTGAAGAAATGATAGCATGTTACCTTCCTGGGTATTCAAAGAACCAAATGTGAGCTAACTTTGGGCAAGGGGGAATTTTGATGCAATGAGGCAAAACATGTTGAAAGGATGACACTTCTCTTCTAAGTGAAGAGTGTCATTGTCCTTGATAGTCTGAACCAGGCAGTTCAGAGGACATGGGAAAGCAGCATCTGGGTTTTAGTGTGGTTTTTATGTTTCCATTTTAATAAGTACGGCATATAACACTGCATTTCTAGGCACAGGAGAAGCAAAATAAGCAAGAGTTTCATGCACAACACCATTCTATGTGATGCCAGCAGGTAAGAAAGGACAAGGAAAGTCCAGAAACCAAGTACACCACCGACGTGTTTGCTGGTATGAATTTGCTCTTGTGAGCAATGGTCGCAATAGTTACCTCCCTGCACCAAGTGGTGCTAAGAGCAGATTTCTGTCCTCTGAAAAGCATGTGGGAGATAGAAACTGCTGTTTCCTTGACGTTCCTGCAACAGCATAAGCTAGGACACACCTCTGAGGCTAACCAGCTTATACAGACACGAAACAATCCATAACAAATGAATATTTGTTTCTGCTTAGATAGTCCGTCTATCAACAATTTTAAGATGGCAGTAGGAGCAATTTAAATGGTAGAAAATAAATAAGTCCCATTTATTAGCAGCTGAATTTTTCATGAATATATTGGTATTAAATATTAACCACATACCAGTTTCTAAAAGAGGGTGAAAATTGGTTTGTGAGAAAATTGTTCTTAGTTAGACATATTCCTAAGTCACAGAGCCTTCAGCATCTTTTATTACTGCTTTAAAGTGCTAAGATGCAGGGAGATAAATTCACCTCTGAGGCACCATAGTGTGCATCATAGGAAAGGGAAACTCTATTAGTTTATTAGCAGAGTAAAAACCCATTTTCTGTTACTGAGACCTGTGTCAAACAAAATAGACTTCTGTAGTCATGTTTATTTTGTATTTTACATCAGTGTTTAAAAAGAACATCATTCAATGTCAAATCGTAGAGGAATTCAATTACCTGGGACTATAGCTATAGATATAGAGATACTCTTCTGCCTGAGAGGTTGCTCCAAAGAACTTGGAAAATGTGTTAGAAAATATGGAAAATGTGGAGTTTGGAAAAGATCGTATGAGATTTTAGAAACTATGAAAGTTCAAGTGAATGGAGTGTAATTCTGTCCATGGGAACTTCTGAATGTGGACTGTGAGAAACTCCTGGTGTTGTCAAGAAAGTCACAGTGTTTAGATGCAGGTGTGGGTAGTGATGCTCTGCCCCTTGAGTGGAGATGTGGCAGATGGGTATTCATGGGAGAAAGAAGCTTCACCTGAAATCAGTGAGAATAAAGATATGTTTGGTAACATGAGTCTCAGAGAGAGAGAGAGGACCTCGTGGAAAGCGTTGGTTGGTGCCTCTGGGTGTTTGAAGGCAGGTGAATAAAAGGCCACTTGCAGTGTGAACAGCCATTTCAGCTGCCAACAACACAAGTCACAGGAGAAAAACAATTTCTAATTGAGGACACGAGTAATCTTGAGGTAATTCTTATTGTTTTTCCCACACACGAGATGTATCCAGGGTGAATGATGCTGCTGACACCAAGCAATACTCAGCATTAAGGCTGGACCACCTCCACAGAAACTTCTCCAACTTCTCAAACTGCTGCTGGGCTGCAAACATGGCGTTGAATTATGGAAAGGGCAAAGCCAGATAATAGAGTCCAGTGTTTCTTTCAGCATAACATTACAGTCCAAAATGGAATGATCATAAAGCCCCGATGACAGCCTTCTGTGCAGGTCAAAGCACCACGAGGTCAGTTCTCATGGCAAAAGGAGCTCTCCCCTCCTCTGTTGAAATGTGAGTAATGTGCCAACTGTCCTACTTTCTCCTGCAAAGTTCCCATCAAGATTTTTCATTAGGTGGTGCACGAACCTTGCAGGCTGTAAATTAAGCATGAGAACAGCTTGGCTGGCAGTGTGCAGTGATCTTGGGGCAGCCAGGGCCCAGTCTGTGCCCTCAAATGAAGCCAGGTATAATTTCTCTGCTGTCAGGACTCATCTCTCTTTGTTTTCCTCCCTGCTTGTCCTTTCACAGTCCTCAGCCGCTGCCCGATTTGCATGTTTAGCTTTCCTCTAGCAGAGGAGAAAATAAGGCTGCTGGCTTCAGTTGTGAGAGCTCCCTTCTCTTTAATGTTGCTGCAGTAGCTTTCACAAGGCGAGTACATTCCCCAAAGAACAAGAGCGGAATCAGAACATCACAACAGGATGTGCCTCGTGATTTGGAAACAAATGGCATCTGAAGCTGTGACAGTAGAGTTGGAGGAGCTACAAGCAACTATCTCTGTGGCTGGACAGCAGGAGATGTGACATCCAGGAGCTCGGCCAGCCAACCCCATTTCGGGAAGAAGACTTCGGACTTAATTCGTCATCCATTATCCCAGCCTCCCACAAGTCTGACTGCACCCAGACAGGTGTTTCAATGCCAGGGAGAACAGCCTGCAAGAACAGCCAACCAACCCTCCAGCACTCAGGAATGCTTTTGTGTGATGACATGCAACACTGTTTTGCTGTATATTTAATCTAAAATGCAGGCTTGCTAACTATCTTGAATGGCCACCGGGGTGATCCAATTGCTGAGCCAGTATCAGAAGAAATAGGAGTTCAACAGAAAGCTCATCGAAATTTAGTGAGTTTTAGAAACATTGGAAAAACCAACTGCACAATCACCTTGGTGACAGGGTTCCTCTCAAGTCAAACTGGATCTGCATTTGAAAACACAAAGTCAAATAAAAACACAGTATAAAATCTTGAAACAAATTCAAGGAATCACAGCCACAACGCCTGGGCCTAGATTTGAAAATGCATGTATTGATGTAAGCCATATGGAAATGGCACTGAGACACAGAAGAACAATACATTTTAAGTCAAGCCTAAAATAGACTCATTTTAACAGTATTCTTATTCTAATATCAGGTTTCACAATGAATTAATTTGATGTGTCATTTTTCTCGCTCCACAGAAACGTTCTGTTCCTTGGAGAGGAAACAAAGGTCTTTGCTTTTCCAACTTCTGTGCGTCAAAAATGTTGAAACTTCATAAAACATCTTGTCCTCTCTGTTTTGCGGGATTCTGATTTGGTCACTGACTGAACTCTTATGCTCCAATTAATTAAATGGCCATCTCATAAATGTAAAATATATATATATCTCATGTCCTTAAATCTCTGAATCTCAGCTGGGAACCTGAAAGGCGTGAAATACACAGTAATCATCTCGCATCAACAGAAACTGATCTTAAAGCTGTAATTACATGATAAATGTCTTTATGACACATGCCCACTATTTGGTCATGCCCTAGAGACAAATGCTAGGAGCCAAGAGAACAGGGAGGGGGGAGGAAATGTAGCTGATATCCAATCCCTTCAGCTTGTTTGCAATTTCATTGGCTTTCTTTCAATGACCTGAGACTTCCAAGAGCATGATAGATATTTCCTAAATATTTTACATTCAGGTAATTACAGTAGTATATGGATTTGCTAGTCAGTTTAGAGGAGACCAATTAATTGCTGCAAATCACAGTATAAGGGATGATCCTGCAGCAGGGGAAGGGTCACATCTTAATAAGTAGGAAGAGCTGGATACATATGGCTAAAGTGTGCCTCATGCACACTGACTGAAACTGGTCACCTCTACACTATTTGCTTAGGCAAACCCCTCCATATGTTGGATGTTCTGCCTCAGGACCATAGGCCTAGGTCTTAAATGTCAAGAGTTCATTGATCATCAAGTAATAGAGCATGAAAATTTTGCATCATTCTTCATATCAGTACACCATCCTTTCTATCATTATTTTTCACCCAGTGTTTCTATGGCACACAACTCACCTTTGTTGTTTTTTTTTGTTTGTTTGTTTGTTATTAATTGAACTGCTGTGGGCTTGTTCTGTTCCAAGACAAAAAGCTGACACATCCCTACAAAAACACCAACCAAGGAATATGGTTTGTGGCCATACCTTCAGTATCTCTCTTGTCCCATAATGCATACATTATGCAAGGAGACTGACCAGAGAGATATGTCAGAGTATTCGAAAAGAGTCCTGGGGAGATACAAAGCTAGAGAGGCTCCAGCATGGACTGGAAGTTGGCAACAGAGGGGGCAAAGAAGGCTGCTCTAGCACAGAATGTAGCACAGAATCCTCTGAGGAATGTAAAGAGCAGACACCAGAAGTAAAGATAGCAGGAGCTGAAATACACTTGGCTTGCAAAGAAAATTGCAAATCTCCAATATTTGGGCCCACTGAAACTTGCTAAGACAGACAAGATGTTATCATCTGCTGGGAAACAGATGGACAGTGCATCCAGAGAGACTTCTTTTATTTCTAGCATCTCTGATGAAGGCAAAGTAAAGTAGGCCAGACACTTATTTAATCTTAGAAAGCCTTGAGTTGAGTGATAGCACAGTTCCTTTTGTTAAAAAATGCATTATCATGTAGAATATATATTGAGAAAATTGAAAGAAAGGCAGTTCCGCCAGTTAAAGTTTAAACATGCAGTCCTTAATGGTTCAGAAGCTCAAAATGCAGAGTCCCCAAACTTCTCAGTTTTGTACTTTCCAAACACTCATTCAAAAAGACTGAAATTAATACTGTTTTATCTATTGGAGAAGCAGCATCATTTGATTGCAGTAGATTACTGTTTAGGCAGCTAAAGTCATCAAGGTTTGCAAAGTCCTTTCAAATAAAAAAAGTGGAATGGAAATCTCTTCAGAAACACTTTTTGACATCTCGCAAGTCCACGGGGAACATGTGCAGCTCCCTGTTGAGTTATAATCATATGGTCACATTTTCAAATACAGCTGAGTTGCAAAGGAGTTTAAATGCAACACAGTAGTGGTGCCTTCTCAGCACTACGATCTTATTGGAGTGCCATCATGGTACTCAGATGGTTCTCTGCTTCTATTAATTTCTACATCACAGGTAGATGCTGATTTTGTCTGGGAAATGGCAAAATGGAGATTTTTGCCTTCTTTAGCACACCAGTAAAGCTAATTGAACTGCCATACAAAACTATTCTGAGCTAGCTGCACCAATTCATATCCATCCCGTATTTTTGTGGCTTCATTTAACTCGTTGTCAAATATGCCTTGAAAATCATTTTTGAAGCAGTTATTTTTCTAAAACCATCAGATCTTACTTACTGCCAATAATCGATGAAGCTTCTCAAGGTTAATGACAAAGATAACTTCCATATTTTGACGAACACGCAGCTTCTCCTATTGACTTCAAAGGCAATCTATCTGAAGACTGAAGCTGCCATTCAGAAAGGAATGCTAAAGACTCGGGTTAATCAACACAGAGACTTAATTATTTTGTATATGAAATGCTATTCCATGTGAAATTTCATTAAGAGCTCCTGATGACTGTATAACTTCCATCCTTTTTAACTTGGATCACTTAAAAATAAATCAGATACTCGTTTAGAAGAAATATATGCTCGTATGGCTTTCTGAATTAGAGCTTTCAAAACAATTGAATTATGCACCATGCTTATGTCCCTATCAGACAATAAAACTTGAGGCCACCTCAGTGAGCTGATCACATTTTCTAACTTTATTGAGTGTCAAATGTAACAATGCTAGAAATAAAACAGCATGCAAGATAACCTGGCACAAACATCTTGTTTTCCAGCATCCCCTTCAGTGTTTTGCATTCTGTTCCACAAGGGAAGGATGGACACTGCAACCGCAATGGGCACAGAGACACCAAATGCAGGGACCAGAGCTCTGCTACAGGCCAGTGCTCCCATGCCATGCTGGTGGGGGCCAACCTTGTCTCTGCTGAGACATCACAGTGCAAAACGGGCTTGGGTGGATCTGTTGTCAGTCCTACCCTTTCAAGAAATTAATGGATGACCTCAAGTTTCCCAGACTTGAGCAAATTCAAACAAATTATTCAGTAAAACGCATCTGCCATGGGATGGGATTTTTTAATTTCTAAAAGAAGTCTCTGAATGAGAACAAAAGGTTTTGCGAGCACCATACAGGGAGACTGGTAGAGGTAACTCCCGAGTGCTTCAGGTAGTCAGACAACATGGACAGAGGGAGGTGTTTTGTTTATGAGACATTGCTCAAGGTTAAAATAAGTGACAAACAGCTTCAAAGAGTAGGACCTGGAATTCAAAAAAGAAGCCAAGTGTGACAGTGATATCTATAATACAGTTATAAAAATACATTGGTGCAATAAAATGCAAATTTGAGGTATACAACAGACCAAATGTCTGTAGCATTTTTCTCTGCTTGGTATTCTTCCTGGAAAGGCGAGGATGCAGAGTGGAATCAGTTTTTATACAACCTCAATCTCAAAGTGCTTTCCTAATATTAAATGCATAAATGAGCTTTTATTTTCACCAACGGTTTCTGGAAATGCTTCAGTTTTAATGCAAATGAGTCCCAAAGAGACAAAGAGAAAATAAATATTTGTTTTTCATTCAGTGATCTGTTAGGTTTTATCTACTGTGACCCTCCCCTAGCTTTACTATCAGATATCCATGCAAACAGGGTCATTAGAAGAGAGCAGCTTTCTTTGAAATTAAATATAGATTTGCCTGAAAATTTCCTTATCTCTTTACATTTACATTTCTAACAATGCCCACCTATTATTGCGAGGCTCACTAGTAAAATTCAAAAAGGTCATTAATAAACGCTTGTTCACAAATAAAGGATTTTAGTGACTTGTTTTGCAAAGAGAAGCTTGCTTGTTTGGTATACAACATAATTGCTTCCTCTGGCCATCTGCTAAGCGGAGAAAAACCTTGAGTTCACAGAGGTGTATTTTGATTTACAAAGTGCAGCAAACATTAAAAGAGAGTATCCACATCTCATAAATACTGTCTGCGCCATCCTCAGAGGTGAATATGCAGTATGTGTTCACGTGCATTTTACCAGCAGTACTCAAGGCAATAAAACACACGTCTACTTTCTATGGCCTGTCCTCTCCACACGTGCATGTGCCCATAGATCTCTACAACCTTCCCAAATCTGCTCTGCTATAGGACCTCTTTGCCCTCCCCCCGCTGCACAACACAGCTAAAATTCTCACTCTGATTTCTATCCATTATTTTCAAGGTAGATGTTTGGGGTGTACTGAGAATTGGAGGGTCAAACAAGGAGCCAGTTGTTGCCTTCAAGTAGAATCATATGATCATAGAGTCGTCCTGGTTGGAAAAGACCACTAGAATCATCCAATCCAACCATCAAATCCTGCAAACACGTACGTTTTTCTGAGCAACTGTGTATGTTTAAATACAGAAGTGTTCAAGAGCAGATATGACCCCAACCATAGAGCTTCTGAATGAGAATGTACATGAATGTGAGCTCAAGGAGTACCTGAGACTGCTGAAGAAGAGTAGGAGAGTGGTGAGGACCTTTCCAGAAGTGCTGCAGTGAATCAAGCACCTAAAATGCAAAACAAGGATTAAAAGCAAAGTAAATATTTTTTTTCTTTTTATTTCTTTTCAGAAATAGTCTAATACTGACTACAATGTAGCTGAGTAACAGCTAATATTTTTCTGTAGGACATTTTAATAGCCCATGGGACATTTCTGAATAACCCATGAATGAGATTTCAGAGAGTTTTAACTGTCTGAAAAGTTAGAAATATTCCAGCAGTTACAAGAATGAACTACTAGATCAGCTAAAATGACCTGACCTGTGTTGAAAATATTGAAGATCCAATTTTATATTAAGCTCACCATATATTAAGCCTATCATAAACTAATTAACCAACAGTCTTAAAAACTCCCGTATATTTTTCATAGTCTCAAGGAATCACAGAATCACAGAGTCACAGAATTGTAGGGGTTGGAAGGGACCTCCAGAGATCATCGAGTCCAACCCCCTGCCAAAGCAGGTTCCCTACAGCAGGTCGCACAGGTCGGCATCCAGGCAGGTCTTGAACATCTCCAGAGAAGGAGACTCCACCACCTCCCTGGGCAGCCTGTTCCAGTGCTCCGTCACCTCACTGTAAAGAAGTTCTTGCGCATGTTTGTGCGGAACTTCCTATGCTCCAGTTTCCGGCCGTTTCCCCTTGTCCTGTCTCAACTCACCACTGAAAACAGTCCATCCTCGCCATTCTGCCCTCCACACCTCAGATATTTATAGACCTGGATCAGGTCCCCTCTCAGTCTTCTTTTCTCAAGGCTGAACAGACCCAGTTCACTCAGCCTTTCCTCATAGGGGAGATGCTCCAGGCCCTTCACCATCTTTGTGGCCCTCCGCTGGACTCTTTCCAAGAGATCCCTGTCTTTTTTGTACTGGGGAGCCCAGAACTGGACGCAGTGCTCCAGATGAGGCCTTACCAGGGCAGAGCAGAGGGGGAGGATCACCTCCCTCGACCTGCTGGCCACGCTCTTTTTAACGCCCCCCAGGATGCCATTGGCCCTCTTGGCCACAAGGGCACACTGCTGGCTATGGCCAACCTGTCGTCCACCAGGACACCCAGGTCCCTCTCCGCAGAGCTCCCCTCCAGCAGGTCATCCCCCAACCTGTACTGGTGCATGGAATTATTCCTCCCCAGATGCAAGACTCTACACTTGCTTTTGTTAAACCTCATCCGGTTTTTTTGAAGGAGAATACACTATAATTGCAAAGATGGCCCACTGAACCTTTTTCCCTATGAGTCAAAGTGTTCTCACATGACGTGACAAGGCACCAGAGATTTTCTATGCTGGTGCATGGCATGTAGCTCTGTGACGCTGGAGGTGTGATGAGAAGCACCCACCAAAGGCTTTTCTGCTCTGAAAGGCTCTGCCATCTTCAGAGCAATTTTCCACTGGGGGCCCAACATCATTCAATGAAAGATTGTCACACTGGGGATGGCCCACAGAAGTGACAGAACATTTTCAAATCAGTGCCAGTTGGCAAAAGTATCCCTTCTGAGAAAAGCACTTACAAAAGGGCTGCAGACTATTCTGGGATTTGACCTTTCAGTGCAAGGAGAAATTGGGCTTGCTGCAGCAAAGGCCAGCAGCGTCTTTTTTGTCAAGCTGCCTGCTTGCCAGTCACCTTGTAGAATCAAGCCTTCCCCAAGGAAAGCATCCATTGGATTTTATGTCTACCTCCTGAAATCACAAGGAGGCAGAACCCGCTCCTGCCCTCTGGAAGCCAATGAGAGAACTCCTTGACTTCACTGGGAACGCGTTCAAGTAATGATTCAGGTGGGTTTGGTGGAGATTTGCAATTCAAAGGCTGCCATTAGAAAAGTAGCATTTGAAACTGTGTTGCTGTGTTGTGCCTCATGTAGATCAGTATCAAATTAAATTTCCCTATTGTACCTCTTATGTTGTTAACACAATGCAGGGAGTGTTGTTTGCCTCATCTCCATCCTCCTAACTGCAACATCCTTTTCAGTTTAAACTATACAGAAGTGAATAATTATTGAGGCCTTCTGTTTACCATCTTTAGAAGATTTAATTTATCCCAATAAACATTGTGAAGCAGACCTTTTGCATTTGCAGTGACATATAATTTACTTGGAACAAATGCTCTGGGTTTCAGTATAAAGACCATTCATCAGGCAAATCTGAATCAGAGGCAGCTTAGAAAAAGAATCCTTTGTGTAATTGTTTTCCATCACAAACAACATGTGGGAGAGAGATTTAGGCAATATTTTCAAACATTGTAAGCTACATAATTATTGTCCTCTGCAAACCTGGTGATAGTTTTTACAATCACAATTGCACTTTATCTGTCTAATCACCTATTCACTGTGACCAATTACAGGCTTGGCATTGATGAGGAGGCGTTTGATAATATTAAACACAAAACCCTAGATTTGAATAATGTTGAGTTTATGACACAAACTAACAAAAGCCAGGAAATTCAAAGGCAAGGTTTGCGCTCCATCCTTAATTCATGGCATTCTGCCTGAGCATAAGAGCACATATGAGCACTGCAGAGACCTCCGCTACACAGAGATCATTGCAGTGCTGAGTTACAAAGGAATAATAAAGTCCTGAGATTAATTTTTAATGTTGAGGTCTTTTGCAGATTTAGCGTGTAACTGCAACAATATTCTTGGTATGCTCTACTTTTGCGTCATTTTACCCTACAAACATCTGGGGAAACGGAGCTAGACCCTGCTGTTTTCTGTGCCCAATTAATACCTCTGTCCTGGCACAAAAGAAATGGTCAATAAAAACTGGGAATCCCCTCTCTTTTCCCTCTGATTGCTTCCACTGGTGCAGGCTTCTCTCTGCAGCAGTGCAGTGAGCACAGCTGTCAAAGAAAAGAATGAAATTGGTGCACAGAAAGTCCCTCTCCCTGGCATCAATTAGAGGAATTTTGAGGCTGCTCTAAATTTAACTGAACTGGAATTAATTTCTGGACACCCTGAGCAAAGAGTGATGGGAAGCGAGGGCAGAGCAGCATCTCCTCCGTCCTCCTGTACAGATTTCATCCAGTTTGGCTGCACCTGGAAAAGGCTCACAACATCACTCCAGTATTTCCAGCATCACCATTGAATGCGTGGCAGAGTAATGTAGAAAAGGATATTTTTGTCTTTTTTTCCTCAGTGCAAGTACATTGTATTTGTAACTGCACTGCATGCACTGATTGCTTTGTTCTAAGTTTTCAGTTTCATTCAAAGAAGTGCAGTGGCATCTCTCTGAGCTATTTCAAGGAATCAAGTAAATAACCTATTGTGATTCTGTTTCAAACTTAGGTGTCATATATTTATTATGCTGTAGCTTGGAATGGCAGCTTCAGTGCCATTAGGGCCTCTCACATAAATAAGTATATCACAATATTTTGAAAACTGGATTTTGCATTGACAAAATGTAATGGCTTCCAAACAGCTGTTACGGTCTATCATGTAAATCCTTCTTAGTTTGTGGGTTATTGACCCAACGGACTCTAATGGGAGTTCTTTGGAGATGTTCAATCTATTGTATCTGCCCAGCTGCATCTGATACGCCTGTTATTTGCTCTTTGAACCTTTAGGGGCTATTATGTGGGTCCAGCTGCTGACAGTACAATATAAAATTTCTTATCTATCAGATACATAAATACTGAAGTTAATTCCTCTTCTGCATTTAAGCATGTCCTTTTGTGGCTTTTTTTTCCAGCCACCATCATTACTTTTGTCCCTTTTTTACCATATGCTCTGGCAGAAAAGGTGGAAAGAAAGGCAGAAGCAATTACTGATTTTACTAAGCCTTCAGCTTGGGAAGCATGAAACAGGAGGAGCCCTCTGTAGAGACAAAGGTGAACTAAACCACAAGGTTGCTCCTCGTCTGCCTCTAGCCGCATGTCCAAGATCAGCACCAAAAGCCAATCACTTGTACTGTCAAGTAGCTTTACAGAAGTGGATCAACTATTCTAGAACTGGAGGTGAATAAGTTATGAAGAGGAATTGGGGTGACCCACAGCTGCTCCCCAGCACAGGAGTTTGGGGTACCATCCCTCAGAGACTGCACTACAGGAGCTGCCCCATCCCCTTCCTGCTTCCGTTCTGGGTTTGTGATGAGAAGTAATCATCATTTTTATATGAAGAAATTTAATGATGTTTTTAAAAATAATAAACTGGAATAAATCTTGTTAATTTTTTTTTTCTTGAGGTTACTGATAGAGGCTCTGCTAGATATAGCCTAAATTCTAGATGTCGGATTGGAACATCATAAATATTTTGATACGGTTCATATCTATGTCAATTATGCCAAAGGAGGCTTTATTTTCTTCTGAATATTACATTCATTTTAAAGGCAGACCCCCCCAAAAAAAGAAGAAAAAAAAAAACCCTAGAGAAATCACAGACGACTTCTCATTCATGAGGCATGATTTACCGTGGCTGTAATTCTTGACCTACAATTTCTGCAGACGTTTTAGGGCCATCAAACAACAGAAAAAGCAGTACTGCACTTCTAGGGAAGAATTTGCCTTCCTCATTTAAAAAGAAAAAAAAATTCAAAACACAAATCACCCTATTGCATAAGAAATCCAATTAAATTAACAAATATAGTCTGTCTTAAAAAAATACATTCAAACATTTAATTTGCATAGAAACAGGCAGTGCTATTCATTTTGATAGAAGAAAATCAAAAGTCATAGCTAGCAGCCACTCTTCTAAACCAGATTTTGAGCACAACCCCCCAGGGCTGTTTCTACCAATTTTCCAATAAATCATGTAATGACTTTTAGAAAAGACAGATATTTAATTCTTGAATTAGAACTATAGGACCATAACCAAAGACTGACAGCCCTCTTTTTCTGCCATGCTCCCATACAAACCCTTTCAACTGATTGGCTGTGAAATAATGCAATAATTAGGCAATTAGATATTTGGGAGAATGTAGAATGAAGCACTGAATGCTGACCTTTATTACATAGATCAAAGTACATTGGAAGAATGACCAAATATATCTTGTTTACAAGCCCTCACCCATTTTTTCCAACACTTCAAAATTAAGAATTAGGGAATCAGACCTCCAAAGCTATGCATAAATTTGCAGTTGGTATTAGATACGTGGGAGAAAAGCTACTTTCTCTGTGCATAAAAAGTGCTGTCTCATTAATTACTAGCATTTTTTTTTCTTAAATATATTGATTTATACCTACAGCAGTTATTGAGTAGCAACAAGATAAAAATTACAAGCTCTTTGTTCCCAAATATTTTTTCCACTACTGTTATTAACTGTAATTAACACTTGGAAGAGCAAGGAAAAATGAAATTAAATCACAAATTAATCAGCCCACTCCAGAAATTCTCTCTTCCCTGAGTGCTTGATCATCAATAGGAGAATCTCTGGAGATCAAAATTCATGAAGGAGCTTTAACTTTTATTTCTCTTAATGGTGAAAAATAAGAACTTTCAGTCATGCAAGTCAGCCATGGGAAGAGTCAAGGAGTTGATCTGTTGACCAAGACCCTCCACCCTGTGTCCTTCTACCCTCAGTTCACCAGGCGGCTGGAAATTGCTGTGAATGCAGGTGTTACATCAGGCACTGAAACTGCCTACAACGTGCCTGGTGGGAAGTCTTTATATTTGGAGACACTGGAAGAGTCAGGCTTTCTTATTCCACTTCTTTCATTAGCATCAAAGAGGAAGGAGGAATTGCCTTGAGAAGCACTTGCTAAACAGTGAACATGGGAGAATATGAGGATACAGTTGCAGAGAAGGATCCTTCTCAGGTTCAAAACAACACTTTCTGTTACTGCAGTTCATCAAGGAAGGAAAAAAAAAAAAAAAGGGGGGGGGTTTTAAGAGGAATTAAGGTAGGTGTTGCTTGCATAGTGATTCTTCTGGAGCATATGCTGATGGAAATTCATAGCATTTACATGGGCATTCACTGTGGAGCACACATGTGGAAAATTAGTTCAGGCATACTGTCTCTGTAGAATTCCCATTGGTATCAAACCTGGACAGTTACCTGTAGTAAACCTTGGGCATAAATGTACTAAACATGAGCGTAAGCATGGCAGGGGAACCTTCACACAGCAGCTATCTGAGCTGGCAAAGGAGAAAAGAAAAGCACATCACTGCAAAACTCTTGCTTTCCTCATATACACTCCAAACCTTTATCTTGACTGGAAGAGGAAGAGTTCATGCATTTTTCCATTTGAAGTTTCAGACTGTTCCTCTTGGTGGTCCTTTATTTGTCACTGGGGACAAAGAGCTGGATAGAAGGTGCAAGAGGCTGCCCTTTGGAGGCAGCTCCTTTGGACCAAATTTAAATACAGAGAACCTCCTCACTCTGCAAAAGTTACAGCATAAAAATGTTTACAGCTTGCACAGCTGGAATCTGTGAATGTAGAAGTTCCCTCTGAGCAAGACGTATAGCAAAACACAAAGTCTCTTTAAAGCATAATTTGTGAGTGAACATAATTCTCTAATTTAAGTTGCATATTGCCTCTTTGGGGTTTTAAAAGAATATTCTGGCTCTAAAAGCAAGAAATGTGATTATTTATGTGTATGCCTTGGAAGCCAATGAGAAAGACTACAGAAGTAGAAGATGTGCTCAAAGTGTAAGTCTTTAAAATAAAAATCTGGTGGCAGAAATGGCTCACAGGTCGTTCTGCCTCTTTCCCTCATCCCCAGATAAAAATAGAGTTCTGTTTGCAGCTACAGGAACATCTTACTTGAAGCAGGTTCTGCAGGAGCCCCCAAAGTGCCACATTGAAAAATTAAATGCCTTTTGTGGAGGCGAATTTTCACAGGCTTATTTAGGCTAGAGATCATCTTAGATGCAAAATTAAAATACTCAAATGCAATTTGTTTAAATTTGAATTGTGCTTTTCTTTTTTTCCTGTTGAACAAGTAGTTGAACAGTCGGTGGTGATCATGTGGCCAATTGCAATTTGAGGATTTCATCAGGAGATGCCACGTTCTATAGATTGTCCACTAAAGCTTTTAAAAAGAGTGTACTTTAAAGTCTATGCACTTTAGGAAACACGTGACTTTTGCATATATATGAATATTTATATGACAGATGTTATATATTGTGTATCTCTCAACTCAAAATAGACCTTCTGAAGTCCCCACCCTGATCCAAAATACTAACGGAGAAAGGAGCTTCTGTGCTGATTTCACTGGGATTTGATCTAGGTTCTTTAACACTGCTAGGACAAGGGAAAATTCAAGTAACAACTCAGTCTGACTGTTTAAACTTGAACTAAAGCCATTTTGCTGTTTTCATGCACACCAGTGAATTTCATCCCTCTCTCCTGTGTATGTAGCCCATACTGAGGTCAAAGAACTTCTGTGCCTCTCTTTTGTTCTCATATCACATTCTTTTTTTTATACCTATGCATCCTGATAGGTATTTGAAAATAATATATTAATCAGATTGAACTGCTTGTTCACTTAGATTCCTAGTAGAGGACAAAAATGAGTGCAAGTTGTACATGAAAAAAACTAACTTGCAAAAGTTTGCTATTGCACCTGAGTATTGATTCTGGAGATCTGAGCTACCTAATATCAATCTCAATAAAATCTCAATAGTTAAAGATACAGTGGCACCTCACACTTAATGACAGTGACTTCTCAGGACAGTTCTTGCTGTCCTGCCATTTCCCCCACTGGCCCCAGCCATTGCACTGCTACCACAGTCAGGTCAGAAATACCACTTCTCCCTTTCCTTGGCCTATAGGCAGAGGCAGAAAGGAAATCTGCAAGCAAGCTCCAAGGAGTGAAGTTTTCTCATTGCTTTAGCTGATAGAGTCAAGAGATGTAGGTTTGCACCCAAATATGTAGATAACACAAAACTAAGAAGCTGTATATAAAGAAGTTAAAGCCATTTATCTCTGTACCTGGTGTAGGCAGAGGCTGTGCTTGTTACCAACATACCCCTTTACTTTCATTTGTAATTAGTATCAGGAACACAACGTAGTGAAATAAATCAACTGAACAAGCCAACAGAAGGCATGCCTGGTTTAAACTCAACCTGCCATAAAAGCTCTTTTCCAGCACAGTACAAACAGCAAAAATATTGATTAACTTGTAATACTCCACAAGAAGAACAAATTATTGCTGATTAAAGCCATGCAGGTGATAAAAGAACTTAACCAACAAAAGCTGCCAGCTTTAGGTTGGGAAACAGCTGTGTCCCTAATTATGCAGCCTGATTTATACTCTATTAAATCAGTATATAAGTAACCCATTTCTCTGAAAGCATTTAAACCTCTTATATTCCACCAAACACAGCGATTTTATTTGAAATAAATGTATCCAGCTCTTTTGGGAACATATGGTATATTTCTCTCTTATTAATAATTCAGTTCAAATGAGCAAAAATTAGTTGGTGCAGTTACAGCTGATTTTGTCCTGAAAAGATCTGCATTAATTTTAGACGTTTTGTAAATTGGGCTATTAAATAAAAGCATTATATGTGAATTACCCTTTAAATTTTAAGCAAGTTGGTAGTTTAATGGTATTTTCTCGTCAGATTCATTTTCAATCTCTAAAAAATTATAGTCATTATAGTAAGACAAATTTTTGAAACCCGCTACTTCCATCCAATTACATATTGTACTAATAAGTAAACTAGAAAAGTTTTGTGCTTCATTTCCCCTATTTCATCTTTCCCATCAGATGAGAATTGCTCTCTCCACTTCCTCCTGTGCTAATGAAATCAGGTACTGACCTCACACCTCACCACCTCCAGCCTTTTGCTCCAACCTCTCAGCCTTCTGCTTTGTATCCTTCTGCCCTTCTTCACATGGCTCCTGCAACGTGTGCGTGTGGCTCTGGGCTGGCAGTTATACGCATCAGGGAATTAGGAGGAAAGCAGGTTCAGATTCTGTACGAGAGAAATATCAGTCATGTTACTGAGTTAGTCTAACCTGGCCGTCAGCTCTTCGTGATGCATTCTCTGCTCAGTGCAGAGTGCATGGTTCCTGCAGCACTGATGGGAGCTCTGCTATGTACCCCTGCCAGCTTAAGCTCTGCTTCCATTGCAGTGACCAAAACATTTTAAAACATGAATGCAAGGTGGAATATAATGCTACATAAAGACATTCTTGGTTTACTATCTACTACATGGTAAGTCTAACTTTCTGCAGAACTCAGACAAGCACAAACCCAAGCACATGGTAAAATTAATTCAGAAGTGTGAAACTCAAGCAGGCACCTAGACAGCCATTTTTAGCAGTTTTTTTTTTCTTTGTAAACTCTTGTAGTCTCTGACATGCTGTCACAAGAAAGTTCATTGTTATGCAGTTTTATTGATGCTTTGCATGCAAATCTAGAACAAGGAGGCTTAACTCTGATTTTATTAACAAACACGGACCTTTGAGCCAATGTCCTTTTCCAATACGTTGCAGAGTACCAAAGAAGCAGTCTTTTCTTTCCTGCTGCCCTGAGTTTAATTCTGTAGCTTGGCTTAGTTTACGTATTGGACGCATAACTATTAGCAGTTCTGTGTGCAAATTAACAAAAGACATCCTACATGTAGAAGTCTAAGAGGCTATCTCAGAATCATATATTATCACATAAATCATTCTAATGTTAATAACTACTTTGTTCACACAGATTCATTCATATCTGTACCTATTTTGTTATATTATCTACCATTTTAGAAAGCTATCCAGCTTACTTACAGAGTTAAATTCAAATAGTCTAAAGGTTAATGTGAAACACTGGCAAGATATTATGAGCACAGCAGTATATTTTAAAGGTTCTTGGCTGTTAGAATCACTAAGAATGAACGCTCAGTGCAACTCCCCACTTCTGCACCAAGGAAGGTTACAAAAAATTCTCCTCTTCTGCATGATGAGGTTCTGCATGCCTTATCTCACTGGTATCAGGGTTGCAAGATAAGATGGTGAATGGTATCAAACAGGGCAAACTGATCTAGTACCAGATCTGGAGATTGGTGGCCCTACCTGTGGCAGGGTTTTGGAACTTGATGATCTTTGAGGTCCCTTCCAACCCAAGCCATTCTGTGATTCTATGAAATATAAGTCTCAAACTCTTTGTTTTATTTGAATTCCTCGTTTGACCACAAGGAGTGTTTTGGTGACAGTATCCCACAGCTTTCTTTTAAACCCATATCATAGAATCACAGAATGGCCTGGGTTGAAAAGGACCTCAAAGATCTTCTAGTTTCAACCTCCCTGCCATGGTCAGGGTCGCCAACCACTAGACCAGGCTGCCCAGAGCCACATCCAGCCTGGCCTTGAATTCCTCCAAGGATGGGGCATCCACAACCTCCATTCCTGGTTATGAGTTCATGGACTTGCAGATGGCTTTGACTCAGCCCTTTCAGGCGCCGTGTCCCTCCAACCCCAGCCTAGGTGTCCTTCCAGCAGCAGAAAACAGGTTTGGAAGGGGCTGCTTAGAAGCAAGTGTAGCTTTCAGAGGTACCGAAGGAAGTTGAAAAGGAAAAAGCAGCAGCAGTAACAAGTTTAGCCAGCCTGTAACACCACTGTCCGTGCCCAGGTGGTATCATGTCATAGGACATGGCATCATCTTGGTCCCATCCAGCCCATCTTTCCCATGAACATCAGAGAGAGTTCGATAAGGAGCAGGGACAGTCACCATAGATCAGGAGAGAGCATCACAACCAATGTTGGCACAGGAGGCCACACGCTTTGAGTGTTTTAAAGAGCATTGTTTCTCCATGCCCCAAGCTGCCACTGTGATGTCGCCCGGTGTGCTGCTTGATGGTCCTGGGTTTAGTCTGCTCTGCTGAAAGGCCACGAGCCAGAATTGGCAGGTGCTGGGGAGGATACACTTTGGGCAGATATGAATGAAACTTTCCCTGAAAGTAAATTATGTAAAGCAACTTCCTGCCGTTAGAACTAGAAACAGCATCAATAGCCAATTAAGAGACTGATTTTGATCTCCCATGTGGTTTATGCTGTTTTATCTCCACTTGCTCGCATTGACAAAGCCCTGATTTTACAGCAAGATGAACATGACGAGAAACAAAGTTGCTTTGGCTACATATTTACATTCATTAGAGAGTTGATTTTCAAAGAAGCTTCAGAAAATTTTGGAGAAGACAATAAAGACGACATTGGGCAAGAACCAATCATTTAAAAAACATTTAAAAAAAAATCATTTTACCTGCGTTGCCAAGTTCACAATCCAACGGGAATAATTCCAAGCACCACTGAAACTGTTATTCTTTTTTTTATCTGAAAAAGATAAAGCAGAGAGGTTTCCATAAAATAGAGAGAACGTACTTTTACCTTACTGTAGAAAGCTTATAGCCTTTGAATGAAAAAAAAAAAAAAAAAAACATGACATACAATTACACCCAAACCAGCTGCACAGTGTGTTTAAAGCCACTGACCGGCAGTTTTTATTTGTCTAATTCAGAAGTTAATTTTCCAGTGCACATTACAGGCTCTTTCTGCTGACCCAGACCTGTTTTTCCATGGCACAGTCCCTCCTTCCAGTACAACGCAAAGGCAAGTGGATGGATAGCATCGGATTGCGCTGTTTATTTTATACCCTTGCAACTCTCAGTCAGCACAAATGGTTGTGATGACTCAAAGTATTTGCTGCTTTTCTGAAATGGACACAAACAGAACTTTCTGCTCTGTGACTTTTATTCAGGATATTTATATGAGCATCTGCAATGTGTGTATGCGAAAGGGAAGCGTGCATCCTCTTATCTCTCCCACACTTTACCTGTTGTCCTACTGCCACCGCTTCCCCTGATATCCCATGCCTCTACAGCCCACTCAGACAGAAATCCTCAGGTTAATAATGGTAAGTACTGATAAGATGAAAAAGGCAATAAAGTGTGCTCAAAGGGGCACTCTTTGATCTCTCAGCAATATTCTACTTCCACTGATCTCGAGTGCTGTCAATACTTTAATGACACAAACAACCTGGCCCAGAGGGTGCAGAGCTGGTAGAGCTGCATCACTCTGTGCTATGTCTCAGCCTGACCACTGCAAGTTGAAACTGAAGGAATGCTTTCTCTTCAACAAGTTCCAGGAGCAATAGAGCAAGATTCATGTGGGTTGTTTGTTTTTCCCCACTGAAATGAATGTCTTGGTCCTATTCACACATCCTCAGCTTTTCGCTAGCCCTCCTCTGTAGGAAGATATCATTTAAATATTACTTTAGCTGTTTTATTTTTAGTAGTTCTATATTTTAACTTTATTTGCATGGAATAAATAGTTAATGAGCATTTTACATAAGCATGTGTAGCTAACAGTAAGCTTTCCCACTGTTAGACTATTCCTGCAAAACATTGCAAGAGTTTAGGGCTGAAAATTTTCTCGTCTAAGCAAGCACAGCCTCATAGAATCACAGAATCACCAAGGCTAGAAAAGACCTCCAAGAATATCTAGTCCAACCATCATGGAAGTGTTGTGCAGGACTTGAAGGGAATGGTAGCTCTGAGCAGAGCTCAATCCATAGACCTCATCCATGCTGGAGTGTCTACAACTCTAGGCAGGGCGCTGTAAGGAAGAAGCACAGTTTGCTCCAGAGCTGTCTTGGAAGCTCTGCCCAGGTTGCCCAGAGGCTCAGGCCCTGCTGACCTGCTCCATCTTCATCCACTCACATAGACAATCACTGGGAACTTCTAATATTCCTTCCCTTGACATAAATATCTGTAGGTTTCTGGATGGTCTGAGTTCAAGAACTCAGCAGAAGAGTTGGTTACATATTAGTCTTTGAGTTTCAGATACTTAACGGGGAAGGATTTTCTTGTAGCTGAACTTTCTCTTATGATAACGTGTCAAGTCTGATGAGATCCCAATTGCCTCCTTCACAATTGGATCATCTTCACCCTTTCTCTCCACCGACTGCTGTCAGTAACGCAAATGCATGTGAAGATGTTTAGAGAGAAGGGAAGGATTTTCCCTCTGAAAACAAAATAAAAAATTCCTCAAAAACAAATTTGTAAAGGACTTAGTTTATCAAGATCATTAAATCACACAGGTTTTGAAATAGCACAACCCTCAAATGTCATATATGCACAAGAAGTGTAACCTTCCTTCCTCATATTACCCAACACTGAAATTAGCTACATTATTCCCATAATTTTTCTAGATTCTTTTCATCATTCCTTTTGCAAGGCTGTAGCATAGGGAGGCACACTTCTTTGACCTGACTCACCATACCAGAAGAGCAAATTCAATATGGGAATACAAATCCACAACCAGTCAAATGGGAGCCTATCCTTGACAGAGGAAACTCCACGCTTACAACTGTGGCTGCTGACCTAGGCATACAA
Organism: Lagopus muta; assembly: GCF_023343835.1. Classification (NCBI taxonomy): domain Eukaryota; kingdom Metazoa; phylum Chordata; class Aves; order Galliformes; family Phasianidae; genus Lagopus; species Lagopus muta. The sequence goes on along the minus strand of NC_064437.1, from coordinate 62,079,835 downwards.
GATATGTACGTACAACTTCATCTCAAAATCAACATCTGAATTTGCAGCATGATTTCAAGTTAATTTTGGAGAAAAATAAGAGACGTATTAATTCATTTTTATAAATGGGGCAAAAATTAAAACATGGAAAACCTTCCTGACAGCTGATTGCTGAGCATTTCCCTGATATTTTGCATCTCACAGTGAACTTCAGCTAATTGTCAGTAAGGAACCTGAAACACTTTCTAAGCAGATTTAAAAGAGAGTTAGAAGAGCGTCAGTAAACAATTAAACTACAGTTTTATGATGACACAGAATTTAGTAATGAGGCTTCATATTTGTCTCCAACACGCAATAGATTTGAAATAAACCCCATTCCATGTCAGAAAAAAAGCAAAGCCTGAATTGACAGTGCAGCAGAGAATTTATTTTTTTCCCTTTTCTCCCTAGCTGAAGTTATTATCACAACTGCTGGAGAATTTGTGAGATTGGGAGATAAGAATCATTATGATCCATTGGGGACTCGTCAATCACAGCAAACTGCTACCAGAATCGAAATTGCATCTGCATTTGAATTAGCAACATTACTCGCCAATTTAGTTCAGAGTGAACATTTTTCCATTGAAGATGGAATTAAATTAGAAAATGAGTGAGTCTTTAATTTCCAGATTATAAATCACTGAAAATAATTCAACTCCTGTACCTTAAGGCCAATTACATTATCCTAAGCGACATTTTATCTCACAACCTTCCAAGTGATTTCATGATGGGGAACCATCACACAAATCAGTTTTGCTCTAGTAGCAAGAAATATATCTACCCACAGAGTTAGACATAAAATACTAGGAACAGTTTTAATGCTGGAGCTTATTTTACATGAAATTTGATTGTCTGTTTGATAGTATATTTTCATGTATTAATGAACTGATGCATATACCAGAAATGGTCAAGTTAGGTGACCAAATCAGATACAAAATGAAAAAAGTTAGAAGGAATTTACTGGCTTATTGGATTTTTGCCACTACCATGCCACAGTCCTCATAACGGAGGAACAAGAACATAACGGAGTACTTGTAATACAAACAACATAGAGATTTAAAGTCACAGGGTAAAAAAAAACCCTTTTTTCCTAAGTGCTCAGTGTTATCAACACCACAAAACAACAATGAAAATAATAAGTATTTTGTTTTGGCATATAATAGCTACAATTCGAATTGTTCTTAAAGGAGAAATCAATCATTTCTAAGTATAAATATTTTTGGTGAGTTTTCTTTTTTCCTTCCTTTTTGCAAGGGCAGAAGAGACTCTCAACAACCTGGCAGTACCCATTCTCCATTAAAAAAGATGCAGCATAAAATGAGAGCTCTTATAAATGGAATGGCCATGCCTGCATATATACATTCAGTGAGCCCTCACCCATCTTGAGTTTCCTCTCCTCTTACTTGCTGCTTGGCCCTGACAAAAGCAGCAAATTCATTTTTCAAAATGTAAAGATCTCAGTTTCATCTCTCCAGACATCCAAAAAAAACTCCTGATGGAATTATTGTATCTTTCTACCACAAAGCTTCAGGTTTTGTCCAATTTTCCCATGCCAGCACAACCCTCTCAGGATCCTTGCTGTGGGTTCATGAGGCCAACAGGCATCCATGGGGCTCACCACACAGAAGAACTCACCTCAGTTACAGACCACATTTGCTGATAGCTGCTGGCTTTTGCCATCTTGGTCACTGCTCCTTCTTTGCTTTTATAAGCTCTTCTGCAACTTTTTTCAGTGGTCCACATTCTCTTATTCTGCCGTATTGAGTCATTTTTCTCTCTCCTTACTTGTCTGTATTCACAGTTCATTTTTGCCATGACTATCTTTATGGTTGCAAGCAAATGATCATGAATAAAACATACAGTATCCTTCATTTTACTTATGTAATATAAAATGTATTTTATATTATTTATATATTTTACATAGACCTACATTATATAAGTAAAATGCAAAATTCACTTTCTGTTCATTTGCCACCTGAGCTCAAATTTAGCTTTAAATCATTGCTAATTACCAAATTTAATTATTTTCATCCATTCTATCTCTAGCGGTTCACTTCATTAGCTTGTTGCATGGTATCTTTAACAACTTATGTTCCAAATAGATGGCTCTACCTTTAAACACAGTATTATAGAAAACTGTGACATGTATGCCCTACCATAAAATACACAATATAGTTCCCAAGATATTTTTTCATATTGAATGGCACGTGGCCACTCCTGACTTCAGTCACATTTGTTTACAACACGTATTACAATATCATTATCACAGAATACAGAAATGCTGCTCTGTTTTTTCAGTATATAACTTGTTTAACTATGTCTTGCATTTTTACCCCCTTCCTGAACTTGCTTATCATAATTCTACATCTAAACACTGACCTCTATTCTATTCAGTATGTCTGAAACAACCTTTTATTTTTAGTTAACTTGGATTTTTAAGCACCTAGATCTAGTCTGTGAAAGCTGATAAATTGATGGCAGATGACAGATCGCACTGCCTGTTTGATCTAGGTTAGGCAGAGTCAGTACTAGACTCCACGACATTAAATGGATAAATATCCTATGTTTCTCATTTTTTGGTTCATGTCAACTATCATCAGGTTGCTATTGATACCCTAATGTTCACACAGAACTCTTAGAACATCTGTCTGCAAAAACGTGGGGGAATTGTGCCATCAAAAGGAACCTAGAGAATCCCAGTTTTCTGTATGATGTGATAGTGGTTATGTGACCACAAAGGAAATGAAATTGGATCTAGTAGAAACACCTGTGGAACAAGGTAGTTATCATCCAGCAAGCAGAACATGCAAAGGCTCAGTCCTTATCCTTCTTGTAAGCTTAAGTTCCTGTCCACATTAAACCTATGAGATCCATCCTGAAGTTAGGCACCTAAGCAAGCTGCTTCTCGCAGGTCATAAGAGCAATGGGGAAGAGTTATTGGGCATGCTGTCTGCAAGGCTCTGATTTTGACATGTCCTCTTCCTAAAAATACTTGAACATCAGCTCCACTTCCAAGATGTTCTCCTCAATGTCAACATTTACAGCTGGATCCTCCTAAATGCCCTTCCTACTTATGAGTGAGAATCAGACTTTTCACTTGAAGTGAGTATGGTTCCATCATCACCATTACACCCATTTTACTTTGACTTTTCTTATACAAAACTTCAAGCATAAATCATGCTCACAGGCTCACCTATCACACATAAATCCAGTGGCAAACAACTGAAGCTAATTGGTCTCGTCCTTACACTGAGCTTGGAAGCCAGTTTTCATGGTGAGCAAAGCACTGAGAAACACTTTGAGGATCCTTACTCAGGAGCTGGATGTGTAAAAAGAAACATGTTGGACATTTTCCTCTCATCTCTTACCTTTAAATCTGGAGTCTTCCAAGGCTGTCTAAAGACTGCCCCAATGCACTGAAAAGAGAACTACAGCTTTTGAACCCAGAGTCCTACGGTGAAGAGAGAAGTCCATCCATACAGTGGTTTAAACCTTTTCCTTATAAATGAAGATACAGTCCTTTGGACAGATAATTTTCTCGCAAAATTAATTGAACCAGCTTTCTGTTAAATTTAGTCTCTAATTCCCTATAAATACATTTTTTACCAACTTTTTTTTTTAAACCGTTTTGTCATGCACTACAGATTATACCCAGAATTCAGCAATGCCAGAGTAATTGAAAACTGAATAAAATTTCCCATCGAGATAAATTTTAGTTTTGTTCTGCAATGCTATTCTATTATTCTGTTCGTTTAACTTTTGGAAGGTAGCAAAATAACGATAAATATGGGATTGTTGTGTTTAATTGAACATATAACGCAAAGATGCTGTTTCTCAAGATATTCTGTACCCTTTACTTCCATTTAATTATGTATGAACTCAAAAAAAAAAAAAAGCCCTCTCAAATAATGTGAGACGTCTACTAGGGGAGAAGATTTAAAGATGATAAATGTTATTTAGAATCACTGTGATATGATTCATATTGTGATGCGATTGGGAACAATATTAAAACCCACCAAGGCTATTATACCTAAATTTTTGTTTCAATTCATGCAATATTGCTGCTGCTTAATATGATTTCTATTTACTTCTTTCCATTGTTAGTGTTTTATTGAGGTTGTGTCGGCTTTATCAAGCTAATCTTTGCTGCAAATGGAGGTCAGCAGAGCCAAAGCACTGGCAAAAAGCCTGTCTCCATTATATTCCTCTCAGTATGAATTTGCTTGAAAATCATCTCTAATACAAACTCTTTCTTCACCATTCTTCAATTATAATATTTCTACCTGCACAAACCCTGACAGCTTGATATTTAAAAGCTATATAAACTCTCACAATCTAATTTTATATTCTTTATGAAGAGATACTGTACATCATTTAAAGTAACTGTGAAAGCATTAATCAGAAGACTTAGAATTATGTAATCTTGGCCACAAATAAAAGCTTGAATTTCAGGTAATTTTAATTAAAACTTACAAACATACACAGCTACTTTTATTGACAATGACAGTAAGTCATTAATTTGCATTCTTTGAGTGTCAAGGGGAAGGTAAGTAATCCTGTCATGCCCTTGCTAGAACACAATTTGGCAAAACAGGATATTGTAGAAGCTTTATAAATCTTATATCTATATTTCTCCCTGTACTGGCCTAGGAAATAATGAAAAAGAGCATCACATAAATTTACCTACCAAATGGGGTATGCTCTCTCCTGAATACCCACACACAACTTCCATTAGTATAAAATATACATGCACACCAAGGGGAAGGATTGTCTACCAGATATACAAAGGTCTAGAATAACAGCAGAATTAAAGTCCCTTTAGTAACTTCCAATCCACTCTAGGTCACTGGGAAGATATATTTGTTAGTTTGAGTTAAGCCTTGAACCTAAAATATTTGCATAAAAATAACTAAAGGTACACCACAGTGGAATAAACTGATCCCCAGAGAGAGTCTTAGATCTGCTTTGGTTTAAGTTGTTAGGTTTGCATAGTGTTAATTGTAGTTTAAACTCAAGGAAACTCAATTTAAAAAGAAAATCCAGCAAGCCAAAACCCTCAAAGTTGTTTTTCAGGACTTTTTGTATTAAGTTTCTAAATACATTTTGGGATAGGTGATTGAAATCTGACAAAAAACCCACAGCATTTTATAATAATGTCCCGCAGCAAAACTATGGCACCAATAACTAAACAATACTTTATCACCTTTGCCACTCTCAACAGCTCCCATTAATACTGAGATCATAGTGTTAGGCCTTCTATTCCCCAGCTGACCATGTTAGTGACAGCCAGGGCTTAGGCAATGACAGTGAAAAATATTTGCTATGACACAGCCACAAATCACTGTGAGACAAGTTTAAAACTCAATATTCACTGATCTTGCATCTGTTCTTTTCTTGTTAGAACATCAACAACACATTTATTATAAGTTGAATTCCTCAAAGTATCAAAGCATTGATGGAAAGTGATAAAAATTATTGTCTGATAAAACTAGGTGCACAGAGGGGCCTTTGTCAAGTCAATTATTCACACGAAGCTATCGTCTGAGAAGGAATCAGAATGTCTGACAAAGAGATTTTACTAAGACTGGTGTTCATTTACATAAAAAGCACCCAGTGCATGAACATAAGTACACGTAAATCAGATTTTCTTAACGGTTGTACCATACAAGTATTGATTTCTATTTCTATCTCTCCCTGGGAACCTAAGCAGACAGATGACATAGTAACAGCTACAGGACATTGTTGTTTTGGATCCTCTTTGAACAAGATGCTTCTGAAGCTTGCCATTTCTGGGCATGGTGGTTAGTAGACGTCCTAGATACACAGCTCTAAGAGAAAGTGTAATGCTTTGAAATCACCAGGAGATCTCTTCAAACAGAACGGCAGGTAGCCTACAGTAGATCTTCTGGTATTCCTTACTATAGGAAATTTTGGAGAAGAGCATGAACAGGACCACAATAGTGTCAGGCAAACTGAATGCCAACAATTCCATATACAGATGCATATACAAATGAAAGATGGCAGTGGTGCACCTTGCCCTTATCACTAATCCAGTGATAACAAAAGCAGGAAAAAATAAGGGGTCAGTAGACCGAAGATATTCAAAATTCACTTGGAAATTTTCTTGTGCAACCTACTGTACTGAATCTGCTTTAGCAGGGGGTTGGAATGGATGTACCCCTTCCTACCTACATGATTCTGCGACTGCAAATACTGACCCAGCCTCCATATCTCTGCTCCCTCTGAGCACTTCTTGCCACTGTTGCCTGATTACAGGACAAGGCAGATTGCTGATCCGATGCAGCAAGGACTGTCTTGTGTTGTCAAAGGGCAAAAGTTTTTTCTAACACATGCTGAACTCCGTATTAAAATTTTGTAATCAGATTTCTTCTGGCCCACATATTCTAGTAGATGATTTTCCTGATGAAGAATGTCTTCAGTAATAGCAAACTTTTGGAGGCATTGAAGAGGCTGCTCAAGAAGGGGAATGATTAATTCTCAATAGCAAGTTTTGCAGCATATTGAATGACACATTCTTACATTATATATTGATATATAGCACACTGGCCCTATGCCATACTGACTAGCAGGTCATTTCCAACAAGGCATCGTTTATAGATAATGCAATAGGTAAGGGACAGAGCCATAAATGCTGGCTCTTTCAGTTGCACCAAAATCTTCTGGAACTTCATTTTGGTTTGAAAGATGACTGTCTCGGCTATTGATATTAAGCAGAGGCAGCAATAAATGTGTGCAAGACCAATCCTGTCCCTGCTTCCCTGAGGCAAGAGGCATAGCCTGCAGACTTAAATTTAGATAAAGCACAGAAAGTTAGACGCTTGTCTGAGGGTCAATCAAACTTATTTAATCAAAAGTTTCTTACAGGTTAGTATGCCTGACTTCAGTTTAACTGACAAGTACGTAACACATGTATTAGTGCTTTTTGCACTTCCCAGTACCTGCAAGAACTCATACCTAAAATAAAGTTAAAAAATGCATACAGAATACCCGTATCACTATAGCTGCTTCAAAAAACATATTTTCATTGAATAGTTACAATCTTTACACCATCTGCCTCATTTTTCTAACTTAAGTGTTTGTCCTTAGCTCTTTACGACCTCTCTTGGGGTAACGCTATAATACAACGTAAAGTACAGCAGTAGTAGCAGTGTGGCACAACCCCAGGCTGCAGCAAATGAGAACAAGACCAAATGCAGCAACCATAGATGCAAAAACAAAAAAAGAAAAACTTGCTTACCTTTGGATGACCTCAGATACACAGAGATCTCCAGCAAAAAACTTTTGCCTCCACTACTAAGCCTTAAATAAGGTCTGGAAATGGGTGGATCTTGGCTCCAGCCCTTCCAGTCACTCAGCCGCATTGCATGCACCTGAACTGCCCTGGGTTGGCCCTGCCTTCCACCAGGTGCTCAATCACTGCTTCAGACTGTGACTTAGCATTTCCACTACACTTTAAAATCTAGATTGCTTGGCCAGGCTGGACAAGGACGTGATTTTTCCACTGTTTGCACTATGTCTTTTTGTACATGCAGTGTTGAGCTTACAATGATCTCTATAATTCTGCATAATTCATCTTCCAGTGATAATGTGGAACCAATGTCAACCAAATAGTACAATATAATAATGAAGTATAATGTGATAATGAATGAAGTACATCTAAATACCTGCAGTAATTCCATGCCAGCTCCTGTGTGGAGCCAGGAGTTGGACTTGATGATCCACTTCCAACTTGGGTTGTTCTATAACTCATATTTTAGTTTGCTTATACTTCTTTGCCATTTCTTCACTGATGCTCCCTATTTGAGATATCTGATTACATACTAACACCAAAGACAACATTCTGTTCGCGTAAACTCCTTTGACTCCAGGGAAAAAGTACATTCTTCTAAGTACTAGGTTGAATATCTCTTCATTTAATTTTGCACCCTTTGACCTCTCTCATCAAGACAAGCAACCCAAAAAGTGAAAATTGAAGGGAACATCTAGATAGCCTGTTAGAAGCAACACTGGTGTGAAAAGTTGGCTTTAAAAAAAAAGCGCTACCTCCTCTGTTTTATCTTTGGGCAGTCTGGACTGGTACTTCAAACACAGACCCAGCCCCAGTGGTCTGGCTGCCAGGGAGGACTGGAGCTCTATCTTAAAACCTCTGTCATCTCTTCTGTCTCAGAAGACCAGAGGGAAATTCAAAGAAGATTACAAATTTGTGCAGCAAGAGACTACATATTGCATAAATATTTTTATTTCCTTTTTGTGCTAAAAGAATATCCAGTAAGCTTCACAGAGTAGTTTTATATGGTTCAAAGCTGTTCAAAGTTTTTGTGAAAGTTCTGATTTAAAAGAAAATACCTGCAAAATTCAACCTTCAGTGAGCTTTATAATGAAACAGCCCAAATATTTTCAGTTACCTATTTTGAGGAACAAATCTTCAGCTTTTTCTCAGCTCAGGTAATAAAACATTTTGTTACTTTGGCTTTGCTCTAAAATCAAGACAAAAGATACATTTCTAGAGATGATATGAAATGAAATTGAAATGAATGAGTACTGGGGAAAAGAAGAAACCTTTAGTGCTAGAAATGCTTTGTTATGACTGAATAAACTAAATATGCTTAATATGAAAGGTAATGATGCGACTGATTGAATAGTTTGACATTACTGCACATGAAATATCATTAACAGGTTCAAGATGGTTTTATATCAATACCACATCTCAGAATAAAATAAATGGAAATGTGGGACTACAATAATTTGTCACTGAAGCCTTTCAGTGTCGTTTAAAAAAATATTATCAGTGAAAGTCTAGTCAGCATTACCTGGAGTGTCAGAAGAAATTACAGCCTTGTGCATGTTTGAGAGCGGGCCCAGTTAAACAGTTTAGGATACCCGCAACATATGTGTATGTGTGAGAGGACAAGTAAGTACCTAGTAGCTCCTCCGTCTTTGCCTTCTGTGGGCACCAGCAAGTCATACCTGTATTGACTACTGTTACTAGCTTTCAGAATGTGAGGGGGCATCTGGGCAAAAGCAGCATGATCCCCTCTCATGTCTCTGAGTGAGGACAAAGCAAATTGGGGAAACTCTGCTACCAGATCTCATACATGAAGCTTTTAAGAAGAAAATTCTGCCATTAGTGTGTAGTTACCACAAACACATACCCATCTGTAAAAATATTAGGGGGGATCCTGCAAACTGCAAATTCAGTGTTTGCACCCTGTATGCCTGTTCTTTCTGCACAGTGGTAGCAGTTCTCAGCACAGCTCTAATGAGAACTCCCTGTCTGTGTAGATGATGTTTCCTGAGCAAGCCTGGATGGTGCCGGGCTTATTGCTATTATTTGCAAGGTGGTCTTGTGAGCAAAAGATTGCACTGCAAACTCAAAGATCCAAGATGCATAGCCTATGTCAGCATCTAATGGCCAAATGATTTACCTGTACTCACCATGAGGATTAGCCTATATGATAAAAACCCTTTAGATTTTGATACAGGCTTGGTTCTCCTTTTCACCTTCCAAAGGAATCACAGTCAGCATTTCAGTATTCACCCATGGGACGCAGATACTTGCAGCCATCTCGATCAGTGTAGGCCATCGCCTTGCATGAAAGCACACAATACTGAGGGTAGCAAGCTGTAAATCAGAATGGTAAATCTGAGCTGGCATTTTGTGGCTGCTGTATTAGCTGCAGTTTCTCTGCAGACATCTCATTGCTTTCCCATTGCTGGCAACAACAGAGGTCAACAGAGATTACACTGCTTGTACAGCCTCAACATGCTAATCACTTCTTCTGTCTATGGAAATTTATTTTCCATAGAGCTGTGTCAGATGTTGAGTGTGTACACATCCTACATTTTCTTCCAGGTTCTTGCTCCATTTTGAAGGATGATCACCTCATCCTTCACTGTTTTGGTCTCCTTACTTTTATCTCCCTAATGTAGGTCAATCTCTGCTCAAAGCTCATTACATTATTGACACTAACCAAAAAGTGGAACCAAAAATGAGAACATCCTTTAAAATACAACCACATATTCTCAAGTTTATTTGACAGATGAGGCTTCTCGTTGGTACGAAGTTGAGTAACATTGAGTAAAAAGTGAGCGTCCAGAAATAGTACATTTATGAAAACACTGAGACTTGGATGGACTGAAACAAGTTTTATGATTACTTCTAATCCCCCTGTAAGATTTTAAAGTTTTAAAATATGTTCTATTCTAATGGTTTCCAAAACAAGCTTTTCCTTTCAAAAAGCTTAAAACCTTAATTGAAATTCTAGTGTTATAAAGATTTTAAAACAAAGTTTGAATTGATTCTCTGCCTCTTTTTATTTTTGAGATGGGTGATTGTTTGTATTGCTGAGAGCTTGAGAGTTCTATTTTTTTTCTTTTGTCATCCCAAAGTCTGTTTTTATTTCTTCTTTTTTTTTTTTTCACCCAAGGTATTTTCATGTGAATTCTATTTTAGGTCAATTAATGTAACTTCTTTCTGCTAAATCATTAGAACTTTTCCTTAGTTAAGAAAACGAGAGCCCTAATGTCATTCCACTAAGGGAAAAGAAAGTAACAAGTTGTGACACACACAGAGGATTAACGTGGAAAAGTTGTTAACTCTGTGTGTATCTTTTCTATTGTGTCCTCCTTTCCTCTGATTTCTTTGCAAATCCTTAAAACTTGATAAGCTGCATTTACGTTAAGCTGTTCCTGATATGCTCCAATAAGTGTGCTTTAGACACATTGTTAACATAAGGCCAAATCTGTAATACAGCATGGACAATTAAGTGCACAATTTTTGTATAAATGCAAAATCCCTCACTGTGAATTATTTAATTAATGCTCTACAGTTCATTTAATAGCGCTCTTTCAAAGGCCATTTCACTCACAGAAAACTAATTTCATTCTTCGGGTTGATTTAATTAGATTGTATGATATATGGTATTGCTAATTCAGTGGCTCTCTTTGCAGTGTCTAGGCCGCTGCTCCTATTGTCGGCAATCTGTCAGCCCCATTTTTAACAGTATTGAAAAATTCAAGCTTTATTATTGCTCGCTCACTCTTTCTCTCCCATCAGGAGGAAAGTAATGAGCTTTTCTTCTTATGAGAGCAAGCAGAGAGTGTGGTGCCCTTAGCGCTTCAGGCACCGAGCAGTATTAACAGCCTGATTCATGAGTTAAGTTTCTAACTGCCCGTGGCTATTAGCACTCAGTCCTTTGGCTGTCATTTAGTTAAAAAGACTCTTCGGTTAATTCACTCTTTTAATGAGACTGTGCTATTCAACTAATGTATTTTACTGTATGAAAGGTCACACCAGGAAGCAAAACAGATTGGAGGGAATGTAGCGGGAAGCCTGGCTGTCAAGAAACAGTTCAAGCCTCGCAGGCATTTAGCGGTCCCGGCGCTGTAATGGGCTGGGGAACTGATGGGCCAGCGCTCACCTCAACAGTTGAGCACCATAAATCACAGCTAAATAGAAAGCAGATTAATCAGAACCACAGACAAAAAGAGCACGTGTTTCATTACCCATATAATCACTAACATGATTGCCAGACAAGCCAGGGAGCTGTACACAGGGCTGACAAAGCGCGGCATGGCACAGGGCTCGGCCAGGCTGAGCAGCAGCCGCGCAATCGGCTCCTCGGGCTGCTGCTCTCCTGGCTAGGAAAGGCAGCAACGGAGCACAAAACAGCAATGGCAAGTCGTGGCCATAAAGGCTTTTGTATGGTTTCCATACAGCCCTCTGCCTCAGCGCGGGCTGCAGAAGGAGGTGGTGAGATGCAGGCCGCTGCACTGAGCAGAGCCCAGCGCTCCTGCTGCCTTCAGGTGTCCCCTGAGCCCCCAGACAGCTGCCAGCACCAGCGCACGGCACCAAGCTTACGGTGACAACTTGTGTGCTTCTCCAACGTCATTTGCTCGCGGTGCTTCTCACGTCACCAGGAAGCTATATGTAACACACACACCCGCACCGTCCAGCTTCTCCCTGCTCAGGCTGAAAATCTGCTCTGCCTCAGCATCTCTGTGTGGAATGTCCTATCAAACATGTTTTCCTGAGCATTGCTCGTTAATGTACCAAAGGAGAAAATGAGAGGAACCTCTGCTTTTAATAGCTTCGCATCTGCCTGCCAGAGTGTTAAACATCTGAATTATTGTGAGGGCATGTGTGTGTTTTGCTCATTTTTAATTAGTGTCACTGGGGGAAAAACTTCAGCACTTTAGGGGCAAAAGTATATTATTTTTTAGAAATTGTAATTCCCTCAAACTACGGTAAACAAATCATTCTGATTTAAATTTCCCAAGCAACTTCCAAACAGGGAAACCGTATGTTTAATTACTAAACATCTGTTGCAAAGAATACCCCTAGCTTTTGCAGCACTGATATCGCTGTATGAATTTTAAAATCTGTCAGCAAGGGATCATGAAAGCTTTGGGAGCAGAGAGCTGCTCACTTTAACCCCTGAACCAGATAATCTAACAGTAATCCATTCAAAACTAATCAAACATTTACAGAAACGCACCAGCACTGAGGAAAACAATTCATCATCTTCATATGCTCATTACACTTCCAACATCTCAATCTACCTATGTAAATGAGACCGGGGATCTGACATCAGGTCCATGTACAGAAATTATAAACAAATATTCATCCATTATGCTGCTGAAATTTAACAGCTGGAGCACTAACAGTAGCTGAACTCCAAGCCCTGAGTATCAATTATTTATGAACCTAAAACTGACAAGACTGTCTAGGTGAATTAGCTGCATATGTCAAGCTTTGTTATAAATCCCAGCCTACTGTAAAACTCATTTTCATAGAATGTATGTACAAGGCTGACAATATATCAACAGTACGGCATTAATAATTTAGAAGAATGGTACCATAAGGGAGCACCTAGAAACTCTGCTCTGCAATATAGTTGATATTACAAATAAAAAAGTCAAATAAAATGAATTTCCCATAAACAGAGAATCAAATAAAGCATTTCTCTATGATTTTATATTCAATTTTCAAAAAACTTACCAGTTGATACTTCCATTTTTAGGAACCATAAGCGTCTCCTGAAGTTGTTTAATTTTTTGCCCAGTGCTAAAAATGCCTTCGAATTTTTAGTTCTGTTGATGTAGGTTGTGTTGCATTTATTTTATTTTTACAGAATGAGATCAAAAAGTGCACAGAGGGTAAGAGGCAAAAGGAAATTGTTGTTTGCAGCAAGCAGTAGTGCATGCTGTGGTTTAAGACCCTGAAATATAATAGACTAAATATAAGTACAGTTAATTATAGGCTAAAATCTACCTTTTGATGAATGCATGTCGCATAAAATAAGGCAAAGGCTGCTCTGATGGTAGAATTTGGTTAGATATGTTAACCAGTGGTGCTACTTGAGATATTGTGAAGTTTCTTTGCTTTATGTTGTGTAAGAAGTCAATACAGAAGCTACTGGACACTAAATGCAACCATCTACGTAGCATAGTGGAACAAAAGGGTAAGTTCTAAACTGGAACTGCTATCAGCCTAAGGAAAATTCTGATCTGGAAGTCTACAGTGAGATCTAGAAAAAGGACCTATCCAAACTTTACCCAAAATCTTACATATTCAAAGGCAGGTTGGAATTTTGCAGTTCTCTTCTACCCCAAAGAGCCGTCAACAACAGCTTTGTTGAAGCAGTGCCCACAATTACTCAAAACCTGAATTTTGTTCAGAAGCACCTTGGTAAGCCTGTGTATCATCTAACCTATGCCCATAAAGGCATGGCTAGTTGCTATTCAGGAAGGTTGTCCACACACACACGAAAATAATATTAATACACACGAGAATTTATGACTATCAAATAAGCAAGATGGGTAGTAGCCCATATTTTGATCTGTGAACGTTGGCCTTCCTTTTCTCCATGGCATAACTGTTTATCATTATGAAAAGTGAATGGGGGATGGAAGGAGAGAGAAGAGAGAAAGACTCAATCCCAGACTCGAGAGAAACACCATATCTGAAGGACAGTTAAAGGGAATCATTAGCATTCAGTACATGAGGCTACTGTTAACTTCCTGGGGATTGCTCTCATGCTTAAAGTTAGTTCTTGTTTTGTGCACTCCTTCATGGGGATCCATATGAAAAACATAGCAACAGCATATGAAAACATGTTTCAGGACAGGAGAAGTCACTAAGACCTCAAAGCTGATTTGCACAGTGTTTTCAAAGATATTCCATCAGTAGCAAAAGCAAAAAATAAATATACATTTTCAAAAGATCTGCAATGGTCCAAGGAAAGGTGACAAGATATTTTAGTATTTTGATGCAGTGAAAGGAGAATTTAGAGGACGAAATAGGTCCTTATGATGCACATATATACATGAAAGCAGAAATAAAATAGTAGATTTTATCAGGGACATAAGGAAAATGCTACAATGCCATCACTTCATTTTCAGGATATCATTGTTTCTGACTCAGGAAATACTTGCAAAAAACTGAGAAAATATAATAAATCTGCAGTATTTTTCAAGAGAGAAAAGTGTGCCTTGATGCCTGATACATCAGGTATTTATGGAAAAAGAGTTTTTTCAAGAAGCTGTTGCTGGTCAGACCCAGGGAGACCCAAAGGTCATCCAGTGCCTCCTCCTGTAGCACAGAAAGAAGGTTCGTATAACAATTCCTACTTAATTCTTCAGTCTACTAGGAATTTCCATTTCCCACTGCTTTAATGTTATCTGCATGGGTTATTTGCTTTATGTTTTCATAAGTAGAGTCCAATAATAATAATAATTCACTGAGGGTGAAATTCACTCCCGGGCAGAAAGCCCAAGAAAAGGCCTTTGCATTACTCAAGTCATTCCAAAGTGCTTAAAATAGGATTTGTTTGGATTTAAATGGCGCAGAGAAATTATGCTGGCTCTTTCGATAAGAATGACTTCACCTCAAATGCCCCACAGTGCTGTGCTGCTTACTGTCAAAATCCATAAGAACTGTCCCCGCAGAGTTCCAAAGTAGAATGAAGATCTTGTAGTCTGCTCAAAACAATGAATAAAGGAATACAGGCAATCCACAGAAGAAATATCTAAGCTTCATTTCTGGACTTAATTAACTGATTTGGTGCCTGATGACATCTCTCACTTTGCATGTTCTTCTTGTTAACTGATGCTCTTGTTCTCATTCATACACATGGCACCTATGAAATCTTTCCCAGTAGCTCTTTCTGTTCACATTCAAAATCCTACTTGAATACTTTTGTTTTTCCAAAAGCCCTTAGTTTTCACCTTCATAACGTAGTAAAGGTGAACACTGTTCTAGTTGAGATAGGATGGAGAGGTATGCTAGCATTTAGACTCCATACACAACTCCTTTGGGCTTTTGCAACTGCGGGTTAAGCTCAAAAGACAGAGGTCACCAGCAAACAAAGAGTAATTGGAGTACGCTTGTGAGTTTGAGCTAACATTTCTTGCAAGGAGGGCTACGTGGTGCATTTCCAGGGCATCAGCTCAACAGCTGTATGTTTTCCTTTAATTTCTGAGAAGGCTTTTCAACACAATAGTCCTGTGATTTCTTGAAAATTTTAGTTAGAGCTGAACCTAGAGCTGAGAGCCTCATAATCATAACTCAGAGACTGGATTTGGAACTGAAAAATAATTCAAAATGAAAAAAATGATTTTTTTTTGAATTGGCTGTACTTGGCGATAACTCTTGATGTTTTCTTCTGTGCTGTTGCAATAAGCTATGATTCTGGGGACCTACTTTTGCGACTAAAAGATAACTCTCTTGGGAAGAAAATTGCCACTCTGACATAAATCTCTGAAACAGGTGTTTATGGGAAAGTGGCAAATATGAAAAAAAAAAAAAAAAACAAATATACCAAGCTAAATAGGCATTAATTTATGGACATACTGCTTGAATTCATAAGTGCAGCAGCCATCTGGTGATCCTGGAGAAGCAGTGGTAGGCTTTTGCTAGAGCCTCAACAGATATAATTAACTACATTTTTGTATATGATCACAGCTACTATTTTTTCCTACAATATTTTCCAGCTGTAAAATCTCATAACAATTTTTGCTTTTCATGTAGTTTATTACTTCCCAAGTCATGCTCATTACTGCCTATGGGAAGTCAGTTGCATCTTGTCTCAGTCATTTGCTGCTGAAACATCAGCTTCGTTGTTCTGTTCATTGGTAGTATTGATAACCAACTTTAAAAAGGAGCACAATAAAAGAGAGTGACGATTGCATTGCATTAATCATGAATATCACACAGTAATAACAGACATCATGTTTGACTGCATTTTGTCTTTTCAATTAAAATTTGCAATTCATAACCCCCACTTTTTTTCCAGAAAACAAGGTCCCACCTTATAGAGCTAAGAATGAATTAGAAATGTCTAATATCCCACAGTTTTTGCTCTTCCAACCTCAAACTGCTGTCCATATCTAACAAATGCTACACAAATACCTGTGGATTAAAGTGATGTAGTTGTACCATCCAAGATCCTCTGAAAGTCAGACGTAGACTGTAGGGTAATATCACAGTTTAATATGGCATCCAATCATTCAGGTAAGTTGTAACACACGAAGAGTAGAAGAGGACACTGGGACAAGACATCTTGATTTATAGTGATGCCTAACTTAAATACTGTCCATCAATAGCAAAGATCCAAAAATGAATACTGATTCACATCAGCCTGAAAAAAAAAAAAAAACCAACAACACAGTTATCATCATACATAAGTGCAGTAAAAAGGAAGGAGATTCTCTGTTTTCATCTCCCAAGCCTTGGAAGCAGGCAACAGGGAATATGAGCAGATAACTCATCTCCAGCCTTAAACAGGAGTGACTGATCACCCAGAAGTGCCACCATTTCTGAGCGTTCACAGCACTGAGTGCCACCCTATTTGGCTGACATCTTGCTAAAACAGCTCAGGCTCGATTTTGCTTCCAACAAAGCAGGTTAGAGCTGCTAATCCTAGCAGTGCTGTTGCTTGTGCACAGCCTATGCACACTCCATACACCAACAATTAAATTTACAAACCATTTCAAAATTGCATACAGCTAGCAACAAAAATGAGGATTATGATATCTGGATGGCTGAACTTGATGCCTGATAAATCTCTACTTTCTACCTTCTTTCCAGCTCATTTGGAGGGTGCAGCACATATGTCAGGAGACAGAAGTTCACTAATAATGTTTTATGTGCTCTCACATGGAAAAGGTCCTTGTGGTTGTAACAATGCTGATTTTTTTAATCATGTCATCACAGTTGATGCTTAAAACAAGCAAAGCTCCAGCATTACTGCAGAGTGGCTGCCTTTCCTAGGAAAGAAAACCAACAGAGAAATGTTAGATTAGTGCAAATAAGCACAGCAGAAAAACGGAGTGTGAGGACCAGGCTTGCAGCTCTGCTAAATAGAGAGATCCAGGATGTACCAACTTCTGCAAGATTTTTTCATGTCTTTTAATAAAGAGCAGCCAAAGCAAAGAAATAAATGAAGAAAATGTTGAGAGCAGTTCTTTTGTTTTGGCATTCTCTTTAGATTGGATGTGAACTGCAGCCAAAAATGTTCATAAATCCTTACAATGGCCCAGGCCCCATCCAATGATGATTTTTGGGTATTACATGCTGGTGTGATTACTGGAAAGTTTTCATGAAAGTTGGTTTAATTTAATGAGAATCTATCTTGAGAAGCAAGTGAGGAAGGAAATGGACTTGTAAATATTTAAAAGTTTTAAGAGGATTGTGTCATATTTATAGCCTTTCATGATTTTACTTCTACAACACTGGTTTAATGCAGAAAAAGAAAAAAAAAATCTGTGAATACATAAAGAGAACTCTCCCCACATAAGGACAACAGGACCTGGGGGAAACAGCCCCTTACTCAGCCCAGTTGTGCAACTGAGTTCCTATGTGATGTGGATCCATGGGGGCTAGAGGCCCTGCACAAGTATTTATTTCAAGAAAACAGACAAAGAAGGTTTGTTTGAATTTAACGATGGCATTTCCAAATATAAAGGCTGCAGGGTCAGAATTAAGAAATATTCTTCTGGAAGGTTTTGTTTTGTGTCTGTCTAAACATGAGCAACAGAGGTACATTCTCTAATGGATTAATGTGAGGCAGCAAGAAAGCCTTTTAATGGTGTGGAATGCCCATTAATGCAGATTAAAGCAAGAAATGGGAATTATAAAGCAGATACTGTCTGCACAAAGAGCTAAAAAGGTCCTTTGTTGGTATTTTTCCAGTTATTGAACTATCAGGTGTGACGGTGTAACACAAAATATGGAAGCTCAACAAATGTCATACTAAGTACTTTTCAAAACTGTAATTGATCATCAAATTCCAATAACAGCTTAGGTACTTTAGTTGATATTGAGATTAATATACAGCTTCCTGCAGCAAGAACCTCTTCAGTTTCTGACCTTGGCTGGTAGTAAAACCCAATCAATATTTAGACCAGGCAAGCTTTCCAGAGAGGATGCATTGAACACATTAGTTTTCTAAAAAAAACATTCTGCCATCAGCTAGAAAATCTAATCCACTCTGAGGAATACGATGGAACAGAATTGAGTAACAACCCCAAATAAAAATAGGGTTTACTTAAGCTTTTTTCTTTTTAAAACTTTTAGAATCATGATTTTCTATTGCTAATTTCTACTCAAGGAGGAAGCACTGAGTTCTTGCATACAGAAAGGCATTTATGTTGAACAACCGTTCAGAGGACATGGAATCAGCAGTATGATATAAACACTGTTTCCAAGCAAGACTGACCAATATCTTGATGTTCAAGGTGCCAGCTACATACAAGTATTTCAATGGTCAAAAATAATTCCCTGGCATTCCCTCCCCCCCAAAAAAAAAGTAACAGATCACATTTCTAACACAAATTTCTCAATAACAAGTCCATTGACAATATAACACAAATGACACATAGCTAGCACTTACTGAAATAATGCTTTCATCATACAAGTTATGCATTTTTTCCTTTCTATATCTATCCCTTATGCTCGCACAAAAATATAAAGTATTATGCTAAAATGTATAAAGATTTAATTAGTCTCACCAATGGTTTTTGTGGTCTTGCTTAGAATAGTTTACTTTTATCATGTGTTAGGCTGAGTGAAGACCAAATTGCCAAATTTTGTGATTTTTCTTCCTTTGGACTCCCTGAATCTAAAAATAATTGAAGAATGATTTTTTTTTTTTTTAAATAGCCATTCATTGGATTAACTGTTTTATAAACATGTAATGCATCTGGCCAGGAAATGGATGAAACACTACCACTTGCATGCCTTTTCATAATGAAGTGTGCGCTTCCCTGTACTGCTGGGCAGCAAAAGATCTGGCCCATATGTGATACACACTTGAGTAAAAATAAGTAGAGAGCGCGGCTGTTAATCGCTACCTTTTTCCATCCATTCCTGCAGTGGAAAGCAACTATTTCTATGTAGAGGATTAGTTCAGAAGAGCAATAGAAGGGTGGGGGCCGGAGCAAATCTGTGCTTTGGATGACACGGATATGATGCTTACCATAGACCTACAAACCATGCCCTCTTAAATCAAAGTGCTGCTCCACCGCAGCACCTTAATTGCTCCAGGTGGTGCAGTCAGTAAACATTTGCTCAAGATTTTATGTGTGTACTATACTTTCAAGAATTGTTTTCTATTTAAAATATTTGGTTTTGCTTCAGTCTTGATAAGGTTTTTGTCCCACTGCAAATAAGATGAGCTCCGATAACTCAAGTGCAGTCTGTCTGTTGACTTACCCTGGTAGAAATGCATTTCTGTGAGTTATTTTCGGAATGTTCTCATGGTAGGGATGCCTCCCTGCTAGCATGTAGAACTGAAAATGGACACAAACAATGCAGTGACACCGTGGACACAACTGCTACACTCAGCTCATAAGTAAAGGGATAAGCATAGAATGCCAAATGAGGAAAAGAAATTCAAATTTGAGAAAAATAATTATGTTATTACAGAATCAAATTTTTTGATGCTGAAGTATAGAGCTGAAACAAAATGGGATCTAACAACAATGGCATATACAGTAATTCCTCTGCAGAGTGCGGGCAGGAACTTCATCTGTATTCTGGCATAGAGCTTTTGTTCGGTTACATTTTAAGTTTTATTGCCATTGATTGTATAACAAATAGAACAATAATAATACGTGCAGATGGGAGACTATACCTAACCTGTGTGCAACAGTTTAACTGAAACATTCCATTTCTCTCATCCCCTTCCAAATGAAGAGTAAGGGAGACATATTAGCTAATGCCCTAAAGCCTCATTATGCCCAATATACTAAACCTCAATTATTCACTACAGGAAGACCTTCCATGCTGAGACTGGACGAAACACAGAACACTTCTTAAACGCCAGCGCTCTGAGCAAATAAGCTGTAGAGCCTATTGCAGGGCTGATGATCCAACAGAGCCATAAGCAGTGGCCCCACAAGATGCAGAGAGGGACAGTTCTTCCCAGACATCTGTGGGACAAGCTCACCCACCTGAGCTAATGAAGCTTTCTGGCAGGTCCTCACAGCACTCAACACACGAGCTGGGATTCTTTTTACAGCTCCATATCACCCTCCTACTCCTGCTTGTGACCGGGAGGTGACACTGCAGGCACAGGGGCCCTGCAGGTGCCAGCCCCTCCAAAGCAGTTTTGCATCAGGTGACCGCTGCCTTGCCTTATGGTGAGTAAAAGTCATAAAACTACCATCAGCTCAATGGCTGTAATGACTACTCTGAAGCTTTTTATAGGCGATAAGCTACTGTAAAGGTCTGCTGGTAATTTGTGGATAGGGTACATTACCGTTATCCTTGAGGAATTTCAGCTTCCTTTTTATATGCCTTTTCTCTCTTGAGGGGACCCTGAAATTAACAGAAGGCGTTAGTGTGAAGCTCTGCCAGAGCCTCTCGCTGAGCACGGATTGCATTTATTTCTCCTCAGACATGCTCTTGTGCTCCCATGAGAGCTGATGTGGGGCTGGAGGTCCCCTACTGCTGCTCATGGTGTCCAGGGACAGTAAAGAGAAATCTCATGGAAATGGTATAAAGAGGAGACAGAATCCAAACCAAACCGGGTTGGAGCCCAAATGAAAATGGAGGGTGACTGAGTAATTTAGCCAGTAATGGCAAAGCTCAAGCAACTGGCTTCTGTGCACACTGCTGGGCTGCAATGGATGTGCGTGCCACGCTCTCAGCACCACAGGCAGTATTGCTACCAACAAAACAATCTCACACAGATCATGAAATGTTAAGGAGTTCATTTGTTTAAAGCATTATGAAATAGTTCCCTTGCAGATCTCATCCTTTAATTTCCTGCACTGGGGCTGAGGTGCGGGACACCAATACTGACAGATCAGATTAACACCTCTGATGCAGAGATTTTCCGCTGTGCTACTGCAAAACACATCACTGTTGCAATATGAGCTCTGGATTCTGGACCTGTTGCTCCCTGGGGCCTTGAACAAACTAACATAAAGCAAAAACAGCAAAAGTGATTCCCTCCAATGGGGAAACTAATCTGCCTGGGCTGCTAATACGCCTTTTGGAAGGAGAAAAATCAAGAAGATGATGAATTTTTCTTTTTCAGTAAATCTATTTTCTCTCGGCATTGCAAGGCTCCATACAAACCTCGTAGGCACAGCAAGTTGCTTAGTATGCATACAGTGGTTGGAAATAATGCAAAGACTGGAGACAGAGGAGAATTCTAGTTTTTCTGTGGTACAGACCATGATTTGGCAAATCAGGTATAAGGCCCAACATTTATTCATGATTACAAAGCTAAGAACTTTTGGCACATTATTTGGTCTAATACACATGGAATTGTGCTAGCTCAAGCAAGCTTTGATTTAATGAAAAAACAAGAAAAAGACATAGCAAAAAAAAAAAAAAAAAAAGAGTCAGTTATCATCCATATCATGACAAAGTCTTCTACTCTCAGAGATGGAGACCAAGATTTCATTAACATGGGCTTGTGCAGCCCAAAGCCAAACCAAACCAAACCTTGCCTTGCAATACTTGCTAGCTGTTAGCCATTGCTGTTGCTGTTACCTGACAGTTTTACATTGTTGAAGGGGGAAACAAAACATGTAGGAAAAAGATGAAACTTTTGTTTTGTTCTCAACTCAAAGAGTTTTCTCCCATTGAAGCGGCATTTGGGTGAGTTGCCTCCTGCTTGTGACTCAACACATTAGTGCTAGGGAATGGCCAGGTCCCAGCTAAGCAGCCATCAGAATCTGTGTAATTACAAAAATGTGAGGCACTGAGAAAAAAGCCAATGTGCCCATGGAATGATTCACCAGAACAGTCCTCAAGCTTCATTTTCATTTGATGACATAAGTATAAGCATAAGTAGTTACAAATATATAGAGTATGTAAGCCTCAGAACTTAAAACATATCTCAGTTTTTAGTAAGCAGGGGTGGGTTGTTCCAGGTGGTCCCAGATTAATCACAAGAGGACAGCAGTTCATGGTGAAAAAAGCACAGAACACATTTTTACAGCTGACAGAAATGCATTATGCAACCAGGACTTGTGTTGTATACATATGTAAGGATTTCCTGGATAAAGATAGGATCGCTTCAGCTATGCACCAGTGAGGGATTTCACAATTGTACAGAATTCTGTTTTTAACTGCAATATTCACCTCATCATACTCCCTGTTTTACAGCTCCAGTGCCCCACAGAAGGTGAAAGTTCTTCCTTCTGTTATTCCCAGCCAAGCTGCTGGGAGTCCAGCCAAGCCTCAGCCCAGCCTTATGCACCAGCCCCGTGGGGATCCTTTGCTTGGCAATTCCTAAGGATGGCTTTATCACACCGTTCTATGATTCTATTATCACTGAAAGGTTAGGAATAGCTCTAGGAAAGTGATACACCCAACTTGGAGCAGTCAGACCTGCTCTCCAATTCATTGGAGCTTAGTCCCTGTTTACTGCTCAGCCACAGCTTTGACCAAAGACACCTAAATTGTCCCCATGTTGCAGCTGAGGCTTGCCAGCGTACAGGTACAGGATATCTGGACGTAACCTAAGTCAGTAAACTACCAAGCTACAAACTCAACTTAAAGATGCCATTTGGTAAATGATTTGGCAAGTGACAGTACCATTTTGAGAGCGGAGAGCCATTCCTAATACATACATAGCAGTGGAGCACAAATCTCTGCCCTGATAAAAGCTTGCAGTGCCTGAGAATTAGGGCTGTGCCATGCTTTGTGTTCAGCCTTACTAACAGCAGCTTCAGCCCCTGCACAGATGTTGGATTTTTAAAACAGAGCTGTGAACTCTTATTGCAGCAATATTCCTACCTGGCATCAAAGGTCCCTCCTTTACCAAGCTGGGAGACAAACTTGGGTACTCTGCAGGGCCAACAGAGGGAGCTGAGTAGGACAGAGATTGTGAAACAGCAAGTGAGTTTATTCGGTGAACTGGAACTAATATTTTTTATAAAGGGTTTAAGTTACTCTTATATCAAAAGCTCTGAGTTCCATTATAAATGGCTTCTAATCCACCTTAGAACTAATGCACTTTACACCAACACAGTTTCAAAATAATGGCTTAGCAACACTCAGGGCTGGCAGTGCAACTGCAGGAAAGCAAAGCACAGCAAGAAACCATGGCCTTCTGAGCTGCACTGAACAAAGCACAAAGTGCATCTTCTCCTTCAGCCCCTTTCAGAGCGCTGGGGCTCAGGATCTGTCATGGTGCAACAATCAGAAAGGAAAACACGGTGAAGACTAATAAAAGAGGCATAATAGCAAAGGGATCAATGCAATAGAAGATACTACAAAGAAAAAGAGCTCACCTGTCTCTGAAGATCTACGCACAGAGGAAGACTCCACAAGGGAGGGATCACCAACCACAGAACTTTCCCCCAGAGCCAGGCAGCCCTTAAATGGGGTCTAAGAGAGGTGCAGCCAGGATCCACCCCTTCTGGTCACACAGCTGAATTGCCCTCACCTGTGCTCCCAGGGCTGACCCGGTCCTTTCCTTAGGCACTCAATCAGTGGCTCAGACCATGACTCAACAGCTCCCATATACATGGACAGAGTGAAAAAATACTCCCTGCCAGAATAGCCAAGTTTTCTTTAATAAAAATGGCAGCAAATAAAAGTGGGTAATATATACGAAGTCTCTTCCATTATCAACTTCTTTGATACTGTCCTATCAATCACATTGTTATTTTCTTTAAAGCCACCAATGTTCTCTCAGTCAACATTTTCTCCTCTAAATACCCCCTAAGTGATGGAACCAGAGATATTTGGTATGAGGAGTTTCTCTGCTTTAGTACAGTTTTGTCACAGCTAGATCTTTGTTCTCAGAAGGTCAAGTTAATTGATGGTCTGAGTCAGATGTCCAAAAGTAAGCCCACTGCATTAAAGCCAGGTCCAGACAAATCCCCTTCCAGTATGGCTGCTCCTTCTTAGGATCAATCCCAATTTTTTCTTCCTTATGACCTCTTCAGGAGTTTTTGCATGGCTGAAGTCCAAGGTCCACCACACACTGACTGGTGGGAGCTGCTCTGCATCATGGCAGCCTTCAGAAGAAGAGAAACCAGTCATGACTACTGGCTGCTCCACGCTGCTTTTACAGACAGCAATTTGTCTTTGTAATGGAGTAGAAAAAGACTATTAACTCAACCAATGCACTACATATTAATTACCAAAATCATTAAAATAAACTTTTTAAGTACTACTAAGG
This sequence comes from Lagopus muta, assembly GCF_023343835.1. Taxonomy (NCBI): domain Eukaryota; kingdom Metazoa; phylum Chordata; class Aves; order Galliformes; family Phasianidae; genus Lagopus; species Lagopus muta. Next base: position 62,055,146 of record NC_064437.1, on the reverse strand, counting down.
AAGCAATTAGAAAAGTAACTTTGTATATAATACTTTTAGTTCCAGAATGAGAAATGTATGTGACTACTACGGGCCAAAACATGGCACATTTAATTTAAACCCTGGCAGCAAGGGGCAGGTTCCATTGCAGCTATAATAAATTACATACAAGTGCTACAGAACAATAACAAAAACTGTGAGCCATCCATTTCAGTACCATTTACAAGAAATCAATATCAATACTTAATGCAATACTGGTGAAAAATGAGCAAAGATACAGAAAGCATAATAAACCAGTAATGAAAGACCTTGCAGTGTTTCACTTTGGAAGAAAAAACTAACTGTCTATATTTTCATGTAGAGGGATATTTCACCGAGGCAATGTGCTGGAGGTATGAGTGTTTTGCAGATCTAAGTTTAAAATCACCTCTTTATTAAATTTAAAAAAGTTTTTTAAACTGCGGATTACTAGCTTAGTAAAACTCATACATATGGAAGGAAGCATTTCATCTTCCTGAGGTCCTAAATATATTTTTCATTGGACTGCTTTAGATCTAGCATCGTTCTGCTGGGTACCTCTCTGAAAGCATGGGCAAGGGCACTTGCTTCTGCCAAATTTGGGTATTCTGTTTGGGAAATGAAAGGCTTAAGCTTTCCATTTAAACTGTCAAAGTGAATAGGAGATATCATCAGGTAGCCCCATTTCCTCCCCTGGTTTTGGATTGCCATCCTCATCATCATCATCTCTTTGCACTGTCAAGATAGATAAGTAGGTAGGTGGTAGTAGGTAGGTAGATAGATAGATAGATGGATGACAGACAGACAGATTAGAAGTCTGACTACCAAGTTTGTTCTGAGTAAAAGAGCCTTCCTTTCAACTAAAATCTACCAGTCTGTGAATCTTTCCAACTCCAGTTCTGAGCTCAGAAAGTCCGAGATGTGCCAGTTGATACTTGCAACAGCCTTCGTACATGGTGAAGCTCTTTGCAAAGAGGAAGATGAGCAACTTCATTTTTAATGAAACAATAAACAGATTTAGTTGCAGAAATTGAAGGTTTGGACAAGGGGGTAAATGTTTGGGGGAAACTGGAGGAGATCTGGCGTCACGCTCAGTGGAGGACTTGTGCCCTTTGGAGGGTTTCTCAAGAATGCACATGGCAAAGACTATCAGAAACAGTCACAGAAGCAGTCTGTAATCCTATTGCAAGGCTTGTATGATTGGATTCCCTGTGAGATAAGGATGTCTTGCAGTACATCATCTTTCTTACACTATCAGTCTTAAGGAGGCTGAGGAAAATATGACAAGTTTGAGAATGGCTGCATAGGCCACCTTTATCGGTTGTCCTTCAGCTTGGATATCCAGGAGAGTTTATTCCTGGCAGGGATCATCTCAAGAAGGAATTCATCAAGTGCTAATATGCGAAAAGGGCAAATGAGGCTGCTCTTTTCTACACAGATTATTTCCTGGGTTTCATTCACGCAGTTGCTAGATTAGTGTAAAGCTAGTAACTGACCAAAAACAATAGACAGGGTCAGTTGGGGGGAGATCTTTTTGTATTTGTTCATCTACCAAGTGTAGCACTGTATACCATGGTCACTCTATGCAACAGCAAGAGGAATGGTGAGCAAAAGGGCTCTGAGGCTCTTCTGGGGATTACCACAGGGCTGGGACCATCCAGGTGGACCAAAATACAAATTCTGCTGTAAGGACCAGGTCTCCATCAGGAGGGGACTTCTTGTACCAGTTCCTACTTCTGCCAGTTCATTTAGTAAAGCGATATGACAGCCTGCATTTTTCTCACCTGAAGGCCAAAACAATGAATAACCACAATAAATCCACTAATGGGCAGAAATAAGAGCACCAGCAACTGCAAATAGTTTGCTGTGGCTGTTCTGTATCAAATGGTAACTTATTTGAGCAGGATCCTGGTACTGGCAGATGGCATACAGCTCTACTCTCGTGTTAGCAGGAGTATGTCCAGAACATGTACAGCTGTGTAAAAGTCAGTGGGAGCTTGGATTAGGTGCAAAATGAACAATCATTGGGGAATAAAAATATTCTAATTGTTGTTTCCACTAATCAGCTTTTAAACATATCCCCTCTCCAGGAGGAAATCAATTTTTTCGCAAGTAGTACAAGAGACTCCTATTATACAGTGTGAATTAAGTCTAACTGATTAATCCCTTAAGTGAAATTTCTTTGTTTAAATTAATTCAGCGCTTTCTGCTGCCACTCAGTTATTTTGCCTGAGGACATCACATTTGTTTGCTCACTCCTACCTGCCTAGGCACACCCATTCAGTACTGTAATGCTCTCATTAGTTAAATGGATGATCCCTCAATATAATTATATGAAACATATTGCAGTAAACATGCTGTCTCACTCTTTAGATCTGCTTTTCATCACTGAGTCCAATCTGATAATTTAAGCATGACTCCATCTGAGCACAACCGGAAATGGCCCGATCCAAATCCCAAAGAATATTTGCAGCAGTTTCAACAGCCTTTGAGTTTAGGCCATAATGAGATTACAACCATTTTTATTTTTTTTTCCTGCAATTGTTTTCTGAAAGTGATCCTATACTTTTACCGCAATAGAAAGAGATGCTGGGAAGGGTTTGGGGAAATAAAAAGTTGAATACCCAGTAGATGGTGCTGTAATCAAATTCTAAAACCTGTTACACGACAGCCACTTAGCTGTGGCACGGCAAGTTTCTGCAATGATTAAAGAAAGTATGTTTTCTTTCAAGGCATGTCACTGCATTTAAAACATTTATTCATCTGGAGCAGTAATCGTATAGGTAATAGGGTGAAACAGCATCGAAGTTGAAGAAATAAATAATGTGTGTTGAAGAAAAATGATTTATGGATCTTTTCTCCATGGTCCTATGTTTGCAGGAGACTTTAATGGAAACACAGATAATGCATTCATTTTGGGCAAGCAAAACTGAATTCTCCCTCCCATCTTTGCAGCGTTCTGTACTCCACCTAGGGAAAAATGCTTTAGCTTTTTCGGACCCTCTGACATTGTTGCTACAGTTCTCTGCAACCTGCTCTTCCATGTCTGACTCTCAAATTCACCCATTTTGTAACAGGAGCTGAACACAACAGCCATGTCCTGAGATCAGCCCTTACTTTCCTCCTCCGCAACCATAACTGAAGGTCTCTGCTGTTGATAAACTTTGATCTCCTCTCCTCTCCAGGTTTTTCGGCCAACTTCTGCTTAATCTTTGAACTGCACCAGTCTGATCTGCAGTTCTCCCAGGGAGGGAACTCCTGGATGTTTCAACAAGTGGAGCTTGGGGAAATTCAGCACTGATGAGACAGGCACACGCATTGGCGGTACCTTGCAGGAAGCTCAGGGCTGTCAGTGACCAGAAAGCTTGGCCAGAAAGCCATTCTTGTGCTTGGTGGGCCTAATTTCTTGAGAAAATAGTTCTGTTTGTAGATTTTTATTTGACCTCTAAAGGGCAAGAATCCTTTCCAGAAGGAACAGTGCCTGGGCATGACTTCCGTGGCCAAGGTCTTGATAAGCCAGGGCCTATGTGGTGTAGCTTTTAAAGAAGCCTTTAGACAAAGTTCTCATTCACTTTAGAAGAACACTTCATTCAACGCCTCCCTGAGCAGTGTGACCACAAACGCCGTACACCTGCTTAAACAGATAGTCAAAGTCCTAAGAAAACTGAGGCAAAAGAAAACTTTGCCTCATAAATCACATTTCCTCCAGTAACAGTTCTCACTTGTGCAGAATGCGAAGTCGTGGCAAAGATTCCTTGGGCTATGGAATTTCATTTAATACACAGCCTGGTTTTTAAGTTAGAAATATAGCAGGGTGAATGCATGTACTTCTCTGAGCATAAAACTCACTTCCCAGTGCTGTTAATGCACCCATGACAGCCCTCGGTGCCCATGCAGGTTTGCACTGAAGCCAAGGGAAGCTGCACAAATACATCAGAGGACAGGATTTTCCCCCTAGCATAAATTTTTCAGAAAATTTAATGATTATGTATGATAATTTTGGCTAATGAATACATTTGTATGATTCATTTATTATGTATCAGTCATTTGTAAGGTATTCACAGCATGTTTTATTAATTATTATTAAAACCTTGTATTTACTTTAAGCCATATCTCATCAGGATTCCTTCTGTGAAATGCTGTAGACTCTCTTTTCACCTCTCCCAATCTCAGACCTGATTTCTGCTTCAGCAAGATGCCAATCCAGTTTCTATAGAAGACAATAGGAGGCTTTTCAATGCTCTCAATGGTCTATAGATCGGGGTAATTAAACACAGAAGGATATCATTAGGTCATTGGCCTATACCAGGCATAAAGGTGATAATTTGTGACAGAAGGTGGGGGTGGAACAAACCTGAAGAATCACTGGGCTTTCCCTATTCGTGGTGTGAGAATGACCACAGCCCAGCCCTGGAGGGGTTGTGGTTCACAGACCATCACTTCTGCTCTGCTTTTGTCCAGCACCCAGAGGGTAGGACCCTTACCCAGGACCATGACTGCAATCGTGTCGTTTCCTTTCTCAATTCATAAACAAAAGAATCAGTGTTACCCGATGTTATTCTGCTGGTTTTTCTGTTGTAGCATTCTGCCATTGTAAGGATAGAAATGTCTGTTCTCTGTAGGATTTAGGGTTTTTTATAGAGTGCCTGTTGAAAATAAACAACTACGTTCCCTTCCACATACTGCACACATTTAGTCTTGTATCTCTCCGTCACCACTTTTGTCCAAGCCAGGATCAAATGAGGCAAAATTCTAAGAAATAGAGAAAGGGGAAATCCCAATTATTTGACACGAAAAAGAAGCCTCTGTCACTGACAATCAGAAGTGTGAGTAGCTTATATAAATGCATATGAAGAGATAAAATTAATTAAATATACATTGGAAAAGAAAAATGAAAAGGGTGAGAGAGCCCTTGTATGGGGTTGCAGTGAGGCACTGCACAGCTTGTACCAGGAGAGCAGCCCCAAACCTAAGGACCTAAAATAAGCTGAATACTGAGGAATAATAAAAACGACACCAAAATCTGGAGGGGGAAATGCCATTTGAATTTGCACAGAGATCAGAAATAAGCCATTAATTAGACACTGGAGAAAAGGAGACGGGCAGATGCTGATGCTGGCCATATGCAGAGCAGTCTGCAAGAGCGCCCTTCTGGCTTCCCCAGAAATAAGGGAGAGGATGCTGAGTGATAGTTCCCGAGTGGGAAAACCACAGAAGAAAAGTAGATCATCCTTTTTTTCTCCACTGTAACCATCTTGTTTGCCTTTCAATGCATTGATTCCCAATATTTATTGAAACATGTCACCGTTATTCTCATTTTTCACACTTAAGCAGCATCAAAGGAACAAAAAGCCAAACTGATTTTGGAGGTAAAACAAGCAAATGCATTTTCTCCCCACATGTTTTGGTGTTGAAATTCGACTCGGGCTGAATTTTTACAGCTAAATTGCAAACTCTGGGGAAAAAGAAGGTTTCTATTTGGAGCCCTAATACAGCTTTCATCACACGGGCCCAACAGCATTGCTGTGCCTCCGACCCTTTCATCCTGAGGTGTGCTATTTGAGAAATGCCTGCTTCCAAATGTAGCAAAATGAGAAATTACAGCGCCTGTCTAACAAATCAAAAATAAATGAAGTAACAACATAAAGGTAAATTTACTGTTATTTATAATTTACCATTTTTACCTTGTTTTCAATTGTCTCTTAGTCCTCTTCATTCTAGGAGCCCATTACATTTTATTATGCTAAACCCTATCTTCTGTCACATAAATTACAGTTAAAGATCTTAATATTAAAGCCTCTTAGCTCCCAGACCATATTTCAGGCTTTGTTCAAACCAGACATTAATGCTGAAATTGAACACAGATCACTTTGTCATCATTACCTATGATCTCAAAAGTATAATACAATCTTTGCTATATATGGCACAAAAAATGCTTCTTTGTATAACACTGAGTTATGGAGATATATTGATATTCTTAATATTTTGACAAAACAATAAAACTAAATATGTTAGCTCTTTAGCAGATACCAGCACACCAGCCCAGCTATTGTAACAACAGCTACGGAGGTAAAGGTTTATTTATTCCAGGTAAAATAGAAGATTAATCATATTGCTATTTTAATCTTAATTTTTCCCTGGTATAATTTCACCTTCCTGCTTTCTGATACAGGAAGTCTGTTGCCAATGCTCATCATCATCTGCCTGCGTTCACAATATCCACCTTTGTTATGGGAACAATATTCTCTCTTCAGTGCCTGCAACTCCAGCAAGGAGAAATGCTGGAGCAGGCTGTCTTTCATCCTCTTGCTTGGTTTTTTCTTTACTTTCACCCCAGAATTACCCAAAAGGAGATGTGCTGGAGCCTGGACTGGGCTCTGGGTATGAGGATTCCACCAGGTTTGAGATGCAGGTGTGCATTTACACCAGAGAGAGCACCATCATCAGTGATATAATTGGTATAAACATATAAATATCCACCAGAGAGCAATTTACCCAAAAATCTCTTCCTAAAAGAAGAGGTCCCTGAGGATATTTGCAGCCCAGTTGGATGTCTGCTCTTTCAGAAGGGGAAGAGCTGCACCCCAGCTGCAAGAGCAGCTCTCCAAACGTAGACAAACTCCTTCCAGCACTGCTCTGTGAGGGTGCTGGTTTACACACACAGACCTTCCAGGGATGATTTCTCCATTGGAATACTCCCCACAGTACTTCAGAGCACCTCTCTGTCCAGTGGTATTAGAGTTTGGGGTATAGCAACATCTTTCATTACAAAGGGAGGGTTATTTTTTTAATATATACCTTTTCATTACAACTAGGTAAGTAAGGTCATGAGTTCTTCTCGTGATGGAGGTATAAATATTACATTGTATGGCTGAAATAGTCTGCCTCTGTTTCTGGAGAATACCCTTGGGTAAAATAGAGTGTCAGGGCAGCTGATTGCCTGCTCGCTTCAGTTTGCTTACTTTTTACAAATAAGTTGCTGGACAAATGAATGAAAAGAGAGCACTAACTTCAGACAATCATATTCATAATGGATCCCCATTATTGTTTCAGAGGCTTGAAGTCTGAATCAGTTATTTCTGAAATTAGCAATATATATATATATTTTTTTTTTTTTTTGCTGATTTTTTTTTTCCCTGAGGAGGTTTGGGGGGGAATCTTGCTGTGACAACAAGAACATGGGATGCAGGAGAAATGGGAATTCTTCACAGCTTTCTTGGATTGAGGTGGACAGATTTGCATGGGCTTGGGTTCATAAAATCTCCCAGCACACACTGCCTCTGGCTTTGGGAGCAACTGCAAGTGGCTTTGAACTGAAGATGGTACACAGTCATGTCACGTGCATATCAATTCTGGGGAGCCTATGGCTAGAGATAGCCTCTTCTTCCACTTTGGCTTTCTCATTCTTGTAATTCTTCCCCCACTTTGTAGGAAGGAGCAATCTGTTCCCCAATGTCTATGCTGCAGCTGACTCCATCGATTCATTTTTGTAGAACCACACCACAGGCTCTCCAGTGTTCTGCATCTTTAAAAGTTGTTCCTCATTCATCTTTCCATTTTTCACCTTTGTACCATTCAGGAGCTGCCACTTACTGATAGATTTTCAAGTATTCCCTTTTCTGATCGTTTTTAGATCCCGTTATTATCCTGCAAGTGCTAAATGATAATGATTCATACGTTCGTTTCAACAGATACACAGTTATTTGCAGGGTTTGTTAATTAAATAAAAAGATAATTTCATGTAAATGTTGGTCTTATAAAGCAGTCTCTTTGGCCAACGAGTACGTATTTGGATTTGATTTTTTCAGTTTTGTTTTTGTTTTGCTACTTGTTGTTCATACACGAGCGAAGCAAGTGATTGATTCATTTGAGTGAATGAAAAATGCGACATAATTGCTCCAGTCTGTCCAGCCTGAATTATGTGCTGCTGGCACAGGAACAAGTAAATAATACCTCATCTGTTTACTGCTCTGATCAACCTTGCCATTTGAACTGGCGGCGAACAAAAGGGAGAGGAAATCCGCAGTTTGCAGATAGCGCGAGCCAGGAATTGGCAAAGAGCAATTACACAGCAAAATAGGGACCTTGCAAATTCCAACTGGCACTCAGCAGAGCTGGTAGAAGGGGCCTCTGCTCCTCAGCCTGATTTAAAACTGTCACCTCTGGGAGAGGTCTGCAGGAGGGAGGTGTCTCTTCCCACCCCACCTCTTTGCCAGCACCGAGGAGCACTGTGCAAGAGGTGTGCGCGTGGTTGGCACCATGGTTGGCTTCCTTTGTCTTGAATTTTGTTGATCCTCTGGTCGATCTTCAGATTTGTATGTATAAGGCCGTAAATCTTTACAGAAGACCTCCATTGATTGTGTGAATTTTTTTATGACATGGAAAAACAGCTGATAACACAGCATCTCTGTCTCTTGGTCGGTTGGTATCCTCTTCCACAACAGCAACTTCTTACCATGTATCGCCTTTTAAGCAAAGCAGAGGTTAATGCAATGACATTATTCACCTAGAACTAAGCTATTCCCAGTAATCCTTCACCTTTTAACTCTTGTCCCGGGGTCCCTTGTCCTTGTGACACCCTAGTGTCACCATCCTTATTTGTCCTTTGAAGACATGCAATGAACGTAAAAATATCTAATTGCAAACCAGTTTCCTCTACTTCTGCTCTTGTTGGCTGTGCATAGAGGTAAAGAACACACAAAACTGGAAGAGCCATCAGCTGATAGCCATAATCACAGGCAGAAAGATCAGAAAGCTTTAGAATAAGTATAAGCAAGTGCAGAATTCCTGGTGGTGTCAGTAGGCAGGGCTCAAAACAGACTTCCACTGCTCTTTATGGGTTTTTCCCTTTAAACCACATCATTGTTAAATTTAAAAGTTTGACCTGAAATCCACAGTAAGAAATGGTAGTTGGAAACATGACTCTACTGAGGTTAGCCAGGACTTAATATGCTCAGTTTGAATCTGAGTTTTTAACATCCATGTCAGAAGAAAGAATGTGTTTGCTTACATGTTTTTCTCCCATACATAATCATTGATTTTTTAAAAAATTATTGGGTTTAAAATTCAGATCAAGCTTTTATAGTTTTTACTACTGACCTTCATTACACTTTTTTCTTTCGCAGCTGTCAAATTAAAGTGATTTATACCTTCTAAAGTTAAAGCATATTTCCGATGATCGTGATAATTATCTTGCAGATAAGAGTCCCTCATGTTTAAGACATTAGGTCGACAGGGGGTTGTAATGGCAGCCATAAGTCACACAAGGACTTATCTCTTGGGGACCATCTTGATGTATGCACCCAAACAGCCATCCCAGTGGGCTCGCAGCTCAACAGAAAGCCAGAAGTACCAAAAGTTCTGTGTTTGAAATACATGGACATATAATCCTCTGTGACTAGCTGGTATGAAAGTGACCATTAGAATACATTTTTGAATGCTATTTACAGTCAGCCTTACTTCAGCCTTGTTTGCAAGGGAAACACACGTCGTTCACAGGCAAGAATGATCTTTTTTATTCATTCCTTCTCTCTATAGGATTTTATTTGGTCGTTAATTAAATACCCACCAAATCTTAAGGATGCTTGCTTGTTTTATTTTGCATGAAATAATTATATTCATAGAAGAAAATGCTAATATGTTTTAAATTTGAATTTTTGTTGTATAAGAGGAAAATGTAATTTTATTTTTCAAGCATAAATTAGATGCAATGGACTGTAAAGTGGATGGAAGATTACTTCACATAGAAAAATATTCTTTCTACAAAAATTAATTAGTCCTTACTTTAAAAAAAACTGCATGGACAAATATGTGTTCTGTACATATATGCTGTTATTTGGCAGTAAATTCTATCACCATCTGAACTGTTCCTCCCCATATTTCAGGACACTGCAAATCACTGAGATCCTTCTGCAACACCGAGGGCAGAGCTTGCTCCAAAAGCAACCATTTCAATTTCAAAATGATGAAAGGCAGCAAGTGAATATGCATGAGAAGTTTCTAGAATTGTTAAAACAATTCTTTGTACCTTTTTGGATTGTTGGCATTACACATCCAGATAATAATCATGTCTAAAATGACGAGGACTTGGTCCTCGTAGCAAGAACTTGTGCTCTGCATGACCTGCTGAAATCTCATGTCTCCTTGGATGGATCTGTATCAGTGATCAGCAAATGTGGCAGATTTGGCCCTAGAATTGATAATTTTTATAACTTTAAATACAAGTTTGCTCCTATTTCCTATTTCAAAGGTTCATTTTCACAGATAATTCTCCCTGCTACTGCCCCCAGCACTCCCCACTTTGCCTTATCAGCCACGTGTTCTCACTCTGGTTTTTCTTTCTCTTCCTTAAAAAAAAAATAGCCAATCTCGTTTTTACTCAATTACTTCATGTAATTGCAGAAAATGTGGAGATCGATTGGGAAAGTAGCACATAGCTGTAAAATGGTTCTGTGGTAGCAGCCACTACAGGAGGAATAAACCCACTTTGGTGCAAGGATCTGCACCTGGGCATCCTCCAATGGTCCCGTAATTTTCTCCCCCATAACTGTGCTTTAGCCTCTCTGCTGCACACATATGATAGAATCACAGAATCACAGAATGGCCAGGTTTGGAAGGGACCTCAAGGATCATGAATCTCCAACCCTCCCACCACATGCAGGGCCATCAACCTCCATATCTAATACCAGACCAGGCTGTCCAGGGCCCCATCCAACCTGGCCTTGAACACCTCCAGGGATGGGGCATCCACAGCCTCTCTGGGCAGCTGTTCCAGCACCTCACAATACTGGAGGGCAGATATATAAGGAGAAACGAATCAGTGTGCTGCTTTTCTTTAAGGCACTTACTGTTTGCACGGTGGAGCCTGTTTTACGTCACTGCATGAAGGACAGGAGTCAGGGCCAGTCTCCCAGTACAGGTGAAGAATTGCATAGGAGCAGGTCGGACTCATAAGACAGAGGGGTGCCTAATCAAGGTCTCTGATGTTGTCCTTTAGGCCACCTGTAATTGCTGCAGATCTGAGTGCCCACATTTTCCTGCACTGAGCATTGCACTGTAGCGTTGGCCGTTTAATGGCACCTTTGATATTCAAGCAGGCCAGGTTTAGGGAACAAACTGAGCTGTCGACAGAGGCAAAATGTGTGCGGAGGAGAGCACCTATTAACTCTGCCTTTAAAAGACAAATACCCCGATTATGTGTCATCTTGGCAACCATTTCAAAAGTGCTCTGAGAAGCCAGGAGTAGAGACTGGCAAATCACCGGGCCTGGCAAACTTTGAAGAGATTTGAGATGGAGGCTGATTGAGATTCATAGATAAACTCGTTCCTGTGACAAAACTCTTTCTTTCTTCTCAACAAAAAGATTGCTGTGCCTCACAGATCAGAGAAATGTAAAGTATTTTCCATGGAAGAAAGACATAGGCTGAAGTTGATATGAGTCATCTTTTGTGAATCTGAATTGAGTGAGTAACCAGCTGTGGAGAGCGTGGGTTTCTGTTCTTTTCTGCTAAGATGTTTCTACGTGATGGCCCTTTTGTGATATTTCTGTGGAGATCTCCCTTTTCCTGAGAATTACAACGAATGTCAAGGTGATCCAGAGTGACATACAGCAATAGTCAGACAGCCGTGGAACATACTGATCCTGCCCACTTCCAAAACACGACTGTCGCCGCCTTTGTTTGCGTCTTTGATTAGCACCCTCTCCAAATAATTGCTGTCGGGGTGATTAGCAGTCTTTAGAGAGATACCGGTGACCAATAGTTGCTATTCTTGTCCAGAACAAGTCTCGTTTTTACTGGATTGCTCAGTTAAAATACAGGCGCTCGGTTGCTGTGTTGTACTCATTTTCCCTATTTTGTATACGCTCCTTTTCTCACCCTTTATCTCCCAGCTTCATGCCTCTTCCTGAGGCTGTGAGCCTTTCCACAGCACTCCCATGGAATTAAGCTGTGCAGAAACCGAGAATAAATCTCTGATGCTATCTTTTTTTTCTCTCTCAGCTAGAATACTTCGGTTGCAGACGTTTTATGAGGGAAAACCAGAACAACAAACTCTCATATCAGAAAAAGAAAGCGACTCGCTGCTTCTATCCCATGAGCAACACCCAAGTAAGGCAAAAACAGAGCGCCTGGTGACCTATCAGTACCATCCTGTGTCAGCACTGTAAAATCAGAAGCTCTCCTGTGGGCAGAAATTTGGACACATCCTCTATAGATTTAAGCAGGAGTGTTCATCTGCACAGTGCCGTCACGACTGGTTTTGGCGAATCCAGAAGCACATACTTAAGGTTCTGCAGCAGGATTGTGTGTGTTTGGGGAGATCGCAGTGGGAGCAGTTGGCAGCATCTGCAGGAGGATTTAAAGCGCTTTATGTGCTTCTAATGTTTATCATGTCAAGCTTTGTGTCTGAGTACTGTTTCTTTACCTTTAATGGTGATTTCAAGCTGCTCCTACATTACAGAGTTCCCAAATATTTGATTTAATACATGTTTGTAACTGAAGATGTACCCACTAAAACCACTGCGATATTTACTGTTGGTTTCAGACCCTTTATCTGCAATAAAATCTTTTTTTTTTTTTTTTTTTTTGAACACCCAGAAAATATTTGCGGATCCCGGAGACATATGACTGAATAGCTTTGCATTAAATTATTCATCATAACAACCAGAGATTAGTCCCCAAAAAAACCCGTGCTCTTAGTGGTGATGGCACAGCTTTTTCCGCACAGTATAAACAACAGTTGAGTAACACCTGATGTATCACACCAATTAGAAGTCCCCCAAAGCCTGATTTCATTCACATTGATAATTTGGTTAAACAATGACTTCCAGAAACTACAACCTTTTAATAAAGATACTCACTGCTGGCAGAAATCTCATCCTGCTCTCTGTTCGTGCCTTGGTACATTTTCTAAAGGTTCTCTGCACTTTGTTACTTAATTATGCATCATGTTTACCGTACTCGTTTTACAATTACACGGCGACGTGGTTGTAAGCAGCAGCTGCTAAGGGAGACGAGGAAGAGCCTCGGTTATCTGATAGCTCCCTTGATTCACTTTTCTGCCCCAGAAATAAGAAGCACCTTTGATTGCTCCTTGTAAACAGGCGGAGGCAAGTCTCTCAAGATATCCCATCGCGGCTGTCACTCATGGCAACTGGTTAAAGAACTGTACAATTTGTATTGTTATCTTACTTCGAATGGAGATGCATAATATGTTTATAATGGCTATAGATAGACCAGACCGTGCTCTGTCCATCAGCCATGTGGGCTGCCAGATCTGGCGCTGATATGTGTTGCATGCACATGATTTAACCAACCAAAGCACTCTCAGTACGGCAAAAATCAGACAAAGGGAGAAGCAGATTTTCTGCTCTGAGAGCTTTGAGGGGACAGCAGAGCAGATTTGCAGGAATGTTGGAACAACTGCACAGATCCCTTGAAGGTGAGCTCAGCTTCATTAACCAGTGTGGGAAGAGCTGAAATAGAGCAAAATGGCATAGATCTCCCAGTGCAAGCAGGCCTGACAGAGGGTCAGCTGAGTATGGCAGGAGGGAGATGGGCATTGCACAAATCCCTGGACATGGCAGTATTTTGTCTGGGTGCAGGGCACAAGGACCTTTCCATTCTTCACAGAATCATTAAGGTTGGAAAAGATGACAAAGATCATCAAGTCCAACTGTCAAACTATCCCCACCGTGCCCATTAACCATGTTCCTCAGGCCACATCTCCACAGTTCCTGAGAACATTTCAGGCATGCTGTGGCATTCATTGCATCCTTCTGGGGCACAGGAGCTGTGCAATAGGCTTTCCCCATGATCCAACCTGCAGCAGGGATGGGGATGCTCTGTTTTGGTGGTCACTGCTGTAACCAGTAGGATGTAAGTTGGGATATATCACTTGGCTCTAGGACCAAAGAACATCTGTCCTGTTGAGTCCCCCTTGTGTCCCATTGGCTGGACGTTGGTAGACAGAGAAGTAAATGAAGGCAGCAAGGCCACATCTTGGGTGATCTTTGAGTGTTTGCCAGAGTAGCAGGGCCTCTCTATGAGCTCATTTCCAAACTTGACAGAAGTGCCCCTTGGTTCCAGTCCAGACCGGGCTTGCAAATAGAAGGGTAACAAGAATGAGTTTCCTCCCCATCACGGCTTCTGGTGAAGGGACTTGGGTTTTTTAACTGTTTGTGTGGGTAATTCTGAAATCTCCTGGTCAGAGCACATAACATACTGTCAGAAATCTATCACTGTGCTTTATTTCAGTTCCTTTTTTTTCCTTCTTGCAGTCATTTCCACCACGTGTCCCTATATTTCCAGGCAATTCTTACTTACAGAAGGTAAGAAGACAAATGCTGAGAACTGAAATTTGCCCAGAGGCAGATAGGGTTTTTCTTATATTAATTAAAGAAATTAGGAAATGATGAAGGCATAGCCTTAGGAGTTATTCCAGTTTTTATGTCATAGGCTGATACGTTTTGACGTAAAGGAGATATTTTAAAATCCCTCATTGGTGGCTTTCCGAATGTCCACTTCCAAATGTAGCTGGCAAGCTCAAACACAAACCAGTCTCTAGAGTAAATAGAAGTAATAAAGCCAGATCACTTAATTACACTGGAACCAGTTGCTACATTTTCTTCAGAGTATTCAGATTTTGCTCAGTTGAGAAGAGAAGCCACAAACCTCACCCAGTAATACAGCCTCCAGTTCAGGAGACATCAGCCATATCCTTCTAAAACAGCATGAAAGTGCTCCTGTTGTTCTCCCACGCAGGCAAATGTCATTTTTCCTGAAAGTTTCCTGATGTCTCCAAAATCTATTTTTCACAATTTATGATTTTCAAGCCCATTTACATTCCCATTGAATATCAATAGTTGTCCAGAAATACTAAATGGTAATGAGAAAAGCTGAAGGGCACTCATACATGGCAGGAAAAGGAGAGTGAATATCTTTAATTTGCCCCTTTCCTGTGTTAACTGCTAATTTCAAAACTGTGAACATTGCAAATAGCTTTACACACACATTTAAAAGATAGGGCTGCTCTGTATTGACAGATCTCATTCCCAAAAGATAAAACTACGTGGGTTTTTTTGTCAGCCTTTCCAAAGACAGAAGCCTTTTACTAGATCATAAATTATTGGGAGGACAGAGTTGATAGACTTCTTTAGGCTGATAATGTACTTTGAAAGAAAAGGCAGTTTTACACTTCTGCAGAATCGTATTTAAAATATTTATATACCTATCAATGGAGACACTGAGGTAATTCACCTCCGGGTCACTGGTTCAAAACCAAACCAGCTCTTTCACATCCAAAACGTGTTGCCTTCTGACAGCTGTAGAGTTGCCTAATTTTTTTTGTTATGTTCCCATTAATTTTGCACCCTGCTCCTTACGTCCCCCTTGGACAAAATTCAGCAACATCCAGAAGAAAGGCCCAGGTCTGATTAGGAAGAAAATAAAGTTGAACTTAGTGTTTAGCAAAATTTCAGAATGAGGTGGGTGAGATATCACAGGGCCATGCAATAACTTCCCTACTCGAGCTAATTCAATATGTACTATTAGGAAATGCACTGTATATAGCTCATAAACCAGCTAGTCTGCTGTACACAGAATGCCTGCAGTCTCATAAAATGTTATTCTTTTGCTTTATCTTGTTAGTATAATGTGAAGCTTCATTAAGCCGCCAGATGAATCATATAGTAATTGGATATAATGAATTTAATTATGTAATTTCTTTTTTCATAATGAAACAAAGTCATATTTTACAAACAGGCAAAGTATTGCTTGGAGTTACAGATTTAAACAAACATTTGGCAAGAAATGCACAACTGAGGACCGATGGCTTTTTTCGCTTTTTCCTGGCTTTGTGTGACCTTCTCTGTTTGGATTTGGCCCCAACCAAGTCATTGCTGAATGGAAGAAACCTGAAGTTCTTGGCCCTGGTGGATGGTGAGCCATCTCCATCTCCATCCTCTGTCTCCATGATGGAGCCAATGACAAGTGCGCGTTCCCTGCCTGGAGGAAGCAGGGTGTACGTGACCAAAAGCGTTACCAGAATTACCCTTATGAACCTTTCTCAATATCCAGTACCCTCTCTCATCAGTAAACGGCTGGGGTTTTTTTTGGTTCTGAACCAGAAGCACACAGGAGGTGGGAAAGAAACCCCTCTCTGCCATAGCTGGGCAAGGCATGCCTGTTTATCAGTAGCGGTTAATCGGCAATGTCATCCCTAGGGGGGTTCCTCTGCTGCTCTCAGGTGCCACTGATTCCTCTGGGAGATGAAGGGACTCTGAGTCTCCCAGAGACAGCTCAACATTTCGCAGGACAAGGTATTAATGTCAGCCCTTCCCCATCTACCTCCCATTAATGACTTTCTGATGACCTGTGTTTATAATATCCTCCACCCTTCTCGCTGCTTGGTCGTTGAGGATGTTCCAAGGAAATGAAGCCTAATGATAAAACAGTACTTGAAATATCAACATCCCTGGCCTAATTAGAGCCGGGCCAATGGGCCCTAATTGCATAACTGAAATGCACCCAGTTGAGTTCCTTCTATTGTAACTTGACTACACGCCTCAGCCCTGATTAATAGAGCCGGCGCTGCAAACTAAAATGCAGTTAATTTATTGTAAGTTTTATTAGGCATATAAAAGGAGACCAGGAATTACTAGCCTTTCGTTGCTAGAGATACATTTCATCTATGACTCAGACCAGATTCTTCACAGATTAAGCTTGTTAATTTTACTTATTGCCAACATTCTTCACCGCATTGCTGAAGCGAGAGCCACAGGCTCTTGTCTAGAGCGGACAGTATGAAAAGAACCGGGGGCCTCGGACAACAGTAACATTAACTACTTTGTCCTTTTAATTCATCTAATTACATGCAAGAAAAAAGAAACAGACCATTTGCAGGCTGCCTTTAGTTGCCTTTCTGCAGTGATGCTGAGCCAGTGCTTTTGTAGGCTTTTTGTTGTCTTATTAGCGAGCTTTTGTTCAGGGAGATGGTTAAAGCCATTTTCAGCAGCTAGCGAGATGAAACAGTTTCAATAAGGACACAATGTACTTGTTTAAATTACCTTTCAAAATGCTTGAAACCATTAAGGGGGAGGTGCTACAAATAAAAGTTGGATTTTTTTTTTTTTTTTTTTTTTTTTGTTATAATGTTTTACCCTAATAATAGCTTTTATTTTATTATAATCCATTAGTTGACAATATTATTCTATAGATTATTAGGCTGCAATTTTGTTATTTCATCACACTTTTAGCACTCACTCACAGAGCTGGAAACCACAAATCTCCGTATAATATGCTTTCAATTTTGTTAAAATCTGTATTTAACCGGTTTGGCTGTGAAACATCTTGGGAGAAAATGCGTTTTTAATTCTGTCCTGATTAGCGCTCCGGTTGACGGGGCTGAGCAGTGACATGATGGCACCTTATTTTGTCCTATTCCTGCAGTTAGCTTTTCCCTGGCAGAATTTATTTATTATTTTCACTTCTCCGGAGCTAACAAGTCCAAGCGTAATCCACAACTTCCACTAAAGGGAATTTATCCCTTGTTGAACGAACATCATGGTTAGAAAATCTAATTAAAAAGAGCTGATGTTCCCGGTTTGCTGGCAGGCTAATAGTAGCGGGAGGCTTTTGAAAAATTTAGTGCCTACAGGTGAAATAAAAGCGTATTTAGCATTCAGTGGTCACAAACAGAAGGTGATTCAGAACTGCGGTGGGGAAGGCTGGAAAATAAGGCAGGCAGGGCTTCTGGGTTAATGTTGGGAAGACGGCAATGTGTCTTCCTGTTCACGTGTGCTGTTTCCTCACCTGAAATTGTGCTGCGGCAAAGACCTGAGCTTTCTGCAAGATGGAGCCAATATTGGGAAGGCAACTCTATCAACAAAAGCCTTCGTCTGTGTATTTTTCTAATTGCCAAAGGCGAGCTTAGCGCTGAGGGCGGATTTTTTGTACAACCTGCAGCACTCAACAACAGGCAGATGGGTGAGGACAATTCATCTCAACTCAGGTTGCCCTCTGTGCAGGAGGCGTAAGCACACAGAGACACTGAACTGGGGTTGGTTGTGCTGCCTGCATTTGGTTGACCTCCAGCTGCAGGACCAAAGCCTCCTCTTGCACTGCTCCATCCCATCCTGCTCATTTTGGTGCACGTCACAGAGATCGTACCGGTGGGGCTTTGACAGTATGGTCAGGTCAGCTTGATAAGAACTCCATGTTGACGTGAGCCTTGGAAATAGGATCCACTGCTGTCCACTCAGGGGAACGCACACGGCTTGGGCAGCGAATAAGCACTGAGAAAGGAGCTTTGCCTCAATCTGTTTCTTGATCCTAAATATTGGTTTCATCCTTCACATGGGTCTCATCCAAGGAATCATATTCTCTTAGATTTATAGATGGTGTAGATTTTTATTGTTTGTTGAGGGGAGGGTTGTTTTTGTTGCTTAATTATTTTTAACAAGTTGCACTAAGGTAAAATTTGCCATGGTTTTTTTTGTGTACACTACCAGTACACAGTGTTTCACAATTTCCCAGTGAAGATCTTAATGATGGATTCCAGCGTGGGCCTCAGAACCAAGACAGACATCCCCAGTCCATAGAACATGCACATCAGGAGCAGAGAAAGCATTAAGCCCCACACAAGCCCAGCATTTTGGCACACACAGGATCAGTCAGGGCTACAACACATGAATGGTTTGGGCATTGGCAACTGGCTGCTGACTCTGTGCGCCCTGAACATGATTAATGTTTATCTTCCACAGCAGTCGTAAGAGAAATGTTTTTAGGTAAGGAACAGTAGAAAACCACGATGCCTTATTAACACATGTTTTCTCAAGCAAAATGGGAATGGAGTCAGTTATATTCATGTTTTGTCACTCAGTGTCTTCAGTATCCTGGTAGCTGTGTCTGGAGCACACGGACAGTTTCTGCTGCTGTATGCTATAAGGTCAGGCACTGTTAGCAGTGAGAGTACCAACACTGATTTCTGCATGCTGGGACAAAATTATGCATACAAAGTCACCAAAAATGATACCCCATTAAAGTTCTCTTCTGAACAGCTCTGCTTATTTGATTGTTTGCTTCTAAATAAAACAATTAAAACTTAAGAGTAATACTGAGACTCTTGAGTAAACTACACCTATGTGCAACTTATGGCAACTGCAGGAGACCGATGGCAATTTTTATTCTCTACCAAATGCATCTCATCTCTTTTTAATGGTAATATATTTCCTCAAAGTGAATCTCTTCAGGCAGACAGTGGAAAAACTACAGAGACCCCACACAACAGCTCCTTTGATATTCTTTCTGATAAGGCCACCCTTTTAGAGAACAATAACCGAGTTTGGCCGCACATTGTGACATCCATGCGTTTGACCATTGAACGCAATGTGTGGCCATTAGAAATAAAAGAAAAATCAATAGGGTTTCATTAAAACAGCAGGCAATCAGGGCTGAGGCACTAGCTTAATTACAGTTTCAGTAGCATTTGCTTTAATTGGAAAGAATAAAAGAAGTGAAGTGGAGTGAATGAAGAAATTAGCATATCTATCACTGTTGTCACATTCTACCGTGGCCTTAAAGCACTGTTTGCTCTTTAGTATCCCTGTTGCTTTATGAGGCCCTGAAAAAATATGGAAAGGCAATTAGCAAATAATCAGATTGCACCTTTGCAGGACTGTAATTAAACTTCGCTATAATGCTGGGAACGTATTTTTTAATCTTTATTATATACCTCAGATCTGATTCATAATGTCAGCTGCATGTGTGCAGTGCATCGATGTGTGGATTTGCAGAAGAGGTGTGCTGGGTGCATCCATCCAGTGGAGGATGCCACTCCAGTGCTGGCCACCACTGGAGGCCAAGGCTCTGTCCCAAGAACGTGAGCATGGGACACTGTTAAAGAAGCCTTAAAAGGTGAAGTTACCAAAGACATTTCCATCTCTCCTATCTAAGCACAAACGTGCACCATGATGCTTGGGCTTTTCCAGGCTACTTACAAACTCTGTCTTGGTTTTGAATGTTGACTATTTCATGTCAAAAACTGGTGTTTAGTTTTGATCCTTTCTTCAAAATAGTTCATTTTCCAGCTTTTTGGTTTGTCTGTTTTTTTTTTTTTTTTCATACCTCACAAGACCACACATCTCTTGGAGATGCATCACATTTCTCTAACACTCAAATTTTCTTAAAGGATTACTTCATGCATGAGGGCCTCAAACACCTGTGCAAAGCTGGTATTTGGCTCTCATTGCACAAAGACACACTGAGATCAGGGTTAGGATTAGAGTCTGTAAAGGGAAGTGAGCTCCTCAAAATTCAGGAAGGTACTCAGAAGAATTTTCAGGATCACGCTCTCAGCAGTGGATGTTACCAAAGCCAAGTTAGAAATTGGTGTAAATGAAGCACGTGTAGGGCACAGGCCTCAGTCACTTTGAAAAACAACAAAGCTGCAAACTTGCTTGTGAAAACATTGTGCTCCCCCTATTTTCATCTCCCTTTTATGGTGTTGCACAGGATAGTATTCCAAAGGGGGGGGGGGGGGGGGGGGGGGGAACAAAAGAAAAGAAAAAAAAGGAAAGTGCTCACCTGTCTCTGAAGATCTAGGCTCCCAGGAAAGATTCTGCAAATGAGAGATCTCCAACCAGGGAACCCTCCCCACTGCCACTCAGCCCTTAAATGGGGTCTAAGAGAGGTGCAGCCAGGCTCCACCCCTTCTGGTCACACAGCTGAATTGCCTTCACCTGTGCTCCCAGGGCTGACCAGGTCCTTTCCCCAGGTGCTCAATCAGTGGTTCAGGCTGTGACTCAACAGTTACACATGGCCTCACCTTAACGAGAGTATCAATTCAAAGGAGCCGTAAAAAGGGGAAGGATATGTAATAAAATCCTCATTTCTGGTCTTCCAAATGGATAAACATCCCTGCATTTCATAACAGAAATGCTGCAGCTCCCCAAAACCCAGTATTGTTTGCTCCTAACCTGGGGAGAAATGTTTCCATCCCAAAGGCAGTGGAAGAGCAGCTGAGGGATGTTTTTTCCCCCAGGATTGCCAGTGGATGGCCCAGGAGCTCCCAAACGCGGGGAGATGGTGCCATGAGTCTTGATTCCCACAAAGGACCTGGATGGGAGGCGCTGTACGGAGAGAAATGTTTTGATAAATCACTACAAACAAAAGTGAATGGAATTAATTGCAGGTTTCATACTGTTTTAAGCATTGTCGGATAAAACATCCTTTTATACAGCTACGATTGAATTAACTTCCTAAGGTTACTGCAAATGCCTGTTGGCCGAAGGATTCTTGAAGGGCAGAGTTATATTTATGGAGTGAAAACCCAATTTGAGGAGGAACTTCCACAGACACAAACAAATGCCTCAAACGGGCTTGGCAGTACGTGATAACTCTATTTGTAATTAAAGGTTAAAGTATACTTAAACCAGTTTGGCAGTTAAAAACAATTTTAATTGAAAATATACATTTGTAATTGCAAATGGAAAGATTTCCTGTAATAGCAGTAACAGACCCATTTTCTAATAAGATGAACAATACAGTTGATGACTGAAGCATCTGTATATAGTTACATACAGCATTTCTGTACTGCAGGCTGCCAATTTATTTCAGCAGTGAAAAGCTTGATTTATTGTTTGTAGCATTACCATCTGTTGTAGTTATTACAGAAATTATATATAAACCAGTTAGTAAACACTTTGCCCCATTGTCTGTTGTTTTGATAATCACCCATAATAACATCTAGCATCAATATGGTCTTTAAACCCGATTTGGGAGTTAATGGAATAAGAGGAGGCAGTCAGTATATGCACCAGGGTAATGTCATTAGGAATGTTTGTGAAGAACAAATTAAATCAGTTGTAAATTGTGCTCTCAAGTCAGCCAGAAAACCAGTCTTGTTCAGGAGAAGGGATTTATATTTTAACCTCGTGCAGAAAATGTACTTAAGCAGATTAAAATAAAATAGGGACTTCGTCGATGGATGTAAATGGTAATTGCTGGAGCTCTAATGGCTTCCTGTTGGCTATGTCATGCAGTGGGCACAGCTATTTTAAAGTTAACCAGTGCTTGAGGTCATACTTTTACAGATTCAGTCATTAAACAGGACTAGGCATGTCACTAAATGGCTGATTATTCAAATGATGAGCCTGCTCAGAAGTTACCCGTGTCATACGCCGGACAGAGGACTACAAAAAATAAAAAATTAAAATTAAGGCAGAGTTGAAATAAAATAAAGATGAAATGAATTCAAGTATAAGTCAATAGAAGCATCTGTTTGGGGTCTCATTTGTTTTGGATGGCAGATTCTGCTTTATATCAGCGTGTGGCGGTTGGCTGAATTATTCACGCCGGGCTTTTCCTTGTGTACAAATAGTTCTCTGTACCAGACGTGCCGTCTCCCAATAAATTATCATACACTGAAGTATTATCTCTGCGAGAAAAGGTACGGTTTGTAGGTATATGAGAAATAGATGTATTGTATTCCGGTGTCATTTATTACGGGCCTGTGACCATTTCACTTGCCCACCTACCTGCCAGGAGTGCAATGTTATTTCAGTGCAGTTTTAGTGATATACTGAAAAGTCAAACACAGAGTTTCTGAAGACTCTGGCTGCACCAACCTATTCTTCCAAAACAAAATATCACTTCTCACAGCTTCTCTTCTTTTCATTTGCACCGAAGATGATCAATTGCTGTTGCTGAAGGCCTTGTTTATGAGTGAAATATTAAAGGTGTATTCTGAGTTCCGTTTGAATTAGTAAAAATGACACATATCAAGCTGAAAATAATGGCTTTCATAGATTGACAGGTAAGAAATGGCTGGGAAATATTTAAGACACAATATCTTCACGTGGCTGTATTCTGCAGATCTAATACTTTGACAGGGCACGTGAGCCAGGGAACATGGCCAAAGAAGTGGAGAAGAAAGAGCCTGCTCCTGGCCAGAGCTCCAGGTCTGAGGGCCTGGGGAGGAACTGTGGGGAGCAACAACCGAAAGTGGAGGGAAGGAAGAACCTGTCATTACAGATGGGGATTAGAAGGAAAAGAAAAAAAAAAAAGAAAAGAAAAAAAGAAAAATAATGGAGAGCGTTTGGAATATTCTCTGTATTAAACAACTTGAAGGAGAGAGTATTTTTCATAAACTAATACAATTATTTTAATTAAAAGTCCTTAAAATATTAATGGAAGGCATCTGAAGGCAGCGTTAATTATAGCTGTGCCACTCTCACAGCTGTACTGAGGGCTCTGTCAGAATTCCCATTACGAATGCTGGTTTTTTGAGAGGTAATAACTCAGACCAAATTTCCTAATGGGTAAAATTTTATTTATGAAGTTCTCAGCACGGGCACAATTTTTTGTTTCCCACATTTCTTAATTGATTTCTGGTTACAGAAAGACGGCGGGTTTGAACACTTGGACGTCTGTCTAACAGGGCTGAGGTTCCTACAGCTTCAGGGCAGCCAACTTTCCTTTGTTGAGGAGACTGGATGTCAGTGCTGTGCCAATGTGAAGGCGGGCAGATGAAGGGGAACATTTTTGCTGCAGCCAGCGGCTGTATTCAGGTACCCTCAAGACTGATTTGAGAAGTCTAGCAATTAGTAGTGGGGTGAAACCACCAGGACTTGCTTTCCACGGGGCTGTGTTGCTGCAGAGGGTTTATCTGGCTCTCAACCAAACCCGTAGACCATCCAGCAGCCTTTGCACTGGCAAACACGGGGACAGTTCACTCCACTGAGAAATAAAGTGTGAGCACAGAGAGACTCTATAGCAAATTCTATAAGCACAAACACAAATTCCAGGAGCCAATTATACCTTTTATCATTTTCATTAATATATTTATTGATTTCTTCCTAGGAATATAAAATGAAAGAACAAAGAACGTTGTGCAACTACGGAGCAGAAATTCTTGGTGCACAGCTGTAAATGTTATGCACAAAACACGATGCACTTTTTCTGTTGTTTTAAATGTCACGTAACTTTCTCCCACTTCAACAGACAAAGGAGCTTTGTTATTTTCCCATTAAAATTATAAAATACAAATCTGTGTCACTTTGACCACAGAATCTGCTGATCAACGTCAGAGCCCTTCCCCTTGCATGAGCTCGGCCATTAAACCACTTTCGGTCTGGTGAGGGATCTGGCTTCTATATGCCATATTAGTGTGAAAATTACCCTAAATACGAATGCAGCATCATTGCTTGCAGGCTAATGGCTGATACTGTATGCACTGGAAAAAAAAAAATCATTGCCTGCATGTTTACTATGCTGTTCGTGTTAGTTCTGCTGGCTGCTTTTCATAGCATATTACAGCCGCTGAGGAAGAGGGGCAAAGCAGGGAAAATGCAAGTAGTTTCATTGGAGACATCATCCTATACCCACGCAATAGCAACACCTTGCACTTTGGAAAGACATCTGCCAGTAGGTAGAAATGCATTCCTTTCTCACCGCTCCATAGGATTATTTGGTAACCATCTAATGAAGTACTGCACTGTGCTAGTAGCAGAACGTTTTTTTCACCTGCTGGGTAGTTGTTCAACTCAACATACTTAAAGAGACGGGCTACCACGAGCACACAAAGACACAGCCCTGAATAGGCTATGGGTGATTTTTTAAACAATATCTATCCTAGCATTATGCAGTCACGGTAGTTATTACAAAGTAAAGCACAGACACTCCACAAGTTTGAAATGTGAGTGTTGTAATAAGAAAAAATTACATTTGTTTCATTTTCTGTCCTTGTTACTTTCTTCCTTGTGATAATAGATTCAGATTTTGTGCCATTATCTGGTCTTATTAAAGGAAAGTGGTATCAAATTTAATACTTCCTATATAAAGTAAGAGAGCACCTGCTCATAAAATGTATTTTCCATGCACTTCGCAAAATACAGGGAAATTAACAAAATGGCTCTACTATATTAGAACAAGGGCACAACTGTTACTATCTGTGTAAGATTGATTTTGATGAAGATTATAGGAATGGTATTTGTCTGACAATGCCAAGCACTCAAAATTTATCCTTTTTGTGTTTTTTATTCCAAATTGTTCATTCTTTAGTGACATTGCAAGAACTACTTTTCTAAATTATAGCTTTTTTAATATAGGTTTTAGAAAGAACGTCTATGTCAGAATTTTTTTTTTTCATATACAATTTCCAGGACTACATTATCACATCGACAAGATGTACAAGCCTAAACCCTTAATGTGTGTGAAGATATAGTCTTTATTGGATAAAACATATACTAACCTGGAAAATGGGCCATCATCAAATCAGAATCCACATTATGCATGAAGACACCCCAGTTTGGAACAAGGCCATCAGCTAGAGCAAAATGGAACCAAGCAACAGGAACATTTTAGCCAAGCCAGGATTCCATCTTTTTCTCTCAAAAGCCACTTGCAGACCTGTGTTAATGAGATCTTCAGTTGTGCAAAGGCCAGGCTTAGCGACCAGCCTCTCCAGGTCAAAATAGGGTTGAATGTTTGCTCCTGACTGCAGTGAAGTAGCAGGGCAGCCCACCGCTCACTTCCCTTGCTTCCCAAATGGCATCTAGGACAAATTCACCTAGCTTCCTCTTGGGCACGAGTAGACAATTTGCACTTGGCCTAACCAAGATGTTTTCTGGCAGCTCAGGTTGGATATTAGGAAACTTTAAATGAGTGGTGAGGCACTGTCTCTGCCCAAGGAGGTGGTGGGGTCACTGTCCCTGGAGGTGTTCCAGCACTGTGGAGATGTGGCACTGAGGGACGTGGGCAGTGGGCATGGTGGGGGTGGGTTGGGCTTGGGGATCTGAGAAAGCTTTTCCAACCCGAATGATTCTATGACTCTATGAGATCAGAAGCCACTTACACCACTTGAAGCCCTCGGGAAGTTCCTTCTCACTTGGAAGATTCACTGATTCCTCTGTTCCTCACAGGAAGGGAGCAACAAAAGAACCAGCACTGGAGATCAGTACCTCATGGAACACTGCAGGGAAAGAAGGGAAAGGGTGAGAGCAAGTTGGGAGAGGAGAGGTGCTGAAGCTTACACAAAATCTCCTTTGGATAGATGATCTAAGTACAAGTTTCTGACAGTACTTCCGCAACTGACTCACAAAGCTAAAAGATTTTATATCACAGTATGAAGCTTTCAGCCATCTGCTCCCACCTAAAAAAAAGACTGGAAGAGTACACAGCATCACTGTAGTCCTCAACTGTTCCACTATACCTGATCCAAGCAATGGCCGTCCAACTGGAAGAGGACTGTTGCATATTGACGTCTGTAACGCCATGCCCTTCCTGACTTTGCTGTTCAGTAATGTCAGGCTCCACGATTCAGGGCAACAAAGTGCAATGCATACTGCATTTCATTGGTGATTGAAATAGAGAAAAATGGTTTCTTTTGAATTAGTTCGTCCTGGCAGGTTGCAGGCAGCCAGGCTTGAAGGAAAAGATAAAGTGAACACTCCTTGGACCACATCACTCTTTTAAATATAGCACACCATTAAGTCCAGCTTGGTTTTACATTCTTGCAACATGACTCTTGTTTCAGTTATTTACTTCTGTTCCCACATAAACGTGGGAATTCATAATCCATGGATGCCGCCTATCCATTGTACTGTACTGCAACAGCATGTGCTGAACTCTTGAACTGTAAAATATATTGATTATTGTTTCTGTTTGTAATTTTTATTTACTCAGAGGAAGATTGCTCTTTATTACTCTTCTCAGCATTTCCTTTATATATATATTGTTTCTACTTCAAGGCCCAGATTCTGGTTCACACTGCAGCGCTTCCATGCAGACAGAACAATAACACTGTGAGCTGAAGTAACTCAACCTCTAACTGCAAATGCTTGTAAGGAAGAGTAAACGTATGCAGGATATGTTACTCATGTTTGCAAATGACTGTAGGTGTCATCCAACAGGAAGGAACAGGGGTGGAAGAGAACTGGACATATTCAGAGTAGGGTGTTTGTCTTATTTGCAATAGCAGCTTTGTCAGCTGCTCTATAAGGAGCTTCAGAATTTCTTAAAATAAATAGAACATTTCCAGGATATTGCTGCAAAGAAAAGGGAGGAATCTGTAAGCCATTGACAATTTAATCTGATTTACTAAAGCCCCATGCACTGAAGTGGAGCTACAGACAAACTGGTGAGGCTTAAACAGTTATTGCTGTGCCAAAACTTGTTCTTGATTCCATTAGCCAGGATAAGCAGGGCGTGCTGGCACTTACAGCTTTGGAGTGGAGTTGCACCCATCCATGCTGTCTTTGTTAAAATGTCAATTAGTGACACCAGGTGATACCAATTTCAGAGAAAAAAAAAAAGCCTTAGCAGTGATCTCATGCTAAAGGATAATTTAATTATTACAAATGTGGAGAAATATTTAAGGAAATGTATCTAGATACACCTTTGGCTTCATGGCCAATCTGACAGTGGCACTGATTTCAGTATCTACAAACTGTAGATGACAAACAGTATCTACAGCATCACCAAAACCTGTCCTGGAACCCGGTGACTTGGTTGATCACCAAGAACATAAAGCCAGACCAGGCAAAACCCACAGATAGATTATGCAGTTCATCTGGATTTGCTCAATTAGTAAATAGTTTGGGATTTGTTTGCTACGACTCAAAAGCAGTCATGAAAAAAAGACTGAATTTGCTGTTGGTATTAAATAAGTGTGACTCCTTTGGGAATGACCATAACACATCATTTTTTCCAAGAATTTAGGTTCTTCCCTTATATCACTAAACACTTATTTACAGAGAGCAATGCAGATTATACATTCCATACCACTGAGTCAAAAAATACATCTTTTACAGAACTATGCACCCTCAGGCATGAATGATAACTCAAGCAAAGAAACAGAGCATCGGACAGCATAAGTGTGTCAAGAACATGAACATGACACAGTTGGACCAGTGAGAAACAGAGAAAACAAGAACTAGATTCGATGATAGATCACCTGCTCTAAAAACAAAACATTCAACTCTTTGCACCGTTACTTGATTCCAGATTAATTTAGTTTCTTGTCATCAACCAGGTCCATGTGAATAACGGGGATGCCGACTTGGATCACAGAAGGAGTCGAATCAACAGGACATCAAGCCAAATTGACTTGTAACCAGGCCACAAATTTAAACAAAGGAAAAAGGATGGTCCTGAAATGCAAACACATGCTGTATTTTATAGGGTCATTCACAGTTACCACCTTTAATTAATGCTCCAGTTCCGTTTCTGACCAATAGGATTACAAATCTGGCAGACCTCAGAGTCATGGCCATATGAAGCAACCTAGCTGCTGGCCAGGTTTTTGTCTGGGAGAAACGACTGCGCCTGTCTGCCTGCCAAGAGCCATTTACTCACACTCATTCACATCTACACAACCAGCCACAAACGTTGTCTCAACACTCAGGGCAAACCAGATTTAGAAATTGTCTGTCTGGAGAACTAATCCCGAGCAGCTCTTGCAGAACAGCCAATTCTCCAGGGTTCTCCTCCACACCACGCCAGTCTCTCCTTCCAGCTCCTCCTGGGAGCACATGATGCTACACTGCAAGAAGAGGCTCTGAGCGAAGTGTTGAAGTACAGAACCTGGGAGTTACTGAGGGATCATTACCACACATGAAATTCAAACCCCACCCTTTGCACACGCCAGCTCTCGTTATTAAAAAAAATACAGCTCTAAGCTGAGGAAAAAAAGATGCATTATTCCCTAACAAGGAGCTCAATTTGCTTTGCATGGACTTTTGACAAAGAGCGATATTTTCCAAGCCGTCGGTTCATTTTCTTTTCCTTTTTCGAGGCAAAGTGGTCTAAGAGCAAACAGAGACAGTCTCCACTGCTTACCCCTTGAGTTGATCCACAGCCATACAGCTGTGTCAGCATATATCTTACTCCAGTTGCTGAGCCCAGACAGCAGTTCAGGTGGACTTAGCTGATGTAGGTGTGGTGCTCAAGGTTGGGCTTTCAGTTCCTGTACATATTTTCCATATGCAGTCCTCCTTTCACGTCCAAAGAGACCCACACCAAATGGCTGCGGAATAGTATATGGTCTACAGATGTGAGATGAAATGGTTGCCCTGCCACTGAGTGTCTTCTCCTTTGACTTCATTTCAGTGCCTTCCAGTGCCTCTGTGGGAACAGATTATGGGATTTCCCAGGGTTTTGATGCTACAAGAAGATTTGCCACCCTTCTAATTCCTGCAGCATAAGGAACCCTTTCCAGGGGGCTGTGAGAATCTTTTGTGGGCAATGAACAAATCTAGAGTCCTGTCAGTTATTATTCCCAGCACTGGGCCCATTGGAATTGCAATGGCCCCTAATGACGCGGAGGTGCAGCAGAACTCATCTGTGCTCTGCACTTAATTTCCAACCTTCAGAATCTCACAGGAGCCAAAGAGAATCAGACACCTTCATCACACTGAAAGGGAGGATAAAGACCAGGAAAACCCATAATGTTTCCACTGCCAGATTTATGGAAAGAAAATAGCACATGACCTTTATGATTCTGTCATTACGAACCACTTTTCAGGACAGCTTCAAGAGAATATCTGAACAGTTCTTTGCTTTTCTACCTGAGAATGAAACAGCACCATATTTCTAGTCTTCAAAGTAGGTGAGTAAAGTAAATTCACTTTACCCAAAGGCTATCAAGCAGGACATAACCACGCTGCCTGCAGCTAAATGAGCCCTCCAAGTAAAATGATTGCTCCTAGAACTGATGGATCACACCACCAGATTTGCCATTTGGCATTCAGTATTTGGATGTAAGGTTTTAGCTGCGGTCTTATGAAGCAGAGATTTTTTCCCCATCAAAAGCAACCTCGGAATAATTGGGGAAAGAAATGCTATAAAAGAGCAAATAAAGAAAGGGGCTGATGGAAAAATGAAACATCTCTCTGGCATAAATCTCAGCACCCAGTACAGCAGCTGGCTGTTGTGATGATGGAAGGACTTTGGGAAGGATTCAAAATAACTGAAAGATTTCAAATAATTGGAATAATTGGAATGACTGAAATAGTTATGCATGAATTCCTAATGGCATGAGAGGTGGTAACTTTTCCTGCCACTCCTCCGTGCAAATTCATCCTCCAAACGCCAAACCTACAAGTGAGGCTGTTACCTGAGATGAGGATGAGAAGGAAACCCAGACTCAGTCTGATTCCAGGCTACAGGATATGAACAGCGTTTATGTCCTGCCCTCTGCCAGTAACTTCTGGATGAACTGAGTTCATGCTCAGAATGACATCTGATCCTGACTTGGATCCATTGGTAAATTCTTGCAGTGGGCAGCCAGTGTATTTATGTGTGCATGACTTCAAGAAAAACACGTGTCCTTAAAAAACTGCTTCTCAAAAATAGTCCCCAAACCATCTCAAAAAAAAGGGGAAAAGACACAGAAGTGAGATGACTAAGGAAGGGTGGGAGGAAGGGACAAGCTTTGTGTTCCTTCTCCTACTCGTACAGGTATAAACCACCCTGCTGCTGAACTCCTTCTGGTTTTCACAGCTCCAGGGCTGATATGTATGAAAATATATTGCCTGTAGAGTTCACAACGTGGGTCATTTCCAGGTTGAATGCAATCTGATTTCATACATATTGCTGCTGACTGTAATGTCCCATGAATATGGCTGTACATTTAACAAGGGCAGGTGAGCAGATCAGATGGACTGTTCCATTTAAACTGTCGCACACAGCATTCACATACAGATATGTGCAGAAATATATCCACTGTAGCCAACATCTCTTCAGTGAGGTATACCTATTTATTTTCTCTAATATATTCACTTGAGGAAGAGGCCAATCTATGAAAAACAGCTACAGTCACAAGTTCAAAAAGAGCATTAGACACTGGAACCGGCTGCCCAGCGAGGTTGCGGATGCCCTCACCAGGGAGATGTTCAAGATCAGGCTGGATGGGGCTGTGAGCAACCTGCTCTAGAGGGAGGTGTCCCTGCCTATAGCAGGGAGCTGGAACTAGATGATCTTAAAGCTCTCTTTCAACCCAAACCATTCTATGATGCCATGATTCCTAATGGAACTGAATGTTTCAGAGTTAGTTTTATCCAAAGCTTTCTGCACTTTGTATCTCCAAGATCCTTTTCTGCTTGGCTTGTCTGTGCATAGGTGAGGGACATCGGAAAGACAGAGAACCTTTTGGAAGAGTCAGTTGATAATGCTTACCTCAACTAGCTACAGGAAAGTCAAGCAGTCAGAAGGGTTTGGGTTCAGAAGGCTGTTTCTGATTTCCTGCTCCAGGATGGATCACTGTTCAATCAGCAAAATTGCTTCCCCCATGTCTTCTCACAACTTTTCCATTCATTCAATCTTTCCTGTTTCAATTCAGCAATACACAGGAGAGGAGCACACAGATCAGTGCAGTAAGGTGTTTTCTAGCCCCACTATTTGTGTACCTTTCTTGTACAACCCCCGCAGCTGCTGAGCTCTCTTGGCAGCCCCCATCCCTGAGCCTAACACACCCCCCAATGCAGCATCCCGTGATGCTCACAGACCGATAGTTTTGTTATTTTAATTTTGCTCAGTGACAGTTTTCAGAGACCATACACCAGAAAATATCTCTTTCTGCAATAGTTGGAAGAGTCAAAAGTGAAAACCTTTTCAATTTTCACAACCTTGCCTCTGTGGCAGGCTAAGTCATTTCAGAGCCTTCCTGGGCAATTTATCTGGGATCAGGCTATTTCCTGAAGCATTCAGAAAAATCAACTTTTTTTTTTTTTTCCAGTAACTTCACAAACAACATGAAGAAAAGCCACCTGAAAAACAGGCACATCACTAATGCTAAAGAACCTGCAAGAGAGAGAAGACAAAGTGGAAAATGACAAAAATGAAAATATGTGCAATCTTCTCAGCGACGGTTATTCCCTCATCTTTACTACTCTTCTTGTCTCAGGCATTAAAGCTCTCATACCTTTGATTTTGCAACATCGAGAATTTGTTTGGGTTTAATTTTAATATCAGAGCAGTATGTGGTTTACTGAAATAGCTGGTGGGAATGGCAGTGATGGGTTGACTTGATGATGCCAGCAGCCTTGTCCAACATTAATGATTCTGTGATTCAGTGAATATGGTTGCCAAGAAGAAAAAATACAATGATTTGGGCAAATGATTCAAGACCTACATCTAGAGTGCTTGCTCGTATCTGGGGCAATGGCAGGAGGATCACCAACCCCAATGCGTTGTCCACCCCTTCCTGAAGGAACGAATGGATACTGTGTCAGCAGCAATTTCCAAGCCAACCAACGCCATCGTGAAGCCAAAAGGAAGCACTGTGCAAAGCTACCCATGTTTCACCAGCAAACCCTTCCCTCAGTTTCACTCACAAGGAACTTTAAGAAGAAACTTAACTTTTCCAAACAAAAATAATTTCATCATTTTGTGTGGCATTAACACCCTGCTATTTCTATATGTTATCTATATTTTTCTTGTTGACATTCAACCAATTCAGAGCTAAAAATCCATCCTGCACTTTTTCTGGGGTCGTAAATCATAAAAAGGTTATATTTTATGAAAGTTGAAGCTGAGAAGTAAACAGCACATTTGTATCAAAAGAGTTTCATCTATTAAGCAGCAATGACAGGGCCCTCTGGGCCAAAATCTAGTTTTCTTACTTAAAAAGCTTAGTTCTTTTGTAGACTCCTGCAGGGACCTATAACAGTTGGAATTGGGTTTTTTATGCCTTTGAGGCCTCCAAATGAATGTTACAGTTTTCCATTATTTTCTTTTTTCTTCCGAGAGAACGAGGCTACCTGCTTATTGCCTAAAACCTACACCCTGCGATTGTTCTGCTGTAAAATCTGTCTTCCAGCAGTAGCCTCACACGCGATCAGGCATCCTCAGCATTTCCTCCCCATTGTACCCAATGCAGAGACATTGTACATGAGAAAAGAATTGCAGCATGCAATTGCATTCAATTCAACGCCTCATGCTACAGTTTGTGCATCGGCAACATTTCTGAAATTACCTTTGAAGAGCAGAACCTTGCAAAGAATTACGTGTGTTCACTTTATGTCCTGTGAATATGCACGGTTTTACTGAGATACTTACGTGGCAGTGATTGCAGAGGGAGCCTGGGTCTGCAGGCTGGCAATTCAGACAGGTGCATTTTTTTCCCCTCCTCTGCTTCAGCCTCTCTCTGTGACCTTAAACTTCCAGGCAGGCGCCTATTCTATTGAATCATAGAATCATAGAGTCATTAAGGTTGGAAAAGACCTCTGAGATCATCAAACTCAACCCCAGCCCACCCTCACCATGCCCACTGCCCATGTCCGTCAGTGCCACATCTCAATGGCTCTGGAACACCTGCAGGGATGTGGACTCCACCACCATCCTCTGTGCCCTGGAGCATCCCAGGTTTTGTGCCTCTGCCTCCCGTGCCTGAAAACCCTACCTGTGTACTTGGAGCTGATGACAAACACATTAGGTCAGCACGGCACTTGGACACCATGGTGGTGGGAGTCACTAACATATCACCACTGCTTCACAAGAGGTTGCTCAGAGATACCACGTGAACCTCCGCTCCCTCAGTCTGTAGGATCAAACTGGCATTAACTTTAGCTATTCTCACCCAACAAAAAGCCTAAATTCCAACTGGGGCAGATTCCTCCAGGTACAGCCCAACTCAGTCTGGCTGCTCCAGGGCTGAATTTGGCTCGGCACCCATGGCCATCACCTCCCGTTCAGCCCAGCCAAGATTCCCTGGAGCTCTTTGACACATACCCTTCGTGTGAAATGAAGATGTCCTTCTACATCTTTCTTCTCATTAAAATGTTGCTATTAGTCCACCTCCAGCTATTAGAAAAAGATAGACGTGACCCTCTTTGAATGGTGTAATTTACAGCCGTGAGTATCTATATATTCCACTCTGATTACATCACAAGCACGAACTCAGAGTCAGCAAATTTACCACCTCTAAACTAGTGGAATAATCACTAACAATTAACGAAATGATATATCTAAGTCACAGTAATCTTTTTAGCCACTTTGAACATATATTTGTTCTTTTGATGTCCTGTGTGAATAGGAGTGCTTTATCTGACTGATGATGGGCTAAACAATGGTTCAGAGTTGTAATATAGAACTCAATTTGCTGGAACTATCATCTGAAAGGCCTGGACAATTTATTGAACACTGCAGATGAAAGAAAGGGGAAAAAAAATTTAAAAACTGACCACTTCTAAAATGAAGAAAATAGAGCAGTAAAGGGTATTGTAATATACTTTAATCTTCCTTAATGTAGAAAAATATGAAATGCCATTAAAGCCTCCTTTGAAATGGATGTGTCCGCATGGCTTGAGCACCAAAATCTAGTTAATGAATCTATTGTTAAAGCAAATAAACAGGAAAGCAGCAGAGAAGGAGTGATCTGTGCTTTATACTGACTAATTCAGAAGATGAAAGCAGAGAAAAATTAAAGTTAAATTCATATAAATATTACAGCCAAGGAGAATAGTTGCAGGTGTTAAGGAAAAAAAAAAAAGGAGCAAAAGAGAGGGAGAGAGAAAAGGCAAAGCACGAACATTCATTCAATTCCAAGTCACAGCCAGAGACATTTTTTGTGTCAGAGCAAAGTCAGGCAAGATGAAAGCTTTTCAAGGGGCACAATAATTAACATTTTAAAAGGTTTTAGCAATAAAATAATGATCCCACAATAACAGCAATTTAATCATTTTACTTGAGAAATTAAATTGATCGCTAGCGTTCATTTGTAAGAAGTGGCATTTACTGCGTTTGTCAGAAGTTATCAAATCACCTTTCCCCGTTAATCGTGGTGGGATTTTTTTATTTTTTTTTTTTTAACCTGTATCAGCATTCAGATGCTGCAGCCGCCCGTTGGCCCAAACAGCACTACCTGAAGCTCTCCGTGCACACAGCCCTGTTTGCAGCACAAAGAACTGCCGCTGGGAAGCGGCGGGCGGCAGAGATATCCCAGCAGGATGCCCATCCCACGGTGCTGGGGGCACGGCGCTCTGGTTCTGTGCAGAGGGAGCTGCAGGGGCTGCTTGCAAGCCAAGTGGCGGAACATGCTGCTGCACATGAGGAGCATCCAGCAGGAGACGGGAGGCCAAGCCCTGCTGAGCTCAGTGGAAAGATCTGCAGCAACTCCAGTGGGATTCTCACGCAACAAAAAGATGTTGGTTTGTGTATAAACAGAAATACATACCTCTAAATCCTTCGAGCTGCTAACGGGAAGCATGCGGGTTGGGCCTAGCTCTGTTCAGCGTAGGTCCGGTGAGAGGATGACGGGGTCCTAACTCAGTGCATCTCTGGCAGAAATTAAATCACGGCATAGATAAAGTGAGCAACTCATATATCATCTCAACCAGACTATCCATATAATTGTCACAATCTAATTTAAATGACAGATCCGCCGCAGCGTACTTTCTTGTGTACGTCTAATGAATTTGTATTTCCAGCCCATATATTTTAACTTTGTGATTGCATTAGATCTTTGGTGGAGTGTCCACACACCAAATCACCATCTCTAAGATAATGATAATGCACAGCTCTGCTTTCTGTATCTGTCGGGATCACAATGTAAGACAAGATGGGGTTCTCGTAGCTGACAGTGGCATGTGCACTTTTTCTTCTTTCATTTTTTTTTCCCCTCCAATGTGCATTGTTCAAAATTGGGCTATTTCAATTTTCCTTTTAAAACTACAAGCTTTAACTCTCCAAGGTGGGAGTTGTGTAGGAAGAAGCTGCCAGGTAACCAATGTATGTGTTAAAGTTGCTGCTTGAGTGTGGACAGTAATAGGATTTCCAGAAATGAACTGCTATTTTGTGAGGCACTAACACAGAAATGTACAGTGGGAAATGAGAGCTTGAACTTTGCTTCTCCTAGAAAATTGAATCGTCTGTTTCACGGGATAAAAAAAAAAGAAAAAGATTTGAAAACAAGCCATTTTCCATTGCTTTCCTTTAATTTATATTTAATAACACAACAATCGCTTTGTTTTGGTGAGTGGAAGGCCAAAATTATACAGGACAAATTCATCTATGTATATGTGTCTCCTTCTGTATCTGTCTTTCTATCTCTTTTTGCCTGTGACAACTCAGGATAACACAGTGATGCTTTATGAACAATATTTCTTTTGATGGGGTTACACCGAGGACGTCTGTTCTTCCTTCTGGCCACTGCACAATATCTCTGTAGTCTTTAAGAAGGCCAAAAGAGATTTGTGCTAAAAAAAAGTCCTGTCCATTAAGGCAACAGCTTGATGAAGGCTAAAGGTTAGGTCCATGGAGTGACTGCAAAGGTTTCAGAAAACACTGAGAGAGCTTGTGGTCATGTCTGCTCCTGCCCCCTCCGGCCCACCTCTCACCTTGTCCTTCCCCAGGCAGAAATAGGGGCAGGGTCGTCCCGACTGGAGGAGAGCTGACCCCCATCCTCTACGGTCCTCTGGAGATGGCTGTGAGTCTTTTAATATGTGAAAATTATGAGGGAGGGAAGGGAAGGGAGGAAAGCATAGAAAGAGAGCTTGCTGTGTTATCCCAAATGCAAATCAAAATTCGAAACGACAAAACATTTGCAGCAAAATCACACAGGAAAACGTATGCCATATAGTAAACAGCACGACTAAACTCATCCCTCTCTGCCAGCCACGTCAGGGCGTGCTGCAATGCAGCCCAGCTCTAACATCCTGTGCCAGCTGTGCCACTTCTCAGTCCCTCTGGTGTCTGCCACAGCGCTGGGATTGGGTCCCTCATTCCTTCCCTTTGCTTTTCCTTGCCAAGTGCCAATGCTTTGATAAGTGGCATTTCTTACAGCAGCCTCCCTGTTACCCATTTAGCACCTATTCCCCACTTGCCCGATAAGCTGCTTGCAGCCCAGCACTCGCCTAATCTTTTTCCCTGTTAGCTTTCTCATTCCCCTCTTCACCCCATTCCAGTTGCAACATTCAATTAAGGCTGGTTAGAACCACAAGTGAGCAGCCCGTGGCACGAGGGCAGGTTGCGAGCAGCAGGGCTGCCAAACATCCCCATTTGTTCCCCATCCTTGGGTTGCATCCCTTATTCTTACAATTCTCTTCAACCCTTTATAATTTTACCTGAATTCATCCAGCTGCCCTCAGGCCACGCCGACAACCCTTTCCTACGTTTGAAGATGGATCTATTTGCCTACCACGTTTTGATTTCACCTCCCGCTCTGCTTCGCGTGGGGCTGTGAGTGCAGGGGATAAAGCAGCAGGACTCGGAGCTTCAGTGCTCCCAGAGCTGATGGAAAGCCTACAAGCAGAGGGAGGGGACCCGCAGCCCCTGCCAGAGGGAAGTTAGATCACTTTGGGCTCTCAGAAGCACCGTCTTTTAAATGAAATTGCAAGATGGTGAATAAAGCGCAGCCTGAAACAAAAGCCCCGGTGATCTTTGGCAGATTACTTTGGGAAAAGTATGGCCCATTTCAGAAAAATCAAAGCAAAGAAAAACATTGACTGCAATTCAGAGGCCTAATGTATTATTACGGCTTTTTATGGATTTTATATATAATTTCCTGTAAAGTTAAGAGGTTGAAGTGATCTCTTACATTCGGCTGCATTATCAGCATAGCACCAAACAATTTTCTACATCTTATTATGTTCACAGTTGACATACTATTAGAGAAATGTGCAGCTGTCTTACTCTGCTATTCATTTCCTCATTACTATTTTATAAATATATGATTAACAGTTATTGCAGCTGCCTAATTCACATTTATTGCAAATGCAACCCCACAAATGAATGTTCAAAGCAAAGAGATGTGGTTTTAGAGTAATTTAAATTTTACAGTTCCATTTACCCTGCTTTTTAATTTACTGTATAATGACCCTATTAGAATAAAACACATCTGGAAGTTCTTTGGGGAACATTTAATTTTCTGTGGCTTCAGTACTAACAGAACTTGTACCATAAAGGCCACAGATGCTTTGAACACTGTACAAATTTTCACATTTTCTGCCAAGATGCTGGATAATTGTACAGATGAGACAACTGCAACGAGGCAAGAGATAAAGTTCTCTGCACCTGAAAGCAAATGAGAGAACTTTGCGCTGCGGTTTGGTGATGGCCATCTCTTAACCTCATCTCAGGTATAGGGGGAATTTGAGTTAGAATATAATACATTATATATATATAGAATATATTGATCCTAAATCTCCATATCAAATACAAACAGCATTTTTCAAGTCCTGTGAATCCTCGGTCTACATGCTCTTTAAAGTAAAGGGAAAATGCCCTCCCACATGACTTTCCAAGCTTCATCGCCAGCCTCTAAGCTTCTCATCATCACTATGAAGTGACACAGTAAATCAATGAGACCAGAGAAGGCTTTGGAGGTCAGTGAGCGATTCCATAAGCACCCCCCATCTGCAGTCTGCGGTGGGGATACAGATGCGGCGAGTCCCAGCCTGCCATATTAGCAGAATCATCCTGAGAATTTGAAATTGATTTGAATATTAAATACAGATCACTGCAGCAGAGCTCTTTTACAAGAAAGGATGCGAATCCAT
Source organism: Lagopus muta (assembly GCF_023343835.1). NCBI lineage: Eukaryota > Metazoa > Chordata > Aves > Galliformes > Phasianidae > Lagopus > Lagopus muta. The sequence goes on along the minus strand of NC_064437.1, from coordinate 62,016,658 downwards.
TCTCATTGATTAGTTAATTTATGTTCTACAACTAATCGAAACACAAATCTCATTAGCCACAGGTCAGTAGATGTGGGGAGGGGGAAAGAAGAAAATCATTTGGATAGCCCAGTTAGCTGTAAAGATATAATTATAAGCCAAACTGTTTTAAAGCCAGCGCCTTGGTCAGCGTGTGCAATGGGCTGTCAGCAACCATTGTGCGACTTCTCCCCAACGGTGCGAGCCTTCAATCTATTTTTAAGTAAGATGGTTGCAGGCACTCAGCTATTACAGTGAGAGCAGCGGCGCTGGCTCACTCCAAGGCAAAGAAAACGATGCACACAAAATATATATACACATGTCACGAAACGCACACAGAGCTGACGGAATCGTAAGCAACATTAATTAACCTCCTTCTCATTTGAAGTAACTAAAACAACTCTCTGACCTCGTCCCCTACGGTCTGTTTCGCCCACATCCAACACAATACCAGATTAACAATATCATGTGCAGTCACATCAGTTGTCTGCTTCTCCTGGCTGTTCTGCAACACGCCTGCACCTGTGAGCGCCAGCCCCAACCTGATGCATTTGCAGAGAAATAACTGACGCAGTTTCCAGCCTAGAGATGTGTAAGTATGGAAACGTTCGTGCTCAAAACATTTTCAGTTCGTTGCTGAATCCTGTTTGATGAATTAGAATTTGACAACTCTATTCTAATACAAATTATTTGTTAATTAAATGAAACTTTACCATGCGGTGTGTAGGTTTTTTCCACTCATATTAGAAGTAATGCAAGTCATTTCATTAAAAGCTCATACGTTGCACTACAATTTCACCCCGAAGTCTTTTAGCAACAAAGTTTCAAAATGAAATTATTATTCCAGGCAGATCTTTTCCTATTTCCGCAGTACCTTACATCCCGTAATTGCTTTATAGTATGTTAAATGCATAAAATAATATTCAGCATGTAGTAATAGCGAACCCTTTGGAGATAAAGAGCTCTGCGCACACACCAAACTAGGGCAGAGAAGCAAATAGCAAGAGTTACCCCACTTCTGCAGCTTAGCAAGCACGGGGAACAGCCTGGTGGGACTCATCCAGGGGAGTGGAACTGGCCAGGGATCATCACAGCATGGCAGCCCTTCTCCACCTGGAAGAGATTAAGAAGAAAGTGGAAAGTCAGAGCAAGGGTGATGGCCCGGTGTGTTGTATTTGTTGTCTCCTCCAGTGCTTGCAGGATGGAGGTGGGGGCATCCAGAACATGACCCCTCCCCAGCAGAGACATAGAGACCATCAGCAGGATCACGGGGGTTGGAGGGACTTTTGGAGATCATTGAGTCCCACCACCCTGCTAAAAGTAGGTTCCTCACAGTAGGTTGAGCAGGATAGAATCCAGGCAGGTCTTGAATATCCACATCAGACACAAACGTGGAGATGCCACGTGAAGAGGCACCCATGGCTCTGTATTCTGTGACTAAGTCTCCAAGAGCAGCACTGAGAGTCATCTGTAATGCAGAGGCTTTCCACTTGGAGAGACAGGAACACCATTGCAGCAACAGTTAAAGATGGAAAACATAATTAAGTCAAAACAATCACTCCTGCTGTGTTGGATTAGCACTTTTGCTGGTCTCCATGTGTTGTATTTGCTGGGGTTTTTTTTAGGAGACGATCTATGTTGCAAAGATCGCAGCAGCCTGTTTGCATTGCAGCACTTCTGCTTCTTCGGGTTGTTTCGGTGAGAAATAAGGGAAATATTGCCTCGGGAGTCTCAGATTTCTCCAGTGAACACCCAGCTTTGATGCCTCCTCAAAGCAGCAGCACAGGGATAAAACTGAGGTCGTGTCGTTCTCAACATCTCTTTTGAGTATCAGTCAGAGCAAAAGACAGAAAACTAGGAGGTTCTCAAATGTTATTCTCAAGAAATTCAGTGACTCATTGTATAACCTTTGGGAAGTCACTTGACCTCTTTGGCATCCATTAACCCACATGAAAACTCAGCAAATGGTAGGACCTTGCTGAAAAGCAGATACTTAAAACTGAATTTTCCTGGGTAAATAAATGAGAAAAACAACCAACAAAGAAAGGCACTGTTCAAAACTCATCTCGTGACCCCATTATTCATGGATCATTAGTGTAATAGGCCACATGGGATCCATAAAAGGCATTATTGCCTTTTATGTCATTGCGTATTTAGAGAGTGATAATCCATATATTATTGGAACAATATAGACTCTAGCAACTCCTTCCAGCCTATTTTATGAGATTCTGAGATTTCAGAAACAATAACCAATGAACATCCTATATATCTGCATACGACTGATCACGTAGTAATAGCAACTGCAGTGCATTTACAAAGAAAACTCCTTTTAATCTCTGGACTGAAAGCATCTAGTTCACATTATGGTAAGTAGTTGGCAAATGATCATTTTATTAAGTTAAAGGCACTCATTAGTGCTGCTTTGAAAAGGCTATGAACCCTGCCCCTCCCTACAGAGAAGTATTAATGCGTTAGATGGCTGAAAATACTCATAATCAAATGAAGTGCAAACAGAAAAGCTGGATCTAACGGCACATATGCAATATTTTCTGCATTCTGTGGTTCTTTTTTTAATTTGTCTGCAACATATGGAGACTCCAGTCCCTCTGAAAAGGACATAGGAAGCTACTGTCTTGAAATTAGTTCTAATAACAGCTACAAAGGAACAAAACCAAATTCCAACTGAAACAGAAAAGATTTTGTTCAGCGTAAGATGCTGCCACTGCTTTGCATCTTAGCATTATCCTATTTTTGTTTTCTGCATTTCACATCCTCACAGTATTTCAGTAGATATTTTGTCCATAGGTATAGCTTAGAATTTGTACCCGGTATATCAAGAACTCCCCCAGCATATGTAAAAAGATACAAAAGCTGTTCTCTCTGCTCAGAAAAGTGGAAGGAAGGAGTCCAAAGTCTCCTTTTGAATGCTTTATTTCCTACAGCCATCAGCACACCTTACACCAGCTGCAGCTTCCTAGACTCCAGCTAGCAGATCAAGAGACAGCTTTCCCTGTTCTCTGACCCTACTTGCTTCCATTCTGCAGGTCTGCAAGCTGACCAGCTCATACAGTTGTTCCCAAATGCATTTCAAAGAACGTAAATATGTTAGCAAAGATTTGCTGCTTAAATGATACCAGTTCAAACAACTCACACTGACTGCCAGTGGGTTGGGAAACCAGCGCCTGAAGAGCTCAAAACAGCAGCTTGGAGAAGAAACCTACTTCCAAAGACTTGCAGATGGCAACAAGCCATAGCCTTTCCACCAGAGCTATGCAGAAAGTCCCTAAATGGGGAAGTTGTCCTCATTTTAAGGCTGTTGTATATTGTTGGAATAATGCAAAGCTCCTGTGATAGAGGCTAGGAGCAAGCTCTTGATCCATGTCTCTAAAAGCACACAGTTGACACCACATGAAACCTAGCAATGCAGCCAAGGAACTACACAGAATCAGGTAAATTCAGCTCATGGTGAATTTTAATAGGTAGGCAACATCTCAGCCTGTAGATGTGGCAGATATCTATCATCTTGCACCCATTATAAGAAGCACTCTGTAGAAAAAAAACAGGCTCCTATATCCCCCCCGTCTTCTTATGCAGTCAGGTTTTGAATTTACAAGGAAATAAGATTTCGTGAGCCTATCTTTATTACGGTGTGATTAGGCTATTATTACCTGGAAGGGGGCAGGAACATGAATACAAAAAGATTTTCTGCACTGACCATAATGATCCTGCCTATTAAACACTGCCTCACTCTGGCAAACTTTGAAAAAAAATAATAATAATATTTTATCAAAACACCCATTAAACTGTTACAGGTCTTTTCTGCCTTTTTCTCCATCAGAGCTGATTACACAAGGTGCACATCTCTAAGCATAAACACCCAGCTTTCTTCTTTTATAACCAGTCATCTCCTTCTTTCTCTTGTCTGATTCACTCTCAGAGGAAAAAATCCAGCAGATGTGGTATTGCAATTGCCTCCTCGTGAATGGCTTAAAAAAATAAATTAGTAAAACTTTCTATCCAACATGAGAGCAAAAAATTCAGAGCTCTAAGTTTCTGTAGCAGGATGGCAAACTGCAGCCAGCCAGAAAGGAGGTGGATTTCCTGTTTTTACTCACATTTCTATTATTCTTTCTATCAGTATTATAAAATAGTTGGATACTTTATGACACCGTGTATATATATATATATATATATATATGTATATGTATATGTATATGTATATGTATATGTATATGTATATGTATATGTATGTATATTAAGTCCTTTGTTCTTCTTAAATAATAATAACAATAATAATAATAATAATAAAACATTTAGTTCTGCAGATGCCTTGGGCTGATATTCACTGTGCTTACCATACACTCATTTGCCAGGACACCATGAAGGTCTAGCAAGACTGAGAAACATCATGAAATCTCCTCAATGAAATTAAAGTGCGTTTTGCTCTTTTGTTCCAAAATATAACCTTTTTTTTTTTTTATCAGCAGTTCATACAAATCTTTTTTATGACGTCAATTCACCCATGTGCCATTTGGCAACGGGCAGCCCAGCGCATTACATAAAGTAAATACTGTGTGATCACAGTGGGTATATTTCTTCATATTGTCTCTTGAAGGTGCAGCCAGCCATGCTATAACACTTTCTATTAGGGGAAAGAAGAATGTGGAGGAGGTCTCACGTCCAGTGACTTACGGGCATTTCACAAAGTGGGATTACTATGGGAGAGTCTGCAGTCCACAAGGCTCCACACAGCCTCCTGGCTCACAGTCTTAGCCTAAAGACAAAGAAGCCAATGACAAATTGAATCTGCACGATCCTACGGAGCTGTGCCACGCTTTTGGTTTGCCATCACCTCTTCCTGAACAACTGCATTCAGAAGACAAGTTGTAGTCTGCCAGGTTGGCTGTTTTCACAGACACTGTCAGGGTTTAAAACCATGAATCTGCAGAGATGCTAAAGATCCATCCCCTTAAGTTCTAACTGACAAACTAGGTATATGTCAAGTAGTATTACATCCTGCTCAGATTATTTTTCCTAATTTGGCCTGTAATGACTACAAAAGATCCTGAGATATCCTCAAGGCACAAGGAGGCATGTGAATATTATAGATAATCTGTCTGGTTTATTGGGAGAATTTACTCACATCTGCAGTCACATTGAGACATCAGCTAGGATATGCAGGCAGGCAGGTTAAATGTTAATTTCCTTTCTACTGTACCATTTTCTAACCTCCGCCCATGAATCAAAGTGAGTAAAAGGTTCCTCACTTAGAGACATAAAACAAATTGAACAAATTATGTTACTTAACTGAGGAAGAACCAGCTAGTTCATTGATTTTTTTGTTTGGCTTCACATGTCTCTTTTTAATTAATATGAATTTGCAAACATGATTTTTAATTTTAGACCACAATGTCCCATATACTCCAGCCGGGTTTTTCCAAGTAAGACAGGTCCAGGGGTGCTCAGATACCTCAAAAAGAGAAAAATCTGACATTTGGATGCAGTAGTTTGACTTCATTAAAACCAATGGCCTTGCGGTCTGTTCCTCCATAAGCCTAAGTCAGGGGCAGCTCAACCAAAGGTAGATTTAGCTCTGGGAGCAATACGAAGTCAGGCCCCACCAGGCTTGAAAGACAAAACAGCCACCATAATACCTCTAAATGAATGTGAAATTAGAAGCCGGGGTTCTGAGTACAACGCAGTTAATAGGATATGAAAAAACAGCCATTAACTTCTCAGTTCTTTTAGACTGGTCATGAATCACGGTCATCTGCAGCAACAAGTCTCTTAAGCTGACAATTTGCTATTTAAGGAGTACAAGAAGAGAGGGAATTTAAGCTTGAGCCAAGCTGAGGTACATTTCTCTTTCTATAGCAGCACTGACAGCATGAAGAGGAAATGCTTAATACTAATGGGAACCTCTAAATTTTTTACTTACAGGATATTTTGGTGAGTATCTAAAAATCGCCTGAGTTTATTCCTACATAGGAAGGTGCAAAATTTCCACTGCATTCTTGAAGCATGTGTGTAGAAATAGCACACCAATGCAGGTTTCAGAAAGACAAATGCACTCAGGACTGCAGATTTGGGATTTTCAGCTGAAATTGTTATCCTAGAGAGTTAATTCTCCTATCAGTAGTGCATTAACAAAATATCTTTGCTGCAGGAAATACAATTTCATTTTTGGTGCTGGTGAATCCATTTCCATTCTGCCTGGCAGCTCTTTTCCTTCTGGAAACATAACCTCCTGCTGAAGTACTCATTCCCTCCCTTTGTACAGCTGCTTCTCAAAGGTTGGCCTACTGCTTACATACCCATGACATGCATACATGCAGTCGGTTCAGATGGATGCCTTACTGTCTTCCACTTCAACTCTTGGTTGTGTGGCCACAGGTGTCCTGGCCTCCTCTGACAACGGGGACTGCACTTGCACTCAACTAGATTCAAACTAGATCTGCATTTCAGAACTTTCTTCTGCAAATCTACGTATTGATAGAGTAACAAAATGGACAGTGGTGCTCCTGAATTGCCTGTAAACCAAGTAGGGAAAAGTGCATGCACAAGTATTTGTGTGAAACCACTTAAGCCATCATCATGAATCCAAATAAGGATGTGTCAGGCTCAGAAGAACCGAGAAAACATTACCTATTAAAACATTACTGCCTAGAAAACTGCTGCTTAGCACTAGGACTCCTGCAAATGACGAAGGAAAGAGCAGCTGTTTGATGCCAACTGGGTGGAAAATGGGAGGCAAAAATAGCTTTTGAAATGTTTGTCTGAGGAACAAAGGTTACAGCATAGTAGTGAGAGCAATACTCCAACCAGAGCCAACGTGTCTTCCTCTCCTTACCTCTCCTTTCTGAGTTGTACACTGAAACATACAGATAGAGCTGTTCTTCAGTTTGCACTGAAAGTCTTTCTAGCACAGATTCTTTTTTCTAATTCCCTTTTGCCAGCAGAATGCATGTCATCCAGCTCAAGGTTTACACTGATATTTATCTTTAGCCACTACAAGAACAGCGCAGAACTTTTTAAATTATTTTAGTCCTCTTCCTTGAAAAAAGACAGAATGAAAAGCAATCAAACTGACCTTCCTTCTAAAACAAAAATTTGGAAAAATACATTATAATCGAACCCCTCCTCTAAACACACACACACACAGAAAACATTTCACTTTGAGTATAAAAGCAGCAACTCACAACAAGTGCCAGGCTGGATTTCTTTTTTTCTTTCACTTCCATCAAATTACGTTGGAGATGTTCCTTGTGGGCACTCAGCACTACTGAAGCAAGGTTATCTCATGGCCAAAGAATGGTCACAATTCAATATTGAATGCTGCACCATCTGGAAGAGAAAGTGAGCAGCAGAGCCATCAACCCCACGTAGGGTCACCCTGCTGTGGGGGCACCCAGTGTCATTGTCCCCTGCCCAGGAGCCACGATAGAGGAGACGACCACAAGTGAAGGTGAGCAAGGCCCCACAGCTCTTGATTTTAAAGCTGAATTCTGTGGCTGGGTAAATCTTGTTCGGATATCTGTATAATATTGTACCTTTCTTTTGCTTATAGTGTTAAATGTTAACCCGAGGCAAAAATGTAGGTTATGGCATAATTTATTAAGAAATCAATACCATATTCCCCAGTAATGGCACAAACACTACAGCTTATAATAGCTTTACTGTAGTACTGTATTTTTTTATCATTACTTTCCAATATGATAACGCTTGTTCTAAGGTCAACAGACGTCACATGGTCAGGTAAATATTCTGAAAAGAGCGAGTTGCCAGAGCGGGTGCAGCAAGGTGGGATGATGCCCTCTCCAAAAGTGCTCCTATCAGAAGCGTGCTGCAGGCCCCTGCTTTCTGCCCTTAACAGCGTTATGCCATGTGGAATCCTGATGGCTTGTTGAAGGTTTTTCTGCAAAACCTCTCCTCTCAGAACTAGGCTCTAGTTCTTTAATTTACCAAGGCATCTCCAGCTACGTGCAGAGCACACAACAAGCAGCCCTGTATCCCCAGAACGTGCACCATAAAGCACGAACTTTACAATTTATTCCTTTCTTTTACTGGTTGCCTCATCAGTGGCTAGGTTGTCCATCGTGCACGATGCAAAACTATAAACCAAGGAGCTGCTAAGGCACTTGGTGCATGCAGCTGGAGCAATGAAGAATGTGCTCAATGAGATTACACTAACTTTATATAACTTATTAAAATAAATATCAAACTTTGTTTTGCCTCATTCAATTTTTGATGTTAATTAAGTAAGCACAAGCATAAGAAAGGAAATTGGATTTGCTACTTAAGGAACTTCCAATAAAGCCATGGACGTTAGTGAGATGAGTTTCTAATAAACATTAATAAGTGTCTATATAACGAGCAGTGCTTGTCTTTAAGAACATTGGATTTTTCTCACAGGATACGGACAGCAATAAAATACATTTGCAAATATGAAGATGTATTACAGGCACATTTTTCACTACCAGTCTTAACCAGCCTCAGATCCCAGCTTTCCGATTCTGTGACCTTGGGTACAATCCTGGGCCAAGAAATTTAAAAAACCATTTTAAAATTCATACAAACGTAATTTAGGAACAGCACCGGCTAGATGGGAACTTTAGACAAGATTTTTACAGTGAATAATGCTTTTCTTTGTCCATATCAGACAAATTTAATGTTGCTACTACATTTGACATCAATCACCCAGTCATGAGCAGCCACATCCTTGCTCAGCCTAATGACAGCAGGGAAAGGTGCGCAGCCCCAGCAGCGCGGCTCTGCATATGGAAACTCAGTGGCAGCCAGGGCTCTGATTTCTACCTTTCCTGCTGCAGCCAGAAGAAAGCCATTACAGCCAAGAAGGGACACGTCTTCCTCACCGTTATGCTCATTTATTGCTCCTAAGATTGGATGTTTTCTAAGAAATCCACAGCTGGGCAAGAGCCTATTGCCAACGCACGGGATAATGCTTGGAGCAGATTTTGTGCGTCTGCTGCCCTTGCATTTGGCAGCTGGGATCAGTGACAGGTGCACAAGGAGAAGAATTGTGGAGCAAGATGGTGACATTTTCACATCACCTTTGGAGCATAAAATGCCACCTTTTAAACAGAAAGGCATTACAGGGTGCTGAGGGTGCCACATTGCTGGTTCAAGTCATAAATCTGGTGTCAGTGACAACGCATAACAAAAGAGCAGAGCTAGTTTGGAGAAAAAAAAAAGAAAAAAAAGGAGACCTTTTCATTACAACAGAAAAAAAAATGCTTGTAATCCCCATTTTCACTAGAAAAGGTTATTTTTTAGCATGCATTTCCATTTGAGACTGCTGCTAGTCTAAAAATGTTGTTTCTGATACCATCTCTGGTTAGCAGACTGTCCTGAAGCACTCATGTCCTCATTCAGGACAAAATAAACAACTTCATCTGAGGAGCACCATGCCCAAACCAGCCTCTTCCACAAGCTCATTTTCCTCCTCCCCAGAGGCTCATCTGCCTGGGAGGCCACGTTCACTGAGCTCCAGGGATCTGGTGGCTGTATGGGTGAGGAGCAGCCGCTCTGTGAGCTTCCATTACACGAGCAGGGAAAGGGGCAGCCTCTGCACAGCCATCAGACTGAGCAGTAGCACTCCTCACAGACATCCTGCACCATTTTCTGCCCCTGCAGTGTGGCCTGTTCATTACTTCACTGTTCAAATACGCTCAAAGGCTGCTGGGATGGCTGCATACTTGTATTTGGGGTTACAGCTTGTTCAGACAGTTATTCCACCCAAAGAAAATCCAACAGTGGTTCACTGAGGGCACGACTGGTAAAATTCAGCCTTAGCAAAACAAACTTCTGTGCTGCAATTAGTGGTCAGACAACCACCAAATCAAATACGTTCTGGTAGCAGAAACACTTCTGGCACAGACTTGGCCACTGGCACCAAAGTTACTAACTGCAAATACGTGAATTTGTTTGCCCATAATTAATATGATGTATCTCAACCCGTTCAAAATAACAACTGCATCCCTTCCTGGTAATGAAAAGTGATTAATTTTCAATTATAGTAAGCATCCAATTTTTCACAGTGCAGCACTGGTCTATCTCTAACAGTCTAATTACAGACATTAAAAGTTCCTTATAATTATTGTAGGAAGATCAGTAGAATTAAAACTATTGGTTACTTGCCGCTGTTATTACATTTGCTCTAATGCAGCCAAAGCTTAAATTTATGTTGGAGCTGCCAGCCATTTCATCAGTCTCTTTCTGTGACTTGTTTAGAACAACTGGTTTTATTTCACGGTCTCAGTAACTGTTCCAACAGGTCTATTAGCGGTTTGGCACTCTACGTTTTGTAAAGCTTTAATTAAGTGAAACAAGCTAAAAATCACTAATATGTGCCTTTAGCAAAGTAGCAATGTAATTATCTCATTTAACAGATAACTACTTGTATTTCATTTTTCAAAGCACAAAGAGGAAACTAGCTCTAAATGTCACTTTTCAGGCTCATTAAACTCACCGGGGAAATATCAAATTAGAGATTTCCACTACAAATACTATAGTAAACTCTACGAGCTGATATGAACAACACGAGTATTTGGGGAAGGGACAAGCATTAGGAAACGATCTGTTTTGCAAAATAGATGTTAGTTGCATATTTGCAAACATCTTTTTATTGCAGCATCAACGAAAATTTGAGTCCTTTTTAAAAGAATCCAAAACTCCAAACCTTACATTGCTCATATTTTGTCATATAAAGAATTTTATATTCAATAGCCAAGCCTTTTTTTCTTACAATCTCTAATCATCTTTTTTTTTTTTTCTTTGCTAAGTCACCTTTTCTAAGTCACTCTTTCTGAACTGCCTAAGAAGTGCCTGCAGTGAGAAATTAATGCAGAAGCAAGCACACAGTCTGGAGAGATGATGCATTTGTTCTTGCATCTGATGCAGGCACTAACACGGACACGATCACCTGCCATAACCACTGCCATCTCAAACCAAAATATTTACATGGAAACCTGAGGCCCATACTGCAAACTTCTCCTGCAGTAACCATAGAACAATACGTAGATGGCCACTTGTCTACTTGCACTACCAGCTTGATACTCTTAGATGCTGGTCATGTTTCCATAAATGAAGCCTTAACCTTCTACTGGCATTTATTTCAGTTCAAGCACGGTTGTATCTGCCCCACTCAAAATTGCCCCTGCTGATGACAAAATTGATATATATCATACATATGACATATATAACATACAGGTCATATCATAATATATGCATGGCATATAATGGTTATGGAAAGCCTGTGAGATGTCACCACCCCAAAAGACGTCAATCATCTGGGAAGAGCCATGGGAACCTGTGGCAAACCCAATAACAACAGCTTTACCTCCATGTATGTATTATAACCATACCCTAGAGTAGCTTCAATGCTTTTCTACCTAAATTGTGCACAGCGGTTGGAATCCAAAGGCAGAAAGGAAAAACATCCAGCTGACGGCTAAAGGTCTTTGACCAATCCTACAGAAAAAAACAGCCCTCTGCTCGGTTGCCTGTCCAGCCAACCCACTCCATTCTTCATTCCTCTCTGAACACTGTTACCCATCCTATTAACAGCACTGTCGGAGCCCGGCTGGCTCCAGGAGCCTGTGCAAGCCACTGGGACTGGCTGAATCCATCCTCCTGGAGCTGGTCTGGCAGGGCAGAATCGATGAGGTTACACCAGGGATGCATTTGGCTTGGTGCAGTGCACTCGCTGGGGTATTTCTTGGAGAGCAGCCACAGGCTTCAGAGTAAACACACAGAAATGGCACTGGGTTACAATGCATTTGTATTCTGTTGTGTTTCTTATTGTGCATTATAATATGGCTTATAAGCCAGCTGTAAATAAAGTTGAAGCAATAAAGCTTGACTGATTGATTGATGCATCACCATTTTTAGGGTCCATTGCACAAACTATTTTGATAGTTGAAGCCCATAAAGTATAATGTCTGTGCTAAAAGTGACACAATGAAGAAGATGATGCACCTGCTTCAATTTCAGCTTTGAGTCATTATTTAGAGCTGGGGGTCTAGGAGTTGCAAAATACTGCCTTTCTTGTTCCCTACTGGTTCGCCAGAAGATAAATGTCTAAAACCAAGGACCCCGGGCACACAATAATAAAAACCTTTTTAGAGTCTAGACCCTTCCACTAGTTAAAGGAAACCTATTCCCATTTTTCTGTTAGGAAAAAAAATGGGATGCGGTTTCCCAGTGGCAGAGATCAAGATTTTTATTTATATTAAAAACACAGGATTGATAAGAAGAAAACCTTTCACAGTCAGGACCAGTGGGATGAGGGGCAGATCTGACCCCAGCACGCTGCAAAAGAGAGCAAGACCAGCCATTTCCCCATGGATAGACACTGCTGTAAAAGCCAAACTGCCAGCAGAGTGGCTGCCACCTGCAGCATGGGGCAGAGGGGAGCACAGACATCACACTCCTGCCATTCTCAGGCAGAGCTTGCCACTATCACCTGTACCTATAAAAGTTATCCCCAACTTCTGCCACCTTTATCAGCACCAAAACCCTGAGGTGGAGGCGCGAAGAAGCAAAGAAGGAGGATGGTCCTCCTCTGCAGTTGGTAACTCCAATGGGGTAGAGCTTTCATGTTCATTTCATTTGCTGTTTTTCTCTTTTGCCCTACACTGCAAAGAGCAGTAACATTAGGACAATGGGGGGGAATATGAATGTCATGCATTGAGTCAAGCCTGTGCCTTTCAGCATCAGCAGGACCTCAGCAATGGGTGTTGCAGGGGAGAACACCTGGCAGGACAATGGGATTGCTGTTTGGTGGGAGTTCTACTTAGCCACGGCCTCTTGCTTTTCACAGCAGTCATTGCTAGGTGCAAGAGAGGTGGGAAGAGGAATGAAATGAAAGAGGACTGAAATCAAGACTTTATACACAGACCATAAAGAAATTTACCTTGAAATGAACCTTTCCCAAGCAAGATCATCAAATATGTTTTATTCTTTTTTTCTGTTGTATTTCTAGCATACCTGCTTGTATCTACAGAGACTGTAGGTAGCATGCTTTGTATTTATGGGGATGTGGCTTGGATATCAAGTGACCAAATAGCACCGGAGAAAGGTTAAAGAGTGTGACCTATTGAACACTAACCTTCAACTGCTCTTGCAGGAGATACATTTTCCCTCAAGGAAAATAACTAACCTTTGAACCTCAAACCTTCATATTTATTTTTTGCCTTCTGGCTCTTACTGACAAAGTTTCAGTAGAATGGTCCTGAACAGATCAGGTTTGCTTCACCCCTCTGATCAGATTGGGGTACATCTGGCTGTATTCTGCCCTTTGTACTCTCACACAGGAAAGCCAGATTCCATAATCTCTCACTGGCAACAACTCAAGACCAGAAATAAGCCTTATTATTTCAGCCATCATACCAGAGTGCATGAAGATTAGAACCTTAGCAGTGCAGAAGTTAGTTGATCCACCATAACACCACCACAAGAACTGGTATCTGTGTGTATTACCTGCAGGGCTGCACCACAAAGCAATGGCAAACATCCATTTGGATCAATGACTCCTGCTTAGAAAATAAGCATCCTGGATTAACCTTGGGCATTTGCACAGCAGCAGGAGACTATAATCCTGAAGCAATGTTCTTCTCCACTGACATTATCTCTTAATTTTTACCCACTGCAGATTAAACTTAAACCTATCAGGCAGAGAACCCCTGTACATGATTCTTCACTTTGTTGTCACCAGAGTTGTCACTAAAAACTTTACTTCAGAGGGATTCATACTGAGATTCTCCTTGCATCCCAGCAATAAGCCATACTCCTTATTTCAAAAAAGATTATAATACAGCTCTAAGTTGTATCCATCAAAATACTGCATCCATCCTTTTTTCCCTTCTCCGATGCACTCCTCAATTGCCCCATGGTTTGTTGGTCTCAGCACAGCACTGTACCATCGACTCAAAAATGCTGCCCAAAATTCCTACCTGGACTTTTCCATGTTTCCTTCAGCCAGATTACAAACTGCTCCTGATATTCTTGTGGCAGCTCACGTATACAAGCAGATTTCTCCCTCTTATTTAAAGCCCAGGCTTCCCGCAAAAGCGATCTTTTTTGTTTCTGTGGGCAAATGCCCACTAAAGGAGCACTCTGCTCATCTTCACGTACAGGAAACCTCATGAAGATGTGAACCTCCAGCTACAACTCGCTGTTACCTCTCTCCCTTTTTGAACTAGCAGTGCCAAACAATAAAAAAAGTAAACGCAACCCCTCTGTCCCAGAAATAGCGCCAGGCAGAGCCCATCCCTGAGATGCCATAGAAGATTTCCTGTGGGTCTCAGCATCAGAAAGCTCAGGATCTCTTAGCTAAGTATCACAGCATACATGGTATGGAAAATGCCATACTGTTTTAAGAGTGCTACAATGACTTAACACAATGGAGCAGATAAAAAGGAGGACTGCAGCTTTAACTTCACATCTCTGGCTTTTGTTGGCTGAAGCCAGATCCTTAGTGTTATTTTAATGCGGCAGCAAAGAACTGCATTTAATACATGATAGGCTCAAGATGCTTCTCTCTTTTTTTTCCTCCTTTTTTTATACCTGTGCTGAATATCCAGCGTGTAATTGAAAAAGGAAAAGGAGCTGCTTGTTTGCTGCCTGATCTAGGAATGATTAAAGGTAGAAGTTTTTCAGACATTACTGACAAAAAGGGTATAGTTAAAGCTGCTTTAAAAAAGAGAGCCTTCATAAAGAGCCAGTACTCAAACCACTATTAAAAGCATCATGCTTGTTAAAACCTGTAAAAAGGCAGGAAATCAGTGAGTGAAATGCAGCTTCTTCACCAATTACTGAAAGGAGTGTACACCTTAAAGCACTCTTTGAATTGTGCCGGAGCAGCCTCTCCGCCTCTCCCCCTGCCGCCAGCGCTGCGCACGTGTCCGTGTGTCTGGCTGCCTCAGCCCTGTGCCAGGCCATTCATTGGTACATTAGCGATGGGGGGAGCGGAGGGGGCTGCAGTGCTGCACCAAGTTCACTTCTCGCTTGTTGTTTGCGACCCATTTACAGCTGAACGCCTCTGAGCAGAGACAGCTCTAAATGACTCTCTCCACCTCTTCACCGAGCCACTTGTTTTTGTCATTTCTTTCTCTTTTTTTAAAAATCCAAAGGAAATAATTGATAAACCGAACGCCATCCACCTTAAAGGCAAATGCATATATCCACCTGGTTAAAATTCCTCCTCTTTCTATTTTCCATCTCCCTACATCCATTTTGCTCGGCGCTGTTTAAACAATACTTCATCAAATGCAGCCCGAAGCAAATAAAAAGCACAGTAGAGTAAATAAAAAGTAAAAAAAAAAAAAAAAAAAAAAAAAAAAATCACAGGCTGGAGGGTAAGTACTTTTATTCCTGTACTTTCATTGCCTGGGGAATTATTATTCCATTGCAGGTTTCAGGAAGGGGGAGGGAGTGGGGTGGGGGGGTGAAAGGACAGCCATGTTATTCGCAAAATGGATTGCTCCTCTCACTGCTTTTCACTCCTCTGGGTTCTCAAGAGTCCACTGATTACAACAAAGTGTGGCCATCTATTCCGTCTTATTGACAAAGGTCCTTAATTACTGCTGCACCAGTAATACCTGCTATTAAATTCTGCTAAACAGAGGCTGCAAATTAGCCGCGGATCCCGGTAACCTTTTGTGTGTAATTACAGGCAGCGGGACTGACGCCGGGGCTGCAGCACTGACCCGAGTCACAGCAATGGGAAACCTTTGTTTATCACCTGTGGTGGGGGCCAAAATGGGAAATTAAAAGCTCTCCATCAGCGGAAGGCCTTCAGGAGCCCTGGAAAGTAACAGGAAGGCAAAAAGCAAACTGCTCTATATTTATAACCGACTTCTTCAATCGCTATTTAAACTCGCAGCTCATTAACCTGGGAGGCTGCTCCAGCACGCAGCCATGCAAAGTTGAAAATGGCAAAAATTTAGCTTGTCTTTCCGAGGTGTTCTGTATTTCATCAGAGCCTTCAACCTGCATTTAAGAGCCAGTCGGATGCAATTGCTGACTCTAAGCAGGAGCCAAGCCCCGCCACACATGGACGTTCGGCATTTCTCTGTGGGAAGGTGCATGTCGTGTAGGCCTGGGGCTGGCCGCCATGCCTGCAGGTGTCTGGCAGCACTCAGGCTGCAGTGGACTTTCCCCTGGTGCCCTGTGTCCATCACAGCATTGCTTCACTCCTGTACCCGCCCTACAGATAGCAGCACCCTCACCACCAGTGCTTCTGCCTCTCCGCTCCTGTGCTGATCTTATGGAATGAGATTCTTAGTCTTACGGACTAAAAGAGCCTTTAGAACTAAGTGGGGGTCTGCATGGGAGGCAATTTCTCCTCTATGGGCTTTTCAGGATTGGATGAATCAGCTTGCCAAAACCAGCATCTTCATAGAATCACAGCATCATTAAGGTTGGAAAAGACCACTGAGATCTAATCCAGTCCCACCGTGCCACTGCCCATGTACCTCAGTGCCACATCTCCATGGCTCTTGAACACCTCCCAGCACGGTGACCCCACAGCCTCCTTTCATTCCACACTGGGCATTTTTTACCCAAAACACGTCTCTGAAGAGAACAAGATTGCAAGGCATCTTACTTGTAAAGCAAACAGGAGATACCTCGATTTTCAAAAGAATAATGCTTCCAGCTGTGCTAGTTAGAGGATTTAAAATTTTATGTCTATATTAAATTAATAGAATACAGCTGCATTTTATTTCTAACACAATGTTGTATTACAGGATAGCATGTTAAATCTAACTATTACTACTGAGATGCAAAACGATGTGAAAATAGTGTATTTTTCCTTAACAGTAGAATAAGGATAGCTGAGATCATACAAAGGATTTATATCCTCACATCCCCAAACTTTTGTTAATGCAAGCTTTCCTGACCTGCTCCCCAGCACATCTGCATTTCCTCCACACCCTGCCCCGCACTGCCCTTGAAGAACAAGTCTCATATCCTCAGAGAGGAGGATCTGAGCATCTATGAGTGGGTATCAGGTGGGCATCTGTGTGATGATGCCACAGAGAAAGGCATTAACAAACTGCAAAGCGCAGGATTCGTGCATTCGTGGTGTTCTAGCTGACCATTAAGAGCACTTCTCAGATTATGTTTTTTTTAGAGGCAACTAAGTAATCCTGTCTTTTACAAGAGGAAGGTTTGAGAACAATTAGTTTTTCTGGGTCTCGAGGACTCTGGTACAAACCCTGCAATCCTCACACCAGCAGCACTTCCACTTCTCCCAGCAGGTGGGAGCTTCTGCTAAGAAATTCCCACTAATTTGAGGGCCAGCCTGGGTCCTCTGGCTGCTATTCTCATCTCTCCTCTCTAACTCTGCACAATCAAATGCCAGGCTCTGAAGTTCTTTAATGCTTTATATGGGCTCATTTCTGCAAGTTACCGAACAATCAGGGTAGAGTGCACAGCACTTTGCAGTTCTGAGGCACAGATGAGGTTCCCTAAGGATTAAATTCGATTCTGTCCAGAGGTCTAGAACTAGACTCATTCCACCCCTGAAGTCCCACTTAAGCATTATTTTGAAGGCATTAGCGATATTAAGGCTAGGTATTTCTCAGTCTTTAAGGATGTAGCAGCAGAGCACTGCAGCACCATGTAATAGTCGCAGAGACATAACTCCCAGCCTTTCTCCAGACGGAAGCCAAGGCCAAATGGCCACTCTGAAAACATAAACCTGATCCTTCACACTGAACGTCCAAGCAGCCATTCTGGCCCCATCCTATCTCTATGTGCTATCAGCAACAGAGTCGCCCTGCCCAAACTCTGCTCTGGCAGATAGATGCCCAGTCTGTAGGTGCTAGCCATGGCATTTCTAGTCACAGGGGAAAGAAAAAAATAGAGGAAAAGATACCAGATCATAATGGCAAAGCCAGGATACTCCAGGCCCCAGGATAGATAGGGTACGGTACACAGCCGGCAGATTCATTGTTGTGGTAACATTGCTCCTCCAAGTATATACATGTGTATTTCTGCAGCAAGGAGATCTGTCCGTTAGGTTCATATCTTTGAGCAGATTCTATTTATCTTGGGGTTGTAAGGGAAAAAAAATAAATGCATTGCTGACAATGCTTAAGCTGCTTGTGTCATAATCACTTGAAATCTTAAAGCCCAAGCTCCTTTGTACTTGTGAGAGGCTCTGCTGACCTCTCTCTATTTACTTTAGAAAACAAACTAGCTCTCTTGGATTCAGAAAAGAGTTTGAAAATGAGGTCTGGAGGTTTTAAACCCAAAAGACAAATAAAAAGAAATCATAGTTCATTAGCTTTTAGAGTAAAAGTTGGTGGGTTTTTTTTTTTTTTCCATTGATTCATTTTTGGTGAGCACTTAGTATTTTATAGCATGTGGGCTTAGCAATATCAGAAATAATCTCATAGAAGTGTGTTACATTTTTGCACAGCCTCATGCAATAACAATACTGTGCAACTTGAGAATTATTACAGGAGAATGGCTTTTTAATTAACATTAGTATGCGTTTCTAAGAGATGTTGTAAACATAAATCAGCTGTTTTAACTCCCCTTACAACATTCACTTGGCATTAGATTCTGCTTCAAGAGAAACTCTCCATGACCCTGTACTAAGTCACTGAATAAATATGGCAGACACCAAAGGAGCTGCCAGAAACTGAGAGATGAGACCTTCCTTATATTTCTTGTGAATATTTGCATCCCTAACAAGCTTTTAATCAAGAAAGAAAAATGGATTCCATTGTGCTACATAATAAATACAAAATAAAAAAACATACATTCTTTTCTGACTATCTCTTAGGAACAATGTCAAGACTTGCCAGAGGACTGTGCTATCTAGAAGTTCCTACAGTAGCAGATATTCATGTTGTTCCCCTGGGGGTAGCTGCCATCCCTTTAGTTTTGGACACCTACCCAGCCCTTCTAGAGCCATAACCAAAAGGTACATCCAGGCAGTGGTTCCTTCCATCCTGACCCACGAGCTGCTCCCCAAAACTTCCTTCTCTTCCCTTTGAGAGCACTGACAGTTCCAGAGATAAGTTTAGAGACAACATTTAATTTTTGGACAGTTTACAGCATGCTAAGCTGATCACAACCTATTAAGCTCATAGTGGGGAATATTTTTAACAGAGTTGCCTTAGGTGTTTTCCATCTCTGCTGACCTCTTTTATCCTTTCATTACAGGCACTCATTTGAAGGGATGACCTGAACCTCACAGGGCTCCTCTGGGAGATGCCTTCTGGAGCCTTTATCAGCTCAGGGTTGGAACACCCAGCACCACCTTTTGCAGTGGCACCTCCGAGCAGCACTTGGGACTCCTCTTATGAATGCTTTATAACACACAGTTGAAACAGCATAACTCTGCTGACATTGGAGGACTGCACCAATGATCTGACAAGCAGGGCTTGCTGCACAACTCCCATAGCAACTATTGCTCCACACATACATTGGAACAACTCCACCTCACATCACCTTTGGGACATTCTGAGGCCACAGTTAGCTGTCCTTGTCACTGTCACCTGCCCTTTACTCAGTGCCTGAGTCAGAAACTCATCCTCCGTGAGCAGCCCTTATATTAACATTTACTGAGTGCACCTTAAAATATTAAAATGCAATCACAAGTTTCCAGACCAGAACAGAGGTTTGGGTTGTTTTGATTTTTTTTCACTTAAAATGCCCTGAAATCCCAGAAGACACTGTAAAAATATGTGGAACTCCACAGCTCCAATGGCCAACACAAGCGTTTTCTAAATTGCTTGCCTATCAAAATCATATTTGGAATTGTGTTCTGTAAGTATGTGCAAAATTTACATTACAAAAGATGCAGTGTGACACGAAAAAAAAAAGAGTTACTACAACAGTTCTGAAACAGTGCAGTGTGGAAAAGGGGCCTCCAAGGATTATTTTTATTGCCCCTAGGACTCCTGTTGTGAAGTGCCTCAGGATGACAGTGGAAAACCTACAATTAAATATTTAAATCGCCGTAACAGCATTTCTTGAGGAAAAAGAACTTCAAGAGACCTCTTTAGAAATCGAGTGCTCCCTTGTAACATTACACATGCTAGTGAAATAATTTTAAAATAAAAGGGTAATCTAAATTTTATATTGCCCTGAATGTAATAAGCTCTGGGTGAGAACAGTAATGTTGCAGTAAAATATGAAAGTGCAATGCATTTTCTGATTACATCAGGGTTTTCTATTTGCCACTTTAATCCTTAGAATTCAGCTGTTCCCTCTTTGGTCCTTTTACATCATCCTTAGCTAATCTGTCAAACATTTCAGACAGCCAAACCAATTTTCAGATTGTTCGGGACTTTGCCACAAGCACCGTGTTCTGTTAATAAGATTTTCATTTGGAGTGATGCCATGTCATCCATGTTTCCTATCGTATATAAATACTGAAGTTTAATGGCTTCAGGTTTTGTTTAATGTTAACATCAACAATAAAAAAAAGGGAGGTTCTCAAACGCCAAGCCCCATAGTGAAATGCACTGGTGACAGCTATTTGCAAGGTTAATGTTGTGGAAAACAACATCCATCTTTGAAACAGTTTCATTAGCCCCATACAGCTGACCTCTCCACATAATGTTGTCAAAAGTGACGTGCATCAGATTATTGGGAATATGGAGATCAATAAATATGCAACACCAGCGCTCAGAACGCTCCTGGCATCATAGCCATACAAACGCCATCTAACATCCCAAAGAGTAGCTGTCATCTGTCAAATCTACTAGCAAATAGACAGGCTTAAGGGGAAAGCTATCGGTAATGGTAAAATACAGAAGTAAAGATGAATTAGGGAGTACAAAGTCAAGTCCCTGATACATTACGGTTCCAAAAGGAAAGCTCCAGATAAACACTTTCGACCAACGACTTGCCTTATTTGTTGTGTTCAGTGTAAACCTCTTCTGTGTGGCAATACGTTTCCCAGAGCAGTTTCGTGCGCCCACTTTGCCCTTTTGGAGCCACGTGCTCAGCAGTGCTGTCCCCCAGCCCGCTCGGTCACTCACCAACCCGTGGTCCGACACTGGTCCCCTCCACTCGCAGCATCCCAGGTTTGCAAGGAAAGCCTCTGGAGAAGTTGTTAAGGAACTTGGATGGATGCAGTATACTCCACAGAGGTCAGCATTTCATGATAATAAAAATATAAAAATATACGTATTATCATGGCTTATTAATTTCAGATATAGGCTAAAAGCGATGCAACTCAACAGCAGAAAGAGACGTAATGTGTTTGTTATCATCTGTGTGCTTTGGTTTCAGGTCCCGTGAGCTTAGGCTACAGAGCGATGGTAAATAACAGAATTAGAGAGAGGTTTGGTAACTGATCTCAAAGGGGAGAAAGAGCACCCAGGAACTCGCATGCCTGAGCTCTCATTAATTGCAGCACTCGAGGGAAATGAAGCTCCCTCCTACCTGCTCTTTGACTGTCAACATTTGGTAAGGGGAGATGCCTGACATTTTTCTTCTGCTTTGTCTGTATCACGTTGTTCTCGTCATTGTTTCCTAAATAATTGGTAGTAATCCTCAGCTCGTTGGAAGTGCTGGCATGGCTGCCACAGTGGTGGAATTTTGCAATAAATCAGCAGTTCCAATCAATCTCTGAACGAGGGCTGAAAACTCCCCCAAAACTCACAGTGCTTAATGCTGAGAAGGACACACCTGCAAGCAGCTCCTCCTCAGCTAAATATGTACACTGAAGTGTTACCTTCTTACTCGAGGACACGCTGTCCAATTAAAGAGATAACAAATTGGGGTTTTGGTGGTTTTTTTTTCCTTATATGTTTTTAAAAACAACACTCGTGCTGTGGAAGAAGAGAACAAACAGAAAGCAGAAAGGTATTTTTGAAGTATACAGTTACAAGGTGCTTGGCTGATAATTTGCAACCTTGGTACACAACATACCTTTTAGCAAGGCTATTTATTTCTCAGGGAGAATGCTACAGTACTTAGGATAAAGGCCTCTGTTGGACCTCTTCATCAATAGCAAACCTTTAAGCACAGCACATTTCATAAATAGGAGTTCCACTAACACAGACTTCAAAAGGATAGAACCTGATAATTCAAAAATAGAGCTATATTAAGTGTTCCAACAGTCCATCCATAAAAGCAGCCTCCAAACGCCTCCTCTGTGCAGCATGACAGTCTATTAGAATAATAGCAGGGGAAAGCATAATTACAAGTAATCATTGGCTGGAAAGGAGCTAGTTGTTTTTGTAGAGTAAAATGCCTTACTGAACCCAGCAGAAAATGCAGCGCTGGTTCTAGCAGGGAGGGCAAGTAGGCACAGAAAATAATCAGAGCACGCTTCTTGAGCGATCCAGCTTTACTTTTTAAGCCCTTATGTCAGTCTTGATATTCTCCCAGTGAATCACACTTAGTTTGCTGCCACTTTTTTAGTTCCCCTATTTTTGCTGTTGGCCAAGTAGTGACTTTCCTCCTGCTGGAATTTCAGCTTAGTTTGGTGAGATATGTGACTTAATGACTTCATTCTTGCCTGTGTGAGTTACCTCAAGACATTCTAAGATGAAACATCTTCCACCACCCATGATTTTTAACCTACATCAGACTGTCTACTGCAGATTGTAAAGGTGGTGGTACAAGAAAGTTCACAAGGGATTCACAGAATCACAAGGAGATCATAGAATCGTTAAGGTTGGAAAAAACCACTAAGATCATCAAGTCCAACCCTCAGCCCATCAGCATTCTCCCCCCATTCCCACAGATGTAGAACCTGGCTATCTTGTCTTCAAAAGCAAAGAATTGCACCCCATTGAATTGCATTTCTATTTGTAGCTGAGCTCCAGAAAACCCAGTTCTGAGAGCTTCGTTTCTCCTTTTTCTAAGTGATTTCTCTTCAATCCCACTTCTTTTGTGCCCCCCAGCCTTACAAGTGTCTCAGCCTTTATGCTCCGCCATTAAGACATTTGGAGATCTGCTGCTGACTTCAGCCAAAGTAGGCTTGTGAGTTCTACTCCCACATACTATCCATATGGATCCATGTGTGGATATTCCTGTTAGAGTTGTATCTCTTGATAACCTATGTATTGCAGCAGCCTGTTGCACCACGTTTTGGGAGACACAGAGGAGGTGGCTCCCAAAGGACCTCCTCACAGAGGAGGTGGCTGAGGAATACAGAGTGCTATTTTGGAGCTATTTCCCTCAGCTTCCCTGCCATTGCAAAAAATTAACAATTTCCCCTCATAGGAAGAACACTCCGGGTCAGATAAAGCACAAGAACACGCCTGGGCCAATTAAGCAATTATAATTATACCATCAACTGCCAATCATTTTATTTATTGTGCTATTCCAGGTACAGGAGCAGCACCTCTCTTGTAGTCATCATGTAGAAAACCCCTCTGCAGACCAGCCTGTATTCCCTTCCTCTTGTGATAATGCTTTCAAGTTGAAAACCTCTTTTTGTGAGGACAGTCCCATTATAAAGTGATATGCTTCATCACAGCCAGCACACTGAAACCAAAAAGTTTCAATGTTCATTACATTACCTAGTCTTAACAACGAAATACAAACCAATTTTAATCAATATGTAGTAATAAATAAATATTAAGGAACTACACCACTGATGCACAGGTAGCCTAATTAAAGTAACAGCATTTGCTGCACTTACATACCTTAATTTTCCCTACAAAATCCTTATTGAACCACTACTTTAAAAAAAAAAAATTGCATTTGCAATTAGAAACACTGAAGTTACATTATCGATTTTCTGCTAAAAACCTTTTTAGTAAACAAGCACAAACTACATTCATTAAATGTAAGTGCTTGGAGCTATGGTGTGAAATTCAATTCAGCCATTATCATGAATTACACTGATTATTGCTGTAATTATTTTCTCTTGGATACAACTGCATTTCTGTTCCTTGCTAGTTGTGTTGGACATATAACCATGTTCATTTTATAGCTAATAATACTGAACTGCAGTTTCAGCAATTACTATCACTTATACAAATCATTAAGTTAAGCTATGGGTACCTAATATAATTAAAAAAAAAGTAAGTAAAAGATCTTTTTTTTTTTCCTTTTTTTTTCTTTTTTTTCTTTTTTTCTTTTTTTTTTTTAACCTCTGAAATAACTAATGGCATTGGCAACAGAGGAAAATTACTGGTGTTAAATGACTTACGTTAGAAAAAAGTGATCACCTGTGATCCACTTTCAGTGATATTTTGGTTGCAGTGAACTCATATCCATCAATTAAAAGCCTGCCAGACCACTGTATGTTTGCCTTTACCACACAGGCTATGAGAAGAAACTTTTCTCTCCCAGGGACTGTTTGCAAGCAGGCAGACCACAGCCAACATTAAACATCCTGATCATTTGATCCATTATAACCGTCTGTTTTACAAACCATATCAAAAAATGGCATCAGGAAAAAAATAGTTTTCAGTCAGAGACCCTTTGCCAAACCCATTGTGACTACAATCAAGCTGCACTGACAGCAATGACAGAATCACAGAACCATAGGGGTTGGAAGGGGCCTCTGGAGATCATCAAGTCCAGCACTCAATGGTTTCTGCTTTTCAGCCCAACAGATGCCCAAATCTCCCAGCATTTTAGGCCAAATCCATAAGTGTCAATTTCAAGTGTTGCTTGAGTAAGAAGGTCAGATTTTTGGAAAGCAGTCATTTCTATAATAGACAATGCAATAAAAGTGATGTTCTTGAAAAGCAATTATTTCTGGAATAGAGATAAAGAGCAACTGGTGAATAAGACTGCAAAACAATAAGAAAAGATATCTTGTTCAGCTCACAGTATCACAGCCAAACCGTGTTTGACAGGGAGTCTCCTGGAAGAACAAATTTTGCTACGGAGAGAACAGAGATTGTACTCATCCATGCTGATATTCTGTGCTCTCTGCTATAGCCCCTGCAACCAGGCATGATGGGTTTGTTATAATTTGCCCAATAGTTACATAAAGCATCATGGATGTGCACTGCCTCAGACAGCATTCGCCAGGCTGTTTGCAAGTCACATGCATGCAGAAAAACTTAAGGAAAAATCCCAGGCAGCTTTGGAGCTTTTTTCCTTTGTCAGAGGACAGAGCGTGCATTTGATCGCATGCAGGAGTGGGATAGGAACCTAAGTTTGGCATAAATGCTCTCTAACGAGTCTTCTACATAAACTGCTCCCGATAAAACCTGGATTAATAAGGGAAAACAAATTTATGTGAAATGAAAAAGCAATGCTTTTTAATATTGGATCTAAAATTCAAGTGAATTGCAGCATGCACTGCTCCTCAAGCCAAGCCCATCCAAGAAAGGAGCTGTGCTTGCCCATGTATCTCTAAGCAAATCTCTGCCCAGGTGCTGCTGTTCTCAGCCTCCAACAGACTCTGCATTCTTACACCACTTTATGCTGGTGAAGGCTACGAGTTGGAGGCACTTTTAACGAAGGAAGCATTTATGCAATGCTAGCCCTGGCTTCATTGTTCAGAGTATTTTTTTTCTGTCCTTATCTTTCTTGTAGGAAATCCTGCTCAGAGCTGACTGTACAAATATCACTTTAAATGGAAACTTCCTGACAATAAAGATCATTGGAATACAACCTAAAACAAATGTGGAACAAAGTCTTACTACAGGCACCAGTCCTGCACTAGCAAATTTCTGTGGCACTGTGGCACCTGTTGTGATGTATGTATTAACAGGCACCAACAGATGTTATATAATATCTAAATATTTTTCTCCCCCTTTTTTCTCAATAACCAAAGCCAAAAAATGGCATAAGCCAAACAAATCCCAAAACAAAACAGCAAGATTCTCATACTTGCAGCCATTGCTGTATCTCACTGGACAAGAAGTGCTGTCTCCAGGAGTGTCAGCTCTCTGTTATCAAAGTCTCCTTACCTTTTTTTGCTTATGGTTATCCAGCAGCAGTGCAAATGCTCTTCAGTGCCATGAAAATTCTGTAATGAGATAATGAATGAGAGGGTCTATTGCAGGTTACTGACAAAACTGACATGTGCTACACCTCTCTACCTGCCAGAGAAATCATTGCAACTCTCTCTACCTCAACTACCTCCACTTACAAAGGAGGAAAAGTGGTACCAGCTTATTGTCAGAGCGCTTTGAGTTCTACTAATGAGAAGTTGTGGTCTTTTCAGTGAAGAGCAGATACACAGAAGTTCCTTGCAGTTTTAGAAAAAAACATTCATTGTATTTTCAAAAATGAAAAATTTGTAAGAGAAACAGGTATGCTCTGAAGAAATAAAAATAACCCCTCTGCATTCAAATCCAAGAGAAAGATTGGAAGGCTGGGACAAAATTCAATGCAAAATTTTCAAATTGCTGAGTTCTGACTTGCTGCTTTATTATGTGCAAAATTAGAAAGCACTGAATTAACAGCAAGGAAATCCTACCTGATACACAAGAAAACAATGGATATTGCCAGATATCTTCTTCATATAGGAACCTCCTCTGGCCACTTTGAAACCATGTAACACAACCTTCAAAGCAGAGAAGAGTTGTTGTATAAGTTCTGCTCAGCTGACCATGAATACTAATTGCAGGAAGAACAATCTTCCCAGCCCAGAGGGCATGAGCTCACCAACAGGCACAGCAGTGTCATAATGCTGCTGCACACAATGGAGCACGGTGCCAGCCAGGAGTGTAAAACAACCTTCCCAAAAGCCAATGCCTCCAAATCTTTAACAAAATTCTATAGATAGAAAAGTCTGATTTCTTCCTTGATGGGAAGAGAGCATTGAAAACAACTTTGGCTCCAGCAGTAGAGTCCCAGTTGGTGTGTGCTGAGAAAACACACTACAAAATCACCAAAATGGCATAAAAAAGAGGTAAAGCCTTGACACCATCTCACTCAGGTTTCCAACATCAGAATAAGCAGGACTGGACAGAACAACAGAATCACAGAATCGTTAAGGTTGGAATTGACCTCTAAGATCACAAAAGCCCAACTCCAATCCACCCTTACTGCCCACATCCCTCAGTGCCACATCTCCGCTGCTCTGGAACACCTCCATGGAGGTGACCCCATCACTTTCTGGGCAGCTGTGCCCACATCATCATTCTTTCAGAGAACAATATTTTTTTTTCCAATATCCAACTTGAACTGCCCCTGGTGCAATTTGGTCCCTGTTGTTCCCTCAGTGGCACGTGAAACCCTCCTGGTTTGGAAACCTGCTCCACAGGTGCTTTTTTTCTTTTTATAGGTTTTCTGTGCCAAGGGCGGAAATTGATGTTCCCTGCTTGGTAAATCCAAGTGCAAACACTCTCCCTTTCAACTTGCCAGATGATCTGTTTGGCAGCTGCATCACACACCTGGAAGTCAATAGATGTCACCATAGCAAATCTTTCCCACTCTTCAAGAGCTTCATATGCTTCATGCAGGCAGCACAGGACAGATGTAAAATCCATTCCCTGTGACAATACAGGCAGCCCAGAGTCTGGGGTTTGGGTGAGGGAGATGAATCAACTTTCAAACTACTGTTCTGCCTCCACATCATAACATTTTGGAATCTCTCTTCATGAGGGGACAGAGGAGCACCTCAGGTGCACTGCTGTGTCCTTCTCCAAGCGTCTACTGCTCGCTGGAGCTGCTGAAGTAGATGGGGATGAGGGATACGTGGACAGGAGGCAGGCAGCATTCATCTTTCTTTCTTACAAATGACTCAGATACATTCAGCTCTGCCTTGAGATGGGGAATGAGCTCAATGAGCTATTTTCTATAGCTCCATTAATTTGAAAGTGCCAGATGGAAGACAGTTTTAAAAGGCTTGATGTTCAAAGAGAGAGTTGTTATCACTGTTTCAAAGTCAGAATCTTCTCTCAGGTCCAGCATGAGAAACTAAAAATACAAAATCACTTTTGGAACATGTGAAACACTTCTGCAGCTTTCTAATATGTTTAGTAATAATCTTGTTGATATCAGTTCTGTGATGCCTATCAACCAATGCAGAGCTGCATTGCTATAAGGAAAAAAAAAGGAAGGCTCCATTTCCAGGTCAGGAGATGAATACAGAGAAGTTAAAATTACAGGAGGAGCTATGCCTACATGGTCAGTCTGTAGTTCTTAAAGCAACACGTGTTCTCTGGACCTTGCTTTCTACCATAGAGTGGGCAGATTCCCTCTGCTCCAACTAAGCCTGCCAAAAGCAAGAGCAAACCAGAGACCAGTTCAAAAGAATGGGAAACCCAATTAGAGAACAATATGGCTGAGGATGGGTTGATTCCCCTAACGAAACATACAGCTGCCCATGGAAATCATATGCAAGGAGGATAGGGGGGATAATACTGTTAGTTTAATCTGCCCAAACACAGCCTTGTAGAACTTTGCTTTTTATTTGTTATTAAGAGAAATTGCAGCTGAGGTTTTTCCTCTGTCCTTGTAGTACTTGGATCTGTACAACAGAGGTACTTAAAATGACATTTATACGACTGCTAGCAATGGTTGATCAGTTAGTGTGACACAGTGCAGATAAAAGCTCCAATTAGGCCTCAACCGTTTACTTAATAGAAAGACCTGTTAAGAACAAGAAGGATTGCCTGTTAGCAGAAGAACAGAACTTTTTCACATGGCAGATTATCATTATTCTTTAGATTCTCACATAAACAAGGCTGAAACGCAATTACATTTTCCACAAGGACCCAAATGCTTTTAACCTTTCCGAGGTAAAAAGAAAACAAAAATGCTGAATCTGCTGTTGAGTTAGGTCCAACCAGCTTTTTTTTTTTTTTTTTTTTAAAGTTTTTGTTTCATTTTAATAATGGTTTAGTCTGTTTCACAGCCTGTGGCCTCTTCAAACCTGTTACTTTAAAGATATAGCAGATGCTTCCTAAATGGAAAGGAAATTGTAATGATGCAAATCCCTATTCACTCGATTTTCCAAATAGGTTTGAGCACTACAAGCTGTATAGGGCAGGTGGGGTAGTGTTACTGACAGCCAAAAAAGGTAAACTTGAATACAAATGGACAAATCGAGCACACATGCTCGTTTGGGAAGTTTGTAGTCAGCTCCCACTCTGCACCCGAGAAAATAACCTATTATATCACCGAGTGTCCTTCTCAGCATCAGAAAGCTGGAAATTAGCTTAATTGCTGAACTGCACCTAAAATCAGCTGCCTCGAACGTTACAATTTGGCTTTTAGTCTCATCAAAATTCCAAATATGTTAAAATTCTAATTTGCAAATGTGCTAAATTAACACTTTGAAACCACAATATTTAACCTGTTGGCTAATCTGATGTCAAGTGAAAACAAGTCAAACAACATGGAAGCCATAAGCCATACAAAGAGCCACGGCAATTACCTAAAAATCTATACTGTGAGGAGCTCTGAAGTTGGGTTTCATTACAAGCCCTATTAGGTCCTTTCTCCTCCTCCTCCCAGAAATTCACACAGATTATTCTGAATAAAAGCGAGGTTTCTTTATGCAGGCATTTGCCGAAGGAAGCTTTAACTTAAGGCTTTTGACAAACTTTTATACACCCTCTCAGAAGAGGCTCGTATGTGAGCTGAGAAACAAAACATTACCTTTGATTAGAATGTAATCTGCACAGACCAAGCTCAGAAAAATACCAGAGGAACCCAGAAAGCAGATGAATAGGCTGCATGGCCACAGTGACAGCAGTGTTGACGAATGGCAGGCAGAGGCAGAACTACTGGAACTCATACATAGAATTCTCTGTAATTGCTGTATACCTTACACTGAATGACCTGTGTTACAAAAATAAATCAATCAATCCAGGGAACATACAACCAGGAGTGGTGCTAAAAAAACGATTGTATAGAAAATCTCTACTCTGTTCAGTGGAATTTCAGCTTTGCATTTGCAAATTGCTGGCTGGCCTGGTAGCAGTATGCTAGAGAAAGGCTGTGCAGGAAACAGTGACATCGAACAAACCAATGTAATGTCAATGTTTGTAACACTCCATAGGTTCCTAATCTCTGGGTCTCAATGTAGATTTAGCAGATACTCAATGCACCAAAATGTGCTTCAGAAGTTACTAACCTTAAGCCTACTGGCTCAGTGTTGATCCTCATGTCTGCTGGGACTGAGAAATAACACGTATTTATTTTGTAGTCATCGAAAGGTCACTATTGGGTGTGCAGTTTTTCCTCGCTGTTGGCCTATGAAGGAAAAAAAAAAAACAGAGAAGGCATAATTTGTTCTTAATGTGACCATGGAATTGATTATTGGTGTGTGCAAGCAATGGCCATTATAAAATGGAGGAGGCAAATTTGTGGGTATGCAGAAATAGTGCAGTGTCTATGCCAGCTGCTCAAAATGGAGGATATGTTTTACTCAGTAATCAAGAAAAACTACTTAACATCAAATACTTCAGTATTGGCATCTTAAACGTCTAAAAGAGAGCTTTCCTTAAACAGAACTTATATTTAGCATTTTGTAGTTTCCAAGGATACAAGTGGTAACTAAATAAGTAAACAAAGAAAATATAAACATTTACCTTACCAGTTAGAAGCAGATGGAATCCCAGTGCTCTGGAAATGTACCAAATACCACCTCTGTATAGCCAACAGTAGCTTTGTAGGCAATCTTATTGATACTTCAAACATTCCGGATGTAAAAGAGCAACAAAAAGAACGTCTAAAACATAGGTGTCACCACTCTCTGGCTTTATTCAGGTTGGATATTAGGAAAAATTTGGCCCCTGACAGAGTGGTGATGCAGTGGCACAGCTGCCCAGGGAGTGTTGGGGTCACCGTCCCTGGAGGTGCTCCAGAGCAGCGAAGATGTGGCACTGAGGGACGTGGGCAGTGAGGGGCTGCAGCAACTGATGTGAAGGGTGAAAATACCCCATTGTGCAACATGACACCAGCCTAATGGTTACAAATGTGTTTTCTAGAAGAACAGGGGAAAGGGCTTGGGGAAAGCCTCCATTCTATCCAATGTGAGAGCTTTTGTCTTTTTAAAGCAGCTTTTTATTGTAAGCATCTCCCCTATTCAGGACCAGTGTTCAGAAGCACTGTCCAAAACAGTATGATTCATTTCTTATGCCAAAATCAACAGCATTTTGGGAGTAGTGGCCAAATAAAACAAGGCAAGGATTAAATCAATTTAACACCTCCTAGGATTTCTACCAAGTGTTCCTAGAAAGAAGCGTGGGTTTGTTTTCCTGATGCTTTCACTATCTGCTCCATTAATGGTCTCTTTTTAATTTCATCCTGTGTCTTCTTGGCTTGTGAATGCTCAGAGTGGATGAGCACAGCTAAGTTGATAGCCAAGAAAGCAAAGCACAGCCAGAGAAACAGCGGACCAGGTCTGTACAGAGAGCAAAGCTGTGCTCCTCCTGCTGCAGATCTCCTGGTTTGGTTCAGCACCTGCACTGCCCATACACCCACTCTGTGTACCAGCATCCACTAATCCAACACCAAACCCCTTCATCCTGCTGATAGCTGCTGAGATCAAGCAAGGCAGCATTTCCAGGTGCCACAAATGTATGACAGAGTAGATAAAGTCAGGCTTCACACTGCTGTTTAAAGCTGTCTTGGCTGGGGTTAAGCTGTCTCTCTGCACAGGGGAATATACAGGGAAGACCCTCACTTAATAATGCATCTTTCCTGTCATAAGCCTTTAAATTGATTTTTTTAAGATTGGAAAAGAACCCAAAGATCACCAAACTCAACTGCAGCCCACCCCACTGCCACATGCCTGAACAGCTCCGAGCATCTCCAGCCACTACCAGGTCAACTATAACATTAGCTCCCAACATAGGAATTACAAAATATTCTCTCCTGACATATTTTATCGTCCCTATAACGTTAGCTGGAAGGATTTTACTCTGTAGTTAGTGACTTCCTAAGACATTAAGAAACAAAGGAGCAAGTCTTTAGCATGAACGCACCCACAGCATCACCGTGTCGTCAGGGGAGATGGAGCAATTACATGAACTAGTGAACTGAAATAGGAGCCAACGTGCAGTAAGAGCATATTGAAGCTGCTACAACAATGAGGAGTCGATCCAGCCTGGAGACACAGCTCATTTTCTTGCCATATGTCCTCAGTGTAGAGGCATGCTGGGAGTTGACTTAGATCCCTATCCATAAAGTGAAGCTCTCCAGGAGGAGGCTTTGGTGAATCGTGGTCATGCACAGACTGACTAGCAGACTGGGACATGAGAGAAGCTTTTCTTCCTTTCTTCCCAGCTAGATCAAATCTCCCTCAAGGCAGAAGTCTCTGCTTGGAAAGGAATGTTATATGCAAGCCCATGCTGCAGGTAGTGCATTCACAATGAGATGTAAAGTGACATCCATCTTGATTTAATGCCACTCAAGAGCCATCAGGATTCTGAGCAGCACTTGGACACAATCCAAAGGCGATGATTGTGCATTGCTGGCCTTAGAAACATGTCCCAAGACCACAGTTCTCTCCTTTTCACCTTTCAGAAAGTAAAATATATCCCAAGGCTTCTTTTGTTATACAGCAATCAGGTTCTCCAAATCCATTTGCTGACTGCAGCGCACCTCATTTCCCAGCTTCTTTCTCTTCCTATTCAATCCTAACAGCTGCATCTCGGTCAAAAATCAAACTTCCTTCTGACGAGAGAGGCTTCAGAGAGGAGCAGAAACTGTAGGGAATGCCAAAGACAAAAGAGGGTCAGGCCTCTTACTCCTGACTTAGCATGAACATGACAATGAGACAAGAACATGGTGTGCAATGCTTCCGTGCACTTCTTTCCACAAGTAATAGTTGGATCAGACTAACTCAGGTACATCTTATCATTAATTTCTTTCTTTGAAGACCTTTGTCTGGCTTTTAAATATGTGTACATATATGTGGGAGAGTTCCAAGTCACATTCAATTTAATGGAACTGGCCATGGAGTATAATAGCTGGACTCTGAATTTCTTCTGTGTTAAACATCTCCCATAATTGTCTAGGAGCAGGTAAAGGGAAGCCCAGGTTTGTGTGCATCTGAGCCTGAGTGCACATGAACTTT
Source organism: Lagopus muta (assembly GCF_023343835.1). Taxonomy (NCBI): domain Eukaryota; kingdom Metazoa; phylum Chordata; class Aves; order Galliformes; family Phasianidae; genus Lagopus; species Lagopus muta. Next base: position 61,983,693 of record NC_064437.1, on the reverse strand, counting down.
CCTCTCTTCTCAGTTTTAAACTGCTAGAGAAAATCTTCAAAATGGGCCACAGCCACAGTGCAATCAGACAGACAGACTGTCTGCAGCAAAGCGATTTAATTTGGTCCTGTTGCCCCTTCTGAAAAATGATGTCGACAGAAGATAAGGAGACAGAGAGTTTAAAATTGTTCCATCAGAACCAGTTGCCTGTTAGGAAGCTTATTCGAGGCAATTCAAAATTGCTCCGTTTTTTACAAGGCGATTGCCCATCAGGAAGACTGTTTGTAACTGAAGTAAAGGCTAAAATGGTTTACATGGCAGGAAGAGGCACTCTGGATTTGTACATATTCTGTGCAGCAGACCCTTCTGTGCATATTTCCCTTATTTTGTTTTGCTGTGTGTCTTCTGGCTACTGCTGAAGCTTTTTCTTCCTGAGAGTCTGTTTATTAGTTGAAAATAACAAGAGCTCTTTCATTTTTGTTTTCCAAGGAAGCAATTCAAATCATCTCAGAAAATTATTTTCCTATTCAATTAGGCTATGTAATAATGCGAGACCAAACCTTGCCATTCATAGATGAGCCAAGCAGGATTTACTGGGGGGGGGGATAAGAGACAGATACAGCTGTCTCAGTAGACCTGAGATAATCAGTGTATTCTATTGGCATACTCTATATTATGTGCTGATACAGGGGTATCAGATAAGCAAGGAAATTGGAAGGTTCTGAGTCTGACCAACCAAGGTCTCTAACTCCCTTCTGCCAATAGCTGGAGATGTGAGCACCGGCCAGCAGAGCCCTGCAGAGCATCAGCTCCATCAGGAACTTGCCAAACTAAGTATTTACGTAATAGATTTCTATATTATATCTGGGTGAAAGCAGAAGTTGGGAATGGGGCTGGACCCTGCCAACACATCACTGCATTGCTGCTCACACCGACTCGTAGAAAGATGCAAAAAAGTTCTTGTGCACCAGCTCTTTCTCCAGAAAAAATTCCCTAAGATAACCATCTGAAGAAAAAGCATTGCAAGACAATTTCACCTGCAAGCACACAGAGCAGAGGGCACAGCACCATCTCTGCTGCCTTATGAAAAGTAGCACAGAAACACATTTGCATATAAACAAATGACCTCTGCAGAGCACACCATGTGTTCTAGCCCCCACTGGCAGAAAATGCAAAGCTCTGTCCTGTCCTGTGGAGCTGAACTTTTTCAACTTCTATTGGGCATGATTTGTGCTCAAAACAAATAGCGGCCAGAATCATTTCTGATTCAATGCTCATTAGCCATTCAGGACTGTATGGCTTACCCAGATTTACTTTATTGTGTAATGTAATAAAATTGTCTACATTCGATGTTACTACAAAATAAAATTGTTCTTAAGAGAAGATTTATTTTATAAAGTTAGTCCACAAAAACTGACTAAGACATAAGACATTGGATAGAGCATTCAGATCCAGACCAGTTGCAGATCCGTAATTCAGTTTACGAGTTGATCATAGACGTTGATCTATGTATGGTTGGGTTATCAGCATGTAGGCGACCTCAAAAGACATCATCGTACACAATGGCCCTTGAAGACAAATTCTTAATAAAGGGAAAATCCTAGGTAAATGGTGTTGCTGTGAATGACTCACAAAAGAAACAGGTTTGCCTTTAAAAGCCAATGCTAAAACGATGTCTAAAGCAGCGCTGAGCCAGAGAAAACCTATTCAAGACTTTGGAACAGGGGCCAGCCCTGTTCTGATTTAGGGCAGCCCTGTGGCTTGGAGCCACACTGGGGCCATTCTCCCCCAGCAAAACAGTGAGCAGAAGTGACATCACCCCCAGTCACCACTCCAAGCTGAACACGGTGAGCATGACGCACTCTCTTCCTCCTCCTCATCTCTCCCATCCCCAAAGTCCCTGAGCAATTCCCATCTCTGCCAAAAGGCTGAGTGTTGAATTCTGCTTTGTGATTGAGCACAAAGCAATGCCAGAATGAGGAAAGTGCAAAGGTGATGCTCACAGGCTTATGGAAAAGTGCAATATTAGATCACTAGGTCTGCCCTATTTTAGAAGACAACATGGAATTGTGCACAGCAAACTCTTTGTCGAGGCTAATAATTTGTGTTTCAGAAAGGCCTGCTGCAGGAATCTGTAATCAGATGCATCCACGCTTGGAAGGTGAGCATGGTTAGATGCTGGGGCACCTGAAGAAAGGATGCCCAGCTCTTGGCATTCCAAACCACATCTGAATGCCTCTGAAAGACTGGCACTAACCAAACATAAATCATTTGGCTCAATTCAAAACGGCGCAAAGTTCTGCATAGTTCTGTACGCTACGAGGATGGCCTCACCAAGATGACCTCATTCTGCACCTTACTCCACAGATACCACCAGCATGTCCTACAACAAAGTCTACCATGAGCCACTGCAGTGTCACTGCTCAAAACACAGCAGTGGGTCTCGGGTATGATCCTGCACTTCATCAGGTCAATGGAAGCTTCTGCCACCGAATTCAACGTGATCAGAAACGACACTAAGATTTTTTTCAGTTCAGATGTCAGCTATTAATTTGGGTGATGGTTATTTGATTCCAAGAAAAGCCAGTGGAGTCAAGTTAAAAAGACAAAGATATATTCATATATTCTCAAGCTGGGAGACACCGCAACTCCCTGATAACCTAAATTAGATTGAGATAGAGCTATCTCTAATTAGGATCTTCCACTATGAACAAGGAAAGGGAACAAAGTGAATTAGCAAAGGAAACAGTACATACGTTGGCTCAAAACAATAACCAGAAATGTTAGCTTCCATGTCAGATGCCATGTACGAAGAGAAAAATGCTTCGAAAATTATTTTACTAAGGAAACTCTGAAACTATTCAGAATTAAAGAGACTCCCTAGAAATGCTGGCGATATTTATTAACTGATTAGCTAAATGACCTTTGCATCATTTTTATACACAGTTTTCTTTCATAAATATTTCATGAATTACATGTAATTATTAGTAACATCAACTTTAGCGAATTAATTACTGCCAATTCCTATTAATAAAATGCATCTTGTAATAAATAATGTTAGTTTATTACGGAGTATTGGTCTCAGAGGTATTCACATCTGTCAGTCGCCTTCTACTTCAGGCTAAAAGAAAGGTAATCAAATAACTGTAATTATTGCACTAAATATATCACCGTTTGTTTAAAATGTCAATGGGAATGGATAAAGGCATTTGTAACAATCCGAACTGAATATCCTAATCTGCACTGGTGTAAGTGCATATGACAAAGAGCCACACTGCCATCAGGATAACGGCGGACGTCTGGGGCTACATAGACAGAAATGTCAACAAATGGTTACTTCCCCGATTTACTAACAGGTTCCTGCCTACTGGCCATTGGCTTAGAGTAATGTCAAGTTAATGAGGAGCAATGAGTTTAATCTGATGGCTCCTAATTAGCCCCGTGAAAGGGGTGTTGGAGTTAGTCCAGGTTCAGGAGACAGTCATAGAATCATAGAATGGCCCGGGTTGAAAAGGAACATTATGATCATCTAGTTTCAACCTCCCTGCTATGTGCAGGGTCGCCAACCATCAGACCAGGCTGCCCAGAGCCACAGGTGTCTTTGCAGTGCCCAGTGCCACTATGGGTGCCATCCTCTCTTCAAACAGACTCCGAAGCTGTTGGACCACGCACTGCAGCAAGGCAAAATCCAGCAAGATCTGCCTTGCTCCTGCCTTCCAGATAACTCCAAGACTTTCGCCCACCTGCATGCAACCTGCTGGTTTCCCAGAGTCACATTATGGGCATGCTATAAGTATAAAATCCAATTCACAGAATGCATTCTGAAATCCACTGCAATCTATAAAGTTCTCAAGAAGAGTAAGGAATTATTTTCTACTTGTATTGCACCATGACCCAAGTCAATCCTTCATAAGGGTTACACCCAACTAGATGGCTTGGGTGTGCGCCCGCTCAGTGGCTGCAGTCAGCTCTTGTTCCAGTATTCATAACAGTCCTAGCATGAGGCTGAGGCTGCACGGCTCACCCTGGAGCAGTGCTGCTGTTTGCTCACGCCACCCCAAAGGGTGGACCCTGCTGCAGGCAGCTGCTCCTCGCATCACATCTGGCAGGAACGAGGAGCAATCACTCTGGCTGTCTGCTCACCATTTCCTCACAAGAACAGCAAACAATTCTCCAGCACTGTACTGTTCTGAACTGCTGTTCTTACATATCTGAATACCTAAATGCTGACAAGCACAGCAAGCTTACCTTGGTGACGCCTGTCAGCGCAAACCACAAACTACCAAGATTTTTCTGTCTTTTAAACTGAAGCTTTCCAACAAGTTATCATCTGAAACGATGTGAGCATATATACTCGATTGATGTCATCTAGGATTTCCATTCACTACTCCTTTTTCTTCTGTCCCTTCATTAGAGACAGAAATTCCTGGAGAAAATAAGAGGTTACTGAGATGCAGATAAAAATGGAATTCCTAAGCACTAAAATTCAGGAAAACTGGTGTTTGAAAAACAGCAAATCAGGTTCTTTATCAACCCCAACCCAGGCTAACTCACTTTTACTCCTTTTCCTCTGCCCTGCTACATCACAGAGTGCCTACATGCACAACCATCATGTGGTTGCTGGGATTTATGCTCTCATCTGTCAACTAAACAACAGCTCTGGTGACGTCCATGTTGTAATCCTTCAGAATTCCTGTGATGGGGAATGCTAAGCAGAGAAAGCTGCAAAGACGACCTCAGAATGTCCAAATTCTCTGGATTGGCCATCAGGCACTTATGAACTCCCTCAAGGATGCCTGTAATGACAGCTGTCCCATGGAGTCCTGCACTTCTCAGGAGTCTCCATTCTCTCAGCTAGACGCATTTCTCTTGTTGTAGAAGAAAACTGCCTAGTTTTGGGAGATGAAGGAAAGCAAAGCACTTGTTGAACATAGGTACCCTATAACATAGTCAGGACTTGAGAAATAGGTTGCATTCTCCAGAAATAGTGCTCACAGTTAAGCACCTTAGGCAAAAAGGTGGTATGCAGTTTCTCAGAGCGTTGCTTCTGAGGCAGAACAGAAAGAGCAATCCCTGCCACAAGGGCACGTCTCCACCTGGGCATCCCAAACTCTGTCCTCACAAGCAACAGTAAACAGAGTCTGTGAAATCTCATTTTGTACACTGAAACATTTCTCATGGAAGCTCTGTATTTAAGGTTGTGGTTTCCCCATTGTTGAAGTGCAATAGACCCTTAATGAATACATTCTCTGATTCCCCAATAAAGCTGTGGAGTTTTTACTCACCGTGTAACATCCATAAAATACAACCAGTGGGCAGCATGTGTTCTGCTTAGCAGGGATGAGGATGAGGACCTGCTTTGAGTTCTGGCAGCATAGATGTACCCAGTCACAGCCAGTCAGCCATACATCTCATGAAGAAGTCGTGGGTGCCCCATTCCTGGAGCTGCTCGCATCCAGGTTGTATGGCACCCTCAGCTGGTTCCTGATGTAATGATTGACACCCCAGCTGGAACAGGCTGATCTTTGACGTCCCTTCCAAACCAAGCCATTCTAGGATTCTTTGATAGCATGGATGCGACAGGCTTGCTGCTTTTATCAACTTCATTAGGGTGGTATCTTAACATTCTCATTTATTTTATTTGTTCGTTATTCACCGGTGCACTCATTCTGCTGATCATAGACTGAGTTGCAAACAGCATTAAAAAGAAAAGGAGATTTTACCACGGCTTTGTAAAGGATCTTTTCAGGAGCTTCTTTAATTTCTCCACACATCGTAGAACAGAACACTGCAAAATTGAGAGGCACATTTTTTGAAAGTTTGAGGGAAAGAAGTAGGAAGAAAATGGAGAAAATCTAGCTTAACAACTCTTTCAATTTTGAAAATTGCAATTTGACAGCAATCCTGTGGGCTGGGAAATAAACGTTCATGCCTTTGCCTCTATAGTCATTTGATTGATGTCAAATTGCTTAAGATGAAATAAAGAGTGAGATGCAGTCACATTTCTTCCAGCTCCTTTCTATAGAATTGGGGTCACAGTATTTGGGATCAAAAAGTTATTTATGACATTTATTTTCTACCGCTGATTGCACTTTAGCCTCTCAAAATCTTGGTTTTATCAAAAAGATGGGCCTTTATATTTAGAATTTCGCTGCATCGTGGCTTCTCAGAGAAAAAAAAAAAAAAAAGGCACACTTTTGGATACCACCCACCATTTTCAAGACTTAATCCTTCAGTCACTATGGATTCTTATGCTGACCATAAAAAAAAACCTTCAATGAATATATTTTCAAGTGTGTAATTAGACTCATTGACTTGAGTCTAATGAGACTTTCTCATTACCCAGAGAGGCTGTGGATGCCCCATCTCTGGAGGGGCCAGGTTGGACGGGGCCCTGGGCAGCCTGGTCTGGTATTAAATGGGGAGATTGGTGGCCCTGCATGTGGCAGAGGGGTTGGAGATTGACCATCGTTGAGGTTCCTTCCAACCCTGGCCATTCTGTGATTCTGTGACTTCAGAGCATACACACAATATGCTTACATGTAGGAACATCCCCTCATCCTACAGATGAAGGTTCCCACATGGTTTTCTCTTACGAGTGTGCTGCAAGATGAGCAGGACAAGTCTTCCCAGCCAACTTCACTGAATTGGAAGTAGGGGATCCTCGGCAGCTTCCAATTTTAGGCTAAAAACCTCACTTTTAGATAGTCAGAGGCAAGTGAGATAAATCCAGCCATGGATTTTCCATTGGAATTTAACAACTAAATGCTGCTTGTTTTTTTTAATGGCCGCTCCACTCCTGAACCTGAGCTTGTCCCTTACACACTGCTATCCCCAGATGCTATCCCATTCATAATTTTACAGCATTTCTAATTAAAAAAAAAAAAAAAAAAGCAGACAGGAATCACCTTATGAGGAACAGGAAGAAAATGACTGAAAAAAAAAAATAGGAAGTACAGAGTAATCAAAATTACCATTGATTTATTTTTTTTAATTAAAATTTGTGTTACTGCTTATTTTATGCATCCTACATCTTTCCATTCATTTCAGCAGCCTAAATGCTATCCCAATATGAGAAACTTAAGAACAGCCCTCCAGAACAGAAAACAAAACCCCCCACGGCATTCCATACTGTTATGACACGCATAAAAAGAAATGCAATTAGTCACCAATGGTGGAGCATTAATAAAACTTTATAAAGATAATTACTTGATACAAAGAGCAACTAACAAGACCATTCTGTGCTGGATATTATCCAGGAAAAATAAATAAATAAACCTATGTTGCTGCTTCAATACTGTCTAATGCTAGGAATTGGCAGAAAAACATCTATTCTATGAATAATAGCTCAACAGTCCCAAAGGACATCAATACATGAATAAGGGAAAAAAAATCTCAAGCCTTTCCAAAATGGTGCTAATGCTCCACTGAAACTTAATTTTATAATTTACTGGCAGTCAAGATGGCAGGAAATAAAATAATTTGCTATATATTCTGCACAACAAACCCCCTGCTTTTCCTGGGAAGGGTAATTATCCCTAAAAAAAAAAAAAAAAAGAAAAAGAAAAAGAAAAAAAAGAAAAAAATACGACATCTCATATTAAGCTAAAGTCTCATCAAGAAGAGAAAGAGTGCCTCATTACATGTAATTACCAGGGAATTAGAAACATCATTTAACTAAATGAGCGAATAATGCTCAGGATATTGAAGAAACTTGCCTGCACTTCTGCAGAGCACTCTAAGTCCCATTACAAAAATTGCACCTCTTTAATGGAATAATTTTAGGCCTTGTCTGCCTTGCTTTAAAAATAAAGAGCCTCAGAGAGGCAGAAAGAGGCTGAAACTACCATAAACAACTGTTGAAAAAAGCTGCAGAGTAGGAGTAGTCTCTACTGGATACCATGATTTAAAATGACTCATAATCTAACATAATCATGAAAATTAAACCTAAGGACTTGGGTGGGAGGATGGGAGAGAGGGAGGGAAACGAATTACCCTTTTTAATTGTACTTACTCAAGACTACAATGTATTTATAATTATACATTATAGATAACGGGTGAAAGATTCTAGGTTAAAGGTAAATCTTATACAGAGGGATGAAAGGCTGCCACATTAGAGCCAGTTAAAAAAAGAAAAGATGCACTCCTGCCTATCGATGCTTGCTGTCCTGCAATGCAATTTTTTTCTAATAGCAAAGAGTTTTGGGGGGATTAATAACAGCCACGCCAATGCAGTACACACAAACTGCATAAAACATCATTTCTGTTCTAGATGTATCATCCCTGCCTGTACAGGCGATTCTGATGCCTTCAGGAAGAAAATAAAACCTAGAAAGTATTATTTGCTGCCATGTTGATTTGGTGCCAGAAAAGACAAGGTTCTCCTCACTGGTTTTAGTCAGAGGGACTATCTTGAGGTCATACACCACACCGAAATCTCTTCAAGATGAGACAGAGGCCATCTTGAAGAGCCACATCTATTATTCCATAGAACAGAAAAATGGAAGATGCATGGGAGTGAAACAAGAACCAAGGGGATACAAATGATTCACCATCTGCATCACATACACCTCTTCTGTCTGTTCCCATCCTTTGTTTCCTTCTCTCAGTAAAAACCTCACAGTAAAGATTCTAGGCAAAGAAGGATGGCTGTTTCTTTCCTGTAAACCAACCCGCAGCAGCCCAAGGTGCTAACAGACCACAAACTGGAATAAGGGGAAGGAAAAGTAATCAGAATCCTAGAAGTGCTGAATCTTGGCACCTCCATTGGGTAAGCTAGCTCATTGCTGATGGCAGAAGGGAAGGAGCTGGTTGATAAGAGCAGCAGAAGGCCCACAGAGCCCAGCACCATGCCAGCACTGAGGCAGGGCTACCATATCAGACCCTGAAATGGGAGGTTTGGCATGGAAGGGCCAATGGAGACTCTTGAGCTGCATCCCTAAATCACATGCAATATCATCACTATTTAAACATCATGCAGACCAGAGCAATGGGGAATGTGGTCCTAGGCACTTGTTGGGCATCTGTACTCTGGAGCTCCTGGGATAAGGAGGTCGAGTACTGGCAGTTCGGTCCCATATCAAAGCAGCTGACGAGGCCTTGATTCCATCAGAAGCTGTGCACCTTCTGTTTGCCAAAAAGCCAGATTTCTACGCTGTATCACTTGCAAATATCTGCCAAAATGGGTTTCTCCCAGTGCTGTATTGATCCAGATTTTTTTATATAATGGGTACTTCAGCAAAAGGCATTGTCCTCACAAAGTAATTGAAGAAGGGAACTGGAAGGTCTTAACCTTAATTGATTTTTTTATTGTGGTTTCCTAAGGAAATGAGATTCATGCAATGAAAACTGCCTGCATCTGCCCAGCCGTCCCCTTCTCCTCTCATCCCTCTAATAAGTTTGGGACTGATTGACCAATTACATCCAGGTTGGCCGCAGGAACACTGTCTCAAAGATATCAGATTCCTGAGTCTCACGAGAACAGGCAAGTTTCCTTTTGTTTCCCCTATGGAAGGTCCAAGGAATCGAACTGGAAAAAAACTCCCTCCTGTTTGTGGAGAACTTCAATCTAAATTCCATTTTTCAGGTGTCCATGGCTTTAGGCAACCTGGTCTGCTGGGAGGTGTCCCTGCCCGTGGCATGGGGTGGGAACTGGAGGAGCTTTAAGAACCTTTCCAACCCATTCTGTGATTTTATGATCGTACAAATAACTGCAAAATCCAACTACATAACACTAACTTAATTCTTCACCTTTCAGACAAATTGTAAGTACAGACAATCTTGGCAGCACTACAAGACGTAAAGGAGGAAGAGAAGAAATGGAGATCAGGAAAAAAAAAACTACAATTTATATCTGCATTTGTAGCCTCATATTGATTTGCATCTCCATCAAAAAGTTCAATTCCAAAAACTTCCTTCTTTACCCCATCCTTAAAAATCTCCATCGTAACCCCATTATCTGCCTAATTAAATTCTGAATGCATAAAACTGTTAGACCCATCTTTTGGGAGGCTGTACGCTTTAATCACAATTACATGCTACATATTTCATGATATATATCTTTTGCGTATAATTAGGAATAAAAAATGTAATCCCAAAAAGATGTTTAATAATTTAAATACTGAGGATTTGATTAAAAGCATTTGAGGATTGCAGATGACAGAGAAAGAGCAGCAGCTCCATTATAACCAAGGGAACAATTCAAGGACTTCAAGCCATGCTTTTGTTTCAAACCGAGCACCGTGATCTTGAAAACAAATATTTTGAACAGGAATGGGCAGATGCGTCTCCCCAGATATGCTCCCATCATTTGATCTGTGGAATCCGACCGTGTGCACAAAAGGCCAGATCTTCCTGTTGAGAGGTTTACCTACTTCTCACCACGTTTCCTTCAAACTCTCATTAGCAGAAATTAACGACCTCTGGCAGAAGCAGGGCACTTACCCCCCTCTCAGCCCTGCGTCACTGTACGCCATGACGTTAAGAAAGTCTTGGCATGAAAAACAAAGCCATCTTAATGCAAAACATACGGATGGAAGAGATAAAGCCAAAGTTACGCCGTCAAAAAATGTCACAGTTGTACCATCTCACAGTTTATGCTATCAGTCGACGACGCAGAGGATGCTTACATCTCCTACTTTCCTCCAATCTGTTGCAATTATCCTCCACTCAAGTAACAAGCAAGGCAAATCTCTGCATTCTATTGGCATCTTTCTACGTCACTTTGCATTATTATATATCAACACATTGGTATTGGTATGTATTATGTATTTCTGCATAAGAAAAAAAAAAATGCATTTAAGAAGATTCCTCTGGGGATCTTAAGCCTCCTTTAACAATTCGGCCTCATTAACCAACATAGGGGAAGCAACATTTGTTCAATTGACCAAAGAATTACATCACAGAAATAAAAAGATTAGCTAAAATAACTCCCTGCAGTAAGTCTACAGCACCAAGAAAAAAAAATGAAACCAATTACATGAGCTAGGATTCAAGAAATCTCTGCTCGAGTCCTGCCTTTACCCTGCAACGTGGAAATTCACTTCCTTGTTCTTTGTCTCTGTGGACATCTCTGGAATGAGAATATCAAGAACGTTTCTTCTCTCTGTACCTTTGACTGCTTTATCTATTCCGAAAACAAATTCTCCAGCCAGGATCATTTCTTACAATGCATCCATGCAGCTCTGAAAACAAGGCAATCACTGAGTGCTGCACTGTTGTCACTGCAGAACTGCAGCATTATGCAGCAATATAAGCAAGGAAAATCAACCCGTGCTTAGTTAATTATTAGGAACACTTTGGCACAAACTAGTAAGTTACAGCTTTAGCTTTACCTGGTGCTACCTTACTCTATCAGAAAAGAATATAGTGATTTTCTGTAACAGAGGCTGCTTGCTGAGCTGCATCATCTGCTGATGCAGGGGTTGTTCCAGCACAGCTGATGGTGACCCCAGCCATAACTTTAAGGCTGTGATTATCATGAGATTGGCACAGATTTTCTGTAAATGAAGTATTTATACAGCCAGTGTGAATAAAGCAGTTTTATTAACTTTATTAACCCAGTTAAGAAGTCAGGAATGCTTACAAACATATTCTTTTACCTTAAGGAGTGCTATTGCCTTTCTCAGCTGAGCAAGTCCAGCTGGCAGACACTGCTGAGCAAGGCAGTGCAAGGCTGACAGTGGGTTTTGTCACTGATGGCATTTTGGGTCATGGAGGAAAATAAAAGCCCATTTAATAGGTAAGAAGTTTAAGTTTAAAAAGAACGGGAACAAAGAATGCTGGTTTGTGGGGGCAAGACCAATGCCAGGAGGATGAATGATTGGAAACAAATTCAGCAATACAACAGCCAGCACTTACTTCTCTCTCATGGCCCGAAATGGAACCAGTTACAGCTCCACCATCCCTGGCAGAGGCATGAAACATTCCTCGGATGGAGATTCTGCCTCTTACTCCAGCAATTTACTCCCAGGCTTAACCATCCTTACACTTAGCAAGTTTTTCCTAACGTCTAGACTAATCTCTGCTGCAATTTGAGCTCATTATGCCTCGTCCCAGCCCCGGTGGACAGGGAGAACCGTTTATTCCCTTCCACTTTGCAGGTAATCACGGAGGACTCTGAAGACCTATTACATCCTCTGCGTTGCTATCATGCCTTAGCACACTCACTTTTTTTTTTTATCTATAGGAAAATATACAATACAATCAAAAAGTGTCACACACCAGCCTTCATGAACAAGGGATTTCACAGAAAGAGTCTTTAGCATCTTAGTTATGGGTAAGTGGGCGAATCCTCTGCTTGACTTCACATTTCTAAATTCTGCATAGCTAAATGTATTATAAAGCATCACTTCAACACTGTTTCAAAGAACCTTATTGTGGTTCAGAACCAATGCCACCTTGCTGGAGTACAAGAAGTCGTATCAGTTGCATATTGACTAAAAAATGACCAGCGTCATGGTTATGATTATACTAAACAACATAAAAGCAGCTAATGGTGTAATCACCAGAACAGATGCCTGCTAGTCAAAAGAAGCAGCTTCTGCTCCAGGCTGCTAATACCAATCACTGATGGTGGATGTGTCATTTAGGCCAACATTTGCAAAAGCATCCAACAGTAGATAGCCCGAAACGGGCTGTTTCTGTCTTAACAGATGCACCAACTGAATTACTGCTGAACTGAGTGACCAAGGGACTGCAACTAAAGAAAACCTGATGTTTTCTCGAGGCAATAAAACTGCTGGCTTCTCATAGAAGCGGGAGACAGCCACACAGGATGGGGCTAGCAATGCCTACAATGATCTGCAAAGGTCATTCTCAATGGCACCACTAAAATCTGTGTGTTCAGATATTTAAGATCAGTGCTGGCACCGGTTTTGGTTTGGAAAATGCACGTCTTAAGGACACTTTTTTTTTTAATTACATAATTGCAGCATCAGCAGCAAAACACATCACATCTGAGATGTGGCAGAGCTACAGAGCTCTATGAAGTAAGCCATACACTGATTATCTTCAAGTAGTGGCCAATAAAGTATGCTTACCAGCAAAGCTCTGTGACACTCAGGGCACAGATGCCACCTGGCTCCTAATCCCAGTGTTATGAGGCTCCTGTGAAAGCCAAGCCATGATGTTTTCTCCTGCAAGCAGTCAACGATTGATGGCTCTATTAGAATGACAGCTATGACTCCATGTCTTTCTACACAGCCCTCCGCCCTACAAAAAGCAATGATTTCAGGAGCATTTCTAGATCTCAACTCCTCTAAGAGTCGCATACCCTCTCTGTTCAGCTGCTTGCCATGTAGATCTCTAAAGGTTTGTGCCAGGACTTCTCTGCATTGTCAGCCTTTGCCTTGACCTGTGTTTCTAGAAGACAGCTTAAAAGGAAGATTCATCTCATGCACACCAAGAAACAACCATATATTTATACCTAACACAAACAGCTGTGTCACTGACCAACGCACATTTCTCCTCTCCGCCGTTACTCCAGGTTGCTGTGCTGCCTTCTACAGGCTGCATCTACATAAAATACCAACACCACAGAAATTTCTTAACCATTTATAACCCAAAATATAATTAAGTCCAGTCTCTCTCTCCTACGTTTTGTGACCACCTTTGTTCGCTTTGTAAGCGTGCAGATCTTAGTCCATCACTACTCAAACTTTGGCTTTTTCTTCATATTTACCATTGGAAAACTGCACGGGTTACACCTCAGTAGTATTAGCCAAACCATTTTCAATGCCCCTCATTCCTCTCCTGTCCTCCCCTACTTCCTCCACCTGTTAATTCCCTTAGCTTCCCACACTTAACACTTATACCTCTGTACATTCCCACTCTACGCTCTCTTCATTTCACAAATCTCTTTCTTCACATAAAACCTACCTTTTCATTATTCTCAGCCTGTTCCACCATCCTCGTTTTGGGTCTCTTTTCCTCAACGTCAGTGTTGTAACAAAAAAAGGAAAAAAAAAAAAAAAAAAGATCTATGGGCTCAATCCTGTATTTTGCAACATAACACTTACTCTCTTGGTTGAGAAGAAATTGAAGAAGAGATACTGCCTACGTTTGCTCTGCAAAGATGCATGTTTTTATATTTGCACAGAGATATACATTGTGCTCTGGAACACTTAACAGTTTGGGCAGACCTAATAACAAAGTCTGTTGTCACAACATTCAGCCATCTCTCAGACTAGGTATTCTGCTCTCAGAAGCCTTCAGTTCCCATATTTAGGCTCCAGTCCCAAATTATCATCTGCTTCCTCTCAAAAAGCCAATAAAAATATTCTTCTTTTTCAAAAAGGAAGTGTTATCACTTCCTAAACTGACAGCAGAAGATCAAGTTTTGCCCAACGTTCTGTAGCCATTAACCCTCAAAGCAAAAAAACAAAAGCCACCATCTCTACCTGATAACAGCTCAAGTTTGTTAGCTCCCTGCAGAGTCCAGCTTCCTCTCCACTTCCACCTTCTCTGGAATGATTTGTTACCATTTCTGTTGTTGGTAAGTTTGTTTTCTCAGAGGTAATACAGCACTCCCACTGACCGGACAGGCATTAATATCTCAGAACAGAAGCAGGAAATACAGCATGAATCCAACCACTGGAACTCAAGAATTAATTCAGGTAGGTTAAAGCTTCTGTCTTCACGTATGCCTCAAAAAAGACTGTTACACAAAGTATTTTCAAAAATCTACAGATATTTATTGAACACTTATGAGACCATTCCATAATGAACAATACTACAAAATTGTTGCAAGTTTATAAAGATATACAGAAAATTACCTACAGGGGGGTTGAGCAATAGTAACATACATAAGCAGAAAAGTAATAGTGGATTAAGACACAGGACAATATACAAAGAAATAGTTCTTGGGTAAAAATAACATCTGAACACAGGCTGTTCTTCCCATTTCTATTACTTCATCTTAGTCTTGCTAGGAACAGGTGGGCAACTCTTGCAGACCTCCACTGATATCTCTTCTCTAAGTAGACCTGAAATAAATAAACTGCATTTCAGCAAGCATTTTTTACAGTACTCATAAACAGGTCAAACACTCAATATTTTAAAGGGCAGAAACGTGTAGACAAACCACATTCACTTGTACCAATACAATACATAACTCAGCAATCAAAAGCCTGATGCTAAGTTTATATCACACGGCTTCATTTAAAGATGGGCCATGCAGAAATGCACAGAGATCACTACGAAAACATAGAAGACCAGCAGCTTTAGCAGCAAGCAATTTATTTTTAGACTACAACAGAGATGACTCACACTACTGCAACACTGAAATATATGCATCATTCTTAGTGCACTAAGGCTGGCACAAGCAACTTATAAACGTCAGGAAAGCATATAAACCTTGTTAATGTTTTCAGAAATTCATTTAAAGATAGAAACAGGTCCAAAAAGATGCCTGTCTAAATGCATTGCAATTACGTTACAATTATTTTCCAAATACACAGATATGTTCTGTCTTTTCTCAGCTCATTACTGACTCAAACAATTTGCCCTTCTGGGATCAATTGTTTGCTAATAAATAATTGTTTACAGTCACAAAATGATATTAAGGAGTATTCTTATTAGTTTTCCTTCTACAGCCTAATAAGATTCAAAACTAGCTGATTCCCAAGAGTCTAACCTTAACCTTGCTGTGTTTAACAGCCCAGGAAATGATGAACCATCTGTTTCAGAAAATAATGGAGGGCCAAGAGGAAATATTGTTTAATTGTAGATTAACCTCCTCATACGGCAGAACGAAGCATCTACAGAATCAGCAATCATAACTAGCAAGGAACGAGAATAACTGAAAGCAGCTCTTGCAATTACAAAACCAACAGCAGCAAGTAGTCTTTTACCACCTCTTTTTTTTTTCCCCTTTAATTCCTCCCAAACACACGTAACAAGCACAACCTAACTTTTAATATAACTGAAAAAAGATCAGCTTTGGACTTTTATAAACGAGGAAGCCACAGAAATAAATACTGAAATCTTCCTTTTCCCATGAGTAAGAATTTAAAACAATCATCTCCAAATAAGAGATGATGCATTTATTGCTTTGTAACTTCCACCTCACATCTCCACTGTGAGGAAATGGCAGCTGCCAAGCAATGCACAAGTCACTTAAGGGAAGGAAAGAATGGTATTGGTTTAAAAATAAAGAATTTTGGTCACTTATTTATTCGCATAGCTCCCCGTGATGCTAAATATCTGCTCGTCTCGGTTAAAGTTTGAGTAAGAAAAGAACAAAAACAAACAGTGACAAACCACAAGGACTTGAAAATAAAAACAACTACTCCTGTGTTGGCACAATGAAGAGCTGTGCAATTCTGCACCGCAGTGGCAGTTTTTTTTAATGTAACATTCACGCCGAAACAAGCTTAACAGAAATCTTTCATCCCATAAATCAGTTTGCCCCACTTTGACAGCAACAATGACAGAAAAGCACATTATCAGAGGGCTGCAAAGTCCGACACACAGCAACTGCGAAAGCCAGCCCTGGATTCTATACACCCATTCCCTTCTGTACCAGCTGGGTGCACACAGAGCATGTACAGATTTCATTAATTCCAAGTTCTAAATATCCAAACACGGTGACATTTACTCAAATGAATTATTCTTCAATTCCTCACTTAATTCTTGAAGCAATGAGCTAGCAATAACTCCACAGCTTCATATAATAGCACCTATTCAGAAAGGATAAGAGTTTGACATTCTTCTCCTGCTAAACAACTGGGCACAATTTTATCCATCAGACGTCTATCAACCTACGGATATTGAAAGCTTGGGTGAACAAGATAAAATCAAAACCAACCCTACTGTCAAGCTGCACTATCTACTGGCATCAATAATGCTATTCATGAATTTAGGAAAATTAATAAAATCTTGGGATGAACGCTCAGAAAGGCTCCCACACAAGCGATGCATACTCACTTAGGTTTTGTTTCTGCATCTGTCACTTGGCGAATATAGATACCATCTTCAGGATGTTCAATGTCATCCATTTCATACATATATGAAGAAGCTATTGCAAGGGTGGTTCCATCGTTGCTGAAGGCAAGTGATGCTATGCTGGTGGGATAGCGGTGGAACTGACACAGCCGCTTTTTGTTGAACGGATCCCAGATATTTACAAACCCGTCTGAACCTCCTGGAAAACAATTTTTAGAAGTGGCCTGCAAGTGACACCTGGGAGAAGGGTAACAGCTACAGGGAAGTGGGAAGGATGGGAAAGGTAGATTAAAGAGCACGGCTACGTGGAATGAGTTTGTCAGACAAAACACAGGATTATACAGAGCTGCATTATTCACACCGAGTATTTCCTGATGTCTGATAAGAGAATTAACTCCTGCTGCAGCCAATAATGTAAAAGCAATACAAGAAATACAATGTAAAAGACTTACAAATGAAGGGCAGGCGAAATAAAGGCTGACCTGTTCAAATCACAAACTACAGAAAATGATGCAAGCGTCAAGAAAAATGAATGCTTACCTGTAGCAAACGTGTTGTGGACATTATGGAAAGAAATAGCATTAACTGGATAAATCTGCTCAATGTTGTTCTCTTTCAAACGATGACACTTGAATGCATATTTCTTCTTCTGTATTTCAGGACTCGGATCCAAATACTCCACTGCAACACGACCTTCAATGGAACTTAAAACATAACCCTAGCAACGAATGGGAGACGGGCATTTCAGAAGTTTGTAAGTGGAGAAAAGAGTGCCATACAACTTACTTTATACCCCTCTAAATTAAAGTAAATGTAAACAGCCTCTGGTTGTGCACCAGCACAAGTCGTTACCACTGATCTACGGCATCAGCAGGAAAATCTGCCTTTAAGAAGCAACTCAGATAAAGCTTTCCAGAAGATTTTCATTGCATCGTAAGTTCAAGCTAACAATGAGGCTTCTAATTATCTTTGCGAGAGGAAATTCAAGTTGATTCGGAGGAAAAAAAAGCCGTTACACCTCCCAGCATTTGAACACTTATTCCCCAAGGCCCATATGTAGCAAATACTCACAGGATTACTTTGTTTCATTAGTCAGTTTACTAGCAAGTAAACCCTTCAAGTTGAAACAGCGTTTTCAGCAGCATTGATTATAAGGGGTGTCCACTTATCCAGCTCATTACAGCCCTGACTTACAGCAACTTGAGACGCTTTATTGTACCTTCCCAGTTAAGCCCATCATAGAGCATTTCCAAAGAGGATTATAATGATCTCTAGCTATATCAAGGTTCTTCAAAATCCAGAATATAATCAGGAAGATCAATTTGTTTTATTGAAAGCGGAAAAAAGCATTCACGCCACTTCAAGAACGAGCAAGATCTCTCAGTGTCTGCACCACCTCCATGCACGCTGAAAAACTGTATTCCAAACCAGTTCTTGCTTTTGCCAGCCAAAGCTATTGTTGCTTTGCTTCAAAATGAGCCAGAAACACCACAGACACTACATTAACCTACATGGAACAGCTCTGTGATCATCTAAATGGTATCATTTGCTCAAGGCAACGAACCGTAGGTTCTTTAGTGAGTGACACAGTCAAGACTTCAGAAAATTAAAAAGAAAACCATAGTTTACATTCTTACAGTTTTAATCCTGCCCCTCTTCACTGCCTGCTGAGGAATCCAGGGTTACAATGCATAAAGCCTGCTGGGAAACCATCAAGCCTGTCTTCATCTTTTCTACTGCTGCTCCACAGAGATTTTTACTTATTTATTACTGCATTGTGATGCTGATATGCAAAGAGGTGATTTGTAAATTAAAAAAAGACAGACTGAGAAAAAGTGAAACTGATGAGTCAGTGGCAAAAGCTCCAAAGCCACGCTGTTCATTAAAAGAGTTAACCTGGAACAAGGAGTCGACATCATTTACTTTCTCCAAAGATGGTCCTCAAATTTCATAATCCAGAAATATTTTAAAATGGGAGCAAGACGCAGAAAGCTTGAAGTACGAGCTGCTGTTTTTCCTACAGAAGACCTACCAGAAATGCAGTCGTTGAGATTGTTCCCATACCTGTTTGTTTGGAAATGCTCTGATACAGCGGGTCTGGTATTTCAGGCTCGATTCCCTCCGCTGCTGAACGTAACCCATGTTGCGCAAATCCCACACCAGCACCCTGCGACCTGCAGTGCCCACAATCAGCCTGTCTCCAGACACAGACAGCGTGTACACCTTCCAAAAAGAAGCACAGGTGTTAAACACATATCAGTCTGGATGTTCCTTGCATGAAAGAAAGTATCAGCAGCCTGCAACAAGCAGCGTCTGTAACTACGACTGCAGCCCCAGATTTCCCTTCTGCTTCGATTTGTAACTCAGGTTTGGGATAAACAATAGGAGCATCCAGTTAGTTACTGGCCAAAAACCAACGTAGCATCTCTTACCTGGCACATACCTTAAAACCAAGCCCAAGCAGCATCAGAAAACATAAAGCTATCTTACAAAAAACCAACAGTAACCAAACGATTCCAGTACAAATATGCACATGTAAAATCCTAAATATCGAGAACGCTCACTGTGTTGGCAGTCTGGAGAGAACCTTCCTCAGTATTAATTCACATTCTAAACGATACACATGCACAGAAAAATAGATGCATGATTCCAAAGGGAAATAAATATTACTCAAGTTTTCCTCAAAAATTATTTCAAGCATTGATAGGACGCAGCATGAAGGAAATATGAACAAAGCAACAGAGGAAGAGGGCACAGATTTGATTTTTGCTTGGCATGCACAGCTTGCATCACCCACTGTGCAGGCATCATTGCACAGCTCAGTCTCACAAAGCCACTGCTCATTTTGTTTCTCCTCTGTCTAGAAGCAACACTTCAACATGTGTTTCATGTTAATGAAGGGAAATAAAGTGCTAATAATTCATTAAAAACAGTACTTTGAATACTACAGTAAAACTAATTGAAAAAGCCTACAGCTTGGAATTGTAACTCTGTTCCCAAAACTGGCTCAGAAGTTCTGCTTTTTGTTTCTTACAATTCTCACAACAATACTAAAGGTATCAATCCTTCTGTGTTCAACTTCTACTCGTCAATGGAGTTAACCTGGGCCTAAAGGAGAACAACACGTGCTTAGTCAACAGCTCTGTCCTACCAAATGAATCACCAGCTGTAGCTACACAAGCAAGATGGAATCCAACTACCTCCAGCTGCTCTGCCACTGAGCTGATACAGCTACCAATATGCTCCAGAAGAGGAAAGGCAAGTGTGAGAGATCTGGTGCCCTGGCAGAAGGACTCTATTTACTCTGGACAACTGCTTGTACTCAAGCACACAGCTTCCCTTTCTGCTTCTCTGATAAAGTTTGTGAACAGCACAGCTGCTTGGATCTAATAAGACTACACTGAAATATGAGACAAATAAACTTGTCTCATCAACAACTTCTGGCAGAACTCTTGTCCTCCAAAAAGTAATTTATTACAAAAAATACAAAGCTATCAATTACCTCACAGCTCCACATATACAAAACCCTATGTCTGTTTAACCAACTACATTCTCTAGGCATGCATTTCTGCTTTAAACAATGCACCATTATTCAATTTCCCTCTCAAGACTGATGACTCAACAAAGGCTCACATAAGATCTGATGATCCCCATGCCAAATCCCATTTACATACAAGAGGGAGAAGACTTAAAGCTAAACTGATCTGCAGGTGTTGAACATCGTTATGTTTGTGCACGTGTAGAAATGAAGGCATAAGAGCATTAAACACCTTAAATCTTCTCTACAAACTGATGTCACACCTGTATAGTGAGTATTCTTTCTGCACCACACAATGATAAATCAAACGAAACCATTGTCATGCAGTTGAGTAGGTGTACACATTTATCAAAGGCAGTATTAAAGAAAAGGACATAATGAACCTTGCTGAACCAATCAGCAGCTTGATTCACTGTCTGTCCGTTATATGATATCCTGTCAGCAATTTATCATCGTTCTTTACATGCTACATACAACTATAAATCAAAACTAGAAATAATGCAATTACTTCATTCTGAACAAAGGCCTTGTCAGAAGGAGGTCCTGCTGTACTGTGACAGAAGTAACAGCTATTTAGCTGCCATGGGGAATGCAGTGATGGTTTCTATGACTCGATCGTACACTGTGACACAGCTAAGTGCCATTTTTAAAAGAGCACAGGCAAAAAATATTCACATGCATAATTTGGTCTTCTGTAATTCGTTCCAATGATTCCACTCTAAGTGGCATAAAGATCAGCAAACCATGAAACGTATTAGCAAAAACTCAAGAAATTACATTCTAGTTTACTTGTCTTGGTCTCAGCACGGAGGATTTTGGTCAGTTTAGACATTCTTCTAATGCTAGGTGTTACTACAAAGCAAGCAATTCTGTTCAACCTTTCTACACGCGTCAAAAAGAAATAATATTTCAGGCAATGAAAATTGGCCTCTTACTCTATTTCTGGGCACATTTCAAAGCAATCAGACCTTACCTGATAAATCAAACGCCAGGATTTGCTATCTAAAAACCTTCATGTCTAGGAAAACCACTAACAGAACATATTGAAACAATCAGGCCAAAAATTAGCAAAGTAAACCATGGATTATCAGTGACCACCTCAATTTTACACACTGTTTTTGCTGGGACTTGCCTCCTCAAACTTGATTTACACAGGACAATTTTTTGCCATCACTACTGCTAAGAATTAAGTTATGCTCCTATTGATGACAGCGTGATGACCCAACCTAAGTTCGTAACATTTTCTGATTGCTATTTTAAAACACAACGTTTGTGTCTTAAAAAGCATCAGAAGTCACCACAATCATACAGGGTGAGCTCTCCAACCACACGTACAACTCCCTGGCTGTATTATTTAACATGTTACCTGGGATCCCAGATCCACCACATACCTTTTCTGGCTGAGAGAAGGTTCCTGCATTGCAAGGTGTTCTGGGATCCCACAGTTTAACTGTCTGATCCCAGCTGCCAGTCACCATGACATTCACTTCTGGGCAATACTCAACACATCTGATAGGTGCATCATGGCCACCAACAAGGTTTTCTGGAAAGAAGCAAACCCAAATGTAACTGTATGGGCTTCACAAACAGTCAGAGTGTGGTGAATGAACTTAAAAACACACATTATGGTCATACAAACACAGTGTAACACACGCTATGGGGTGCAAAACTCTGACAAAGCAGAAGTTTTCTGAGCATTTTGCCATATCTGTGAAAGACCATTTTAAACATGTCCAGATTACAAGCCTTCAGAAGCTCTGACAGGGGGGTTGGACTCAATGATCTCTGGAAGTCCCTTCCAACCCCTACAATTCTGTGATTCTGTGAAAACAGCACGCTCAGTTTTAGAGCAGCTCAGCTAATTCCCCTCTATGAGACAAAGTGGCAATTCTCAACAGAAATGGAACTCAAGATGCCTTAACAAGCACATACCAGACTTCCCAGCAGAGTGCCAAGCCCTGCTCTGCTGCTAGGTGGTACTTCTCAGGGCCACCAGTTTTACTGCCAAAGACACGCATGACAAAGTTTAAACCATCAGAAAGATGGGTATGTCACTGCTTCCTTCCCTTCTCACCTTAAAATTAGGGAAGGAGAAAAAATACACGTGCAAAACACATCAGTTAATACCTGTCACCAGAAATGCTTTCAGTTTAGCAGCAATGGATCCAGCCCTTCTGCTAGAAATCTCCTGGCACAATCTTTAATCACGCAATAAGAAATACTGCCTTGTTCAGTGCCCCGGGGAACCAGAAAGGGCTGCATGATTCCTGGGTGCCAATGGTGCCAATTTAAACTAAGGAGCTACTGCTTAAAGCAAATATTCCCCTCCTGAAAAACTGGAAAAATTATATTGCTGTAAGCATCTAAACCTGAAGCTCAGGCCAGGTCTTTCAAGGAGATCACTCCCAGAATTCAGTGTGCTTACCTTGGTCCGTGTTTAAATCGTGCATTTTCAACTGCTGATCTAATCCTCCACTCCAGGCATGGGTAGGGTCCTATAAATGCAAAAAGATCCACTCATGACATGCATAGATGTACAGCAGGCAGGGAAACTTCAGTCTCCCAGGCACAGAAAGAGACCTGCTTTTAAGAGATTGGGGAAAACTGGAAACCGCGTGAGAATCTGTGTTTTAAACCACAGATTGAATTGCAGGTGGAAAAAGCACAATTAAAGATTTAATTGATCCTTAAAGCATTCATTTGGTAACGTATCAAGTTCAGACACCGGAGGACATGTCAAAATGCAGTGCAAAAAAAAAACCTACCAATTACTTGCAACACTGTATTTCATATATCACATATGATAGGCAAAATAGTAAGAAAAATAAGAGCCAGTTAAAAAAATCTTTCAGAATATTTCAATGGTTCACATGGAGCAACGCTGTCTTTCTAAAACAACCCAGTAAGAGAAGGCTAAAAAAACAATAATTGGCTGTGGGTATCCATTGTGAATGATTGTGGGTATTCATTGTGAAAGAAACATGCAAAGAATTGACCACTGGAAAAAAAAACAACTGTATAAACCAGCTGAATTTATTCTTGTCTGCCACTTCTGCCAGAAGTAAGCTATGTGTGTGCCTGCATCCTTCACAAAAAACATGGATTTAGGACAAGAAAGAGGCTCGTGGGAAGAACAATAAGCACAAGTACAATGCTCTTGGACACCTGCATTTCAGGTAGGAACTATCCCTTTAATTTCAATTTCTCACGTACTTTGTGCACCGTAGGCCCATAAAATACAATTGAAAAACAAACCTCACACACACTTACATAAAAAGCACAGTCAAGGACAGCTCCTGAATGCTGATATTTGAGTCTCATGCTGTTGGCAGGAACATCATAGAGACGGACAGTGGTGTCCCAGGATGAAACAAGCAGAAACTGAGATGTGTTTGGACTGAACTTCACCGATGAAATCCCATCATCTGGAGTTTGATTGAGTTTGAACTCGTTTGATCCTGTCATCTGACAACAGAGCACAGATGTCATTTTAGTCACAACAGGAAAGTAAACCCAGCGAGTTGGCTGGCTAACTGACACACCTTAAGGTTCATTTAAAGGAAACCCAGAAAGCTTGCTAACCCTCACACAGAGCTGGAACGCAGAACTGACAAACACACTGAAGTTGCTTCTCGCAGCCCAAGACCTTAAACTCCTTCCCACATAGAGAATTTTTAATTTAAATACCAAACACAGCAATACAGCCTGGAATAATTATCATAAACTTTTTGTTCTGTTTACCTCTAAGCCTAGATAAACAATACTGTTATGCACTTTCCCCTCATTACGCTGCCTATATGGTTATATTTCTAGGAGCATTTATAAGTTACTCTGAGGATAAAGATTTTACTTTAAAAAATGGGGGCAGAAAGAAATCCAAGGAAAAACTCCAGCAAAAAGCATTCCTGATTCACTGCAACTGTGCTGGACTTCCAAGAACTACAACTGCATGACTACTCCAACAGTTACCAGCACTAGTTGGTACACATAAAAAAATAAGAGAGAGCTGAGGCTACAGGCAAATTTCAGCTGGAAAGACAGTGAAGATCTTACAAACGCTCTGGATGAAGAAACTGTTCATTATAAGTACAGCAAAAAAGCCCCCAAAATCTTTTAAAATGCTTTCTAAGCATTAACAGCACGTTTCTTTTTTGAGGAAAAGGCTTAGTAAGTGTATTAGCTGTGACTTTTTGTAATGTTATCACATCTGAACTTGTGTATAAACTCAAAGGAGAGATTAGACCTTTGGGAGCAAAATCCAAGAGAGAAAGAGAAGGTGAAATGTGACAAGAATCAGCTGCTCTGCACAACGATTCCAGAGCTGTGTTTGTCAGTAACTGAACCATCACCAAGCTGTAGAACAATGTAAGCACTGCACATTCTTACACTGTAAAAAAAAGTCTGAAGTGGGAGCTCTTGGAAGGATGCCTTTACATAAAAGACCCACCAAAACAAAAAGTGTACCATTACAAATGGTACTTAAAATGGAAATGAAAATATCATCACTTTTAAGAATAGGAAATAGAAATTACACTCTAAACCCCTTTTTCCTTGCCCAGAAGATGGATGTGCTTGAGAATCCATCACACACACAACACAGCACTTCTAACAAAGGATTCTGCAGCAGGTTCATTACACCTTAAACAGTGAAACGTACCTCAGTGAGGATTTCAGATGGACATGCAAAGACAACAAAAGCAAGGAATGGAGAACCAGGAGGATCTAAGCAGACACACTAAGAGCAACGGCCACTTGTGGCAGAAACTCAGCAGGCACTTATTGTAGGCAAATGAGACAAGAGCTACAAACCACCCCAAAACAACCAGCAAGCAGAGCTCCAGGAAGAGCAGAGACTTGGAAGGAACTCCTAAAGTTTTTGAACCCAGAAACAAGTATATATACATACACATGCACATGGGTGCATGTGTATCTCCTATGTAGGTTAACAGATATATATATATATTAAAAAAAAAAAAAAGGGACTCTGCACATTTACAGAAATAAAGCTAGACTGCCAGAGAACTGCTGTGGTCACCACAGAGCCCTGACACAGCAATGGAGCACCACAGGCAGTTGGAGAAGATACTCCAACAAAGGCAGAACCACGACACCAACTTCAGCACGGGGTTCCTCTGCAATTCTTCCACCCCCAGAGCTGCCTGTACAACGCAGACACGAAACCAGCGCTTTTGCAGCCCCCAGGACCCCAGCACACAGCACTACCGTTTTCATAGTACACGGCTTCTTCCCTCTCTCGAGGCCACACCACGGAGAATTGTTCTTCACAGATGAAGGCAGCCTGCGGATAGTCCTGTGTGGGCGGGAAGCACAGCGTGAGGGCCAGGCCCGTAAGCGGCGGTAGATGCGAGGCCGCTCGCAGGCCGCAGCCGTCCCTCAGCGCGGCCCCGAGCCGGGAGCGAGCCCAGAGCCTCCACCGCTATCCCCAACCCTTCCCCCAGCCCTCAAACCCGCTTCCGACCCGAACCGACCCGAACCGACCGACCTCACCCCGCAGCCCGGCTCGGCCTCACCTCACCGCCTCACAGCGCCTAACGGCCGTCCGCTCCACGCATGCGTGGTGCGCGCAGCCTCGCCCGCCGCTTGGCCCCGCTCTCCCATTGGTCAGTTCAAAGCGGCGTGGCGGCGCGATGCATGCTGGGAGCTGTAGTCGGCCCGCAACGCTGCGCGGCTGCCGGCGGCTGCGGAGCGGGCGGGGATCGGCCCCGAATGTCCATCGATGGAATGGAAGTCGGAGACGAAGGGACGGAGCCGTGAGGGTGGGAGCTGAGCACGGGCTGCCGTCAGCAAAACGCTTACGGCGTCTGTAAATACACATGGTGTTTCCAAATATTTCCGACATTTACCAATATTTACCGGTATTTACGATATTTCCCGATATTTCCAACACCCACAATCCGTTATCAACAGAAATGTCCGACACCTGAAATATTTCCAAATGTAGCC
Source organism: Lagopus muta (assembly GCF_023343835.1). Taxonomy (NCBI): domain Eukaryota; kingdom Metazoa; phylum Chordata; class Aves; order Galliformes; family Phasianidae; genus Lagopus; species Lagopus muta. The sequence continues at coordinate 61,957,268 of NC_064437.1, read as the reverse complement.
AACAGTTCCAAACGTTTCCAATTATTTCCACTATTTCCAGCAATTCTCACATCATTCACGGCATTTCCTGCCCAAGCTGGGATTGCCATGCACCCCTTCCATAGGGCAGCACTCGTTCCTCATCCCAACACTCTGCCTCTCCCTTCATCTTATTTAATCCTTTCTGCATCTTTTAATCGTTTTTTTTCCCTTTTTCCCGTGCTCGCACCCCCTCTCCCCCCTCTCCCATGCCCATCCCACAGCACGAAACCCATCCTGCACCCACTTCCCAGCCATGCAAACACGCGGTGGTGGTGGCAGATTTACAAACGAGGCTTAAAACGTTTTATTTCCTTTAAAAATATGTACAGATCTGAAATAGCGCTTTTTTTTTTTTTTTTCCCTTTTTTTTTTTTTTTTAATTAATTTTCCTTTCAAGTGGCAGGATAACGCTGGGCGGGGGGAAGGGGAGCCCCGACCTCACCCCTCCCACCCCCATCAGTTCCAAACCTTTCCGGACTGCCCCTGGAAGCGGCCCCGAACCCGAGTCGGAGCCGAATCCCCGGACCCGATGCCTCGGAGCCGGAGCAGAACCCCCAGAACCGAATCCCGAAGTCCCGGGCCCGAAGCCCCGCAGGCGGTCCCGGAGCCGAAGCCCGGAGGCGCGGCCGCTCCCAGCCCCGACGGGGCGGGCGGGGCTCTCAGTACTCGATCTTATTGTAGAGATTGTAGAGCGGTAAGGCCGAGAGGTTGCTGCCGGGGTAGTAGAGAGGAGCGGGGAAGGCGATGGAACGCGGCACCGGCACCCGCAGGAGGGAATTGTCTCTGAACACCAGCGGCATCCCCACCAGAGTCTGAGCTGAAGCGTGGGCCATGTTGGCAGCCTCCAGCTCTGCCGAGAGCTGTCGCTTCCACTTGTTGCGGCGGTTCTGAAACCACGTCTTCACCTGGGTCTCGGTGAGCTGCAGGCTGGAGGCCAGGCAGGCCCGCTCCGAACTGCTCAGGTATCGCTTCATGTCGAAGGTGGATTCCAGCTGGTACACCTGGCTGCGGCTGAACACCGTACGCGTCTTCTTTTTGGCGGCCCCGGCCTGCCGGTCCCCGCCGTCGCGTTGCCTGTCCCCGTAAGAGGGAGAGGAGGATCCCAGCGGCTTCTCCTTGTCCTCCTTAAAGTCCTGCGGGGAGGCCGAGAGGAAGGGGGGCCGTTCCGCTCCGCCCGCAGCCGCTCCGCTGCCCCTGGTGCTGCCTGCAACACAGCCACAGCGCGGGTCGCATCGGCAGCCACCGACGGCGCGGCCCCGACGGCTCCGGGGAGACGGGAGAGGAGGAAAAGCGGCAGGAAACGGCAGCGAGGGTGGGAGAAACTTCTGATATGAGCGGTTGTGCATCAGGGGTTGGTGTGTGATGGAGAGAGGGCTGGATGGTCGAGTGGATAGATGGAGGGATGGACAGGTAGATGGAGGGGTGGAAAAATGGATGGACAAGGTGAATGGATAGATGGATGTGCAGGAGGACAAATGGATGGACGAAATGGATAGCACCCGAAGAACAGCATGAAGCTTCGTTGGGAAAGGCCAGGTTGGCTTTTAGGGAAAAGGTTTTGCCCCAGAGTGTGATGGGCACTGAACAGCCCCCTACGGCTCCTACAGCCCCGAGAGTGATAAGACACCCCTCTCAGACACAGGAATTGAGTTTTGGGGGGTCCTGCTTGGAGCCGGGGGTTGGATACCATGATCGTTAAGGGTCCTTCCCTTAAAGCTCGGGATATTCCCCGATTCTGTGATTTCAACGATGATTCTGTGATATGTCACAGCAAAGGCACCTGAGCACCGGGCTCAATGCTGCTTTCCTGCCCGACACGAGCCGACGCATTTTGCTTTACAACACCGCATTTCACACGCCGTTTCATCAGAACTAATGCTAAAAATAAACATCTTTCTCTCCCTCAGCCGAGCGTTGTAAAGAAGCAGGAGATAAGGGAACGTTCGTTATCACTCCAAACTCGCCCCTTCGCCAGGGCGAGAACGAACCCTGCTGAGGTGGGAAAAGGAAAGAAAAACCAAAGCCGCCCCGTTTTTCCAGCAGATCCATCCCCCCTCCAGCCATGGCCGGCTCACACCCGGCAGCCCCGAGGCGCGGCCGCGCCGTCGCGCAGCGCTACTCACCGAGACGGGCGAAGCCGAGGGGCTGCTGCTTACGGCACGGCTCGGCGGGGCCGTGGGCTTCGGGGCAGAAGCAGCCGCGGTGTTTCCAGCTCTCGTTCGGTTCCTCTTCGTCCGAGGAAAGGGAGAGGTTCCGACCTCGCGGGGGCCACGGGGCCGCCTTAGGGCCCGCTTCTCGGGGGCCGTCGGCGCTGCCGCTGCCCAGGATGGACTGAATGGTGAAGGTGGAGCCGGGAACAGCGGGCGGGCAGCACTTGCTCTGCTCTTCCTTGCTGCTCATCCTGGGTTCATAAGAAAGCAGAGGGGGAAAGCTCTCGCTTTAGAGGAGCCGAGGGGTGCGGGGACGGGGGGGGAAGGGAGCAGGACTGCCGGGGGGTTTGTTTTGGGGGTGCTTTCGGCGTGCCGCTGCCGGTTCTCCCCGCGCCTGCCCAGGCGGACTGCATGCTCCTTCCCTCGCGTCCCTATTGATCTGCGGGCGGCGGGCGGCGGGGCTTCATTTGCATGGAGGTGGCCTTCGCCGCGCCAATCACGGCGGCGGCGGTGGAAAGTTTGGGCAGCGGCGGGGTCCGGGGGTTGGGAGGGGGTTGGGGGGGGTCCCGGGAGGCGGCGGGGCCGGGGGTATCCCGAGGGCTGTGGGGCTGCCCCGACCCTACGGCTGCGCTGCCTCCGCCTCGGGGGGCGGTGTGGACGTGGGGTCAGGATGGACGGGAGGTGCTGGGACAACGCGTCTTGGTGGGGGGACGGGGGGAAGGGGGGGGGGGGTGTTTGCCCTTTTGTTTGTGGGAGAAATGGGGGAAAAAAAATAAATAAACCGATGTTACGGTTTGATGCCGAGCTGGAAAAAATCCTCCTGCGATGAATAGGAACTGGTAACGAACGCTTCAGGGAAAGGAAATGCTATTTCCTATAGGGGAGGCCCGGCCGAAGCCGAGCCACGACGGCTGCCCGGGGCGGGGCCGTGTTGGGATGGGGCCCTTCGGCTCCCCCTTTCCTCACCCTCCCCCTGCCCCCCCCTTCCGACCCCGGGCCCCTCCGCGGACACATATCCCAAAAATCAAATCAGGGAATGCAAAGAATAGGATGGAAATATACAAATCAATAGAGACAAATGTCAAGACGTTTTAAAATGACATTTTTCATTAACTCCGAGTCACCATATTATGGCTGGTATATTGAATAAAAGTACTTATAATATAATTAGGCATAGCGAGATGACGACTGTTACCCAGACCAGCGGCATAATCTTTAACTACTTAACTACTTGATAGACTCATTAATGGACTAATTGATTAGGAAAAGTGTTCCAGCTCCTCCTCTCCCTGCGAGGGGCAGGTGCTGTCCTGTTTTACCACATTAACCTTTTCAGTGCTTTTCAACGGGGGTCGCGACACATTACAAATGGTCAGCTTTAATCATGATGTCAGCTCATTAACCCGGAAAGACCCCTCACTGAAATACAATTTAAGAAATCGTCCTTCATCCCGCTTTGCCTTCCCGGCCCTCGCACAGCCGGGACCCCTGTTCTGCCGTCGGGGAAAGCGAAGGACGGCACCCGGGGGCTGCCCCGAGTTCCAAGCCGGGGTAGAGAGAGGCAGGGAATGGAGCTGGAGCCGCCCCGATGGCAAACGACGTGACAACGCTGTGCTGCCTGCGGGTGGATGCGGATGGGCCGGGGTGGGGGGATGTTGGACAGGGAGAGGGGGTGAGGAGGGTGGAAATCATGGGAGAGTGGGGGATTTAGGGGATTTGGGGGGCAGAAGGGAGGGAAAAGGAGAGAAGGAAAGGGAGAAGGGGGAAGAGGGAAAGGGGAGAAGGGGAAGGGGGAAGGGGGATGGGAGAAGGGAGAAGGGAGAAGAAGGGGAAGGGAGAAGGGAGAAGGGAGAAGGGAGAAGGGAGAAGGGAGAAGGGGGGAAGGGGGAAGGGGGAAGGGGGAAGGGGGAAGGGAGAAAGGGAGAAAGGGAGAAAGGGAGAAAGGGAGAAAGGGAGAGAAGGGAGAAAGGGAGAAAGGGAGAAAGGGAGAAAGGGAGAAAGGGAGAAAGGGAGAAAGGGAGAAAGGGAGAAAGGGAGAAAGGGAGAAAGGGAGAAAGGGAGAAAGGGAGAAAGGGAGAAAGGGAGAAAGGGAGAAAGGGAGAAAGGGAGAAAGGGAGAAAGGGAGAAAGGGAGAAAGGGAGAAAGGGAGAAAGGGGAAGGGAAGGGAAGGGAAGGGAAGGGAAGGGAAGGGAAGGGAAGGGAAGGGAAGGGAAGGGAAGGGAAGGGAAGGGAAGGGAAGGGAAGGGAAGGGAAGGGAAGGGAAGGGAAGGGAAGGGAAGGGAAGGGAAGGGAAGGGAAGGGAAGGGAGGGAAGGGAGGGAAGGGAAGGAAGGGAAGGGAAGGGAGGGAAGGGAAGGGAAGGGAAGGGAAGGGAAGGAAGGGTAGCACCAGCAACCTGTGTGCCGAACCGAACCAAACCGAACCGAACCAAACCGGGCCGAGCCAATATGAGCCGGGCCGCGCTCCGACGCCGCTCCCAAGGGGTAATGGAATCAGCTCCGACGCCCATCAGCACCCGACGGAACGAACAGTCACGGGGCAGCCCGGCCCAACCCGCCTCCCGCCGCCCCTCGACGGATGGGGCCGCGCTATCCCCCCCCCCCCCCCACCCCCCCATCCCCCCGCCCCCCCGCCCGCGCCGTCGGGGCAAAGTGATCAACCGGCACGGCGAGATCAACTTTGAAAGACAGAGCGAACGCTTAAAGTTTAGATCTCCAGATTATTACAATGCTCGGTATTAAAGTGGCCCTGAGCAAGCTTTCAAAAGGAGCCTAATAAAAATTGATCTGCCCTGCTTCTGCAGCGCTTGGAAAATAGGCTCGTAGAGCGGCCGTAATATCGGGAGAAGGCTCCCTCCGAAATGACAGATGAAGTCATAAACAAGTTTGATCTCGGAATCAAGCTTCGATAAATATTAAACACGGTCCCCTTCCACGTGTGGATTATGATATATGGCGCGTCCAAACTTTAAAATAAGGAAATACCAGAGAAAATGATCTCGATAAATTTTCTAAGTATAAACGTTGATTATGTTTCGATTTTCATTCAAGAGCCTCTGCCGCTCGTTTTTTTGGCGCAAATGACATCTCGCAATGGGCTTTTGGGGGAAAAGGGCTCCTGTTTGAGAAAGAGAGCCCTAGAGGTGTACAATTTATGTAATCTGCGGCTGGAAAATGAATTGTGTAATTTATTGGAAAACAGAAAGTCGCGAAGATTGGATCAGCATAGCCTATCCGAGGGCCCCTATCCATCAAGTTCCAATTAACAACCTAACCAGAGAGCTTTAATGTGTTTCCAATCTAGTGGCCTGATAGACTCATCAATTCCTCGGGGAGAAATTAAGAAAATCGACCGCCCCTTGGCGTTGTAGTGTCATTCCTTTCTGCAACTATATGTCAAATTAAAAACACAATTAAAATTTAAACTGTTTCAATCAGAGGGTGCCCTGCAACCTATGTTTCACTTAATAGAACTTTGATGAAAATCTGATGGTTCCACTCCATCATGAAAGCGAATAGAGCCGAGGAGTGCGAGAGATCCTTTCTATTTATTGAAAACGCGGGGCCCGGCGGGCTCCAGGTGAGAGCACGGCGAGATCGGGGCTCTGCCCGGCGATGCGGGCACACGGACGGGGCGGGCAGAGCGGAGCGGACGGGGACGGAGCGCTGCCGGTTCCCGTGCCCCCACCTGGGGACGTCGGAACGGAATGGGGAGGTGCTGCGCGGGGCAGGGCTGCGCACCTTCCCCATCGATTCCCACGCGAGTCCCTCAGCGGGGCTCAACGCGAGGATGCGGCCCCTCGAAGCTGCCCTGCGTCGCTCTTTCCCCGCTTTTCCTTATGTAAGAGTTCTTTTGCCGCACGCTTTTGAAACGTTTCCAAGCTCCAAAGCTCTCTCTGGGGCCCGGACTGAGCTCCGGGAATCCCTCGAAGGTACGGGAGAGGCGCAAGGTCACCGACAGCACCCAAAGAGCGCAGGAACAATAGATTCATTGGAAACGATATTTTACAGACGTGCCGCGATCAATAGAGACCGCAGCATTGCGCCGTGCCAATCTGTTAATGCTCCTAATGGTCTCCTCGTCCCGTTTGCGCGCTACGCGGAGTCGATGGAGCAAAGCGATTATTGCAGAGACACTCTCGGCATATTTGGGGAGGGAGGGAGAGGGAAAAAAAAAACAAAAAAAGAAAAATAGAAAAAAAAAAAAGAAAATGATCCCCAACCCCACGCGTTTATTGCGCTGTCGGACCGCGGGATTTTCCCACGGAGCGGAAAGAATCGCATCTGCGCAGCGCATGCAGCGGAATTCGGAAACCTTCGGAGAAAGGAGGAGGGAAAAAAAAAAAGGGGGGGGGGGAGGTGGAAAAGCAAAAAAACTCCGTTACCGATTACCGACCTCCCGGAGGTGCTCGGAAGAAGCGGAGCGCCGCCCCTCCCGGTCCTTGCGCAGCCCGCGGGAGGCAAAAGTCGTCTGATCCCCAAAATGCGGCTCTCGGGAAGTTTATATCCCCCCCCGCGCTGTTTGCAGTACACAGCCAGCCGCTATTTACTACCAAATAAAAGAAATACATGGGTGTTTGTAGCGCAAACACGGAGAGCTCGGTGCGGACAAAGGCGCAGAGCTGCGGAGTGGAGCGCGCCCGCTGCGGCGCAGAGAATGGAGGAGAAGTTCGGTAGCACCGCACCGACCCCCCCCCCCCCCCCCCCCCCCCACCACACACACACATCCTCCCCTCTCCCCCCCCCCCGCCTTGTTCGGTCTCTCAAAAGGTGTTTTTTTCGCCGCCCCGAAGGGTTTCTCGCAGCCGTCGGTGTGCCCGAAGGGAGAGGCGACAGAGCTCCACGGTTGGGTGCGGGGACACCTGGGGAGGTGTGGGGGTCTGAGGGAAGGAGCGGCCCCAAAAGGGCTCTGCCAAAGGGAAAAGTGTCCCGGCTGCAACGCTGTCCCGACTCTGTCGCTGCTCACATCCCCGCAGCGATATTTCCCTTCGCCCACATCCCATCCACTGCTGTCAGAGGAGAGGGGTGAAAAAGCTGAGCTCTCGCTTTACATTTACTTTTCTTTGCCTTCATTCTTTTTTTCTTTTTCTTTTAGATTTCGTTTCCCTCTCTCCCATTCTTCCCCTTTTATTCCCTTTCCCTCTTCTTCTTTATATTTTCTTTTCTTTTCCTTCTTTCCCTTTTCTTTTGTATCTCCTTTTCCTTCCCTCCCTTTCCTGTTGTATTTTCTTTTCTTTTCCTTCGACCCTTTCCCCTTTATATTTTCTTCTCCTTTTTCTTTCTTTTCCCTTTCCCCTCCCCATCCTTGTTCAACCCCCTCCCCCCCCCCCCACTTCCCCCCGCCCCTTAAGAACCACAGCCCGACCCCAGCGGAGCTCACAATGCGGAGTAGCCGCTCTCGCACCCCCCCTCACTCGGGGATGGCCGGGGCAGTCCGGAGTCGTTCGCTGCTCCCCGACCACAAATAAGCGACAGCTTTCCCCCGCCGCTCGATAACATCGCTCTATCGCGTATAAAATGGAAAAAGATGTATTTGCAATCACAACAATATTTTTAATGAGCTGCAAACGACTTGTCCCAAAGTTAGCAGTGCAAACACAAAAGGCATCACTCTGTTTGCAGGAGACACAGCGAGAGCCGTATTTTGGCTCCGACCCTCTGTTTGTGTTCCGTTTACGACCCATCGCATCAGGTTTGGATCCCAAACGAAAGAAAGGCGCGGAGCTCTCCGCCCGTAGAACGGAGTTTTATTTTGATTCCTTCGCCCCCCGCTCCCGCCCTGGGCACTATAAACACATCGGGTGAGGCAGATCTGAACGGAGAGGGGAGCGATTTGTGCCGCAAATAACCGTGCGGTGTGTGTGTGTGTGTGATGGGGGGGGCACCCCGAGGGCAACAGCGAGGGGGGGCCCGCCGGGGAAAGGTACGGCATCCAGCAAGGAGTGCCCCCCCCAAACGGCGTCCCATCGCCTCCCCCCTCTCCCCCACAGCGTCCCATAATGCCGTACCGATGATGGAGGATGGGGGGGATCGCATCCAGCCGGGACCCCCCCCATCTCCGGTCGGGAAACGTCGGGGCCGGACTCACCGCGGTGCCCCGCAGAGCCGCCCCCACCCGCCCGTGGGAGCCCCTCCTCCCGTTCCGGTGGTTGTTTGGCATCTTTGTTGTTTTGGTGTTGTTTTCTTCGAAGAAACGCTTCAAGAAAGAGATAAAAATAATAATAATAATAAAAAAAAAACGCTAAGGAACGGGTTTTATTATTACTATTATTGTTGTTATTATTATTATTATTTTCCACCACAACATTCAGTTGATAACAATATAGGCTGTAAAAATAGGACCGATCCCTAACAGAAAGCAAAGGGAGGAGGGGGGTGGTACAACCGAGAGGGGGGAAGGTGGAAGGGAAGCGAAATAAAAGCAATGAGAAATCCGAAAGGAAAAGAACGGCGCCCGTCCCAAACCCTCGGGAAGAACGGCCGACAACGGAGGAGAGACGCGGGGTGGGAGGGGGGGGAGGAGAGAGGCCGTCCCGGTTCGGTTCTGCCCGCGGCCTCCGAAGGAGCTCAGAACAAAACTGCGACATCGGAGCAAAGAAACGAAAATCCCCCTTAAAGTTGATTGTCCTTCACTGATAGCGCCCGGCCCGCCGAACCGCCCGCATTGCTCCGCGGGGCCGGGAGGGTGCGGAGCTCCACGCCTCTCCCTTCACTTCCATCTATTGGATTTTATTGTATTCTTATTAATTCTTCTTCTTCTTTAATTTTATTTCGTACAACACGAGCGAAACGCAGTTATACAAGGCTAAACCCTTCCCCCCCCCCCCCCCCTTTCTCCTCACCCGCTCAGGTAAAAGCAGTGCTTTGAGAATCGTCGTACAGTATTGCACAGTTCAAAAGTACAAGAATAAAAATAAGGATTCATCATCATCATCAATCAATATTACAAAAGGAACCCCAAAGAGTACAGATATTCTCCCCCCCCCCCCCTTTTTTTTTTTGCCCAAATACCGAAATAACATTACAAGGAAAAAAAAAAAAGCCAACAACAACAACAACAAAAAAAAAAAAACGACAACCAACCAAACATCCAAAAAAAAGAAAAAATAAAGAAAAAAAAAAAAAAAGAAAAAAAGACGAAAACAACGAGCAGGAAAATAAGAACGGGAATCCGACAGAAGAGTTCTGATTACCCCCCTCCCCCTCCCCGCGGCTGTGCCCCCCGCAGCACAACGCGATGAGGTCGGAGCAAAGCAGCGCTCCGAGAGGGATGGAATGATAGAATTCCTCACTTTATTATTATTATTATTATTATTATTATTATTATTTTTGGCTTTCCCGATTTGGCAAATCTCGAGGAGGAGGAGCGGCGTGGGATCTTTTTTTTTTTTCTTTTTTTTAATTATTATTATTATCTTTTCTTTCTTTCTTTCTTTCTTCCTTTTTTTTTTTTTTTTTTTTTTAATTTTTCTTTTGTACAAAAATAAACCTAAAGCCACAGAGACCATCGCGGTGTGTGTTCGCGGTTACAAAAGGTGTGACAGCCCCGGGGTGCCCGCTTTCGTTTTCCTTCCCCCCCCCTCTTGCCCCCCTTCCCCACTTTTGCTCCCTAATTATTTTCTTGTAACGCTTTTTCATTCTTTCCTTACCCTCCCCACCCCCCTCCCCTTTAACCCCCCTCCCCGGCTCCCCTCTCTCCGCTATAGGGCCGCAGCGCTACTTACGGGCGGCTCCGCGCCGCTCAGCGCGGGGCTCAGACGGGCCGCAGGAGCGGTACGGAGGTGACCACGGGGTGGGAGTAATAAACGGGATGGGGGAAGGTGAGCAGAGGCTGCGGGCCGGGACCGCCGCCTCCCGCCGCGCTGCTCTCCGCGCCCGAGTTCTCGTGGTAGAGGATGGGGACGCGCACGATGCGCTGCGCGGCCGCGTGGCTGAGGTTGGCCGCCTCCAGCTCGGCCGCCAGCTGTCGCTTCCACTTGTTGCGACGGTTCTGGAACCAGATCTTCACCTGGGTCTCTGTGAGGTGCAGCGAAGCGGCCAGGCCAGCCCGCTCCGAGCTGCTCAGGTAGCGCTTCATGTCGAAGGTGGACTCGAGCTGGAAGACCTGGCTGCGGCTGAACACCGTGCGCGTCTTCTTCTTGCGGCACGGCTTCTTCTCGGGGCTCTCCTCCCGTTTCTTCCAGTCCTCCGCGCCGCCCTCCTTCTTCCCCTCCTCCGAGTCGCTCTCCTCCAGCACGATCTCGGCGGGGCTTTTGGAGTCCCGCTCCTTCTGCTCCGCGTCCCCCCCCTGGAGCAGCGGCTCCGGGGAGTCCCTGTCGGTGCCCGACGCGGGGGACGAGTCCCGCAGGAGGGATTTCTCCGCAGCTGAACGGGGACAGAGGGACACAAAGAGACACCTTCAGCCCCGAGCTGCCCCCCGACGGGCTGCCGCCGCCCGCCCGCGGTGCCACCCCCGTCCCGTCGGGGATGAAGAGATGGAGGGGACGTATGGCAGGACGGAGGGACGGATGGGAAGGAAGGAGGGACGGAGGGTCGGAGGGTCGGAGGGAGCGGTACCTTCGGTGCGGGGCAGGTGGGCTCCGGCCGGCGTCAGCGCGTAGGGGTACCACCAGGTCTGGGCTCGCTCCAGGCAGTGCGCACTCAGAGCGAAGCGCGGCGCCGGGATCTCGAAGCGGGGAAAGGAGAGATCTCCCACCTGCGAGAGGGCGAAGCCGGAGCCGTCCGCTTTGCCCGAAGGGGCGAACAGAGCCCTCGGCTGCTTGGGGGCCGCTTTGGGGGGGTCTCCGTTGAGCAGGTTCTTGATGTAGAAGGATTCCTTGGGAGGGGGCGGCGGCGGCGGGGCGCTGGGCGGCTCCTGCCCGGTCTCCGGCATCCTCCGCTGCCCGCCCGCTTCCTGCCCGCCGCGGGTGGCGGCTCCCGGCGGCGCGGGGGAGAGGCGCGGCGGCGGCGCGGCAGGGGAGCGCGGCGGGCCCGGCCGGGGGCCCCTCGCATGGGGGGGCGGCAGCGCGGGGGGCCGAGGGGAGCCGAGCGGCACCGGGCAGGCGGAGGGAGAGCCGCGCTCCTCGCTGCCGCCGCCGCCGCCGCCGCTCGCTGCTGCGTCAACCCGGCGCCGGATGCTAATGATGAAATCAAAATGTCATCCAAGTTAAACGCGGGGAGCACGCGGCGATTGGGCACGCACGATGGCAAATGGGATTAGGCGGGGAGGCGGCCGGGAGGAGAAGGCTCCGCGCAGCCCCTGCCCGCAGCGCCGCGGCCCCGGCCCCCCTGCGACGTGCGCCGCCGCGGCGGGAGGCTGCGAGCGCCCGCCCGATCGTTATTGGCTCGGCGGAGTCCAATTAGGCAGCAAATGAGGACGGGGCTATTAGCACAAAGGGATCCCGGCTCCGCCGAGGCACCGCGGGAGGCGAATGGCACGGGCCGCGCCGCGCCGCCACAAAAGCGGCTCTCGCCCCGCCGCGCCGCCGCCCCGCCCCGCGTCCGCACCCACAAAAGCCGCGGGCGCAGCCGGGCCGCCCCGAGCAGCTCCGGGCCGAGCCGCCGAGCCGCGGGCCTGACGCCGATCGGGCCGCCGCTCCGCCAACTTTCCGTGCTGAAACGGCTCCGGCGGCCGCTGCGCGCCCCGCACGGACTGACCCCGACCCTGAGCCCGACCCCGATCCCGACCCCTCCGCCCCGCCGGGCACGCGGCGCCCTCTGCCGGGACCGGGAGCGGGAGGAGGCGGCCCGGGCTGCGCCGGGTGCGCTGCGGGAATCGGCACTGCGGGGCACTGCCGGCCCGGGATTGAACCGGGACGGCCTGAGGGCAGCGGGGTTCGTGTTGGGAGAAACGTCGGGGGAGGGATGGGGAAGGGGAAGGAAAGGGGAAAGGAAAGAAGGAAGGAAAGAGGAAAAGAAAGGAAAGGAAGGAAAGGGGAAGGAAAAGGAAATGGGAGAGGGGAAAAGGGAAAGCAAAGGAAAAAAGGAAGGGGAGGAGAGGAGAGGGAAGAGGAAGGGAAAGGAAAAAGGAAAAAGGAAAAAGGAAAAAGGAAAAAGGAAAAAGGGAAGGGAAGGGAAGGAAAGGAAAGGGGAAAGGAAAGGGGAAAGGAAAGGAAAGGAGAAAAAAAAGAAAAGAAAAAAAGAATGTAAGGAAAGAAGGTAAGGAAAGTAAGGAAGTAAAGAGGAAAAGAAAGGAAAGGAAGGAAAGGGGAAGGAAAAGGAAATGGGAGAGGGGGAAAAGGGAAAGCAAAGGAAAAAAGGAAGGGGAGGAGAGGAGAGGGAAGAGGAAGGGAAAGGAAAAAGGAAAAAGGAAAAAGGAAAAAGGGAAGGGAAGGGAAGGGAAGGGAAGGAAAGGAAAGGGGAAAGGAAAGGGGAAAGGAAAGGAAAGGAGAAAAAAAAGAAAAGAAAAAAAGAATGTAAGGAAAGAAGGTAAGGAAAGTAAGGAAGTAAGGAAGGAAGAAAGAAAGAAAGGAAGAAAGAAAGAAAGGAAGGAAGGAAAGAAAGGAAAGAAAGGAAGGAAAGGAAGGAAGGAAAGAAAGAAGGAAGGAAATAAATCAATTGCCACAGCCCCTGAATTCTGGTGTGCTCTGAACGTTTGGGACACACATGCACATCCACCGCACACATCTCTCCTGGCACAGGAGCTGTAGATCTGAAGGTGGGTGTGCACAGCTCTACCTGTAAATGTTTTAATGCCCTGATCAAATAGAACGGATTTCTGGTGCTCCTCCTGCTGTTCCCTCTCAAAGACATGCACCTGCAATTCGAAATAACATCTTTCATCTGAACCACATCTCTCACCGGCTGTGCTTACGAGCTCTCTGTAGGAGTTCTGCATCCCCCAGAATATTTGGGGTCATGAATCCATGTTTCCAGCCATTCCTGTCATGGCAAGGAGCAGCTCAGATGGACAGGGAGGCGCAGGAACAGAAGATGATTGTATGATTTCTGATCCTAAGATCAGCAAAGCGCATCCTGGGGATGGGGGGTCATCCAGGTACAGAAGTATGTAGGAATACTCTCTTCCTCTAAGCATCTGTTTCATTTAAGGGCATCAAAGTAAAGCTTATCAGGAATTTGTCAAAGCAAGTCTGTTGCAGTGGGGATATTCTTCAGTTCTGGACTAAGATGCACGGGCAGGAAGCGGTGCAGAGGGCAGCTTCAGGGCAGGACTGTTGGCTCCTAATCTGCCTGTGGTCCCTCAGGACCAGCAGCCACTCACAGGGCAAAGCTGAGCAGGAGAGACAAACGGAGACGGTCCGCGATGAGCTACAAGGAACGGTCACTTTGCAGTTCTTTATTCTGCATCAAAAAAGGGGGAAAAAAAGAAAACAAGAAAACAATCTTTCTGTATCCCCTTCTATGTCCCTTTCTGTGTCCTTTTTTATATCCTTTTCTCACTCATTTTTTTTGATTTATGCCCCCCAGCAACAGCTGCACGTGAAGCCCGATGCTGACGGACCCATCCCTGAGCCCAGGGGGTTTTGCTGCAGTCTTCCTTCTACTTTTGTTTCTAAACCCACACTCATCCCACTCCATTGTAAACAGATGATTATTATTTCATTAGTGTTCCAATTCAGAATTAATTGGCTAATTTACACATGGATCAATTGTATAAATGCGATGTTGGTGATAGGTGCTTGATATGATTTAAAGTAATTGTTTATTTTCCAGGTTTGGCTTGCATTGCACTGCAAAGTGATTTATCTCCTTATTTATCCTGTCTCAGTACCGCCTCTTCTTTTTCATTATTCTTCTAAAGAGATGCACTCCTGCTAAGCTGAAGCATGAAGCTGCGCTGTGATTTCTGTAAGCTTTGCATCTGCTTTTCCTCTGGCAGGAGCTTTCTGACAGCAGCAGGACTGTCTGCACAGCCAGTCCCGTGCTCTCCTCCAGTGCTCTGCAGCGTTTTGCCCCACGACTGCAAGGAAACAACCATCCATCAAAGCAGTATTTAATTTCGTGGCTAGCTTTACACAATTTCTTCCATTGGGAGGTGCCTCACAGCATTGGGTTTGGACATTCGGGGGGGAGGAAGGAGATGAGAAAGCAGTTAGCAGTTTGCCCCATGCAGATATATTACTTACTCAGGCAATTGAAATGAATTCTCCTGCTATCAGATTGCAGAGCTGCCGTTCCGCTGCCCAGGCAGCTAAAAACAATTCTGTGAGTGCCAAAGATTAACTACCACAGACTTTGAGCCACGAGCGATGGCTCTCCCTTTCCTGCTGCAAATTGTTACACACCATCAGGGCTGCCGTCAAATCCGAGTTACTCAGAAACACCCCATTTCTCTGCCACTCTTTCAATTGCTTCTTGGTGGAAACAAGAGGTTACCCAGAAAGCGGATGCTACTTTCTCATCAGAAGAAATGCCTGCTGTAGGGTGTGTTTTTGATAAGGATGTTTTATTCGAGGCTGGAGAAACTGCAGGCGAGTTATGCTTGGTAACCCAGTTCGGGTTTTGCTTGGCTGAGTACAGAGGAGTGTATGCAATGTGCGTGGAGCAGGAGGTATTTTGGAACAGTTAAAGCTGTTCCCTTATTATGCCTTACAATGGCATTTTTGTTCCTTTAAACTGAAGGCCTTGCAAGTATCTGCTTTCTGGTGGTTTCCTGGCAAGCCGAGTGTCTTTCCTGACAAATATTAGAGTGTCCATTCTGAACCTGATTGCGCCGTTAATTTGTGAGACTTTTATTCCGAGGCCCATCACAGCCCTGCCTCTGACTCACAAAGATACCATTTTTACAGGAAAGCAGAACAATTTCCAGGTTGTGACGTTTCTGTGAAACAAGTTCTGTGGAAAACGGCCATGTAATTTGGAATAAATCCGCAGGGACAGAACTGATGGGCAAATGATGTGATCCAGCTACAGCCTTCATTCCATACAGCACCACACACTTGCTCTATATCAGACGATGCAATGCTCTCTGATCATCACACACTCATACAACATATCCTTTGCTTTTGTCATGGCGACCTGCCCTCCAGTCCAGTTTGTAGAAAGGATGATCATCTTTGTGTTGACGATGGCCGTGTGTGCACAGTTTGTCACTTTCACAAGTGCGCTCACAGAAAAGAGGTCAGCTAAACACAGTGGAGGAGATCTCTTGTGAAAAATACCATAGGAGGATGTCAAGGCAGAATATAAGCTGCTCTTTGGCATTTCATCTAAGTGAACTTTGTTGTAGCTCATCTTGTTTCAATATAAGGATGGGAATATCCAAAGAACAACGGATAAATGGCAACTTTGCAGCTTGTGCTTCTAAATCTAAAGACTGCTGTTTACATATCAAGCCATAAACTCTGAATTATTTTCTATAGACTGGGAGAAAAAAACAGTATAAACTGTGTAAACATCCCAAATTTCTTTGTGGTCACAAATTACATGTTCATGAAAATCCACGAGCATCCTGGAATCACACCTGAAAAGCGCTGAGTGTTTTCAGCTCCTGCTGAAGTCATACAGAACTCCAAAGCTGTGTGGTGAATGTTGTACTGGGCTGACTAGGAAACAAGAGTTATAAACCATATCCAGCCTTCAGAACTCAGATCCAAATTATGCATTTGCTGGGAGCCAGCAGGGAATAGAATAGATCCAATGTTTGTGTGCACAGCCGCTGAACAACGTGCTGTTTTAGGAGTCCTTAAATAATCATTGATTTCAAAGGTGTTACAGCCCATTGACTCAAAAATCAGCTGCTTATGAGGAGTCTCGCGTTCCTATCTGAGATCCCTGGCAGTTGTACAAGAGCTGTGCTAAGCACACATTCCAAATGCAAGCTGCGTTTTGGACTTTATTAAAAGATCCTGTGGTCATCCTAATTTCCCTAAGCACTTTCGTTATAAATGCATGGAATTCTGAACCAGCTCGTTCCAAGTCAGCAAATCCCCAAAATAGCTCTTGGTTTTGTAAAATAAGTGAACGATGGGGCCATTTTCTGCTTCAGCAAGAGCTTCTATGTCAAGACCTCTGTGTGGTTTGCACTTATTCATAGATCTGTCTTACCTGAGAGAAGATCAGTGGTTCAGGAATCCCAAGAAGCACAAGTGATGTGCACACTGCAGGGGGCTCCTTCTGCCTCTTTTGGCTGGGGCAGTGAAAGGACATCTCCTCTTCAGAAATTGAGACAGCTCAGGCATTCGTATCCCTCCTGTGGCTTGCAGACTGTTCTGCAAAAGAAAACAGGGGAAAGAAGATTTCTGGGCTTCTTTCCACATAACGTCTCTGCACATTCCAGGACAGAAGTGTTATCCTAAATAATGAAGTTTCTTCTTTCTGCTATATTGCTAAAAGTCCTCAGATCAGCACTGTAAAGGTGTTAGCATCAGAGGCCAAAAAATGACTGCTCTGGGCTGAGCTCTTTCCTTCAGAGTCAAATTCCAAACATTCCTTCTTTGGGTCAGAGGTACATGTTTATGTAGCATGCACTGATTTTTCTTTTACATGGTTGAAAAACTAAAGATCTATTAGAAAGGCAAGCATTACACTGAAAATGTTTGTAATATACTTCAGTCAAACATAAGCAGTACATATCAGAAATTCATTGTTAACAAACTTGATCAATGCAATGTTACGTGCCAGGACAACCTCAGTACCAGGAAGAGTTTATTTAAAGGCAAACAAACAAAAAATCCACAAGTTTTTATTAGTATCCCATTATTAGTCACAGTAAACTAGATCCTCTCTCAGGAATCCCTGCACATAAGCAGTATGTCATACCATTTCCCTGCCCACATGGTCCCTTGGCAGTGGATCTATAATGATCCAACTGCTCTGAGGTATACAATACAGTGCTAATGATGTTTGGAGTGTGGGCATCGCTTGGTTGGTGGAGAGCAGGACTAAATCCACTGCTGGGCAAACCCTTCAATGCATGGATGCATACTCAGCTTCATCAACAGTGCAGCCATTGTGGAGCAGTTACACCACTGTTTTCTGCACAACAAGAGATGTTTTTTTACATTAAGCCAAGGATACTCGACCAGTTCAGCCTTACACCCCAGAATGGTGGCTTGAAACTGCTTTCTCATATAGAGATAGAACAAAGCTAGTTAGGAACCAAGGATGATTTCTTCACCTAATCTAAGGAGATATTTGGCTAGTCATTAGGGACCCACAAAAAAAGACCAATGCAAGGGGACGGTATGATTGGCTCTGACAACATGACAGAACATCTTGTTCAAGGCAGCAGGTAAGACAAATAATTGTATTACAAATGACAGAAAGTGGAACACTTTCAACATGACATACGTGTGAAATGCAATATCTGTAAGCACTGCTGGGTATCTACAGAGCAATAGAATTGTCCAAATAATAATCCTAATGTATTAAGCAAGCACTAACTGTTTCTCTTTACCATCCTGATAAGTGTTCTTACTGTGTGTTGTCATCCACAGAGCATGAGATCTCAGTTACTTGTGTAATGCTGTCACAAAAAATTACTTTTAATGTATTTTCACCTTCCTCTAGATCACTCTTGTCTCAGATATTTCAGTCAGGAAAATTACATACAGTACACATCATGCTGCCACGAGGAGTTCATTATGTATTTTTGTGCCCGAGAGCTGCAATGGAATGAAGAATGGAGAATGTGGCAAAAGACATTAGGGCAAATATGCAGATGATACTTCTGTTTTTATTTTATTTTTCGGGGGGGGTTGTTATTGGCAGCAATGGTTTGTATGAATGAGAGGATTAGACACTGTCTCTCGAGTTAGAGATTTTGATTTTATTCCATTCTACTGACTATGCTTGTAAAGCACTGAAGCTGATCAGAGATTGCAGAACACCGATCAGAATTTCCAGATGTCCTTGATAACGCCCTTCACCTTCCTAATAAGCTCTGAAATTATAATATATCGATTGGAATGCCTTGCAGCAGCATGACACACAGAGCATTATTGATAAGCAGCCCTGAATTTTCAGGTGACAAACAAGGGCGAGGGAGGCTCGCTAAAACAAGAATGTGAAGCTGCCACGATGATCTTCACCATGAAAACTTGGGAAATTCTTAGGAAAACATTTTTACTTTTGTCCGGGAAGATTTCAACACTGATTTGCAGAGAATGAATGTAGTTATAATGGTGATACAGTTGCAAGTGATGATAACAGCGATAGCAATAACACGGGAAATAGCAGTAGGTACGCTCTGCCCGCTCGCTCTCTCCTAGGAGCGGTGCCTTCAGCACCACGGACAGCGCCGGGCGCTCTACTGCCGCACTCGGGGCCGGCGCCCCACCGCGCACGACGGGAGATGGGAGCAGAATGAGGGCCAGGGCTGACACCAAATCGCTGTGGTCCTGGGGGTAGAACGGAGAATTCGAGACTTACTGCCAGTGTAAAAGTGTTCTGCGCAGTGTTCTGTGCAAGAAAATTGTTAATTGCATATAGAATCTGACATTACAAGCTAAGAACAAGACCCTTCGTCTGCTATCACCCGAGCCTTCACAGGCAAATTCAAGAGAATTATGTCTTGGTTTATTTTAATATCGAAGCATTGTATAAGAAGACAAGGAAATAGTTTCCCTTTCCAATAGTGCTGGCGCACTGCCCTGTTTATTCTCCATCTGGTATTTTTGTTCCTCTTAGAGATATATCAAAGTTTATGTAGTAAGTGTGACTTGGAGGAGATGGAAAAGACATTGACAATATTAATTGTTTCATAAATACAGTCAGATGGGATATGTTTTTTATAACCTTGGTTTAAACCTTGCTATTGAAAAACCAATACCCTGCCATTTGTTTATACTTTTCTTGGCATACAAGGCAGATATATTAGAGTGAATGAAGCTAATAAAAGGCTACAGGCAGCATTTTCCACACTCAACTTTTAGGCATGGCCTCTTTTTCAAAAGAAAACTGTCTTTTAGTTTGGAACATTATAACCATTCGGTCTCTCTGTTAAAAAAAAAAAAAAAAAAAAAAAAAAAAAAAAAAAAAAAAGGATGAATAAAACCAGAAATTACAAAGGGCCAAAGAAAATGGACCCTCTGCTTTTGCAGATGCTTTT
Source organism: Lagopus muta (assembly GCF_023343835.1). NCBI lineage: Eukaryota > Metazoa > Chordata > Aves > Galliformes > Phasianidae > Lagopus > Lagopus muta. The sequence continues at coordinate 61,938,109 of NC_064437.1, read as the reverse complement.
GCAGCCCTTGCTGAGCACTTCTTCACACAAGCAATGCCACTGCCATCATAGATCTGCTTACATGAGCAGCTGCCAATACAGAGGGATGAAGAATCCTATCAGACAACCCGGATGCGTGAGGTAGCTCCCACAGAGGCTGAAGATCAGCAAGAAAAAACACTCCTTTCCTAAAGAAATCTTATTTGAATCCAAGAAGTTAGCTGCAAAGCAATGGGTCTTGAATGTGGAAAGAAGAGCCCCAAACTCTCCCAAAGGCAGTGCATGACTCATTGTTTTAGACAAGGAAAATGCTCTGTGAATAAATTACTGGAGATCTTGCAAATGTTTTTCACCCAAGCAATGGTAAAGTCTTAGAAATCTATTTGCACTGCAAGCAATTTACTTCTTACAGACTTTTTATTTCATTTGCACCACATTTTAGTCTCCAAACAAAGAAACAAGCAGGTGGGTTTAACTTTGCTTTCATTTCCTAAAATATTTTTATCACATTCTTTCCAATGTCGCATGCAAAATAAATACAGTACTTACACATACTGTAAACATGAGCTTTCATGATATTGTGTTTTGTTAAATTAATATGATAGTGCTAAGAAGAAATATAGCACAGCAGAAAATGAAGACTAGAAAATAGAAACTGCAGTGAAGGAGGAAGAAATTGGCATGTCATCATTCAACAGTCCTAGAAATTTCACAGAGCTGTGTAAATATGTGCTATGCTACAGAGCATGAGAAAGCTCCACTGCAGTACCGAGGTACTGCTAGAGGACACCAAGAGCCACTGTAATCCTTAAAACATTTGCCATAGAGAGTTTTACCTTGACCCATGCACAGGGAATGTGAAGCCTGACATTCTGGTCTTCCTAACAGCTGTGTATGGAGCATCTCCTACAACCTCAGGCTTCTGTGCAGATGAAAGGTCTGGTCCTGAAGAATAGGCATAGAATTCATTACCAGAGGGAGCACGAAGGTACTTTCTCTATTTCATTTCAGCTCCAGAGCAGTAGAGGCTTTTGCCCAGCAGCCATACTTATTTCATAACTCTTCGTTGCTCAGAACCCAGTAAATCAAGAATATCTAACTTCTTCTGTATATCTCAGGTCCAGAAGGTTTTTAAGGGCATGTTGGAGAAAACTAAAAGCTAGCTGAAGAACACAGAGGAAGAAAAGCTGTAGTACTGCTTGGGGCCACCAAATGTCAAAGCCTAGCAGTGCCTCTTACTTGCCTCGCAAGGAGTGGGAGATTCTGTGCACACCCAGAATTCAGCACTACCTGGGTGACTCCCTTTCGTACATGAAGAAAGCAGTAAGAATAAATGTTGACTTGAAGGTGCCTTCACTCATTGCCAATTGCTTGTCAGAGCTTAGCATTATAATGTGTGTACTACATGTACCTGGGAAACGATTGAAAAGATCGATCTCGATCTCAGCAGCACCATTCACACTGTTTTTTCCTGAGAATCAGCAGGCACTGATCAGACTGAGAGAAGAACATTTGGAGAATGCACGTTTTGAAGAGCCGTGCTTTGCTGCAGTTTCATTCCCAGAGTGCCACAAGAGACAATGCTCAAACAATGGCCTTTCCCAGTTGCTCTACAAGGCCTCCGTAGGAAACAAGGGAGAATTTTTCTTCATCAGTACAGAAGCAAACATGATAACTGGAAGTCTCCTTGTAACAATATTTGTCTTAGTCACGTTAATCTCGCCATTAGAGTCTCATTTCTAGTGCTGGCATCACGGAAAGGAATCCCTGCCATTCATGGCAGCAAAGCTCACACAGAAATAAGTTTTTTTGTCACTCACAACACCCGTTGAGCTAATCTCAACAACACATCCAAATTCCATTTCCAGCAATGCATGTGTTTGCCCCTCTCCTCAACCTGCAAGTTCTAATGGCTCGCAATTAAATAAAAGCCTTTCTCATTCCCATCTCTCCCTTCCATCCTCCCTCCAAGGCTATGGCTTTAATTTAGCCCCATTACATTCTTGTGGCAGCAGACTGTTATGGCAGGCAGCAGGATTATGACTCATCATGTACTGTGGGAAGTAGTGATCATCCAAAAAGCAAACGGAGGTGGGCAGTGAAGGAGAAATCACTTATGCAAATAGAAATATTTTCAATAATGATCAACAGTGTGAGAAAGAATATAGGAAAAATTACATTAGACAGAGGAGCTTCATTTTTAAAATGTTCCCTAAGTGCTAGAAATCTTCCCATCTTCATTTTTTCCCTTAAACTCTGTCATTTGTACAGCCTATTAACCTTTAACTTTATGACTATCCTAACGTGAAATACTGGCAGCATTTAAGTCTGAGAATACTGGAGACCTACCTTCCTGGCTGGCAACAGAGGTGAAACGCTTTCTGTTATATCAGTCATTTTTAATATCAGTCATATACACGCAGCATCAGAGGCACTACTTTTAGATTCACGTGCTGGCGTCACCTGTGATAAATGCTCTACAGACTCCAACTGTCTTCGGGGGTCTTAAAGATTCCTTCCAGCCCATCCTCTCACAGATCATCACCCTAATTGTAGCGTTCGATTCTGTTGGAAAGTAAGAGAGAAAATCAAATTAAACCACGTCCTTCGAACTCCCACTTTCCAAGTCTTGAACAGACAATATAAAATTAATTATTTGTGTTTACAAGAGCTCCTGGGGAGCTGAGCCATGGCTGGCACTTCACGGTCTGAAGCACTAACCCAGCGTTACTCTGGCCCTGCAGACCTGGTAGTTTGGATGGGGCAGGGAAAGAAAGGGTGATTAAGTGACTTCCAAAAGGTGGTGAAGACAAAGTGGCTCATCTGAGTGGCATGTGCTGGGGCCATATCGATTATAACGGCAGCAGAGGACGTAAGCAGCTTAATGTGGAGCTTGTTTGGTTTTAATTGTTATCATCAACTCAAACCACATGAGCGACAAGGGCTGCTCAGACCTGAAAATGGGAACTTCTGTTGTTTATAACTAAATCTCAGTAATTAAGTGGCACCCAATGAATACGGGTGTTTACAGCAGGGGCTGATTGGAGGCAGCAGCTCACAGAGGTGTGCGCTCAGCCTGGGACTGAGGATGGGAGACGTCAGGGCAGCTCTCAGCTGGTGCCAGGGAGTGCTCTCCTCCAGGGCTGGGCACAGTCCTGCCTGGGTCAGCTTCCCAAAGGAGATCTCAACTAGAAAGAGCAGCTGAACCCATAACACCGACTGCTGAGAACATTCTGCCTCCAAGACGAACTGCCAGAATTTATTTATATAAAGTCTTCCCTTCTTCCCTTGCTCTTTCAGACTCAGCAAACCTTCAGAAAGCTCAGTGGGGAGTGCTGAAACAAGACATAAAAGTGAGTTTGCCAGGCAGGAGCCTGTGGCTCTCTCCTTAATCAGAAAATACCAACGGCCACGCAGTGCAGATGGCTCAGGAGCCAGAGGGAGCTCGCGGCTGCACGAACAGCCCTGCCTGCTTCCCCACCCTTGGCAGGAGAAGCAGGAGGAGCAGGCAGTAGCACTGGCCCCACAGGACGAAGGGCTTCTCCCCACCTTGATGCTGCACTCTCACTTTTCTGCTGCTCCCAAGTCCCTTGCGCTTTCCTCTTTTGTTATGGATAAGAGGGGACAGCCTCATTGAAATCCTGTGCAATGAACATTACCTGTATATATATTATCACACTGATTTCCACTGGACCAACTGCAGATACTTGCATCGAGTAGAACTTGCTTTAAAGTCAAGTGCCATTGTCAAGATGAGTACGAATAGGAGGCACTAAATGAATACCTTGGGTTAGGCACCTACCTGCCCCTGTTTTCTTCCACTTTCTGCAGTCAAGTTGTTCCCAGCTCAGAAATGAAACTGCAGGCTTACTTTTGGTTAGAAGTTTGAAATCAGCAGCCAAGGTTGGCCAGAGGTTATTGCAATCTTGCTGCAAATTCAAACAAGGAAATAAATATACACGGGCCATTCTAGGATTTTGAGTAAGGCCCAGCCAAAGACATAAATGTAGAGCTAAGCTTGCTTTTGCACCCCACTTGTGCCATGACTTAGCCCTCCGTCTTGTCCTTCCTGCTCATACAAATGAATTCATAAAGTGGTAGTGTGCATTTACATTTACACTGATGCTTACAGACATGTCTACACTGTGTGGTAGCCTTG